>NC_088708.1:28643190-30025190 GCF_963576615.1 Watersipora subatra | reverse complement strand
TTCTCCAAATGACTGGAAAACTCTTCTAGGGGTGTATTCTATGACTTGATATATTTTGGTTATAATCAATCCATGATTAAGATACCATTTTGCTAAAGTGGTGAGTAGTAAAATTTTTTCTCCAAACACTCCCCACCAAAGTTCGTTGTTCTTGAGGTAGCATTCCTTCCTTTTCAGCAAATTCTTTCATACTTTCACTAAGATGATTTCTATTCAAAGATGTATTCTTGAAA
Source organism: Watersipora subatra (assembly GCF_963576615.1). Classification (NCBI taxonomy): domain Eukaryota; kingdom Metazoa; phylum Bryozoa; class Gymnolaemata; order Cheilostomatida; family Watersiporidae; genus Watersipora; species Watersipora subatra. The sequence continues at coordinate 30,024,957 of NC_088708.1, read as the reverse complement.
ATGGGGCTCATTTCTGAAAACTTTTCGTATAAGTTTTCAGGAACAGATATATCACATTCAATGAATCCATATATCTCCCCTTTTATAATCTGCTGAATAATCTCATCCTCGGTGGCAAAGGAATTGGAAGGATAAAACTCTTCGTTGAAGATACTAATAAAGTTCTTAATCTCGGTGTTATCCTCAATCATCTTGTTCCATTCACACTCCCAGATTCTTACTAAACGATATCCAAGTTCTTTAACATATTCTTCCTTCTTTATCGTTTCCTCCAGAACTTCACTCATGGGTCGATTCTTATATGGATGTATACTTATTCCTTTGGTCTTGTTACAGTTATGTCCATGCCAGAAACATCCATGAAATTGAAACACTGTATTCGATTCTTCACAATATCCATCAACAGGAAGATTATGTTGTCCAATTCTAAATTCTTTATCGTTGTTTTCATGTAAGATTTGAATATTGTCCTTCCAAGTCAAAAATTGTAACCATCCATGAGCAGCCATGCTATTTTTTCGAGAATGAGTGTATGCAAATCCATTTTCGAATCGTCTTATTCTAGGGTTTCCAGTAGGCATTTCTTGCATCATACTCCACAAATATAATGCATTTGCATCAACTCCTAGAATAAGTTCACAAAGTTTGGATTCCTTTCCAAACTTTCTTTCTCGAATCAGTGTTTTTTTCGACTCATGAAGTCTGTGAAAAACAATGCTAGGTCCACCTACGATATTGTCCTTGATAGTAAAGTAAATATCTTTATCACTTTCCTTGATCAGACAGACAGGTTGACAAGCTTTGAAATGATGTGATGAGATTGTCTGATGATGAGAACTCATAGGATGAGGAGGCGAATCTGAAAGTTTCAACATCCATTTTACTGCCAATCCAGGAAGTGAAATGGCATCTTTCAACATATCGATTCCCATGGTTCTGTAAACTTCTTTTTGTTTTTCTACAGCTTCAACAAATGGTACTACATCGAGATTGTTGTACCATACTAGAAAATCTTTTAACGTTTTCATCTTCTCTTGTTTCCAAATGTCTAAACAGATTTCATAATCAGCATCCGAAATATGTTCATCTCTCAAAGAACTGTAAAAGCATTCTTTAGCTGGTAGAAACGGTTGTTTCAACTTCTCAAGATCATCCATATATTCATAAGGATAGAATCCTTTTTGTTGAGAGCATTTGAAAGCTTTGAGATACTTTGCATAGGAAAATCCTGGAGCAATGAAGTTGGAAATATCCAAGAATTTGAATCTTCTTGATTGAATACAGCTCATCTTGTTTGTTCTTTTCACTACAAAATCAAAATCTTCGTCTTCTGTGTCTTGAAGACATCGAAGTAGAGGTCCTTTCATCACATTCAGGTCGTAGTTTTGTGAATTAAATCCTAGAATCGGAATACATGAGATGAATTTGTCGAAACGATTAAATAAATGACAAAATTCCTCTCTTGAATGGTATACTCGAGGATTGGAAAATTTGCAGGATTTAAATCTTTCTTCAACTTTTCCTTGCTTTTCAGCTTTTGCCTTCATCAACTGTCTAATGTAGTAAAGTTTTTTTTCAAGGATATCCCGGGCTTCATCAGCAATTTGGGAAATATACTGAACAAAAGAAGATATACAAGAATCAGTATCTCCCTCACTTACAAAACACTTTGGATCCTTAAATCCGGGTACATTTGAACAAACTGATATACTCATCAATTCGTGTCTCGATGTGAATGTAACCGAATTGGAATTTGGTGGAAGGTCGGATTTTGGAAGATAACACTCGATATCATAGGTGATTAAAAAGGGATAATAAGTATCTTCCTCAGCCACGGATATTCCCATCTCTCGTTTCAGTTGTTCGAAAATTGTAGGTGTTGCCTTAAACTTTCCTCCTTCGAAGATGAAGTTTGTTACTACTTCTTGACTACATTTATGTCTATTGAAATTTCCTCTTTTTGTAAAGCTCACTTCACAGGAAGGACAACTAAACCCTTTAGTATAAGCATTAACATCCTTGATGAAACTGAAATGAGAGTTCTGCAAATCGAGGAAGAGTTCCTTTCCCTCTTTTTGGGACGATGTCCAGATGACTGTTGAGGTTTCATCAGCATTCAGAGAAAATACGGTTATACGGAGGTCAAAACATTTCTCAAGAGAAATTAAGTCTCCTAACTCAATTCCAGGAAAATTATTCATCAGATCTTCGTTGGATGAGGAAGAAGAAATGTGATTCGAGTACTTTTGAAATAGCACCTTCACAAATTGCTGTTTTGGTCTTTGTCTGGTGCAACTACATCGGTTTGAACACTTACACATTTCCTTCAATGCTAAACATCTGAAGAAACAGAGATTGTCTGTGTAAGGAGTGCAGCTATGAGGAATGTTATGCATAGTGATTACATGTCGATTGTTAAGAATGTGAGTCGGAAGATCTGAAGCCAATCCTATTTGCCCCATTCCAATCAATTTATAGAAATAGAATGAAATATTGGTAATTACATTCAATTTCCAAGCTGTATTCGGGCGTTCTCGAATCGCTATAGCAGCAAGATCTTGTCTTGTCAATTCTTCAAAGAAATTCTGTAGTTCCTGTCTTGTTGTAATCAGTTTTGCTTTTTTGAAAATTGTAGCATTATTCGATGAAGCATGAAAATATCTTAATTCTCCTGAAGTTTTATGTTCAAGAATGCATCCCACACTACAATTTAACTTAGCTCTTGTTTGTAACCCATTCCAAGTTGTCAACATCTCGTTCCATATTCTTTCCGAATGGTTTGGAGTTGGAAGTTCTGCTTGAGGAATATTTCCATTCCATAAATTTACGTTTAACGTTTCAACAACTCTTCCTCGTCGTCTTTTTGTTTTCATAGCATTCCAATATCTTCTTATTAACTCATCCCATTCCTCATCATCATTAACAGGAATGATATCCTGATTATCTTGTTCTCTTTCATTTTCAATAGGAACGATGGGCTCGACTCTATCATTAATACCAACTAAATTGTCATCATCAGCGTCCACTTCATTTTCATTTCTTTCGAATTGATTTGTAGGTTGATCAGATAAATAACTATTTTCTTCGATTTCATTTGTATTTTCTTCTTCTGATACATCTGATTCATCGGTTTCATCATCGGCAAGATTACGAGTAATAGGAGTTACTGTTATCTTAGATCGAGTAGGATCTCCTCTTCCAATTTGAGTTGAAGCAGAACGAAATGAAGAATGATGAGAATCATTCTTTACTTTTTTGAAAATGAAAGGGTGATCGGAAACTTGTATAATAATTGAGCTTTCATCATCATCATCATATTTGTGATATTGTTCCGAAGAATCATTAGTTGATGATGTAAACGAATCTGAACTTTCATTCGATTGGAGATGAATGTGCTTGACATGTCTTTTGAGGATTGATTTTTTGTTAAATGAAGTCAAACATTCTAAGCAGATATATTTATTAGCTGAAACGGATGATGCACTTCTTCCCCTACTTCTGCTTCTTTCTCTATTATCAATTGAAGTGGAAGGAGTAGAATTTTCCGAAGAAATTAAATTATGCTCTCGTGAAAGCTTGAACATCTTTGAGGAAGAGTTCCAACTGTCAAGATTTAAAAAACTCATTTTACTATTCTCTCTACATTTATTCATTCATTAAAAATTTTTTCCACCAATTATTGTAAATCAACTTACCTCATCAGATTTGCTCCACTCTCCTTCTGAATGGGGAGTTGCCAGATACATTTCCTCGATGTAATCAAATTTCGGAGATATATAATCCAGTGAAACAGAGATAATCCAAAGTTCTGAGAGAAGATTATACATAGATATCCAAATTGTAGAATTAATCCAAACTTTTGTGAGAAATATAATCCAGTTAGTTCGGAGAAATATAATCCAGTGAAACAGAGATAATCCAAAGTTCTGAGAGAAGATTATACATAGATATCCAAATTGTAGAATTAATCCAAACTTTTGTGCGATATATAATCCAGTTAGTTCGGAGAAATATAATCCAAAGTTCTGAGAGAAGATTATACATAGATATCCAAATTGTAGAATTAATCCAAACTTTTGTGCGATATATAATCCAGTTAGTTCGGAGAAATATAATCCAAAGTTCTGAGAGAAGATTATACGTAGATATCCAAATTGTAGAATTAATCCAAACTTTTGTGAGATATATAATCCAGTTAGTTCGGAGAAATATAATCCAAAGTTCTGAGAGAAGATTATACGTAGATATCCAAATTGTAGAATTAATCCAAACTTTTGTGAGATATATAATCCAGTTAGGTATAGAAATAGTTCGAAAAAAACTCTCGATAATGGTGAGTCCATCAAACTTGGCTGTATTTATACTAGTCAAGTTCAAGGAGGTGGAACCTGCACAAAAGCTATAAATCACTTCTAATCCAACTTGTCTCACTCAACTTTCGCGAAATTGGATTTCGCGAAAGTGAATTTCGCGAAATTGGATTTCGCGAAATTACACATTATATATATTATATAGTCAACTTTCGCGAAATTGAATTTCGCGAAAAGTGAATTTCGCGAAATTGGATTTCGCGAAATTACACATTATATATATTATATAGTCAACTTTCGCGAAATTGAATTTCGCGAAAAGTGAATTTCACGAAATTGGATTTCGCGAAATTACACATTATATATATTATATAGTCAACTTTCGCGAAATTGAATTTCGCGAAAAGTGAATTTCGCGAAATTGGATTTCGCGAAATTACACATTATATATATTATATAGTCAACTTTCGCGAAATTGAATTTCGCGAAAAGTGAATTTCGCGAAATTGGATTTCGCGAAATTACACATTATATATATTATATAGTCAACTTTCGCGAAATTGAATTTCGCGAAAAGTGAATTTCGCGAAATTGGATTTCGCGAAATTACACATTATATATATTATATAGTCAACTTTCGCGAAATTGAATTTCGCGAAAAGTGAATTTCGCGAAATTGGATTTCGCGAAATTACACATTATATATATTATATAGTCAACTTTCGCGAAATTGAATTTCGCGAAAAGTGAATTTCGCGAAATTGGATTTCGCGAAATTACACATTATATATATTATATAGTCAACTTTCGCGAAATTGAATCTCGCGATTTTCAATTTCGCGAAAAGTCTTCTGATATTATGGATGATGCAACTAAATTTATCAAAACTCATTAATCATTTGATGAGGAGAATTGTATATAACCAGCAGAATTTTACTAAAACGATATCAGTTCTTCATTCAAACTCAGAGAATTAACACACTACACAACTATGGAGGATAATACTCAATCTGGAGTGATAAAACCTGGATCGAATAGTTCAGTGAAGATGACGAAAAAGAGAATTTCACCTGTAACTCTTTCTAACACGACTCCTTCAACGAAGAAGAAGAAATCCAACCAAATCGAAACGAATTTGGAGCAAAGGGTAAAAGATGTGGCAGACAAGTTAAGAACATTAAGTAAGGCTACTTTAATGGAAGCAAAATCACTGCAGAGAATGTCAGATCTTTCAATAGGATTGATTATGGAGGTGACAAAAACGGAAGAAGCTCATTCGATCCATGGAGCGTGCTGTATCATTCACTTCAACTATGTGGAAAATGGGATTAGTAAATCTACTGCTGTATTTGCTCCAAAACGATTTCTGGATGGATCGCTGTCTTATCCAAGTATTATGGTATATCTTGGATTAAAACCTAAGGCTAATGGACAGGGAAGTTACCATGACTTAAGAAGAGTAACAGAAGGAACCTCAACTCCCTCAGACATGAAACGTACTCTAGCCAATCTGAGATCGAAGAAACTTGAAAAACTTATACAACATTTCGAGATTCGTCATCTCAAGGAGTTCAAAGCACCATCTATTTTCCACTATCACAATGTTGGAGCAAGTGAATACAAAGATGGTGAAGGCAATGTGGATGTGGTACCAACTGTAGCATTTTCAACCAAAGTTGATGGAGAGGAAGTTCAAGGAACTTTAACGATGCCTTCGAGATGTGCCCTTTCGTTGAAAGAAAATTATCCGGGTATCATTATATACAAGGGGCTAGTAACATCTCACAATACTCGCGAATACTACGATGTAGTAGTCATGGGACATGAAGAAGCAAGCAGATTTTACGAGAGTTCGGTACAATGCAAAAAGGATCCTGCTATCTCACTTATTTCCGATGACGATGAGTGATTGATGAACAACTCGATACAAACTTCGTTTTAAAGAATGTACATGATCATTTTCTTATATATATTCAATGTTTCATTTATACTATATTATCTTTATTCTGACTTATCTACTTGTACACTTCGTTTTAAAGAATGTACATGAACATTTTCTTATATATATTCAATGTTTCATTTATACTATATTATCTTTATTGTGACTTATCTACTTGTACATTTCATATATTTCAAGTTAAACATAAACTATTTTATTTTTATTGAAACGAAATGATGATGGAAATAATGAATAATACATATAAATATATCTTTTAAAGTGAATAATTTTGTAATAAAACTGATCTTTCATTCAACATATATAAAAAAACCGAAAATAAAAAATCCTTAAAATTCTTAACCATTCAAGAGCTTCAACATTACAAAAACATCAAATCTTCAAAAAAATAACTTTGTACATAAACACTTTCTCATATATATTCAACGTTCTCAAATATATAACATTCTCCACTTTGCACATAAACACTTTCTCATATATATTCCATGTTTCAAATATATAACAATCTCCGAAAAATCAACCCCTCGGTGTCCCAGATATTAACCCCCTCACTCATCCGCTAGGTAATCTCTCGCTCTCCTCGATAATCCGCGAGATCCACTCCGGAAAACCATCCAGCCCTCGATGTCCCAGATATTCACCCCCACTATTCCACCGATAATCGGCGACGATTCGCCCGACTAATCCGCGACGATTCCCCCGACTAATCCCGCGATAATCCGCGTTCAATCGGATGACTCATCCCCCGCTAATCCGATGACTCATCCACAGATAATCCGCCGATTACGCCAGGAGCGGATCCGTAACCCCTCGAATTCAACCCCCTACTCTACACCACAATTTCCCCCCAAACCCCAACATCTCATTCAACTCCACACGATTCAATCTACACCCCTAGCCAATTTAATTCACAACCCCCTTTTTCTATCCCCCCGCTGGATCCGTCACTTTTATGTGTAGATCTGCTCTCTATATACTACTCGTGATGTTATGACAAGAAATTAAAAGCCAATAAAAGGCTTAATATAAAACATCTCGTATCACTAGTTTATGACAAACACTTTGGGTTCTCCCGGAAAGCCCATAGATGCTCGCTACTTTACAATTTTGTTTCAGCCTGGTCAAATTATCTAGTCGTAAAGTGATCATGTGATCCATACTTTCTGCCAAATAGAGCGAACAATTGCTGCAGCATTTTTTACTAGTACAGGTGACCAATGGCTTGTCATGTTTATCAGAGTATGATATGCATTCTTTCGAGCTGAGGTTAAAAAATTGAACGAATTTTTACAGTAAGTTTTGAGATATCAGTGCTCAAAGTGACAACATTACAATGACGATAAAAAAGATGCCTAAGGACAACAGGCATGACTTTATTGAATGTGTGAAGTATATTTGTGATAATATCTCAATGAATGAAGTTGCATGAAACCGTAAACGGAAGCCACCGTGTTCAACTACATCCAATTTAAGGCGTTTTGAAAAGGGTTTTCATGATGGCTGCGATTAACTATTAGTTTTTGAGCTTTTAAAAGCTTGTAATCACATTTCCACATATTTTGCACATACAACACAGCCGACTAAGACATGGTGAACCTTTTGATACCAATTAACTGTAATGTGGGTTTTGTTGCAAGTCAACTCCTAAATGAATTTATCTTACTTAACCCACACTCAAAGCTAAGTTTTAATCTATTTCAAAATATTTTTCAATTTTATCATACTCATTTTAATTATCTGTTTCCGGTTTGTCACTTTTTTGCCTCACGCTCGCAATAACGTTTAGCCGACCTTTCAAATTTTTTCAAACTGATTTTAGAAGAAAGATCGAGCGATGCTGTTTTTGAAGTCGGTCTCTCGCATACTTGGCCATCTCAAAGATGAAGCCTGCTCAAAATGCTGCTTGTATCTCAATTTTTTCGTACATTGAGGCATGTACATTGAGGCATGTATATTGAGGCATGTACCTATGTCGAGGTATGACTGTATGTTGGTAATTATTTGAATTATTTCATATCAATTTAATTTGTATCTAATCCCTGAGTTTAGTACTTAATTAAATTGCCTACACATTTTGGTACCACTCGTAGTGGCTATGCTATCAGCTGCATATGCCCCATTCTGTGATAATCTCCACTATGTTGAACTCGTGTCAGTTGTCACTAATTGTATTTCCACAAATTACAATTAGAAGAGCAACTGAATTTGCACAGTATATTTTATTAATCTGTATGGCCACAACATGTGTCTACTTACAAAAACACCAGTACATCAAACAATAAGTGAGTTCGAGTGATCGATGAAAATTCATGCGGATCCCATAAGATCACATCAGAGAAAAAACATCAAACGAGACATTGAAAAACTAGGCGTAGACACATATACAGCTAAAACATTCCCACAGAATAGAAGACAGTAGAGATTGTTGATATGCAGTAAAAGTTCTGACTGAAAGATAGAAGTTTGCATAAACAGAAGCATTTGATAATAAACCATATCTTGATTGCAAATACATCCGATAGGAATAAGTTTGCTGCTCATAAAAAATCAGCCACAACAACATGTACCCAAATTTTAGTAAAAGTCAACTTCTCTGACTAAAGCACTATTTGATAAAAACTTAACTGTTTAATACAAAAAACAACCATGCCTTCAGCCAAAACTGAAAAATTCAGATAAAAACTAAAACTTAAAATTACCTATAGATCAAAATTTATTTATTTATCAAAAGTTGCGCAATGTCTTCTGCTTCAAATATAAGAATGAATACCTTTCAAACTAAATTTAAGTCTTTTTATTAGCCTCTTGTGTTGCTTCAACAAGATTGTTGACTTTTTAAATTTTTTAGCAGTTGCATTGGATAAAACTTTTGGAAAAAAGCCATTTACCGTTCGACCAAATACCACTCGAACAAGTTTTAAGTTGAGCATTCACTCAAAAACAGAAGGTTCTGGAAGGAGGTGTTGAAGGTTCTGGAAGGAGGTGTTGAAGGCAGCTATCAAAGATTTGTACAAGACTTGAGCGCGCAAAGGTTCAAATCAAAAACTAGAAAGTCAATTTGATTTATACTAACACGCTGTCACTGTGTTGAAATGATGACTTATCAAACACTTCTGCATTGTCAACAGCATGTGAGGTCAAGGAAAACATGTGAGGTCAAGGACGGGAGTACTGAGTATGCGTTGCAGCATTTTAACAACTTTAAGAACAATAAGTCAAATTAATTAACCTTCATGGAAGTAAAATAGTGATATCAACAAGTGGTTGTAAAAAGCACAGTAACTATTTCACAAACTTTACTAGCAGATGCAACTTGAGATTGCTTTTCATCTGTAAAGACAACAGCATTCATTTCGAATATCTCATAAAGACAATTTAGAGGTAATCTTGTTGTTAAATTCATTGTTATTACTTTCTTTAGCAAAGATTTTATGTCAACATAAGCCTTAAAGCAGTTTCTAATAATTATACATTACATAAGATTTCTGAAGAATCGCTTTGCATAATAATATAGTATTATAAAAAAGCTAAGCTGTTAAATGTTTAGTTTGCTATTATCTAAATTATTTTTATCAGGCTAAAAGACAGTTAATTTTTAACTAAAATATAAAATTAATAAGGTTAACAAAATTAAAAGCTTTGTGAAATTTGCCTATGTGGCCTTTTAAGACCTTTCATAGAGAACCCAAGTCATGAATCGCTTGATTGATAAATTAAAGTGTTGTCTTCTCTTGACTTGTTACTTGTGAAGACTATAAACAACCCCTATTTTTGAAAACAATCTGGCACAGTAATAGTTGAGGTCATAACGTAGAATGCAAATGTACAATCTACAATACTGTAATTATTTTGTAATGTAAAAATTAGATTATCACATAAAACTTTATTATGTATAACTTACAAAAAAAGCTCAATAATACTGTACTTTCTTGAATTCTACTGTTTCACAAGTCAATCCTTATAATTCAATTTTTAATAGCAGCTAATCATATCATTATATTGCTGGGCTTTCTGGTAATAACAAGGTTGACTTCTTAACAACTATTGTTGTGCATTGGTCTTGACATACAGTGTTGGTATTTACATACAGTGTTGGTTTTGACATACAGTGTCAGTCTTGACATACAGTGTTGGTTTTGACATACAGTGTTAGTCTTGACATACAGTGTTGGTCTTGACATACAGTGTTAGTCTTTACATAAAGCGTAGGTCTTGACATACAGCGTTGTCTTTTTGACTCCTGATAATTATAAAAGAAGTCAACTTCGACCAGTCATCATCATGCATGTACATGTATGTATAATAATAATAATAATAATAATAATAATAATAATAATCATAATAATCATAATAATCATAATAATAATAATAATAATAATAATCATAATAATAACAACAACTAGAAATTCTCCTGTCATACAGCCAAAGTGATATTGGAAAAATGAAAGGGTACTGCTGGTTGAGAAATGCAATATTAGCAGTCAAATGACACTGCAGTGCAATAGGAGAACTGCAATGGTAGCTGCAATGGTAGCTGTAATGCACTGGGTGTTATTATGTACAACAAACAGCAATAATGAAAAAAAAAGATTATATGTTTATATCTCTCCCCTGCAATAGGAGAAATGCAATATTAGAAGCAAAATGGCAAGCTGCTGTGTAATATACACAGTTTGAAAGTTGGTTGTGTTGAATGTAGAATGGTTTTGACAGTATCTGTAACAGAAAGCAAGCATTAGCATTTACGTGTGTCTGGAAGTTTTTTCCAAACTAGAGCAAAATAAAGAAATGGGTCATGTTACAAAAACCATGGTTAAGTCAGGTGTGTGAGATTTAGAGTTATATACACTAGCAGAAGGAGAAAATTCTCAGTCATTTTAAAAAAAATTTGATTCCAGCTTAATTACAGCAGACTTTATGGTCAATAAACTGAATGTGTGTTTACCCTTTCTGCAAAAACATAGGTCTGAGAAAACTGGTGTTAAAGTTTGAGAAATGAAAACCAATGAAATGTTAAACAATTTTGTTTACATTTCAAAACGTCATAGCAACCAATATCAAGAAGTTGTGATATTTATTTAGATTTCTGAATATATATCCAAAATATTATGTTGAAATTAAAAATTTAAACAGATTTTAGTTGGTTGTCATAGAAATAGCTGTATATCTATAAGAAAATGTAGGCCTATTACTTAATTTTGCAGATATTAAAAATGGCTTGGCAGTACCACGATATTGGGCACAGCCGTAATATCATTAACAAAATCTTTAGAAAAATAATAACAGTAACATATTGCACACCATCGGTCACTATATACTTTGATCTTGTAAGTTCGAATGATTATTCTTATAATTAAATCTTATAATAATCTTATAAAATCGAATAACTAAATCGAATAATAAAATCGGCAAAAATGAAACAATTACCTTTCAGTATTTCTACGTTCATTACATAAACCTTCGGCAATTGGACAATGCCATAGACTGGTGAAATGTGCACATTTTTCTCGTGAAACGCGCACGGCTTAATAGTTCTATTATCTGTCGCACGGCTTTATTGGCGTTTTGCTTGCCAGTCTTAATTTTGATTAAAAAAGACTTGTCAGGTTTTAGTTGCGATTTTAGGCCAAATTAATCTGTCTAGTAATGTATTATCCGGTCAGATGGGTAAGTTTTAGGATATTGTCTCAACTATTCAAAGACTTGGTAACATATGTAAATAGGTTTATATGTGTTTTGTATCATTATTATACTTAAACGACTCTACACAAAAATGGTTAAATTGTTTGATGGGATTTTGGTACAAGGGTTTGGTTACGGTTGATGATGAATAATTTTGTGAGTTGTGTGCACATATGCATTTATCATAAAACTCCCAAACAATCGCTTTGCTCGTGTTTGGTCGTGGGATAATAATAATAATAATGATAATACTGTATGTAATATGCTAAAAGTCTATTTGCTAACTAGCTTTTTCCGTTTCAAAGTAGAGGTCCTCAATTCTTGGAACCTCAGACTTTTTTATGATCAGCTCAATTAGAAGTTGTCTAACCTGATCAGATTGAATTAAAAATTGATGTTATTATGTAAGCTAATCATTCCATCAGCCAGAAAAGTTTAAAATGTTCGTCAAAATATGGAATAGCTTCCTTATCTTTGTTGTGTTTCAGTTTACGAGACCTTCAGCTAAAACTCTAAACTGAAAAGCATCTATTTACTCGAGTATGAAAAGAATCTTATAACTTTTTTTTTAAACACTCATCACCTAGTTTACAAGCGAACTAGATAATATTGTTACTCGTTTAGTTAATATTTATGGCAGCCAGAGATCTCACTACTTAACTTTACAAGTATTTTGGAATACAACTTGAGGTCATTTATTTTAAACTGCTTAGTTTTTGGACAAGCACCGTTCTTATTATAGTAAAAATTATTTATAGATGCAATTATCGATTTGCTGTCCATGACATGTTAGATAGCTACAATTTGTCCTGCATGTTGCTGCAATAATCCTGGTTGAAAATAAGTAATGAAGTACTGAATGTTAAAGCAGTTCTAGTATTGAGATGTTAACTAGTTCTGCTAATAAGATGATACTGACCATTGATGCCGGCTGACCAAGAGCAAGTATTCATTTTAACAAGATATGGTAATCAATAGTATTTATACAGATACAGTATTTATAAATACCATTATGTTGGTTGTCTCTAAAGTACATTGCTATTTGTGTCTGAGAAATATATTCAGGCTTTACAACATGCTTTTATATAGTTAGCTTTGTGCACACAGCTTAATATTTTTTCCATCCATTAATTGACTTGGAGTCGTTTTCTCATGAAGATTTTTATACAAAAATTCTTATGTATATATACTTTCTTTATTGCACCCAGAGTTTTCTAAATAAGCTCACTTTATTATTTGAATAATAAACTTTATTATTATATTTATCATTTGAGCTTTTTAATCAACTTTTAGATGTTTATAAATAACAGCAAGATCGTCTCTGCAACGCTATGCTATCGACTGCTGCGATTGACTTTTAAACGTACAAAAATATTTAAAGTGAAACTAAGAATATCGTATTCTTGCCTTTCAGTGTTTTGTCTTTTTTAATTAGGAAAAAAGACAAGTAAAAACATAAAAGTAGCAAAAAGGCTGGTAAAAGAATATTTCATCTGTCATAGAATTCTATAAACTTTTGTGTTTTAGTGCAAAACATTGTCATCTGATGATTCATGAGAACCATGTATCCAACACGTGTGTTCATAATTTTTTCTAGTCATTTTACAAACATACTCATTGTTGATTATAAATTGGAGCTCTCCTCATGACAGCATATTACTTGACATCTAAACATGCCCTGTTTAACATCAACCATTTTTAAAGTGAGTCTTCAGCCAGCACATGTAGTAAATGAAAACCTCACACAAGCCAGATAAATCTACAAGCATTAGGAATAGGCAAATAATCAGTTATATGAACTTAGCCTTTGCTCCTACATTCTGTGGGGTAAGTACGTTAACTTGGTGATCTGGTTAGCTTTAAAGTTGTTTTTTAATTTAACTTTTTTGTCAAGTAACGAGTCTTTATCAAAAATAAAACATTGATAATCCCATTTAGGTTATTTTGCTGCATGAGCTTCAACTAGACTGTGTTCCATAAACACTGCATTCGCAAGACAATATTTTACTAAACAATTTCATAGGGAAGACTGAAAGAGGTTTATGATGTGCGTGCAGCAAGAACAACTATCAGCAGCAGAAGTTTGTAAAACAGCAAGATTTGATTGACAGCTGAGTGACATGATAAATGTTTCAGCACTTGTATGTAAATAGAGCATTATCAACAATCATCTGAATCACAACACTCGTTACAGTATGAGCTTTTTAGTCAAGATTGAGACGGTGTCATAATGCCCCTGTTTGTTCACTCAGCCACTGCTGAAGATCTAAGGCTATTGCTTCGCTTATCATGAGATACCATCAGAATTATCGAGCAATTAATGTAATTCGTTAGTGAATTAAGTTTATTGTTTTTGCGTGTTTACCCTAGTCAGCTTGTCATGTCTATAGTTTCCTGTCAATCAATAGAGTTAAGCATGATTGCTCTCCTGCATGCAATGCCATGTGACTCGCCTCGTCTTCTCTACTTCCCATGCACGCCTGAATGCATTAGCTATAAAGCGGGCTCTAGTTTTAGCGTTCATCTGTTCCTGAACATTTAGGTTTGAAAAGTACATCTCTCTTGAGCTCCATAAAAACCTTACGGATAAAAACTCAACGCATGCTTTTAGAGTGTTCATGGTTTGTGATGAGATGTAAAAGGCCTAATTTGTAATTTGTTTTCTACTTTTTTACTTAAATCATTTTCGTTGAGTTCTTTGGTTCGAGTAACGAAAACTCGTCTCTTTACAAAGTTCAAATAATAATGTATTTTATCTGTATGCACATCATAGCATGGAGTTTCTCAGTTCCGAATATCAGTGAAACAATTCGCTGTAACAATCTCTGCTTGTGAGACCATTTCAAACGTATAAATAAAAAACGTTTTTTGTTTTAACGGTTTGTTTTTTCTGCTAATATAGTTTTTATGTAGCCAATTAGGTCAGACTTGGTCAATTTCACAGTAGTATGCTGTTTTCATAAGTGAAATTACTAGTGTCTTTTGTAGTATAATTTTAGTGTACTCACTTGATTCATTTTATAGACGTGCTTGTTATATGCTTCCAACATTTCAGTATTCAATGTTATACTATACTTCCAACATTTCAATATTCAATGTTATATAGTTTTTAATTGGAGCGTTAGACAAATATTCCTATATGCAGCAGCAAAGTTAATCTGAACAAATCAATGCAAGCATAGGACAACCTAAATATCTGGTGCGGTTATACGGTACCAGGCTTATAACTAGTCCAATGACGCTGAGTCATAGCTTGAACCAAATATGATTTTGTGGTATTTCAGTTCTTCACCTAGGAGAAACACAATAGAAGTACACCCAACAAGATGTTTTCTATTTTAGGCCAATTATGGGATTAAAACGAGTAACAACAGAGCATGAAGGAGCCGCCTATGCGATTCTTGCGCAACTATTGGTGAAAACAAACGCAATGGTTTAAATAGAGCGATTAGAATGTTCTCTTTGATGGCCTCATGGGTATCAGTACCTTTGAATCCCATCATATCCGCGCTCTTTCACAAAAGATACGTTAAAAGGCACAATATAACATTACCATAACGGTCACATCAAAGAAGAAAATTTTAAGTTTGTAACAGGATTGCGCATCTTTTCATTTGTAGTCGGGCCTTGAACACGCGTGCCCTAATTTCTGGATTAGAAGTTAGTCGGCTTCTTTTAATGGAAGATATTTAACAAATAGTAAAATAGAGAAAAAGCACCCAGTAAAGCTTGGAGATTTCACATCAATGTGAAAGAACGTGGCTAACTAAAATATTGTCGTGCTATTGTGAGATAATTTGACTCTTTAGAAAACTCAGTATCACTCAGTAATATAACTTTAAACAATATATATTTATAAATCTCATTCAAAATAACAGGAATTGTCTTATAGCCGTAGGATATGCCTATATACTGACCCTTGTTTGTTTGCTCTAATATAAACAGGGCTATGTCCGGACATGGAAAAAACCAGGAAATTGAAAATTGAGTAATATTCTGTATATATAAACAGCCTATAATGTTTCCCATACACACCCCCTAGGCTATTACATAGCAAAATATGCATATACAACACACATGAGATAGTAATATATGCATATACAACACACATGAGATAGTAATATATGCATATACAACACACATGAGATAGTAATATATGCATATACAACACACATGAGATAGTAATATATGCATATACAACACACATGAGATAGTAATATATGCATATACAACACACATGAGATAGTAATATATGCATATACAACACACATGAGATAGTAATATATGCATATACAACACACATGAGATAGTAATATATGCATATACAACACACATGAGATAGTAATATATGCATATACAACACACATGAGATAGTAATATATGCATATACAACACACATGAGATAGTAATATATACATATACAACACACATGAGATAGTAATATATGCATATACAACACACATGAGATAGTAATATATGGTTATACGTACAATAAAGTACAGTATAATATTAATAGGAGTAGCAACAACCAAAAATTATAGTATAACTCTTTGGCGAAAAACTAATGTGCATGCGTCGCTTGCGTCATCTGTCGCTAGAGCCACCTATTGGTCAATGTTGTCATGTTTGGGCAGACATCGGGTCACCTCGGACAATTGTTTAGACCTCGGACACTGTTCAATTAATTAAAAGTTCAGAGAATTGAAGTTTGAAAAAGCCGAGGCCGACTGTGAAGACAGTAAAAATATAATTAATTTTAGCGCATGAATTTTAGAATCATAGCTTCTTAAAGCAATGCTGTATGTTATAAATATAGTCTGAATTTGTTATAAATATAAAAACTGTAAAAATAATGAAAACAAAATGATAAATAATAATAAAAGGAATAACATATTCAGAGCTGTTAGTTTCTATAGATATACTTCTATTCCTCTTAGCTATACATTCTAAATACACTTGATACAACAAAGCAGCCAGTATGTACATAATTTGCTGTATTCCGTTTCACTGGGTCACACTGTATATAAAGTTTGTAAATTTTTCAAAAGCCTGACATTTTTTGATTTGATGGGTTTTATCAAGGCACTAGATCAAGTAAATCAAGTTTTGCACACTTATTTGCGTCATTTGGCGCTATAACTTAAACCAAACTTTAGACTGAACTGTATGTAACATTTCATTTTTGATACAACGCATTCTTGCTTCCGGCCTGCTTTTGTCTTTCTGATTTGTTAGATGATTAGTTGTACTCTTCAACGGCTTATTTTCGAAACACATCAGACATAAGAACTTTAACCTTTTGTTTAAATTCGTCTTCCGGTAGTCTGAAGGTGCTACATGACACATACAGCAGCTAATTCCAGCCTAATAAAACAGTTTTGCGTAAATAAGTTACGACGAGTCATCGCAAGTGTTTTTTGTTGTCACTATCTTGTCAATCATTGCCAAGTTAATGGGAGAGGGAACAAGGGCAATTATATGTAGTACACCTAATTATGTTTCTGGAATCAGTGACATGGGGTTGAAGTCTCTTTTCTAGTCCAAATATTATTGGAGTGCTACTGTCATGTCGTGTGGCACACGTGCTGCCTTTGCCTTAGGGCATCCCTCTGACATAGCATCAAGGAGAAGTACATTTCTAGTTATAACATTTAGATTTTTAGCTAAAAATGTAAAAAAAAAACGGATTTTTCTATTTCAGTTTTGGTTTGTATCACTTATCAAGGAGGTCAGAGCAAGGTACAGCTATATTAGTATATACCTAGGCATATATATATATATACATATATATGCCTAGGTATATATAAACTGTATGTATATACATACATACAGTTTATTTTGCATTATGCAAACTTACAAACGTTTTTGGCTATATTTGATGAAATTGTGATGTCATATTTTTACTTGTAACCACTCATAAGCGTATGTTAAAACTATCTAATGAGAAAATTGAATTCAAAATTTTATTTCTAGCCAATCAGAATACCATATCAAGAGACACTTTTGCCAATCAAAATGCAAAATGGAGAGGCAAACATGTAGCAAATGCTGTAAATTAGCTGACACGCTTTGGTTACTAATAAGTCCCGCCCATTTAATAGCTGTCCGCCTCTGAATCCGTATTTAACAGGCACACGCCATTCAATCGATTCATAACTGATCCATCAGTACAAACAGAGACAAAAACAATGAGTGAGCAGCTGAACTCCTTGGAGAGTGAGCAAGCGGCGAGCATGGATGTGAAATCTTTGAACAGCACTGAAAGGATTGCTTCTACTGATTCAAGCGTTGACGGGTCTGAGAAGCCAAAGAAAAGAGCGAAACGAACGCGAGCCAGAAGTCCTGATACTCTGCATAAAATTAAAAAGACAAGGCGCAATAAAGCAAACAACAGAGAGCGAAACAGAATGCATGATTTGAACAGCGCACTAGATGAGTTAAGGCTGATGCTGCCGCAAACAGATGAAGAGACGAAGCTCACTAAGATCGAAACCCTCAGGTAGGAAAATTGATTTTCAAGTCACAATCATAAAAAGCCCATTCGATATTGAGTAGTAGGCTATAGTAATACAGCGAGCTTGTTTTTCTTGCTAGTTAATAAAAAGGTTATCAAGGCATTTTCTGTTTTGACATAAATCTCATTCTATGTATTTGTTTATTTAAAAACTCAACTAAACAATATATGTCCTTCTCGTTTATCACAAAACTGGCATAAAAGCTCGTGCTATGTATAAGCAAGTTTGCTCTTTTTCCACAACTGCTGTAGAATATTCTCATAGTAATAATTTAGGTGACTGGATATTTAGATGCATTGGTATTTTTGATACAGGTATCTGTCTTTTAAAGATTTAACAGTTACTCAAAAATCGATAAATTCACTTTTACTAGTCTAGTTCTACTAACATGTAATTTTTTCTCACAGGTACGCATACAACTACATTCTAGCACTGTCCGAAGCAGTAAAGATTATGGATAGCATGAATGAAGACTCAGAGTCAACCAGCAGTGTGGAAGAGCAGTGCAGCCCACCCTACTCCACCTACAGCCCTCCACCCATCAGTGAAAACTACGCTAATATTAAGCCTGAACCGGTTTGGCAGTACAATCCTAGCCAATGTGCTCAGTATTCTTCTCCTGCTAGTGTAGACTGCCCCGACTATTTTAGCGAAACATCTTATAGCCCTCAGTCTATAGACTGGAACTCGGTAACAAGCGAGCAAGAAGAATCACCTATGAAATACGCAACTCACAATGTGTACCAGTACACTCCTCAGTCAGTTGTTATCCCTGCAATCAGTACAGCTTTATCGCACTGTCATTGACACGGAGATCATTTTTATTTCATACGTATTGTGTATTTATTGTGTCTATGGTGAGCCTGTGCAATTGTATGCTGGGATGCAATGGTTTCAGACCAAATTATTTATAATATTATTTGCAACTATGCGCACTTTTTTACTCGACTGCAATGGCTTCAGTTTTTACAGAGATTGCTTTGTTGTGTTTGTTACAGCTGACTACATATTTATTGTTATGGTTATCAGTTGCTATTATTTCACATTCCCCCTGATGACCAAACACTATCTACTCACAATTTATTATTATTGTTTATGAAATAAAACAATAGCCTTAATTTAAACATTATGATTATGATTATACGATGTAATTACACCTTCACCTTTGTGAAGTCCCTTTGCAGTCCCTTCAAACACGATTATGAGTCGATACCTTGTTCATCATCAAAGGAAAAGACTGAGCTTTCAAGCAAGGAAACTTTTATGAATTTAATGATGATTGTTATGTATCAATCAGTCAATTTCCTCATTTTTTCTCACAACTCAGAGCAGAAATATCTTTAGTAATGGCTGATAGAGTTATTCTATGAGCAGTCTTCGTCTCAGGAGATTAGTTCAAGACAGAAAGCTTTTTACTTTCAAGTCATTATTACTACATACATGTACGTACCCGCCGTCAGCAGGTGTTTAGGGTCATTCATTATACATAGATTCAGGCGTCAAATCTATATCATTTTTTATTATCATTAAGGTTTTGAAGCAATGTGATCTTCCTGCGATGCCAGTATAAAACTCTGATTGACTAGCTAGCTGATTTAACATTAGCAGGTACTAATTAATGTTATAGCAGTATCTGCATTTTAAGAATAAACATTCATTGACCGGAATGCAGTTAGTAATTTATTTCCTATATGGTTTGTAAAACTTTTATGTGGTCGTTAACTAAGTCACTTTCATGAGAGTTTTTTGTTAGACTAAATAGGACAATGCGGGTTGCACAGAATAAGCTTCGCAGTTGAGCGAGTTATGGAGGGGATCTCAGGCTAACTCTTTCCTGATTCGCTTCCACCTCATTTCTGTCAATTAATAGCGAAATTTCATCAAAATCTTTACAGCTTTGGACTGATGGTTGATATTTTACCGGTCTATAGAAGCATGAACGCTTTTAGGTAACTTTATGAAAGTAGTCCGCACTCAAAAAGTCATTACTGTGTTTTATGAAGTGTTGGTAAAACCATGAATCATTTTTAGATTTAAGACTACATTGGAATAAGGCTGCAGCAGTTATAGTTGTGTCATAGTTGTTTTATAGATATAGGCGGTGTTAAAGAACTAAGGCTAGAACACACTGTTCAACAACTTGTTTCAACAGTAGTTTGTAGGTTGCGGTCACATATACACAAGGCATAAAAAGAAATGGAAAAGTGTAGTTACAGCTCATAAAAGGGTCAGAAAGTTGAGCAAATCTGTTCAAACCATTTTTCCTTTCCCCAATGTTACTTTTGAGAAAGTAAGGCAACAACAAGCTTCTCTCAATCCTGCATTAACAGAGTTTAAAATAACGTTACTCCATCACAGACTGACAATGCGCCTGTAGAATCATCTCGAGGTGAATACATCTTCGCTGATGTCATTCGTGTTCAGTACATAGTCAGCGGCTATGAGTCATATCCCAGAGAGGCATGTTTGTCTGCTGCCAATCAATACGATATTAGTCAGAGTAGCTGAAGCAAAGCTATGGTAAGCAGATTAGATACTTTGATAGAGATTTCAAGCATAAATTATTGATTCTATTATTAGCGTTAGAAACGTAGTGAAAAATACTCCTCTTTGTCATCTAGAGCTTGTATCTAACTTCCTATAGTTGAGTGAGTAGCGGGTGCAAACAAACAGATACGCATTCCCTTCCTATTCCCTCGATTCTAGTTTTGGCTCCGACATCCTCTTTAGAACTGACAAAAGCAGAGCCTGATCTAAACAAACTCACTGTTTGTAAAACAATCAGTCGCTAGGCTGGTGTTTTTCATTTCTCTCAGTTAAGAAGCAGTTTAACAAATTATTTCACTACGAAAAGTGTAGCTTTTCATCATCTCACTGTTCTTTTAAATACAGGCAGTTAGTTTGCAAAAAGTTGTTAGCTATTTTTTGTAATATTTTCAAATGCTACAAGGCCTGCAGTCATATCTCTACATACAAATTCTATTTATGTTAAGATCTACATTATACAGTAAACTACTGCGTGTTGAAGCAAATCATTTTAAGATATTCCCCAGTAATTCAATTAATTTATTTTCATGTATCTGAATTTGCAATATGCTTTGAATAGAAACTGCGGGTAAGTATACATAGCATTAACATAAGGTCATTGTTTAAAACTATGTAAAAGACAAAGTGTAAAACTAAAATAATAAAATAATAAACAATAAAATGAGTTCTTCCTTGGTATTTTACCAGAGGTTCGTAAATGGAAGTATAGGATGTTGCGCAGGTTTGAAGGTGAAGGGAATGATAAAAATATGGATTGTAACTTTAATAAGACTAAAAAAAATTAAATTCATTTATTTTATTTTTTTAATTTATTTTTTATTTCCTTCATTATTTTGTACTTTTGAACACACTTTATGCAAATAAGTATTTTTACTTCCATTTGTATAACAGTTCCGCATGCCAGGTGTTAAAAGTAACTTTGAGTGTAGACTTAAATATTTGTTCAAATTTCACCTCGCGTTTTGGAAACTTCATTTTTTGAGGTGGTTAAAGTCAAAGTCTGAGTATATTATTATTGTGTTATGAATTTATTATTTAGTTCTTTTCAAACTCTTAACGAAGTTATTTTAATTGGTGGAGTTTATAATGTGCTGCTTATGTATAGAGATTGTAAAGATCAAAGATTGTCGCTGTTACTCGGGGCTTCTCGGGTGTTTCCCTGTGCAGAAATGCATCGGCATTTGCCGATGATTTCATTAGAGAGCGTAAGTGACTTGGAGCAAGAAGCTTCTAATTGTTTCAGTCACAAAGAGATTATACCTGAAGAGCAACAGCCAAGGACAGCTTATCAGTTTTGTACTCTAATCTAATAGACTCAAACTGATTGCTGCCGAAAGAGGCAGCGACTCGCGTTGCTATCACGCTGTGTGCAGCCACGCATACCTAACTTCAAATACAGAGATGATTGCTTGCCCAGCATGTTTCTTGTTTTCTTCAACACAATCTAGATACAGTATCAGCGGGTCTTACATGTTTTAAATATAATGAACCTAGCAGCTACAGGTCAAAAAGGTTCATTTCTTTGCTAAAACAAAGTGCGCCATGCCTCGTGCCTCTCTCTGACGTAGGAAAGTCCATGCTCATTTCAATGCTAAAATAATCAACAATTGTACAAAAAATCTTCTACTGGTATTTCACAGAATTTTGCTAAATTATTTTTTTCTTTTCATTATTTTACTTTTCATTTAAACACTCAAGTTCATTTTGTCCAAAGTTACGCTGCCAAAACTGGCAGGCATCAATTAGCTAAAGCATACAAAGGTTTAGTGGAAAAACAATAACATTTCTTCACGTGTTTATAATTCATAACTACCCTCTGATGTTTTAACCTTGAATAAAAACTTTTGTACCAAAATTAATAGCCTGAGTTGATGTTTTGGCTAATTTAATGCTGTTAATTTTGCATGCTAAAGAATCTATTGAAAAGTAGATAATATTAACATAAATAAAAAAAAATACCACATTGCTTGCCACACATTCTTTATTCAACTAGAAATGATGTAAGACTGTAATTGATTAGCTAAGTGTCGCAATATGGTGATTCATTTGAACTTGGCAGCGCTGTCTGTCGTATGTACAGTCTTTGAAGCAGTCTGAGTAACTACATAAATGTAAACTCACTCAACTTTTTCCAAAAGGCAAAATTGGAAGCTGTCTGTTAAGACTTGCTGCACAACTATAAGAATATTGTCATCATATGTCACTGCATTTATTGACTGACATTGACTGATATTGACTGATATTGACATTGATATTGACATTGATATTGTCAGATATTTACTGTAAACAAAACTTCTGGTATAAAAAATAAAAATACATGTTGCTATTCAATTAAACATATTTAGCAGCTTTTGCAAAAAAGGAAGTTTCCTGCGCATAGATAGAAAAATACTTTCTTGGAATGTCACTGAAGCCCAGCTCTATTGTGTCAATTTTTACTGCTAAACCATATGTCCAGAATATATAGTCTGGGATTATTGAAAACAATAATTACGACACAGACTTCATCGTTTTTGTCAGCCAGTTGTAATTAGGAGGAGACAGGAGTCAGTCCCTGGCACCAGAGTGCAAGGGTGACTAATTGGATATTTGTTGGGAGCGTGTTCGTCTCCAACAAATCATCTCCTGATTATTACTTGCGTAACCCAAAGGGGCCACGCGCTTGCAAACCAGCAATAATAAATGCAACAATATGTTTGTATAATATCCAACTTAGAATAACAAGACATTAATGCGAGCAATATCTGACACTCTTCGTTTCCTACGATTTAAGCTTTAGCTGTTCACCTGGCAATTGTGTTTATCTCTTGATAATAAAGGCCTAAGGTCATGGAGTATTGTCAAACTCATGGCACGGAGAGGCAGCCATATGCATTAGTGTCACGGAGAGGTCTCCTATAGTTACTTTGAATTTCTTTGGATAATCCTTGATTTTCAAATTTTAACAATTGAATCCGTTGATGATCAATAGAATTGTACAGATATTGTGTTCGCGTAGTGTCACCTGAGATTATAAGCAAAACACTTGGAAGAGTCTCAAATAATAGGTAAAGCATTATTGCTTGTACTGCTGGCTGATTCACCTTACGCCAGAGGCAACTGCAAGAATATCAGTGACAAGCTATCATGGAGATATCGCAGCTAGCATTGTTTGTGAAATTAAGATTTATCCCCCTTGTATAACACAAAACAATCTTTATGAACAAGAACATATTGTTGGTTTAACAATATATTTAGTTATTTAATCTACTGGATTCCGCATGTTGAAACTCATTTCATTTAGTTTTCTTTAAAAAACTGGTTAGGAAAAATTACTTTTTCATGGCAACAAACTGATACATAATTTTAAAGAAAATTTTGTGTGCTTTCATAAAACAAGTTATTGGTTTAAAAAATAATTTGCAATTTTTTGGAAGTTGTGCTAAATTTTAAAAATTTTAAATTGGCCAAAATTTAAAAAAAAAGTATTTGTTTCTAAATCTTATTGCCTTTCTTCTTGCATTGGCTTTGCAGGCATAAAATATAATTCATTTATATAAAATTACACACTCATTAAGTGCCAAGCTTAATCTACTATTCGCGTTCAATCACAGAAATATTCTTCAAAATAATTCCCACAGCAGCACGAAGGGCGATGAGGCGACAAGACTGGCCGGTAAGTAAGTAAGCATAACCTGCAAGAGCTGTGAAGAGTGTTGAGAAAGCTCTAGAAAGGCCATGATGACTTGACACTCTTGCAGTCAGTGTAGCAATAGGCCGATGGCTCAAGGCAGTTGGCAACAAGTGACAGTCTGGAGTACCATAACAATTCAATATACTTAACACGGTGTACATGTCACGATATCAAATAGCCGCGAGTGAGAGCATTCAACCTGAAATACTTGCCGGGCTATGAGTCTCCTTGTTTAATGGGCTCATCATATCTTCACGGCCTACTCACACTCGAGAGCTTCCTAATAATAAATTAAACAAATATATGCTGACATGGGAGAAAGCCAGCTCTAAAACTGTCGTTGTAGATAATTTCGGGTGGAGTGATGATTTGTTTGCGCCTTTGTGTAATTATGCTAATTAACGGGTTTTCGTAAGGTCTCCTCTTTTCGATCTACCTGCAGCAGCATTACAATAAGCGAGATTGAGAGATGACAATAACAGCGGCATAGGAATAGAGATAATAGCAGCTAATACAATCATTTATACACTGCTCAGCTTATTGTAAAACAAGTAATAACATACACGCTTCTTTGTATGTTGGAATCGGTCTACGAATTGAGTGAAAATTAGGTGCTACTCAGAGTCCGTCTCAAAGTAATTTCAATTAGAGTTGAGAAACGGGTGTTTGTAGGCAAGATCAAACGGAGTGTTACGAGAAAAGTGTTAATGGGTTCATTGAAGAACTTCGCGAGAATGAAATCGTGTCCACGCTTGTATGGCTGTAATCCACATTGAGCCAATTATGCGCATGCGAGAGAAACACGCCGACAAATTTCAATCACGTAAACAACTAAATCAATCTAGTAAAATGAATGTTTTCTAAAATTTCATTAATTATCTGCACACATTTGTTTGCGAAGAATTCAAACCAACGGCATTGCAAAAGTAATGGATTACACCTCCATCCACCGGCTGCTATTGATTCTACATCAGGTGTAGCAACCAAAGTTTAATTCCAAATATATCATAAATTTAAGCAACTGTTACAAATGACTTCAATGTAAAAGTTTATTAAGGCCACTTGAATAAATGTTCGGTAAGTTACACTCGTCCTATATCTCGTACGCGTAACGCCACTCAAGTGTAAGAGAACGCTTACAATCAATATGTTCCACAGCCAGACGGTAATTATACAATCTGATCTCTTTTCTAACTTTGTAATAGGCAATTACCTCCCTCTTGAAACACAAAGGATCTGAAAGCATTTACATGGATATTGCTTTTAATCTTCTTAAGACGGACAGATTTCGAAATTCTTCATCGTATCACCATTATGAGATCAGATACAAGTACAGACCCTTTCGATAGTCATATAGCGCTGTACATTGAAGCGATAGGGATTTGTCCTCACTACTATAAGTACTTCAATAACATTATGTAACTCCAAATTTAGATCTTTCTCCTTTCAAAATTCTTCAAAAGCTAACAACTTCAAAGGGTCTGGAACAACTAGAAACCTTGGAATATTGCCAAAGACCGCAAAACAGTTTTTATTGGCAGGTATATTTTAACAACTCTTACATCATCGCTTGTGTATTTTCTTATATTTTTTACTTTTTACTATATATGTCGTATGATTCAACTGTTGTGAAATTTATTCAATCATCGAATAAATTTAATTGAACAAATTTATCGAACCATGATCAAATAAATTTAAGCTAGTCAGGCTAGGTAAACAGCTAGATCGGTCAATCAGCTAGGTAACTTGACTAGCTAGGTCAACGAGCTACATTGTTATGCTGATAAAGATAAAATAAATTATCATGGAAATTATTTTAATGATTTCACAAGATTACCACCTAGATGGTTTTTAAACCACTATTCTGCTATCTAGTAAATTCTGAAACAAAATATTTTCATTGCGCCCCCATCAACTGAAATGTTCCGTAACAATAAAGGGAGACAGTTCATAATTTTGTTTGAGAAATTAGGATCTAACAAATGGAATGACAATCATACTTTTCCAAAGTCAGTACAATGTTTTAAAAAAAATTATAGATTTATAGATTCAAAATTTATAAATGTACTTTTAAACTAATTGCTATCTCAGTAATTTTGAGATGACTTGTTTTTATTACAGAGAATATTTTATGCATGTTTTAAGACAGCGATAGCTAAATAACATTGGTGATAATGTATCTACAGTGAGTCAAGTCGTATATATTTTCCTTTTTTTATCTTACCAATATTTGTATATTTTTATAACAGAATGTAAAGTTTCATCCGCTAATCGTTTGGTATAAAAAGAGTGCAAATTATGTAAAAATGTGAGAGGTATTCAGGAGTATTTGAGTAAAAGAGAAGAGAGAAGAATTTTAACATGTTCCAATAAGTAAAAATCAATAAAGAAGTTTAAACACCAAGTTTGGAGGATTTAAAAGGAAAATTGAAAATATTTCTATTTGATTCAGGTTCAAAACTTCTAAAGCTGTTCTAAACTTTTTCCGTTTTTATTTATTCCAAATTTGGACATGGCTGTTCTTTTTGACAATGTATTATTGGCAACAATTTTATTGTTGACAATGTTGTCAAAAAAATAAATTTCCATAATTATGCTAGTGATCAGCAGATATGTTGACTGTGATACTCATATACTAAGATACAATGTAACATAAAGAGCTATTATCGTCAATTGATGCGCATTCCTGAGTAAGACAGCATATGTGTCGGATTATGACCAAGTTCGCTGTCGAGCATGCCTGCTTATTGTTCGCAGCCTCTATCCTCACTCGACTCGTGACAGTCAGTCCAAAAGTGTGCCACGAATTAGCTCCAATTTCATTTATTAACATAAAATATGAACATATGTCAATTGATAGCATTAAGACGGGCCGTACAGCCTTTAGCCTTGTTCCTTAGAATGTTGAGCTAGGGCCCAGATAGGAACAGATGGCGCGACGAGGCACTCACTCATAATTGTCATTGTACAGGCCTTCTCTAGGAACTGTCATTGTGTTCTAATCATATTACCTCCAGTAATTCCTAGCTACTACTCGTAATTCACTTATGCCAAATCATCCACTTCAATCATCAACAAACTGCTTACACATTTTTAAAACTGTCTTATTTATTAGTGTAAGCAATCGGAGAATTTTGCTTTGCTTTGAAGAAGTTTTAACAAAGTTAATTTTAATTTAAGTGAATCTTTTTCAGATGTAAATTGTGTTTAGTAATTTAGTTTGGTATGAAAAAATACTACCAGGCAAAAATAAAATGCTACACCGTGCAGTGAGGATATGCATTCTTTGTTTCTGGCAGCATGCCATAAAGCCTGGCTTCATTGCATGATAAGGCAACTCAGAATACAAACTGAGACAATAACATGGCATGTCACACTGGACTTCTTAAAACAATAACCATGTGCTGTGCCTTTATAACTTGCAAGTGGTGAAGTATATGTAATTTTCTTATTAATAGGTTGGACATATTATTAGCAATATGTTTATAAATATGCCATGCTAACAAAGTATGCATAACTAGAATCATTGAGTTGTGCAATGATAGACAACTCTAAAGGAATAGAATAAATGAAACCTCTATCGATTTTTGCTTAAAAGTTGACTTGCAACAAAATTCACATTACAGTTATTTGGTAGCAAAAAATTCACCCTGTCTTACTCTACTGTGTTGTACGTGTAGGTGCAAAATACGTGGAAATGTGATTACAAGCTCTTAAAAGCTCAAAAACGAACAGTTAATCGTCGCCATCACGAAACCGCCGTAGATTAAAATCAGTTTATTTCTCTGACGTAGTCATTACATTTGGTTATTGTTTTGTCACGTAATGTTCTCACGTAAATTGAAAGGCCAGTCAAAGACTCAGTATAAAACTTGTCATAGCTCAAGTTTATGACAAATGCTTCGGGTTTTACCGAAGATCCCGTATCCAATATAGATGCTCACTACTTTACTGTTTTGTTTCGGCTTGGTCTAATCGTCTAGTCGTTATCTGATCATGTGACCCATACTTCCTGCCAAACAGCACGAGTAATTTCTGTAGCATTTTTCCACTATCACAGGTGACCAACAGGCTTGTCATGTTTATCAGAGGATGATATGCACTCCTTCGAGCTAAGGTTAAAAAATTAAATGAATTCTCGCAGTAGGTTTCAAGATATCAGCACTCAAAGTGACAGCACTACCATGATTATGAAATAGATTCGTAAGGACAATAGACATGGTTTTGTTGAATGCGTGAAGTATATTTGTGAAAATATTTCGACAAATGAGGTTGCGTGAAACTTTAAACAGAAGCCATCATGTACAACTACGTTCCATTTGAGCCGTTTTGGAAAGAGATTCTACTCTACAGCGGTCTCGTGATGGCGGCAGTTAACTGTTCGTTTTTGAGCTTTTAAGAGCTTGTAATCACATTTCCACATATTTTGCACCTACAACACAGCAGAGTAAGACAAGGTGAATCTTTTGATACCAAATACATGTATCTGTAATTTGAATTTTGTTGCAAGTCAACCTTTCAAGGAAAAGGCTACAATAAAGCAATTTTTGTAATCAAAGTTTAAAAATTCTTTGTTCTGTTTATTATTTCACACCCAAGTGAATTGTTGTCGGAAAAAAATTTATCTAAAGTTTTCATTACACGTGTATGAATCATCTATTACTGGAGTTGCATCCCCAATACAGCATTTCAGTAAATTCAAATTCAACCGGGCCTTTAACAAGCTTACTATCCAAACATACTGTATATCCACTGCCGGTACTGTACCACAACCGTATATCTACTGCCGGTACTGTACCACAACCGTATATCCACTGCCGGTACTGTACCACAACCGTATATCCGCTGCCGGTACTGTACCACAACCGTATATCCGCTGTCGGTACTGTACCACAACCATCTATCCGCTGCCGGTACTGTACCACAACCAGATCATGAGTTTGTTAGCTAAGCAGAATGCGACCAAGCTATTCTACGGAATGCTGATTCCCTTCCATAAAAATAGAGAAGACATACATGTAGATATATGTTGCAGGTAATAAAAAGTTAAGCTATTGAAAACTTATGCTAGGAATCAGTCAATTATGTTCATTGTGCATCGCAGTAATAACACCGAAAGGAAAAAGTAGTCCTTACATCATAATATCTGCTATTGTACTAACAATCAATTTCATACAAAGTTAAATCAGTACACTTGTTTATTATAGGGGTCCTGCTTGGAGACAGTCTCAGGCGCTAGCAAACTCTATAAATCCAAGATCTTTCTCTTTTTCACCAATGAGAGCATCAGATGACTTGAGAAGTTCACTTACTAGCTGAAATAAACAAAGGAATTTCTATGTACGTTTAATAGCCTAGTTTCATTTTATATTGTCTACGACTTTAAAGGCTGTAGCCAACTGCACAGAAGTTTTAGCAAAAATTTGATTGCAGCTTTAATATTCTAAAATACCACAATCAAAATTAGAAAAGCTGGTCTGTAAGATAGAAATATTAAGGCTTTTTGCCAATCTATAGATTTGTACTTCTATGTATATATTTAGCTAAGAAAATCTATTTGTGAGTCACAGAGAGTCATATGCTTGTTATCAAGATAGACTGAAAAGGCAAATCAAAGTTTTACAGAGAGTGAAACATGTCATTAGCTAAGTTAGAAAAAGGGTGTAATTTGCTGTGTTGTTCGTCAATTTGGGTTTTGTGAAGCTTTTTACATACAGGATACTAGTATAAAGCCGTGCTTGAAATTTTTAAAAAAGTTGATTTTTCAAACCTGACTCTGTTCTTTCAAGTGTGACTAATACTCTGGCAGTTCGGTTCACGGTGAGAAATCATCAGGTGTAGGCCTAATAAGTATCTGCACAATTATTCCCAAACACAGCAAGGTGGTCTAGTGGTGCAGATGACAAGGTGCCCGTCTGCTAAGACATATATCTGATGTTTAACCGGAGCAAGGCAGGTTTCTGCTGCCCACATCTAACCGTGGCTTGAGATAGATGGATGAACGCAGCTTTTATTGTAATTAATATTACTCTCAGATTTTCCCATGCATTTTCCCATGAGTTGCCAAGCAGTAACAAATTTTTTTGTAGTGTTTCCAGAGATGCTCTTAAAATTTTTGCTGTTCCTAAAACGCAGCTGTCATTGAGCGCTATGATTGTTTACTGTTTTCTTTGTAGGTGTAAAATATTAAGGATTTTGGAAATTTGCTTGCAGGTATTAAATTTTTAAAAGTTATGCCATTATAAGTAGTTTTATAAGCAGAATATAGTTAAAAGAAAATAATGAGTGGAGCCAGTAAGATCTGACATTGTACATAAACTTTTCTATTTGCTAGCTTGAATATTTTGACATGAAGCAATGGTTAATTCCTTTGGCTACAGCTTTTGTTGTTATCTCTGAACAGGGTGAATTAATGAAACCACAAATTCTGTAGCTGTCTTTTAGCTGTAAAGTAGCATAAAACACGTGGCAAACGTGGTCAGGCAATTCCAAGTATTATAGCATAAACTTCAATTGTTGAATAGAGCTTTATATTTTGCTCATAGACATCAATAACGGATGAGAATCAAAATTGTGATAAAATAACTAACTCTATTTTAAAGAGAATTGGTTCTGACTCAACTTATGTTACTGGTATAAGCTTTAGCAAATTCTATTAGTTTACCCTGCTTTGCAATTATTTACCTGAGCAGGCCTTACCAGGCCTACACTAGCCATAACATATTGCTTGTCTCTGCAACTTGTTACACGCACTAAGTTCTTCCTACCCATTGTACAACTTACGTGATTCGTTTAACTGTGTCTGCGTTTTGGTTTGCTGAACTGTTAAGAGATTATTTTTTGGCAGGTCGGGTTGGTTAGTGAGTAAGTTTCCTTGAGGAGCAGCAGGGGTGTTCTGATTAGCCAATTGTTTCTCCAATTGATCAGCCAAAGCTGTGCCCATTTCAAAGTGCAGCTGCTGTAACCTGCGCAGGTGATCATTAAATATTTACTGGTGTATCTTTGCTGTTGAAGTGCATCTAGCTTAAAAACTTTAGAAAATAAACTCAACTTGAGTTAATATTGCGCATAGCCATGTGAAAGCTATGTGTGTATATACATGTATAATATATATTATATATATTATTTTTATAATATATTTATATTTATTTATATATTATATTTATATTTTTATATGTTTATATATTTATATTTATAATATATATTATATATTATGTATATATTATATATGTATTATATATATACTAGCTGTACTACCTGGCATTGCCCGGGTAATAAAAAAGTCTTTGGACAAAAGATTTATTTGTATTTAACATATAACAACATTTGCCACCTTAACTTTCAAACTTTATATCATGAGGAAAACATTTTTTGCAGGTCAAATATGTTTAAAAAAATATAAAACAACTATAAAAGGGTTTAAATGTAAATGTGAAATAATTAGCAAGTAGTAGTTATATTAAGTCTAAGTAAAATGATTCGGTAATGATACAATTAAAACAAACTGACAAAACAAAGTAAAAATCCTGATAATGTTGAATTAATAATAATAATTCTTGCATAAAAGTGTGAATGTACAAAAAAGGTTTATGTTCCAGCAGAAGCTATCTATCAAAACTCTGAATACAACGATACTAATACTTCTCGATACTGGTACAAATGCAAAAATGAGATACTGGAGAGAGAATGTCGAGGCGCTTCCTGCGGAGGTAGTACAATTTTCTGTGTGAAATGAATTGGCCTTGACCACGAATATAGCAATTCAACCTTATGAAAAACTAAAAACAAAAGTTCAAAAAACATAAAAAGCATCGTGTTTCATATAGTTAATATCATTCAACGAGTGTAAAATAATACGTCATCAATCGTGTGCATACGGTATATGGTATATGATAGTGTCTTTGGCCAATACGTCTTGTATAGCTCAGTGGTTAAGTGCGGGGATTTAAAATTCAAAAGCTCGGGTGCAATCTCCATGAGTTCAAATCCATCATACTGCGGAATTTTAAATTCCAAGATTTTAATAACTGTAGCTGGACAGACACATATCAACTTTGAAAAATATAATTATATGAAAATGTCCAACCTCTACTTGGAGAGAAGATTTAAAGTGCTGGCACATAGAAACAATCATAATTCCAGTGGCACTTGGGGGCAATAACAACTGCACATCAAATATGGCTTGCCCAAATACAGGCAACAGTCAACAGAAGTGAGTTGCAGAAAGCACGCTATCAAGAATGACTAAGATTTTGAGTCAAGTGCTCAAACTCTCAGGTCTCTGGTCGGAAACGTGAGCTAAATTAGATATCACTACCTACTTGGGTTAACTGTGGTGAAGAAACAACTTTATTTAAATAAATTTTATAATATTTATAAGCATTTATTATAATATATTATAAACTTATATCAGAATATATATGTACTAAAATATATGTACTATAATAGTATTTGCTATTAATATATACTATAGTATATATACTATAATAATATAAACTATTATGTGTATTATATGTATTATAATAAATTATATACTATTAAATATACTATAACAATATATACTATAATATATATGCTATGTTATATACTGTAATATATATACTATGGTATAGTGTATATATAGTGCATATATAAAGAGCAGTTAGCTGTTAGTTATCAGTTAGCATCATGCAATCACTTGATGAGAACAGATCTATATCTGTTTGAAACAGATTTATAGTGATTAACTAATAGCTAATAATTAATGCTTCTTATATTTTATATTATAATATAAATCATTTTGCACTTAGTGCGTTGATCGCTCCTTTCTTATTTTTTATGAAACTAGTGATTTTAACGATACTGCTTATGCAATAACATCAGGCTTGTAAGCACCAACCTGAACAGCGTGTTATCCATGTGATCAAGAGATGTCACCATTGTCTCAATCCATATTAGGTTTGTGCACAAATCTGTCATCTGTACATAATCATCGTGTCTGAGGGTCTTCTGAAAATCTTGCAGCATATCATGGAAGTTAGAAAAGTTGCCCATTTTCTGCAAGTAATAAAATTGTTTACAAAAATAATTCTCCAAATTTGTCTTTTTAAACTCCCTAAGCGATCTTTGACTTACCACCTACTAGAAAAGTTGTGTTCCTTTTTTAGGCTTAGAATTTCTGAGGAGACAACTCCAATTAAATCATTACCATATTTGTAGTCAATGAACTTAACTTATCACATAAGTTCAAAATTTACCTGTCTTTCCAACATTCTTTTAACATCTCCCTGTTGCCTTTTCATCATAAATTCTTTCTTGTTCTTTATGATAGCCTCCCTCTCCGCGTCTTGTTGTTTCTACAGCATCAAGTATTGTTCCAAAACGATGCTGATATAGCATTACTAAATGTCTCATTACCAGCACTGTTAGTTTAATATTATTGTTTTGTCAAACAGAGTTGGCATGAAAGTACAGACCTGCATTGCTATCTGCCAGCTTCTGCTGTGACCGTTTCACTTTGACAGTCACTTTGTGAAAGTTGATGATTGTATGCAGCCAATCAAGAACTTTTTCATGATAAGTTTTTCACTTACATGTAAACTTAAAATAGAATTTCAAAATATTGCTAAATATTTCTGTTGTCAGTATTTTGTTGTGAATTAGCAATTGTTGAACTGGCCCAATCTTGCTCAAGTATGTGGCTATATCTAACGCCTTGTTGTGGTAAGACAACTTTAGCTTATTCAAAAACATCAAAAGTTGATTTTAATATTAATGGCTAGTTCTTCATTGAGTGTGTAACTCAGGTTGCTCATACTGGTCATTGCTGCCAGTTGAAAGATTAGTAATAGTTACAAGAGTGCTTTATTTCGCTCTATGCCCGTTAAGAAGACAACTCCAAATTACAAGTTTGGATTCTAGCATTCAAGTTAGCATCATGTGTATAGTGCCATGATGGATGCTTGCTACCCAGTTCTTTTTGGTCTCTAACAAAACATTTGGTGCTTTTTTTAATTTTAATGTGCTTGTGCAGTGCTGACAGCCACAAGGTATAGAACAGCATTGTGATCTAGAGGCGACATTCCATCAAGATTAACATCAACCAAAGTGAAAGAATGAAAATGGAGAGAGATGCTTGCAAAACGTTTAGAGTAAACTAATTTTTATATGCTTTTTCTGATACCAGATGGTTTTTGTTGAATCAAAATATTCTTAAGGCAAGTAAATTGTTCTTATCTTTTTGTCACAGCAAGAATTTAGATTTGTGTTTGCTTTTAGCTTACCTTATATTCATCAGTTGCCTCATTTATGTTCATTATAACGAGTCCAATGAACACATTTGTAAAGATGAAGTGGCCCACAAATATGAAGGCGACTGTGAACAAGCGACTACCAGTCTGGTCTCTCTTATCTAACTCTGCCTGTAGGTCAGTCCAACCCTCAACCTAAACAAAATAGCAAGTGGCTTTCAGCGAGCAGCAGGTAAAGCCAATGATGGTAATTGGTAATATATTGTAAGTTGCTCTATTGTATCGATAAACAGCGCATAACGACTTCCTAGTAATAAAAACCTTAGATGTTAGTTAAAATAGTAAATTTTATAGCTTATAGTAATGCAAATTAATTTTGTATACCTAAAAAGTTGCCTTAATATACAAATTTCAAAGACAAAAAGTAAAATTCTGACACATATTGGCACTGTCACCAAAAACAATATTTTATACCTGGCATTCAAAGGTTTTTCAAGCATTTTTGTTTTATAATTAAAAATGAAGGCACTGACGAAAATTAAATAGGGAATATCAAACAATGAAAGGAAGACTTTCTTTGCTATAATAAGAGCCGCGCCTGTCTAACTGTTTGACTAAAACCATGGTTGGTGATTAGGAAAAAGGACCGCACGGCACAAATTTTGAAACCATGACAACGCGCGCGCTTCATCACCCAGCATGCGACCACCTGCACCAATCATCCAGTTTCCACATTTTACAATTGCTAGTATGCTGGCAGCCTCGTGCGCCAAAAGAGATCATCACGTGTAATAAGTATACGCAAAATTATTCTTAAATGTGTGAAGGGGGTTGATTGGTACAGATAGTATCATACTTAGATGAACATTCAGGTTCAATTCCTGTGTGATGTATTCTTTTTTTCCAACTCTTTTAGCGTGTCTTCAGACAAACGGATAAACAGACATAACTTTTACTAGTATAAATATAATATAATAATATAATAAAGACTGGACAGACAGATATCTGAACAGACACGATAACAAATCTGATGATGACGGCGACGACGATGACAACGACGACGACAAACTCTGAGATTTATATACATGTATATAGGTTGTACATATACTTATTCTCTGTGCTTTCTTGGTACACCTGACAATATTTTGCAACACACTGGACAGCCAGGGTGTTAATAAACAAATCCAGTTCAAACTTCATCTAGTCTAAGATTGAGTAGATTTAGGTGAATATCTCTGTCACTACCTTTACCTCAAAGATTGTGCATCACCAAGGTTACAGTTTCTTTTGCATTGTACTAAAATATTGCAGTAATAGTAACATCTTTTTATTTGTCAATACTTTAATAGTTTTGTTTTTTACATGCAGTTTGCTTAGACACTTTAGGTAATTAATTATCAGCAGTGTTTATTAACGAAATATCATAGATGCTTGGAGTTAACAAAGCAACATATGTTCTTTTAGAAATATCGGATTCAACATCTGCAGCTGATCTCTAAACAAATTTACTTTCTATCTAGAGGTCTGACTATAAATAAAACTTATATATTTTTTTTAATTTAAGATTCTTTTGTATGACATCAATAAGGCATGTATGCTCATAATACCATACATAATGCATATGATTATGATATTGTACAAAGTAAATATTACAATGATGTCAGTGATAAAAGCATAAAGTCATGATGTCAGATATAACTTTCAAAGGCCTTTGGAAGTGTGTAGTATAGATAGTTCTAGCCTATCCGTTTTACAATGTTTATTTTTGAGGATAAGTCAAGCATACTGACTTACAGTGACGAAAGCAAATAGAGTCAGCATAGCGCTGCCCAGAGTTCCCCAATTCTCTTTGTCTCCCAATTCTCCAGTCCCAAATAAATAGAAACCGAGAATACCAAAGATGAAGATAAGCAGTGCCATCAGGAAGACCATGTTGATGAAGGACTTGCGAATCGTATCTAGCAGAGCTGTGACAAGGACCTACAATGATATATAGCATATATAGCAGTGACAAGGATTTACACTGCAGAGCAGTGACAAGGATTTACAGCGGTGCGTATCAGCAAAAAAGTCTCAGAAAAAAGCTTTGATGTAAGCCATGAATACAAGGAACTTCACATGACCAAGATAGCTGAATTGTGCATCAGTTGATTTATAGACATATTTTATCTGAAATACAGCTCTGTAGTGAACCTGTCTGAACATAGCTTGATCTCATAGGGATAAACTGCAAGTTATTTGCTAATCTTTCAGGCTTTTTTGACAATGGTTATGGGCTTCTATTTTGAATGTCAATCATTCATAGTATGAGATGGAAGGAAAAAGTAGGCTAAATAACCAAGGTCCTTCCTTTTTCAGCTGTATGTGGAATGCATGTACGCTCACCTGCAACCCTTTAATAAATGATACAGTTCGCAGGGTCCGAAATGCTGTCAGTGCACGCAGCACTCGGAGTCCATGTAGTTTTGGTATGTCGATGGAGTTCTGAGCTCTCAGTATGTTTGCCACGAGAGTTATTGTCAGAACAAATAGGTCAAACAAGTTGAACCAGCTTTTCCAGTAGCAGATAGGCTCAGCGTAGAGCTTCATCAAAAACTCCAAACAGTAAACAGCTGAAATTATACCCCAACATTTATTAAATAAGATATATATTTTATGAAGGCAAAACAGTGTAATACAGTAATACTGGATTGTTAAACAGTAAAGGCACCTATTTCATCAGCAGTGTCATCTATGTTATAAAATCACTCATTTTCATGCAGAATAAATTAACAAAGTATTATAAAGATTATATTGCAAATTAATAACATAATATACTATATTGTAATATAAGATGCTAACGTGTAATATAAGGAGTATAATAAAATAGGATGAATCTAATGTCATATAATATAATTTTATTATGACACAGCATGGTTATCAGAGCCAGAGAGACCGACCTTACGGCCACCGGCATCATTGGACCGAGCCTTTTTAACATAGAAGAAGGCTCGGTCACCATTCACGGGTTTTATATTTACCAGTGAGCAAACTGGTTCATTGTTCAACCGATCGATGAACAAAAAAGGGGCCGAAACTAACGTAAAAACCATCGCTATAAAACCATCACTATAAAACCATCGCTATAAAAGAAGAAGAGCATTCATTATTGTTCAGCAAAGCTAGCACAGGCTCTCTACATGGTGTTATTGTATGTACACACTTGGCTTCACGAATTTATATATACATTTATATATAATAAAATAATATAGCATAATAGACGTATAATATAATGTTAACATTAACATATAAGCATAATGTTAGCATATTATATGTTAGCATTATATATAGCATGTCATAAGTTTAATATTATATAGTAGAATATAACACAGTGTACTGACAAGTTTCAGTGACTCATCTAATCAGAGAAGTTGTTTGAAGATTGCTAAATACAGTGGCAGTGTAAACCGAGTTTCTACATTCACACAGTTAGTCTAAATATATTGATGCCATATTTGCAGTGTTCATAAAAAGCCAACAAATTAACATGTACTTTTTGTTGGTGCATCTAAAACGGAAGAAACTCACCTAGAAAAACTTCATCAGCAATAAAAATTACATATTTAAGTTTTTCCCTGTAGTAGTAGCTAGTATCCAACGTCATAGAGAGGGTGTTCATGAATATGACCAGCATTATTGCTACATCAAATTGTCTCGACTCCGTTATATGTTTGATGAACTGGTGGAAGTGGTAGTCAGCTCTTGGTTTCTTAATACTTTGTTTGTGACGATGAAGAGCCATGGCAATTAAGCAAAGGTAGGCAAGTTTGTAGCTCCTGTTTTAGTTCCTAATCCGTCTCACATGGAATTCAACCATTATGTAGTTAAGGGCGACGGAGCGACATTCTTTGAGGAACAACACGATGTCCTCTTGCATTGTTTGCTTATATTAGTGACTGTATTTTAAATTACAGCTTTTAGCGAATAAGTTTTTAAAAAAAGTTGTGGTGAATATCGTGGTGATTTATTAGTTATTCTAAGTTATTTAATTTGGCAGACAAAGACCTCTCACAGACAAAGACCTCAGTTTAGTAAGTTATCGATTTAGTATTCGCTGTTGGAGTCTGTGTACAGGCATTCCATCATTCGATTTTAGTCTAACCAACTAACTAAATAATTTAGGTTTATCTCTAAAGTTCAAGTCATACAAGTTTCAAGTTTCAAGTCGTGTTGTAGAAACTAAAACCTTTATGAACTCATTTGGTATTAAGCCTACTTACATACTCTGAGTCGTGCTGTTTAATCGATATGTGAATGTGTCAGCCAAAACTGCAACAATCTGGATAAGCCACAATAAATAAAATTTTCAAATTTTTGAGTGCTGTTTATAAAGTTTTTATGTTTTAAACTTATTCAGAAACCAAAAGAAACAGATTTGTACATTTCGAAAGTTCACTTTTTGTCATTTATATTCTAGAGTTGTCCTACCTGGTCTAAAAATATCAATGTAGTTTGCGCCATTGAGCCTAACGTCATGTAATATTTGAACTGTTTCAAAGGATCGATAAGGCTTATTGTGTAACGCGCATTCGCTTACTTGTACTGAATGAACAGACCTTTTGTACTCATAGAGCGCTACAAAGGGGGACCTGAAGTTTTAGTCCATAGTAATCGTAGTCTGAAAGGAGAGACTAAACGATCCCCCCAGAGCATAGCGATAGAATGAAAGGCTGACGAGGCAAAGTGTCAATTTGCTCATGACTGGACAACTATGGACACCTTTGCTGATGCTGAGTTTTCTCCTACTAGTTAGCGGTAAGGGATGTCTCTACCCTCTTCTTCCTCGTGATCACTAGAAAGATCGTAAGTAGCAATAGGCTCTAGTAGGAAAGCATGTAAAGGTGAGGTAATGGAGTCATTCTACCACGAAGTAATATACAGTGTGAGCTTGTTCAATGATAGTTGCACTGACCAATCTGAAAAAATTTACGATTCCATAAACATAGTGATGACTGCTTTACATATAAAACAAATGGTTTATAATCAAGCAGGTCTGTTACCTCTATGTTAAGTGTCAGATTTGTTACCTCTATGTTAAGTATCAGCAGTATTCTGAGACACACGCTGCCAGTTTCTATGCTGTCAGTAAACAAGCAGTTATAGTGAGACTATATGTCAAAAAATTACAAAATACGCTTTCTATGCTGCCAGAAAAAGTAATTTTTTCTTGTATCCTAAAGTTGTTGAATGCAGAAAAAAAGACAACCTATATAGTCGTATTTCACTACAGATTTTGAACATGGGCTCTTCTTTCTTACCACTGAGCAAACAATAACCAATAGAGATCATTGTAGGCCTACAATTTATTATCACTGGTCACTTCACTTGACCTCGCATGACAAAAATAAACTTACAAAGTTCTAGAAACATTATGGACTAAACTGTACTTTAGTAGAGATAAAGGAATATCTATAGAGAGTTCAATAATAATTTGAATCAAGTGTGATTATATTGAGTTGCAATGAATTTAAGAACAGTCATTTATTGGTTCACTGGTAGTATATTAGTATATTAATATATTATTATGCTTGTTTATAGTGAGTTTGCATATCCTTGCACTAGTACTGTACTATACCTGTGTAGTTAAATAGATGTCAGGTTCTACTGGTTCAGAGTGTCCGGCCTGTTAACAACATGTTGTGGTTTGAGTCTCTAAAAAGGCCATAGGTGGTGACAAAAGTGGCATCCAACCTTAATTTTCTCTAGGCAACTGGGCGTGTCTCCAGTCCTCAAGGTTTCCTTGCTATTGAGACATTGTTTGTACAACAATGCTCTTAAAAACCTGTCCACAGCCTTTGCTTGCAATAACCTAAGCAGACATCGTACTCGATGTTCGAGGGATCACACACACTTTTATTAGTTTGCTAACTCATTAGTACAGTGGTTCCCAAATGGTGGGGAATTCCCCCAAGGGAGAAATTTTCATTTTTAGGAGAATTCTGGCCTTTATTTATAAATTTTTGCTGATACATCGTATTTGTAAAGCTGGGCATAATAGTTCCCTACATGCTGCATATCGTTGTTTGTTGTTAATAAACTGAGTGTTTATTACATTGTGTACTATCTTGTGATTCATAGTTTTATCATACTTTTTATAACTGGGGATTTTCCACTTCCTTGTCACCAACAGTGTCGTATAGTTTCACAGAGTCCCGTGACCAAGAGCCGGAAACAAAAACGCTTGATTCCAAACAAACCCGATCGACATACTGATCTCTAATGGAATATTCTTACCTCGCTCTCAACATCTCACTCTTTTGCATTTACTTTACTTTATTACAAAAAATCACTGATAGTTTCTTGTAGAGAATTTTGTCTTGTTTCAAATGGTGTATAATACAACAATCAATTTCATAGCGACTGCCAATGGGAGTAATTTTTGTTGGTTAGTGTTGCGGCCTCTCCATTATAACTTATATAAAACAATAGTGGGCGCGGCTTATTTGTTTGGAGCCGTGCGAGCTCCGATATGCGCATCCGTTAGCAGCGAAACTCTGTGAAGTTATACAGCTCTGTACTGGCAGAGTCATATAGCTTTAAAAAGTCTCACGACTAAAACCGGAAACAAAAACGTCGGATTCCAAACCAACCCGATCGACATACTGATCTCTAATGGAATATTCATACCTCGCTCTCAATACCGCTCTTTTTTGCATTTACTTTACGTTTTTACAAAAACGTTATTAGCAGCTTTTTGTAGGAAATTTTGTTTTCTTTCAAATGGTTCATGATACAACAATCAATTTTAAAGTGACTGCTAATGGGAGTAGTTTTTGTTGATTAATGTTGCGACCTCTCCATTATAACTTATATAAAAATAGTAGGCGTGGCCTGTTTGTTTGGAATCGAGCGAGCTCCCGTATACGCTTCTGTTAGTCGCGGGACTCTGTGAAACTATACGGCTCTGGTCACCAATAAGATGCTGACCTGACCTTTATAAAGATAGTTGAACTACTACATGCTGTGATACTTAATATTTGGTGCTGTGGAATGCAAAAATGACAAAATATAAAGACGTATGCAGATTGAAAGCGAAGCCTGATAGAATAGGGGAGAATGGAGTTTTTGTAGTCTGGAAGGGGGAAACCAGCAAACCTAATTGGGAGCTCATGCATTGGTACATTAGCAAGATATGTTTCTGTTAACACGTGTTACCTTTTAAAACAAAGTTCAATATTATTATGCGGTACGCAGGTGACCTGCTGCAGTTCTATCAGCTGATAAGAAACCTCGGAGGAATTGATCCACTAACTCTCACTCAGTATGGATGTTATTGTGGACTGGGCAGCTCTGCGAATGGAAAAGTAATTGATTGTCTAGATAAGTGAGTTTAAAGAGAAGACAACTATGTTATAGTTTACAGTTGATAGAACTTGAAGCGATGAGTAATAGTCACATTCCAGAAAGATTATTCTAGCCCAACAATGAGATATATCAACAATCCTTCTTTTGTACATATATCTCATCTACTGTAGTAAGTTTTTATGTTTGAATCAATCATAGATTTTAAGATATTATAGTTAACTGTAAGTGTATTCATAAACAAATTTGTTGCGTAGTCAGCATTTTCTGGTTACTTTTTGTATTCATGGATGTACAATATGTCATATAGTCAAAACAGCCAATGGTAATAATATTCAACTACATATATAACATTGATCTTCTAAGCTTGTATGAAACTGTCACATCAAATAAATGATACAAGCAATAATTAAAATACTTCATAAAAATTGAAATGTTTTGTACAGGTTTCAATCTCCTAACATTCAAGTAGGCGGGCAGTCGCTCTGCCAACTGCACTAATTTGGAATTTGAAGTCGTAAAATAATTTGTACTATAATAGGAGTGGTGTTCCGTGACGGTAAAAGATTCCCACGTGAGGAAAAGGTTATAAGAGTGGACTGCCCAAGCTCG
Source organism: Watersipora subatra (assembly GCF_963576615.1). Classification (NCBI taxonomy): domain Eukaryota; kingdom Metazoa; phylum Bryozoa; class Gymnolaemata; order Cheilostomatida; family Watersiporidae; genus Watersipora; species Watersipora subatra. The sequence continues at coordinate 29,982,091 of NC_088708.1, read as the reverse complement.
ACATGTTGCCTACAGTTTATTTAATGTAAAAAACAGACTCACTCGGAGTAATGTAAGGCTCAATTGGCAGTTTAAAGCTTTCGCTTTACATATAAATGCACTGCGATCTGACTAGAAAATCAAGAATATACCTTCGCGTGCTTTAAAGACAATAGGACAATAAGACATGTTTATGGATTGCTGTCGGGAGAGTAGTGTAGGAGTTGGCACAGCTGACTGATTGATTATGAGAGATATTTTGAGCCAGTTTCGATGCTTTTTGACAGCATGATCTTCGTTTTTATTACAAAGTGAATTTTTGGTCAAATTTTCTTCAAAAAACAATTTTTCAGGATCATTTGCTCTTGTTTTTCAAATTTCAATATCTAAATAATATGCTGTTGCAATATATGAATGTAATATATGTCATACATATTTGTAATATAACTAATATATGATTGTAATATATGTAGTATATGAATGTAGCCTAATATATGTCATACATAATTGTAATATAAGTAATATATGATTATAATATAAGTAATCCCATGACCAATCACGAGCGAAGCGATTGTTTGAGAGCTTTATGATAAATGCATATGTGCACACAACTCACGAAAATTATTCATGAGCGGCCATCGCAAACCCTTGTACCGAAATCTTATCAACAAATTTAATCATTTTTCTATGAAGTCGTTTAAGTATAATAACGACACAAAACGCATATAAACCTGTTTAAATATGTTACCAAGTTTTTGAAATTTGTAGACAATATCCTAAAACTAACCCATCTGATCGGATTATACATAAACAGACAGATTAATTTGGCCTAAAATCACCATTAAAACCATGACAAGCCTTTTTTAACCAAATTAAGACTGGCTGACGAAACGCCGACAAGGCCGTGCGACAGAGAGTAGAACCATTAAGTTGTGCGCATTTCACGATGGCTTGTCTATGGCATTGTCCAATTGCCAAAGGTTTCTAATATCTTTCCGTTTTTAATATCTTGCAAAAATATTTAATTATAAGAATAATTATTTGATTTTATAAAATTATTAAAAGACTTAATTATAAGAATAATCATTTGAATTTATTTATCCGAAGGTTTCTGTAATAAGCATAGACCGTTTGAGGCGTAGACTTATTTACAGGTACAAAATTGTGGTACACAGTTTATCAGCCTGTTTTTTTGTCCAATTACCAAAGGTTTCATTAAATTATTTAGAACGTTAGCCAAAATTCTTTACATCTTATGTACAAGCTAAGGCCGAACTACAATGCCCTCTTATGACGAGAACATTTTTTTATTTTGCTCCAGTTTGCAGAAAACTTCCAGACGCGTGAATGCTGATGCTCGCTTTCTATAACAGATCGCTATCAAAACCATACTACATTCAACACAACCAACTTTCAAACTGTGTATATTACACAACAGCTTGCCATTTTACTTCTAATATTACATTTCAAGATATAATAAAAATATTTCATTATTGCTGTTGTTAAATTACATATCGTACAGTAGGTAAGGCCTACAGCTTTAATTAATATTTATTTTATTGTTGTAAAACATAGGTTTGAGGTAGTAGTAGATTAGGTGTGATTTTTATACAACCTTTTGTTTTGCATAGTTAACTTTTTGAATTTAATTTCAAAACAACTTGACAACTACCATGGACATACAACTTCCCAGGACACCACGTCGTGGCCGTCGCCAACGCAGTTGCCGTCCGCGTATCTCTCAATTATTACAGCTCAATAGGAGGATAAATAGAAGGTCCTCACAGCAACCATCAACATCAAAACTTAATGCTAATGTTCAACAACACACTACTCAAATTAATAACAACAACTCATCTGGTTCAGAGAATTCTTTAGTAGATGTTGTAAGCGATGTAAATGACATGGACTTGGCAGCCCCTTTGTTTCCAGATGATGATCATGATTTTATAGACATCATTGACTATGAAAATATTGCACAAAACAATATTGCTCCTCCCAATGCTGCCCCTCTTCATCACATTCCTCATTTTCAATCTTTAGATAGTCTTGATTTTTAAGAACTGCGTAACAACTTTCTAGGCAGACTTGACAACAACATATCACAGCTCACATGTACTGGATGTAATGAAAAACATGTCATGACATACGATACTCAAATACAACTATGTCATACGTGCCAACAAGTTAGACCTGACACTGTTAATAAATTCAGTGCAGCCAACAATGTGGATCCAGGTCCATCTGTTGAATTGTTATCTTCTTTTACACTTATAGAACAGTTACTCACAGTTACTCATTGCTAAGGTTTATCCTACAAGGTCAATATTCCGTCTTCCGCGTGGTGGCCAATTTGGGTTCAGAGGTCATGTCATCAATTTCCCTCGGAACATAAATGACTTTGTTATAAATTTACCTCGCCAAATACAACAAATTGACATCATTGTCCTTCGTTGACGTGTTGACCAACCTGCCTTGCCAGCCAATCTCTTTGCAGTTCGCCTTTAGCAGTACCATTTGACTGCTAATATTGCATTTCTCAACCAGCAGTACCATTTCTTTTTTCCATTATCACTTTGGTCCTGGGCTGTATGACTGGGACATTTCTAGTATACGATTGCAATATAATAATATATGTAATACATGATTGTAATATATGTAAAATATGATTGTAATATATGATTGTAATATATGATTGTAATATATGTAATATATGATTGTAATATAAGTAATACATAATTGTAATATAAGCAATATATGATTGTAATATATGTAATACATGATTGTAATATATGATTGTAATATATGATTGTAATATATGATTGTAATATAAGTAATATATGATTGTAACTACGACCATTTTCATCGGGTAACAATGTTAGGAATTCATAACGCCTGGTTAACGTTTTTCTTAAATGTGAACTAAAAGGCAAGTAAATTTTTACAGTTGTTACTAGCCCCCTCTATCACAATATATAGGTCAGATATGTTTGATTAGCTGTTACTTATCTTGTTATAGCCACTGTAGTCACTGTTCTACTCTGTGGTGTAGATGCTGCTTCCATCATGACAACTGCTACGCTGCCCTAAAGACTCCTTGCTTCTATGAGTACTCATTCTATTCTATCTCACGCTACACACTTAATGACACCAACTATGCATGTGGTAAGTAGTCCAAGGCAAATGCTTAAACCATTTTTTCATGCCATAGATTAAATTCATTAATGCATTTTTGGTAGATCAGTTTTTGTTAAATCACTAAGTTTGGTCCTACCTTGTCAGATTTTTGAGTGTTTATCTTTTGGATTACAAAACGTTTTTGAATTTGCTCAATCTGGCTGTCCATGTATCTCATGTCATACACATCATTAAATGTTACATACCACCATGGTTTTATTTCATGTCGAACATGAAAATTTATACTCTACATTTTGAGGTAAAAGTCTCTTTCATGCAAGTTTCAGAAGATGCCGAGTATGTCTATTTGTTAAGAGAAATTGCTGTCATAAAATCATGAAATTTTGCAGTGGAGGACCAAGATGAATGTAAATATAAGCTCTGTACGTGTGACTATGACTTTAGTCTTTGTGTAAATCAGTACAAGAGGCTATACAAAGCGGACTGTGTAGGTGTTAAAGAAGAGCAACCGTGTAGGTAAGACAACTCCTATTAGGCTACTAGACTGTGATCCGGATGTTAAAGTGATTTTACGCAATAGTGTTTTTAAATATTTTGTACAGTGGGCCATTTAAGGTAAAAATAATTTATAACGTCATAATTTTTGACTACCTATCTTGGTATGAAGCATAATAGATACAAGCTAGGTGCTAAAAACATAGGCTAAAAAAGGTGTTTGTATTGTTTGACTACTTACCATTGCTTGAAGTATAATAGATACAACCTACATTTAGGTGTTAAAACATAGGCTAAAAAAGCGTGTAAGTGATTGCAGTGTAATTTACATATACATTGTATATATTACAAGCGCTTACACCGCTTTCCCATTTGCAGACGCACAGCTAATTATTCCCGTCCAGCCTGTGAAAATGAAGATATAGAGGATATGATAGAGCAAACCAAGCAAAATTGTTTCATAGAACAAGAGGAGACAACTAATAGTGAATTTCTAAATATTTCAACATCATTTGATAAACCAGCAGTCATTGCCTCTCTGAGTACTACTACATCGACTGTTTCAAAAGTAAATTTAACAACAACAAAGTTGAACGTCACTTTAGCAAGTGATGCCAGTTCCATCTCTTACAATGCACTATTGATGTCTCTACTAACCATCTTAATTTCTCCTATTATGTTTGCATGATTTTTGTTTCAGCTCCGTTCTTAAGTGTACTCATCATTGAGAATGTTTCAATTATTTTTGCTCATTTTTATGTTGGCTTCCATCTCTCTGGCACATTGTGCAGACCAGACACTCTAGGGCAACAAAGTCACAATGTTTTACAAGAGTAGCTCATGTGTTAAAACATTTCTGTCATATCAACATCATACATGCAGCAAGTTTTAAATTTTTCAAATTTTATAATAAAAAAGACTACTGACACTGATGTTTAAATGTTGTTACTGTTTCTACATGCATTAATTAAAACTATCAAGCTAAATGTACACATGCAGGCTAAATGTACACGTGCGCACATGCAGGCTAAGTGTACACATGTACACATGCAGGCTAAATGTGCACATGTACACATGCAGGCTAAATGTACACATGTACACATACAGGCTAAATGTACAAATGTACACAAGCAGGCTAAATGTACACGTGTACACATGCAGGCTAAATGTGCACATGCACACATACAGTCTAAATGTACATACACACATACAGGCTAAATGTACACATGCACATACAGTCTAAATGTACACATGTACACATACAGGCTAAATGTACATAAGTACACATACAGGCTGAATGTACACATGCACACATACAGTCTAAATGTACATATGTACACATACAGGCTAAATGTACACACGCACACATACAGTTTAAATGTACACATGTACACATACACTCTAAATGTACACATACACTCTAAATGTACACATGTACACATGCAGTCTAAAGGTACACATGTACACATGCAGGCTAAAGGTACACTTGTACACATGCAGGCTAAAGGTACACATGTACACATGCAGGCTAAAGGTACACATAAACACATGCAGGCTAAAGGTACACATGTACACATGCAGGCTTAAGGCGGGGTCACACGAGCACCGAACCGAACTAAATGACGCAAAAAGACGTTCCTCTCAGCTGTAAAAAGTTCGGCCGAAAGGCGTGGTCACACGAGCACCGAACCGAACTAAATGACGCAAAACGACGTTGCTCTCAGCTGTAAAAAGTTCGGCCGAAGACATTTCTAGCCGAAACGAACTATTTCGGTACTGCTCGAAAATTCGTGCCGAACCCTTGCTCTTATTGGCTGGTTAAAATTCTAGAATTCTAGCGAGCACGCGTCACATTTCTCCTTACATGCGTGTGAGTAAAGTTAAAAAAGAAATGGGACGATACTTTTATTTCGTTAAATAAACAACATGAAGCAATTTACGACAAGGTTCACCCGGACTTGTGATTGGGTTGCATAAATGTAAGATGTTGCACTTAAGTTTTGCATAAATGTAAGGGAATGGTTGTGATTTTCTTTCGTGTAGAATATAAGTAATGTGTCATATTCATCCTGATGAAGTATCGTTGACTGATTTATTTATGTAAAACCACAGTACTATGATAAAGACTGTTTTTGTTTGTTATGTACTCAGCATAGAAAAACATTCATATGTTAATAAAAAAATATAATTATGTTGATGGGAAGGGTTAGCAAAATCTTTGTATCGAGTGATTTATTTTGAGCAGCTGAACGATCTTCTGATAAATCTGCTGTGTAATTGTAATTTATAATTGTTCCTCAAATTTTTTGTTTACAATAGAAATATTTAACTCAAATACATAACAACTACTAATGAAACCGTGTCCTGTCTCTATACAAATGGTATCTAAAAAGCGAAGTGACTTCGGATGCCGTGTGACATGTGCCACGAACCGAACCAGCCTCCGAACCGAACCTACGTCGGTTCGGTGCTCGTGTGACAACGCCTGAAGACATTTCTAGCCGAAACAAACCATTTCGGTACTGCTCAAAATTTCGTGGCCGAACACTTGCTCTTATTGGCTGGTTAAAATTCTAGAATTCTAGCGAGCACGCGTCACATTTCTCCTTACGTGCGTGTGAGTAAAGTTAAAAAAGAAATGGCACGATACTTTTATTTCGTTAAATAAACAACATGAAGCAATTTACAAGGTTCACCCGAACTTATTGTTTTGAAGTGTTGTTTTATACATGTAACTTTACGTAAAGCTGTCATGCTAACTAAGTGCTGCTAACCTTGACCTGTGGAGACATGCGTATGGGACACGATCTAGCGAACACGTTTCTTTAGTATTGTACACGTTTTGGCTGTGAACTAATTGGATTATTGAGAGTGCAATAAAATAATAACGACGAGTTAGCTGATTGCTTATGTATATTAAAGTGCCAACAGTTTAACCACAAGCTATTTCGGCAATAAAAATGGCGAAACTGAAGTTATCGGATGTAATTTCAAGATATGAGGATTCACAAACGAGTGGAGATTTTGCTGACTGGCTAGAGAAAGTTGAACTGGTAGTAAGGATACAGAAAATCGACGATTTAACAGCATTCTTGTCTTTGTTTCTGAATGGGCCAGCATTTGCTGTTTATAAGCAGCTGAGAGATGAAACTAAAAATGATTACGCGAAGCTGAAGCCTGCGATGCTCCAGGCGTTTGGTGTCAACTGCTATGCTGCTTACGACCAGCTTCAGAGACGCGTCCTACAAGAAGGGGAGACGGTAGATGTATATCTATCTGATTTAAGAAAGCTGGTTAATCTAATTGGACAGACAGACGCTGACTCCTTGCTGAAATGTGCATTTATGACTGGCCTTCCATTGGACATATCTGTTCAACTGAAATCGATGGCTTCGGTAGAAACCCTGGAGTTGACTGATTTGGTCGCGCGCGCCAGACTGATGTTGTCCAGTAGATCAGGTAGTCAAGCCTGTGCTGTGGGCTACAGCCAATATGGACACAAACCAAAATTAAGTTGTTATATATGTGGAGTGTCTCATCTCGCCCGAGACTGTTCACAGAAAAGGGGGGTGAAACCGAATAGTGGTGCTAATCCCCGAAAATTCCGAGCATGCTATATCTGTGGTGATCAGTCCCACATAGTGAGAAGTTGCCCCCAGAAACTTGTGTCAAAACAGGGTCAGACGGAAAACATGGAAGGGGGAGCATCAGCACCAGATGCTTCCCCCAGTCAACAATAGCTGACGAGGTGTTACCATTTATCACTATCATATCAAAAAATCAAAGGCCACTAAAAGCTTTAGCTGATTCGGGGTGTCAGAAATCGGTGGTTACTAAAAAGATGTGTGCAGATAATGACATTGTTGCATTAGGACCACCACGAATTGTGACAATGCTAAATGGCGAGAAGACACTGTGCATTGGTGAGGCAGATGTAGACCTATTTGTTGATAGACTGGAGGTAACAAATAGGTGCCTGGTAGCACCAGCACTGGTGTGTAGCGCTCATGTTATCTTGGGAATGGATATTATCACTAAGATGGGAGGCGTGTTGATTGGTAAAGACAGCAGCGTGACCTGGGGCTATCAATGTTGTGCAGCTGGAATGGTGACCTCAGGTAGAGACGGAGCTCTGAGAGTTGAAGACAATGATTTTACAGCTGTATTTGATGGTGGAAAGTGGGTCGCAGAGTGGAAATGGAAGGATGGAGAACTAAAGTTGAGAAATACGTGTCCAGAATATTCCGTTTCCAAAGAACCGTGAGAGGAGTTCTGTAACGAGGTAGAGCGATGGATAGTAGATGGTTGGTTGCGGGCGTATGATAGTAGTGTGCATGGAAATATTAGCGGCATAATACCTCTGATGGCGGCGACACAGCCTAATAAACCAAAAAAAGTGCGACCAGTGATGGACTATCGAGAACTTAACCAGCATGTTAGGAGTTTTCCAGGTCAAGACACTGCTGTGTGCCAGGAAAAGCTGAGAGCTGGGAGAAAGGGAATAGGCAAGGCTTCTATTCTAGATCTGAAAAAAACCTATCTCCAGGTTCACATCGCAGATAAGCTAAGAAGGTTTCAAGCTGTGAAGTACAAGGGGAGGTTATATGTGATGACTAGGATGGGTTTTGGACTGAATGTTGCCCTCAAGATCATGTCGAGAATAGTGAGTGCAGTCCTTGCTTTGGACAAAGAAGTGAAGGAGGGGACAGATCACTACATTGATGATATATGGGTTAATGAGGAAGTGGTATCACCAAAGAGGGTGCAGAAACACCTGCTCAGTTATGGACTGGTGACCAAAAACCCAGAGAATCTCGTAAACACTCGAGTGCTCGGTCTTTGTGTTGTATCTGGGCCTACAGCAAAGTTAGAATGGAAGCGAGACGGGCTGTTACCTGATCCGAAGAAAGCATCTACCAAGAGAAAATTGTTCTCTGTTTGCGGCAAGCTAACCGGCCATTATCCTGTAGCAGGCTGGTTACGAGTGGCCTGCAGTTACATAAAACGCCAGACGAATGCAATTCAGTGGAATGATGTATTGCCCTTTTACGTTACATCACTAGTTGAAGACTTGGCTCAGAGACTTGACAATCATGATCCTGTGAAGGGAACATGGAGTGTGATGTGTGACAAAGAAGCTGTGATATGGTGTGATGCCAGTAGCACAGCTATAGGGTGTGCACTGCAGATAGATAAGGATATAGTTGAAGATGCATCATGGCTACGGAAGGATGATGATGTGTCCCACATTAACATTGCAGAATTAGAAGCTGTGATTAAAGGTATAAATTTGATACTGCACTGGGGGCTGAGGAGAGCCGAAGTAGTTACTGACTCTGCTAGTGTGCATGCGTGGGTGAAGTCAATACTAGAAGGCACCAAGCGTTCAAAGGTTAGTGGATTAAGTGAAATGGTTATTAAGAGAAGGCTCGGGACCATTGCACAGATCATTGCTGATTATTAGCTGGATGTTCATGTAACTCTGGTTCCCTCAGAGAGGAACTTAGCAGACAAACTAACACGGGTGCCACTGAAGTGGCTGAAAGAGTCAAAGGTGTGTCTGAGTGTGTTGTCTGATGACAGTGAGGGAAGAGATATGAAGTCAGTGGTGATTAAAAATCATGAACGACATCACCTCGAGATTGACCGAACTCTGTACTTGGTACAGAAAATGACAGGAGTTGCGATCACGTGTGATGTAGTAGAACAAGTGGTTAACGCATGTCAGAAATGTAGAAGTATTGATCCACACCCAGTGCGCTGAGAACATGGACAGCTGTCTGTGAGCACAGTATGGTTTCGGCTGGCAGTAGATGTTGCCTTTGTGGCAGGAAGATCTTATTTAACACTTGTTGATTGCGGTCCCAGTCGATATGCCACATGGATGCCACTGCAGAATGAGACAGCAGATGCAGTGACAAAGCAGCTAATGAGAGTGTTTCATGAGAGAGGAGCGCCTGAAGAGTTATTGATGGATAACGGGCCATGCTTCTCAAGCACTCGGACTAAAGAGTTCCTACAGAGGTGGGGAGTCACGCCAGTGTATTGCTGTGCATACAGGCACTCAAGGAATGGTATCGTAGAAAGAAATCATCGAACAATCAAACGGATGGTTGCGCGCTCTGGAGGATCGGTAGAAGCCATGGTATATTGGTACAATGTCTCTCCTAATTCAGACGGCACGGAGCCGATGCAAGCCCTGTTTCAGTATGAGACCAAGCTACCAGGTGCGAGCAAGAAGGATGTGGGATCAAGGAGCGCAAAATATAACCCTTTCAAAGTGGGAGACATGGTTTTTGTCAAACCTAGAAATGCTAGATGTGACTCTCCATGGAAGATTGGACATGTCACAAATATTGTCAGTGAACATACTCTGGAAGTGAATGGTGTGAATCGACATGTCGCTGATGTAAGATGCGCTGATAGTGAGAGATGTAGCTCCGAAAATGATGTGGTGCAGACGCAGTGTGGTGCTGGAGGCATTGAGATGGAGTTCCATGTTGACAATCCGGTAGCAGATGTAGATGATATTGACAATGACAATCACATGAGACCAGTTCGGGATGGAAGGCCTCCCCCAAACCTGGCAGATTATCATCTTTTTTGATATTGTTAAGTGATCTTGAGATCAAGGGGGAATGTGGTGAAGTGTTGTTTTATACATGTAACTTTACGTAAGGCTGTCATGCTAACTAAGTGCTGCTAACCTTGACCTGTGGAGACATGCGCATGGGACACAATCTAGCGAGCACATTTCTTTAGTATTGTACACGTTTTGGCTGTGAACTAATTGGATTATTGAGAGTGCAATAAAATAATAACGACAAGTTAGCTGATTGCTTATGTATATTAAAGTGCCAGCAGTTTAACCACACTTATGATTGTTGCATAAATGTAAGATATTGCACTTAAGTTTTGCATAAATGTAAGAGAATGGTGGTGATTTTCTTTCGTGTAGAATATAAGTAATGTGTCATATTCGTCCTGATGAAGTATCGTTGACTGATTTATTTATGTAAAACCACAGTACTATGATAAAGACTGTTTTTGTTTGTTATGTACTCAGCATAGAAAAACATTCATATGTTAATAAAAAAATATAATTATGTTGATGGGAAGGGTTGGCAAAATCTTTGTATCGAGTGATTTATTTTGAGCAGCTGAACGATCTTCTGATAAATCTGCTGTGTAATTATAATTTATAATTGTTCTTCAAAGTTTTTGTTTACAATAGAAATACTTAACTCAAATACATAAAAACTACTAATGAAACCGTGTCCTGTCTCTATACGTATGGTATCTAAAAAGCGAAGTTACTTCGGTGGCCGTGTGACATGTGCCACGAACCGAACCAACCTCCGAACCGATCTTACGTCGGTTCGGTGCTCGTGTGACCACGCCTTAAAGGTACACTTACTCATATAATTAATTAGTTAGTCTGTGGAAACGCATAGCGTATACGCAGACTACCAGACACACACAATGGAAAAGTACTATTTATTAATATGGACTTTCTAAGCAATTGTTAGACTAAGTTCTGAAGGTCAAGAAAAGTTTTTGTAGCCTACTCTTTATTCATCAATGAGTCTTATTGTTATTGTATTTTTTATTTACTGTATACATGTATAACTGTATACAGAGAACATGTATACAAAATACATCCAATCATAGTTGCTTTGGATCTAAAACATGGCTATGCAACCTATCAGAACATAGAGAGTCTATGCAATCTATCAGAACATAAAGAGTCTCAAAAGAACTGTCAGGGAACCTCAACTTGTGTCAAACTTGATGAGATATAAACAGGCTGAAAGCTGTTTTGACAACAACGAAAGCTTATATTGACAAATGATTCAAAGAAGAGTTATACACTAGCCAAGCAGGCAAGCCAGTGAGATGAGTAAGAAATGAATAGAAATCAGGGCGCTGGTGTACGTACTCAGTCTTTCACTAGATGATCTGACCTGCTCCAAAGGCCTCCACCTTTTCACCACACCTCCAGTTCCTGTGAATCGTAAAGTTTCATTTAATGAGCAACTATAAGTAGATGATAACTCCAAATATCAACCATTTTTAGTTGCTCACCAGATGTGGTAGTGTTGAACAGAGTTGAGCAAGATGTCTCAGTTGGAAACTCTTGGTTGGATGCACAAAGTCTCATCAAATAGAAAGTATCAGGTCTCTGCTCTGTGAGGTGCAAGGAAGGGGAGGATGACTCTCTGATAGGATGGTAGCCATCCGCAGCAATCTCTAAGGTGTAAGTTACTGTCGAACCTCCAGAAAATCCTCCAACACAGAAAACATCAAATCCGGTATCCGTGATATTGTCTGTATAACAATCGGTAGGTGGATCCGGTTTAGCTGCAACAAGACAGCAACAAAACTAAAAATTGTGTTTGTCTATGAATGCAGTTAGTAGTGATGCCAGAAGCACAAGGTTGAATGACATCCCATGCAGTAAATGACATGTGACATGACTAAAAATTCTCAGCTGAGCTGTTAGGAAAAGTCTTACAGTAAGAAATTGAACATTTTGCAACCTTTACAAGAGTTGGACTCATCTGTTGCAGGGAACTAGCCACATCGCTATTATTACTGGTTGGTGTGACATCATAGAAAACTATGGTATTGCTGTCAGTTATGGCATCACTGCCAGCATAGCCAAGTATGAGTGACATTGCTGCCAACTTGGACATTGTTGCCTGTGCTGATAATTGTAATTGTGCTGCCGCACATAGTTCATCCAAGTGTAAGTGCATTTATGCTAGTTGCTGCATCGCTGCCACCTTGAACTTTGCTGCCAATACTGCAAACTGAGCCGTTGCTAGCAACTGCAAAATTTTGGTTGTAATTTCAAGCTTCATTGTACTAGTATTAGTAAGTTATCACTATAGTGGCATTATAACGGGACGCTTATGAGGCCACCCTCTATGACTATCAAAACTAATCTAGCTAGCTTGTGCGCATGATCCAAATTACAGCAATAAACATTCTTCAAAATTGACGTTGTCAAGTATACCATACTATTATAAGTATCCATACTATTAAGTAGCCATACTATTATAAGTATAAATTGGTTAGTTACTATAATACTATTACATGAAGTGCTTTCCTTTTTTATATCCAAATACTAACAAGCAAGTGAATGATGTGTCTGTAACCTCAAATCGCAAATATTTTTAAAAAGTAAACTTTGAATGCCTTCTTCTGCACTTTTGATCTAATAACAAATTTATCAGCAATATAGCAAATATAGCAAAATAACAAGACTAGCAAAATAGCCTTGGTTGGCTACATCTATTTTTATTACCAAAAGCGTTTAGTACAAAACCTGTCTTGCATCTGTTATGTGTAATTATCTATCCTCAAGAGAAAACAAGGTATGTTAGGCAACAGGTAACAAGTAACAGGAAATAACCAGCTACATTATAATGATAATCTGGCATATAAAGTGTACCTGGAGTTATCTTACCCTATATTCACAGTCATGTCAATTCAGACTATTAACAAAACTGAGCTACTTGAGCCATTGAGCTACTTATGCATTTATTTTAGAGATAAATCTGTTGATAGAGCAGACAAACCTTACAAATTAAAATTGCCAAAAAAGGTGAGGCTGCAGCCTATGCTAAACTACAGTATGTAGATGTGACTAATAACTTACATGAGGGGACAATTTCTATAATACAAGGCTCCTTCATCCAACCCATGGTGTTGGATGCATTGCACTTGTACTGTCCATAGTCTGCAGGTGAGCTACATATAAATATACAAGATATAAAATAAGCAATGACATGCTAAAGTGCAGGAGCGGTTAACACTTATGGGTCGAGAAATATATTAATAGGCCTGATTGTATACTTTCGGCAAATAATAAAGTTTTGAGATTTGTTAAATACAACGATTTACAGCTTACCCATAATTCCTTTGGAATACAAAACTAACTCATGCAAGTAAGCTAGTAAAATTATCATAATTTAAACATTTAGGAAAACGGAGGTACTATAGCCAGTATAGATAATATATATAACCTATAACTTATATAGATAATATTATGAACGGTGCAGATAACTCCTACTGTGTTTCAATACTATTATTTCATATACAGAGTTAGTGCATGCTCAGTTACAGATTTTTAATCCTTAATGAATTTAGTCACTGTACTAGAGATGATCACAGACACTCTGTCAGCTATACAGGTAAATTTGTCTCACTGATGTGGTGACTGACATGCTAGATTCAGGCTTCTGAATGGTGGCAGTGATGCCAGTTCCAGGGCGTTACCATTAGTTTGGAAAGCTTTTTGACAGTTTACTTTATATTAATACAGTAAGTATCTACTTTTAACACAGAAATCTCATCTTAAAAAGTTTTATGACTAGCAAAAATTAAAAAATCAAATAATCGTCAAACATCTAACATCAGTGGCTGTTTTTGAGCTAGAGTATGCATTTTTAGCAGGTAGATATTTTATACAAGTATCATAATGACACCATATCTGTAGACCACTATCCTCTGCCAAACAAAAATTATAAAGGATTTTATTCTTTTGAATACCTACTTAACTGTATGCTTTACACTGGCATAGCAGGTGGTCCTGTCTGATGGATCAGCTGTTCCATTTAAAATTTGCTCATTTTCTCTGTAGGAGAAGACAACTCTGGTGTTTTGTCGCGGGTTTGCTCTGACTCTGCACGCAACATCAACGGTACCACCGAGGGTCACTCCATATTTTAGTGTTTGACCTTGTGCACACTCAGGTTTATCTGCAAGTTGGAAGTAAAATATAAGGATTCACAAAACCGTATCCCGAACTTTAATAAGGGTTTGTCAAAAAGTAGCCCAACACTTGAATATGGAGCCTGTAGTTCTATTCGAATCAAACTATTTTCTAGTTATTGCAGATATATACATGGACTTTCATTGGAAAGTCTATTATTGCTTTTATAAAAAAATTTTTTACATATGGTGCCACAAATAATAAATAAAAAGAAAGGTATTGCTATGTGGTGTCATAAATACAAAACAAAAATTTACACAAGACGTAAAACTGCTAAGTTAAAGTATCCATCTTATCTCTCTTGACAAAAGATTAAAAACTAGCAATACAATTGATGAGTGTATCTTTTGGTAAGTACCAAATACAATCATCACACTATGGATATCGGGTTCTTTAGAATTGAAACATATCAGTGATGTATGAAGGAGTTTAACCATTCAGTATTTTGAATCCAACAATATTAGTAAAATATTTAACATTTCTGGCAGTAGATAATCAACTGTGTTAAGTTTTCATTTGTCAAGACTTATCACAAAAATGATAAAATACCAAAACTTGAGGTTTCAGTATGCCGTTCAATATGACTCATCACCAAATTACTTTCAGTAGTGTAAACGCAACTTTGGATAAAAAGTTACGTATAGGTCAAAGGTTATTCTGTGCAATCATGAAAAGAAAAGTAGCACAGCAGTTTCACAGTGACTTGTGTTTAAGTAGCTAGAAGTGAAATCATTGAGCGGCTACATCGCAATCAAATCTGAAAATTTTAAAAAGTAAAATGTTTGTTCATATTAACTTTGACTTTTCCAGCTGCAACAAAACCTTCAATTGAATGGAAGTGGCTAAAGTTGGCGAATGGAATTTCTACATGATGCCATTACTCCTGGCTCATTCTACTTGATCCCTTGCTAAAAATGGAATAATGCAAAAAGAAAACAGAAAATATCTGAAGCTTTTTTAAAATACTTTATTACTATTACTGTACAGTGTTTTCAATCTTTTTTACCATAAAGGTATTTTCGATTCAGCTCAATTTCTGGTTGTTCTGGTAGAAATTTTTGGTTTAGTTTTAACCTCCTAGATAAGCCTTTTTAATTTTATCACTTGGGCCAAAAAATTTATTGTTTTTCTAAAGCTGATTAGAGGAGACAACACCACATACATAAGACCTCAATTGATACATCTGCTGTGAGGGTTCCAAGATAATTAGAAGCTTTGCAGATGTAGTTTCCCTGGTAATCAGCTTTGGCAAAGTCATTGAAATAGATGACAGAATCATCGCTGCCATAGGGTAGCCCTGTACAAAATACACCCATCATGTGATGATGCTCCTAAAGGCAAGCTTAAAAGGGTCAGTCAATACAATCAAACCTCAACATTCAAAGTGATTCCATTCCCATAATGCTTTGTATGTTCAAACCATCAAATGTCAGAGCAACTTTTCTTAGGAAAATATGTTTCAATTTGACTAGTTTTTTAGAGACCAAAAGCAAGAATAAATATTTTTATGCAGTCAAATATAGCATTAGAATAAACGTATTAAATAAAAAGATAAATTGTTTTTAAAACTAAATAAATAAAGTAATTGGTTGTAATAAAAGGTTGTTGTCATTCATTTACTTCTGGTAGAGGTGACTGTATATAAAAATTAGAAAGTTTATAGGTTTTGTGGTAGAGTGAGTGATGGAAATACTTGAAGTAACTTACTCTAACCTACAGTGAATATAGTTTCAATTATCTTGGTTAATATTGTGGTGGACACTGGGCCATGACTTCATAATTCGTGTAAATATTTTTATATGTTATATCTTGCATGCTGTGTTGTTCTTTTTATTATATCGTTATTATTTTGTCCATATACAATATCGCTATTATGTCTTCGTTTATCGCTGTATTATAACCATGCCAGCGGATTAGCGATTCTGTTTATTACTAATTTTATACGATTTTTACTCAGTTCCGTTAGCCGGAACGGGTGAATTTATTGTATTTAAAGGAGTGCGCTCACTCAGTTGGGCAGACCAGATAGCCGTACGCTCCTCGACTAGTGAAATTTCCTTCTGCAATAAAAATTGGACGAAACTGAGCTCTTCTCTTTATGTAATAATCTAGATTGTGCAAAGTAAAGGCCGGCAAATTCCTTTACAATATATGTTTATTATATGGTATATTATTATTATTTTATCTATATTTGATTTGTCATACTGTAGCTACTAACTATTTTATTTTAAATCACAAAAGCATAATGTTTCAAAATACTTTAGAAATAATTCATAACAAAAATCATTTTGTACTTTGAGATATTTGCTTCAATTTTGTGTTAAATGCAAAAAACTTGCGAGTAGAATGGAGTGTAAGTTGGAGTGCAAGCCATTCAGGCAAAAAATTTAGTAAATAATGGTGCGGTTCTCTATGAACAGCCTTGCAATTTAATTCTGAAAGAAAAGGAGGGACTGGTCTACCTACCATCTTTAGTCCAAGAAAACTGGGGATTTGGCTGTCCATTGGCAGTGCAGGTGATGTTAGACATAACTGTTCCTTCAGTATATTTCCTACTAGAAGTGGTCACACTTATCCTCTCAGGATGGTCTGAAACAACAAAATGTCTCCATGCATCCTCATGTCAAACTCATTTCTAGATTTACAGACTAAATTGTATTTATATTTTCTGAATACCAGTAAACTACCAGCTACTACATATTGAATCAGCTGACACTTTGAATCAAGTTAGAATATAAAGAGAGTCTATACTGAACCAAGTAGCTCAAAGAAATAAATTGTTATTTTGCATTGTGATTTTCTATAGCAATGTAATTCTGTATAATAGCCTAAGTGACACGCTATCAGTGAGAACATCAGCTCTATAGATTCATGTAAGTTATAGCCGGCTTACTGAGTTATCGGACAGCCTAACGAAACATTTTTATTCAGAACCAAAGATATCGATATCACAGACTTCTATTAGCTGTTTTGAAACTCCAGCAATCAACAAATACTATTTGTGTGCTAACACTCGCAACAATACAAATATGATCAAAATAGTTTTTTACTATAGCCAAGACTAAAGGATACCATATATAGACTTACACTGAACCTGCAGCTCCAAGGTAGAGCTAACTTTGGTACCAAGGCTATTTTTAGCTGAGCAGTAGTAACCGTCTGCGAAACTCCTAGACACCTTGGTAAAAGTCAGCGTTTCATTTCCTGCGCCTACTATAAAAGAAAGTCTCATTTTCAAGGCTGAAGCAGAGAATGATAACACTGCCAGAAAGCATCACCAAGATCAGCGAAGCATGTAGAAAGGTTGAAGACCTCCTTCATATGTGTAATAATGACTAACAGCTGTGCAGTGACCTGACAGTAGTTACAACTATATAAATAACTTCATGAAAACTTGGAAAGGTTGCAGTTCTAACCTTCCTCGCTTGGACAGAACCAGACTACAAGACAAATAGGGCCCTTATATACACAACTTGACTAAAATCTTGTATAGAGCGCAGAATATTATAAGCTTATAATACAACGTAACCACAAAATAGCATATTTATCAATAAGTTTTGCTAAACAGCTATGTCTGGTTTTCTTATATTAGCTAGAGAGCTAGCCATGTCACAAGAACGTAATAAATATTTAGTCTAAAATAAGCAGTATATAAAAACCCTTCAGAGAACGATCAATTACTAGTCGTGGTCTTACCAGAGATATCAGCAGCAGGTAGTACATTTTTTATTAACACAATCGACAGATATTAAATTTCTCTCAGACAAGGGTAGCAGGTAATGTCTTCTTTTTAAATACTACCAGTAGGTATTACCTGCTTCATAAATACTACTAGCAGGTATTACCTGCTTCATAAATATTAGCAACAGGTAACACATTGCCTGTTTCTTTATTGCAGCAGGTAATAATTTTTTTCCAAATACATGTATTAGCAAACCTAATAACACAATACTTTGCAACTAGGTGCAGCAGGTAATACATTCCTTATAAATACTAAATACAGGTAATAAGTTTGCATAAACATCAGCGGCAAAAGTACCCTCTTCATGAACATGGATACTTTTCATTCTTATCATATTTCAAAATTGTCTTCCTTTACCTGACAAGTCTAGTGCCTGGGTCACACTATATCGCCGTATTTCGGAGCTGTCCTTTCGGCGTTCATGGTCGACAATGTGCACCGGATACTGATAGCATCAATGAAGCAACGCAGATATGTTGGCAATGTTTGCAGCTGTCAAACTATCCCGATATTTCGCAGAGCATCAACGACAACCTGTGCAATGTGAACTGTTTTGGCGATAGTAATTTGCAGCCGCGGATATCGTGACTTTTTTTGTTTATGAATGTCACTGCAGGACTATTATTTGATTCGAGCGCACAAAAACAGAGAGGTTTCCTCATGAAAAAGTAAAAAGAAAAGTGAGAACTCTATTGTCATTTGGTTATGCAAATGCTGATGGGTTGGTGATCGTGTTAACATTGTTATCATCGATGATCACCGAAGTATTGTGGCATCAACGCCGAGATAGGGCGCTATAGTGTGGACCATAGATATAGTAAACCCTAGATTGCCGAATAGCTATCATTACAATGAAGCAAAAGTGAGGCCTATATAATAATTGGCTGTTGTTTTCACGACGTTACGTCGTAGTGATGTGCATCACAGCAACAGAGCCTTCTATTGAGCAATGAGTTTAGTAGTGAAAGCACCCTTGGCATGCTAGTTTTTAAGTCATAATCGTAACAATAAGACCAAATTCTTAGTGAAATGTCATCAGAAGAGCCACAACACCCCAGGTATATCCTGAATTGCCCATAACAAAACAGAACTTCAACTCAAAACAAGAAGTTCTCAACAATATCATAAGCTATCTATGCCGATTAAAGACACCAAGCTGGAAGCTGCTAGTGGAAAATAATAGGAAAATCATCATCATTTCGTCATTGGTTTTGAGTCAGCAGCCAAATCTGTACATGGCATTGCTCAATATCTTTTCAGCAACTACCCTTACATCAACTACTTCCTAACCTTTAAGATCAACCAGGATCACATTGAGATTCTGTTTTCCACAATACGATCTAAGGGTGGCTATAACAATAATCCGGATGTGCAGTGCTTTAGATCTGCACTTCGAGCACTGTTCATAAAAGCAGATATCACACCAAGTCCCAATGTTAACTGTATTGATCTGGATGTGAGCAGGGCTGAAAAAACTGGCCAACTCCTGCTACATTCTCTGGCTAGAAAGAAAAAGAAGAGACAAAAGCTGAGGAAGGTGAAGATGAGGCGTTCGGTGATGAGGATTTTTTTCTAACTCAAATGTGATGAGTGTATCAAGTTCTTGACGATGTCGAAGTAGTGGGAAGTAGAAATAGTGATGACATAACCCTAATTAATCTCAGTTAAAAACAGAGGAGGATTTGTGACCAGATTGATAGGCCGAATATGTATTGCTGCAGAAAAGTGCTTACATTCACACATGGAGAGCTGTGGTATCATACAGGGAGCTTTTAAACAAGTAACATCACAGACAGTAACATATATGTCTTATTGCATAACCTCCATCAGGGTTTTACATGTACAGTGCATGCCAACAGTCCACTCAAAACTATAGTAAATCGCTATACTAAAATCAGAATACACTATGTCGCTTCAAAGCAGGAATCTAGTTCAACCAACCTTAGACAAAAACTATCTCGTCTAGTTATTTTCAGTCATGTCTAAAGGGTGTTTAATACAGTGGTCCAGCGTAACTGCTTCTAAATATCATTTGATTCATTAGTTCATTATTAGTTTAATTTCTATTTGGTCACTCTTTGTATTATCAATGATATAGAAGCTTCTAAATCATTGGTATTATCCATTACCATGTGTTTAAGATTCTTGCCTTTCTCATCCAAAGTCATTACAGTCATACTTCGACTTACGAGCTTAATGCGTTCAGGGACTGAGCTCGTATGTCAATTTATTTGCATGTTGGTGCAATTTATTTATATATAGAACAATTAAATATATATTGATTGTTTTCCATACTCTAAAAATGCAAATAAAACACTCAAAACAATATATTGTAACAGAAAGAACATGTTGGTTATTGTCCTAACTTACCACATGCTTTCAAAAAGCAACAAATAAAAATAATGCAAGAAAATGTGATTAATTAAAATGTAAAATTAAATACATACAACAGCAGCTAACGCTAGCATTTGCCAGAGAGGGAGAGATAAGTTATCCTTCATTACAACAGTTGACTCTGATAAATTTAGATTTTATCCAAGTCTTAAAAGACAAACTTAAAGGCAATCCTAAAAGCAAACTTTAATCTTTAACTTAACGTAATTAAAATTTCTTCGGCGTTCATAGTTTTAAGTTTCTCGCTTGTTAGCTAATTTTTCTTTCGTTTCGCTCTCACGACCAGCCGGCCATTTTAAGAGAAACCTATCTAAGGACGTTTGCCTTTGTCGCCCTTTCAACATGTTGCGATCAGGATGAACACAGGTGTCGTCACCAAGGGTTAATGCACGACCACTAGCCAACTTGTCCGAATGTCTATTTTTTATAGTTTTGATAGATAGCACCGGCCTTTTTACGTAGCATCGTTTCAGTTACGCAGTCACCAGCCATTTGTTTGTCTTTTATCCAAAGCCTGAGCAGTCTCTCCATCAGTGTTCGTGAAGATCGCTGCATTGTTTAGAAACTATGGTTAGTCCTTTTGCAGACTAAATGCCTTGAATATAATCCTTGTGTTTGATAATTGTGGATGTATTTCTGTCATATTGCTGAGCTAGCTCAATCACGCATACAGCTTTTGCATATTTTTCAATAATTTTCCGTTTAATATCAATTGTTATCATTCGCTTTTTCTTTGCATTATCTATCTTTTTACTGGCAAACTTTTGGTCTACGCACAGTACTTTTAATTCACATAATTCTGCACTGAAAATCGCGCACAAAAAACATGGTACAAAAGTATAATCTGAGCAGTTGAAAAATACAAAGTGATGCTGTTCTCATAAAACACCTCCGACATACTTGGCAACTGACTCATGTGCTCGTATCTCAAACATGGCTCGTATGTTAGTGCTAAAACTTGCTTAAAAGCTGGCTCGTACCTCAAGTTTCTTGTACGTTAGAGCACTCATAAGTTGAAGTATTACTGCATATAAGTTTTACATATTTTCAATAAAATATGCAGTCTCAGATGCACAAACTATGGAAAAATGGAGCAGTTTTTAGTGCTAAGTCAATAGGAGTTAATAGATCAACTGATTCGCTTTGCACATCACCATGACGTTGCGTCATGCTAATTATAGGCCTCACTTGTTTTGATTATTCGCATATCTAGGGTTTACTATATCTATGGTGTGGACCAAGCTTAAAGATTCTTTATCCCAACAGAGCTGTGACAACTGTCACAAACATAGTTTAGTTTAATCCATACAATGCATAACTGAACATGCCCAGAGATAAGAAGGCAATAGCATAGCCTGTGATCATCGAGCAGATGACACGCAGTTGTTTTCTATTTAAACCCTTTATCATAGTCAGTACCTATGAGTCTATGTGGCTAATTTAATAGTTCAAAATAAACTTGTTAGAGAGTATAGTCAGAACAGCCAACTGGAGGATTATATACCTACAGTAATACTGAGATGTGTTTCTATCTATCTTCCCTGTAGCATCACTGTACCAATATAGGTGCTCCAACTCAACAGGATCAGCCTTGACCTTGCAAACCAATGTAACATCACTGTTCTCAACTACACCCACCAACGGTGATGTCGGGCCCATACTGAATACTGGTGCATCTATAATAGGAATTATTTTTGAGTGAAAACAGAGTTCAGAGAAGAGAAAAGCGTACGCAAAATATAAAAAGATAATGCATAACATAAACATAATTGTAATGCCAACATATTTCAGCCCACTTTATTTTAGGCAGAAGTTCATTTAGACATTTTCAATAGAATGTATGTAATTACATACAGGTGCAGATAAGTAGTCATATGTGATACACTTTACAGTATTTTTGTAACTATGGCAACGGGTAGTACACATAAGTTGACGGACTGTTTATTTGGAGAGACGACATATATGTATAATACACTGTTTCTCCAAAAGTATCTATTTATATTCAATGTATTAATTAATTGCAGTGTAATTCGCAAATTTTGTTGAAGGTTTAAATCTTCTTTCTAATTCTTTCTAAATATTTTAGGTCTTCAAAAGTTAAAGAATCATCAATCCTCAATTCACCATTGCATGCACAGTTTTTGAAGTGGAAATTATAAATTTTGAACACATGTTTATCTCCACCTAAAAAGCAGTTTCAAGAATAAAAACATTAAAAAATTTTCAAAGGCTTACAGCTTTGTAGAAAATATGGAAGAAGCTGGTAGAAATTAAAATAAAGCGTAAAATAATGAGTCATAAAGTACAAAAATCTAGCTCAGAGTGTTTTTTCTTCAGCGGATGGTCGGAGTTGGAGCGACCAAGAATTACTTGCATGTCAGACGCTACTGAAGAAAGTACCATGCTCCAAGCAATTTAAACATCAGGCCATACTAACGTTTTACATCAACAGAGCTTGGGCTGCCGGTAGCAGCACCTAGAGAGTTGGTTGCTTCGCAGTGCCAGTTGCCCTCATCCAAGTGGTCAACCGATAGGATGGTTAGATCTGGGGTACTACTGTTGCCTGTAATTACAGGTTCTGACATTGTTTATGATATATAATCTAGCAATATGAAATACATAACTCTCTCTTTCTAGAAAAGAGGTAGTTTTACAAACAGAGTGATGAGGGCACACGAAAAATAACTGAAATAGTATCATGATGTAAAAGCTAAAGCTAACTTAATCATAGAATTGTTCAAATATATAATACATATATTATTTATTACTTTATCTTCAATAAGTTCATTTTAAACAGAAAGGTTTTTCAAATTATGATATACAAGAATCATAAAACAAAACAAAAAAGGGCGATAGCTAGCCATTAAAATTATATAAATAGTTTGACATATAGCGGTTAAAATAATTTTCTCTGTTAAAACAGTTAGCAATGGTATTTACAAAATGATTGTTGGAAAAATAAACTAAAATGAATTTTAGTTCAAAGTAGCCAACATTTAACTTGACATGCAGTATTTCCAGCAAAATCAGTTTGTTTAGTTAACTAATATACCTTTTTAGATAAACAACTGAAGAGATCAAAGAATTTTAGGAGGGTTATGATTGGAAGATAAATATTCAGTTGTTGAAGCTATTTCTTGAAACTTTGTTCATGTATGCTTTCATTTCATTCGTGATTTTGTACTGAACAATGTACCAGCATATGCACCCTATGTGATGAGTCATTGCCTGCTATCTCCCAGGTAAATCACTAACCATTGTGAGTAGCCTGCTTATTTGCAATCGCTGAGGCCCTCGTAACAAATGGTTGATTAGGAATAAAAGCTTATATGTGCAACCAGCCAATCACAAACTTTTGAAAAACCAAATGAGAAGTAGAATGAGGCCACTGAGTTCCAACAAGTAAACAAATATTCAGTATTCTGCTTTGGAGGTAGATAACTCCTCATTTACTCTTAATTCAATAAATCAAGCAAGAAATCTAACCATTGACTGACTTCTAAATCTGCTGATGTCATCAATCACGAACCATAATCACAAAAAGTATTTTTAAACAATATTTTTGAATAAATAATTTATTTATTAAAATTAATTCGAGAAACATTTCATTTAATATAACTGGTAATCAAACACCAATCAATAATAAATATTATTACTAGCAAATACCAAACAAAAATCATATGGTGACAGTCTACCACTAATCCTTTATGTTCACTGATTGGTCAATGATCATACTATTTATTGTAGACTAACAATGGCGTGGTCATTCCTTGATAACGCCTCAATTATCATTGCTTAGGAACAATTGTATGTCTGCACTTTTAAAACGTTTTACGTTGAAACGTTAGCATAACAATTGACCAAACTTAGTCTATTATTTAGCATGGTTTTGTGTTTCCACAAACTCAGTATTGATAAGAATGCAATACCGCTTATCCGCCATAGTGAAATGCTCCAAGTATAGCAGATGTCTTCTACAGACCAGTGTAAATATCTTTTAACAGCCTGAAACAATTGTCAAGTTTTCATACAGCGATAACATAGCGACGCGCCCTATATAGCGCTGCAATGCCATTATGGAAACAGTCATAACACTTTCATTCTGTTGTGATTCAGTGTCGCTGTTTAAAAACGAAACACCCGTAAGATGCTACATCTTTCTGCCAGGAAAATGGCTATAGCGACCAACAGCATCACACTTGTACTTGTATGAATCGTGGCAATAGTAACAACAGCTGTGGATTAACTAGTGTCAAGTGTATAACAAAAAATACCACAAGTAGCAGTTTTTTTTATCATCGATGACTTGCCTTGTTTTTGACCTGTCAAAGATACAACCTTGACATAAGGCATCGCACAACCATCGCCCTGCTATAGTGAACTATAAAAACATGATCTGCTTGTCAGCCCAGCGTAGTACTTCAGCCCTGGCACACACAGGCATCGGACGCATGCAGGCGTCGCTACACTGTCACTGTATATAAACTTTGTAAAAGTGTTTGCACAACAAAAACAAATCCTGAAAGATGTATGGTAGTTACTCTAACCTCATTGTAAGATAAAGCAGGGGCAGCTAGATGGAACTTAGCCATATCTCAGGGAACATGAAAAAGATTAAATGAGGCAGTGTGTAATCTACGAACCATACAAATATCTGTGATCAGAAACATTCAACCTCAGGCTATCGTGATACCAAGTGATGACAGCCAGAGGGTTGGCATCTACGAGACACTCCAAGATGAGCTCGCTTCCTTCACTGATTTCTATCTTACCATTTGAAGACTCCACAATTGGTTTATCTACAAATTATAGTAGATGCACTTGTCTCTCAGGCTCCAAAGTGTTTGGAATATCCATACAAACAACATTACATTATAGCCAGCTTCCTTCTTAGCAATAAAGTAATTATTTACTTGTTTAGTAAAAATCAGTGTGTCTTGAAAGACAGTTCTACTGTAGTTATAACATTTAATGGTTCCAGCTCTGAATATACTGCTCGCTGATGTTAACTGAAAAACTGGGTGGTTAAAGATAGATGTATCATGGGTAGTACCAACTATCAGTTTTATCACAATTATTATAGATCTTGCTGTAAAACAGAGTCGCTGTATATAGTGTCTGATGGGCTCAGACAGGAATATAGCTCTAAAATGAGAGGAAACAACTACCACATTTACACAAAAACATAGGAGACAGTTCTCATATTTACTCAATAGCATTGTAGACAGCACATGTAAATGGCTATTAATACTAATCTAATTGATGATAATAATTATTAATATTATTACTATTGTTTAAAGAAGGATAAAACAGGGAGTCACTTGGTCAGAGAGTACAAGCGATGTCATGACAAAGTAGCAGTGGCAGGGCATTGGAGCATATGCATGAAACACTGGCTACTACATTTTAAAAAATGGCACAACTATCTTGGTGAGTGAGTGAGAAGTTCTAGCCACTCTAGGATTTCAGTGCGCAAACAGATCAATTGATCGAAGCACGAAGGCCAGTCTTGATCTTAGTTGATAAAGAGAGAAAGGTGTGCCAGATTATTGCGAGATAAGATGGAAAAGTACAGAGAACTGGGAATCGAACTCGGACAATGTAGGGATGTAAGTTCAGAAGTGCTACTAATTATCATTGGAGCTCTCAAAACATAAGCTGCAGAATGACCTCCTACCTGGCAGAAGTAGGAGCAGAAGCGTCTCTCGAAACAATAGAGAAACGACAATTTTGGTGACAGCCATAGACCTATTACTATACAGCATAGTTAAGCGGACTATGGGGGCAGCACACATTTTGAGAAAGGCTCTACAGTAGAAGAAGACAGTGACAACCCTCTAATGGTCTAACCCTTAAATACAGCCCGGCTTCCTTGCAACCAATCATAAAGGTTGTGATGAAAACCTAGCACAATAATAGTAATAATATGTAGTAATAATAATAGTAATGATAATAGTAATAATAATTATTATTATTACTATCACTGCTATAAGCAAGCAGTCCCAAAAAGTCCCATTTATTATAGAAAAAACCTAAGCAAAGATACTGTGGGACTTTTCTATACACACAGACCAACTCATAATACCAGCCCACAGACTAGACATCATTGTGCAAGACAAAGAGATCGACCACACATAGATCATTGAAATAGCCGTGCCAGAAGAGGCATAGATAACAGAAAAAGAGAAAGTGGAGAGGTATCAAGACCTAGCAAGAGAGATAAGAAGAATATGAAAAACATCAGCGACGGTAGTACCAATGTTAGTGGGAGCACTGGGAATAGTGGCAAACCTGTACGAGCAACTGCGGCTGCTGGACATAGAAAAGAAGAAAGTAGATAGAGTACAATTTTCTGCCCTACTAGGATCAGCGAGGATACTGAGAAAGGTGTTTGATATCCCAGGTAAGGGGCCCTAGACCGATACCAATGATTCACCGGCTGAAGAGCTGAGGAAATCAACAAGGACAATAATAATAATGATAGTAATAATAGTTAACACTAATCGCTGAAAGATTAATAAGGGCCCGTACACAGTATATCAAGCAGAACATGAGACTTCCTGGGCTCCCAGCCAGCAGACGCAAGTGGTCTGTTAGTGACAGAGCAGGTTAGTTGCCAACCATTGTGCTCTCTTCGTGCGCTGTAGGTTACAATGCTGGTCACGTTGTACGTTTTATCCACATTCATCTGGGTGGTCTCAGTGCCTGTTAGTATTGTCTGGGTGCTTTCCAACTCTGGCCCAAAGTACCTAACCACAACAGCAAGGTTTACCATGACCTAGTCATCGAATCACATGTATTTGTCACTCTATGGTTCAAACAGAGAGCATAGATTCTCCTAGGCAGTACCAGCTAGTAGCATTGTCAGTGGTAGTATTTATTAATAAGGCATTTGATTGCAATTCAAAGAAAAATCATTCTGAAGAGATTTCCCCCAATGATTTCTGACGTATGTATGCGCATGCACGCACGCGTGTTTCTGTATACGCTATGTGTACATGTGTATGTGTATATGTTATGTGTATATGTTATGTGTATACATGCGTACGTATGTACATACATACGTATACACATAATGATCCTTCTAGAAGTAGACTTTCTATATACATGTAGTCATAAAGCGACTTTGTATGGGTGCTAGCTTAGTTCCTTTTCTGTCAGATCTCTGATATCATGAACGTCACTACAGCTTAGTGATTCCATTTATTCCAGGTTACAATCAAGCATTGAAGACCAATGAAAAACTGACTCAATCAACACACAGAAAGGACGCTACATTAATCTTTGCTCAAACGCATAAAATTTATTTTTAAAAACTTGGCAAACAAACTGCTTGATGTGTCTCAAAGTAATTTGTCAACTAGCACAGGTTGCAACTCAGAGATATAAATCACAGTATTTATTGTGACTAAAGAAACTATTGAACAAATGGTGTCAACATTGCGCCACAATTTTAGTAATAAATTGCTGTAAAAGTATTATCTATGTCTGGCTGACATAAACTATCCATAATGAAATTCTACATCCAAAATTCATTCCGTGTGTAATTCTTACTGGGTTAGCTGAGTAATACTAGACTTACCAAGTTACATTAGGTGCGGGACGTCCTCCACTAGTCCTACAAATAGCAGTATATTGAGTTCCAACGGTCTTCAGACCGGCATTCAACTCCACAACAGGTGTCGATGGTAGACCTGAAAATCATGAAACCTAAACCTTACTTAAAATTACTAAAAACATTGTTCTGATTACTAAAAATTAGTACTAATTACAAGAAACTGTACTGGAAAATTTTTTTGTCACCATGATAAAGGCTTATAAGAGAACTAAATACTCAAACATCAAATCGCAACAGGAATCAATATATTTTCTTTAACTTACTGTTTATATTGACTGTGTGAGATTTTGAGAGATTCCAAGATACTCCCTCTAAAGTAACCTCACAGACATAAATAGCGCCAATAAGAGATTTTGTGATTGTAAGATCTAAATCTAGTGAGGTGCTGAAAGTTCCTTTAGCTTGTGAATTCAGCCTCTCATCATTACTGCTGCTTCTCGCAATGTAGTCTTGAGTGTCTATGAATAACCACAAGTTAAGTTTTAAAAGCAATTTTACAACTTGTGGAAGAAATAGCTTTGTATCTGTACTGAACTAGATGTCTAAAATTAACATAAAGTTTTCTAAATTTTTTAAAAAGCGCTGACAACTCCCATGTTTACAGTTTTATTATTAGAAAAAGGTTAGTCTGCAAGAGCAGGAAAAATATTTAAGGTTTTATTTAGTACTTAGGAACTGAAAGTTCAAATAAAATTCTGGCCAAGCTATGGAACATATTTGTGGCTCCTAAGATGAAAGATAGCCAAATATCTTGAGGAGCAAACACTGATATAATCTATTTCATAGAGCTAATAGGAGTGTAGGCGTGAAAGGATAGAGTCACATGAAGTACTTGTAGAGGCGTCAAAAGTTAGCTGAGACATATAGTCACTTGAAATGAGTGCAAATGTGCGCTAATCTCTATAAAACTAGCATCACATAAAGTCAATCAAACTACATGTATATAGTTTAGACAGCATGAAAATTGTAAAATTTCTAGCAAAAGACCAAGCAGCATTTACCATAGCAACCATGTTGAAAAACAAGAAAAATGCCAATTTATTAGTAAAGGTACGGGTCACTAGCATGGGCATAACTACTAATACTAGTACTTTGGCGGTTCAGTGTACTGTGAGAGATCGTCAGGTGTACTGTGAGAGATCGTCAGGTGTGCTGTGAGAGATCGTCAGGTGTGCCGCTGAAGATCAAAAATGACTAACTAGACAATTACGTGTACTTTAAAAAGCTGGAAGGCGATCAATTGAAGCAGCTGTTAGAGTGGTGTTTTATCAAGCTGAATGTTGTGAGTTTGAAACCCATGCAATGCAATCTTTTTTCCTAACCACTAACCGTGACTTCAGACAAACAGACAGACAGACAGACAGATAGACGTGGCTCTCATTATAATAAAAATTTTAATGATAAGAACAATTGAAATTTCAGAATAATCATATTCTGACATTGATGTAACTTTAATTATATGTTATAGCAAACTGGAATGAATCACCACAATGTCAAGGTCAAACAAGGGAAGCCAAAATATAACAAAATATGAATCATTGTTGTCAAAGCAGCGCTGACAAAGATCCTTAGGTAACCAAACTGGTTGTAATTAAGACTGGGATGACTGGATTATTAACAACGTTAGAACCTTTTTTCCTCCATCTGATGGTTGGCTTGGGTTTAGCTGAAGTGACGCTACAGATTAGCTTTCCTGAGGAGCCTTCATCTAGTCCTTCCTCGTCTCCGGAGATTACCAGTTCTGTAGGCTTTACTGAAAACCAATGAGAATTGCATGAAACCCTCAATACCCAATAGAAATGTGTATGGAGCATAACTGCACATGTATAGAAGACATGCTGATATTGAGATAGCTTCTGTTTTGATAGCAGTTTCCAAGAATAAATTCTGAAAGAGACATGCACTTGTTGGCTTTATTATTTGATCTATTTAAAAGTAACTCACGACTTATTTAACAAATGTTAAAAATGAATTACTATGTTATTATTATAATTAATTATATATTATAAAATTATTTTATAATTATATAATTTTATTATATAACTTTATAATTTATAATATTAAAATATAAAGTTTTAGTATTATAATATTAGTTTAGCCAGGCGTGTACAATGAGTTGGATCTAGTCTGTTCTTTTCCAAACTGTAGTCAAAATCAATGAGGAGATAAATCGTAATGTATCAGATGATAATGTGCTATAAATGTTCACGATATAATTGTATTCTAAGTTTGCTATAAAAGCATTTACAGAGCGCTTATTCAACAGGCTGTCAATGTCCCTGCTATAGTCTGTTGGAAGAACAGTTGATAAGAAATTTAAGGGTTGGATATCTGCCCATCTTGAGATACTCATAGAAGGTGTATCACATACATGTAGGAATTATTTGATTATAGCTGATCATATTATTAAATATAGACAAAAACTTTACATTCAGTAGGTGAAAGTACGTAAGTACAACACAACTGAACCAGTAGTCTATACATGTGGGTTGTGATAAAGAAATAAATTTACCAGAATAGCTTCTATATTCTTACCAATTCTAATGATATTGAAGACATCCTGGTCATCAGGAGAACTGAACTCAAAGCAGGAGTATGCATCATCCACTTCCACATTGAATATTGTTAAGCTGTATGTCTGTACTCCCTCCTTCTTGCTGACCTAAAGATACAATTGTAGGTGTACATAGGCTATAGAGGCATACTACACATGAACTATACAAATAGATATACCTCTATTTATGATGCAACTATGACGAGTATATTAGCCGTATAAATACATATAGAAGTCATTGGAGCACCTACATATCAAATGTGGCTTGCCCAAAATGTCGGCAATAATCCACACAGGTGGATTGCAGAAAAGTTTGCCATTGGGAACGGCTAAGATCTTGAGGTATTGCTCAAACTCGCCCACATGGCTGAGGAAATAATTTTACCTACATGTATATATTAAATCTATATATAGCCATATATGTATGTACTAGCTGTGCCTCCCGGAATTGCCCGGGAATTAAAAATCTGCTTATAAACAATGAGAAGTGATGAGAGTTGCCTTCCACTTGCTATTAGCCTGGCACATTGCCAATGGAAAATAGTAATAAAAATCAACTTATAAGCAATGAGAAGTAATGAGAATTGCCCCCACTTGCTATGAGCCTGGCACATTGCCAATGGAAAACTCCAGTAAGCTAGCTAATAAACGCTAGGGTTAATAGTGATAATATTTACTTTCTTCTTAATATTTCGTTCAAATATTTTATACTCCACTAATTATCTTTTAGGTTTTTAGTGTAGTGTTCTCTTTTTATATGCTTTTGCACCTGCTTTTAGGTAGCAGTCATCGTACACCTTTACCAGGAACCGTTTGATGGTGTTACAAACAGTACTTTTAGCAACCTTTACTTCTTTGGCAATCTCCCGCTGTGATTTGCCTTCCTGGTAAAGGTGTACGATGACTGCTCGCTTTGCTTCTGTAAGATGACGAGGCATGATGTCGATGTTTGACTGAATGAATCTACCAACGCTAGAAGTTCACTTTTATAGCAAGTTAGCAACTCCAATGACAAATTATTCCGTTGTGCAAAACGTAACGACATGAGGATTGTTTCACACAACGTCTTTGATCTGAGTAGCATCACTGCTTTAAGTTTGAACGAAAATAAAATAGAGGTTTAATTTTATTCAAAATGAGTGAAAATACCAAAAATAATTGCGAACTTTGACTCTCTCTAAAACTTATCTAACATTGCTGTTTCAAGCTAAAATTAGTTTCAAGTTCTACTCATTCTAAGCTTTCTTTTGATGTATACTATGTATGTTCTACTCAATAACAAGAGCTTAATAAGGGATTTAATCGCCTTGAGTGCTGAGCGCTAGCAATGATCAAGTTTTATAAAGTGGTCCGTTTATTTTTCACACCACTGTATATACTAGCTGTGCCACTCGACGTTGCCCGTGTAATAGAATAGTCTTTCAACAGAAAATTGGTTTGTATTTAACATATAACAACATTTGCCATTCTAACTTTCAAACTACATATCATGAGAGAAGTGTGTCGTGTAGTTGAAATAAATTAAGAGAAAAATAAAAACAGCTGTAAAGGTGTTAAAACTTTGTCAAACAACTGTACCTTTCAAGCTAGTAGCCTGGCATAAATTCCACTAAGCTAGTTAATAAAGTTAGGCTTCCAATGACGGTAAGCCATGACTTTGAGTCTGCATTGTCGTCTAGCTCAGCTGTTCTAATAATAGCTATAGCCAGAAAACCAACAGACAGATATACGACATACAGACGGACTTTGAGAAATATATATATAAGATACATATATATATATATATATATCTGCATATACATATCTATCTGCAATGTGTATGCAAGATAAAACACAGTATATTACTAAATTTTCATACAGCAATAGTGTAGCGACGCCTGGATGCAGCAGGGGTAAAGCGCTATGCTGGGTTAACAAGCACATCATGTTATTAGTATCGCTATAGTAGAACAATGGCTGGGCAACTTCTCATGTCAAAGCATATGTCCGCGTATGAACCAACAGGAAAACAAGACTTGTGGATATGCACTGATTGCTAAGGCAGTTTCCTAGGTACAAAGATGGCGCATTGCACGAGGGGTTCACCTCCAAACAGCAACACTTAATCACGACAAGATACGAGTTACACAGCTGTTTCCATGATAGGATCACTCTATGGAAACTTAGCAAATATGAGAAAGAAAACTTAATTGCTGGCTGGGCATGATTCACTGTTTCAATTTGTTTCTCAAAAGCGTAAATGTAATAACAAAGGTAAATATATTTCTCTCATGCTGGATATATCCATGACATGCAATACTTACATCACTACAAACTAAATTTTCTTAAATTTATGCTATCTCTTGAGCTCAAATAACTCAATTCAGTAATTATCCACAGAACAAAGGAGACAACTCTACAATTTTACGTGCTAGAATGTTAAATATCTCACTCTGTACTTGCTAGGGTCAGCTTTCAGCGCATCGCTATTCATATACAGCATCTGTCCATCCTTTGTAACCCAAAATATAGTAGCTCCAGTTTTGGTACAGTTGAGGGTGGCAGGCGTTCCATTTGACACATATATGTTCGTCTGACACTGACAGACAGGTAGCAGGACAGCCAATAGAAGCCATGAAAACCTGCCCAGATGCATGCAGATGGAAGAGTCTAAGTTACTAAGGCCACTAAGGCATGGTTGAAAATAATATTAAAGACGGAATTCACAAATGTTTACCAAATCAAACAGTCATAAAACTATAACAACGATTCTGTAAATGAGACAGCCATGTTACAACAGCTGGTCCAATAGGTGCATAAGAAGAGAGAGGGTGGATGAAAAGTTGTCCATTACATAAATACATGTAGCATGATGGCTCCACTGGAGGTCAGCAAAAAATATGGGACAGCTCAACCTCCTGCCTATAAGACTGCCACGCAATAACCATCAGCTATATCAGCTACCAAACAGAATTTAATCCTATGTAACAAGTTTTATTAACACAGAATATATCAAAGTTGATTAAAGAAAAATGAAGTATATCAATGCACAGGATCTTATACACACTTTACACTTGCTCATCAGTTTCTGGTTAGTTTTTAATCGTATACAATAAGTGCACCCAGCCATGCATATTTACACGTCCAGCATGAGCTAACTAAAAATACTCACCTCGCCATGATGAAGGAAAATAACCATATGACCTCATTCAATACTGAAGAACAGTAACTAATTATGTCTGATAGCATGATTGTCTACTCATGTAAAAGTATGACTCAGAAGGGCAATCATAGACACGAGTCACCGTGAAGCTACAACATACACTTGTGTACCTGAAAGTTGGTCATTGTTCCTCAGAGCATAAAGTTGTAAGATTGGTACATGTATATATCCGTGTCCAATCATCATTGAGATGGATCACTAGAGCTGGTATAACAATACATCAACTAACTCCCATGTCAAATCTTCATGGCTGATTTTGACATACATTAAGTCTATCCATATTTTCACTTGCACAAACATTACATTGGAAACATGATAAAAAAAATTCAAAATTTGACACTCACTTCAAGATGTGCTTCTCACGCACTTAAAAAGGAAATATCAGCATAACATGTCAGCTCTAATGTAGCATTCTGTTTATACCAAGTAGGTCTGTACATGCCTCCCTGTCTCCGCAGTCTCTGTGCCTAGAAAACATTGGTTTTGAGGTGTTATTCTATGTACTTTTGTATCTGGTCTTTGGCTCATATCACGCATATATACACTTGTACATGTCATAGTCTTGTATGAAAGAGAATGCTACCCTTAAGGGTAGCAATGCTAAGAAGGTCGGCCACCTATCACACAG
This sequence comes from Watersipora subatra, assembly GCF_963576615.1. Lineage (NCBI taxonomy): Eukaryota > Metazoa > Bryozoa > Gymnolaemata > Cheilostomatida > Watersiporidae > Watersipora > Watersipora subatra. The sequence goes on along the minus strand of NC_088708.1, from coordinate 29,947,561 downwards.
CACATGACATATGCAGAAGTATTTTGAAGGAAAATAGGTTTTATATTTCCAGTCGCTATACAAAGAAGATATACAAAACAATCACTTGTGGGCACAACTCCCAAAAGTAAAAACAAATCAAAGAATGCTTCGATATAACGATATGAGTATAACCAAAATCGAAACAATCCTGATAAGTGGCATAGCATTAGTCAACAAATAATACAGTTTAGGAACTTTGTCTATCTAATAATGAAGTGTCACGGCTTCAATACAGTAAGGTCCTTGTGAGGGCTTCTTTACAGGGAGTTTAGAGAACAGATTAGCCTTCAGTTTCATCAGGCTCGATGACAGCTCCACCTGCAACAATATTTGTCTTTAGAGTAGAACAGATGAGAGCTGATATACCAACCTATTAGAGTGGACCAGATGAGAGCTGATATACCAACCTATTAGAGTGGACCAGATGAGAGCTCATATACCAACCTATTAGAGTGGACCAGATGAGAGCTGATATACCAACCTATTAGAGTGGACCAGATGAGAGCTCATATACCAACCTATTAGAGTGGACCAGATGAGAGCTGATATACCAACCTATTAGAGTGGACCAGATGAGAGCTGATATACCAATCTATTAGAGTAGACCAGATGAAAGCTGATATACCAACCTATTAGAGTGGATCAGATGAGAGCTCATATACCAACCTATTAGAATGGACCAGATGAGAGCTGATATACCAACCTATTAGAGTAGAACAGATGAGAGCTGATATACCAACCTATTAGAGTAGGCCAGATGAGAGCTGATATACCAACCTATTAGAGTAGACCAGATGAGAGCTCATATACCAATCTATTAGAGTGGATCAGATGAGAGCTGATATACCAACCTATTAGAGTGGACCAGATGAGAGCTGATATACCAACCTATTAGAGTGGACCAGATGTGAGCTGATATACCAACCTATTAGAGTGGACCAGATGAGAGCTGATATACCAACCTATTAGAGTAGAACAAATATGAATCAGCAGCCAGAGCCAAGCTAATGCTGCTTCCAAAGTGGACATGATAAGGAATTAGAGTCAGCCACAGCATGTATAAGAAACAGGGTAATGTACAGCCTGTATAATGGCTAGGCTAAGGCCTTAGTCATTATATATGCTAGCTGGTATTGCAAATGACCGCCCGGAAAGTGTAAACCTCTCCATGGCTAAAAATGTACGCAGTCTACACGCTATTATAAAACAAATTTTAAATGACTTATGGACCAAGTCAGTTTAGTATGTATGCACCGTGTTTGCAGTTATGTTCAATGATAACGCTCACATGCAATCTTTTGTATTGCAAGCTATTTAACAATCACACTCCTCTTATCCTAGATTAGCCAATTAGTGCCACACTACTAATTAGCATGACTTTCAAAACTGTTAGCCTATGTTCAAAGCAAGATATGTTAGAATTACCTGTTGTCTAGCGTTCTCATGCAGTTGCACAAGCAGGTGTGCATGGTCAGAGAGTATAATCTGAAGGTAGTGAGCATCCAGTAGTACAGAACACCATCGCCCTATGTGGCCATCATCAAAGGGTCTACGGTTCTGGCCCTCTGCATCGCTTGACAGCAAACTGATAAGGTATCTCAGCAGCACCTGTAAGAAATACTTCCACGTACATAATAAGTACTTACGAGTACATAACAAATACTTACGCATACATACCGAATACTTATGCATATATAGCGCATAATTACACACACATAGCGAATACTTACACACACACATATAACAAATAATTACACATACATACACCAATTCCTTTATAGGTCTTCAGGCACTAGAACACAATTAGTTAATGCATAGCACTTGCATGTGATTGTCTAATGTACTGGCTCAGTAGACCAGCTTGAATCTGTCGACCTCATGAATGAACAATAATGAAGGAAGCAACCATATTCAGAATAAGCAGTGTTTGAGCAAAAACATTATCACCATACATTAAGATCATACTGTGGTATATAAAATAAATAAATGTGTGTGTTCATACACACAAATCCTCCTTTCATCAATAATAAACAAATTATTTGCCTCATTGCTATCAGTTATTCACCCTATCTCTTACATATGTATATGCATTGAGAGTTGTAAAGTCAGCTGACAGGTATGTTTTTAGCAGCTAAAAACATCAGCAAGATCACACATGGAACATTTTTAATTAGTTGCTGATACTGGAAGAGCAATTAGGAACATATCGTTATTGTTGTATATCTAGTCGAACTTGGCATCTGCAAAACAACTTTTACATTTTAAAGAGTTGGATCTTTTGTATGTTTTTACCACCATGAGATTTTTTGACAGAAGCCATGAAAGTGTGTCATGGTCCAAAAATTTTGAGATTATAAAATATTTTCATGAAACAAAGAGCTAGCCAGTTACAGGCCTGTATTCACTGGTTGCAAGTTGGGGCGGCTAATGTTAGGCGACTAGTTATGAACACCTGGGGGTGTGGAGGGGGACGGTGTAAGCACCCAACAGGTTTCTCTTATGAAGGGCCTTAGCCGGGCCTCTCATGTGAAGTTTCAAAAAATTTTATCGGAAAGTATCAACATTTTTCTATTTTTTGAGATTTGTTTTGTTTTAGGTGATGTGACTGACGAGACGTTTTTAAATTAAAATAGGCAAAACTTGACCGCAGTTAAAACACTCAGAAAAAGACATCTTTTTCTTTTGAGCGTTTTAACAAAGATCAATTTTGCCGATTTTATTTTAAGTTCATATGGAGGTTTCCACGCTTTCGATGGGCTATGGCCAAGCGGATGTTCGGTAAAACTTTATATTTTGCAAACTTTTATAAAAGTCGTTAAAGATGTAGTTGCGTCAAAAATGAAATTAGGACCCATGAAAGGCTAAAACATCAGCTACAATTTGATGCCATTTTTGTCTTTGTAGACCAACCCTGTCCAGAGATATATGCGTTTGAATGAGGCCCTCTTTTAAAAAGCTCACGTTCCAGCGGGTGGCTATTTCGTGACGTCACAAGCTTGTTATCTGAAACGAAACCACAAGCGATAAATATGAGGTCGATTCGTTAGCCAATCATGCGTGCGAAATTTTTATATAGGCCGTAATAAATGTTATCACTCGTAAAACGCGTTGTCTGTGATCTCGAAGATTCTCTTAATTAGATCTCGTTACTGATTCAACGCGTTTCAACAATTACTAAGTTATACAAAGTTTTAAAATGGCTTCAAGTTCGAGCGACCGCTACTCAGAGTTATCTAAGCAACTTTTAGTAAAAGATTAGAGTAGACAGCCTATGGCCAAAGCTGACAGGCGTCAGCAGCGTTTTGCTGCAGAAGAAGACAGAATGGAGGTAAATTAACTTAGAGTCTTCTATACTTTAGTAAATGTAATATTTTTATAGTCATAAATACATATACTAATTAATAAAATGATAATTCTTTGCTATCTCCAATCATCGTTTCATAGCTTATCTGCCGTTTTACCTAGCTGTAATATTTTTTTCGAATTTTCTTTGGTAAATTAGAGTCATGATTACAAATTATTTTCACTCGTAGGAAGTGGGTAAAATCGATTGATCATTGTAAATCTTTAATTTCCAGAACCAAAGCTTCGAATCGTTGGCTTGGCGTACTTGTGCATTTATTAAATGTTTATTCGTTTTTAAAATTACACTCGCAATCTATTTAACTCCCAATTTGGAAGCTGTCAATAGATACGCTTTAGAATGACATATATTTATTGCATTTTTTTTACTGATTACAGAATGTTTATGTCGTCCCACCAGCCGAAGAAGCTTTGTCAGTGTGGAAACTGCCATAAAGTGGAAAGAGAGACTTGAATGCGTGCTGCATAAGCCATGATGTTTTGTTTGAGTTTGTTGCAGTAGATGAATTTGTTTTATTGTATCAGCTAATACTATCTGAGTGGCCACGACTTGATGAATATTTTTAATAAAAGTTTTATGCCGAGATGAAAATATTTTTGCTTGTAAAAATTATATAATAAAATAATATTGTTGAAGATAATGCAAAACATGATTTGCAGAATATTGTAGTGAATCGGATATGGTATATGGGTGTCCGCAGAACTGGAGAATGTGAGTTCAAATCCAGTTTGCAGCAGACTTCTCATTCTTAAAACTCTATCCCTGTCTATATTCTTTTCAAAGAGGTGGCTTGCTTATTTCACTTATCTAGTATTCGGTAAGAATACTACTAGCAAGAAACGAGTACGTAGGCAATAGGTAATAGGCGATATAATGTGGGCGGGGCTTATGGGAGGCTGTATATCGTTTGTATGGGTAGATGCAGAACTGTGCTGATACAAAGACCGCGTTCTACAAAAGTGACTTGACAGAATTACCGTAGACCGGTAGAATTGGTAGTCGGTACCCAAATGTTTACACAACATTTGGAGAAAGTGAGTAGAACAAATTTTCAATTTTCGTTATTTGAAGCCTTTTAAACATTCATAATAATGCATCTGTAGCAGGATTTAAAATTTTATTCTAGCCAACATGAGCAAATACAAAATAAGATATATGCCAATAGAGCCGCGTAAGACTAGACTTTTATCGCAAATAGCCGATGTGAATACGAGAGATAGAGACAGGTTGCCAAACGCGTGACATCATTTTTGGCGAGGCTGGGCACGTTTTTGTGGCCTGAGCGTTTTTACTGCGATCAGATTTTTTCGGTTTTAATCTTCAAATATCTTGGCAATGCGATCGCGTAACACAACAAACAACATATCAACTGATAGAGAAAAAAAAATGCTTTCTTTTAAGATCAACTTAAATTTTGACGCAACTACATCTTTAACACGAATATTTTGCCACTGATGATGATAATAATGATGTCTAAGAACTACTAAAAGTTGATGTTTGTCTCTATGGCTTGGGATAAAGTAATATTCTACAACGATGAAAACCGTCTCCATAGCCGTTGGGCAAATAACTTTTCGAATAAATGATGTTGAGGTCGAGTTATCCGAAGCAATTTATCATTGCGTGGGAACGGACCAAACAAATCCGTTCGAGTTAACCTTGTGTTTGAGATGAAATGTTACATTTTATCCGAGGGCGAGTTATCCGAGTTTGACTGTACTTAGCCGCTGAAAGTTCATAAAAAGTTGGGGCGGCTCAGCCGGCCAGCCGCCGCAGGAAATACAGACCTGGCCAGTTAAACAACAGCATCGAAGCTCATAAACAACAAGTGAAGACGAGAGAGTCACATGGCACTGAACAACAGACTAATAAAAGGAGTCAAAAGGCAAAAAGCTTGACTGAATTACATCACCTCTGTCTGGTGCACTTTTGTACACAGTTTAAATTGATACAATACTAGTGTATACAATTGACACAATACCAGTGTATACAATTGACACAATACCAGTGTATACACAACTATAATTAAATAAACACTGATATAAATATATATTCATAACTCAACCCCATCCATACACTAGTAACGTAAGGCTGGTGCACCTCACACTATGAGCCAAAACATAATTCTACCCTCTCCAAACTTTAACTAAACACTAAACATTTTGACGGAATTAATTCATGTTGAGAAATTTTTGCTAATGCTTACTCGATATTTTTGTTGCAAAAGCTAGAGTTTCTTCAGAAAATTCTGGACAATAATAAATGCAATAGACAAACAAAAGCCAGGTTTAAAATTTTTCTAGCTTAGTAAAACCGACTGCAAAAGAAACACTATCAAATTTACAGTTTGACATAAACACAGACGCTCATTCTTTACATATAAAATATAAAAATATAGCTATCAGAAATATCTGATGCCCAATGTTGAAGAATTTCACTAGCAAAAATAAGTTTAGGTTGCTGTTTACGATTTTTCTTTTCATATACCCTAGGGCACTTATATTTAGCTAGTATTTAGTTTCGTGAGTAGCATACAGAGTAAAATTTCGCTGGAACTTAATTTCGCAGCTCTGATGAGTGCGAAAATATAGTGATGTGAAAATTAATGCAGTGGAACAAACATTAGATTCCTCAGGTCCAGTTCACTGGTACGAAATATTTTTCAATTTGGGACTACCGTACTGTTTGGACTATAAACCGCACCTCTATATAAGCTGCATGTGCTTTATTTTCCAAAAACGATAATAAAACAATACATAAGCCGCACCTTACTATAGGCCGCAGAACTAAGGACTGTGCTTTTTAACTGGCAGCAACTTTGCCATTTAAAACGGAACAGTGCAGAACGGCACAGTTTCGTATTATCCGACGCTTTTTAACTTAGTGCCTAACGGGACAGTACCGTGAGGCATTGTTTCGTATTTTCTTTCACAGCTAGAAGTGCACTAATTGAAGATTCCCGTTAGTGCACCCTAGCAGTGAAAAAAAGCCACAGAATAAGCCACAGTGATTAGCCGCACCCTTGTAGGCCTACCTATAAGCCGCATGGCTCAAATCATCAGAAAAAAGTAGCGGCTAATCGTCCGAAAAGTACGGTAGTTTGTATTTGTGAACCGCAGGTAGAAATGTGTAGGCGAGATCAATAATGCAATTTGATCGCTTGCTGCAGTTTGTCTCCTGGACTATCAATGACGTCAAGGTCCCTGCCGCAGTGACTGATGTTGTACCAATATTAGAATTCAAGTATTTATAGCACCGCGGTGCCGCGGTGGCCATGGCCCTGAGTTGTTATTGCTTTTGGTTGGTAATAAAATTCATCACCACAATAATTATTATTCAATTTTATGACTTTCCCTATCAGTTACAAATTCAATGACTAAACTAATATCATCATCTTCTTCATTTGTATAGGCTTTTCCAAAAAAAACTTATTATCTTAATTTGTTTTGCCAAGCTGCTCCGTCGGTGTATTAGCTATAATGAGTTTAGCAAAACTTGCCCAATGAGCCAACCACACACGAAAATTGCCTGCATTTCTAATATGATGATTTTATTGTGAATATCAACGAGGAAAGCCATTTATTTTCGCGTGCTCGTTCGTTATGATAGTTTAGTTTCGCTCATGAAATTTTCGCGAGAGGCTGTTGCCGCGAAAACCCGAAAGTTAGATGCCGCGAATACATAACTGTCCTAGGGTACCCTAAACCAAAAATTTAGAAACCATGATATTATGTAGTGAATTCTGAGTAAAAAGAAAACTAACTGGTCCGGTTTTTCGGAAAAATGATAACCCAATATCCTAAATGTACCGCATCATAAGTTTAATGGATTTGTTACCTCTGTGATCCGTGATCAATGTTTTTGTATAAATAATGTGAGCCATTATAAGGGATTGACATACACCAAAGGGGTATGCAAAAGTGTAGCAAAAGGGGTACACAAATGCACACAATGAACACCACATAATTGAAATGCAACACTTACCAGAACTTGGTTGAACTCCAGCTTTCTCAGTGCCTCTGAAGCATACACATCTGTTATCTCCCTATTAAGCAGGGTGTCTCTGCAAAACAGAAGAACCATGCATCTCAGACAACCCTAACAGCAGTAGTGAGATTATCTTAAACATATACAGTGAAAATATGAGCATATTATAGCAGAGAAACTCTGACTGACGGAGACTCATTGAGATTAGGTAAGAAGAATACGTGAATTTGAACTAGGGCCATGAGATAAAGATGTCTGAGTAAATGACCTGATATCCATATATATTGTAGCGCATAGAATTTTTTACCGATGTCATAGACATTGAGTCGTATGCGCACCAATATAATTATAGCATTTATATAGTAATACCGCAGTTCTAGTTTGACCAAGGAGTAATAGCACTGATCACCTCTTGACAAGGAAAGTCAACTAGTTTGTCCAGACAAGATTAATAAGACATACAAAGAGCTGAAAATTTTCGATATTGTATATTATCATAATTGGGTGCATCCACTGAGTGTCATGCTCTTCAGTTTTTAGATAGAATAAATGATGGTATCACGGATACAAAGGTTCTATAGTTTCAACCAAATTTAAGTAACCTTCTTCACAAGTAACGACATTTCAATTTTTTGCTGTTCAAAAACACTTGAACAATTTTTTTGGCAACTTCTTGAATTGAAAGTTTAAAAACTGGAAAAAATTAAACATGTGGAAAAGTAAACATGGCGGAAAATTAAAGCGGGGAAAAGTCAACATGGGTTTCTCCTGGCTTTATTACCTCATTCACACCTGGGTGCGAGTTAACTTGCGTACTTATAACGTGGCTATGCACCCAACGCCAGTTAACTCACGTCTGAAATTTGCCAACTCCTTGCATCGTTGTTTTTAAATTATAAGGGAATATTTTTGATTAGTTAGAAAGGAAAATTTCTGGCCAACCAGCCAAACTTTAAAATATGCCCCATTGACGTCTCTGGCAAAAGTTATAACTAAATTTGTACACTCATCTTGACATCTACCAAAACCGGAAAACATCATGCTGACTTAAAATTTTATCGTTCGCAATCAATTTTTTTCAACTCCAGAAGAAAATATCCAGATTCTGAAGTGGTAAGACACTGAAAGACTGCATAAATCAAATTAAAACATTATTTTTAATGTTTCAGTTATTATTAACTTTTAATTTTGCTAATTTGAATCGTTAGGCCTATGCTCGAATAAAAATGCACCTTTCAGACTGTCAGCCGTAGTCAGACTAGAGTTATCATTCAGTTTCGATAGGATCATATTGATTCCTAGAGCTGTCTATAAAGTCAGAAAAGTCAAAAACAGAACTATTGAACATGTTTTTATTATTTAAAACATTTTATGACATTTTATGACATTTTATTCGAGTTATACTGGCATATAGATTTGCTATGCTTTTGTTTGAAGTATAATACTCGCGAGGAAAAGTTCGAAATTAGAGTTTCATGATTTTCATGTTCAAGACCAACTGCATATATACATATATATTTGTCGTATGTAGGTTTGTAGGATTGATTGTCCGGCTATAGATCTTAAAATCTCTATTACAAATATTCCGTACCGAAGAAGATTCAATCTCGGACCCTGCCATTCGCCAGTCTGACGCCTTACCCACTAAACTACAAAAATAAAATTGCTAGTTTGCCAATATAAGTCATTATATCTGAGCAATACCTAACTGCTTTGCATATGATGCGGGTCATAGCATAACGTCACGAGAAGCTGTTCGCTCACATTATTAAACTGGCTAATGGCGAACGACTCTCACTACTTCTCATTGTTTATAAGACAAAACACTTTTTTCATGATATGTAGTTTGAAAGTTAGAATGGCAAATGTTGTTATATCGCTGGCTGAGTTCTCAAACCAGTCATGTGGGACACAAAGCAAAATTCACAAAATGGATTACAAGTTTTGGTTTTCTGTAATTCCATTTTAATATTAGTTAGAATTTTCAAAATCCAGTAAACAATATCCTGACAAAGATGACAGTGAATAAGTAAAATATTTTTATCTTATCAGTATTCATTGTGGCTAAAACTACTTTTCATAATTCCAGTTGACTGGTTTGTTCACAAACTACCCTACAGGATGAATTTATTCGCGGAGTTATATTTCGCGAAAATTGTCTTTTCATGCATATTCGCGGATGAATTTATTCGCGGCTTAAAACTGCCACTCTCTAGAAAAAGTTAACTCTATTGCGGCTAGTAATAGTTATTCCTACGCATGCGCACACCGCGTGTTCCGGTTTATATTTAGCTTACAACTGCGAGGCGATCGTGCTATTCTACGTTAAACCATTTTTGCTGCGTCCAGAGGTTTTCACGAATATTCATCGCTTTGGAGGCCTTTGATAAGCTAACAACTTGTGGTAAGTAATGAGTTTTTTATATTTACTAAATTAGTTGAATTTTACTTTGGTTCTTCAGTAAAACGCAATACTAATTTTTTCCATCCCTACTGCTTCATTATTTGTTTTAGTGTGAGAGAGGGATTTTTCATCAGACACCGAAGAACAATGATTGCAAGGGTGGTAGATGTCATTTTTAGAAGATCACCAATTATTCAGGGAGGTCTAGAAATTGAGGTTGAAGTGACCGCAGCTACTTACGAGAAGAATATATCTGTTTTTAAAAAAGGAACAAAAACGCCTTTACGAGCACAAATCTTTGGCCAACAGGCAGAACTTTGCAATAGTAAGCCACAAGGAGATTTCTGATGATAACTTCCTTACCAGCCATGTAGTAGCGAGAGAATCACCTTCAACACCAACCCAAGACAGTGACGGAGCTGCTATTACCAAAATAACAAGTCAAAAAGCACCATCACACGCTAGTATTCACATATCAAGAGTACCAGTTTAATTTTATTGCTAGACAACCGCCATATGGACTAAACTGTTTATATTTACTCCATTCATCGTTGATAAAAGTTTATTTGTATTTGAAATATTTTATTTGTACACTCTAGTTTGTAATAAATAATAATATATCTATACATGAAAGAAAATATATAACTTAATCATGTTTGCTACAGCGATATCAAGGAGTTGTTGTCGAAGGGGTCTAGGTTGACTGGTTGCCTCTGCCAATATTCCTGCGTTGATGAATATTACTACTTGTCTCTAGTTTTCGAAATCGGAGTAGGTTGTTTCTGTAAGGTAATACCGAACAGGAATTACGATCTGTATTTACGACATCACGGGCGGGGGAGATCAAGGACAAAAGAAGGAAGGGGATGTTTCCGGTAGAGGGAGATCGGCTGGAAAAAAGGGAGGACCGGAGTCTACGACGAGAGCGGGATTATTCTGGGCACGGTTCACGGAGGAGGAGCAACTGATGTACGCATAATCAAGTAAGATCATATAGCTTCATATGGTGTCAGAATATATCGAACCTACAAGCGTAATCGTGTAAAACGTTGCTGTTTGTGTGACGGTATTTTACAACGGCGAACTCGACAAGGCACAGATTCTCTGGAAGCTGTTGCGTTGAGGCAAAGGATCGGATATTTGCTGAGATATCGCAGGAGTAGGCGTACTTTGCGTGGAGCAAAATTTTGCTACCCTGACTCTCAAAGACAATATAGTGAATTATACTGTCATTCTCATATATTTTGGTGTTATCTAACTTGTTCCCTGTTAATCACGATCCATAGTATGTCTGCTAGTGGTGAAACCAAGCCTGAAAAGTTCGTAAAGCCCTTGGATTTTTCCTCGGGCAACCTGGCTACCGCTTGGAAAGTCCTTAAAGAGCAGTTTAATATATATGTGATTGGGAAGAAACTAAGAGAACTCACTGTAGATGAACAGATCGGTCACATGCTTATGGCCATGGGTAGTGACTCGGTACCAGTATACAATCAGTTCACCTTCGTGCCATCTGACGAAGACAAAAAGAAAACACTGGCCAACTGCATCAAATTTTTTTATGCGTATTTTGAGCCTGTTAAAAATGTTATTTTTGAGCGCTCAGTGTTTAATAAGATGACTCAGCAACCTGGCCAATCTCTTCATCAGTTTATAGTTCAACTCCAAGTTCAAAGTGAGAATTGTGACTACGGCGATATGCGAGATGACTTGGTAAGGGATAGAATAGTGGTGGGAGTGCGTGACATCGAGCTTCGCAAGTACCTGATTGATGTGCCTGATCTCACACTCAGGTTATGCATTCAAAAGGCGAAGCAATATGTATCAAATCAGGAGCATGTAGCTGCGATGGCGTCTACGTCTGGTGCTCTGGGTCCCGGTAAAAAAGAGTATGCGGGGAATGTAGACTCGGTACAGCGATATAAACCCAAATCGTCTAAACAAATGACTGACACTGAGGAAAACAAGAGCAGTAACGCAAAGGACCAGCCATGCTCAAAATGTGGAAAGTGGAAGCATTTTGGTGGTCGCTGCCCGGCAGAAAGGTCAAGCTGCAACAAATGCAAGAGAAAAGGTCACTGGGCAAAAATGTGCAAAAGAGCCCAGCAAGTATCTGCACTGGAGGAGAATGACGATGAAGTAGATAGTTTGTTTTTAGGAAGTTACCAATGACTAAGCCGCATAAACTACATTGACACCATTGACACCATCTCGGAAACAGAAAATGCCTGGTACGTAGAGTTACAGATAAACTCAAAAAATGTGAGATTTAAAGTAGACTCGGGCGCTGCAGTTTCGGCTATTCCAATTAGTGTCTGCGATGCTCTTGGGTTGAAACTGACACCTACTACTCGAGAATTGTTCGGCGCGGGAAACACCAAGCTTACAGTACCTGGAGTGGCTATCGTTGAACTATCTCATGAAGGAAGACGCCACAAAGAGTGGGTTTACGTTGTTGAAGGGCTTGCTAGTCCTCCGTTAAGCAAACCGGCCATCAAACAGCTGGGCATTCTCCAAGTGTCTGAAATCGCAGAAGGTTCGTCAACAGGTTGGAAAGAGATGTTTCCGCCATTGTTCTCAGGCTTAGGTACCATGAGATCCAGAGTTCATATTCAGCTGAAAGAACTCCTTTTGCTCAATCTACTCCCAGAAAAATAGCTGCAGCTCGGCGTCGACCTTTACAAGAAGAGCTCCACCGAATGGAGAGGATTGGAGTTATCCAGAGGATAGAAGAGCCCACAGACTGGTGCGTTCCTTGTATAGTTGTGCCCAAGAAAGATGGGAAGATCAGAGTATGCATAGATTTTACCCGCCTGAATAAAGCAGCAAAAAGGGCTTACCACCCGCTTCCAGCCACTGATGAGACAATAGCCAGTCTGGATAAGTCATGAGTGTTCTCGAAATTAGATGCAAACAGCGAGTATTAGCAGCTTCGGTTGGATGAAAGTTCGCAGAAACTGACTACTTTTATCACACCGTTTGGTAGGTTTTTCTGCAAACGTTTACCATTTGGCATTTCATCGGCTCCCGAAATATTTCAAAGGGAGATGCAGAAGGCTTTGGAGGGCATTGAAGGTGTGTTATGTCAAATGGATGACATCTTAATTCATACGGAAACTGAAGATGAACACGTCAGTAAAGTGAAAGAAGTGTTATCACGTCTGGCTTCTGCAGGCATTACTCTAAATGAAGAAAAGTGTGAGTTCTCTCAGACTCGTATCACCTTTTTGGGTCATGTAATAGACGAATCAGGGATACATGCAGATCCAGGAAAAGTATCAGCCATACAAGATTTCCCTATCCCTAAAAACAGGAAAGGCTTAAAGAGATTCCTTGGTATGGTCAATTATCTTGGTAAGTTTATGTCTACCCTAGCATATGACACCATCAAGATGAGATCTCTCCTCAAGCTGAAAGATAACGATTGGTATTGGACAGCTGAAATGACCGAAGAGTTTGAGGTGCTGAAGCAAAAGATCTCTTTCCCAGTGCTAGTCCCATTTGATATGGAAGCCGAGACTTGGCTTTCCACTGACGCTTCCTCCTATGGTTTAGGAGCGGCGATTTTCCAGAAAACTGTTGATGGCTTCAAGCCTATAGCATTGGCGTCGCGGGCCCTTACGGACACAGAAAAGCGGTATGCCCAGATAGAAAAGGAGGCACTGGCCATGTGTTGGGCAGCAAAAAAGTTCTACTACTATCTAGCTGGCCGCGACTTCAAAATCGAAACGGACCACAAACCTATGGTATCGATTATGGCGGAGAAAGAACTGTTCAAACTCCCCATTCGTGTTCAGAGATTTCGTTTGCGCATGATGCGGTTTTCGTATGATGTCACATACATCCCTGGAGAGAAGTTGATAGTTGCCGATGCTTTGAGCAGAGCCCCAGCAGGAACAGAAGTGTCAGAACCGGAGCCTTTACTAATTCAGGAAATGATGGAACAGCTCCCGATATCTCGAGCCAGAAGAGAGCTACTCAAAATTGCCCTCTCAACAGACCCCACAGCTAATCAATTAATGAGGTATATTCAAGAGGGTTGGCCAAACTACCGTGATCTGCCTAAATATCTGAAAAAGTACAATTCATTCAAAGAGGAGTTGACTGTTGTGGGAGGATTGCTGTTTTATTACAACAGATTGTATATTCCCTTGAGTGAACGAGAGAGGGTCCTGCAGGACATTCATAGGGGGCATCTAGGGGAGAACCGCTGCCTCAGAAGAGCCCAGAGTGCGATTTGGTGGCCAGGGATGTCTCAGGACATCAAAGAAATGGTTAAGCGCTGCAACACATGCATTCGCTTTAGGAAAGTACCCACTGAGCCATTGATCCCTACTCCTCTCCCAGAGAGACCCTGGTGGCAGCTTGCAATGGATTTCTGCACCGTTGATGAGAGAGGTAATGAGTATTTGGTTATTAGTGACTATTATAGCCGGTTCATGATTGCGGAAAAGTTTCCCCGAGCCACTGCTGCAGAGATGTGTAGAACTGTCAACAAGGTCATATGTACATTAGGGATACCTCACATTATTGTAACAGACAACGGTCCACAGTTCATTTCTGAAAACTTCGCTCAACTAATGAAGAAATGGGACATTATTCATCGAACCAGTTCCCCTAGAAACCCCCAAGCAAATGGTCATGCAGAGAGAGTGGTGCAAACATTCAAGAAGCTTATGGCAAAAAACGTTGAGATTGAATCTGCTATTATGTGCTATGATGACAGTCCTTTTCAGAATGGCTATACCCCTGCCCAGCTGCTCATGGGAAGAGGGTTGAATTTAATGGGATATCTCGTCAACAGTCCAGTAGATGTAAAGAAGTTTCCTGCTTATGAAGCTGACTACAGAGGTAGGCAGGCTCATACTTTCAATCAACAGCACAGGGGGGTTGAACGGGACCAAGTGCCTGTTGGAACTCGGGTGGTTCTCAACGACCCCTCAGCCAAGCCGTTGAGAGCTGTTGTGATGGCGTCCTTCGGCAAAGAAGTTGCGTTGAAGACTGACAATGGAACCATGCTGCGCAGGAACAGAAAACTAGTGCAAGTTGATAAACCCATTGAGTCGTCCCCCATCTGATGAGAGATGTATATCAAGAGAAGACAGCGCTCATCCTACACTGAACACTAGAAGTGAAGCGAGCACCAGTCAGGTAACCATGTTACCTAGGAGAGAGAACTCGACAGATACCATACCTCGGCAGTTGCCTGTGCCAAATGCACCTGCTTCCGCACCTCTGCAGTTACAAACTCCTCAAGTGAATAGGACCATTGAGCGGTCACTTCCATCGAAAAGCGGTTGTTCTCCGCAGGCACCGACTGCGGCTCCCACTAGAAAGCGCAAAGAGAGTAAGGGATTAACCGGTCTCAGTCTTCAGTCTCAGCCAGCACTCATCCCCTCTAATACTCATCGTCAGAGTGTACAGACCCATCAGACACAGGCCGGGAGAGTTGTAAAACCTCCAGACAAACTCAACCTGTAATGGGTTATTCTTTGTTTTGTAAATATTGTCTGTCTCTATACTCACTGACTTTCATGTGGCTAACATTGTAATTCTACTAATTTCGAGTTTTGTTTTCCCCCCTCCCCCATGATGCGGCGACGTCTTTAAAGATTTGCATAAATCTTGAGGGGAAAATGTAAGATAATAGCGAACAGGAATTACGATCTGTATTTACGACATCACGGGCGGAGGAGATCAAGGACAAAAGAAGGAAGGGGATGTTTCCGGTGGAGGGAGATCGGCTGGAAAAAAGGGAGGACCGGAGGCTATGACAAGAGCGGGATTATTCTGGGCGCGGCTCACGGAGGAGGAGCAACTGACATACGCATAATCAAGTAAGATCATATAACTTCATAGTTTCATTCTCAATCTGCAGTAAACACAAAAAAGAAAAAATATTAACGAGTGTTGAGGAAGTACAAAAACAATAGCTGAAGTATTTGATGGAAGCGACCAGTTTTTAAACAAAAGAATTAACTAATGCAGTTGATTATGGAAAAACGTATCTGCACTGCAAATCAAATACATACCATAATGTCCAGATCAGAATCATGATCGTCCTTGACTTCGGTATTAGAGATTGATGGAGTTGATTCTAATGTAAAAAGACTAGAAGAGCTTTTTTGCTATGCTGAAGCCATTCCCAATAACTTGTAAAAACCTTGAATAATTTTGTAAAGTTTGACGCAATGGCAATAAAGCTCGAAGCCTGGCGATGATTTTAAAGAAGTTTTGGAACTCGGCTACGTGTAGTACTTGTGCTTCGCGGCTATTTTCGCGATGACGCCATTCTGCATATCTTGTGACAACCTCGAATAATTTTGTAAATAAATGTGATGCATTGCCAATGGTGTTAGCTCAAAGCTCAGGCAATGATTTTAAAAATGTTTTGGAACTCAATTACGTTTAGTATTTACATTAAAAACTAGGCTAGCGACTAGTTTTCAATTTGATGCAGTAGTTATTCTCTTTTGTGATTAAAAATAGAACTAATTATTCACTGAATTTAATAATTCGTGGGATTGACTGTTCGCGAAATTGCGAATTTTTATGACCAACGAATATTTTCATCCTGTAGGGTAGTTTAGAAGTTAGAGCACAAAGCAGCCAACTGGTATATCATTGATGTATAACAATGCGTCTGAAGATGCACAAGCGCATAGAATTACATCGGTTTATAATAGGTCCTATATAATAGTTTACAAATACTGTATTTGCTTTTTCTAGATGAACAACCAGATAGTTTTACGACATTAAGGTACATAAGCTCAAATTTATGATAGTAGCTTAGTCTATTTTAGGAGCGAATTCACGTATTATTTGTCTATTTCTGCCAAAAAAGGAAGCATTGACTCGAGATCTTTCACTTTTGCTCCAGCTAACGTTATCACCCTTTTTGTCTTCTAGAGCATTGGCTAATCTGATTTCAGATGAGGATCCTCTTGACAGGGCTTTACTTATAACAGAATCCAATTTTAAACTAGGCTTATTCGTGTGCTCACGATGAGAAACATTTTGAGGTCTAGCTGCGCAGTAAAGAAGCTTCTTCACCTTGGTGTAGCGTACCAGATTATAATGCCCTGTTTTTGTCATTTCACTATACATTTGGATGTGTTTTTTCCAAAGGTGACTTCCATAGTTTTTTTTGTTTGGTTATATATTAGGTAGGTGGCGAATAACATGACATTCTTTTGGTTGTGTTGGTACCAACATCATTGCAAGGTTTGCTACAACATACCATATTTAATGCTATATATAGAGAAGGAAAACTGATAATAATACGAGCAGCATTTTGCGGTATTCAAAAACAAGATTAATTATTGATGACAAAAAATGCTGTAAAAGTTTAGGTTCAGATTTTTTTAAATATGGTTTAATGTGCAAAACCTACTCACCTAGATATCTGGTTTAAGACTTCACTTTTTCAATACAATTTTTGTTTTGCCTCTTATTTGCAACTTCCATGCTTGTTCAAATCTTGCAACGAAGCAGTGTTGAGTTGTGAGTTGCGTATATGCAATGAAACAGCTTTACAATACATTATATGCAATTTCAACTGCCTGAAACCAAGACTGCAAAGGAAAAGGGAATTTCCTCACAAAAAAACTTTACTAATCACTGATAAAAACAAAACAAATCTGATTAACATATCTCAACCGGCTTAGTAATGAGTTTTTTAAGTTTCATCAGGACTTTACGAACACCCAGCATATAGTCTGTATTGAAAAAACCAGTTGACTGGTTTGAGCTCTAACGACATTGTAGAAATAAACCCATTTAGCTGATTTGTATGACTGAGATCTCAGAGAAACACAAAAACTAGGCAAAGAAAATTTGTCGATATATTTGTAACCCTATAAACACCCAAAAAATGCAGTAATCTCATTTTTTTTCCTTTTTGCAGTTAGCTGATTTGAGAACTGGGACAGCGATATGTTAAATACAGATCAATTTTCTGTCCAAAAACTTTTCTATTACCCGGGCAACGCCGGGTGGCACAGCTAGTGTATAAATAATATTCATAACTATGCATTGTATGAAACAAATAAGTAATGTTTGTCAAACTTTGTATATTTTGCAATTTTTATTGTGCAAATCTAACTTTGTTTCAGCAAATAACAATTTTTTCAAAATCGGAAACTTCCTGAAACTACCTTCTTTGAGCATGGATCTACATAAAAGGGATATGTGTTGTTTATATGAATGTAATATCATTTGAAAGAGGAGACTTGGCTGGTTCTTGTGAAACTTGAATGAGTAAATTATCTCAAGTCTGTCTCCTGCAGTAGTAATTTAAATTACGACAACTTTCTGGAAAATGAGCGGTATTTGGGGCTAATCGCCTCGAAATTAGTCGGGTGAGAATGAGTTAATGGTCAACCGAAGACTAACATGAGCTGACGATTGAATGTGTTGAAGAGTGGCAACCAAACAACAAATGTACAACCGTGATATTTTGACATGTCCCACTAGTGAAACATGGTTACACCAGCCATAGTTAATATTTTTACGTTGCTATTCAACACAAAACTCCAATATATTGCGAGCAGAACAACCCACTTCTTTCCCACTGTAAAACCCTTCATTACGATCAGTCAAACTATTTCAACTTGTGAAAATGCTAATGCGAATGCTCTTCCTGCTTAAATTCTCCAAATGTGTCAAAGCCTTTAGCTGGCACGCAAAATATATGTCAACACTTATGGCTGCTATGCACAGACAAAAGATCTGTGCATAGCAGCCATACCATTAGATCTCAAACTCGACCTAAACAGGCAGCGGTCAGACCTACAAGACCTACAACAACAACTGCTGCCAGAGCAAGAAGGATGAATAAGAAACTCACATTGTAGAGGCAATTTTAACATCAGGTATCGGGTCTCCAACGACATCTGTTTCCATCGCATCTTCCTCAGCTGGAATTCCCCTAGCAGGCATACAAATACAACTGATGCTAACCAAGGTGAACATAAAACGAGCTAACTGCTCTATTACTAAATTAAATAGTTAGTTGGCACTACAGTGAATGTTCATAAACCTGTCTTCCAATAAGATCCACTGACATCCTACAGATGGTATTACAAATTATGAACGTCAAAGATTGATATTTAAAACAATTAAACAAGTTGTTAGAAGCAAGGAAAAACAGTTCTCTTTAGCGAAAGGTGAGAATGATATTACAGTGACAAACTAAAATTATGCAAAATAATTTTTTTATGTTACACACTATAGCACACAAAATATGACCGATTGTAAGGACTTATTGTCCATAGTTATTGCTAGAATGCTGTAAAATGATTTAAATTCCTTTAAATGATTCCAATTGGATTTATCAGTAAAACCTGATAAGAAGCCTTGGATATCTGCTCACTTAGGAATAGACGGCAACTGAGCTTTTTAGAAAAGCCATAAAATGAAAATGCAATAAAACAATTATACAATAAAGCAATAAAGAATAATACAATAAAAAATTTAAGTTCTTTAACAATGATGTTTAGTCGGAGAGGTAAAATGCAAACACACATGCAGGGCTAGCGACGCAATGGAACTGGTGCTAGATGACAATATATTTGTAGATGATAGCCTGAGTCACTCACTTTAAAAAGTAGTCCAATAGAACAACAACAGCGGACTCGGGCAGTTCCCCGATCTTGTACACCATATACTCTGCTACATGTGTGTCGGCGTGTCGTACGGCAGCTTCTGCTACTAGGGTCAGCACACTGTATAAATAAAACAGCAAATGATGACAAAGAGAAGATGAATATCAAGTGATTGCATCCTCTGAACTCACTCAACTAAATTCTGCAAGTCCAACTAAAGAGAGTGATAATAGAAGGAAGCTTACTGTGAAGGTATTGTCAGATACTCCAACAGGCTCTCTATAACACAGCTAGTCCACCTCTGGCAGTCTACTCTGCTGTAGGCCTGCAGAGCATGCAGTAACTTCTTCTTGTCGTACTCAACCAGTGTCTTTCCTGTACATTTACCCTCCTGTAATGGAGCCAAATGATAAACAGAGCATCAAGGGGTGTCAAATATCAACAAACATAAACCATATTGCGGAATACAACCCATCATACCAAAATAACATACAGAGTGAGAAACCTTTCATACTCCTTCAGATATTAGGGAAGTTGGCAACTTGTGCGATGACAAATTTTTTAAACAATGATTCAAAAAAGCTTGTGAGTATGGCAAAAAGCAATACGATACAACTGGGAACGGACCATGGTAACGTGGCGAACGTGGGAACGGACCAAACAAAACCGTTTGAGTTAACCATGTGTTCGAGCTATCTGAGGGCAAGTTATCCGAGTTTGATTGTATATATACATTTAATATGTATATATACATGTACATATACAATATGAATATCTGCATAAGTATATATATCTACACTAGTGGAATGCCCGGGGTTGCATGGGTATTAAAAATCAGCTTATAAAACAATGGCAGGTAATGTAGTTGCTTGCCACTTGCCATCAGCCTGGCACATTGCCAATGGCTAATTTGAGTAAGCTAGTTAACCACGGTTTTTACTAATAAGATCGTTGAGAGCAAGCAGAAAATTGCATTGTGCCATAACGGAGAGCGGTATCGTATTTTCACCCATATAGCGACATATATCGCCCGACGAATCCATCAATCTCGCATAGCTTAACTGTTAAGGTATTTGCCTGGTGAATGGGAGATTTCAAGATCAAATCTTTTGTGCTACGGATTCTTTATTTCAACATCTTAATAGCTATAGCTGGACAAACTGAAGTACCGAATAACAGAACAACAGACACACAAACTTTGAGATTCATACATAAGTATGATATATATACTACATACAAAGTTATACAAATATAACGGGAAAACCTTGTAACCCTACCTTAGCTACACTTTCCAAATGCTCCATACAGCTTGCTATCTCCTTTTCTTCTGGCTGCCAATCAAACATGACCATACAGTGGGTTAATATATCCATTCACAACAAACTTACAACCTACCAAATCCTCATTAATATTAATCATATAAAATCAGATGATTTCCAGCTCAATCAGGCTTAGTAAAGGGGAAAAACTCCCACATTCTCATGGCTATACCAACAAAACAAACAACTAAATACGATGTCATTTAATGAAAAGTTAAGGAAAGTCATAACTTACCTTTCCAGATGATGTGCTGCTAGAAGTCATCATGCTGCGCAGGGTCAGTCTTACAAACCTGTAAGCAATGATCCACACAGTATTCTAAAATTGACTTGTCATTGTCAACTACAGCCATACCTCGACATACGAGCGTCCCAACATATGATGAATTTGTGGTGAGGAAAAACCCAAGCAAATGTTTGCTTTGAGATCTGAGCATACAAGATGATTTCAATGCAACCAGGTGGTCGAGTATGCAAGAGGCAGCTGATGAGAACAGCACTGATCAGTCTATTCCGTCGGATCAGTTTGAAGTTTTAAAAAAGTCGACTAAAAGTAAAGGTGAAAGGGAGTCCAAAAATGAAACAAAAAGGGCCAAGCCGAAAGAAAAAGAAAAAAAAACTGGAAATGCAAACAAAGTTAGAATTAAGTTTAGTGTGTGATTAAAACTTAATTTTATGTGTGTGTGTAGTAAGCTAAGTTCATTTACGTTGAATTTTGTATTCATATTATGTTACGTGGTGTCACAAGTGTAGCGTACCGACAGTTTTGTCTTCTAGTCTCTCTTACACCGCCATTAGCAGCTACCCTTTGTGTCTCAAAAGCAAGAGCGCCATACAAAACTGTATGAAATAATGTTATATTTTATTGCAGATCATAACCACTAAATAGCTATCCGTTACTTTGTGAGCACAGATGGTAAACTAGAACAATTAAAAACAGGATTTTACCATCTTAATATATCCTGTTTTTAGGTGATTTTCATAGAGAAAGAATGGATTAATTTGTATTTAGTTATTCTATATAAGATAAATTGATTTGAGATACGAGAGCATTGACATACGAACTCGTCGGCCCCGGAATGCATTAAGCTCGTATGTCGAAGTATGACTGTATAGACCCAAAGACGCATGAGTATTGTGTAGCAACCGTCAATGCTTGGGTTTAGCAGTAATTAAGTAATAATAATAAACAGTGTTCGCTATGGATGCGTGAGAAACAATGACATGTCAGAGTTCAGAACCCAACAAATGACAGTAAACCCGCTTTAGAAGGCTTGTTTTCATAACTAAAACTGCATTTCGTGAAGGCCCTAAAAGTAAAGTTGAACTAAAAGTACAGTGAGAGTAAATTAAAATTGCATCGAAAATTCGACTTATTACGTCAGAGCTGATGGCCACACATTAACTGGTCATTGAGCGATAATCTCCATAGAGTATTTCCAAGTTTAGGCATATCATCTAGGATAATATAAAGATATTTTTACTGACTGCCATGAAAGTTCTTCCACTGTTTTTAATTGCAGGAGGCATGGTCTTACATTATCAGTATGGGTGTTAGTCAATGCTGGATGTTAGTCAACTTATGCTGGGCGCATGAGAAACTTTGACCCTTTATACGGTTACAACTTCGTCATATGCTGATGTACGCCAAAATTAATTTTAAAGTTGCCGCCCTTTGTTAGCATTTAGAGCAATGTTTGTTGACCCCAATAGTTCATATAAGTGTGAAGTGTGTATAGAGAACAAACTTTAAACAAACAACTCAAAAATTGTTGTTTCTAATGCAGCTATTCTAAAAAGTTCACAATTTTGCTTAAATATAACCTTGAAGTTTGATGGGTTAAAAATAATTTAATAAATTTCATATTGAACTTTAGTGACTGTTGAAGTGGTAGTCCTATGATGAGATTTGAATGTGAAAAACTTGCGCAAAGATTAGTGCAACAGCACTCTAAACGGTTAAAGCTTTATCCTGCATGTTTCTTATTCAAAAATGAAACGAAATTCTGCCCTTCACAACTGCTTATGTGGATGCGTAAAGTTAGCCACTGTCTCACCTCCTTCCCAGAAATTTGGACACGTTTTAGGACACCAATTCAACAGTAAAATCATGTTTCATTGTCGGAAAGGTTTTAACAAAAAATGCCAATATTTAGGTTGTAGGATGTTCAAGCATAGCTTGCTACTTGAGCAAACATCAATTCTTCCTGTTACCCTAATGGACACAAATTACCATCCTAGTAACATGACTCCCTGACTTAACAGCCATACCGCAACACTTGAGTGTCCCAACATCGACATACAAACAAGGTTCCAACAGAGTTTTTGAATTGAGACACGAGCATACGAGTTGGTTCCCGATGGTCATTAAACGGCCAACTACGCGAGAGGCCGCTTTCAAGAACAACATTGGTCGATTTTTCTCGTCGAATCAATTTGAACAGGGTTTTAAAAAGGCCAACTAAAGGTTATGGTAAAGTCGAGGCAAAAAGCGCCGAACCAAAAACAAGTAAAAAAATTATAACGAAGACAAAATTGGAGTTAAATTTAATGAAGGATTAAAACTTAGCTTTAAGTGTGTATGTAGTGAGCTAAATTTATTGAAGTTAAATTCAAAGTTTATGTTATGCATCACAAAAGTCTAGTGTACCGATCGCATTGCTGTCAAGTCTCTCTCTTACACCGTAGTGGCTAAGTCTATTAGCCACTATGTCTGTCTCAAAAGAACTCCATACAGTACTGTACACAGTAATGTTACATTTTATTGCAGATCATAATCACTAAATAGCTATATGTTACTTTGTGAGTGTAGGTAGTGAATTACAACAATTAAAAACACATTTTTCCATCGAAATATCCTGTTTTTTGGTGTCTTCTTTCATAGTATGGAAACGAATTAATTTTTATTTAGTCATTTTATATAGAAAATAACGCTTTTAGATGCGAGAAAATTGACATATGAGCTCGGTCCCAGAACACACCAAGCTCGTATGTCGAGGTATGAATTTATTGGGTTTCAATGGATTCTTCAACACTTAATACCTAGTCCAACAGCCATCAGCTTTTCAAATTTTTTGTGCATTCTAATTATTTTCCTTTAACACATGAAGTTATCAGCTATGCATAACGCCGAGCATGTCTACCTGTAGGCTTGCACCGATACTGAGGACTCTGTGAGTGCGAGGATGTGGTTTGGAAGTTGTATAACAGGGGCCTCTCCACAAAAGTTACTGTCCAGTTCCTTCAATTCTCTCACAGTTCTGTATTTCAGACTATACACCAACAGTTTACCTGTGTGTTAAAATATACTTGCATTGATTTTTCCAGTGGTCATTGCCAATGGTCATTGCATGAGGTCACTATTGGTGGTCATTTTGCGAACGTCCGCTACTTGCAATGTTAAAAATTGGTCACTGCAAGAGGTAACCAAAAGTGGATCCCGGTTAGTACCTACCTACAATTACTACTAGTAATCCAAATGGATAATGCCACTTCACATCTGAAACCAGATGGAAGCGCACCTACACATCACAACAAACAATAAACCAATATACTGACCGTGATTTTTAGGGAGATCATTAGCGGTGATAAGCAGCTGATCTGAGTCTTGCAAGAAGTTGAGATGTCGCACAGACAGACCGCTATCGAGGGTGTACAGTGTCTCCACATCCTCCTTAGCAGTCCGAGACAACAGCAGCGAATGGTCATCAGGGGCTGCCGAGTACAAAGAACTGGTATTAGGAGCTAGTCAACTGGCTATTGCTAGCTGTAACACTAATATGAAGCAGATATTATTCTAGAGGTCTCTCATTTTCATCTACTTCAGCAACTGGCAATCTCTTTCAATACGAGAAACCAAACTACAAAAACAATAATCACAATGTCTTGAAACTATAGGAATGTTCAGATCATTGCTAACATGCCTACAAAGTTTACATGTAGTATCAAATGTTCAACTATTTCTGCAGGTATATTATGCCATTTCTATAACTCGTCTAGAATTAGTTTACTCCCACTTGGGGCTGACAGGATCTATAGAGGTTGGCTGACAGGCACAGTAATACTTTTTTAACTAAAAAATGTTAATAAGTGGATAAACTGACAAGCCATATATACCGTAAAACCTGTATTTGAATGCCATCTTTATTTGAACGCGGCCTCTATTTGAGCGCCACATTGAGAAAGGTTAAAAAATCGAGTGCCACCCTTTAATTGAACGTCACTTCTATTTGACCAATACTATTTGACATCTTTAATCTTTACAAACACATAATAAATAGCAGGTGATCAGTAGAAGTGTCCACAAAATCATACTAATGACTCGATTACATCGATGACAACTAATTCGTTCATTGTCTCTTGTTTGTATCGAAGTCCGTTTTTTAACTCCAAGTTTTTAGGTTTTTCGTTAAAAACTTTGATTGCAACACCATAGAAATAATTTAGTGATTGTATCAGGCTAATAGTAGATCCTTTTTTAACGCGGTCTTGATACTTCAATGTATGTGGGGAAAAGTTTTTGCATTTACAATGGAAAATGTGCTGAAAATGTTTGAGGTTAACATTTAAAGGGTATTTGGATTCCACACATTTTCTCTTTAGTTGCACTAGAAGTTTCTATATAAAATGACATCGCGTGAAAGTTTTGTTCCACTAAAAATTGTTTAGACGCTAATACCGACTAGTTGAGCTGTGCAGAAATTGGATTGAGGCCAGAAGACATTGTGGAAGTTATTGAACAGTCTAAAGATTATGAAATGGTTCCAAACAGAAACAATGATCAGAATGCAAAGGGCCGAGCAAATGATGCTAATCTTCTGTTTTAAAAATATTAATTTTTGGTGTTGCATTCATTATAACTATGGTTTGTTTATGGCACTAGTTCTTGAATATATACAGTCCAATATGGATAACTCGAACTTCAGGGGACCGAGCGAAAGTGTTCGAATTATCAGAGCGTTCAAGTTATCAGAGCACTGTCACAAGTCCATGTATTTACTTATTTATTAGTAGATACATGTACATATGCAAACTATAATATAAATCAAAAGCACAAATGGCTTGTTTCAAATTAAATGCTTCTAACGTAAAGTTTAAAATGTTTTTATCAAAAAGTATAGAGATTTTTCTATCACTTGAGATTGGTTTGTTGTTTGAGGTGATGTTATTGCTGTTAAATAACGTGCAGGTACATACCTTGATACGACACTGTAGAATGAGCTGATCCGTGAGTTGCCGTATAGCTTATATGTCATAGCACCGAGAAGCCAATAAAGCTGTCAATCTGATAGCTTTAATACCATGGCAAAAGCATCACTTACCTCGACTTGTCTCACCATTGCATTAGACATCATTAGACTACATAAGACCTCAAAACACGATTACACACCAATTGCCAGGACGTTTTTTAGATTGACATTGGCAAAACTTGATCGTTGTTGAAATGCTCAAAAGAAAAGACATCTTTTTCTTTTGAGCGTTTTACCCACGATCAATTTAGACGATTTTTCTTGAAGTTTATGCAAAGATTACCTCACTTTACCGTGCTTCCGAAGGGCAATCGCTAAGCGGATGTTTGGTATGAATCAAATTTCACCAAACCTTTAGAAAAGTCGTTGACAAAAATATTTTGCCGATGGTGGTAATAACGACGCTTATGAATTACGAAAAGTTGAGGTTTACCTCTATGGCTTGGAATAAAGTGATTTTCTAAAGCGATAACAACTGTTTCGGTAGCCGTTGGGCAAAAAACAGTTCAAGTTAACAGTGTTGAGTTCGAGTTATCTATAGCAATTTATCATTACGTGGGAACGGACCAAAGAAACGTTCGAGTTAACCATGTGTTCGAGCTATCCGTGGGCGAGTTATCCATGTTTGACTGTATTTGTACCATTTGAAAATTTGGTATTATAAAACTTTGCAGGTTTATAACAAATTATTTGATAGGACAGCATCGAATTTGAGCATTGGATGCAATAACATCTGCTTATCTAATGTGGCTTAAACAAATTATTGTGAATTGGTTTCAAGAAAGTTTAAGGAAAGCGCATTATTGGGAATGGCTAAGATCTTGGGGCGAGTGCTGAAACTCCCAAGTCTCTTGTAGGAGACCTGGAGTTTCAGTAGACTTTACCACCCATTTGTGTTAACTGGGGTGAGTAAACAATTTATATACGCATATATATATATATATATATATATATATCATATACATATCATATATGTATATCATGGATAGATATTTATATCTTATTTATATCATGGGTAGATAGATATTTACATCTATCGATGGTATATACCATGTATTGTTCATCAATAGATATTTACATGTATATCATACATATATGATAAATATATATGATATATATATATATATATCATATGTATATCATGGATAGATATTTATATTATATATGTCGTTTCAAGGTAATTAAGTTGGAAAGGAGAACTCTCAACTCCAGAGTTGCCAGGAAAAAATTTAGGTATAAAAGACATCTGACGAACGATATCATGAAAACAGATTTATAGCGAGTAAATATTGAACTTTCCAAACAAGTTTTAGTCTAAACAATTACTCCACTTATTACTATTAGTGTAGAGTTATTTTGTAGCTTTGAATTTTACTTCATCTTATTTATGTTTAGTCATAAATTACTTTGAAACATAAACAGAGGATAACTAACTACTTATACATATGTAATAGTCTATGCACATAAAATGTACAAGCAGCCAGATCTACAGTAAACAGCACACTCAGTACATTGAGAGATGAGAAGTGGTTAAAATAACCCTCATTTTGAGAAAGACTAACCTATACTTCACTTGAGTTATTATTTTACCTGGTGGTGTTGCAACAGACTAATGATACATAGGTAGATACGATCATGATAAAGACTACATATTCTAATAATATATGAATAAGATATTATTTTCTTATATATTGTATACTCCCGATAGTTAAATTAAAGGATGAAGTAAAATGTGGGATAAACTCATCAAGAACTAAGAGTGCCAATAGCAAATGCTTTCTATATCTTTAGCAATAAATACAACTTTCAGCTATAATGCAGCCAGGAGGTGCCGTAGCCACATACAAACAGCTATGTAGGGTGACTCCGTAGTTCCTGGACATCTGCAAATTACGTCCACATTTGTCTGTGCAAAGAGCGCCACGGGTTGGCCCATGGCTTGCTTTGAGTTGTACTGGATAAGATACGCTGCACTCATACCCTGGACAACAAAGAAACATATCATTTGAAATAAATAAACAAAATAAGTTGAAACTGGTGCATGGTACGCGTAACATTCATGATCTAAGTTTTACATAGTGATATCTGTCTAACTGTTTATTAACAAAATATTCCTAGAATGATGACAAGTCGCCAAGAGACTGTTTCACAGCAGTAATTACTCGTAACTAAAACTGCAGTCTTCCATGAAAATGGCAGATGGTGCAATAAAGCATGTTAACACATCAAAATAACTGGCTGATCATAACTTAGCAACTAAAGACATTTCCTCCAGATTTTCCAATAAAAGTAATGCAGCGGCTAGTAGAGATACTATTATAACATCTGTTACTTAATACACATAACAACCTTACTTGTAACACTAAATATTCTACTTTACGGGTTCCCAGGCTATGACAGTAGAATGGGATGTTCAGTAGTGCTGGTGGCTGGGTTTCAGCGGTTTAACATTCAGAACAGCCACACAAACCTATACATACGCAACATGTGTTTAGTAGTGAAGAAATGTTCACGCATAACGGGAAACGCATGGCTACAATAAGCCAGAATAGAAAGTTTATACGCGATGCTGGACATGGCTAGACTAAATAAGCTGGACCAGAACTATCCTGACCTCTGTATCCATGTGGTAAGTTAGGTCAGTCCTTGCACCATGTTTGTAAACAGAGAACTTTCTAAGCTCTATGTGCTTCTCGTTGACACCCTCTGGCAGCAAAGGGACTGCTAGCGATGGGTCCTCAAACTGAGACAACCAGCATATGGTTTTATCCGCTTTCACCATAAGAGGTTCACTTCCATTAACTTCAACAATGGCTGAGACCGGTGTCAGTAGCTAAATAAGACATACGTTGTCATTGAGCAACAATGTAGGGTAGACATTTAATATAATAGTTCATTTGAAACTATAAATATATAGTAACATACGTGTTTCTTTTTCCAATCTTTGTAGTCTGTACATGATTCCTCCCAAATACATAAGCGGGTTTTATCAAGCTGATCAACTATGGCTACAAACTTTTCCTCTTCCCAATCAAATACAACAGGAAATCTGAACTTGGCATCTGACTTGAGGGTGAAACTGAATGTGTTGTGTTGGTCACTAACCTAGAATTAATAACTTTGTGTGATAACCAAAATTAAGGGTGTATGGTTATTATGCCCCTTAAAAATAAAAAAAATTATTTGTAAAATACTCGCATGTCATGTGTAATTTAACTACCTGAAGTATTTATCATCATCACTAGTATTGAGCTGTGGAAAGAATTAAACAAAATACTGCGTATTAGTATAGAATAATCATTCCAACATATGACAAGTTTTAAAAAAGAATCAAATTTTGAAACAAAGTAATTTTTCAAGTCGAGGTATGAATATAGTGCAATAATATAATGTATAGTTACATATTAACTGACTTTGGTGCTATAAAATTTATCAAACTAGGGGTAGGCTTATTTGTACATAAATCTAATCTTGCACAAACGAAATGAGGTGACGCCACTTCAGATAATGTAGCATAACGAACATTACCATTCAGTCATACCTGCAGCTAGAGAAATTAATAATGTGCTGTATAACATCAAGTCCAACAAGCTAAAGCTCAATTTGGATACATTTCTTAACTCTTTGGCTGGGTTAAAGCCCGGCAAAAACACCCGAAAGTCGTGAAATTTATTTTTGAAAATTCAATAAAATCGTTATCTTATGAACATGCATAGCTTAAACTTAAATGTATTTCTATGAACAAAATCTTTTGTACATAAACAACCATTGAAATATCTACTACTACAAAAAATACAACCATGTGCAATTGTCCCTGTATGAAATGCTTGGAAGCATTTCTTTCGGTAGAGTCAAACGCTATAATATAGCCGTGCGAGCTACTATAACGATCATTTTTCTCTGTATTTTCTCTGTTTTTCTCAAAGTATATTAAAAGTCCACAAAGTTTACATCACTTCTAACATATGTATTATTTTTATTCTAATCAAACAAAAATCACTAACGATCGCAGGATCAAATAATTTTTTATTTTACCGCTTTGAAAGTCGAGCCGGTGTTGACTGGTTTTTCCAACTTTTATTCTTTTCCAAGGAGGCGCGATTTCTTTAGCTTTTAGCACAAAGCAACGCCTCTCAGATAATCGTTTCATATTGTAAATCCTCGACTAATATCTTGTTGATGATATTTAAAACTTACTAGCGTTCATATCCTTTGTTTAATGTTACTAGATGACAGCTTTATAATCGTCTACCGAAAGCGACATAAATATCGTTTCCCCACGCAACCGATAAACGACATTTTCGTCGTTTCCACAGCCAAAGGGTTAACAGCGCGTTAAATATAATGCATCAAAAACATGTCTAATTAAGTGCATCGAGTTAACTATGGGTGCTGAAACTGTGCTCTTTCAAACTCCTGATTATAGCAAGCTGTTATTGGTTAGTGGTTTATGTGAACAGCTTTTCCAGTGAGTATAATGTGAGTAATAAATATGGGCTAATATGGATTACATGTTGGTTTATGAACAGAAGACTATTTATCATCAGTTTAAAATTGTGTTTAAGGCTATAAAAATCATATTTTGGGCTACACACAAAATGATCCGGCGATAAATTGACATGACATCAGCGGAGACTATTTTATCAAAGTGTTCAGCTTCTTGCATCAGTCAAATTTATGTATTTTTCAACTTTTCATGAATGTATGTTAAACTGACACTACTTACAAATTTACAAAAAGAAGTTCTTCTGCCAGAGGCTAACTACTCAGTAAAGATTGGTCTTTACTGAATTACTTTATAGCTACAGTGGTGTGCATAAACTTGGAATCACCAGTTAAATCTTCAAATATGTATGTTTATATGCTGTTGTCTAAGAAATTCTTTGGAGTTAAGTGCCTCAACCCCATCAATATATATATCATTTGAAAGGGAAAATTCTGAAGAACAAGATGATGCCAAATATTTGAAAATATTCTCAGATTTTTATCGCTGGGGGTGGATCTACCGAAAGGCAGACTTATTGCAGGCTATGAATGTTGTTAGTGAAAATTGATAAAATAGGATACAAACAAACTCTTTTATACAAATTGGTGGCCCTGAAAAGGGCCGTTGGGTTATTGTTGGTCTTCAGAAGGACTGGTAAGGTGTCTTGAGCTGAGCATTAGTATTTTATTGGCCAGCCCTTATTCTTGATCACCATCTGACACCGTCGAGGCATGCTGTTTACCAACTTTCTGAGCTCTTCAGGAGTGATGATGTGATGCCAAGCATGAATAATCTTCTCTATGAGCTCCCGTTTTGTCTTTGGTTTATCTGTGCTGACTATCACACCAATACGCTGCCAAAGATTTTCAATGGGATTCAGGTCAGGGCTTTGTGCTGGCCAGTCTATTACCCTCACATTACTTCTGGTCATCCACTCCTTGACTCTCTTGGCACGGTGGCAGGGTGCATTGTCATCCTGGTAGTACCAGGGTTGGTCGTTGCTGGTGAACAGGCTCCAAGCACTTGGAAGCATGACATCTTCCATGGTCTTGATGTATTTGTCTCCATTCATCATGCCTTCACAAATGGAGTCTTCCCACACCAAAAGCTGTCATGCAACCCCATACCATGACTCCAGTAGGGTGCTTGATGGTTGGTAGCGTACAAGCCGGGCTGTACTCCTCTCCAGGTCGTCTCCTCACATAACAATTTCCAGAGTGGTTTTGGATGGTAAATGTTGACTCATCACTGAACGAGACCCTTTGCCATTGGGCTGTTGTCCAGAACCGTTTATCTTTAGCCCACTCTAGACGACGCTTTCGCTGTTTCTCAGAAACTAAGGGCTTGCGCCTTGCCTTGCAGCCTTTCAAACCATTTGCAAGCAGTCTTCTTCGCACTGTACTGGGGTGAATCTCAATATCTCTGTTGTCCTTGATCTCCTTACAAAGTTGAGTACTGTTCAGATGTCTGTCAGCGAGGGATCTTCGTACCAGGTACCGATCTTCACGGATAGTCGTCTTCTTGGGCCGTCCAGCAGAGTAGGTGGGTTTAAGACTGTCATTGGAGGTCCAAGTCTTGATTGCTGTGTAGACTGCCTTCTGAGAACAACCAACTTCCGCAGCTATCTGTCTTTGGGTCTTTTGCTGTTTGTGAAGGTGCAGAATGATGGCTCTTCTCTCTGTAGATAACACTTTAGGCATGGTAAAGTTCAAAGTCAAACTGAGTTCAAAGTTAAACTGAGAATGAATAAGACTTCAAGTGTCCTGCTTTAAATATGCAACAGTCAGCAAATTGCATAACTGAAATGCCATCATGATGGGATTTAGGATATTTCACTTTCTTTGAAATTTGACAAGCAGTAAACTTTCTCAGCTGGGAAGGTTTGTGCTAACCTGTTATAACCAGATTACGTACAAGACCAGATAAAATTGCTAATCTGTTTAATAGGATTAATATAAATCACTCAGAAATGATTGTATTAAATCAATCAATGCATTGTTTGAAAGCACATCTTCTGCTGATCAGATTGATATATAATATCTGGCATGGCATCATAATTGGCGGGAAAATAGAAAGCAAATGGAAGATCCATTCGATATAGAGTGAACAAAACAATGTGATTTCAAGTTTATGCACACCACTGTAGACCACCATTTTTAATAGCCTACCCTAAACCTCTATTTGAGTGCTATGGCACTGTATTTTTTAGCCTTCCCTTATAGTGGCATTTTATTAGAGGTGACATACCAATAGAGGATGACATTTTATTTTTTGACTAGCTTGTTAGAATTTTAGGAAGATAAATTTAGCCTTTTTACAGGTGAAGCAATGCTAATTTCGACTACATTTTGCACTCTTCAGGCAGAGCAGCATTAATACAGTCAGCCTCAGCACTTTCGCAAAACTCTTTTCCATATATGTTAAAGTATCAGACCGAGTTAAACAAAGAACTTTTAAGAGCAAAACACATTAAACAAATAGCTATTAATTATTTCGATTGTGCTGCTTTCAATGTTTTAAGGAAAAAACGTAAAGCTTGGGAGTTAGAAAACGGACTTCAATACGCTGCAACAATAACTGCTAGTATGTCGTACAGTGTTCCTGAAGAGTATTCTCATCATTTATCAAAACATCTTAATGGCTTCATATCTGGTTGTAAACCACTTTATGGATAAATCTGAAAACAATGGATCCGATTTAGACCTTAGTGACTTCTAATCAGAATAGTGTTCCGATGATTGTGCTGATCGATCTACACAGGCACACCGTCACTAAAACCATGGCAACCACTACGGCAACAACAAAAAAATTAATTGTTATCGATGTAACCGAGTCATTAATAGTACCATTTTGTAGAAAAATTTCCACTGATCACTTTCTATTGTGGGCTCATAAAGATCGAACATAATAAACTTTAGAGTGACGGTTTAATAGAGGTGGCATTCAATTAAAGCGTGATGCTGTATTTTTCAACTCTTCTCGTTTAGTGGCATTGCATTAGAGGTGGCATTCAAAAAAGGTGGCGTTCAAATAGAGGTTTTATGGTAAATGCCTTCCATACCTTAACCTTTGCTACCCAACTACTTCAAATTAAAGACTTGAAATATTATGGAAATTAGTTGCTAAAGGTTCAATGCAGTTTGAAAGATAACAATTTTTTTTAATTTGTGGCAAGTGCAAGGTGATTGGTTATTATCACAAATGGTTGTTAATTTTAAAATCAAGTTTAGGGGAGGGTGGGGCACGCTGCAACAAAAAATGCATTTTTGGATATAACATTTTAAAATTTTCCTAAAATATTGGAATATAATGTAGATAATCACAAAGAATGCAAAAATATGTTTTCCGTTTGTATGCAAATTCTGCTGGTTGTATATTTCAAAAATATCACATAAGTACTAATTGCATAATTGGTGTGTCAACATGCCCCTACCAGGGCACGTTGAAAAACTCAATGGGGCACGTAGAAACGTCTTTGATTTTCCATAGTAAATTTTTATTTTAGAACTGTGTTTTCTTGAATTTATTTTCAGCCAAACAATTCAAATTTCCACTAATTATCCAAGCAAAAAAATTGAAGAGTTTGCTATGAATTTCAAAACATCGTGTACAACAATCACAACAAACTAACTTCTACAGTAAAACAAAACCTATATACATCTACATATCTCTCAAAGTTTGTCTGTATGTGTTTTTGTGAGTATGTGTATGTACAGCTATAACTATTGAAATCTTTAAATTTAAAAACCCGCATTCTGATGGATTTGAACTCACAAAGATTGCAACTACAAGTTTTAAATTCAAGCGCTCTACCACTGAGCTATACAAGGCATGCTGACCAAAGACACTATACAATAAATACGTCATTTAGCGTGTCCATATGCTTAATGACGTATTTATTTGAAACTATGAACTTTATTAACTCTTTGAAACACAATGCTTTTTCATGTTTTCTTGAACTTCTATTTTCGATTTTTCATAAAGTTCAATTGCTAAAAACAGCAGTCAACACCAATTCTTTTTACACAGATAATTTTCATATTTTCGTAGGAAAAGTTCCAACATTCTCTCTCCGTTTGATCACACAAAGAGAGTACGATATCTCATTTTTGCATTTAGACCAGTATCGAGAGGTACCAGTATCGTCGTATTCAAAGTTTTGATGGATAGATTCTGGTGGGACAGTAATCTTTTTTTATAGACACACACTTCTATGCAAGAATTATCATTATTAATTCAACATATTCAAGATTTTTATTTTGTTTTCTCAGTTCTTATTAATTGTATCATTACTGCATATCTTCTATTGTAATCATAGCAAAACCGACTTAATTTAGCTATTACTTGCAAATTATTTCAAATTTACATCTAAACCTTTTTATAATTGTTTTATTTTTTTATATTTATTTGCCCTGCACAAAATATTTCCCTTGTGATATGAAGTTTGAAATTTACAGTTGTTTGACAAAGTTTGAAAACCTTTACAGTTGTTTGTATTTACTCTCTTAATTTTAACTACACAAAACACTTTTCTCAAGATATGTAGTTTGAAAGTTAAAATGGAAAATGTTGTAATATGTTAAATACAAATCAATTTTCTGTCCAAAGACTTTTTTATTACCCGGGCAATGCCGGGTATAGTAAACCAAGTGTTGATATAAAGATGAAACTTTCTATATATTAGTATTTGGGGTCATGATATCAATTTTGGTCAGAAATTTAGGGGTTCATCGTGAGGATTAACTTTTAGCTACATCATCAAGGTTTTGTATCAAACAGCAGTTTCAGTGCTACTCAAGCTGTTCCCTCTATAAGAATAGAGGGGCAAATTGTGGCATGTTGCAACTTGCCCCTCTATTCTTATCATTAAAACGTGTTTCAACGTGCCCCACTTGACACTGGATAACCAAAATGCTCATCCCAACTAAGGATGATGTAACATCATGAAGTTGGTAGGTGCATCGTAAAAAGAGCATGTCTATAGCTGCCTCCACTAACTTTTGTTAACATCGGATGAGTACAAAGAAGATATGCAATTCTCTAAATTTGGATACAAAATAAAACGGCAAAATAACTACCAATAAATTGGACAAAATCATGACTCACCTAAATTGCTGTTTCTTCATTTCATGCAACTAGGATATCTCATAAGATGACATAGAAAGCTTTTTAATTAGTGATGCAAGAATTTAAAATGAGGTAAACAAGTAAGAATTTGAGAAGTGTTTCAACGAGGAGTGTTTGCAATGTGCCCCACTCTCCCCTATAACATTAAATTGATGCTCAAACTGCATAGAATTGCTATAAATTGGATAGATGAACAGTTTTTGGCAACTATAACAGCTGCATACAACACTACTATGTATCATAGTAATTTCCTTAGTTGCTATTAAAGATGATTGCGTAAGACCTATTGATGTTACGTCAAAATGGTCGATTTAATGAAATTAGGACCAATAAAACGCTAAAACATCAGCTACAATTCGATGCCATTTTTGTCTTTGTAGACTAACCCTGTCCAGAGATATTATATGCGTTTGAATGAGGCCATCTTTTAAAAAGCTCAAATTCCAGCGGGTACTTCATTCGTGACGTCACGAGTGATACATGTGAAAAGAGTCTACGGGCGATAAATATAAGATCATTTCTTCAGCCAATCATCAGGACGAAATTTTTATATAGGACATGTTGAATGTTATCGCTCATAAAACGAGTTGTCTGTGATGTCGAAGATTCTCGTTGTTAGGGAGATTACTCTACTAGTTAGTTACGTACATCGACTACTAGTAGATTCTAGTAGCTACATGCATCGACATATTTATTTCACATTAATCATCAGACAGGTTATGGTTAGAGCTGACAGGCGTCAGCAGCGTTATGCTACAAAGGAAGATAGGAGAAAGGCGGTAAATTTATCTTCAACTTTGAGTATCCTATACATATATTTTAAGCTAACGGTAATAAATTTAGTACTCATGAATACATCTACTAATAAGTAAAATTATAACTTTTAGCTATCAAGATTCATCGTTGCATAACTTTTTAATCGTTTCACAACTTTTTATTATTTCACCTAGCTATAGCATTTTCTTTGGCAATTTTAGCTAGTAAATTAGAATTTATGTTCAGTGTGTAAAAAGTGAGGAAAATCGATTGATCAATGCTCATTTTCAACTCTCAGAAACAAAGCTTCGAATTGTTGGTTTGGCGTATTTATGCTTTTGTTAACCATTCATTCATTTTGAAAATTACACTGGCAATCTATCTCTCAAATTGAAAGTTTTCAGTAGATATGCGTTAGAACGACATATATATATATATATATATATATGAATGATATTTATTACATTTGTTTTAATGTTGCAGGATGTTTATGTTCACAGGTTCACTAAAGGAGCAGTTGTGTCGGTCTGGAAACTCATAAATGGGAAAGAAAGACACGAATGTGTGCTGCACAAACCATAATATGTTTTGTTTGAGTTGGCTACAGTAAATTAATTTGTCCTATTATATGAACTGAAACCATGTGAATGGCCACGATTTCGATGAATGTTTTAATAAAAACTTTGTGCTGCGATGAAAATTTTTTGGCTTGTAAAAATTATATAATAAAATAATATTTTTGAAGACAATGCAAAACATGATTTGCAGAACATATTGAATACATTATAGCCCTGTTATCATCTGTGCTGAAATCTTCTCTGATAGATAGATTTATGAAGTGTAATCAGAGCTGTATTGGCAGGTATTTTTGAATAGCTCGACTCAATTTCAACGGACCAAATGTTAAGCTCAAAAAATTTTATGCTCCACCCTACTAAGTGAAAACAGCTGAGTCCACAAACTGCCAACCACATGCAAGAATGTTCTGTTAATCCTTTACCAGAATCGGTGGGTTAATTGATTTCAACCAACTTGACGTTGTCTTGCGTTCAGTATTTCGGTCAACTCATGAAACTATTTTTTTGTACTTGAATTAACTAATTGAGTGGATCAGTAAAATTTTCTACATATCGATACTAAAAATGACTAGATAACGTAGACTATACATGACTTTTTGGGATGCAGTTGGTTTCGCCATATATTCGAACATATTATTTCCAAAGATGGCAGCATGCCTATTTATTTGGTAGCAACTGTTTATGCAACTTTTATTTCGTGTAGCAACTGAGAACTTAGCTGATACATAGGCCGTGATGAAATAAGCTAACTCCAGGACCTAATTATCGTAGACCGGTAGAAATGGTAGTCAGTACTCAAATGTTTACACAGCATTTAGAGGAAGTTAATATGACAAGTTTTCAATTGCCCTAATTTGAGGCGTTTGAAACATTCATAATAATGTATTTGTAGCTGGATTTAAAATTTTCTTCTAGCCAACATGAGCAAATACATAATAAAATATATATATATGCCAATAGAGCCGCGTATGACTAGACTTTTAGCGCATTAGCTAATGTGAATACGAGAGATAGAGACCGGTTGTATCACGCATTACATCATTTTGGGCAAGTCTGGACATGTTTTTTTGGCCTGAGCTTTTTTACAGCTATGAATTTTTTCGATTTTAATCTTCAAATATATTGACAATGAGATCGCCTAACACAACATATCCGCTGATAGACAAAAAAAATACTTTCTTTTAAAATCAATTCAAATTTGATGCAACCACATCTTTAATAGAGCTTTTTCAATAAGTAATAGATCTTATTTGCGGTTACCATGTACAGCAAGTATTTTTGCAAAACACAAATCTGATAGGCCATTCGCGATAGCAGTTCGTGAGCTAAAAACCAAGCTAACAAATCACAGCTAACGCATGTACATAACACAGCTAACTAACACTTAACCAACAATAACCTAGAACAGTATAATACATGTATAAATTATGACATGTTATTGTTTTTTCTCCTAGTTGCATATTACGGCAACAATTTTGATACACGAACATACCTGCCAACTCTCACGCATTGAGCGTGAGACTCACGCAATTACCCAAAAAAATGAAAACGCGTGAGAACAGCGTGAGATTTTTGTCCAAATTTCCACAATTTTATATATATACTATCATTGATATACATGTACACATCGTCCCAAAACCAAATCTCACGCATTGCCGCACCCTCGGGTTAGCAGGTCTGTACAAAAATGCTGGTTAAAGACTAAAATTATATGAGGCACGCCACTTGCTTTTACTCTAGTGCGTACTAATAAAAAGGTAAGATGCCTATCTAATTATGGAAATGTACCATCTGCTTATGAACTGTTTTACGGCACTTGCTATGAACACTAAACAACGTGCTTTTTAGGAGACTGCTCACCCAAGTTATGATTACTACATCTTACAAACTGTTAGAGCAATTAGTTTGTAGATATATTAAAAGAATATTCGAAAAAGGAATACTCAATTATTTAATCTTTAAAAAAAGAGGCAACTGAATTGCTTCCGGAGTATCAACTGTTTCAATGTAAGATGAACAAATATATTTACTTTGTATACTGTTGCAGTTCGCAAATCTGTCAGTATAACACTGTCATCAAATTTGTGCTTAGTAACACCCAGAAATGTGTTGACATCCGATGATACCACCCAAGAATCAGCGATTGCAGTTGCCATGTTGTATTTAACGGAAATTAGTTCGAACGAATACATGTCGACATACTAACTCGCCTCCCTTCGAATAAATCCATCGTAATCGTGTAAATATTGACTAAATTTTTATAGGTTTTAGTAATTGTAATAAATAGTAATATTTAATTTTTTTTATATAATTTTTAAATAAAGTAATAAATTTGTATATTGATAAGTCTCCTCGAACCAGATTGTTAAACTTGACCCGTTCATATAATTATAATGTTTTTTACAGGTTCGAAATGCGCATCAAAGTAACGTAATACATTCGTCAAGGTCTTCTTCTGTGCCTCTTGTTCCTCATTAAACACCAACTGATCATAAATAGGAACGCTCTCCGGACCCATCAACAACAATACATTGGCAATTTTCTCATCTTTGTCCATTGTACTAAATTTCTTTGCAATCATGTAAATTGACAGTTGTCCCTTGAAAACCTTCCAACTTACTGCTAAATTTCCATCAGCCCATCTCAATCTCTGCACAAACCGGTCATCCTTGGAGTGATTGTCTTCGGCCATTATTGTGGATGTTCAATGCTCACCAGTGACCAAGGAGTTCAACCAAACTCAACCCAACAGATGGACACTGGCGTACACCAGAGAAAATGCAGATCAACAATGGATCATAAGTATTAGAACAATCAAACTTGTTGCAATTACAACAATGTACTTTTTGCCAGTTACTCAAACCCAGTGCTGCGTAAATTAACAATGCGCTCTCTGAATTGAAAAAGGACCACACTAGCTAGTGTATATTATTGTTTAATCCTTAAACTAAATGCTAATACTATTGTTCGAAAACACAGGTTCAACCAAACCTCGGCTGCCTCTTTTTTTACACGCGTAAGTATTGAAGTCCGCTATCTGACACCATGTACTATACCTGGTAGTGCGTAGCAGTATAGCTGAGTGTAGCCAGAGCGTCGGTCAAGGCACGTCCTTCTCGGTTGCTAGCAGATCAGAGAGAGCGAGCTGGAGCGTCTTGAATCGTCTTCCCGCTGCGTCATACTTTCGAGACTACCAATTTATTACTATGATTCAATCTCAAGCTGATGTATGTGAATACGGCACCATGCGGGAAGAATTAATTCGTGACCGCATCATAGTGGGTGTCAGTGACAACCGTTTAAGAGAATACTTGATCGACGTTAAAAATAATGACCTGCAAAAATGTATCAGTAAAGCTAAACAATATGTCAGTCATCATGAGCAATCAGCTAAGATTATTAGACAGACTGAGGGCAACCTAAATATGATAGACAAGAGGAAGTCTGAATATCAGCCTAGGGGTCAACAACAACAGCAAAGAAAGCATCAAAGAGAAGCTGCAAAATGTTTTTACTGTCCAAAAGGAAACCACAAGGCAGAGTTTTGCCCTGCACGTAAATGAGTTTGTAAGGTATGCAAACAGAAGAGACATTGGGCCAATTCACAGGCATGCAGAGGTAAGCAGGAAAAGCAAAGAGCAGCTCATGAAGTTGAAGACGTTGATGTAGATGGCTTATATCTCGGATCAGAATCAGATTGACTAAAGGTGATAAACGGGAGCCCCATGACAGAAACTAATAAGGCATGGTTTATTGAGATATTAGTCAACAAACAGCCGATTAGATTTAAGGTAGATACTGGAGCAGTAGTGACCGCAGTCTTAAGTTCATTGTCTAGTATGTTCCCAGAAATGGAGGAGTCATCCAAAACTTTAAGGGGAGCAAGCAACTACAAGTTGAGCACAGCCGGAAAAACAACTGCTGAGCTTCACCTACGAGATAAGCAGGTGATGCAGACAATCTATATAGTAGAGGGGTTATAGTTAGACTTAGTTAGACTAGTTAGTTAGAGTTATAGTAGAGGGGTTCAGGGTAAGCCAGCTATCTCTAAACTAGGGCTGATAAAGTTTCTGCATGAAATACAGGAAGACAGGTCCTTGGTTGAGAAATCTCCGGAGGTGTTCACAGGACTAGGCGCAATGCAAAAGGAAGTGGTGGTCACACCTAAAGATGATGTCAAGCCCTTTGCTCAAACAGTTCCCCGAAAAGTGGCAGCAGCAAGGAAAAACCTCTCAAGCAAGAGTTGCTGCGAATAGAGAAACTCGGGATAATACAGCGTATAGAGGAGCCGACAGATTGGTGTGCACCGTGTATTGTTGTGCCAAAAAAAGAACGGAAAAATCAGGGTATGCATCGATTTCACCCGACTGAATGAGGCGGTAAAAAGGAAGTTTCACCCATTACCCAAAACAGAGGAGACACTGAGTGAGCTTGGGTCAGCAGTAAAATTTTCAAAGTTGGATGCAAACTGTGGATACTGGCAAATGAAGCTCAGCCCAGAGAGTCAAAAGCTTACCACTTTTATAACGCCATTCGGCAGATACAAATGCAAACGCTTACCGTTTGGGATTAGTTCTGCACCAGAGATCTTCCAGCGAGAAATGCAGAAAGCATTGGTGGACAGCGAAGGCGTAATCTGTCAAATGGATGATATTCTGGTTAATGGTGCTAGTCAACAAGAGCATGACAAAAGAGTAAAAGCCGTCCTGCAGAAGCTGAAACTAGCTGGAATTACCTTAAACATTGACAAATGCCAATTTAACACACCAGAGGTGGTCTTTTTGGGCCATGTTATTTCTAAAGAGGGCATTTAAGCAGACCCGGAGAAAACTGAAGCAGTGCGAAGCTTTAAGGCACCTACCAACAAGAAAGAGTTAAGGCAGTTTTTCGGAGTCCTAAATTACCTCAGAAAATTTTTTTCTACATTGTCTCGAGGAATGCACAATATACGGCAATTGCTACAGAAAGACAAGAAATGGGTCTGGGAAAGTGCGCAAGCTAATGAGCTCAATCAGTTGAGACAGACGATCTCCAAGGCACCCACGTTAACACCTTTCTGTTTGGAGGCACCAACAAGACTGAGTACAGATGCTTCTTCATATGGGCTTGGAGCCGCTGTCCTACAGCTGGTCAATGGGGAGTGGCGACCGGTGGCATATGCATCGGGCAGTCTCACTGCAGCAGAGCAAAGATATGCTCAAATAGAAAAGAAAGTACTCGCAATCTGTTGAGGATGTGAGAAGTTCTATTACTATTTGGCGGGTCGTGAGTTTGAGGTAGAAACAGATCACAAGCCGCTCATATCAATCCTCGGAGACAAGGAACTATCCAAGCTGCCATTACGTGTTCAGAGGTTTAGACTCCGAATGATGGCTTACAGCTACAAAATTATGTATACACCAGGGGCAAAGCTAGTTTTGGCAGATGCACTGTCTAGGTCTCCATTGAGTGTAGCTGAAGTTGAGGAGGACGCAGATTTGGTTGAACCTCTTGTTGTGTGGGAGTTGCTTGACTCGCTGGCTATATCTCCTAATCGACTTGAAAGGATCAAGGCATCTCTTCTGGAGGATGCTGCGGGGATGAGATTGTTAAAATACATTGCAGAAGGCTAGTTGCAATACAAGGATGTAGTCCCGACTGTGCGTAGCTTTTACACTTTCAAGGATTTCCTCTCAGTAGTACAGGGGGTTGTGTTCTACAACAGCAGGATGTTCATCCCAGAGCTGGAAAGACAGTCAGTACTAGACTCAGTGTACAAGGGCCATCTGGGGGAAACGAAGTGTATACGTCGAGCTGTGGAACTAGTCTGGTGGCCAGGAATGACCACTGAGATCCGGGAACTGGTTAAAACGTGTCCTGAGTGTGCCAAGTTCCGTAGACGGCCCAGAGAACCGCTGATGTGCGCAGAACTGCCTGAGAAATCATGGTGGAAATTGGCTGTGAACCTAATGGAGAAAGAGTCTCGGTCATACTTGGTAGTAGTGGACTACTTCAGCAGATTTATCACAGTGCATGAGTTGGTTGACTCAACCTCGTCAGAAGTCGTCGTTAAAATTCTCCAGAAGTTGTTCTGTCTGATTGGAGTACCAAATTCGGTTATGAGTGACAACGGTCCACAGTTTAGTTCTGAGAGTTTTAAAAAGTTCATGAAAAGGTGGGACATACAGCATGTCACAAGTTCACCTAGGTACCCCCAAACTAACGGTGAGGCTGAGCGGGCGGTACAAACTGTAAATGCTTTGATGAACAAGAATGTCAGTCTTGATGCGGCACTCGGTTCATATCGAGACACACCATTAGCCAATGGTTACCCCCCTGCACAACTGTTGTTTAGAAGAGGGCTAAATTCGATGGGAATTTTGAATGGTCACAAGATCGACTATGTGAGGCTACTGGAGACAGAGAAGTTGCAACGGAACTACCAAATCGAAGGTATAATCGAAGGTACAGGACTAAGGCACAAGAATCAGTACCGATTGGACAAGAAGTAGCCATACAAGACCCAGATAAAGACCCAGTGAAGGCAAGAGTTGTGGCGGCACAGGGGCGTGAGGTTGTAGCCATAGGACAATCACAAAGGCTGTTGAGGCAAAATCGGTACTTAACCAGACCTTGTAGGGATTCAAACGCATCGGTTCCAGGTGTGGTAGCACCTCACGCTGAAAACTCAAGTCCACAGTCAGAGTCAGGTGTGGTTGCACCAGAGGTTCAAGCTGAGTTCAGCACAGGGGTGGATGTAGAGGTACCAGCGGTACCCGACTCTAGACAGGTGCCGACAATTGCTGAACCGGAGCCATTGACGGGTTATGACAGTGGTACAATGGAGAGATGGTCAGAAGAGAGTCAACGAAGGTGTGAGGTTCAACCCTGTGATCGTCGTGCCTCACCAACAGTGACCAGGAGGGTGACAAACAGAAGTGGCCGGGTAAGTAGGGCACCTAAGAGACTAAATATATAACTTTTGTGTGTGGTTTTTTTTAGCATGAGAAATTTCCTAATTGGCAGCTCAATCGTCAGAGACGTTGTCAGCTCACAATGGGAGACCATTTGCTTGCCGGGGGTAGGTTGGCAGAAAGTCATTGACTATGTTCTTGATAGAAGGGAACATTTCCAGAGGTCTTTCATAAACATTCATGTGGGACCGGTCCGATTCTCTAGGCTTCATAGGACTCAGAATAGACAGGAGGCTCAACTTATGACAACCTACCTGGGTACGGTGTGGAGCATTTTTGAAAGATGGAATCATAGGTTAGGTAGTCTTAAAATCTTCCCTATTTTGTGTACAATTTACCCAATGGACTTTAGGGTGTACAATGATTATCTGGTGGCCAGTGTGCCTGGAGGTCATGGTCATCAGATTTTAACAAAGGATTACGCCGAAAATTCTCGCGTGATAAGGGGCATGGTGCTGGATGAAAATAAACAGATCACAGCGTTTAATGATTCCAATGGATTGTGCACACCATTCTTGCAC
Organism: Watersipora subatra; assembly: GCF_963576615.1. Classification (NCBI taxonomy): domain Eukaryota; kingdom Metazoa; phylum Bryozoa; class Gymnolaemata; order Cheilostomatida; family Watersiporidae; genus Watersipora; species Watersipora subatra. The sequence continues at coordinate 29,903,194 of NC_088708.1, read as the reverse complement.
CGTACCATTTTTAAGAGAAATAGAGGCTATTATCACTTTCGGCTTAGGTTTTTGAAGGATGGTCTTCAGCCAACCCAAAAAATTGTGAGGCAGTGGGTGAGGGAGTTTAGGGAAGTCGTGATACTGAATAATGCTAAATGGAGTGGTCTCCATTAGATTTTAATTATATTGCTGATAGGACAGCTAATTAGTTAAATGTACCAGGAAAGACCTTTCATTTTCACTTCAAATCCCTGAGAGTAACAGTTCATAAATGATAAAAAAATACTAATAATGTAACCCCATGCACTACTCAACTCGTGATACTGCACCCGTGTTTGGATTGTCGGTTTTAGGTGTGGTTGCACCTTCACTAACACTGGATTGGAAAAGAGCTTAAGAGGGAGGTGTGGTAGTCCCGGAAGTGTGACGCAGCGCGAAGACGATTCAAGACGCTCCAGTTCGCTCTCTCTGATCTGCTAGCGACCAAGAAGGACGTGCCTTGACCGACGCTCTGGCTACACTCAGCTATACTGCTACGCACTACCAGGTATAGTACAGCATTTAAGAATATGTTTTAGCTAGAGACATATACTTGCAACTACGGTATATATACATCTTTTAATCTATAATTGCTATGAACGGCTCAGTGAACGCCGTATGGTGAAGCATTACGGCTTGCACAATTAAATCTTATTTAACATAAATAAGTCGATAAAAAATCAACTTACATAAAAAAACTTACTTTAAATACTGTAAATACATGAAACAAACTTATTTCATATAATAATTATCTTAATTATCAATTATCACAGTAGCATGGCTGTTATATACTTGCGCTACATATCGGAGTTGTCTCCTTTTCTATACATAATAATATTCTGCAGATAACCTTTACCCTTATGTGAGCAGAGTTGATCTGCGTATTTTTACTTTTGCTGACCGTGTGCAAGTTGCATAGACGTATCTGCTAAATAAAGACTTAATACCAGCTAAACTGTGGCATGGCGTCATAGGCAGGATTGTGTAAAAACCATTAGTCAAGAAATAATTCAGCATTACTAACAATGCACATATTAAATTGTTCAATAAAGCAGTTTAGCAGGAGTAAAGACAGTAACTGAGTAAGAAGAATGCCCGACATAAAACCTCCTAATCCCTTGAACTTTTCTCACGCCCAGAAGACCTGGGGAGACTGGATAAAGAGGTTCAGTCGCTACAGAACAGCCAGTGGACTGGCAGGAAAGCCAGTGCAACAGCAGATAGATACTTTGATATATGTAATGGGCGAAGAGTCAGAGAAAGTGTATACACAGCTAACTATAACAGCTCCAACAGAGCAACAGATAGCAGATAATGCTAACGTACTGTATGACAACACAGTAATTGCATTCACAAACTACTTCAACCCGGCTAGCAACTCTCTTCATTACTCTATTCTTCTAAGTGGCTGTGAGCAGAAAGCAGGTCAGACTAATGAGGAATTTATCCGCGAGTTGTGTGAGCTGGGAAGTAAGTGCGACTTTGACAATGCCCAGCACAATAATATGATAAATATGCGACTATTAGCGGGAATGAAAGACAAAGCACTTTCACGAGAGCTGCAGTTAGATGCAAACATCACACTAGAGACTATTAAGACAAAAATGCGAGCAAAAGAGACAATTCTAAAGAACCAAAGAATTGAAATCGACGGTGAGAAGTCTGTCGCTGCAGTGAATAATTGTAAGCAGACCAAGTATCAAGGGTATTATACCAAGACTAACCCATCTGACCAAAAGTCCCTGGTCAGGGGGTGGGGTGAAAAAGAAGGTAAAGAGACAAGACACGTTGCCAACTGCAAGTATTGTGGCAGAGATCATGTATATGGACAGTGCCCAGCGTATGGTAAACGCTGTAATAATTGTAAATCTTTCAATCATTTTGCTGAAGTGTGTTAGAGCTCTTAATCTAGTGGTAGTAAACCCAGTACTAAATCTAGAATGCATGCTTGTAATGTAGTAGAATCTGAGACTGAAGATAATGATGACAAATTTTATGTTTTTTCTGTAAACGAGAGTGAGTGGCGTAAGACCTTGTATGTGAATGACTCGTTGGTTTCTGTAAAAGTCGATACAGGCGCTGAAGTGAATGTAATTCCCAAGTCGGTCCTGAAGTCCATTGGTCAGAGAGAAGCCACAAAGTCCAAATTGTCATTGGTAGGATTCACAGGTCATAAGATACCAGTCATTGGTAAAACCGTTTTGAAAGTTCCGCGTGCAGATATTTCCGACTGTACAGTTACTGTTACTTTCTATATAGTAGATGATGAGTATTTGGCATCTGATATAACTCTATTGGGGTTACATACTACTCGTGAGCTGCAGATAGTTGATTCTGAGCCTGATTGGGTTTTTGAAGTTTCAGAGTCTGTAGATTCGATTCTAGAGGAGTTTGAATCAGTGTTTCAGGGCCTAGGCAAGTTCAGAGAACCAGTGAAACTGCATCTAAAGTCTACAGCAATTCCCAAGGCAGTTCCACCAAGATCTGTACCTCATAGCAAGAAAGCCAGTCTGAAAGCTATGTTGGACAGTCTGGTGAGTCAAGGTGTTATTGTGCCTGATAGTGAGTTTTTGGAATGGCTATGCCCGCTAGTCTTGTTTGGAAAACCAGATGGGTCTACTCGCATCTACTCTGTCTTGATCCTGCATATCTAAACACACAGTTGATCAGAGCACAGCGCCATATTCCTACTACAACAGAGATTTTTGCTGACATGCGTGGTAGCAAGTTCTTTAGCTGTCTTGATGCCAAACAGGGGTTTCACCAGATTTGTTTGGATGAGGCATCTTCTCGTTTGTTCTGTTTTGTGAAACCGTTTGACAAATACAGGTACGGAAGGCTGCCGATGGGTACATGTAATTTGCCCGAGTTGTTTCACCAGATCATGGTTGATACCCTGAAGGGTATTCCAGGACTTTGCGTTTATATTGATGATGTTCTAGTTCATAGTGCTAGTGTGTCAGAGCACAATCAAAGGCTTAGAAAGGTTCTCGATAGGCTGCAGAAGGCAGGACTAACGATGAACAGGAGGAAGAGTGGGTTTTTGCAGGAGAAGGTTGATTTCTTAGGTCACACGCTCACAGGTACAGGTGTGCAGCCGCAGAGGTCTAAAGTGGAGGCAGTTATGAACATGGTTGTGCCGACAGACAAAGAGGCTGTGCACAGGTATTTAGGGTTCATTACTTACCTTGCTAAGTTCATTCCCAATCTTTCTGAACTGACTCACCCACTTAGGGAGGTGTGTAAGAAGGACAAAGAGTTCATATGGGAGTCGGCTCAGGCGGAGGCTTTTGAGAAGATTCGGGGTATTGTTGCTAAGTTGCCTGAGCTAGCTTTGTATGACTCTGCATTGCCTATAATGGTTTAGAGTGATGCCAGCTCACATGCTCTGGGTGCAGTGCTGATGCAGAATAGTAGGCCTATAGAATTTGTCGCGAAGTCACTGTCTGTAAGTCAGCAGAATTACTCTCAAGTGGAAAAGGAGTTCATGGCTATAGTTTTCGCTTGTCAGCGTTTTCAATTTTATATTGTGGGTCGTGCAGAGGTAATAGTTGAGACGGATCATGAACCGCTTTTGGGTATTGTGAAGAAGGAAGTGGGGGGTCTTCACTCCTCGTCTTGCAAAAATGCGTTTGCAGATGATGGCGTATCCTGGTGTTGTTCTTGAGTACAAGCCTGGCAAGGAGTTAGTGTTAGCAGACACCTTCTCTAGATCGTGTCCGCCGGAGCACGAGCAGAGTGATTCAGTTGTAGATACAGATCCGATGTCTTTTGTTGTTTGTGAGGTTTTTGGCTCTGAGGATATCACTGAGAATTACATGCATTACACAGCTGCGGATGAAGAGTTGTCTGTGGTTACAAAACTTACTCAGAGTGGCTGTCTTAAGGAGAGAAAACGATGTGCCACACGTGTCCTATCGTACTGGGGCATTAGGCAATTGTTGTCGGTAGCTGAGGGTCTTCTTTTTTATGGTTCTCGTCTAGTGGTGCCAAATGCTTGTCGGTCAGAATTGATAGAAAGTTTGCATTCAGGACATCAAGGGGTGACTAAGACTCTACAAAGAGCTCGGTCATCAGTATACTGGCCGGGCTTGCAAAAAAGACTCGAGGAGAAGTGTATGTCTTGTGAGGCTTGTGCTAGTGTAGAGCGGGCTAACACTAAAGAGCTCTTGATTTCCGTGCCAATCCCCAAGTTTCCTTTTGAGGTAATAGGTATCGATCCTTTTGAAATTTCCGATAAGAGCTACCTAGCAGTTGTAGATTACTTGACGAAATGGCCTGTAGTTAAGTTGCTGGAGTTTGTGAGGTCTGAGTCGTTAATTCAGGCCTTAGGAGAAGTGTTTGCTGATTTTGGAGGGCCTTGCCATATCATATCTGATAATGGTCCACAGCTGACCAGTCGTAAAATCCAGGAGTGTCTAAAGTTCAAAGGCATTAAGCACACTACTAGTTCTCTGCTACATTCGTCCGGCAATGGACAGGTGGAACGGTGCATAGGCACAGTTAAGGCTATGATGAAGAAAGTGATGAAGTCCAGGAGTCAGTGTTGAGAAGGTTTGTTAGCGACCAGAAATACACCAGTGGATGAGGGTTTGCCTTCTCTCGCGCAGTTACTCCAAGGTAGAACGCTGCGAGATAGAGTACCAGTGTCGTCTCAGCTCTATGTGGTTTAGGGATATGACTTACAGGTTGTTAGGCAGAAGTTGGAGCAGAGGCAGTCTAAGCAAAAGCACTGCTATGATAACCACAGTCGTGGTGACAAGACAGGTTTTTTGGTTGAAGATTGGGTGCATTTCCGCACGGCTCGTGGTTTGTGGATACCAGATCAGGTCACTGCTGTTTTGGGTGATAGGTCGTACATGGTTGAGTCGGGAGGTCTTGAGTACAGGCGTAATCGAATTGATATAAGGAGAGCATTAGTTGCTCCTGCAGAGGCTAAACCAGCTCCTGCTGAGGCTCAACCATCTGCGGCTGAGGTCCAACATGCTTCTATTGAGGCTCAAGCTGTGCCTGAACCCGAAGCAGTTCTCGATGCTACTTATCAGGAACTCGCTGAGTTACCTGCCTCTCCTCCTACATTGAGACCACATATACACACATCTAGAGCAGGTTGCCAGACTAGTCGGCCTAAATGGCTCAAGGACTTTGTTCTATATTAGTTCTTTGTTTGTCCTGTAGTACCCACTCATTACTCGTAGTTGTGTTCAGTTTACTTAGTTTTAACCCGAAAAAGGGGATGCTATATACTTGTGCTACATATCGGAGTTGTCTCCTTTTCTATACATAATAATATTCTGCAGATAACCTTTATCCTTATGTGAGCAGAGTTGATCTGCGTATTTTTACTTTTGCTGACCGCGTGCAAGTTGCATGGACGTATCTGCTAAATAAAGACTAAATACCAGCTAAACTGTGACAATGGCTTTTTTACTGGATGTTACATCCCTCTTCAAATCACTTAACCCTAGAAATACCTGATAACTCTCACGCATTGGGCGTGAGAATCACGCAATCACCCCAAAGAAAAAATGAAAATGCGTGAGAAATGCGTGAGATTTTTGCCCCAATTTTCACAATTTTATATATACTATCATTGATAGATCAATTGCCCCAAAACCAAATCTCACAAATTGCCCCACTCTTGGGTTGGCAGGCCTGACCCCGGATATTGACCATTCAACCTTTCCACTGAGAAATTTATGAATAAATATTCATATGGGCTTACAAACACCCTGTTTGCATCACCTAGAAACATCTTGCTTATCTCACAGATCAGGGGTATGATTCTCACTTTGGGTGCGAGATGTCAGTTGAGCGATCGTAGTCCAATAGTTTAGATCGCTGTCGTTCAGACCTGGGTATCTGAAATGGTCAGGTATAATGGCAGTGGCTCAAAACCTGGTCAGTTTCTGGGTCGTTTTGTAGAGGTGGAGCTTAATCCGGAAATACAAATGTTTGGTCGGCTCTAAGCGACGAGGTTTTAAGCAAGTGCCAATGTTTAGTTGGTTAGAAATTTAGTCTGTAATCTTTTTTATTTTTTGTAACAAAATAAAGCATAAACATCTTTTTAGGCAAATATTTAATTAAAAATATGAGATCTTCCATCAACCTAGCACAACGTATTCACATAGCTGTTTATTGTAGTTTTGTCGCGTTAAGACGAACTAGTAACATGCTCACGAGACGGAAAAAATCATCTCAAAAATACATCATTAATTATTTTGTATTTGTTTATACAGTGTATATGAAAGATATATTACATACGTTGTAATATGATTGCACTTTTATGTATGTAACGTGGTATTACATAAGTTATTGAATATTTGTGATTATGTTCTAACAAAATAAAATGCACATTGAAACAATTGTCTACTTTGCTACCATTCTAAGAGCTAAAGAAGATTCTATTTCATTTTAGTGTAACTATTTATGTTAGCGTATCGTGAGACAAAGATTGTGAAAAGGCAACAGAAGACATTAGTCTATCTTATCTTTACTGCAAACACGGACTTCTCCAACAACTAACTTTATTTAGATTTTGAACATGTCCGCACTCTGTAGGTATTCATTTGTCAACTTGCTTATATCTTTATTATTTAAGTACAGCAATGTGTGATCAAAAAGATTTTCTTGATTTGTTGGGCAAAAATATTTTCTTGCTGTTGGCATGATGATGTATTTTCTTGCTCCAATATAAATAATGCATGTGGCAATTGTTGTGCATCATTGTTAGCAGTTCTCCAGTTACCTCCACAAGCACAATGTAGCCAATTCTGGAAAATCAGAGGGCAGCACACACAAAACCTTTAGCATGATGTACGTCTATTGGCATTGCTGACGTTATACAGCATACATTGTTTGAAAAGTCGATGCGCAATGATAAAATGTCTGGTGATGGACCACTGGAACAATCATAGAAAGTAGGTTGTTTCAGTTATCAGACGAATCTATCATGATAAATTGTTATGTTTAATGATTTTACTTTATTTGATATAAAAATAAAATGTTGCGCATAACTTAATTACTACCACATCAGCACCAAAGCCATAAAAGGCCTTTAACAATCACAAATGAGAACAGAATAACACAGAAAAGGGCCACATATACTACATGTAGATATGTGAAAATAAGTGAATATAAGTCTGGGTTATTTAAAAGAAAATCAGTGTTGAAAATCCTGAATGTTGTATGTCGGCAGGTATGTTTTAATTTGATCAATATATTCACTCAAAATTGAGCACGGTACCTAGCTGAAACAGTTCGAGTTTTTGCATATCAAAGTATTCCTATCTAGAACAAGTTTGTTCTCTATGGCTGCAGATGAACTGGCAATGAGGTGGAGGGCACGCCAGATGCCCTCTGGCGTGGCCTCCCTTCATTGCCAGCTCACCCACAGCTATTGGGAACAAACTTGTTTTATGCCTATCTAGATATTGCATGTATTATAAAGCCTCAAGAAGCATTTTTGCTCTGCCATTTCTTACTCCTCTTGACATTCTCATTACATTCTCTTACTCCTCCTTCTTACTTCCTCTTGGAGATCCTTGATCTAAAATAAAAACAATCATAGCATGTGTATTTACATCTCCTTGTACTTGTAAAGTACAGTGAATGCAGTATTCAAGTGGCATTATTTGCGACGATTTTTGACTTTGACAGGAATATTATTTGTTAATTTAATGAATTAGATTGGAAAGTTACATTGGACATTGTGATTAGCTGGAAGTTAATTTGGCGATCTCAAAGAGCTGGGCAAATCTGCTTTTGCTAGTTCCTGATTTTATTACTGTTTTTACAGTAGTTTTATTTCACAATTATTTTTTGGTTCATGTAACTTCTCCGATCCTACATTGCTCAACCGACTTAGCCCATAGAGTTGACTTGTAGAAGACAACAGCGACATTAGTTCAAGTACTCAGTCTACGAATCAGATGTTGTTATCAACTTATCGAAGAGTTGATAACAACTCCAGAGATGCTCCCAAATCCTGATTAGAGATTTGCAAACCACATCAAATCACCAATCATGAGATTGGCATCAAAGCACCATGAAAATGGATTACCCAGCATGTAAATTAAATCAAACTAAAACCATCATTTACATAGTGGATGAAGGTTTTAATTTCATTCTATTTGAAAGCTGAGCAGTCACCCTTCTAAGTGATTTGATTTGGAGCAAAACGCATGCCAGCAATTTGATATGCTTTACAAATCTGAAATCAGAGATTTGAGAGCATCGCTGCACAACTCTCTCCAATTCAGACACTGAGCACTTACACTAAAGTGACACGAAAGCATCATGCAACAGGGTTCTAATTTTAAAACTGAGTTACTGAATATTACCACTCACCGGACTGTTAGGTATGAAAGTAACTTCAGGTGTCTCAGTTACATCTATAATGCTGTCGTTTGTGGCATTTCGTAGATGCTCCCCACATCTATGGGAGCTCGCATAGCCTCCGCTCTTACTCCTACTAGTCCTGAGCAAGCCCTGCGTTTCCTCCTTATCTTGAGCTATAAATCAGAATGCTCGAAGCATTGAACGTTTGGCTGGGTGTGAAGAGGCAACTTAACAAATATCGCAGTTGGCAGCAAATAATTTGTTTCTAAAACCTAATCCTGCCTACATAAGGGGTTCTTCTGCATTATCCTACTATAACTTCACGTTTTTCTAGCTACTAATTTAGGGTTATAAAGGGCTTGAAGATCTGCCTACCATTGAAATTCCACATTTAACCATAATTAATATTGCTCAATTTGCCTAAAATTTTATTGCTGGTTATGTGAGTGAGTACCTTCGTGTTACTATCAGATGTATTGTCTGGAGGATGCGGTCTCTTTGTTGGATTCTGTGACTGAAAATATAAACAATGCGTATGTTACGTATATCGACACCATGTGACAACATAACTGAATTTATGCACATGTATAGCATATTTATATTTGTGGGCACAATCTAACTAAATTCAAATTGGCAAAAGAGTCCAAACAAAGGCCTTGTTGCCAGGGCTCCAAAATAAGCATTCATTTTATTTTGCTTTTAATGATTGTTTTTGCATATTTTAAGTGTGAAATATTAAATGTAAAATAAAATATTACGTCCGAGTTTAACCAAAGGTGTGAACTGCGATATAATACCCTCTGGCGCATGTGTGAGGCCTCGGGATGAGAAATTCTTAAGAAAAATGAGACAGATTGCCGTAAACTTCACTCGCTGTTGGGTCAAGGATATGGTATCTGAGCATTCCAATCAAGTCCTTGTTTTTTTGCAATTCTACCAAATTTCTATGAAAATGTAGATGAATTAAAATAAGAGAAAGTGTTTATGAACTTTGATGTACCGTGAGACCGAAAGCAAAGTATCGAATACAGCTTAGACATGTCCAACCCTCACAGTAGTGTAGACTTAGATTTACTGCGTTCTCTGATTACAGGCTTACAAGAATATAAATGAGCACGCGTGCTTTTGTTAAAAGATATCTATTTCAGAAATAAGACAAAGTAAAATCCATAAAAGTAATAAATATTATTTATCATATCTATGTAAAATCCAAACTATACTATCTGTGCATTTGCAAAGACATGGAAGGATAGCCCTGTCTAAATATATTTGACATACAATGACCGAGTTTTGCTGTCCAAAATATATCCCTAATAATAGGCTGAGTAAAATATTCTTGGTGTACCGGTAACTTACCCTCCGCTGTCCTTTGTACTTTTCCTTCTGGGTTTGATGTCTTTCAAGGCCGTGCATGCAGCCATACTCTTTTTCTTCGCCATACATACATAAATAGCCTTGGCTGTCATGAATGACCTTCTTACCTCTCTAAATATCTTCACCTTGCTAAATTAGAGCAGATAAAATTTTAAAATTAAGAAACATGGTACAGAATTTTTAGATTCATTGGCTGAAGACGTTGTAGGTTTTTAGCCTTACTTGATTGCTAACACTCAATTGAGAACTAACTGCTGCATGTATATGATGCTTTATACATTTATTGCTTGGTTGATTGTAGTTATTAATATACAATGATTTTTAATGTCATTTCAATTGCATGCCAATGCTTGTACATTGAAGTCCATGTATATCTTCGAATCAAGGCTGCACTATAAGCTTGATTGTAATCCACTGCATGTCTGTATATACATGAATGTCCACTTCGTTAAATTAAGGGTTGAGTGTCCATAGAGAGTAATCCTTTATTGCTGAGAGGTAGATGGTGTGTATCCAGTGTGAGTTGCTAGTGAACTGATGAAAATTGTGTCAACTCTGCTTCAAGTAGGGCCTGTGTCGTCAAAAAAACAAACCAAAAAGGGCCTCATAAAACTGCAGCATAAAAACATATAGGCTACTATTGACATGTACTTCTATTGCACAACAACTAAGCGTAGCCTTACATTTTACAATCAAGGTTACACTTCACAATCAAGGTTATACTAAAATATCCGAGGTATAAAATGTTCATTTTCAACACAAGATCACAAATTAGGCAGTGGAGAAAAAATACTTTAAGGATATGAGATTACCTTCAAAACGTCTTTCATGTTTGTTGAATATGCCGTCCTTATGGTATGTGTAAAACTTGTTGCCATATTCGATTTCATGGGCTTTGATGGCATGCTCAGCCTTGTCTAACGATGAGGCAAGAACAAGTGGCATAATGATTAAAGGCACTGCAATTAAAAAATATATTTGGTAGGCCCTCAGGCTCTTCGTAGAAGTTGACTGTCGTCAGCAATCATGTCATTCAGCTATCGAGGCTTTGATAACCTACCGACACGATTGCCGACTACAGGCACAGGAGACCTGTATGTAGGCCTATATAGAAGATGAAATGACGAATACAAGAAGTCAGTTATGAATACATGATGACCCACTGAGGTCTTCTTTTAGGGTTGAAGCAATATGAATATGTAGTGCATTTCAATTAATTTTTTAAGACAAATTGCAAGCAGTAACCGACTCTGACTACTGAGGACTACTGATCACAGGCAGACTGTCTAGTCAAAAAATATAACTGCCCTGCATTGCAGGAGACTACAAAAATTAGCTTTACCTTGCCTCCTCTCTTACACTTCTTGTAAACCAAACAGATGAGATACAGCCTAGGCCTGGCAGTGCTACTTACAACGCACCATTGTAGTAACAAGTTCAAATAAAATCTGAGATACACAATTAAATGGTTGTTTCTTAGGTAGCTACATACTGTCGTTGTTTCAAAAGGTGCTACAGTTAAGACTTAGGAGTAATACAAAGTTAGTTGTTAAAAAAGTGTGTGCTTGCAGCAAATACCGTAAAGATAAGAAACTGTTGTCTTCTGTTGTCTTCATTTTTACAATCAATCAGATCAGATTGTTCTCACTGAGAGCCTCTAAAGACGTGAAAACACAGTTTCAAGAACCTTTTAGTTTCTTGCCTAACGAGATACTAATATTAATATTTACAGTAAAATTAAATAGAATCATTTTAGGCTCTCAGAAGGGTAACAAAGCAGACAATCGTTTTAATGTGCATTTTATTTGTTCAGAACATAATCGTAACTTTTCAATATTTCATGTAATACCACTTTACAAAAGTGTATTCATATTAAAAAATACGAAACTATTTTTCAAATATATACAAATACAGAAAAATTAATGGTGTATTTTTGAGAAGATTTTTTGTTTCGTGAGCAAGTTACCATTTATTCCAAACAAGAGAGAACTACAATAAACAGCTATGTAACTACTTTATGTTATTTAGCTGAAAGAGCTCATATTTGAAATTAAAATATTGCTTGAAAAAAATGGTTACATGATATTTTGTTAAACAAAAAGATAACTACGCGATTTCTCAACAACTAAACGTTTGCAGTGGCTCAAAACGACTAACTGTGGCTCAGTACGACCAACTTTAAAGCTTTGGTATTTTCGGATTAAGCTCCACCCCTACAAAACGACCCAGAAACTGACCAGGTTTTGAGCCACTGCCATTACCCCTGACAATCAGAAGATCTGCAAAGCTACGTATTGCTATAATTTAATCGCTATAACTGGACACATGGACTAACGGACCAACAAACAAAGGACAAACATGGCGGGTTACAGTATATATGTATATACGATGTTGCTGACAACTTAATCAGAAAAGTTAGCATAGGCAGATACAAGGCTTCTGACCAATACGAAAACAAAAATGTTAAAAAAAATTCATTTCATAGTGGATTCGATCGGTCTAAAGAATGGGAAAAGGCTCAAGTTCTATTCCATATAATATATTAGTAAGTGAACGGTTTAGCTGTTAAACCTATTTCAGATGACATGAAAACTGGTTTCAGATATTCAAACTTCTTGGCATGCCATTTATGGGGATTTTGGATTTTAACAAGCCGAAATAAATAGTTAGAAGTTGGCTTGTTGGTCTACGGGTATGATTCTCGCTTTGGGTGCAAGAGGTCCCGCGTTCAAAACCCGGACAAACCCAATGATTGCATTTTGTTATCGACTTATAATTTCTATGAGTTTGATGAAAATATGATCAAAAAGTGTTATCAAGGGCAGACACGCGTATTTCATCGATCATGAAAACTAAAAAGCACTGATGGAATAAGACCACTTCAGGGTAAGTCAAATAGCCAAAATAACGGTATGTGCTCAGAGTCTGTTAAATACAATAATTAGTAAGTAAACGATATAGCTATTGAACCTATTTCGAAAGACATGAAAACTGGTTTCAGATATTCAAACCTCTTGGCATGCCATTTATGGGGGTTTTGCATTTTAACAAGGCAACATAAAAAGTTGGAAGTTAGCTTGTTGGTCTAGGGGTATGATTCTCGCTTAGGGTGTGATAGGTCTTGGGTTCAAATCCCGGACAAGCCCAATGATTGCATTTTGATGTAGTGAAAATGATCACAATCATTCATCACAATGGTCAGTTGAACGATCGTAGTCCAATAGTTTAGATCGCTGTCCTTCAGACCTGGGGGTCTAAAACCAGACCATCTGCAAAGCTACCTAATGCTATAATTTAATCGCTATAACTGGACACATGGACCAGCAAACAAAGGACAAACATTGCGAGTTATAGTTTATATTTATATATGACTAGCTGCATTACCCGTGTTCGGGAACAGATTTACGTAAAGCAATAGTTTTATTGAGAGTTGTCTTTTATACCGTAAAACAACTCCAAATATGCAATCTACTGAAATTTTTGTGCTGATCTGACTGCATACACATATGCAGTTGTAGATGTCAATAATTTTGGAGAGCCCATTGGAGATATGCAATGTGTTTTACAGCTAGTATACAATGCATCAGTCTCGAACTACTCAAATCGTCATTGTCCTAATTTTGTACACAGAACTGATAATGAAATCGACATTGCTAGGCAAACTGACGCCGTTCAAACTGGCAGTATAGAAAAGTTTTACATATACTAAAAAATTCTAGAAAATATTTTGCTGTTGCACTGCTTTGCTATCGCCAGCTTTTATTGAATTGAGACTTCTGCATGCTTGAAACACTAATCATGACTCACCAGTTCTTCCTCTATAGCCTGTGTTTTGACATGGCATATACAAACTGTGCAGCAGTAATGCGGTTGTTGATAAAATTTATTATTAATAAAATCTACTATATAAACTACATATATGGCCTCTTGCCTTTTCAACGTAAGGCATTACATCTGGAGCATTTTTGGACATTCGTCCCATAAAAAAAATTCAACCCTATACTGTGTTGCATGACTGTAGTCTAGCGTGAAGTTTTCTGTCCATACACGGCGCCTGGTAGCAGCTGCTGTAGTTAGTGCATCTCGCTGTTGTCGCCGTTTCATCCGCTCCGAAAATTCAGCTCGGTGAGCAGCTGTTGTAGCTAGTGCATCATGTTCTTGTCGCCGCTGCATCCGCTCGGAGGTTTCTGCACGTCTGGCCGATGTAGCGGCTGCTCTGAGCCGTTTGAGTTACTGCTGGGGTCGGTCTAGTAGTCTCTGCACTTCTAGCGGCTGCAGCATCTATTCCGGCCTGCTCTCGATGTACCCATGTTTGTTCGGCGGTTTCTGCTCTTCTAGCAGCTGCAGCAGCAGTTCCGTTGTGGGCGTAGCTGCGTTTGCTCTGCAGTTTCTGCTCGTCTTGCTGCTGCTTCGCAAATTCGATCTCTCTCTATGGGGATCAATCTGTTTTTGCGTTTGGGCAATAGGCTTTTTGGAAGGCATCGTACTGCTTCAAGCATTTCTAACATTGAATGAGATGGTGTGCTTTTTGTAATATACGCTGCTCGCTTTCTTCTCACCGCTGCCTATCGCCAGGCTCGGAGTGCCCGTGCGAGTTCTGTAGTTTCTGTAGTTCTCGTAGCTGAAAAAAAGTAAAAGTAACTCAGCTGCGGAAGGAAATGAACATGTTTATTATCACAAACAGTGGCAAATCCAACATTTTCAACCCTTACACTGAAGTAGACTCCCTCATGCGTTTTCTATGGTCGACCGCCATAGACACATTTTTGCGACTTTCACAGCAATTGCTAGTAACTGAATTTTATTATTCGTTGATAATATAACCAACGATTTTTAAAACTTGTATGAAGTGACAGTGTTGTCTAAAGATTTCTCTATAAAATTAGCCTAAAATTTAGTTTTAAATCTTCGTTCGAGAATTTCTAACTTAAAAACGAAGATTTTTTGTGCGAGTTCATTAAATGCGTCCGAGTTAAAAAACAAATAACTACATATGTTGATGACACATGACAGATAAATAAAATGCACAAAATATAGATACAACGATTTTTTGTATAGCAGTGCTTGTTAACATGTTGCCAAAATGAAATATATAACCAAAACAAACAGTATAGATGGAGTTTGAAATTGAAAAAATATCGTATACATATTAAGCAATATCGCAAAATGGCTGGCAGTAGGCCGATAGCTAAATTTGTACACGGACGCAAGTGAAAGGTTTATGTAGTGGAAGTGTGGCAATTCATAGGCAATACCACATTGATTAAGAAATACCTACCTTTTTATATAGAAATGTAGTAGGTGAGAACTGCGTTTTCCCGTGACCGCAAGAAATCAACGTTCGTGTGACCTTCTCGGTACACGTTGGCAGTAAATATTAATCGCATGTAAATTACTATTCATTAATTTATTTTATTTAATGATTAGTACATTTGTATAGCTGTTTAGGCTGCCGAACTCAGAACGGTGCTTTTTCACGTGGCCGCAATTTAGCTGTTCCGAACGCACCAATGTCGTTGGGCGCCGTAAAGAGGCACGCGCTAACCGGAGGTGACGTATTTTGTGTAAAACCGATGAATAGGTAGGTTATGTATAGATGCGTGTATTAACCGTCGATTCCCGTTAACGCGCCCTAGATACCTAGTAGCGGGTAATAGTCCTAAAAGTATGGTACTCTATAAGGCGGACAATCAATCACACACACACGCTCGCATGCACACACACACAACCATTGCCGTTTATATAGTAGATGTTGCTGACAACATAATCCAAAAAGTTAGCATAGGCAGATACAAGGCGTCAGACCAACATGAAATCAAAAATGTTTAAAAAAACTCATTTCATAGTGAAACCGATTGGTCTAAAACATGGGAAAGGGCTCAAGCTATATTCCATATAATATACTAGTAAATGAACGATATAGCTATTAAACCTACTTCAGATGACATGAAAACTGGTTTCAGATACTCAAACATCTTGGCATTCGATATATGGCGGGTTTGGATTTAAACATGGCGAACTAAAAAGTTGGGAGTTGGCTTGTTGGTCTGGAGTATGATTCTCGCTTAGGGTGCGAGAGGTCGTGGGTCCAAATCCCGGACAAGCCCAATGATTGCGTTTTGTTATCGACTTATAGTTTCTATGAGTCTGATGAAAATATGATCAAAAGAAGGTATCAGAGGCAGAAATGAGTATTTCATCGATCACTAAAGCTAAAAAGCGTTGATGGAATAAAACCACTTCAGGGTAAAGTCAAAATATTAATAGCCAAAATAAAGGTATGGGCTCAGGGTCTGTTAAATACAATAATTAGTAAGTAAACGATATTGCTGTTAAACAAGGGCTCCGTGACATAAAAACTAGTTTCTGACTTTAACCCAAAAACTGTCGATCAGGGCATGCTCAAAGGGAGGAATATCAGTATGGGCGGCAATCTAACATTTTGAAATGCCATCAATGAAAGTAGAACTCGTAAATTAAAAACAACTTTCGATAATGGAAATATTTTGAGTAGAATAACCCTGCATTAAAAAATGTTTGCATAACCGAAAAATGTTTTTGGCGAATCGAAAATTTAGAAGAACCTGACAAGGAGGCTTGTTGGTCTAGGGGTATGACTCCCGCTTTGGGTGCGGGAGGTCCCGGGTTCAAATCCCGGACAAGCCCAATGGTTGAGTTTTATTTTTTACTAGACTAATGCCTGGCATTGCACGATAATACGTGCTCAATAATATTTTCAAGTGTTTTAAATGTCATTAACCCTAAAGACTTAGCCCCAAGAATGTATTTTAATTGATGTAGTGAATATGATCACAATCATTCACCACTATGGTCAGCTGAACGATCGTAGTCCAATAGTTTAGATCGCTGTCCTTCAGACCTGGAGTTCTAAAATCAGACCATCTGCAAATTTACCTAATGCTATAACTTAATCGTTTGAATTGGAAACATGAGCCGATGGACCAACAAACAAAGACAAACATTGCGAGTTCCAGTTTATATTCGTATATAATGTTGCTGACAACATAATCCAACAAGTTAGCATAAGCAGATACAAGGCGTGCGACCAACATGAAATCGAAAATGTTTTTAAAAAAAACAATTTCATAGTGAAATCGATTTGTCTAAAACATGGGAAAGGGCTCAAGCTATATTCCATATAATATACTAGTAAAGGAACGATATAGCTATTAAACCTATTTCAGATGACATGAAAATTTGTTTCATATACTCAAACATCTTGGCATTCCATATATGGCGGGTTTGGATTTAAACATGGCGAACTAAAAAGTTGGGAGTTGGCTTGTTGGTCTGGAGTATGATTCTCGCATAGGGTGCGAGAGGTCGTGGGTCCAAATCTCGGACAAGCCCAATGATTGCGTTTTGTTATCGACTTATAGTTTCTATGAGTTTATGAAAATATGATCATAAAAGTGTTATCAGAGGCAGACACGCGTATTCCATCGATCATGAAAACTAAAAAGCACTGATGGAATGAAACCACTTCAGGGTAAAGTCAAATAGCCAAAATAAAGGTATGGGCTCAGGGTCTGTTAAATACAATAATTAGTAAGTAAACGATATTGCTGTTAAACCAGTGCTCCGTGACATAAAAACTAGTTTCTGACTTTAACCCAAAAACTGTCGAACAGGGCATGCTCAAAGGAAGGAATATCAGTATAAGCGGCAACCTAACATTTTGAAATGCCATCAATGAAAGTAGAATTCGTAAATTAGAAACAACTTTTGATAATGGAAAGTTTTTGAGTGGAATAACCGTGAATTAAAAAATGTTTGCATAACTGAAAAATGTTTTTGGCGATCCGAAAATTTAGAAGAACCTAACAAGGAGGCTTGTTGGTCTAGGGGTATGATTCTCGCATAGGGTGCGAGAGGTCGTGGGTCCAAATCTCGGACAAGCCCAATGATTGCGTTTTGTTATCGACTTATAGTTTCCATGAGTTTATGAAAATATGATCAAAAAGTGTTATCAGAGGCAGACACGTGCATTCCATCGATCATGAAAACTAAAAAGCACTGATGGAACAAAACCACTTCAGGGTAAAGTCAAATAGCCAAAATAAAGGTATGTGCTCAGGGTCTGTTAAATACAATAATTAGTAAGTAAACGATATTGCTGTTAAGCCAGTGCTCCGTGACATAAAAACTAGTTTCTGACTTTAACCGAAAAACTGTCGAACAGGGCATGCTCAAAAGGAGGAATATCAGTATGAGCGGCAACCTAACATTTTGAAATGCTAACACTGAAAGTAGAATTCGTAAATTAGAAACAATTTTCGATAATGGAAAATTTTTGAGTGGAATAACCCTGCATTAAAAAATGTTTGCATAACCGAAAAATGTTTTTGGCGAATCGAAAATTTAGAAGAACCTAACAAGGAGGCTTGTTGGTCTAGGGGTATGATTCTCGCTTTGGGTGCGAGAGGTCCCGGGTTCAAATCCCGGACAAGCCCAATGGTTGAGTTTTGTTTTCTACTGGACTAATGCCTGGCATTGCACGGGTAATAAAATAATTACCAAATTAATTTGAGTAAGTCACCTATTATGTTAGTATTCTAAATCATTACTAAAACGATAGCCGTATTTGGGGCTAGCTTTATATTTGTTAAGTGTAGCGATAATGTATGCTCAATAATATTATCAAGCGCTTCAAGCGTGTGTAACCCTAAAGACTTAGCTACAAAAATGTACTTTAATTGATGTAATGAGTATGATCACAGTCATTCACCACTATCGTCAGTTGGACGATCGTAGTCCAAAAGTTTAGATCGCTGTCATTCTGACCTGGAGGTCTGAAATCAGACCATCTGCAAATCTACGTAATGCTATAATTTAATCGCTTGAATTGGAAACATGAGCCGACGGACCAACAAACAAAGGAAAAACATTGCGAGTTATAGTTTATATTTATATATGATGTTGCTGTCAACATAATCCAACAAGTTAGCATAGGCAGATACAAGGCGTGCGACCAACATGAAATCGAAAATGTTTTAAAAAAAAACCATTTCATAGTGAAATCGATTGGTCTAAAGCATGGGAAAGGGCTCATGCTATATTCTATATAATATACTAGTAAATGAACGATATAGCCATTAAACCTATTTCAGATGACATGAAAACGGGTTTCAGATGTTCAAACTTTTTGGAATGCCATTTATGGGGATTTAAACGTTAACAAGGCGAAATAAATAGTAGGAAATCGGCTTGTTAGTCTAGGGGAATGATTCTCGCTTAGGGTGCGAGAGGTCCCGGGTTCAAATCCCGGACAAGCCCAGCGATTGCATTTTGTTATCGCCCTACATTTGCGATGAGTTTATGAACATATGATCAGAAAGTGTTATCAGAGGCAGACACGCGCATTCCATCGATCATGAAAACTAAAAAGCACTGATGGAACAAAACCACTTCAGAGTAAAGTCAAATAGCCAAAATAAAGGTATGTGCTCAGGGTCTGTTAAATACAATAATTAGTAAGTAAACGATATTGCTGTTAAGCCAGTGCTCCGTGACATAAAAACTAGTTTCTGACTTTAACCGAAAAACTGTCGAACAGGGCATGCTCAAAAGGAGGAATATCAGTATGAGCGGCAACCTAACATTTTGAAATGCTAACACTGAAAGTAGAATTCGTAAATTAGAAACAATTTTCGATAATGGAAAATTTTTGAGTGGAATAACCCTGCATTAAAAAATGTTTGCATAACCGAAAAATGTTTTTGGCGAATCGAAAATTTAGAAGAACCTAACAAGGAGGCTTGTTGGTCTAGGGGTATGATTCTCGCTTTGGGTGCGAGAGGTCCCAGGTTCAAATCCCGGACAAGCCCAATGATTGCGTTTTGTTATCGACATATATTTTCTATGAGTTTGATGAAAATATGAACAAAAACTGTTCTCAGAGGCAGATACGAATATTTCATCGATCATGAAAACTAAAAAGCGTTGATGGAATAAAACCAATGCAGGGTAAAGTCAAATAGCCAAACTAACGGTATGGGCTCAGGGTCTGTTAAATACAATAATTAGTGAGTAAGCGATATTGCTGTTAAACAAGTGCTCCGTGACATAAAAACTAGTTTCTGACTTTGATCCAAAAACTGTCGAACAGGGCATGCTCAAAGGGAGGAATATCAGTATGGGCGGCAATCTAACATTTTGAAATGCCATCAATGAAAGTAGAATTCGTAAATTAAAAACAACTTTCGATAATGGAAAATTTTTGAGTAGAATAACCCTGCATTAAAAAATGTTTGCATAACCGAAAAATGTTTTTGGCGAATCGAAAATTTAGAAAAACCTGACAAGGAGGCTTGTTGGTCTAGGGGTATGATTCTCGCTTTGGGTGCGAGAGGTTCCGGGTTCAAATCCCGGACAAGCCCAATGGTTGGGTTTTATTTTCTACTAGACTAATGCCTGGCATTGCACGATAATACATGCTCAATAATATTCTCAAGTGTTTCAAATGTCATTAACCCTAAAGACTTAGCCCCAAGAATGTACTTTAATTGATGTAATGAATATGATCACAATCATTTACCACTATGGTCAGTTGAATGATCGTAGTCCAATAGTTTAGATCGCTGTCCTTCAGACCTGAAGGTCTTAAATCAGACCATCTGCAAATCTACGTAATGCTATAATTTATTCGCTTGAATTGGAAACATGAGCCGACAGACCAACAAACAAAGGACAAACATTGCGAGTTATAGTTTATATTTATATATGAAGTTGCTGACAACGTAATCTAACAAGTTAGCATAGGCAGATACAAGGCGTGCGACCAACATGACATCGAAAATGTTTTTAAAAAAAAACCATTTCATAGTGAAATCGATTGGTCTAAAACATGGGAAAGGGCTCATGCTATATTCCATATAATATACTAGTAAATGAACGATATAGCTATTAAACCTATTTCAGATGACATGAAAACTGGCTTCAGATATTCAAACTTTTTGGCATGCCATTTATGGGGATGTAGATGTTAACAAGGCGAAATATATAGTTGGAAGTTGGCTTGATGGCCTAGGGGTATGATTCTCGCTTAGGGTGTGAGAGGTCCCCGGTTCAATTCTCGGACAAACCCAACGATTGCATTTTGTTATCGACCTACATTTTGGATGAGTTTATGAACATATGATCAAAAAGTGCTATCAGAGGCAGACTTGCGTATTCCATCAATCATGAAAACTAAAAAGCACTGATGGAACAAAACCACTTCAGGGTAAAGTCAAATAGCCAAATTAATGGTATGTGCTCAGGGTTTATTAAATACAATAATTAGTAACTAAACGATATTGCTGTTAAACCAGTGCTCCGTGACATGAAAACTAGTTTCTGACTTTAACCGAAAAACTGTCGAACAGGGCATGCTCAAAAGGAGGAATATCAGTATGAGCGGCAACCTAACATTTTGAAATGCTAACACTGAAAGTAGAATTCGTAAATTAGAAACAATTTTCGATAATGGAAAATTTTTAAGTGGAATAACCCTGCATTAAAAAATGTTTGCATAACCGAAAAAAATTTTTGGCGAATCGAAAATTTAGAAGAACCTGACAAGGAGGCTTGTTGGTCTAGGGGTATGATTCTCGCTTTGGGTGCGAGAGGTCCCGGGTTCAAATCCCGGACAAGCGTAATGATTGCGTTTTGTTATCGACATATATTTTCTATGAGTTTGATGAAAATATGAACAAAAACTGTTCTCAGAGGCAGATACGAGTATTTCATCGATCATGAAAACTAAAAAGCGTTGATGGAATAAAACCAATGCAGGGTAAAGTCAAATAGCCAATCTAACGGTATGGGCTCAGGGTCTGTTAAATACAATAATTAGTAAGTAAGCGATATTGCTGTTAAACAAGTGCTCCGTGACATAAAAACTAGTTTCTGACTTTAACCGAAAAACTGTCGAACAGGGCATGCTCAAAAGGAGGAATATCAGTATGAGCGGCAACCTAACATTTTGAAATGCTAACACTGTAAGTAGAATTCGTAAATTAGAAACAATTTTCGATAATGGAAAATTTTTGAGTGGAATAACCCTGCATTAAAAAATGTTTGCATAACCGAAAAACTTTTTGGCGAATGGAAAATTTAGAAGAACCTGACAAGGAGGCTTGTTGGTCTAAGGGTATGATTCTCGCTTTGGGTGCGAGAGGTCCCGGGTTCAAATCCCGGACAAGCGTAATGATTGCGTTTTGTTATCGACATATATTTTCTATGAGTTTGATGAAAATATGAACAAAAACTGTTATCAGAGGCAGATACGAGTATTCCATCGATCATGAAAACTGAAAAGCGTTGATGGAATAACACCAATTCAGGGTAAAGTCAAATAGCCAACATAATTGTTTGTGCTCAGGGTCTGTTAATCACTATCAATAGTAAGTGAACAATATTGCTGTTAAACAAGGGCTCCGTGACACCAAAACTAGTTTCTGACTTTAACCGAAAAACTGTCGAACAGGGCATGCTCAAAGGGAGGAATATCAGTATGGGCGGCAATCTAACATTTTGAAATGCTAACACTGAAAGTAGAATTCGTAAATTAGAAACAATTTTCGATAATGGAAAATTTTTGAGTTGATTAACCCTGCATTAAAAAATGTTTGCATAACCGAAAAATCCTTTTGGCGAATCGAAAATTTAGAAGAACCTGACAAGGAGGCTTGTTTGTCTAGGGGTATGATTCTCGCTTTGGGTGCGAGAGGTCCCGGGTCCAAATCCCGGAAAAGCCCAATGATTGCGTTTTGTTATCGACATATATTTTCTATGAGTTTGATGATAATATGAACAAAAACTGTTATCAGAGGCAGATTTGAGTATTCCATCAATCATGAAAACTAAGAAGCGTTGATGGAATAAAACCAATTCAGGGTAAAGTCAAATAGCCAACATAATTGTACGTGCTCAGGGTCTGTTAATCACTATCAATAGTAAGTGAACAATATTGCTGTTAAACAAGGGCTCCGTGACACCAAAACTAGTTTCTGACTTTAACCGAAAAACTGTCGAACAGGGCATGCTCAAAGGGAGGAATATCAGTATGGGCGGCAATCTAACATTTTGAAATGCTAACACTGAAAATAGAACTCGTAAATTAGAAACAACTTTCGATAATGGAAAATTTTTGAGTTGATTAACCCTGCATTAAAAAATGTTTGCATAACCGAAAAATCCTTTTGGCGAATCGAAAATTTAGAAGAACCTGACAAGGAAGCTTGTTGGTCTAGGGGTATGATTCTCGCTTTGGGTGCGAGAGGTCCCGGGTTCAAATCCCAGACAAGCCCAATGATTGCGTTTTGTTATCGACATATATTTTCTATGAGTTTGATGAAAATATGAACAAAAACTGTTCTCAGAGGCAGATACGAGTATTTCATCGATCCTGAAAACTAAAAAGCATTGATGGAATAAAACCAATGCAGGGTAAAGTCAAATAGCCAAACTAACGGTATGGGCTCAGGGTCTGTTAAATACAATAATTAGTAAGTAAGCGATATTGCTGTTAAACAAGTGCTCCGTGACATAAAAACTAGTTTCTGACTTTGACCCAAAAACTGTCGAACAGGGCATGCTCAAAGGGAGGAATATCAGTATGGGCGGCAATCTAACATTTTGAAATGCCATCAATTAAAGTAGAATTTGTAAATTAGAAACAACTTTCGATAATGGAAAGTTTTTGAGGGGAATAACCCTGCATTAAAAAATGTTTGCATAACCGAAAAATGTTTTTGGCGAATCGAAAATTTAGAAGAACCTAACAAGGAGGCTTGTTGGTCTAGGGGTATGATTCTCGCTTTGGGTGCGAGAGGTCCCGGGTTCAAATCCCGGACAAGCCCAGCGACTGCATTTTGTTATCGACCTACATTTTTGATGAGTTTGATGAAAATATGATCAAAAAGTGTTATCAGAAGCAGACACGCGCATTCCATCGATCATGAAAACTAAGAAGCACTGATGGAACAAAACCACTTCAGGGTAAAGTCAAATAGCCAAAATAATGGTATGTGCTCAGGGTCTGTTAAATACAATAATTAGTAAGTAAACGATATTGCTGTTAAACCAGTGCTCTGTGACATAAAAACTAGTTTCTGACTTTAACCGAAAAACTGTCGAACAGGGCATGCTCAAAAGGAGGAATATCAGTATGAGCAGCAACCTAACATTTTGAAATGCTAACACTGAAAGTAGAATTCGTAAATTAGAAACAATTTTCGATTATGGAAAATTTTTGAGTGGAATAACCCTGCATTAAAAAATGTTTGCATAACCGAAAAATGTTTTTGGCGAATCGAAAATTTAGAAGAACCTAACAAGGAGGCTTGCTGGTCTAGGGGTATGATTCTCGCTTTGGGTGCGAGAGGTCCCGGGTTCAAATCCCGGACAAGCCCAATGGTTGAGTTTTATTTTCTACTGGACTAATGCCTGGCATTGCACGATAATACGTGCTCAATAATATTCTCAAGTGTTTTAAATGTCATTAACCCTAAAGACTTAGCCCCAAGAATGTATTTTAATTGATGTAGTGAATATGATCACAATCATTCACCACTATGGTCAGCTGAACGATCGTAGTCCAATAGTTTAGATCGCTGTCATTCTGACTTGGAGGTCTGAAATCAGACCATCTGCAAATCTACGTAATGCTATAATTTAATCGCTTGAATTGGAAGCATGAGCCGACGGACCAACAAACAAAGGACAAACATTGCGAGTTATAGTTTATATTTATATATGATGTTGCTGACAACATAATCCAACAAGTTAGCATAAGCAGATACAAGGCGTGCGACCAACATGAAATCGAAAATGTTTTTAAAAAAAACAATTTCATAGTGAAATCGATTCGTCTAAAACATGGGAAAGGGCTCAAGCTATATTCCATATAATATACTAGTAAAGGAACGATATAGCTATTAAACCTATTTCAGATGACATGAAAACTGGTTTCAGATACTCAAACATCTTGGCATTCCATATATGGCGGGTTTGAAGTTAAACATGGCGAACTAAAAAGTTGGGAGTTGGCTTGTTGGTCTGGAGTATGATTCTCGCATAGGGTGCGAGAGGTCGTGGGTCCAAATCCCGGACAAGCCCAATGATTGCGTTTTGTTATCGACTTATAGTTTCTATGAGTTTATGAAAATATGATCAAAAAGTGTTATCAGAGGCAGACACGCGCATTCCATCGATCATGAAAACTAAAAAGCACTGATGGAACAAAACCACTTCAGGGTAAAGTCAAATAGCCAAAATAAAGGTATGGGCTCAGGGTCTGTTAATTACAATAATTAGTAAGTAAGCGATATTGCTGTTAAACAAGTGCTCCATGACAACAAAATTAGTTTCTGACTTTAACCAAAAAACTGTCGAACAGGGCGTGCTCAAAAGGAGGAATATCAGTATGGGTGGCAACCTAACATTTTAAAATGCTAGCACTGAAAGTAGAATTCGTAAATTAGAAACAACTTTCGATGATGGAATGTTTTTGAGTGGAATAACCCTGCATTAAAAAATTTTTGCATCACCGAAAAATGTTTTTGGCGATCCGAAAATTTAGAAGAACATAACAAGGAGGCTTGTTGGTCTAGGGGTATGATTCTCGCTTTGGGTGCAAGAGGTCCTGGGTTCAAATCCCGGACAAGCCCAATGGTTGAGTTTTATTTTCTACTAGACTAATGCCTGGCATTGCACGATAATACGTGCTCAATAATATTCTCAAGTGTTTTAAATGTCATTAACCCTAAAGACTTAGCCCCAAGAATGTATTTTAATTGATGTAGTGAATATGATCACAATCATTCACCACTATGGTCAGCTGAACGATCGTAGTCCAATAGTTTAGTTCGTTGTCATTCAGACCTGGAGGTCTGAAATCAGACCATCTGCAAATCTACGTAATGCTATAATTTAATCGCTTGAATTGGAAACATGAGCCGACGGTCCAACAAACAAAGGACAAACATTGCGAGTTATAGTTTATATTTATATATGATGTTGCTGACAACATAATCCAACAAGTTAGCATAAGCAGATACAAGGCGTGCGACCAACATGAAATCGAAAATGTTTTTAAAAAAAACATCTTCATAGTGAAATCGATTGGTCTGAAACATGGGAAAGGGCTCAAGCTATATTCCATATAATATACTAGTAAAGGAACGATATAGCTATTAAACCTATTTCAGATGACATGAAAATTGGTTTCAGATACTCAAACATCTTGGCATTCCATATATGGCGGGTTTGGATTTAAACATGGCGAACTAAAAAGTTGGGAGTTGGCTTGTTGGTCTGGAGTATGATTCTCGCATAGGGTGCGAGAGGTCGCGGGTCCAAATCCCGGACAAGCCCAATGATTGCGTTTGTTATCGACTTATAGTTTCTATGAGTTTATGAAAATATGATCAAAAAGTGTTATCAGAGGCAGACACGCGCATTCCATCGATCATGAAAACTAAAAAGCACTGATGGAACAAAACCACTTCAGAGTAAAGTCAAATAGCCAAAATAAAGGTATGGGCTCAGGGTCTGTTAAATACAATAATTAGTAAGTAAACGATATTGCTGTTAAACCAGTGCTCTGTGACATAAAAACTAGTTTCTGACTTTAACCCAAAAACTGTCGAACAGGGCATGCTCAAAAGGAGGAATATCAGTATGAGCGGCAACCTAACATTTTGAAATGCTAACACTGAAAGTAGAATTCGTAAATTAGAAACAATTTTCGATAATGGAAAATTTTTGAGTGGAACAACCCTGCATTAAAAAATGTTTGCATAACCGAAAAAAATTTTTGGCGAATCGAAAATTTAGAAGAACCTGACAAGGAGGCTTGTTGGTCTAGGGGTATGATTCTCGCTTTGGGTGCGAGAGGTCCTGGGTTCAAATCCCGGATAAGCCCAATGATTGCGTTTTGTTATCGACATATATTTTCTATGAGTTTGATGAGAATATGAACAAAAACTGTTATCAGAGGCAGATACGAGTATTCCATCGATCATGAAAACTAAAAAGAGTATTCCATCGATCATGAAAACTGAAAAGCGTTGATGGAATAACACCAATTCAGGGTAAAGTCAAATAGCCAACATAATTGTTTGTGCTCAGGGTCTGTTAATCACTATCAATAGTAAGTGAACAATGTTGCTGTTAAACAAGGGCTCCGTGACATAAAAACTAGTTTCTGACTTTAACCCAAAAACTGTCGATCAGGGCATGCTCAAAGGGAGGAATATCAGTATGGGCGGCAATCTAACATTTTGAAATGCCATCAATGAAAGTAGAACTCGTAAATTAAAAACAACTTTCGATAATGGAAATATTTTGAGTAGAATAACCCTGCATTAAAAAATGTTTGCATAACCGAAAAATGTTTTTGGCGAATCGAAAATTTAGAAGAACCTGACAAGGAGGCTTGTTGGTCTAGGGGTATGACTCCCGCTTTGGGTGCGGGAGGTCCCGGGTTCAAATCCCGGACAAGCCCAATGGTTGAGTTTTATTTTTTACTAGACTAATGCCTGGCATTGCACGATAATACGTGCTCAATAATATTTTCAAGTGTTTTAAATGTCATTAACCCTAAAGACTTAGCCCCAAGAATGTATTTTAATTGATGTAGTGAATATGATCACAATCATTCACCACTATGGTCAGCTGAACGATCGTAGTCCAATAGTTTAGATCGCTGTCCTTCAGACCTGGAGTTCTAAAATCAGACCATCTGCAAATTTACCTAATGCTATAACTTAATCGTTTGAATTGGAAACATGAGCCGATGGACCAACAAACAAAGACAAACATTGCGAGTTCCAGTTTATATTCGTATATAATGTTGCTGACAACATAATCCAACAAGTTAGCATAAGCAGATACAAGGCGTGCGACCAACATGAAATCGAAAATGTTTTTAAAAAAAACAATTTCATAGTGAAATCGATTTGTCTAAAACATGGGAAAGGGCTCAAGCTATATTCCATATAATATACTAGTAAAGGAACGATATAGCTATTAAACCTATTTCAGATGACATGAAAATTTGTTTCATATACTCAAACATCTTGGCATTCCATATATGGCGGGTTTGGATTTAAACATGGCGAACTAAAAAGTTGGGAGTTGGCTTGTTGGTCTGGAGTATGATTCTCGCATAGGGTGCGAGAGGTCGTGGGTCCAAATCTCGGACAAGCCCAATGATTGCGTTTTGTTATCGACTTATAGTTTCTATGAGTTTATGAAAATATGATCATAAAAGTGTTATCAGAGGCAGACACGCGTATTCCATCGATCATGAAAACTAAAAAGCACTGATGGAACAAAACCACTTCAGAGTAAAGTCAAATAGCCAAAATAATGGTATGTGCTCAGAGTCTGTTAAATACAATAATTAGTAAGTAAACGATATTGCTGTTAAACCAGTGTTCTGTGACATAAAAACTAGTTTCTGACTTTAACCGAAAAACTGTCGAACAGGGCATGCTCAAAAGGAGGAATGTCAGTATGAGCGGCAACCTAACATTTTGAAATGCTAACACTGAAAGTAGAATTCGTAAATTAGAAACAAATTTCGATAATGGAAAATTTTTGAGTGGAATAAATCTGCATTAAAAAATGTTTGCATAATCGAAAAAATTTTTTGGCGAATCGAAAATTTAGAAGAACCTAACAAGGAGGCTTGTTGGTCTAGGGGTATGATTCTCGCTTTGGGTGCGAGAGGTCCCGGGTTCAAATCCCGGACAAGCCCAATGGTTGAGTTTTATTTTCTACTAGACTAATGCCTGGCATTGCACGATAATACGTGCTCAATAATATTCTCAAGTGTTTTAAATGTCATTAACCTTAAAGACTTAGCCCCAAGACTGTATTTTAATTGATGTAGTGAATATGATCACAATCATTCACCACTATGGTCAGCTGAACGATCGTAGTCCAATAGTTTAGATCGCTGTCATTCAGACCTGGAGGTCTGAAATCAGACCATCTGCAAATCTACGTAATGCTATAATTTAATCGCTTGAATTGGAAACATGAGCCGACGGACCAACAAACAAAGGACAAACATTGCGAGTTATAGTTTATATTTATATATGATGTTGTTGACAACATAATCCAACAAGTTAGCATAGGCAGATACAAGGCGTGCGACCAACATGAAATCGAAAATGTTTTTAAAAAAAACAATTTCATAGTGAAATCGATTGGTCTAAAACATGGGAAAGGGCTCAAGCTATATTCCATATAATATACTAGTAAAGGAACGATATAGCTATTAAACCTATTTCAGATGACATGAAAATTGGTTTCAGATACTCAAACATCTTGGCATTCCATATATGGCGGGTTTGGATTTAAACATGGCGAACTAAAAAGTTGGGAGTTGGCTTGTTGGTCTGGAGTATGATTCTCGCATAGGGTGCGAGAGGTCGTGGGTCCAAATCCCGGACAAGCCCAATGATTGCGTTTTGTTATCGGCCTACATTTTTGATGAGTTTATGAACATATGATCAAAAAGTGTTATCAGAAGCAGACACGCGCATTCCATCGATCATGAAAACTAAAAAGCACTGATGGAACAAAACCACTTCAGGGTAAAGTCAAATAGCCAAAATAATGGTATGTGCTCAGGGTCTGTTAAATACAATAATTAGTAAGTAAACAATATTGCTGTTAAACAAATGCTCCGTGACATAAAAACTAGTTTCTGACTTTAACCGAAAAACTGTCGAACAGGGCATGCTCAAAAGGAGGAATATCAGTATGAGCGGCAACCTAACATTTTGAAATGCTAACACTGAAAGTAGAATTCGTAAATTAGAAACAATTTTCGATAATGGAAAATTTTTGAGTGGAATAACCGTGCATTAAAAAATGTTTGCATAACTGAAAAATGTTTTTGGCGATCCAAAAATTTAGAAGAACCTAACAAGGAGGCTTGTTGGTCTAGGGGTATGATTCTCGCTTTGGGTGCGAGAGGTCCCGGGTTCAAATCCCGGACAAGCCCAAAGGTTGCATTTTGTTATCGACCTACATTTTTGATGAGTTTATGAACATATGATCAAAAAGTGTTATCAGAGGCAGACACGCGCATTCCATCGATCATGAAAACTAAAAAGCACTGATGGAACAAAACCACTTCAGGGTAAAGTCAAATAGCCAAAATAAAGGTATGGGCTCAGGGTCTATTAAATACAATAATTAGTAAGTAAACGATATTGCTGTTAAACCAGTGCTCCGTGACATAAAACTAGTTTCTGACTTTAACCCAAAAACTGTCGAACAGGGCATGCTCAAAAGGAGGAATATCAGTATGAGCGGCAACCTAACATTTTGAAATGCTAACACTGAAAGTAGAATTCGTAAATTAGAAACAATTTTCGATAATGGAAAACTTTTAAGTGGAATAACCGGGCATTAAAAAATGTTTGCATAACTGAAAAATGTTTTTGGCGATCCGAAAATTTAGAAGAACCTAACGAGGAGGCTTGTTGGTCTAGGGGTATGATTCTCGCTTTGGGTGCGAGAGGTCCCGGGTTCAAATCCCGGACAAGCCCAATGGTTGAGTTTTGTTTTCTACTGGACTAATGCCTGGCATTGAACGGGTAGTAAATTAATTACCAAATTAATTTGAGTAAGTCACCTATTATGTTAGTATTCTAAATCATTACTAGAACGATAGCCGCATTTGGGGCTAGCTTTATATTTGTTAAGTGTAGCGATAATGCATGCTCAATAATATTCTCAAGCGCTTCAAGCGTGTGTAACCCAAAAGACTTAGCCCCAAGAATGTACTTTAATTGATGTAATGAATATGATCACAATCATTCACCACTATGGTCGGTTGAACGATCGTAGTCCAATAGTTTAGATCGCTGTCATTCTGACCTGGAGGTCTGAAATCAGACCATCTGCAAATCTACGTAATGCTATAATTTATTCGCTTGAATTGGAAACATGAGCCGACAGACCAACAAACAAAGGACAAACATTGCGAGTTATAGTTTATATTTATATATGATGTTGCTGACAACATAATCCAACAAGTTAGCATAGGCAGATACAAGGCGTGCGACCAACATGAAATCGAAAATGTTTAAAAAAAAACCATTTCATAGTGAAATCGATTGGTCTAAAACATGGGAAATGGCTCATGCTATATTCCATATAATATACTAGTAAATGAACGATATAGCTATTGAACCTATTTCAGATGACATGAAAACTGGTTTCAGATGTTCAAACTTTTTGGCATGACATTTATGGGGATTTAAACGTTAACAAGGCGAAGTAAATAGTAGGAAGTTGGCTTGTTGGTCTAAGGGAATGATTCTCGCTTAGGGTGCGAGAGGTCCCGGGTTCAAATCCCGGACAAGCCCAACGATTGCATTTTGTTATCGACCTACATTTGCGATGAGTTTATGAACATATGATCAAAAAGTGTTATCAGAAGCAGACACGCGCATTCCATCGATCATGAAAACTAAAAAGCACTGATGGAACAAAACCACTTCAGGGTAAAGTCAAATAGCCAAAATAATGGTATGTGCTCAGGGTCTATTAAATACAATAATTAGTAAGTAAACGATATTGCTGTTAAACCTGCGCTCTGTGACATAAAAACTAGTTTCTGACTTTAACCCAAAAACTGTCGAACAGGGCATGCTCAAAAGGAGGAATATCAGTATGAGCGGCAACCTAACATTTTGAAATGCTAACACTGAAAGTAGAATTCGTAAATTAGAAACAATTTTCGATAATGGAAAACTTTTAAGTGGAATAACCGGGCATTAAAAAATGTTTGCATAACTGAAAAATGTTTTTGGCGATCCGAAAATTTAGAAGAACCTAACGAGGAGGCTTGTTGGTCTAGGGGTATGATTCTCGCTTTGGGTGCGAGAGGTCCCGGGTTCAAATCCCGGACAAGCCCAATGGTTGAGTTTTGTTTTCTACTGGACTAATGCCTGGCATTGAACGGGTAGTAAATTAATTACCAAATTAATTTGAGTAAGTCACCTATTATGTTAGTATTCTAAATCATTACTAGAACGATAGCCGCATTTGGGGCTAGCTTTATATTTGTTAAGTGTAGCGATAATGCATGCTCAATAATATTCTCAAGCGCTTCAAGCGTGTGTAACCCAAAAGACTTAGCCCCAAGAATGTACTTTAATTGATGTAATGAATATGATCACAATCATTCACCACTATGGTCGGTTGAACGATCGTAGTCCAATAGTTTAGATCGCTGTCATTCTGACCTGGAGGTCTGAAATCAGACCATCTGCAAATCTACGTAATGCTATAATTTATTCGCTTGAATTGGAAACATGAGCCGACAGACCAACAAACAAAGGACAAACATTGCGAGTTATAGTTTATATTTATATATGATGTTGCTGACAACATAATCCAACAAGTTAGCATAGGCAGATACAAGGCGTGCGACCAACATGAAATCGAAAATGTTTAAAAAAAAAACCATTTCATAGTGAAATCGATTGGTCTAAAACATGGGAAATGGCTCATGCTATATTCCATATAATATACTAGTAAATGAACGATATAGCTATTGAACCTATTTCAGATGACATGAAAACTGGTTTCAGATGTTCAAACTTTTTGGCATGACATTTATGGGGATTTAAACGTTAACAAGGCGAAGTAAATAGTAGGAAGTTGGCTTGTTGGTCTAAGGGAATGATTCTCGCTTAGGGTGCGAGAGGTCCCGGGTTCAAATCCCGGACAAGCCCAACGATTGCATTTTGTTATCGACCTACATTTGCGATGAGTTTATGAACATATGATCAAAAAGTGTTATCAGAGGCAGACACGCGTATTTCATCGATCATGAAAACTAAAAAGCGTTGATGGAACAAAACCACTTCAGGGTAAAGTCAAATAGCCAAAATAAAGGTATGGGCTCAGGGTCTGTTAAATACAATAATTAGTAAGTAAACAATATTGCTGTTAAACCAGTGCTCTGTGACATAAAAACTAGTTTCTGACTTTAACCGAAAAACTGTCGAACAGGGCATGCTCAAAAGGAGGAATATCAGTATGAGCGGCAACCTAACATTTTGAAATGCTAACACTGAAAGTAGAATTCGTAAATTAGAAACAATTTTCGATAATGGAAAACTTTTAAGTGGAATAACCGGGCATTAAAAAATGTTTGCATAACTGAAAAATGTTTTTGGCGATCCGAAAATTTAGAAGAACCTAACGAGGAGGCTTGTTGGTCTAGGGGTATGATTCTCGCTTTGGGTGCGAGAGGTCCCGGGTTCAAATCCCGGACAAGCCCAATGGTTGAGTTTTGTTTTCTACTGGACTAATGCCTGGCATTGAACGGGTAGTAAATTAATTACCAAATTAATTTGAGTAAGTCACCTATTATGTTAGTATTCTAAATCATTACTAGAACGATAGCCGCATTTGGGGCTAGCTTTATATTTGTTAAGTGTAGCGATAATGCATGCTCAATAATATTCTCAAGCGCTTCAAGCGTGTGTAACCCTAAAGACTTAGCCCCAAGAATGTACTTTAATTGATGTAATGAATATGATCACAATCATTCACCACTATGGTCGGTTGAACGATCGTAGTCCAATAGTTTAGATCGCTGTCATTCTGACCTGGAAGTCTGAAATCAGACCATCTGCAAATATACGTAATGCTATAATTTAATCGCTTGAATTGGAAACATGAGCCGACAGACCAACAAACAAAAGACAAACATTGCGAGTTATAGTTTATATTTATATATGAAGTTGCTGACAACATAATCCAACAAGTTAGCATAGGCAGATACAAGGCATGCGACCAACATGAAATCGAAAATGTTTTAAAAAAAAACCATTTCATAGTGAAATCGATTGGTCTAAAACATGGGAAAGGGCTCATGCTATATTCCATATAATATACTAGTAAATGAACGATATAGCTATTAAACCTATTTCAGATGACATGAAAACTGGTTTCAGATGTTCAAACTTTTTGGCATGCCATTTATGGGGATTTAAACGTTAACAAGGCGAAATAAATTGTAGGAAGTTGGCTTGTTGGTCTAGGGGAATGATTCTCGCTTAGGGTGCGAGAGGTCCCGGGTTCAAATCCCGGACAAGCCCAATGGTTGAGTTTTATTTTCTACTAGACTAATGCCTGGCATTGCACGATAATACGTGCTCAATAATATTCTCAAGTGTTTTAAATGTCATTAACCTTAAAGACTTAGCCCCAAGACTGTATTTTAATTGATGTAGTGAATATGATCACAATCATTCACCACTATGGTCAGCTGAACGATCGTAGTCCAATAGTTTAGATCGCTGTCATTCAGACCTGGAGGTCTGAAATCAGACCATCTGCAAATCTACGTAATGCTATAATTTAATCGCTTGAATTGGAAACATGAGCCGACGGACCAACAAACAAAGGACAAACATTGCGAGTTATAGTTTATATTTATATATGATGTTGTTGACAACATAATCCAACAAGTTAGCATAGGCAAATACAAGGCGTGCGACCAACATGAAATCGAAAATGTTTTTAAAAAAAACAATTTCATAGTGAAATCGATTGGTCTAAAACATGGGAAAGGGCTCAAGCTATATTCCATATAATATACTAGTAAAGGAACGATATAGCTATTAAACCTATTTCAGATGACATGAAAATTGGTTTCAGATACTCAAACATCTTGGCATTCCATATATGGCGGGTTTGGATTTAAACATGGCGAACTAAAAAGTTGGGAGTTGGCTTGTTGGTCTGGAGTATGATTCTCGCATAGGGTGCGAGAGGTCCCGGGTTCAAATCCCGGACAAGCCCAACGATTGCGTTTTGTTATCGACCTACATTTTTGATGAGTTTATGAACATATGATCAAAAAGTGTTATCAGAAGCAGACACGCGCATTCCATCGATCATGAAAACTAAGAAGCACTGATGGAACAAAACCACTTCAGGGTAAAGTCAAATAGCCAAAATAATGGTATGTGCTCAGGGTCTGTTAATTACAATTATTAGTAAGTAAACGATATTGCTGTTAAACCAGTGCTCTGTGACATAAAAACTAGTTTCTGACTTTAACCGAAAAACTGTCGAACAGGGCATGCTCAAAAGGAGGAATATCAGTATGAGCGGCAACCTAACATTTTGAAATGCTAACACTGAAAGTAGAATTCGTAAATTAGAAACAATTTTCGATAATGGAAAACTTTTAAGTGGAATAACCGGGCATTAAAAAATGTTTGCATAACTGAAAAATGTTTTTGGCGATCCGAAAATTTAGAAGAACCTAACGAGGAGGCTTGTTGGTCTAGGGGTATGATTCTCGCTTTGGGTGCGAGAGGTCCCGGGTTCAAATCCCGGACAAGCCCAATGGTTGAGTTTTGTTTTCTACTGGACTAATGCCTGGCATTGAACGAGTAGTAAATTAATTACCAAATTAATTTGAGTAAGTCACCTATTATGTTAGTATTCTAAATCATTACTAAAACGATAGCCGCATTTGGGGCTAGCTTTATATTTGTTAAGTGTAGCGATAATGCATGCTCAATAATATTCTCAAGCGCTTCAAGCGTGTGTAACCCTAAAGACTTAGCCCCAAGAATGTACTTTAATTGATGTAATGAATATGATCACAATCATTCACCACTATGGTCGGTTGAACGATCGTAGTCCAATAGTTTAGATCGCTGTCATTCTGACCTGGAGGTCTGAAATCAGACCATCTGCAAATATACGTAATGCTATAATTTAATCGCTTGAATTGGAAACATGAGCCGACAGACCAACAAACAAAAGACAAACATTGCGAGTTATAGTTTATATTTATATATGAAGTTGCTGACAACATAATCCAACAAGTTAGCATAGGCAGATACAAGGCGTGCGACCAACATGAAATCGAAAATGTTTTAAAAAAAAACCATTTCATAGTGAAATCGATTGGTCTAAAACATGGGAAAGGGCTCATGCTATATTCCATATAATATACTAGTAAATGAACGATATAGCTATTAAACCTATTTCAGATGACATGAAAACTGGTTTCAGATGTTCAAACTTTTTGGCATGCCATTTATGGGGATTTAAACGTTAACAAGGCGAAATAAATTGTAGGAAGTTGGCTTGTTGGTCTAGGGGAATGATTCTCGCTTAGGGTGCGAGAGGTCCCGGGTTCAAATCCCGGACAAGCCCAACGATTGCATTTTGTTATCGGCCTACATTTTTGATGAGTTTATGAACATATGATCAAAAAGTGTTATCAGAGGCAGACACGCGTATTTCATCGATCATGAAAACTAAAAAGCACTGATGGAACAAAACCACTTCAGAGTAAAGTCAAATAGCCAAAATAATGGTATGTGCTCAGGGTCTGTTAAATACAATAATTAGTAAGTAAACAATATTGCTGTTAAACAAGTGCTCCGTGACATAAAAACTAGTTTCTGACTTTAACCCAAAAACTGTCGAACAGGGCATGCTCAAAAGGAGGAATATCAGTATGAGCGGCAACCTAACAATTTGAAATGCTAACACTGAAAGTAGAATTCGTAAATTAGAAACAAATTTCGATAATGGAAAATTTTTGAGTGGAATAAATCTGCATTAAAAAATGTTTGCATAATCGAAAAATTTTTTTGGCGAATCGAAAATTTAGAAGAACCTAACAAGGAGGCTTGTTGGTCTAGGGGTATGATTCTCGCTTTGGGTGCGAGAGGTCCCGGGTTCAAATCCCGGACAAGCCCAATGGTTGAGTTTTATTTTCTACTAGACTAATGCCTGGCATTGCACGATAATACGTGCTCAATAATATTCTCAAGTGTTTTAAATGTCATTAACCCTAAAGACTTAGCCCCAAGACTGTATTTTAATTGATGTAGTGAATATGATCACAATCATTCACCACTATGGTCAGCTGAACGATCGTAGTCCAATAGTTTAGATCGCTGTCATTCAGACCTGGAGGTCTGAAATCAGACCATCTGCAAATCTACGTAATGCTATAATTTAATCGCTTGAATTGGAAACATGAGCCGACGGACCAACAAACAAAGGACAAACATTGCGAGTTATAGTTTATATTTATATATGATGTTGTTGACAACATAATCCAACAAGTTAGCATAGGCAGATACAAGGCGTGCGACCAACATGAAATCGAAAATGTTTTTAAAAAAAACAATTTCATAGTGAAATCGATTGGTCTAAAACATGGGAAAGGGCTCAAGCTATATTCCATATAATATACTAGTAAAGGAACGATATAGCTATTAAACCTATTTCAGATGACATGAAAATTGGTTTCAGATACTCAAACATCTTGGCATTCCATATATGGCGGGTTTGGATTTAAACATGGCGAACTAAAAAGTTGGGAGTTGGCTTGTTGGTCTGGAGTATGATTCTCGCATAGGGTGCGAGAGGTCGTGGGTCCAAATCCCGGACAAGCCCAATGATTGCGTTTTGTTATCGACTTATAGTTTCTATGAGTTTATGAAAATATGATCAAAAAGTGTTATCAGAGGCAGACACGAGTATTTCATCGATCATGAAAACTAAAAAGCGTTGATGGAACAAAACCACTTCAGGGTAAAGTCAAATAGCCAAAATAAAGGTATGGGCTCAGGGTCTGTTAAATACAATAATTAGTAAGTAAGCGATATTACTGTTAAACAAGTGCTCCGTGACATAAAAACTAGTTTCTGACTTTAACCGAAAAACTGTCGAACAGGGCATGCTCAAAAGGAGGAATATCAGTATGAGCGGCAACCTAACATTTTGAAATGCTAACACTGAAAGTAGAATTCGTAAATTAGAAACAACTTTCGATAATGGAAAGTTTTGGAAAATGTTTGCATAACTGAAAAATGTTTGCATAACTGAAAAATGTTTTGGGCGATCCGAAAATTTAGAAGAACCTAACAAGGAGGCTTGTTGGTCTAGGGGTATGATTCTCGCTTTGGGTGCGAGAGGTCCTGGGTTCAAATCCCGGACAAGCCCAATGGTTGAGTTTTATTTTCTACTAGACTAATGCCTGGCATTGCACGATAATACGTGCTCAATAATATTCTCAAGTGTTTTAAATGTCATTAACCCTAAAGACTTAGCCCCAAGAATGTATTTTAATTGATGTAGTGAATATGATCACAATCATTCACCACTATGGTCAGCTGAACGATCGTAGTCCAATAGTTTAGATCGCTGTCATTCAGACCTGGAGGTCTGAAATCAGACCATCTGCAAATCTACGTAATGCTATAAGTTAATCGCTTGAATTGGAAACATGAGCCGACGGACCAACAAACAAAGGACAAACATTGCGAGTTATAGTTTATATTTATATATGAAGTTGCTGACAACATAATCCAACACGTTAGCATAGGCAGATACAAGGCGTGCGACCAACATGAAATCGAAAATGTTTTAAAAAAAAACCATTTCATAGTGAAATCGATTGGTCTAAAACATGGGAAAGGGCTCAAGCTATATTCTATATAATATACTAGTAAAGGAACGATATAGCTATTAAACCTACTTCAGATGACATGAAAACTGGTTTCAGATACTCAAACATCTTGGCATTCCATATATGGCGGGTTTGGATTTAAACATGGCGAACTAAAAAGTTGAGAGTTGGCTTGTTGGTTTGGGGGTATGATTCTCGCATAGGGTGCGAGAGGTCGTGGGCTCAAATCCCGGACAAGCCCAATGATTGCGTTTTGTTATCGACTTATAGTTTCTATGAGTTTGATGAACATATGATCAAAAAGTGTTATCAGAGGCAGACACGCGCATTCCATCGATCATGAAAACTAAAAAGCACTGATGGAACAAAACCACTTCAGGGTAAAGTCAAATAGCCAAAATAATGGTATGTGCTCAGGGTCTGTTAAATACAATAATTAGTAAGTAAACGATATTGCTGTTAAACAAGTGCTCCGTGACATAAAAACTAGTTCCTGACTTTAACCCAAAAACTGTCGAACAGGGCATGCTCAAAGGGAGGAATATCAGTATGGGTGGCAACCTAACATTTTGAATTGCCAACACTAAAAATACAATTCGTAAAATAGAAACAACTTTCGATGATGGAAACTTTTTGAGTGGAATAACCCTGCATTAAAAAATGTTTGTATCACGGAAAAATGTTTCTAGCAATCCGAAAATTTCGAAGAAACTAACAAGGAGGCTTGTTTGTCTAGGGTATGATTCTCGCTTAGGGTGCGAGAGGTCCCGGGTTCAAATCCCGGACAAGACCAATGGTTGAGTTTTGTTTTCTACTGGGCTAACGCCTGGCATTGCACGGGTAGTAAAATAATTACCAAATGAATTTGAGTAAGTCACCTATTATGTTAGTATTCTAAATCATTACTAAAACGATAGCCGCAGTTGGGGCTAGCTTTATATTTGATACGCGTAGCGATAATGCGTGCTCAATATTATTCTCAAGCGCTTTTAGTGTGTGTAACTGTAATATGTTGGTTCTAAGTTGCTCAAGTAAGGAATATTGCTTGGAGAATTGAAACGCAGTTTATTGTTCGCGGGTCTAGACCAGAAGAGAAAGTTTCAGTACAAGACACGTAGTTATAAACTAAGCTGATAAAGCAAAGCTGATAAAGCTAACACACAGTATAATACAAAGCTGATAAAGCTAACTCATAATATTATAATTAGAGCCACGTGATTAGTAGAGTTAGAAGACGCGGATGCATAGAATATACATAGAATGTTACATCCTTTCCCTAGTCGCGATATCGAACTGGTTTAACAACTGCACGTCCTGATCTAGTCTCTGTCACAGGAGTGTCAGTTGCGGCGGTGGAGTCGGCAGGTGTCGAGCGAGCTGGCGGGTCACCTGGCTTGTCATCTGAGGTGGTAGACATGGTAGGTTGTGGCTTAACCACAGTATCAGCGAGATCAGGAGTCGGTACGTGTAGCAGGTGGCGACGGTTACGTCTGTATGTTTTGCCGTTCTGCTGCACAACATACGATCGGGGGTTGGCTGTTCCGACAATAGTGGCGGTGGTGTCACAGAAGCCTTTGTCGGTCTGCATACGCACGGTATCACCTGGTGTGATTGTCGGGAGTGTAACAGCAGAGTGATCAGCGTATGATTTCTGACGAGCACGCTCTTGTGACAGCTTATGTTGTACTGCCTCAGAGTCCATGATTGTAGGTCGTAGGAGCGTCTAGGCTGTCGGTATCGGTGTGCGAGTTCGGCGAGATATGTTTCTACGAGCTGGCAGCTGGCCCATATCCTTTCTCGGTGTGTTGCGTTGGTTAAGTAGAGCCCTGTAGATGTCTCCACCCACCTTGAACGTCTTCTCAAGCAGGCGTTTGGCTGTCTGAACAGATTTCTCTGCCAGAACATTGCTGGATGCGTGGTAGGAGATAGATTTTACGTGTTCGATATTCCACGCTCGCATGAACTTTCTGAACTCCTCTGAGCTGTACGGCTGACCACAATCTGATATTAGAGTCACTGGTCTACCAAATCTTGCAAAATGGGCTTTCAGTTTCTTAATCACAGTTGCTGCAGAGGTGTCACGAAGTGTGTTGATTTCATACCAGCCTGAGTATGAGTCTACAGTCACCAAATACGTAATCGATCTCCAGTAGAACATGTCAGTGGCTACGATGCTCCACGGTTGCGACGGTACAGGATACAATAGTAACGGTTCTCTTGGCTGGTGATTTCTGGATATCTGGCATATACTGCAGAGAGCTAGTGCTTTGTCGATGTCACTACTCTTGCCTTGCCAGAATACAATGTCGTTGGCACGTCGCTTGGTTGCTTTGATGCCAATATGTCCTCGATGGAGCTGCTGGATATACTCGTCTTTAAGTGATTGAGGTACGATAGCACGCTCACCTCTGTAGACTACACCATTCTCAACAGCGAGTTCATCACGAAATGCAAAATACGGCTTGATATCTTCGGCTACACTGGCCTCTTTTCTGGGCCATCCAGCCAGTATGAGTTCACTTATCTTACTGAGTACGGGATCACTGGTTGTGGCTTGCTGTAGCTTGAGATACTTCTGGTCGGTCATCGGTGTTACGGCGAGTACGTCAAAGTCTATGTGTTCGTTATTGTCATTGTCCGGCAGATAGGCGCGAGACATTGTATCAGCGAGGTATAGTGTCTTGCCCTTCTTGTATATGATGTTTAGACGTTATGGCTCAGCTGTAGTTACATGCTCTGAAGTCTCTTAGGCGCTGCGGATAATGGCTTA
This sequence comes from Watersipora subatra, assembly GCF_963576615.1. NCBI lineage: Eukaryota > Metazoa > Bryozoa > Gymnolaemata > Cheilostomatida > Watersiporidae > Watersipora > Watersipora subatra. The sequence continues at coordinate 29,862,191 of NC_088708.1, read as the reverse complement.
ATCATAATCGATACGAGCGGCTGATGGTCGGTTTCTACGGTAAAGTCTCTGAATACATAGTCTCTGAATCGGTTGCAGGCGAATCTTACGGCCAGCAGTTCTTTTTCTATCTGAGAGTAGCGTTTCTCGGTATCCGTCATAGCTCGAGAAGCGAAACTGAAGACTCTGTTGTCCTGAAGACAGGCTGCCCCCAGCCCAGATTGAGAGGCATCGCAGGTAAGTGTCACTGGCTTATTGACGTCGTAGTAGGTAAGAGTCGTTGCATTAGCGATCTCATCTTTTATGGCTTTCAGCGCTTGTGCCTGCTGTGACTTCCAGATCCACGCTGTGTCTTTACGGAGTAGGTCATTTAGTACGGCGGTTTTCTCACTCAGGTGCGGTATAAACTTGGCGAGATACTTGACCATGCCCATGAATCTCTGTAGTTCTTCTACATTAGTTGGGCTTGGCATGTCGGTGATTGCCTTGACCTTAGCAGGGTCAGGTTTCAGTCCCTGATCAGTTAGTAAGTGCCCTACATAACGGACTTCTGTCGTCTTGTACTTGCATTTACACGGCGACAGTTTGAGGTTTATCTCCTGCAGTCGTGTCATTACTCTCCTGACGTTGGAGTCATGTTCATCCTCAGTCTTACCAGCTATAAGAATGTCATCCATTATTATTTGGCACGGATAGTCGGTCAGCAGCTGTTCTATAGCGCGCTGATATATGTCTGAGGACGAGCAGAGTCCCATCGGCATACGCAGATATCGGTATCTGCCAAACTGTGTACCAAACGTGGTAAGGTATGACGAGCTCTCTTCTAGTGGTATATGGTAAAAAGCTTCTTTCGCGTCAACTACCGTAAAATGCTTAGCTCCAGGTATGTTTGCTGCTACCTGTTCGATTGTCTTAAGTGGGTCATGAGGTCGTTTGATAGCCTTGTTCAGGTCACCCGGGTCGATACAGATACGTACGTCGTTGCTGTCCTTCTTGGCGGTTACTACGAGTGCGGATACCCAGTCGGTAGGTTTGGTTACTTCGGTGATAATCCCGCGATCCTCTAGTCGGTTTAGAGCTGCTTCTACTTTGTCACATAGAGGGGCTGGTACAGAGCGGACAGGTCGAATGACTGGTGCTACTTCCGGATCTATCGTTATCTTGTAGTTACATGGCAGTGTACCTAGTTTGCCATCAAATAACTCTGGATAGTCTTCTAGTAGCTTGACTGGAGCCTGCGGCTTTTGCTCTACTTTGAATACCTCCTGACTAAGTGTTACAAGTACTAATCGTATACTATCACTAAGTCCTAGTAGGCATCTGGCGTCACTATCGACTACTTTGAATAGCAATGTTGCCTGAGGGTGCGGTATAACTACAGATCCTACTGTTACTGTCTGAGCACCTCCAAAGCCTAGTAGCGTGCTAGTACGTGATCGGTCGATTTTACTGTGTAGTCCTATACGGCGTACTTGATCGAGCGAGATTACATTTACTTTTGCACCTATGTCAATCTTAACCTCTAGCGTGGTGTCATTGACAGTAAAATGAATTCGTATATCTCCACGATTGTTACACGGCAGTGATACTGTTTCAATGCGGAACTCTTCGTGACACGATTCTGTGAGTTCATCTACAGTTCCTGGCTGCTTTGCACCTGACCTGCACAGCTTTGCATAGTGATTGAGTTTACCACAATTGTTACATTTACGACCATACGCTGGACACTGTTTCGGTGAGTGCCGTTTCCCACAGTTACGGCATGACGAAGTGTTATGACTACTTGCAGTTCTGGGTCGCGTTGATGATTTAGCGTGATTACTACTACAGTTAGTGTTACTGTTACTCAGGTGTTGCGTATACGATTTGCGTTTTACTACGTCTACGATCGGTTTACTGAACTCGGCTGCGTTCTGCTTTGAAGACTCGTATATCTGACAAGTTTGTATAGCTTTGGCTAGTGCTAGGTCACTGTTTCTGAGTAGTTGCTTACGTACATTATCATTACGAATACCGGATACAATTCTGTCACGTAACAACTCATCTTGCAAGTCTCCAAAATCACATTGCGCAGCTTTAGTTCTAATGTCTGCTAAAAAAGTTTGGAATGGCTCACCTTCCTTTTGGCTGCGTGCATTAAATCGATGGCGTTCTAGAATGACATTGGTGATCGGTCTGCAGATCTCTATGAACTTCCGCTTTAAAGTTGCTACCTGCTCCCTTGTTTTTTGAGGTACAGCTACAATCCCATGCTCCGCATCTTCTGTTACAGTTTCATTGTACGTGAACGACCGTTCTCTCTCTATTGCTTCTGGCCCTGCCAAGTTGAGCAGCATATACGCCCTGGCAGCCTCTGGTTTGTCATTATATATGGCATTGACATAAATGTCATATTCTTGCTCAAATATCCTCCAGTTTTCGGACACATTTCCCTCGAATGATAGCTGCTGTGGCTTCCTCAGTCCACTGTCCATGATTGACTAGTAGGCAGACTCTTGACACCATGTAATATGTTGGTTCTAAGTTGCTCAAGTAAGGAATATTGCTTGGAGAATTGAAACGCAGTTTATTGTTCGCGGGTCTAGACCAGAAGAGAAAGTTTCAGTACAAGACACGTAGTTATAAACAAAGCTAATAAAGCAAAGCTGATAAAACTAACACACAGTATAATACAAAGCTGATAAAGCTAACTCATAATATTATAATTAGAGCCACGTGATTAGTAGAGTTAGAAGGCGCGGTTGCATAGAATATACATAGAATGTTACAGTAACCCTAAAAACTTAGCCCCAAGAATGTACTTTAATTGATGTAATAAATATGATCACAATCATTCACCACTATGGTCAGTTGAACGATCGTAGTCCAATAGTTTAGATCGCTGTCATTCAGACCTGGAGGTGTGAAATCAGACCATCTGCAAATCTACCTAATGCTATAATTTAATCGCTTGAAATGGAAACATGAGCCGACGGACCAACAAACAAAGGACAAACATTGCGAGTTACAGTTTATATTTGTATATAATGTTGCTGACAACATAATCCATAAAGTTAGCATAGGCAGATACAATGAGTACCATCAGCATGAAATAAAAGTGTTTTAAAAAAAAATCATTTCATAGTGAAATCGATTGGTCTAAAGAATAGGAAAGGGCTCAAGCTATATTCCATATAATATACTAGTAAAGGAACGATATAGCTATTAAACCTATTTCAGATGACTTGAAAACTGGTTTCAGATATTCAAACTTTTTGGCATGCCATTTATGGCGGGTTTGGATTTAAACATGGCGAACTAAAAAGTTGGGAGTTGGCTTGTTGGTCTGGAGTATGATTCTCGGTTAGGGTGTGAGGGGTCCTGGGTCCAAATCCTGGACAAGCCCAATGATTGCGTTTTGTTATCGACTTATAGTTTCTATGAGTTTGATGAAAATATGATCAAAAAGTGTTATCAGAGGCAGACACGTGTATTCCATCGATCATGAAAACTAAAAGGCACTGATGGAGCAAAAACACTTCAGGGTAAAGTCAAATAGCCAAAATAATGGTATGTGCTCAGGGTCTGTTAAATACAATTATAAGTAAGTAAACGATATTGCTGTTAAACAAGTGCTCCGTGACATCAAAACTAGTTTCTGACTTTAACCCAAAAGCTGTGGAACAGGGCATGCTCAAAAGGATGAATATCAGTATGGGCGGCAAACTAAAAGTTTGAAAAGCCAACACTGAAAGTAGAATTCGTAAATTAGAAACAACTTTCGATGATGGAAAGTTTTTGAGTAGAATAACCCTGCATTAAAGAATGTTTGCATCACCGAAAAATGTTTTAGCGACCCAAAAAATTAGAAAAAACTAACAAGGAGGCTTGTTGGTCTAGGGTATGATTCTCGCTTTGGGTGCGAGAGGTCCCGGGTTCAAATTCCGGACAAGCCCAAAGATTGCATTTTGTTATTGACCTATATTTTCTATGAGTTTGATGAAAATATGATCAAAAACTGTTATCAGAGGCAGATACGAGTATTCCATCGATCATCAAAACTAAAAAGTGTTGATGTAGTGATGATTCTCGCTGTGGGTGCGAGAGGTCCCGGGTTCAAATCCCGGTCAAGCCCCATGGTTGAGTTTTGTTTTTTACTAGACGAATGCCTGGTGTTGCACGGGTATTAAAATAATTACCAAATGAGTTGGAGCAATTCACCTATTATGCTAGTAGTCTAAATCTACTATGTGTGTGTGCACGCCCGTGCAATGTGTGTGCGTGCAATGTGTGTGCGTGCAATGTGTGTGCGTGCAATGTGTGTGCGTGCAATGTGTGTGCGTGCAATGTGTGTGCGTGCAATGTGTGTGCGTGCAATGTGTGTGCGTGCAATGTGTGTGCGTGCAATGTGTGTGTGCAATGTGTGTGCGTGCAATGTGTGTGCGTGCAATGTGTGTGCGTGCAATGTGTGTATGTGCAATGTGTGTGCGTGCAATGTGTGTGCGTGCAATGTGTGTGCGTGCAATGTGTGCGCGTGCAATGTGTGCCTGCAATGTGCGCGTGCAATGGGTGCGTGCAATGTGTGCATGCAATGTGTGCGTGCATTGTGTGTGTGCAATGTGTGCATGCCTTGTGAGCGTTCGTGCAATGTCTGTGTGTGCGTGCAAGTGTGTGTCCACCTTACAGAGCAGTCTTACAAAGTGAACTGAATTAATATGAGTAGTAAATAGCTTATAGAGCGGTCTTTCGTTTTCCTGATTCGGTCATGTGAAGCAAACTGAATTATTATGAATAGTAAATGAATCAATAAAATTAATTAAAATCTGTTATTCTTTAAATAAATTAATAGCTATTCAATTACATGTAATTAATATTTACTGCCAACGCTTACGAGAAAGGTCACATGACCGTTTGATTTTTCAGTTTGCTTAGAAAAATTGTTTTCGTGTCGAAAATTACCCACTAACTTTCTACTTCAAAAAGGTAAGTACTTCTCATTCAATGGTGTATTCTCTACGATTTGCCACACCTCCACTACTTAGAAGCATTGGATTTGCCAGTGTTTGTGGTAGTAAACATGTGCATTTTTTTCCGCAGGTGAGTTACTAATTTTTTTCAGCTACAAGTACTGTAACTTACTACTACAGAGCTTGCACAGGTACTCCGACTGTTGCGATAGGCAACGGTGAGGAAAATGAGAGCAGCTGGTATCGACTTACTGTCACCCTGCTTTAGCCTTGGCCAGCTGTACGTTGCACGCTTAAAAGTAGGCACAAGCCGAAAACTGTTTGTTCATACACCCGACAGACAAACAAAAAGTGTTGTCTATCTGCAAGTGTTGTGTTAAATAAGCATTATGTTATTGTTATGTCATGCTATGTTCTTCTTGTTCTGCTATACCTACATATTATCCACATGCCGAAGTTTCTAGCATATTTTTCAGTATATATAGATTTTCATGCATTCGTTTTTCTTTATTGTACCTCATTAAAACGCTATCATGTTGGCGTTATGTTTTATTATTATTTAAAGGTGCTAATGCTGTATCTTCCTTGACATCATACTGTCTGTGCTGTTATACATATAAATTTTATCAACACAACCTCATTACTGCTGCACTGTTTGTATATACCATGTGAAAACACAGGCTATAGACGAAAAACTGTTGAGCCATGCTTAGTGTTTAAAGCATGTAGTAGTCTCCACTCAATAAATGTTAGTGATAGCTAACTATTTTGTAAAAAATTTTCAAAGATGAAGGTTTTTCAATACTGCCAGTTTGAAGTACTTTAGTTTGCTTAGCAATGTCAATTTCATTATCCATTTTTTGTACAAAAATAGGACAGCTCCAATTTGAGTGGTTTGAGTCTGATGCATTTTAGACTAGCTGTAAAACACATTGCAGATTTACATTGTTCTCTCCAACATTATTGACATGTATGACTGCATATGTGTATGCATAATCTGATCAGGGCAACGATTTCAGTAGACTGCATATTTGGAGTTGTTTTACAGTATGAAAAAGTGATAAACCTCTTGCTGTACGGGAATCTGTTCCCGTAGATGGGTAATGCAGCTAGTGTACTATAACCAGACCATGCAATTTCATCTTTGCCTGCAAAAAGAGGCTTTTGTTTCATTGTTGTATATTATATTTTATCAATAAAAAGTTCATCATCATCATTAATCTATAACCCTGCTCATATTCTTTCACAATATATTTGGCCTTGTAAGTAGTTTGCTAAGCAGGCGATCTCTATCGACTAGATACGATATCCACGAGTACTACGCACAATGTGCTCGTGGTTGTATCACTCCCAGTAAAACGAGTAATCATTCAGCATGTAGTCGGAAGTCAACACTATTTTATTGGCAATAGTTAGAAAGGAAAGTACTATACGATACATGTGTATATAATCAATATTCTGGTTGTAGCAAGTTTTAATACTGTACTTATTTTACAAATAAATACATAGTACACTTTGCCTCTCTCTAGTACAGGGGTTTTCAACCATTTTCATTCAGTTCCCCCTTATGCCTGTTCATAAATTTGATTTCTCCACTTTCAACGCTTGTGATTAAAAAAACTAATACAAATTATAATCCCATTTTATTGTACATATTTAAACATATAACAACATAATATAAATTTTTATACAGCGCACATACAACGCACAACAATATATGACCTTTGGCATGGCGATGAAATGGTTTGTGACTAGGTTAACTTACTATGGATGTGTTCACATATATCTGACTTTTACTAGTAGCTCGTTATTAGCAACTAGTGTTATAGGTTAAACCAAAATATTAAATGATGAAACCCAAACTCACACGACCCTGCAGGACAAAAAATTTGTCAAATTAGACACTTCTGTTCCCCCTTGTATATTCAAAATTCTCCCATAGGAGGAATGCCTCTTTGGTTGGGAACCCCTGATCTAGTATGTGTCTAATATCATTACGATTAAAGCATAAATACGGATTTGCGTGCTTTTGGTAAAGTCAGTTGAAATAACTTCAAGTGGAGCACCGACAAGTGACTTAGTTAGCAGTAGTACGTATGTCAATAGTAGGCTGTATATTAGACAACAATAAATACAAATTGCGTTGTTCCACATTTTGTATCGGTCAAGTATCATGTTGCAAAATTCTACAAAAATAATTTAAATGTCAATGCAGAGGAGTGTGTAAGCATAGAGAGAGGAGTGTGTAAGCATAGAGAGAGGAGTGTGTAAGCATAGAGAGAGGAGTGTGTAAGCATAGAGAGAGGAGTGTGTAAGCATAGAGAGAGGAGTGTGTAAGCATAGAGAGAGGAGTGTGTAAGCATAGAGAGAGGAGTGTGTAAGCATAGAGAGAGGAGTGTGTAAGCATAGAGAGAGGAGTGTGTAAGCATAGAGAGATAGAAAGACAGAGATGGCTCTGGGACCCAAAGAATATTTAATACAAATAATCCAAAATCCAATAATTAGAATACTGTGAGAGTTGCAAAGTTAATTTGAACGATATACAGCAAGTATCTAACTGCAGCAATTAAAATGAGATCACGCTTGACTTGATGGTTATGAAGAGAAGGTCAGATACAAAATGATCAAAGAAGTTATCTCAGCAGAGGACAGCCCTGATGTCCTATGTTGTGTCTAGTGACAGTTTATTATCAAGAATATTGATCTGTCATCGTTGCAAAACTAAACAAAGCTAGCAAGTTTGTTTTTAACTATAAGTGGGAGAATAAGCTTTGAATCACGTCAGGCTGGATCTAAATGTAGCCATGCTGAAAAGGCAATCAAAGATGCACAAGTGGGTAGGAATAATAGATGGCAACAAAAAAACAAGTAGTGTGACTATCGATCTCATTATGGCGTAAGTCATCTTCTTGGGCACATCTAAGCGTTGCAGCTGGGATCAAGTTTGTCGATATTATTCTTGAAACATCCTGGCAGTCAGATCACTTAAACCAGCAAACAAAAACTCAAATGACAGAAAAATATCTATACTTTATGATAAAATTCACTAGAATTTGATACAATCAACCCTGTAATGCATTTTTAAATTTATTGATGAATGAAAAAGGTTTTACTTGTAATGACCCTCTGTTTTAAAAGGATTATTAACTATAAGTGCTGGATTGGTGGTTCAAGTAATTGGTGTATGGTTTGCGAATTTAGAGGACTGTATTTCAGGTATAGATTTAATGTCAAGAATTAGACTGGTTTGTTTTAGCTAAAAACTTAAAAACAGATATTTATTAAAAATTCAAACTTTCAATTGCAAAAACATAAAATATATGAAGGCTAATCAAGTCAATGGCTGATACTAATTGCGCAAGTCTAAAAATATAAAGAGTGATACAAGAGCAGAGTGATACGTAGAGCGTGAGTAAAATATGGAATTCGAATTGTGTCTGATCTACGCAGGCTTATATATGTTTGCCTAGTCAGTCAGGCAATCATCACATCCATAGATCACAGACGATTGGGCGCTGCAAAGCTTCCTAGGAAGTAAGCGAGTAAGTACAAAGAAGCAGATAACAATTATGCTAAGCAGTAAAATAGCAGGTGCTAGGAAGTTGGAATAACAAATCGGCGTGTCAGGCTACCAAGAGTCCAGAAAGCTGTTTCCTAATCATATCAAAAATGGTTAAATAAAAGGGGATGAGTAGTTCCGTAAGAGGTGTATAATGCTCTTACGACAGGATACATAAATACTAATATAGAAGTTGATTAACATGATGAGTTCCTTTGTTTCACAATGACAGGTATTCATGGGCTGTGTAACTAAAGATTACAAATGCTGGGCGCTTCACATACTTGAAAATGTCAATCATCCAATTAACATACACATATGTATACAAGATTAAACTATACACAGACTGTACCCAAATTCTACAGAATACGAGTTCCAAACAATTGCAAACCACAGCATTCAACAGAATCCTGTGCTAAAGGGCAGTAGAAATACTATACTATATATAGTATATACAGATAGTACTATCCATATCAGACCATGAGTTTGTAATGATTACCAAACCTCTTGCTTATGCGCTATCTAAAGCACGTAGTCATGGATACGAACACTGAGTACAGACCTCATTGATACATTGGTTTCATGTCTGTGTATGAAACGCTTGGTTGTCTCTAAAAACACATGAACCGAGTTTATGTTGTGGAATAAACTTTACAAATAATCACATCTAACCAACAAGTACATGTAACTTCTCACTACAGCTGTGGCAAGGGCTGGCAGCCTGACTTGATGCTATCAAATTTAGCCAACAAAAGCTTATATCAATGCTGTACAGAAAGCTTGGCATCAAGAGCTGCAATCAATGGCAAGTATGAATACCAAACACATACATGATGAGAAAATAGCATGCCATCTTTGTAATCCATAGGCTCTTCTGTCATCCTCTAGTTAAGTGCAGCCAGCCCTCGGATTAGAGGTTTTCCCTCTGCATCATCTGACTCTATGAGGGTGATGATGTTGAGATAGGCAGCCCCAGTTTGCTTCTTGGAACTGCCTACCTTTTTGTTTTCTAGAATTGAAGAAGAATCACAGCTCAAGTTAAGGCCTGTGCCATGTTGTGTAGAGGCATGCTCTACCAAAAGTGAAATAACTAGCTCAGTGGTTCTTAACCTTGTCGGACGCACTGAGCCCCACCAGTTTCATGTGGTTCTTAACCTTGTTGGACGCACTGAGCCCCACCAGTTTCATACACACTTTCACTGAACACTTCTTTATTTACTACATAAAATATGATTTTTTCACATTCAAAACAGATATATATACATTTTTATACATATATATATATATATTTTTTTTTTTATATCTATATATATATTTCTCAGAGTTTGCCGTCATATGTGTATTTGTAGGTTTGATTGTTCAGCTATAGCAATTATTTTAGCACAGAGCCCACAAGTTACAAACACCCGGTTAGGAAATTTCAATCTATGGCGTTATCATATTTGATATATCATAATCACACGCTAATTATTTTTGCAAAGCGACCACACATTACGAAGCTGCGAGAAAGAAATATTTTGGGACTTATGTATATGCAGCCCCATGCTTCTTCGTCTTTATTTCGTTAGACCTAATTTGTTTAGCCCACAATATCGACAATAATTTATCTACAAACTTAAAAGTTGGCGATTTGTGTACTGATTATATACGTTATTAAAAGATTCATTGGCTCGCAATGGCGAATTCAGCCTTATTCATTACGGTAAAACGGTTTCACAAACATAAAATCATTTAATGATAAAATTTCAGCTAAATGATGTATTTATTGGTACAATGCGCCCACAGGTCATTACACCCCCATAAAACGCGATGTTTTGCGCCACACCGTATCAACAAACATTTCTCTCTCGAAACTTGGCGACTGTTGTAATGCTTTTCATTTGGTCATAACAGTTTTTGTTTTCGCACTTTGTATTAATTGTATCATTACCAAATAATATGTTTTGTAGTTTACATACTTGCTATTTATTTCACATTTTCATTTAGTTCTCTACTTATTTATTCCAGCTGCTCAGAATACTTTTTTCCAGCTACAGTATGTTTTTTTTATTCTGATTTGGTACCTTGCACTCCACAATCATTAAATAGGAATAAATATTTTGTTCGCTTAAACAATCTTTTTATGTTATTTCTTTTAGTTCAAATTAAAACATCTTGGTTTGTGTGTTCCTATCAGGGCTCGCTTTGTGTATTAGCTTTTACATCTTTCATTTTAAACCTAACCAATTAGTAATTCGTAATAAATTTCACATTTTACAACAAACATTTGTAAGATTATTGTAAGATTATCTGTGAGATTTACTGTAAAACTTATCGTGTAAAATTACAAGTATCAGTTATTCCTCACTCTCTTATATTTACACAAATTTACATACTTTGAGAAATGTATATATAGATAGATGGATTTACATTCTCTTATTACATTTATAAACTTTGTATAACATTTGAAGTTAATAATATAAGGCTTTAAAGTCTGTTGCATTTTCTTTTTTATTTCTACTTGCATTTTTTAAACATAATTGGAGTATAATGTCGTGTTTGAAGTTTAAACACGTTCAGTTTCCTATCACTGTTTTTCTATCTTATTACTTAGTTTCTAATTTTTATTATTAATATTTCATTCAACCATTTTTGGCAGACATTGTTCTAATAAAATTTCAACTATAAAATACTACCATATTCTGTCATATTTTTGTCAGTCTGTTAAATACATATATTCTCAGAAATTACACAGTCATGACCTTGGAAAGCTTGTGACTTCTGCTGTTGCTTTCAAGAGACTTATACCAAACTACTGGGGCTGACTTGCCAAACCCCTAAAGTGCTATCGCGCCCATGGGATTCGATCGCACCCAGATTGAGAAATACAGAACTAGATGTCGATCTTTAGCTCCTAAGGAGATCGTTTTCAAAAATGAGTGAAAGAACTCAAATTTGGTAGATGATATGACAATGCTCATCATAAACTTCTCAAATAAATGGTGACCTTCGATATCATTGAAATTGTTTATGTAAGTGAAATTTCAGGAATCATGTTAAAAACATTTGCACCAGTTGCATTTGCACAAGTTATATATCAATCTTTTCATCACATATGAAAACTTTGCTCAAACGTAAGAATTTTTTCTGGCAGTCAACTTGGTTTTAGAGCAGGCAACTCTTGTGAGACTCAACTCGTGCAAACACTTGGTCACATATTGCCATTAACAAATAAGGTAAATATTGTTAACATCAGTTTGCAAAATTGTTCTAAGGCTTTTGATATTGTAAAATGATAGCTAAATTGAAATACATTGAATTCGAAGAAAATTTTATTATGTTGTATTGAGGATTCTTTACATGAAAGGAAACAGTATGTTGTAGTAAAAAGGTGCGAATCCTCGTTGAGATCTTTAAGGTTGGGCATTCTTCAGAAATCTGTTCTAAGGCTACTGCTGTTCATTTTACACATAAGTTTCTTCTATACATAAATGAGTTACCATCACCAGTTTCTTTGCAGTGCCATTTGCTTGTGAATGACGCTTCAGTTTATAACATAGATAGAAATATATTGCAGCAAGATCTTAACGAGCTCAGTGAATACACGGCTAATAAACTTAAATGTCTCTAATTGTGTTTTTTTATTATAGTTGGTGATAAACATCTAGCAGATCCTTAATTAATTTTAAATGGTCAAGTTCTTAAGAAAGTTTCCACTCACTCTTATTTGGCAATTATTTTGCATGAGGATATGAAATGGGAGTTTCATAGTAATGATATTGTTTCTAAAGCCATGAGACAGTTAGCTGTATGTTGCAGAGTTTTAAAAGATGCAGATACGCAAAAATTAAACTAACACATTTCTCTATTGTTAGATCTTGTATAAAATTTGCTTTTCAATCATGACATCTCTATCAAAAAGCATGATAAAAAACTAGAGAAAGTTCAAAATTAGGTCTAGCGTTTTACGTATAATCTGATTGAAGGGTCGTGTTAGCTTTATGAAAATGAGAGAAGACACAGGTTTTCAATCGTTATCAAACAGGAAAAAAATTGTCAGACACAAACTCTATGTCAAATTTTGTGCTGAACAACTTGAATCATCATTCATTGCAGATATTAATAAAACTCATGACGCGAGACAAAAAAAAACTCATAATTTTACACTGATTTTATTAAAACTTGTCAATTTTACTATTCTTTCTGGTTTAAAACTAATAGAGAGCTATAACTTTAGAGATATACTTACTTTAGAAGAGTAAAAAAACAGAAAAATGCGAATTGATTTTAGCAAAAAGATTTAAGTTGGAGTTGTGTTCCCATGCTTTCTTAACCCATAATGGGCAGTTCTCGTAGGAAAATCTTAGGTCAGTGATTGAATTATAAAGCTACCTAAAGAAACACGATTAAGCGGGCAGACAACCAGAGTGTTAATAAAAAGATAAATTTGTCATTGTTACATTTGGAGAGCTGAACTAGCAGATTAGCAGTCTCGAATAGCCTAAGCCATCCTTCAAGCCATTCTTCAAGCTACATACGTATCACAAAACCATTTAGAATTTGCAATCGCAATCCTTATTGGCAAATCAAATTCTGGAAGCTTCTTAATGGTTTCTACGATGTCTATGCAAAAATTGTAAGAGTTTCGGCAAAACAGCTATTTGATCTAGTATAATACCGCATTGGGACTCTTTTTCAAACATATCCGTGTAAAAGGAAAGTTTAAAAAATTGTTGGCAAATTGCGCCGTGGTTGCAGGTGTGATGAAGGTTCATTTGCTGCAAAGCCAACAAGGGACGTCACATGTTATGGTATTATTTAGAAATTTTGATTTGTGTGCATTTTTGTGGTGTTTCTTGTATCAAGTTCATTTGCTATAGGGCCTACCGTATTTGCCAAATTGTGCTCACTCCGACAAAATTTTGAAGAATCTGCGCACAGAGTTTTGCATAAACAATAGTGTAGTATTTTTGCTAACAGTCTTTGGTTACATCAAACTTGCTAGGCTCATGTCAGGCATCAAATCGTTACCATTGCATCAACAATGATAATGCTATGCATTTTTGTTTCGACTTCTCGCACGTTATGGCGATTAGTATATGACATCGACTATAAACTATTCGAATAGTTACGTACAGTGCATACAAAAATATATATAACATCACTACATAATACAATATGTATTTGAATATTCATTTGCGTACAATGTAATTCAAATTTTAGTATGTGAGTTCTGCGGCTGGGGTATTTCTATTATGATCATGTTCATTTTTTTTACTTGTATTTAAATGGCGTTCTCTGGATTATTTTGTCGAAGTGTACTCGATGTTTTTTCACAAAATAACAATACATAGAATAACAGCTAACTTTAAAAATGACAAACTGGTAAATTGATAGAGCTGTGTTGAAGCATTTGGATCATAGGACATGTGACTAGTAAACACTAAGCAGCAAGTATAAAAATAAAATTGAAAGAAAGTGTATTATGGAGTCTTTGATGTTATTCTTTCCACGCAATTCTTTCACACATTTGATCTTTTAAATTTTAATAGTTTTTAAAGTTTGAACAAGTCCTTGAATTATACTCAGTCATAGGCTGTTATCTTCTTCTTTAGTCATTTAGTCTGCATTTTTAGACGAAAATAAATCGTCCACCTGCTGTAAATCATAACTATAGTATTGGCACAATAGTGGCATCATACATAGGCTGTTTGAGATTTGCACTCATCGAGTTCTTCATCGTGAAAAAAATATGTATCAAATAGATAAATGAACTACTTTAGCTGATTCAGTGAGACTGCATCATTCAGTTAGCAAGGTTCAAGCGAACTCGGCTTAAGCACCACTGACTGTATCATACAAATAATCTCAAAAAAATCTAATTAACATTGTTTTACAAGCTTTTGCTAAGTTTGTTGTGAATAGTTTTTAGGTAGGACTACATTTTCAATCTCATATTTTCCTCATTAGTTACCCATATTTAGCTAAGTTTAAAATCTTGTTTTAAAATCGGCTTTTGAATTGTTAATAATAGGGTATGCTATGCTTGTAGATTAACAAAATTTTTATCGGAACTATTTTTTACTATTGACTAAGCAAATTTACTGCCTTTTCTGATAGGATGTTGATGCTAATTCCTCTCCTCTTCTTGAAGCTGATAGTGTTGAGCATCTTTTGGAGCAAATTGTGTAAGTATATATATACTGTAAAAAGTGTTTTTTATAAAAATTCAGAGATTGTGATAGTTTCAACTTTATGTAGTTTAAGTTGAACTTTTTCCGTTATCTCTATCACTGCTTTCACACATGCACTGTCCGTCTTCTCCTATTTTACTAATGATACAACTAATTATGCCTGTCTTCAACATAAATGTAGAAGTCACAATAAAAATCTCTTATAGATAGTTTTTTTATTTGTATAGCTTGCTACGTATATCTTAGTTATTTCACATCTAGTTTTTTACATAGTTTCATATATTGTATTTGGTGTTATGCTATTTGTATTTAACTGACATTTTTATTGAAAGTTGTTTGAGCTGTAGAACTAGGTAAATGAAATACAATGTGTTCTTATAAGAGACTTTGCTCCAGCGTGTGACAGTGTTGAGACACAAAGTGAATATCGGGACACGCTAATTTCTTCTGTTTAGGGTGGACTATATATTTACCAGCTCGTGAAAGCTTTCTCTGCCCAGTGTCAAAACATACCAGTCTGGCATTTCATAAAATAGCCACTAAAGGTAGCTAATATTGAAAGATGAATAATATTCAAAAGACAAGGATTTTTGGCAAAAAATACTATATTATTATATTATACTATTATTATAATTATTATATATTACTATTGTTATTATATTATACTATATTCCTTCTTTTACTCTCAGATAGCTTTGCGTTGTCAATTTTCTACATTTTTGCTTCAATATAATGATGAGTAAAATCAATCATTTCATATGAATGTTTCTTGAAAAGGTGAAAAGAATATGGTTAAGGCATTCCAAGCTCCTAGATAAATGGCATAAGAACACTGTTTGTAGACCAACAATTAAAATTGTAGAAGGCATTATTCAAAGATTTAGAAATGGACACCGTATTTACAGTATTATCATAAACGAAACGATATGTTTTACTTTATTAGTAATATTTGTTAGTCTGTGAATGTTGGTAAACAGATAGATGAAGTTATTACCCTTAATATTATTTGCCTAGTTTATGCTTATCTTTAATAGTTAGTTCCCACGTTCAGGATGATTGTTAGAGCTAGATCTTTTCTGTTGATGTTCATAGGGCTGGAATTCAAAACAAATGTGACATGTTGTAATGGTGTTCTATAAAATATAGACATCACATATGATTGAGTCTAAAATATTAAAAGGTAAAAGATGTTGAAAGTTGTTAGTAATCTATACCTATAAACGCTTGGTAGTATTTATCTCGTATCTCACAGTTGTTAGTGAGTTGATCTATAAAGTAGGGGAGATAATTCAGGTATTTAGTATGTTGTATTTTTGTGTTGTGGACAGTCAGGCTATTCAAACTTCATTACTCAATATGAGTGACTGATAATTTAATGGTATACATAGATGAGTACACATTTCGGTATCTCGTTTGTGTTTAAGAATCTTTGATTATTCGCGACGCTAACAGAAGTACTTATTACTTTTAGTGCACTCAAGAACAGAGTTATTGGTAACAAGCGAGAAAAAGTGTGTCTCATTAAGCAGGGAATAGTAGGGAAACTGTTGGCGATTCTCAATGATGAAGGGCAGCATGAATCTGTCCGTATCGAAAGTGTGATAGTTTTAGGAAGCCTGGTTAAGAGCTCAGATGATCAGATCTACGCTGTGCTCGCAGCTGGTGCTATTGATACCTTGCTTAGAGGTACGAGACTTTATTCCTTAGTTGCTTATGAATTGATGAGGCTACATATCGAGTAGAGTTGCCTCGATTTCAATATCGGTATCGGTGCCGATATGGGTGTTAAGTATCTGAATCGTTATCGGCCGATTTTTTTCTTAAAAAATCGGAAACTTCAGATACTTTTTGCAGATTAACTATTTAGCAGAAAACCGTATTTTAGCCTGCTACACTAATAAAAAATCATCAGCTGCAAGTTCCTTACTTTTACCTAATGAATTCCAGGCCTGTCACACAATCTATTTCATGTCTATAGCCTAATAAACATCAACACAGCTGAGGAATCTTTTGGCTTTAGTCGGGACGTAATCACCAAGTGCTGTATTTCCCAATTACTGCGATATGATTTATTGCAGCCAATCTCGAACAAGAGACCAATGATGAGAAACAAGAATGCGGTGTAGTATTTCTATGTACTAGCATTACGAAAGTAATTTGAGCAGTCGATGCATAAAGTTATCTATCTATCTTGATCCTGATGATATGATGTATCGTTTGCATCGCATAAAATAACTTCTGTGGCTTATCGGTGTTTAGCCTGTCCTTCATCATCTGTGGCAAGTGAATCCTTCTTCAGTACGACTTGCTACATCGATAGTGATAGAAGATAGATAAGTCTCACTGAGATAATTGAATCACGTAATTTAGAGAAACATTTATTTGCTCTAAACTTGTACAGGTGCATCAGTTCGTTCAGCTGTAGAAGACAGACTTCATTATCACAGAGAAAGCTGTACCACTAACAGTAATTAACATTATTAATAGCAGATTACAAGAAACATGGACTGTTTTGTTACTAGATGCACATATGTCAGTATGTGAATATATATACATGTATATCTTTTGTCCATAAATACAAACAAATAAATAGATCAATATTTATATTTTCTTTGCATTGTATTTGTATAATAAAATTAAAAATTATCTATGCAACACAAAGGATCTGAATCGGATTACTTTTCAATAAGAATCGGTATATCGGATCGGTATATCGGATCGGTATATCGGATCGGTATATCGGATTGGTATCTGAATCGGCTGGTGAAATTAGAATCGGGGCATCTCTAATATCGAGTTGGTACCTCGCATGAAAAGACTTGCCGAATTGGTCTGAAATATCAAACGAAGATATGAGAGAAAAGAAGCAGGAGTTTATTGTGATAGTTTGTGATAAACCCAAAAAATTAATTGCTCACAAAATTCACTTCAAGCTGTTGACTCCTTTTCTTAAAAGTCTTTTTTATTCAAGAAGACAAGCCTATGCTCAAGGTAGATTTACTCATATCAATGGTGCAGTTGCGAATTAGCCACTACAAATGGCTTACGAAAAACAAATTATTTGTTGCATGCACTACACCATTATCATCAATTCGTCTGTCCTGTGTTGACTGGTAGTCTCGCAGTCAATCAACCATCTCCGCTGTTACATATCGCTTTATTTATCCATGTGATGTGGCCATCTTCTTCAGACAAGTTTTACCTCACTAATAAGTGAATCTTAATGTTATTTATTGACTGCGCTCAGTCAGTTTATGTGGTAAAGACGAAAGAAAGGGAGTCACATGCTAATCATCACATGTGAACATGTATTGCGATTCATTCAGCAGATTCATATGCAAAAGTTTCATTCCTAAAATTAATGAGCCCAATTTAAAAAAAAATTATTTACCAATGCAGTGCACCCTCAGAATACATTTACCCTGATATATGATTTTGCACCTTACGAAAAAGAACGCAATGATTTTTTTTCACCTCACCACACGAATCTTATTTCACCATACGAGTTCAACAAAATTTTCGACTGAGTTCAAATTCGGCAGTCAGTGTGCTTATTACCTATGTCAAAATAACAAAGTCACTGAAATGCTGCTTGCCAAAAACATTTTCACAATGCCAGAAAGATCTACGATGACTGATTTCTCTCAGTTCAGCAATTCTCGTGTGTAAAATGGTTATATTTTCCTTTCAAAACCAGTAGCAAAGTTGGAGTTGCGCTCCCTTTAAAAAAAGTCACCGGTCAGACAACCTCTCTTAACCTGCAAACAAAAGTCCACTTTATTACGAAAACAGCGGCGTTTGGTTTTTCTTGCCGAATTAGGTTGAAAAAGGTTTTAAACTGGTCTGCCAAAAGTTATAGTGAAAGTGGAGACAGAAACTGATAAACGATAAAATTTTAGTAATAAAAAGTTGAAATTCAGTAAAATAGTTAAAAATACATAATAAAGCTTAGTTTCAATTCTATTTAGTAAGCTAAACTTATTTGTTTATGTTAAGTTTATGTTGTACATATGTCTGTCTTGAAGGTAAGAATTCACTAAAGTACATGCTGCACATGGTACATTATGATGTTACATTTGTTTGCAGATCATGACCACTAAATACACTAAATGCAATAAAGCTACTGTAGGTAACTATAGTTACTAAGGTTAACATACTATTTGGTTACTAATTTTTAATATGTGCAGCATTTACATAAAATTTTGATGATTATTACCAGGGGATATTTGCATTATTTAATTACATGGTTTTCTATACCCCTCCATACGATTTTTTTCACCATGCGATGCCAACCCTGGAACGGATCAAAATCTTATCCTGAGGTTGCACTGTATAGGCACGCATTAAATTGAGCAGCTCTGTCACATTAATTTAATTTCAACCATGTATGGTTTTTATAATCATAAATGCTTTCATTTATGTAGGCTTGGCCGACAGCAACGTAAAATACATAGAACTGTGTCTATGTTGTCTGAGGTCACTTTCACAATCGTCTATTTGTCCAAAAGACTTCATATACTCAGATCCTGCCATAGTGCCACACCTGCTTTCTCTTGTCGATATATCAGCCACAACGCAAGCCTGTGTAGCCACCATTCTATCTGAGTGCTGCGAGGTAAGGTTTGACACTAAATCCACTTACGTATTTCAGTTATTTTGTGGTACATAATAGTGATGTGATAGATAACATAGCGAGCTGCGTCAGCAGCAGTCTGCATGTTTTGCGAAAGTCCTTAACCAGGAAGACAACTGATGTTAATCAAGGGTTGTTTACTCCTGAAATTATTTATAACCACTCGCCACCCTTGCACATAGGAAGTGGCACATTTCAATGGCAAGCACAGAGTTATGTCATCAGAGTTGTGTAGCTGACTATCCACTCGGCTAGCTAAAATGGCTTACCGTAATGCTTTTAGCAACTCATCACCGCATCGTTTCTCTTGCTTCAGGCTTTTGAAAATCTTTGTTTAAGATAACCTAACACTCATCAAAAAAAGCATATTTGACAGTTAATATAATTGTATGTGTAGTTATTCCATTTAATTCATCCAAAGATGAATTTGTACAAAATTGTAGTAAATTTTATCAGAAAACATCCGTATGCAGCTGATGGATGGATTTATGAAGTGTAATCCGAGCTGTATTGGCAGGTACTTCTGCATAGCTCGACTCAATTTCAATGGACTAAATATTAAGCTCAAAAAATGTTATGCCCCACCCTACTAAGTAAAAACAGATGAGTCCACAAACAGCTGCAAAAATGGCTTTAGTAATCCTTTGCCAGAATAAGTCGGTTTATCGATTTCAATGAAATTCACGTCGTTTTGCGTTCACTATTTCGGTCAACTCATAAAACCATTCGTTTTGTACTTGAATTAACTAATCGAATGTGACCGGCAAATTTTTTCTACAAATTGATACTGATACTAGATAATAATGACTAGATAACGTTGACTATACATGACTTTGGGATGCAATTGGTTTCGCCATATATTCGAACATATTATTTTCGAATATGGCGGCGTGCTTATTTTGTTTAGTAGCCAGTTTCTGGTGTGAGTAGTAACTGAGAACTTGGCTGATACAAAGGCCGCGATAATATAAGTTAACTCGACGACCTAATTACCGTAGACCAGCAGAATCGTAGTCGGTACTCAGATGTTTACAGGGTATTTAGAGGAAGCTGGTATGACAAGTTTTTTATTTCCCTTGTTTGAGGCGTGTGAGACATTCATAATAATGTATCTGTAGCTAGATTTAAAATTTTATTCTAACCAACCCGAGCAAGTGCAAAATAAAGTTTATGCCAATAGAGCCGCGTAGGACTAGACTTTTATCGCAATAGCCGATGTGAATACGAGAGATAGAGACAGGTTGTATCACTGGTTAAATCATTTTGGGCAAGTCTGGGCATGTGGTTTTGGCCTGAGCGTTTTTTCGAGCGATCAATTTTTTCGATTTTAATCTTCAAATATCTTGACAATGAGATCGCCTAACACAACAAACAACATATCAACTGTTAGATAAAACAATGCTTTTTTTTTAAATCAACTCAATTTTGACGTAACCACATCTTTAAACGAAAGGAAACAACTATCTGCACGCGTTAAGCCAATAAAGTTAACAACCCATCCTGAGGGTAGTTTTACTTTGCCAAAACTTTTATTTTTTGTAACAATTTATTGTTAGCAATGACCAGTTGTGCTAGACGCATTACAACTCCAAATTTTTATTAATTTTTGGTCTGTTTTTTGGGCGATTTTTATTGAAGAATAGCACTACTGAGAGTTATTATTCATATTTTATCAATAGTAATAGCGATGTCACCTGTAATGATATTGATAAATCGTCTGACTCGGACATGCTAACAGTCTTCTCCAAAAATGCCGAAGTGATTCTCATTCTAGAACACATTTGTGGTATTTTTCATGGGATCAGCCGATGTAATATTGTATGATGATTAATTTGAGGAAAAAATATTTTTTATAGACTTTGGTTCAAAAGTTATAATGGTTCATACTCGCCCCTGTCGAGTACTAGGTTTTGCCGAATGCGTAATTATGTCCTGGTAAAGAATTGATTTGGTAGCGAAAGGGTTAATACTGTTATGCGTAGCTGATTACTCATGACGCT
This sequence comes from Watersipora subatra, assembly GCF_963576615.1. Classification (NCBI taxonomy): domain Eukaryota; kingdom Metazoa; phylum Bryozoa; class Gymnolaemata; order Cheilostomatida; family Watersiporidae; genus Watersipora; species Watersipora subatra. The sequence goes on along the minus strand of NC_088708.1, from coordinate 29,840,901 downwards.
ATCTCATGGGACTGCAGATAATATGCAGAGAATGTGGATACTACAGCGTCACCAGGAATGTTGCACATTCAAGTGCTGACTCATTATGCATATCATATTGCTGCAGAGTTGTCTCACAATAGACTGGTGATCTTTTCACATGATCTATCAATCAAAGTGCTGTATGTTCAATTATGGTTTCTTGAGTTTTTCACATATTTTTGATTTTAGAACAATGAACAACAGATTTATCTCCACAGCAGGAGATCAGTAGAGATTTTGTTGCCAGCTCTTCACTCTAATTTAGTAAAGGTATGAAGCCATGGGTTTAACAGTAGGCATGTTTATTCCAGCATGTTTAGTCCAGTATGTACATCATCTAACAACTGTAGGCGTGTGTAGAGCAGCGCAGATGTATTCGATGAAGTATAGACACGTTTAAAAAAGCTTATGGGCATTTTCTACAAGCCCATAAGCATTCTTATAAGCTTTGTTACGATTAATGGAAATATTGTTTAATTCTAATTGTCTCTTTAAAAGTAGTTTTACAGCTAATCTTTTTTCTGTTTGTTATTGAATGTTTCAATTTTTTCCTACTTATATTCTTGATGAATACCCAGAGAATTTATTTTACATATAGTCAGAGCATGCAGTGCTCAAGTTCTACGCCTGCCTCTGCTATCAGAACAAGATCGTCTCAAGCCAGATGCTCTCCACTTGGCACAATGGCTCGGACCTCAGGCACACCGTCCTAAGACACTTGGGTAGAGACAAACCTTTCACAACGCGTATCCTGGCAGCTAAGTGGTGAGTAACGATTTCATTCACTTGACACTGTTGTCTCATTCTCTCAGGTATGGTTTGCAGTCCACCCTCACATCAGCTCTGGCGTACTCTTTTATTGCAACTTTGCTGAGTTGTCTGCTTTTTAACTGCAGCATCATGAACTTGTCTGCATTCATCCCTTCAATATTGGAGTTTTTTCCTTTTGTAGCTTTGTGGAGCTATCCGCCCTGGGTTGCGCAGTAGTTCTCCTTTATGTCTACACTATTATGGAATTATCTTCTCTCATTGTTTCAACATAGTGTAGTTGTCTGCTCTCATATCTGCTGCTTTGTCTGTCAACTGAGCATCATTGCTCTAGTTGATTCCATAATTGTACCTTTAGTGTGCTATCTGTTCTTTTATTTATTTTCATAGGATTAATTACACTCATCTTTCTATCCGCGAGTGAGTTGTCTACTCTTGTTTGTAGCCTGGTCTTTCTACACAGAGCTGGAGCTCTGACGAGCACAGACCCAGGGATAACTCTGCGAGTGAGTATTTAATGTAACCCGTAGCATGCAGGCATACACGCGCACAGCTTGCAGACAATTCTATATATTGATGCGTGACATATAGTTGCTACCTTGAGCATTGTTTAAATAGTATTCACTGTATTCTGCATGCTTTGAATTGGTAACTTATTGTCTCATCTTATTCGAGTTGTAATCTGCTCGGATTGCATCAAATCTTGATCATGTAAACGGAGGGCCTTTATCTCTGAATCTTTTTGGTCTATCAATCACTGTCATAAAGATGTCTTTTCTACTCATTACAAATCTAAAAAATTTAAATGTATTTGTATTGTCAGCTCGCAGCATCATTTAGTGGTTCATAGACCACTGCAGGAGTACTTGACCAACATTATATCAAGTTTAATGCAAACCCCGCAACTGCAGCATGCCTATGAACAGCGCCCGCCCGTATGAACAGCGCTGAACACTTGAGTCAATTATAATTGGCCCATTAAGTAATACAGATCAAAGTCTTAAGAATTAGAAGTAATATGTTGTTTGTTAGCTTTAAGGGATTCGACTTTTGGTCATTTTAGGCATGATCATTTACAGAAGAGTAACACACTTCAGTTGTACCAAGGTGCTGTTGAAAACTAATTTAAGTTTCATCTGATTGAACAGTTAATTTAGTTGTTATTTCCAAAGGGTGAGCGCGTTCAGTGCTTTCTCTTAGTGCTTTCCACTCATTTCTAGGCTAGAATATCAGCTTTTATGTGAAAATACATGCGCAACTATTAAAGTTAAAGAAGGTGTTCTACAGGTTATAAATCTCTAAGGTTAATATAACAAAATTAATTAGATGTTGAACTCTTCAGTTGAACATCTCTCGCATTCTTAGGCTAATTTATAAAAAGCCTCGTACAACAGTTTTTTTTACAGTAGGTTGTTTGATGATGAATAAGGTAACTTCCTATAACCACAAGCTGTCGGCAGCTTTCAAGTAATTACAGGTTTTGTGAGTGGCAAATGACTCGGCAGCGTGAGTCTCGACGTGCAGCTTCAATGTTATAATACCTTCTACTTAGAGTTCTCTAAAATGGTCAAGCGCTAGGGATGTAAAATTCAGTGGTCCGTTAATTAGTAGGGCTATTGTGTTGTTATTAGGGTAATAGTCATTAATGCATGAGAAAACAGCTGTTTAATATTCGATCAGTTCCTCACTGCTTTCACTAACCCATCAATTCTAACTGGACTTAAACATTTTAATGTTGCATCGGAGGTGTTTGCTAAAGTAACACAGATGGTAGGAATAGTGACAAAAGGAAATGGGAGTTTTATGACTCATGTTAGTCAGCAACGACTAGTCGTCCGTCCAAATGGCTCTAAAATTTAAATACGACAGCTTGACTGAAGGAAAGCAACATTATGCCATGTTCTCCAAGGTGGTTCATAGATAGAAACAAGCAATGGCTTCCATCATCTCGATTACATCCATAGCATATATGTCCAGGTTCTGCCTACGCTGGTCACGGCCTGCAAGGGGGATAAGTCTGTGCAGGAGAGAACGGAAGGGGCAGAGCTTATAGCATACCTGACCGAGTTAGATGTGGATCTGCAAAGGCAGGCGAGCATCACGGATCACTGTATTCCCGTTCTTGCAACCTTCTTCAAAGTGGAGAGAGTAAATGGTTGTCCCATTAAGGTCTGCTTAAATTATGTTTAATGTGTTTTCTATCTGTCCTATAATTCCCTGACTTGGCCTTTATTGAGAGTCTTTAGTTAACATAATCCGTAAAATATCCAATATGAATATATACTTAGAGTTTATAATTCTAGTAACATGAAATTTCTCCAACAATGTAAAACGAAATATACAAAATTAAAATTAAATGTTTGACTTTACATCCAAGGCGATTTTCAATATACAATGTTCAAAGTCTTTCGAAGTGTCACAATACCATGAGTGAAAGGGAAGATGCAAATCAAACAAATAAATATATTAATTTGTAAAACTATAAATACAACAAATAGTATAACTGATGTATTTAATGGTTATAGTAGCTATACTGTTGCATAGCCTTAGTCTATATTAGTATAAGTCACTCTGCATACCTCTGTTGCTGCCTCAATATCTGCGCCATTCACCTCTTCCTTCACTAAGTAGATACTTCCATTCGCATGTCTGTAAAGTAACAAAAATCTCCTTATATCGATTATTTTATTAATTTGTTTTTACATCCATTTCATACAACGCATTTGTGCTAATGTCATGCGTTATTATATGCAATATTAATTAAGGATTTATATAGGATTGTAGACTGGAACGAATTAAGCAAAATGTTGTATATGCTTAAGGGAATATTTGATTCAACATATGATGGTTTTGAAATATGAAGCAAATCTCAGAACGCATTAAATTCATATGTACAGCTTTGACAGTGCTACATTTTACTCTAATATGGTGCTGTAGTTCTATATCCAAAGTTCGATACAACCATACTTCACTACAGCAAGACCAAACTCTAGTGTACTTTAATATCTATTCGTAATGTTGTCATCTGAGTGCAACAAATACTAACTTATTGATACCCTAGCTAACTCTGATGATAACCTGGTGTCGCAGATACCAAATTCAACTTATTCTTGTTACTTTACTCATAAATGGTTACTAAGATATTGACTGCTGGACAGAATTGTTCTTGGCTATTTGCTACAACACCTAGGGCTGTACACTAGGCAGTAATTAGCCGTATAATGTCTGTACCAGGTATTACCAGCTCGGAGTGCAAGCTCTCTATACTAGTCAGCAGTTAGTACACGCTCTGTACAGTAGTTAAGAGTACAAGCTCTGTACAGTAGTTTGTAGTTAAGAGTACAAGCTCTGTACAGTAGTTTGTAGTTAAGAGTACAAGCTCTGTACAGCAGTTTGTAGTTGAGAGTACAAGCTCTGTACAGTAGTTAGGAGTACAAGCTCTGTACAGTAGTTAGGAGTACAATCTCTGTACAGCAGTTTGTAGTTAAGAGTACAAGCTCTGTACAGTTATAGTTAGGAGTACAAGCTCTGTGCAGTAGTTAGGAGTACAAGCTCTGTACAGTAGTTTGTAGTTGAGAGTACAAGCTCTCCACACTAGTCAGGTCGTATATGGAGTCTATACTCTGCTGGAGGTCATAATCCAACATCTGTGCACTAGTTATTGGTAGCTGATTAGGTGAACTAATGTTACAGTTTTACTTTCAGCCAGCCCAGAGGGACAAGTTACATGAGGCATGTCTCAGTGCCTATGCCTCACTCGCCGCTAATGATGAGGATATACGGAAGAGAGTACGTCTTCTATAGTACTTCTGCTTGCTTTGTGTCGATGCATTGGTTTTGTGTTCGCAGCGGTCTTATCCGTATCTATGGTACTTGATATTGGCTGTGCTTGTGTAGCTGAGGTGCTCTGTCATGTACTTGATATTGGTTGCGCTTATGTAGCTGAGGTGCTCTGTCATGTAGATTATAGAAACAGACAAAACAATGGATCAGATGGGCAGGGGCCTTAACAGCCAGAGTGTTGGCCTGCAGCTGGCAGCGGTGCGATGCCTTCATTCTTTATCTAGGTCTGTTCAGCAGCTGAGAACTAGTTTTCAAGATCACCCGGTCTGGAAGCCCCTCATGATGGTTAGTTATTCTTGCTTCTTATCATTCTGGATTCTTTTTACCATATCGATTAGAGATGTCCTGGTGCAAATTATAAGAGTCGATTTAGATGGATACCAATCTCATAGAGTTATCTCCCCCTAGAGTGATAACTGTGCATTCAACAACACGAGCGTTTCTGGTGCCAACAAGGAGCGTTTAGGCCACGCCTCTTTTTTGTGCTAGTCAATCGTAGTGATCGACAGAACAATAACGTCAGCCATGAGAATGATCATGAATTTCCAGTTAAGATAGTAATTATTGCTCATATTAAAGAAATGGTGATTATAGTTTATTACTCTAATATATGCTTATTATTTAAAGCAATTCAATACCTACATGCATTGCAAAGGCACTGAATAAATGGTGTTAAGTAAGTGAGTTAATGCAATCAGTTACTCCAATGATATACAGCCCCCACACATGAGGGGCTGTATATCATTGGTTATTCATAGATAAGATAGGTAGTCATACTGGGGTTGTATTACATTGGTGCGATGGGAAGCTAATCGACTACCATCAACTGAAAGTATTGACATTGTATGGTGATAGAGTGATTCATTGTCACCTCAGTTCACAAACAGCCCTTGCATGTAATATTAGATTTCAATACATATCAATCAAATACATAGACTAGCTTGAAGCAAAGATGTCCACTAGTTAGTGGACATCTTTGCTTGATGTAAGCAAGCAAAAAGTTTGAAAGTTAGAGTGGCAAATGTTGTTATATGTTAGTTAAAAATAAATTATACTTAATTATACTAAATTATAATTATTTAAAAATAAAATAGACTTTTTATTACTTTATTTATTAAATAAAGTAATAAAAAGTAGTTGTGAATTACTTTATTTATTAAATAAAGTAATAAAAATTAGCTATGATTACAATAATTTTTTATTGTAATCATAGCTAAACAGATTATATTTAGCATTACTTGCTAATTATTTTACATTTAAACACATTTGCAGTTTCATTTTTCTTCTTAATTCATTTTAACAAAAAACTTCTTTCATGATATGAAGTTTAAAAGTGGTAGTTGTTTGAAAAAGCTTGAAAACATTTACAGTTGTTTTTATTTTCTCTCTTCTCTTCATTTATTTCAATTACACAAAACACTTTTCATAATATGTAGTTTGAAAGTTAAAGTGGTAAATGTTGTTATATGTTAAATAAAAATAAATTATACTTAATTCTACTAATTATAATTATATAAAAATAAAATAGACTTTTTTATTACCTTATTTATTAAGTAATTTTTCATTGTAATCATAGCTAAACAGATTATATTTAGCCATTACTTGCTAATTATTTTACATTTAAACACATTTACAGTTTTATTTTTTTTCCTAATTTATTTCGACAAAACACTTCTTTCATGATATGAAATTTAAAAGTTGTAGTTGTTTGAAAAAGCTTGCAAACCTTTAGAGTTGTTTTCTTTTTCCTCTTAATTCATTTAAACTGCTTAAAAATATTTTCTCATGATATGAAGTTTAAAAGTCAGAATAGTAAATGTTATATAAAAATAAATTTTCTGTTCAAATACTTTTTTATTACTCGGGCAACACCGGGTAGTACAGCTCATAGTTGATGGCAGTTGATTAGCTTCCCATCACACCAATGTAATACAACCCCAGTATGACTATGTATGTTATCTATGAGTAACTGCTTGCATTACCTTCACTTTCACTCACTATCTATTCAGTGCCTTGGCAAGTCATGTAGGTATCAGGGATTACGTGTATGTCACAATTTCCATTTTCATAGTTCATTTCCATATTATTTCCATTTCCATAACATTTCCATAATTCATTTCCATATTATTTCAATTTCCATAACATTTCCATAATTCATTTCCATATTATTTCTATTTCCATAACATTTCCATAATTCATTTCCATATTATTTCCATTTCTATAAAAGTTCCGTAATTCATTTCCATATTAATTCCATTTCCATAATTCATTTCCATATTATTTCCATTTCCATATTATTTCCATTTCCATATTATTTCCATTTCCATAATTCATTTCCATATTATTTCCATTTCCATAGCATTTCCATAATTCATTTCCATATTATTTCCATTTTCATACTATTTCCATACTTGTAAAATAAAATTTCCATATCCATTTCCCTAAAATTATGGAAATATTTATGTTTATAGAAATGAAAAAGTAAACATTTCCATAATATGTGTAGCAATCCCTGGTAGGTATTGAATTGCTTTAAATAATAAGCATATATTAGAGTAATAAACTATAATCATCATTTCTTTAATATGAGCATTAATTACTATCTCAACTGGAATTCATGATCCTTGTTTAACCCTTCTCATGGCTGATGTTATTGATCTAGTCAATCACTACGACTGACTAGCACAAAAAAGAGGCGTGGCCTAAACGCTCCTTGTTGGCACCGGAAACGCTCGTGTAGTTATCACTTTAGAGGGAGATAACTCTATGACCAATCCTATCTGAAAGCTCGCCAAATCACGATTCCAGCTCAAATGTTTTGTGTTGCATCTTTGATGTTTTTATTACAGAAGCATAAATCAAATCTTTAATTTAATAGCTATTTTATTGCGCTAATATTTAAAAAAAAATTTGTATTCAAATTTATTGCATTTGCAAATGGGAGTATGCCATTACTTTCATAACCTGTGCTTTCATAGCCCGTGATTGGTTGTAATACCGTACTTTTCGGACTATAAACCGCACCCCTATATAAGCCGCATCTGCTTTATTTTACAAAAAATGATAATAAAACAATACATAGGCCGCACCTTTGTATAGGCTGCATAACTCAGGACAGTGCTTTTTAACGCGGCAGCAATTTTGCTGTTTAAAACGGAACAGTGCCTAGCGGCACTGTTTCGTATTAACCGACGCTTTTTAACCTAGTGACTAACGGAACAGTACCGTTAGACATTGTTTCGTATTTTCTTTCATCGCTAGAGGCACACTAATCGGCGATTCTGGTTAATGCGCCCTAGCGGTAAAAGAAAAAGCCACAGAATAGCCGCACCCTTATATAAGCCGCATAGCTCAAATCGTCAGAAAAAAGTAGCGGCTAATAGTCCGAAAGGTACGGTAATTATCATTATGACTGGAAATTTCGACGCAAATTCAAATAGTAGGAGTGGGGCATCTCTGTTTAAAGTTTACATCAAAGGAAAAAAATGTTTGAATGACAGTGACCAGCTTTAGCTACTGTGCATCTCGTTGTACTAATTATACATGTAGATAAATGCTACTAATATGCTGGGGTGTTACTTTATCAACTGCTCGCATCGGTCGGCCAATTTCAATTCTGCACAATCACTACATCGACATCACAAAAATCACTACATGCACAATTGCTACATTTGAGAGAACCAATTGGTGTTGTCAACTGCTCAGAGTCTTTTGAGTGTTACTCGTATGGTATACACTTGCGAGTAACCAGATCTCGCCGCATACGCCTATCTTATGGAAAAGCTGTACTCAATTATCACATATTTCTCCAATGTTTTTCAACAGTACGTTGTTACATTTCTGCAAAACTACTTGAATTACTTATAGTTTCCCTATTGAATGGTCTACTGAATGGTTGACTACTGACAGAGCATCTTTTCTCAAGTCACCAAACCTATAACCTTTCTACTCTATTTGTATCTATTTGATCCACTAGATGCTGAGAACAGATAGCTGTGATGAGTTGCTGAATGTAGCTTCCTCGACCCTCTGTAATCTACTCCTTGAGTTCTCTCCTAACAAGGAGGTATGTAGCTTAATGTATTTTTAAACCTGCCTATATACTCAAACCTCGCTAAAATGAACTAATATAGGAGGTGAGTGGTCCGGTGTAGCCGACATGCCTATAGATAAGTCTATATATACAGAAAAAATCACATCACTAAGGTCTATTTACACTTCTTATTGTGTACTACGCTGTTTGTACTTTTAAACAATCAGACTGAGATGATACATAAGTACAGTCAAACATGGATAACTCGAACTTCAAGGGACCGAGCAAAAGTGTTCGAATTATCAGAGCATTCAAGTTATCAGAGCACTGTCACAAGTCCATATATTTACTTATTTATTAGTAGATACATGTACATATACAAACTATAATATAAATCAAAAGCACAAATGGCTTGTTTCAAATTAACTGCTTCTAATGTAAAGTTTAAAACGTTTTCATGAAAAAGTATAGAGATTTTTCTATCACTTGAGATTGGTTTGTTGTTTGAGGTGATGTTATTGCCAGGACGTTTTTCAGATTGACATTGGCAAAACTTGATCGTTGTTGAAATGCTCAAAAGAAAAGACATTTTTTTCTTTTGGGGTTTTACCCACGATCAATTTTGCCGTTTTTTCTTGAAGTTTATGCAGATTACCTTACTTTACCTGGGATTCGTTAAGAGCAACACTCCGAGGCAGTTCAATTAGAAGTTTTACGAGGTTTTACGGTACATTCTATATCACTCACGCTTTTTTAATAGATACTTAATGAATGTACACACGTATTCTGTGTTTAGGTCAAACGATGAATAGTTTTTTGTAGCTCGGACAACGTATACGTTTAATTACAACATTTTTTAAGACGTTTCAAACATTCAACATTCCGACGTTGATTCAACACGGAATCAACGTCGGAAAACTATTCATCACGGGCTAGCCGAGTCACGCACTCAAGGAGTTTCGCCACGCACATACAAAACAACATGCGATTTTTGTTTTGTATGTGCGTGGCGAAAATTCTTGCGCGCGTGACCCGGCTAGCTCGTGCTATTCATCGTATCGCAGTATAAATCAAATTTCACCAAACTCTTAGAAAAGTCGTTGACAAAAATATTTTGCCGATGGTGGTAATAACGACGCTTATGAATTACGAAAAGATGAAGTTTACCTCTATGGCTTTGAATAAAGTGATTTTCTAAAGCGAAAACAACCGTTTCGGTAGCTGTTGGGCAAAAAAACAGTTCGAATTAACAGTGTTGAGTTCGAGTTATCTATAGCAATTTATCATTACGTGGGAACGGACCAAAGGAAATGTTCGAATTAACCATGTGTTCGAGCTATCCGTGGACGAGTTATCCATGTTTGACTGTACATAAGTTCGACTAGAAAACCGTATAGTTAGTATTTATTCACCTTACATGAATGATTGCTGATCTTTAGGTGATGAACATTTGTCAGTGGTAAATGTGGTGATCTATTCTAAGTCAGAAAAAGCTGTTGGCTGATAACCATTTGTAGAAGGTTAAGGTAACTGAGGTTGTGTATCATCCATATTTTTATCAATTTCCATAATGTTGGGATGAGCAGGCTTGAGGAACATTGTTTTTTTGGCTGATGTTGTCAACAGAGATGATTTCTCTGAAGGCTCTAAAATGTTAATAGTATTCCTCGATCTCACTTTCTGATGCTACATCGATGTAGTTGGTAATATTATCAAGTGATTCCCATATGGGAGAGTTTGAGTTTCAGGGTTTGAGAGTACATCTTCGCCTTCGTCTCTAGAATCTTGTCTGTTGTCACCGGCAGGAAAGAACACGCTGATCTCTGTATTTTTTCCATCAGCACTTTGGTAGCCAGGGTCACTCTCCATGTCTTCTAATCAAGTCCTGACAATAACTTCAGCCATCTCTTTGCGGCCCATGTCAAGTTATAATGAAAGTCCCTTGCTTCATATCCTTCAAAGTCAAATTTCACATCTAGATCATAATGAAATCTTTTTCCATGCATTGGCTTGGGTGCGGATTTTTACAGCATTCCATGCAGCTGCAACATTAAATATAGCTGATTTGATGTTGTACATGATGTTATCGAGTGTCTTTTTTTTTCTTTTTTTGTTAATAAGGTCTCCTCTTTTGCCAGTACAACTAAATTACCTTATCTAGATAACATCATTGGTATACCCTTTTGTCGGGTACAATTACCCCGCCCCTATCCACGAATTGTATGAGTGAGGTAATATTGGGTAGTACAAATATGTATCATAACTTCCAATCCTCGTCCATAAGTTGCAGTTCACTTGGATGAACAGGTGTGTTATCTATGGGGAGCAACTCTTTTACCTTATTAGCGGACAATTTGAGAACCTTTTCTTGTGGATTTCTCACTGCAGGTTCAAAGTGTTTGTAGAACCAGTCCTTGAAGGCTGTCATGTTGAACCATGATTTTTGAAAGTGATAGTAATGTACCAGTATATGATTCATGCACTCTTTTAGTGGTTGCGGGCAGCCATACATTTCCGTTACCCTTAGTGAGAACTATCTGTATTTACACAACATGGACAAACGTTCTTTGCTCAATTTATGACCCGCTGTGGCATCCTCATGTTTAAAAACTCGAGTCTTTTTCGGTAATGAGTGCCAAAATAATCCAGTTTCGTCTCCATTATACAACTAAAATAATAGTAGCCCCTCACCTAACTTAATCAGTAACCTTTTTCCTAAATGGTTCCACGCATTTGCCAGCATTTCCTGCAGCATTTCCTGCTTTTCCATGAGTTACTTTACTACCCAGTCCGTTGTGATTGTGAAATATCACTTGTCTCAAAATGAATCCCTATTTGCTGTACAAGCTTGATGGCATCAGCTTGTATCTCAGCATCCTGGACTAACACACAACTTTAACATTCCTGAATAAGACGCTGCGCCGCAGCCTCAACGTTTGTATCTGCACTAAATCAGATACGCTTTCTTCAAAGTTTTAGAGCAACCATCCATGTTACATTCTAGAGCAAAAGCACTCTGATTCTATTTACTTTGCATATTTTGGAAGCTGTTTGTTTGTTGCACTCCATACACCTAAAAGCTTTCACTGCAGATGCACCAGCCTTTAATAAGTGCTAGTTTCTGGTTGATTGATGTCACTTGTTGACTGATGTCACTTGTTGACTGATGTCACTTGTTGACTGATGTCACTTGTTGACTGATGTCACTTGTTGACTAATGTCACTTGTTGACTGATGTCACTTGTTGCCTCTGAGAGATAACTTGCCTTTACCCATGGTAGTGTCCATCTTATCGGTAACCAGACTAGCAGGCTCCATTTTAACCAGAGTCGACTAGGCAAGTCTAGGGAGTCTTATCTTTAGCAATAGTTGGGAAAGTGTTACCAATCTGTTGGTGGATATGTGAATGCGTATTCATGTTGATTAACGTGTAATCATGTTTGATTAATGTATTGTGATTGAAATTTATTGATCATATGGATTGATTTATGTTGATTGGCATGTATTCATACTGATTGGCATGCTTTCGTGTTGATTGCGTGAAACATTTAAATTGTACAGTGCAGGTAGTAAGAACTGAAGCTTTTTGAGAAGCAGATATACTGCTTTTACATTATATTACATCTTTATGAATATTATATATTTATGTTATGTATTTCAGGCTATTGTTGACTTGGGAGCAGTGGACTTATTGGTCTATCTAACTTTTAGTCAAAAGGTTCCTCTACGGTTGAATGCTGTCTGGGGTCTCATGGTTGGTATTTGTGGTTTTGTGGCTATGCTATTATTATGTTTCCTGAAATATCCTGAAACATTCTAATGGAGAGTTTGTTTATGCATGTTAGAAAACATGATTACCATGTCTTTTAACATCGTGGTATGAATTTGATGAATTATCTAAGTACCTGAATTTATGTAGGCCCACAGTTTTCATTTTAACGAATGCACTCGGCTTCTGTTAATCATTCGAGCCTTTGAGTTGACGAATAAAGAAATAAAGTTTATTACGTTGTATTTGCTGTTCACTTCTGTTGTAGAACATGGCATTTCAAGCTGATCAAAAGGTCAAAGCTGAATTAATTCGAGTGCTCGGCAGCGATCAACTTTTTTCACTGCTTCGTGACCCTTTTACAGAGATAGTCATGAAAACTCTAGGGCTTCTCCGGAACCTTCTTTCCCCCAAACCTCATATTGATGATGTCATGCAGCTCTGTGGAGAACATGTATGTTTGAGTAGTTCATGCGTCAGCATGACTGTCTCTGTGGAGAACATGTATGTTTGAATAGTTCATGCGTCAGCATGACTGTCTCTGTGGAGAACATGTATGTTTGAGTAGTTCATGCGTCAGCATGACTGTCTCTGTGGAGAACATGTATGTTTGAATAGTTCATGCGTCAGCATGACTGTCTCTGTGGAGAACATGTATGTTTGAGTAGTTCATGCGTCAGCATGACTGTCTTTGGTTCTCTTAGGAATCCAAGATTTTTACCGATCTACTTTGGTCACCTAATACTCCTTTAGTTACAGTAGTTACAGGTGGGAGGCGTTGGCACGTTCTCCTTGTCAGAGGTTAAATAAACAACACGTACAGGCATGATTATTAGGGATATGATGAATGGATTGCTGCAGACGATACAAAAATAGCTGTTTAAGATACTTGTGTTTTTATAGGTTATACAGGCAGTTGTGATGATACTTGAGAGCGAACACAACGCAGAGATCAAGGAGCAGGTGAGAAAACCTTCAGAGTTATCTGAAGTATCGCACGAGTTAACCTTTGCTGGGGTTGAATAGGAAAGCAGTGAAATCTATTAATCACTAATACTTTGTATGTTGTTGTTAAATGAATGCAACCAGCGATGCAGAAGGATTTTAAAGGGTTCCAAACTGTCTCTGAGGTTAAATTTAATGAGTTGAAGCTGATATAGCAATGTTAGGATTAATTCTGCTTCACTAATTAAGCTAACAACATGCAATGGTGATTTTATAGTGTGTGTTAAAATGTCTGGTCATCCATACTTTGCTATGCTATCATTGCATCATATTATTTTGTGTTTCAATGAAAGGATAGTAGAATTGGAAGCTATCGAACATTACGTTTAAACATTGATGATGTCTCCTAGAGAATCTCAGTTTATTCAAATACTGAAGATGTTTCATGCCTTTTTATTTAGAGAACGGTGTAGCTCGAAGACTGATAATAGCGTATTGATGCCCATGAATAACATTTACGTTTACCCATAGGCTACATTTCATAAGTATGGGTGTTTGACTATCGAACCTCTTCTTTTTAAATATGAGCTTGATGCGAAGACGCTAGTGCAAAAACCGTCAGAATATTGGTTGCAATTTTTCATTTACAGGTAGTTGATTTGATACATAAACCTTCAACCGCTCTAGTCTGTCTGTTCAAGGAACAGTTGAAGTGCGCCTTTACACTCGTAGCTTCGTGTGAATCGCCTCAGTTGAACATTTATATGAGCATGTCACACATTATCAGTCCTTTTCATAGCAGCAGCTACTTCTGCGCATGTCCTATGAAACTTTTCAGCGTTATGTCATGCTAGTTTTTTGTTTTCAGACTCTTTGCATTCTGGGTAATGTTGCTGATGGCAATGCTTCAAAGGATTACATAATGAATAATGATGACATACTCAAGAAGATTCTAGACTATATGGTGAGTCTAGCCCGCTAAATATCCTTGCATTCGCTGCATGTCTGTTTGCTTCTAAGATACATGTATGTTTGGTAGAGATTGCTATGCCTCTGAAGATGTCTTTGGATGTGTGTCCATGCAGTCGGAGATTATTTTATTTAACTAAATTTCATATCCTAGAGATAGTTGGTGTGTCGCGGTGTTAAGTTCTTATGCTAGTAAGGATTATATGATTGTTAACCAATTCAGCTGTTAGTAGCTCTAGGTATACAGGACCTGCAACTAGTCATTTGTTGAGTTCATTTGCATTCCTCCTTTACCTTGCTAATACAATGTACATGGAGTATTACATCTTGCTATATCATCTTACTATATGAAATGCAATATTACAATATCAGACTGATGTAAATGGTTACTGTACTGTGACAGTTCAAATCTTCAAATTTGATTAATTGCATCTAATTTATTTATCAGTCTCACTTTTCAAGCAGTAAATATTATAGGACAGTCGATGGTCAAACCTTAATGTATGGAGTTAATTCATCCTGGTATTTGCTTCATATATCAAGGCTGTCATATGTTAGAGCAAAGATTCTTTTAAGGAAATGCATGCACTGTATGTGATTTTATATGGTCACACGTCTAAAACTTAATGTTAAATATTTCAGGGTATAACTTATAACATTGAAGTGAATATGTTATATAAAAATATTAAATACTATGTGTAAAAATCTACGAGCTTACTGCGTTTTAGTACTGAGTTTCGTATGTCAATGTTTTCATATCTCAATGCCATATTTCTTATATAAAATAGCTAGATATAAATTAATCTGTTCCCTTACTATGAAAAAACTATCTAAAGAGGGTCTTACAATGGATAAATATGCTTTTGTTTCAACTCAGTACCTACATTCATAAAGTAACAAATACATGTACCTATTTAGTGGTGATGATCTGCAATAAAATGTAACATCATTATGTACAGTACTGTATGGAGTTCTGACTTTCGTGACAGACAGACTTGACAGCAACACGTTTGGTACCCTAAACATCTGACGCTACATAACATAAGCTTTAACTTAAATGATTTTATCTGACTAAACACATACATGAAGCTAAGTTTTAATCTTTTACTAAACAAAACTTTAATGTTGTTTTCGTCTTAATTTTTGTTATTTGTGTCCGGCTGTCGCATTTTGCTCTGCTTTCACTATAACTTTTAGCCAACCTTTTTCAAACTGGTTCGACGGAAGACCGAGCAATGCTGTTCTTGAAAGCAGTCTGTCACATATTTGGCCATTTAGTGGTCTTCGATAACTGGCTCATATGCTCGTATCTTGAAAGTTTCTCGTATCTCAAGGCAGAAACTTTCTCGAAATTTGCTTGTATCTCGATTTTCTCATATATTTAGGCACTGGTTTGGCGAGGTATGACTGTACAGCTTTTCTATACAAGAGATGTGTAGGACTTTAAGGTTGACTTGCAACAAAATTCACATTACAGTTATTTGATATCAAAAGATTCACCATGTCTTACTCTGTTGTGTTGTAGGTGCAAAATATGTGGGAATGTGATTACAAGCTCTTAAAAGCTCAAAAACGAACAGTTAATCGCAGCCACACGAGACCGCCGTAGTTTGGATTCTCTTTCCAAAATGGCTTAAATGTGACGTAGTTGTGGTAGATGGTTTCTGTTTACACTTTCACGCAACCTTATTCGTCGAAATATTTTCACAAAAATACTTAAATACATAAATATACTTCACGCATTTAATAAAACCAAGTCTATTGTTGTTACGCGTCTATTTTATCATCATTGTAATGCTGTCACTTTTAGCACTGATATCTTATAACTTACCGTAAAAATTTGTTAAACTTTTTAATCTTAACTCGAAGGAGTGCATATCATTGTCTGATAATCATGACGAGCCTGTTGGTCAACTGTGATAATCGAAAAGTGCTGCAAAAATTATTTTCGAAATATTGGGTCACATGATCAGATTACGACTTGACGATTAGTTCAAGCCGAAACAAAACTGTAAAGTAGCGAGCATCTATATTTGATACGGGGTCTTCGGTGAAACCCGAAGTGTTTGTCATAAACTAGTGCTACGATAAGTTTATATTGAACTTTTTATTGGCCTTTCAATTCACGTGAGAACATCACGTGACAAGACAATAACCAAACTATCATGACTACGTCAGAGAAATAAACTGATTGCAATCTACGGTGGCTTTTCGTTTTTGAGCTTTTAAGAGCTTGTAATCACATTTCCACATATTTGGCACCTACAACACAACATAGTAAGACATGGTGAATCTTTTGATACAAAATAACTGTAATGAGAATTTTGTTGCAAGTCAACCTTTAAGTAGAGGTTATGATTGAGTACTAGAGACATAAGTAGAGGTCATCATAGAGTACCAGAGCTAGTCTTATTTACACCATGTTAATTTTATAAATTTAACAACTTATTTATATACTGTTTTGTTTCGTTTATATCATTTAATTATATCGCCACTTACAGTCGTTTCCATCTTTCTTCGTATCGCTCTCAATTTCTCTTCATAACCACTAAATAGCTTTGAATCAAAGATGTTTGCTTTTATTATCGGTTGTTTTAATTATAGGGAAAGTGTTGCTTTTTTGCGTTACATTTCTTCTGATGCATGATATTGAAACGTGAAAGGAAGGTATGAATACTATTTAATATTGTTCAAGCTATGTGGAACTGAACTACTGGATAGAGAACTGTATAAATTTGTACTGATATTCAAACTGCAATGTTTTGAAAAAAAACTCCCAGATTTCGAGTACTAGATATTACTCTGTATGTCAGACATAAAGTTTTGACTGTATAGTCATATTCGTATGCAGCCATATGCATTCAAGGATGCTATGAACCATAGCCTTTGAAGCATAGACACGCAGGTAGAAGACAAACATTGTGAGGAGGCGATTACAACTACAAGTTGCTTCAGGGGCCTAAATTGGTGCAGACTGCCCCTGAAGCAACTTGTAGTCTGCACCAATTTAGGGAATACACAAGGGTGATGGTTGGGGGATCCACATTGGTGACTGGTCCACTACACTAGTGAAGCCCGCATAGAGTGAATTACATGCAGGTGATTTCAATGGAAGGGCATCCATGTGTATGCAGACTTCACATCTTGTATCATTCAAAAAAGAGTTTGTCATCTTTTCTTGCTGGTTGCTTGTAGCAACACTCGAACAAAAAGCTCAATATGGCTGCCTTGTTTTGTGTGACAAACCTTATCTGGGACACAGAAGAGACAGGATGCCTTGACCGGCAGCAGAAGTTACTCAATATAGGTGTTGACAAGATCATCGAGCAGCTCAAACGGTCGCCAGACAAGGTACTTTCCGAAAAGTAAGTATTGCATATACAGAATATATATATACGTATATATATCCTACTGAAGTAAATAATCATTTTATACGTAATCTAGTTCTACAAGAAGTTAATACTGCAGTAATAAATATTTTCTGTATATAAATAGGTTACCGAATGAGCTGCTCAATGCGTTGTTATCTCATCATTGTAGAGCAGATACGACGTTGCGCATGTTCAGTGCAAAGAAGTGACTAGATGGGGTGGCATGGCAAAGGACTCTGGGTAAAATGTGTTGCATCACAGAGAATTCTATGTGATAGGTAGCTCACTGGCTGTGCTTCGAACGGTATCACTTTGCTGACGTTGTCTCTGTTTACCCTTCCATTTTCACAGCCATTGATCATATCCCTATCATCTTGTCATGCCTGTACCCATTCACCAAAGTCATTAGATTATGCCAAGCAGTTGTACGCAGTTGAGCAGCTACCAAGATTTTAAATACTCAACAGCGATGCAAATGATCAGATATACCATATACACAGTCAAATTTTGTTTGTTAAGGACTAAACAATTTGCTTAAAATGGTGGGGCTGATCTTGATAGCTCACCCGTATGTGTAAACATGCCGGTTCCTTTTTGTATG
This sequence comes from Watersipora subatra, assembly GCF_963576615.1. Classification (NCBI taxonomy): domain Eukaryota; kingdom Metazoa; phylum Bryozoa; class Gymnolaemata; order Cheilostomatida; family Watersiporidae; genus Watersipora; species Watersipora subatra. The sequence goes on along the minus strand of NC_088708.1, from coordinate 29,822,581 downwards.
TCTCTGGTTTTGTTCATGCCTGAACCATTGACACCCACCTAAACCGAGTACATGTCAACCCTGTGAAAGCTAAGCTATAGCTACCAATGTTATACATCTGCTCTGGTTTGATTCTGAGGTTATGAGAGAGCTTAATATTGCATAAATTTATTTTGGTTCTTATATTCTGATCACGATATCTGACCATCAATTGGTTAAAAGTTTATTAAATTATTTTGGATTGGTTGAAAGTATTCTAAATGATTTTGGATTGGTTGAAAGTATTCTAAATGATTTTGGATTGGTTGAAAGTATTCTAAATGATTTTGGATTTGCACATTCTTACTAGGCATTTGGAAGCTCTCCATTCATATGCCCTATCAGACATTTGGTCGTGTAATTATGTGTCGATGTTAATGCAATCACAGCTTATTAATGCTATCTTGGTATGACGGCTATTTATTGTCAAGGTTTTGTTAGATATCATCATATTCTTTCATCTGGTGACTCTGCTTCCTTGCTCAACTTCGGCTGCTTTTGTTTCTGCTATTTGTATATTTTATTCTGTAAAATCATTATTTTTATATTTATATATTTCCCAATAATATTGTTGCTCGTTTTTGTATCACTTGTTTCTAGTAGCGAAGTTTTTGCAGGGTTTTTCGCAAATGAAACAGTCATCTAGTGCAAATTTAGTTTTAATTCAATTTACCATATAAACAGTGGCATGCCGTCATCAGCGGCCATGACCGCTAAACATTGCAGCAATATTAATGTGTTCTTCACTTCTTGAGAAGTTGCATTTTTTTTTATGAAGTCTCTAAGTATTGGCTCATCGTGTACAGATATTTCCACCCTTCTCATCTCAGTGACGCCGTGTTTCATCACGCCATATTTGTTGACGAGCATTACGGCAAAGTTACTGTGATGCGGAAACTCGTATCCCAAAGAGTGCAGGGTCTGCATGAGAAAGCGGTAGCGGTCGAGCATCACCTCCTTCAGCTCACCTGTTTCTCTCTCTACTATTCTCTGCTGCAGATTGACTACGTTGTAGCCGTAGAAGCTTTTATACTTGCATTGCTTGTTGAATTTACCATTGAGCACAAAGCTGAGGATTCGCTTATCTAACTGAAAAGCGATCTCACCTAGTAGCCGACCCTTGTTTGCCTCAAGAAGGCTCAGTTTGTTCAAATCTTTCGGAGTCTTTTTAGCCTTGTCCATTGACTGCGGCTCCTCGGCAGTAAATTCATGTGATAAATCACCATGAGAAGACGACTCTGTGAAGTGTGCAGGTAAGCTTGTTTGGGTGTATTTAGGAGGGCTAGGAGTTTGTGTTGAACACTGACGGGGACAGCACGCCTGTGTGGCAACGTGTTGGCAGTTTCTTGTCTGTGTTGAGGTATGGCATGGTAGCTGTGTACACTGAGTGGCAGCATTGGTCGGTGTTGCGGCGGTCAAGGTTTCCCTATGGGTGGTTTTGACAGGTGTCCGCTCTGTAAGGCAAGTTATGTAAGTGTAAAACCATGTGATTCATCAAACATAAAATTTGAAACTAGATATACAGCACATTCATCAACAAAAGGGAATTTTTTACCATCCACCATCTCCGGAGAACTTTGTCTCTCCTGCCTTCGTTTTGAGCGCTTTCTGTCCAAGGAGTATGTTCTGTTCAAATTCACTTTTTTAGGCTGTAATTTTCGATCGATAGTCTGCAATTATAATAATATCGTTATTTTAACCCATTAATTTTTAAAATATTTAATTTCATGCCATGTTATTTTTATCCTAGTCTATTGCGCAACTTGTTAAATTTATTCATTCAGCCACAGAGAAGTCGAGTTGGTAAAACTGTTAAGCTAACAGCCTGGTAGACTTAGTTATTTGATCTGTTTTGTGTGCCAGTCTTTAAATCTATTGTTTGTGAGACTCATTCCTTTTTTGTATCTGGTTAACTGACTAATTTATGTCCACAACATGCATAGTTATGATCATAACATTGCACGTTGTGGGCGTATGGCTGACCAAGCACAATGACTGTAAGCCATCATTGGTAAATTTTTTGATGTGTATAAATGACATTCCAGGAGAAAGCAAGCTAAAAACTAAAATTATGAATTTTATTATCTAATGTGAAAATTTAAGACTACACAGTGTAGATCAAATGTTAACTAAAAACTTAGATTAAAGTTAAAATCTATACTTGAGCATTCATTTTCCAAGCTGAGAAACAATTGTAAAACTAATGTTTTCTTTGCTTTCCCATGAAGGTTCAAGCAGGTGACTACCTTAGGTTTATATTTCATTGCAAGGGATGTGTGTTGTGGAGGTGGCTTTGAAGGAGCTACATGTAGGTGTCGGTGTTCACATTCCTCCCAGTGGGCTAACAAGTCATGTTTTTTTCTTTCTTTCCTCAATTTTCTCTCTTCAGCAGCGATAGTTCTTCTGTCTCTTGGAAAGTAACTGGACTCCAGACAGTCCTCACTTTCTAGCAGGACACCTACAGCATTTCAGTTTGATCACAGTTTATCCTGCGCACCACTTGCCACTAGGTTTTACAGGTATTAACCATTCTTGCTTGCTAACCCTTCATCTCACAGCCGTGTCATTTTTAAAATTTGGCTTTTGTGTATAATTGTTGGGTACGTCTTCATTGAGAGACTTCATGGTTTCACTCATCTACGTAAGTGCAGAATAAAAAAGAGCACATATGCATACTAGATGGAGATGTTGTTTAGACTCTTATAGACTGAGGCGCTTATCATGGTGGTGAGACAATTGGAAACTGATGACTAAACAATTCCTACTAAAATAACAATTTTACCAACAAAATAAAGCTACTATGGAAACACTCAGTAAGCAGTAGTAAGGAATTCAATAAGAGAAGGAAATGTGTATATATTATATTACTGTCAAGCTCTTCGTATCTTAAGGTGCTTTCTAGTCTGGTGCGGTTTCTAGTTTCAGGTGAGGAGTGCCTGGCGTTCACATTACAATTAGGCTCTCTTTTTCTTCCAGATGATCTTGACCTCTGTTTCTTTTTGTCTGAATCACAAAAAGTAATGTTGTCATCAAAACACTCATGGCAAACACAATGGAGTATGAAAAATTAAAATATAAAAGAAAGATGCTCAAGCTATAACCAAAGACAGTACAGTGGAATGAAAGCTTCAGAAGTGTGCAAAGCTCAGCCAAAGCCACTGATGTCTGTAGGCTCAATCCAAACTTGAAAAAATTTATCTCATTCCAACTATCTTTCATTCTGTTGAGAGATCAGAATTCAGTATTCAGCATCAAGGAATGAACTGTGTATGAAAACAAAGCAAATATTTCATTGGCTAATACTAGCCGTGTTTGTTCGCCCCTGTCAGAATCAGATTGAGCAAGACCAACGCTTCAGTTTGGGTGCTATGCATTCACCTCTTCAAGGCATATTCACTAAGTAGTTGAAAGGAAAAAGCTGCATCGTTTTATGCACTTGCGCAGAGGCATCTCAACATACAGTACTTGCATTCTGCAAGACACTATTCTGTACATAGTTATTTCTAACTAAAATACTTCCACCATTTCACTGCACCACTCTCAATTAGCTGGGCAGCACAAATCTGTAACAATTATAGATCTCACTATTATTAAACAGACTCTAGAGAAAATGGGGGAAGATATCTGTCCATTCCACCCTTTGCAATAAGGCTGAACACATACATGTACATACAAATAGGTGTGCTTGTGTGCTTCGGTTTCCCTATGCCTTTCTCCAGACCGTGGCCTTTCTCTCGAACCTCACCAATGTCATCGCTATCCAATGATAAACTCTGGTATTTCTTATAGTCGCTTGTCCTTAGTAGTATATAAAATGGGTACAGCAATATATACAATGAGTACGGTAAAATATAAAATGGGTACAGTAATATATACAATGAGTACAGTAATATATACAGTAGTAATCTTCTTATAGATCAGGTTTTGCATCCTCAAAATATTTAAGCAGATTTGCAAATACTGGTAAGTATAACTTACGAGTAGTGGTTATCTCCTCTTGCTAAATTGGCTAGATATCGGTGCTCATTCATAATGTCTTGATCATATGGAGAGTGACGAACTTTGTCTCCTTCCTAAAAGTCATTTTACATTGAAAGTGGCTTAAACATGATTGTATACTGCTTGCATTATACAATCATGTTTATTGTAGTATTCCAGGTGTTGACCTTAGCATGTACTCTCGCCTCTTGTAGTTAATTTGTGAACATTTTATAGCCAAATATGAACACTTTCTCCATTTAAGATGAAATATGAATCGCCAAAAGATGAGAAACGTAATATTTATTGCACATTATTCCACCAGATTGTCATAACTATTTTTGGACTAGACTAATGTATGTTTACTGTAAGCAGAATATGAAACTATAATAAAGGCAGTGAGCCAATGAGAACTGTTAGTTATATATCATGAACAACTCACATAGTTCATCAAAAGTTAATGCAATTTTGGTTGCTATAAATAAACTGCTCCCTGCTTACCAACTCTGCTAGTTGGCAGTATTCATGTCACACTGTGGGTTTTTATTAAGGGTAGCACTGTTCATTCAGCTAGGCACGGAAGAGAACTTTCGTTTTGCAGGAAACCCTCTTCAGAGCGATATAGTATGATTATTTGTATGTTAACTAATCAGCATGGAGTATTTGTAGATTTGACCAATCGTAATACTTTACTAGCTGCTTTCAGATCATTGGTGGAGTTGAAACAGTTTCATTTGCTTAGTTCAAGAGGCTGCCTACAGCTTTCAAGACAAGGTTCTGCTGCGGCCATTTTGTTCAAACCAGCAAAGCGCAGTTTAAAAGACAACGTCTGGTCAAAGGTTATATGAACCTCTATTCTGCTTCATGCCTTGTTGAACCCAATCAAATCACCTCCATAAGCATGTTGGAGAATAGGCTTATTTTAGATTGTTGGTCATAAGTCATGCGCTGTATCATGGCACTGAAGTCTACTTCTACCTCCACTTATTCATCATAGCCCTAACTACATCGTATAGCTGTGTTTTGATTTCTAGTTTCACTGTGTGCTTTACTAGTGCTAAGACCAAAGTCTAACCTGATCTGCTCCATTAAATTTGTTAGAATAAAAAATTACATGGGTGTCTGCAAAAATAAAAACATTACCAATATTTCCTTTCAATTTCTTTAATCTTCATAGATTAGCCTTTAGCCAACTTTTGTCAGGTATTTTCTCAATCAATTTAATAAATTCTTTTTTATAAATTTATTAAATAGAAAATCAAATTTCTTCAATTTAAGTACTTTTTAAAGCTCAAATTTCAGTTGGACATTCTTTTCAGAATAGAGAACAGTTCAAAAAGAACTTGCAAAATTGCTGATTAGTTCATCTATTTGCGGATTACTACAAAGTTCGTTGCTGTATTCACTCTCAAATGATCTTGACTATTTAACGTTTGATAGAATGTCCGCAGTGTTTCAACTTCTTGTTTATTGCCAGCCATCGAAATGCTTCTCGGTGATATGTGATTGGTTAATTTAGTGCAGTACAGTAGATTTAGTTCATCAGAGTAGCCTCAGCGCATACAAACCAATAGTAAAATGCATGACACAGAGTACTTTTAATTTAATCTTATGAAAGAGCAGCGCTGTAACCTGATTAAACTTTAAAGCTGTAGGTAGATTTCTGCAGTTTAGCACATGAGGCTAATTTCAAAAGCAGTTGATACATTCAAGTAGATAGCAGAAATTAGGAATGACATCAAGAATAAGTTTTGGAGTAGCCTTAGCTCTATATATATGTTGTAGTCCAAAATACCTTCGTTCTAAATTTTACTACTTCAAATAAAATTCTTTGCAAAAGTTAAAAGTAGTGACTTACTCTTGTACGTTCATCATATGTTGGGCTACTTGGGCCATGTGCAGACAAATCTAAAAATATCATCTGTCATAAATATTTTGGAAAACATACATCATCACTGCTTTTATAAAATGCACAGCTGGCAATAATAATGTAATAGGGATTATGCATTTATCACATTTGTTACAATATTTAGAATGAATACAGTGACAGTACCATGAGAGATAATCATGTGTAATCATTATGTGCACAATTATTCTATGCTATGGCAAGGTGATCAATTGACGCAGGGTTAGTGCGATGGTTCATCAATATGTATATTAGAGTTCAAATCCAGGGTGTTGCAAACTTTTGTTTCTAATGCTCTTAGCGTTGCGATGGACGGAAATGTCTTTTATTATAGTAAAGATTCAGGCTTTTTCCTAATTAAATGCTTGCTTATCACGTAGCAATGCTTTGTCATGAAAAGACAACTCATTGGTCATCATTGGAACCATTGGCAATAGATACGAACATCGTTCTTTGATACAATTACTGCTCACCCTTTCGTTTACCACAATAGATATGATGTTGATCAAGTAGATGCACAACATCACTGAGTATGTGCAGACCGTGTAGCCTCAGGGCCTCCTCTCTCAAGTTCAGCTGCTCTTTTAAGAGTCCATTCTCCTCTGATAGTAGATCATTTGTAGATAACAACTTTTGTAAAGAACTCTCTGGAAAAACTTCGCGTCTCTCACTAGAATCAGAGATCAATGACGTCTTACCAACTGACTATTGGAGAGAATGTCTCGCCAAGCCATTGTCTAAGAATCATATGTAGGCCTATTTCATAAAACTTTACATTCACTGTCATTTATATTAAAATAACTAATGCAGTTCTCAATGGCACATTTAAAACTTTTATTTTAATATAATCAAAAGTTAATTTAAATTATATACATGTAGACATATAACGGTCTGCATTTTGTATATGGAATCTATATATATATATAATTCTGGAGTTAGTTGTAGTAGTATCATTACTTCCTCAATTTATCAAGTTCAGCCTTCAGTCAAATTACAACGTTCCGAATAGCTTGCTTCAGCAATACCTGTTGATTATCAGCAGCTAGCTTAGTGCCACGCTCTTTGCAATGTAAAGCAAAGTTTGCTAAAACTATCTAAGCTTTATGGTACAGGTTTGGATAGTGAATGGAAGGGTGCTTAGGGCAATCCAACACCTTTCAAAGTTTTTATGCTACTATAGTTGGCTATGCTACTATAGTTGGCTATGCTACTATAGTTTGCAATGGTACTATAGTTTGCAATGGTACTATAGTTTGCTATGCTACTATAGTTTGCTATGCTACTATAGTTTGCTATGCTACTATAGTTTGCTATGCTACTATAGTTTGCTATGCTACTATAGTTTGCTATGCTACTATAGTTTGCTATGCTACTATAGTATTACTAAATTGAAATTTTACAGCTGTTATTATCATAATATTAACTTTATATTATGTGCCAATATCTCGATAAAAGGCATCAGTCGCTTGAGCTTTGACAGTCATAAAGCAAACTATCCTGATAACTAAAAATCATAAATTTAATCAAAATCAGCAAACCTTTGATTAAGTAAATATGAAGATTTGTTTGACTGTAGTTAAAACTAAAATAATACAAATAATATAATAAATAGAAATAACACACTCGCCATGTTTGCCTCAAGGTACAGGAACAAACAAAACAATAATGGAAAACTGAAATAATATTGGAATATCATTTTTTCAATTAATCTTCACTAACAGCATAAAATTTTTATTTAGTCTGCATCGAGTACTTGAAAAACCTTCAAAAGAATCGTGTTTGGAAAGATTTTGTAATAGAATCATATTTGTTTTTAGAGAAATTCAAGTTCATCTTTATTGCAAAACTTGTAAGTAGATTTATTTATATCTGGAGTTACGAGTAAAAAGAAAACATCCCTAATCTTTTGCCCTATCATAAATAAAATTGACAAGTACATGTCTTTCACCTGATGGTCACTCTTTTCTGGGATGGTCGACTCTCATACCTTGGTAGTGGTTCTCTTTCACCTTCAGAGCTGTTGGAGGAAAGGTCAGTGTAGCGCAGAGTCTCTGCTCTAGTTGAATATGACATTGGGTACGTAGGTTAACTACATATTGTCTCAAAAAATACCATTAGCATCGTTGCAATGTTTCAAACAATCGCCCCAAAAAGTTCAAATCGATTGTTAAACATTTGAGCTGAGTTAGAAGTAGTAATATGTATTCTCATCACCACTACTAGTTTAGGGGCTGTGGGTCACGCGCAAAGCTTTGTAATGTATTCAGTGAATTGTAACATACATCTTGCCAAACCTACTTCTTTCCAATAATGCAGAGGAGAGAGCCCGGTCGCATTCACTTTCCTGTTTTATTTGCAAAAAATTCATTGCATAATAGAAACAACTAAAACAAACATTCTTGTAAACAAATCATTAAATGCAATGCGTTGACTAGTGGCTTGAGTGCAAGCAGCCCAGCTCACTGTTCATTAGTTAGAGAAAATAACCAATGCAATCTAAAGCCAAGTGGACTGGTCATAGGCCACCCACCGAGTTGACTAGACCCCTAATTGACCCTGAGGCGACTAAATCAGGATCCAAATCACTCGTAAATTTGTTAAATAGAGCGACACGAGTTAGCGGTAATGACCTTTGACCTTTATTGGTTCTGAATTACTCACGTTCTAATCTGCTTTTTATTTTGTTTGTGTCAAATATTCATGACTTTAAACAAGTTTTAATGTTGTTTTTACTTAAAGTGTTTGCAAAGAAGATTATATAGTGATCTGCAGAAAGTATTCTTATTGGTTTTATGCACAGAATTTGAAGGTTTTTCATAATTGAAGCAATTGTCTTCAGGTTCAGGATAACTGGTAAACCTTTCTTTTGTATAATTAAAATTCTGTCCAAATCAGGAGTTATTTTTTGTCTCAAGATTCTAAGCTATAGACAAGTTGTAGATAACAGAGAGTGTAGTACTTATCTATCACCGCCTTTTTGTTGAAGAGAGATTAGACTGATCTCATAATAACTAGTGACAAGTTCAATATTTTGAATATTTGTTTTAATGCGCTTGTTGAAAGTTATGGAGTTATAATAATTCTTAAAAATTTGGAAATTCAACTTTCAGTACTTTAATTTTCTAACAACTTATTGGTGTAAGTATAATTTGTTGCGTTTAATTGATTTTTGAAAGTAACTTGTGATATGTTAGTGCTATTCAAAACTAACCCATTCAAGGATAAACAGTTGGGTAACTTTTAAAATTTGTGTATAATTTCTTCGTTTTTTTTATAAAAATCTATAATTCTGAAAGTAGCAAAGAAAATGCAATGTAGAGATATTTAACACTGCGCTTAATCATTAAAAATAAGGTATGAATTTTTTTGGGAGTTCAATTAAAGCAGGATATTCAGAAGGTGTTACTATATTCATAACAACAAGTTGAAAACTTAAAGTACTAGCTCTTTAAAGAAGTACAAAAAAAAGCTCACTTAACTCATAAACAGAGAATTTTTCAACGAGTAGTATATTGTGATCAATAGTCAGTGTCCAAAAATCTATCCAAATTTCAAGTTTAAAGTAGTTATTATAGAAAGATGATTTTAAAATAACTCGAGTAACATTCGAGACAAGAGCCGATCTTGCAATCAATGGCATCAATCATGTCAATTATTATGTTGATCGTCACTCTGTTTTGCTAATGCAACCAGCATCAAGGGAGTTGTCTTCACAGCTCCAAGTAAAATAGAATAGACAATCCTAATAAAAAGCTTGTTGAGAAGCAGGACACACACATGGAATGTTGAAGACACACATGAAAATTACACTATCTTGTTGTTTTTTAAAAACAGCAAATGCCTTTTGCTCAAACTTTTTCATAGCAAAATCCACATTTAATATTAGAAAGAACTGTGGAATTTTTATTACTGGTTTAACACATTACGGGTAATGCACCGCTGATAATGGAATTAATCACAAAAACGCATTCACAAGCTAAGCATTGGAATATTGGGAGTTATCATTACTTGATCATTTCTTTTAATTTTTTGTTGGCTATAGAGAAATTTGAAGCAACAAATATTGGCACAGGTAGGTAAGATATAGTAGAAATTGAGAAATTTAATAGATAAATATTTTACTATTACCAAGTATTTTCTAAAATACAAATTACAGTTAGTAGTTAGTCCTGTCCAATCAGTGCACCACACGGAGCCTGTTTATTTGTAGAAAAAATCAAAAAATGAAACCCAAGACATAAAATATAATTTGTTTCGATAAAAATTGAAGATAAAATAGATTTTTCTAATTTTCTATGAATCAGCATAAACTAGCTTATATAATAGCGTATTAATATATTACATTAGTATAAATGGCAAAACTCACTGGTATAAAAATAGGATATTCAATATTGCTAGTAATAGTTGTACAAGTTTTTGTATTGTCTTAATATGCATATCACTACAATGTTTCTTAACTTGACTAACCTAAGTTTACCGTTTGTAGCGCTTGATGTAAAGCCTAAATGGTGAAGTCTAGTTTGCATGAGCATATCTGAACAGTTAACAGGCTTGCATCTTTTAAATGTATTTTATATAAAGACTAATAGATATTTGCGAAGAACCTGATTCTCTGATAGTTTCTGTTTTGAACCGGGCTTGACTGCATTAACACATCGACATATTAGATATGTATAATGTGATCTTCAATCCAAATGATGAACGCTGCTGCTAACGACATCATCTCGAACTAACGACTCTAAGGTATCAAAATGGTACGGAGTTTTTGGCGTGGAAGGCAAACTTCCAAATGCGAAAGTAGGGTTAGTCCAGAAAGGGGCAACTGTGGTAAGAAGGTTGGGTGTACAAAGCAGTGGCGAGGCCTGCAGCTCCGTCAAACTCGGTACCTTATGTGCGCCGATGGGAGAGAAGAGCCCACTCGTTGTTGGCGTATTGAGATATGGTGACAGTAGAGGAGTAACATTCTCGGGTGGTGTCAGTGATGACATCAACATTTGGTTATTCTCTCCCTCATCAAACATTTCAAAGAAAAAAGGTGGAATTTCAGCGGGTTTGTCCAATTTGACAGCGAGAACTCTTTCAGCATGTCTTGTGGAAATTGTTCGTAAATCTGTAACCTGTAGAGAGACAAGATCTAAAATAGTAGAAGATCTGCAAATGGAAAAACAATAAAAATTTCTTCTCGAACCTCTAAGTAGTCCTTAATGTATATACATGTGTACTTTCATTGGGCAGCTCGTAATCATTTTTATAGGAAAAATGATGTTTTATATATGCCGCCACAAAATAATAAATGAACAAATAAAAAGGTATTGAATGTCATATAAACAGGAAAACAAAAGTTTGAAACTGCTAAGTTTAGATAAACATCTAATCTCTTTGACAAAAAATTTCAAAGATTTGGAAAAACAATTGTTGAGTGCATTTTTGGGCAAGTATAAAATATTGTATAATTGTAAAATTAATAATACATGTAATTATATGTATAATTATAAATGTATGATTATTTATAATTTATGCTTGCAGGGATCACAATATCAACTTTTTTTCGTTACAAAACATCATTCAGGGAAATCCCTGCAAAAAGTCTTTTACTTGTGAGGTAAAAATATTTGACTTCACTGTCAGCTGTGAGGTAGTGCTTATCTTATTTGAAATAAAACTATTTTGGCACTGTTATGGATCTCTCTACAAATAAGGGCAGGCATTTTATCTAACACTAGCTTCTCATAGAAAAATAGAATATATGTTGCGGAGAAGGGTGCAATATTGACACATGCGGGTTGATTTGAAATGCATGCAAAACTGTTACATTCACAACCTATAGCGCAATGATTTTGATTGAGCTAGCCTGTTTCTATTGGCTATTACACAACTGCGGCATCTGTTGCAACATCAAGGACAAAAATGTTTCTCATGCATATAGGCACGGACTGAAGTCGTGAAAATTACTAATCAATTGTCACATTTTCTGATTTTTAATAAAGTGATTTCTCGTTGTGATCCTGTAATCAGTACATTTTGTATCAGTAAACAATCTTGTTAAGGGTGAAAATACATTTCTGTTGTATGTTTTGTGAAAATAGCAATATCTAGTTCTCACCGTCATTACTATTGGATCCTTACGCTCATCAGTAATGAGCACTTACCTTCATTAATATTGAGTACTTACCTTCATCAGTATTGAGTACTTACCTTTATCAGTATTAAGTACTCACCGTCATCAGTATTGAGTACTTACCTTCATCAGTATTGGGCATGTACCTTCCTCAGTATTGGGCATGTACCTTCCTCAGTACTGGATATTCATCTTCATCGGTATTGAGTGCTACGCGCCATCAGTATTGAGTACATACCGTTATTATTATTGGGTACTTACCCTAATCGGTATTGAGTACTTACCTTCATTGGTATTGAGCACTTACTATCATCAGTATTGGGTACTTACCTTCATCAGTATAGTTGCCCATCTACCAAGAGAATGGTTTCGTTGCTCACACACATAGCGGTTGAAAGCTCCAACGATTGCCTCCTGACAGCGCTCAACAATATGTGAGTTCTTCAGGCCTGTCCTGTCTGCAATATTATGGAAGTCCTACTTTTTATGGCATACTACAGTTAATTGGCTAACTACTAGAACACTGCAAAATAAAATTGTTATTTTCAATGTCTTTGTCCAGAGGAAAAAACCTACAACTGCTTTTGTTGGCAAGTAAAACCAATTATAAGAGGTGTTTCAAATCAGCAAATCAGATCAGTATTAAGCACTTTAGCTAGCCAATCAGCCAACAGAACGCTTCTCTAGTCAGCATATCTAGCCAATCATAAATGAGTTTTTTATTTATAATAATAGTATGTATTTCGGCAACGACTTTCTTTTAGACAGCTGTTTACCTGATTCACATGTTGGAGACAAGGCTTGCTAATCTATAATGTCTTATTTGAAGTTGTGCTTCCTTGACAGACACTACCTGATTGCATGAGAAGAACTGCTGCTAGCATAGCAACTTCTGTGCTATCAAGATTTAGCCTAGAGATACTTTTGGCAAACTCAAAGATGGGAGCCATGAGAAGTCTGACACCGTGGTGAGATATACCAAACAGCTGGTTTTTGTAAAGCTTGTAACCATTTGACAGAGTCAGTGACTGATCGGAGTTGTTATATCGGCAGGCAGCACGCAGGCACATGATCTCCATGCAACAAGATTTGAGCAGCAGCACCCTGTCATCTAGTTCAATCTGTATGAAAACAGTTGTAGATATATGAAAGTACCGACATCGCTGCCAGTGTTTGGATGGAATGATGCTACTGCAATAATGAAATATAATCTAGTCATTTGTTACTCAATATAACTTTGTAGTGCTTAACATTTCGCAAACCACGTGGGGTCTATTTAACAGAGCCTATCAATAGGCAAATAGACTTTTAAACCTTATATCTGTATAAACAATTTTATGCATTTCAAAACTTTTTTTAATATTTTCTTTAATATATTTGGTCATAAAATGAAAGTGCATTAGCTGAACATTTCTTTCTGGTGAAATATCATATATCATTTGTTTATACTATATATACATCTCAGTGTTTGTCTGTACTCTGTCTGGGTGTCCAGTTATAGCAATAAAGCTTTAGGAATGTAAAATCTATTTTGCACTGGATTTGAACTCGGAACCACCAGTTATGCAGACAGGCATTTATCTAATACACTACGCTGTCCAACTGGCTATACTATGGAATAAATTTCTTACTTATTACACTTGTCAATCTTTCATGGCTTCACACTTAATACTTCAGCTAGTGTTATGCGTCAATCTATACCAGAAAAAAATATGTGCTCATAAGGGAAGAAAAGTGCTTAAACTCACATGACCAATGAGACCATTGCAATCAGTATTGAGCTGTAGTGAGAACCTCAGCCGGCACAGTTTAAATTACACAGAAATAAACACAGTACACAGAAATAAACACAGTACACAGAAATAAACCAACACCTTCATTTAAGTTTAGAATTGGAAATGTTGTATCTGTTGATTAAAAGTAAATTTTCTGTAGAAAACTTTTTTATTAGTCGTGCAACGCCAGGCATTCACCTAGTTGTATAACAGTGTGGAAGCCACGTCTAGCATGCCTTTACAAATGGGGAGTTTTAAGGTTGCTGCATTAATAATGGCTTCAAATAAGCATGGGGGCACAATTGACGTTGAGTTCTTTTTTGCACTGACTTGACTGAAATTTGAATTTACAAGACTTTATCATAAGAGATCAATGAGCCAATGTATAATAATTTACTGACTCATCACTGCCGGGATAATATACTCTCTACCAATTTTTTTACTACAATTTGAACGATGTAGTAAGAAAATCTTGCAAATCACGCAGATTGCTTTGAACTATCTTAAATTCTGGAGTATAAGTCAAAAACTTGGCATCAAACTTCAAGCATAAAAATTCATCCTCAACTTACACAGCGGTCACACTTTTTATGACGTGAATTCTAGTAAAATCCATCTTCAAAAAATCATCATATAATTACATAATATGATATATATGGAGGGGTTTATATATATTAAATAATAAAATACTAGTAACTCTACTCAACATGACATGATACAACACAACTTCTTATTTTTTATCATTCAAGCTGTCATCGCTAAGATTTTCTTCTGGAATAACGTGTTTTGGAAAATTCAATGCTTTGTTCGTGCTGTCTGCCTACAAGCTCAAACTTTGGTAACGCATTTGACTCCGCTATCGTCTATTCATCTTTTTTTTGTACATGAATTACAGTTTTCACAGAAGTCTCTCTTGCTGTATGGTTTTCCTGTTAAAAACAAACATACATATTATCAAAGGTTGCAGTTTATCAAAAGTTTCGTTCAATTGGTGAGGCGAGCCAATACGATGCTGAAGTAATGTTTTTTGGGCCTTGTGGTCTCCACTAGAACTGTAGCCTCTCGTTCTTTAGTTAATTGTTGTGCGTATTGCCGGTGACACAAACAAAAACATGGGCATTTTTAATGGCATTTTTAAATGCCATTTCCTCAGCTGCGCACCGCCCTTCTCAGATGCTGACTGAATGATCAAACGATTAGCCATCGAATGATTTGATTGCTGGTACATGTCAAAACCACGATTTTTAAAGCAAACTTTAGACTTTGACTTACATGATGGGTCGGCTTAAACGATGGAATTTATGGTATGTATGGCACCCAACCATTCGACAAGCAATAACTCCTCCAAATCAGGAACATGTTTACACGTATTATTAGTTGATTTTAACAAAAAGAGAAAACTCCAGCTTAATGACTGTTCTTTTGCAAATAACTAGCTTGTCTGAAATGATTTGATAATTGAACAGATTGGATCCTGCATCTTTCTAGATAGCAAATGTTTGTTTCCTATTTCAAACCTGTTGTAAGAATTGTTGTCAGCAGTCACAAAATTATAGCAACAAATGGAAGAGCAGCATCTGATACTCACTGATTCAAAGCCTGGCACACTCTTGGCAAAGTCTACCACTTTGACTATGGATGGGGTGATGACCTCTGCGAGCTGCTGCCACATTCTACAGTTGTTGTCATCTGAATCAAGTTGCAAAGAGGGCTGAAAGCAAAGGATTTGTATGAAAGTAGAGATGTTCTTGCACTATGCACTGGGATGGCTATACAGTGTTTCTTGCATGAGTGATGAGCAATACGTATGCCTTCAGCCCTTGTCTATGAGATTTGAAAACATAAAGGAAGTTAACTAGTCGGAAAGGAAAATAATTAGCTTTCGCTAAGTATCTTACTCATGAGCCTTGCTTGTCAACTGCTAATATATTAGAGTAACTAGACAGTGAGACATTTAGGTAATGGCATCAAAATTTGTTAGTACAAAGGTGAACTTCTATTTGTCAAGGTTTTTGCACTAAAGGTGAAGGAAGCTATAAGGAGAGCTTCAGGTGAACTTTGGGGTGCTTGAGATAGGACAACAGGTATAGGTGGAGTTGAATGTATAAGGTGTGCTGCAAGGCAACACAGTTACCATAAAACCTCTATTTCATCGCTATGGTGCTGTATGTTTCAACCCTTTCTCTATAGTGGCGTTTTCTTAGAGGTGACGTTCAAATAGAAGGCGATGCTGTATTTTTCAACTAACTCGTCAGAATTTTGGTAAAAAAAATTTAACTCTTTCACGGGCGAAGTGATGCTCGCGTCACTTATACTTTGCGCTCTCTTTCGAGTATAATGACATTGTTGTTACCAGTATCAACAATTTTGCTGAGACCGCTTTCATTTATGTCAAAGTATTTGACCGAGTCAAACAAGAAGCTACTATTTGCCAGATACAGTTATTAATTATTTTTATGGTGTCCGTTTCAAAGTTTTAAGGAAAAACCGTCGAGCTTTGTAGTTAGAAAATGAACTTTGGTTCATTACAATGGCTGCTAATATGCTATATGGTGTTCCTGAAGAGCATTGTCATCATTCATCAAAACGTTTAAAAGTATTCAGGTAAGATTGCGAACTATATCATGGATGAATCTGAAGACATTGGATCAGATTTAGACATTGGTAACGTGTATCAGAGTGTAGTTCTGAAAAGTCAAATGATCTATTTTCTCAAGTACACTGTGGCTACCACTACAGCAACAACAAAAGAATTAGTTTTTATTGACGTAACCGAGTCATTGTTAGTACCATTTCATGGACCCTTTTCTACTGATCATTTTTTATTATGGGTTTGTAAAAATCAAAGAATGTCAAAGTGGCAATCAAATGGAGGTGGTGTTCAGTTATTAAAAGGTGGCATTTTATTTTGCAACCTTTTTCCAATAGTGGTGTTCTATTAGAGGTGGTGTTCAAATAGCGGCTTTACAGTAGCTTAGCATTAAAGATTAACAGACAGCATTGTAAAATTACATCTGTTTATAAAAATACAGTCATGATATTTCATTTTTCAGTAATGATTTTGATGCTCGAAGAACTTTGTAAACTGGCCTATACCACAAATATTGGGTTTTCGTTAAATTGATTCATTTTTGTTAATAAAACATGTAATGTTTTTACTTATGCTGTTTATGAACAATGAAAAGACTATTTTGTAGTGGTTGATCTGGTGTAAGTGTGGCACTGACTATTCAAATCATTGTTCAAATAACTGTGTGAGTAACATAGAAGATGCTAATGCTTACAGACACTGGCTCACGGAGTCTTCCAGAACTTTTCTCAAAAGCCTGCACAATTGAATTAATGATGTTAGAATCAGATTCTTTGAGGTAGGAGGGAGTCGATCTCGTTGACTGGAGACTGCAAGAACTCCCGTTTGGGCTGACCACAACGACTGGTTTAGAGTTACTTGATGTCACACTTGCTGTCGGGAAGGCAGCAGCAGCACTGCTGCACACTCCTTGCACATAACCTGTACTAACTCCCTGTGGAAAAAAATTCATTTAGCCAGTTATATAGTTGTTTGACAATATATGGTAGTTGCCTACTCACTCTATAAAAGCATACATCTATTATTATAGTATACAACTAGCTAATATGAGACTATTATCACTCAACCAATTTTCTTTCATATCTCAGTTTTCGAGTAATCGTCTCAGCTACTCATAACTCATTCTCCCCACTCTTTCCAAACTTTGTTTAAAACTCATGCCTACCTTTCTTCCACTTCCCCAACTTCTCATGTTTGGTCATCAGAGCTGTTTTTTAAGACTGAAAAATGACTCGATTTAATCTAATCGATTGCTAATTATCAATCCAATTGAATTGCTAATCAAAAGATTAGCAATTCAATTTCCAATTATTTTGCATCATAGATCAGTGTAAGTATCAATTCATTTCAATTCATTAAACAAAACAATACAATTCAACTCTCAATTCTTCATTTATCCTAAATTCTAATTGATTGATTCAATTCAATTCTTTAGACAAAATCAATTCTTTATCAATTCGCCTCTTGTCCACTATCTAGTCTGTTCAGCCTTTGCTCTGAACAGAAGTTGCTCACCCACACAAATTTTGTTGGATAACTCCTATGCGAAACAATCTTAGAAATAAAATAACATTGATTGTTGTAGTTTTATTTTATGATATATCAGTTTCTCAAAGCGCTTGGTGGTTACATTTACAAAATAAAATCTTTGTTAAAGTTGCCGGGGTCATCCTCAATCTATGGGGACGCGTGATGAAGCCCCATGACTAAATACACGTTCCACCGGGGCACTGGTTGCAGGTGGAGTGCATAGAATCTCTTTAATTTCAGCCAAACTTGGCATCTGCTTCTTGTGTTTACTCCAACACTCTATACAGAGACCTGTGGAAAAGTTTTCAGTGATGACAATCAATTTGCTTTCTACAGTTAGTCCAGAAAGCATCCGAGCATGACACAATACTCATTTATAAAAACTAGCTACCAGATTTGCACCATCACTAACACTAGAGTGATATCACATTGTATTAATCAACACATTACTACACATAGTTTACAGTTACAGCAGCAAACAACTGTAACTTTCAAACTTCATATCATGAAGAAAAGGTTTTGTGCAGATCAAATAAATTAAGAAACAAAATGAAACGACTATAAATGTGTTTAAATGTGAAATAATTAGCAAGTAATACCTGTTTTGTTATGCTTACAATACATTGGTGATGATTTGGTAATGATACAATAAATACAAACTGAAAAAAACAAACAAACAAAATCCTGAATATGTTGAATTAATAATAACAATTCATGCATAGAAGTGTGTGTCTATAAAAAAGGTTACTGTTTCAGCGGAAGCTGTCCATCAAAACTTTGAATACGACCATACTGGTACCTTTCGATACTGGTACAAATTTCAAAATGAGATAC
Source organism: Watersipora subatra (assembly GCF_963576615.1). Taxonomy (NCBI): domain Eukaryota; kingdom Metazoa; phylum Bryozoa; class Gymnolaemata; order Cheilostomatida; family Watersiporidae; genus Watersipora; species Watersipora subatra. The sequence continues at coordinate 29,803,832 of NC_088708.1, read as the reverse complement.
GGAGCTTTCTATGTCTGACCGGATGGAAAGAGAATGTAGAGACTATTCTTACTTGAAAGAATACAATTGTCTACATGAAAAGTATTAGCCTTTGCCAATTTAGCAATTGAACCTTACGAAAAACCGAAAATAGAAGTTCACCAAAACAAAAAAATCGTCATGTTTCATAGAGTTAATAAAGTTCATAGAGTTTCAATTAATGTATCATGTAGCATTTGCAATTGAGAAAAGGGTACACAGCGTGTGATAAAAGCAATAGAAGGCTAAGGACTGTATAGCTCAGTGTTTAAATGCTCGGTTTGAAACTTGCGGTTGCAATCTCTATGAGTGCAAATCCAGCAGGCAGTGAGCTTATCCTTCTGAGATTTTAATAGCTCTAACTAGACATACTGAAATACACAAGTACACAGAAACAAACTTTGAGATATATAGATATATATATATATAGATATATATATAGATTCATATGTATATATATGTATATATATCTATATATATATGAAAAAAATATATATAGATGTGTATGAATATATAGATATATATATAGATATATATCTATATATATACATATATATATATATATATATATATACATATATATATATATATATATATATATATATATATATCTATATGTATATATTGCTCAACGTTGGTGTGTATGTTCGTGTATTCGCCTGTGGGTGTGTATGTCCAGCTATAGCTTTTATTAAAATCTTGGAATAAAGAATCCGTATCGCAGAAACGTTGATCTCGAACCCTCCTGTTCGCCAGTCCGATGTCGTACAAATTATGTTACGGAGATTGATTTGTTCGCTAGCCAATATATGTCGGTATATGGAGCAAATACCCAACGGCTCTGCGTACTATGCAGGGTGATTGCGTAACATCACGGAGACGAATAGCTCTCATTAGTAAGCTTACTCAAATTTTCCATTGGCAATGAGCCAGGCTAATAGCAAGTGGCAGGCAACTCTAATGACTTCTCATAGTTTATAAGCTGATTTTTAATACCAGGGCAACGCCGGGAAGCACAGCTAGTATAGATTATATATACATAATCTATACTAGCTCTATACTTACATATATATATATATATATATATATATATATATATGTGTATAGATATAAATATATATAGGTATATATATAGATATATATGTATACTTTACTTGATTTATTTATTATTATACTGTTGTTTATAAAAAATTATTTATTAATTAATTTATTCATAACAAAAATTTTTAACATCCAACTATGTATATAAATCTCAAAGTTTGTCTGTATGTATGTCTGTACTTAGGTATATCTAGCTATTGTTATTAAAACTTTGGAATTTAATTTCAGTTTCATGCTGGATTTGAACTCACGGAGGTTCCACCACAAGTTTCAAACAACACTTTTAACCACTGAGCTGCACAGCCCTTAGCATTGGTTTCACTCTTATCATACACTGTATGCTATTTCTCAATTCCTATGCTAAATGACGTATTAATTTAAACTCTATAAACTTTAGTAACTCAATAAAACACAATGCTTTTTTGTCCTCGCCGTACTAAAGATAATTTGTTTGCCAATATCAACAATAATTTCTCTCGTAATTAGAATTTGGCGATTATATCTCAGTTCAGCGTCATCCGTTAACGTAAAAACAAGTTCGCAAACAGATACGTGATAAAATTTTAGTTGAAAGTTTATTAAAACTAGATCTTCAAGTATGTTTTTATTAAGCTAAAATCATATAAGTTAGATTCAGCATTTATGTTAAGGTCCGAACGCACTAGGTGATTTTATCGCGTGCGTTATGAGAAGGGGGAGATATCGCTGGCGCGTGCTTAAATACACTTGGAGCAATTCACCAACAAACCATAAGGCGGGCACTCTCACAAACTGCTAATAAAATTCCATATCTTTAGTTTCTTCAGAGTTGTTAATAAATTTAGGTAAGTCAATATGGGGCCTTCTAGGCAACGACGTAAACAACTTCCGCTTTTGTTATTAGGTCTATCTCCCTTTCACGGATTGTACACTACAAGAAGACATAAGAAAGAACGATTCTTGTATTTTTAACAGTGATATTTAACGATTTTTATATATAGTCAACTTTATAGTAGTTTTTTATATTTAATATATTAAATATTTACCATTCTCAAGATAATCAATCTGCGCAATGATTGACTCCAAATGTTGATTTTCGACTGGATTTTTTTGTAATTTTTGTGTGTTATGTTGTAAAGGGCTAAAAGCGCATTTATTAAATTTATGAACAATTCAGTGTTCGTTCTGATGATGTTTCAATCGTAAAAAAATAGCAAAATGTTGCTGCTGTACATTGGTGAACATCGATATAAAATAATTACCTGCCATAAAAATGCATTCTGGAAAAAAATCAACCAATCGAAATGCATCTGGCTCGCGATAAAGTTGTGATAATGGCTAGCGTTATCGCTCTGCATGAGCTCGCTTAGTGAGTTCTAGCGCAGATTAGCGCCACCCAGCGCGATATCGCACTAAATTTCGCTTAGTGTGTTTTCACCTTTACACATTTGTCTTGAAGGTAAGAACTCTGCACGTAGTACATCGTAATATTACATCTTCTTGCAGATCATAACTACAAAATACGCTTAAGTTATTGTAGGTAATTATAGTTACTAGGGTTAACATATTGTTTTGTTGCTATTTTTTAATGATGATTTTGATGATTTTTAACAGGCAGTAATTGCATTAGATAGTTACTATGGGTTTCTATACCACTCTATACGTCTATACGATATTTTCGCCTTATGATGCCAACACTGAAACGAACTCAAATCATATAATCATATACCAAATCATTTTTCATTGTAATTATAGCAAAACAGACTATATTTGGCCATTACTTGCTAATGATTTAACATTTACATTTAAACACCTTTACAGTGTTATTTTCCTTCTAATTTATTTCAACAAAACACTTCTATGATGATATAAAAGTTGCAGTTGTTTGAAAAAGTTTGAAAACCTTTACAGCTTTTTTCTTTTTTTTTCTTAATTTATTTGAACTGCACAAAACACAGTTTTTCCATGATATGAAGTTTAAAAGTTAGAATGGTAAATGTTATATATATTAAATAAAAATAAATCGGCTGTCCAAAACCTTTTTCATTACCCTAGCAATGCCGGGCATTCATCTAGTTATATTAAAAATTTTAAATTGTATAGTAATTATTGTTTATTTATTAACCACTACTTGTAGCACATGTCAAATGAATGTTATGAATAACGAGTAAATGGATAATAATTACAACTATCAATCATTTAGATAATAGACAGTTGGAGATAGTTTAAAATACACCAAAAATGAAAAGTTTAGGATAGAGCAATAATAATTAAAGATAATGCTCTCTCCTTCATTCATTTACTACATTTAGACCCCTTTATTCATCTCATAATAAATTCAGTACAATGATTACCTAAATAAATAGTAAACTACTTATCACTGCAGGCACTGCTACGTCTGAGGAAAAGGTGGCATCACTAGCGTTAGTCCTATCAGTGGTGTCCATCATATCTATAATATGATTATAATAATAATACTGTAAAAAATGAATGTTGTTAGTAATAGGCTGATAAAATATATTTACTAAACATTGAATAAATTAGTGAAATCACAAGACTAGTGAAACTACTTATTCAACGAAAGAAAATCTTGCCAACAAACCACAAAACTGAGAACAACTAGACCAGTGAACTAGGTTCAACTTACCTCTGAGTTCCTAGTGATAAATTCAGACAACTGCGTATGATGAGGCCTGATGCTTGAACGAGATGTAGTTACATTCGTTCGCATGACGATCAAAACAGCATAGTTTAATTTGTTTCCAGCGCACAGGCAAACCGTAGAACTATACTATATCATTGCGTTGCACATTAATAGTAATACTGGATATTATAAACGAATAAAACATATGCGGTGATATCAAGATTTATGAAATCGTTAAACGTGCGTGACTGGCATTACTGGCACTTATGATTATCTAGTTGGGTTTATTTTATTTTAAGTCTTATGTCCATCTTATGTCCATGGTGAATTTTCCACCAACGCAGTAATAAATTACTAATAATAGAGATACTAAGATAGTAATAATAAAAAAAGGCATTGACTCGAGTCTTTTTGTTTATTGAAAAACGGAAAATCGAGTCAATTTGTCTATGATGACAGTAAAGAAATCGAATCAACTCAATTCTTACTAGTTGAATGTCCCGAACTATTTCAATTCTACGGTAAGTAAAAAACACCAGAGAATCAATTCAATTCATTGGTAAATTGGGCTTTAAGGCTCGAGCAAGCATGTTACCTTGAGTGCCCATCTCTGTCAGTCATACGTCATCTCTGTTTTCCATCTTAGTAGTTAGCCACTTTTTTAATACATTGTAATGATAACTTTTTACTAGGTATGAAAAATATCGGCATTTTTGAGAGCAGCTGTTAATGATATAGGAAGTCACTTTAATCTAGAGATATGAATTCGTGATGAGTTTATTTACAGCATTATCTTTTTTAAGTTCTTCCAAATCTGTGGCCACATGCGAGTGAATAAAAACTGTGAAAGTGCACAAGGAGTGTCTACATGGATCAGAATTGAGCTCAGAAATTAACTTCGTTCCAATTTACTACTTGTTTGGTAACTGAAAGATTCAATTTTTGTAATCCAGATTATCGTTAAACAAGATCAAAAAATAAGTATTGCAGTACCTAATAATAAATTGTCCGACAAGCACCAGCCTGCAGGTGGTAGAACGAAAATGAAGTCATTGGTTGTCAGTTTTACTCCGACAGCTTTGACTGCATCTGTCAATTAAATCTTGACGTCATGAAAGTTCTGTTCGCTTGACAGGCATCAACCCCTTAATAAAGCTAGCCAGTCGTCACCCCCCTTATACCTTCTTGAGCTAAAGTTAGCCAATCGTCACCCCCCCTCCTTGAGCTAAAGCTAGCCAGTCCTCACCCCCCCCCTCCTCCTTGAGAAGGTGTCAAACTAGTAACTCAAGTTAAATTCAAACCTCGATGTCTTGTTTTCTTCTTTTTCGATTTTCTTCAATGAGTTTCCGTTTCGCAACTCTTTGTTTTTCGTTTAGTACCACTACAAGTAAAAACATGACAACTAAAGGACGCGACTCGTCTGCCAGCTTGCTATTATATCTTGCTGTCACTAACAAATGCTAAATCACTAAACTTACACTGTAGAGGCAGCACTAAAGAAGAAAATTTGTTTGCTGCTAACTTCACTTACAAGTAAATAATTAGTATATCGTTTCACTTGTAATCAAAAGTTTACATCATATAGCGTAAACTTACAATCGGTTGCCATGCCAACAGACAAACATTTGTTAAATCTGCATTGTTGGCACTGGTTCCTTGTGTTTTTGTCTATCACACATTGGTTATTCCATTTGCAGTTGTATTTGAGATTTTTCTGAATGGTCCTTCGGAAGAAACCCTAAAACAGTTTCAAAAAAGGAAAAGTCGAAAGGCGTAAAAACGAACCCATAAAAAGAATGGCAAAAACACAGTTGTTAGTAAAGCCTATTAAAGAAAACCGAGTGAAAACTATGTTTAGACCAATTTAGGCTGACTAAATATCTCAATTTAAATAAGTCAAGTTATGTGAAGGACAAAAACAAGCTGGTGAGTGACTAATGATCAATGAATGTGTCAGGGTCAAAGGTCAGGCATTTTTCTTTAATAACAGTAGCAGGTGTGCATATTATTTTGAAGTTAAAATTTATTTTTTCAGTTGAAATGCAAGTACCTTCGTTTTTCAAAATGACGTTCAAAAATTTTCAAATTATTTCTTGTACAGAACCTAAAATCTAAAAATCTATTAGCAATTTTTCCATAAATGACTACATAAGGATTGGCTATAACTGATTTTGAATCAGTACGCTGCCAAAGTATCAGCTTCTAATAATGTTTACTAAGAAGATTGATATTTATACCTAATGTTGGTTTCTTGGAAAAGCTCTCATTTCAAATATAAGAAGTTATCTTCCCATTATGTAAAAAGCGCCTACCCATATCAACAGGAAATTTTAAAAGCCAAACAGAGTTTTTCGTGATGTGCTTAGCATTAGCATGTTACCTTGCTCTAAATGTTTACAACCAGTATGACCTCTTGTGAGTAGCATTATCAGCATGGCTGCAGCCATATGCTTACGGCGTTACACTACTCCTTTCAATATAGCAGTAAACCTTAGCAGAATTTTTAGCTGATGCAAAAAACATCTTGCAATCGACATACAAACATATGAGTTCAAGAAACAATTCTACATGTAATCTATATATATAGATATACTAGCTGCATTACCCGCCTACAATAACAGATTCACGTGCAGCATAAGGTTTAGTGAGAGTTGTCTTTCATACTGTAAAACAACTCCAAATATGCAGTCTACTGAAATTTTTGCCCTGAACATGTATACACATATTATGATGTCAATAATGTTGGGGAAAACAATAGAAATCTACAATGTGTTTTACAGCTAGATGCGTGTAAAATCTAGTAAATATTCTAGATTCATGTGTCTAGATTCATGCATCCGTTCATACCCGTCTATGGCCTGGCCCGTCATACCCGTCCATGGCGCGTCTACCCGCCTTGACTGACCAGTCTATACCAGCCTCGCAGTTGACCATCGCGCTCTTGCACTCGCCTCGCCATCAATCGCCTCGCAAACAACAGGCCCGCATCCGCCTCGCAATAAATCGCCTCGCAATAAATCGCCTCGCAATCAATAGCCTCGCAATCAATAGCCTCGCACTCAATCGCTTTGCAGTCAATCGCTTCGCACTCAATCGCTTCGCAATTATTCACCTCGCACTCGCAATCAATCGCCTCGCACTCGCAATAATCGCCTCGCACTCGCAATCAATCGCCTCGCACTCGCAATCAATCGCCTCGCACTCGCAATCAATCGCCTCGCGCTCGCAATCAATCGCCTCGCGCTCGCAATCAATCGCCTCGCACTCGCAATCAATCGCCTCGCAATCAATCGCCTCGCAATCAATCGCCTAGCACTCAATTGCTTCGCAATCAATCGCTTCGCAATCAATCACTTCGCAATCAATCGCCTCGCACTCGCCAACTCATCCGGAAAGCCACGCCTGGATACACTCGGGGCGAAAAAGGTCTCCGGCGCATCCCCGAGTGACGCCACAGCCCCAAACCGCTAGCTGCATAACCCGTCCACGGGAACAGATTCATGTACAGCAAGAGGTTTATTGAAAGTTGTCTTTTATACTGTAAAACAATTCCAAATATGCAGTTTACTGAATTTTTTTGCCCTGATCACACTATGCATACACATATGCAGTCATATAGGTCAATAATGTAGAGGAGAACAATGTAAATCTGCCATACGTTTTACAGCTAGTCTACAATGCATCAGTCTCAAACCACTCAAATTGGAGTTGCCCTATTTGTGTACAGAGAACTGATAATGAAATTGACATTGCTAGGCAAACTGAAGTTCTTCAAACTGGCAGTATTGAAAAGTTTTGCATCTTTTAAAAAATTATACAAAATATGTTGCTATCGCCAGCATTTATTGAATGGAGACTTCTACATTCTTAAAACACTAATCATAGCTCACCAGTTTTTTGTCTATAGCCTGTGTTTTGACATGGTATATACAAACAGTAATGAGGTTGTGTCAATAAAATTTATAAGTATAACAGCACAGACAGTATGATGTCAAGGCAGATACAGCATTAGCACCTTACAATAATAAAACAAAGCGCAAACATGATAGCCTTTGTATGAGATACAATAAGGAAAACAAATGCATGAAAAGATATATATACTGAAAAATATGTTAGAAAATGCTGCATGTGGTATAGCAGAACATGAAGAACATAAAACAATAACACAATGTTAGTTCAACGCAACACTTGCGGATAGACAACATTTTTGGTTTGTCTGTCGGGCGTATGAAGAAACAGTTTTCGGCGTGTGCCTACTTTTGAGCAGGCGACGTATAGCTGGTCATGGCTGATGCAGGGTGACAGTAAGTCGATAGCAGCTGCTCTCTTTCTTTTCACAATAGCGTATCGCAACCCTCGGAGTACTCGTGCAAGTTCTGTAATAGTAAGTTACAGTAGGCCTACTCGTAGCTGGAAAAAAATTAGTAACTCGGCTGCTGAAGGAAATGAACATGACCCACTATTACGATCAGCGGCAAATCCAACGTTATTAAGTAGTAGAGATGTGGCAATTCATAGACAATACAACATTGTATAAGAAACACTTACCTTTTTGATGTGGAAATTTAGTAGGTGAGAAATGCGTTTTTCTAGGGGCTCCAAGAAACAAACGTTTACGTGACTTTCTCGGTACACGTTGGCAGTAAATATTAAATGCATGTAAATAACTACTCATTAATTTATTTTATTTAATGAATAGTACATTTGTATAGCTGTATAGACACCTTTGTATAGGCCACAGAACTCAGGAAGGTGCTTTTTAACACGGCAGAAAATTTGCTGTTTAAAAAGCGTGCTAACCGGGGATTTCGGTTAATGCACCCGAGCGGTGAAAGAAAAACAAAAGAATCGCCACACCTTTATATAAGCCGCCTGGCTCAAATCGTCAGAGAAAAGTAACGGCTAATAGTCCATATCACGATATTACGAAATTACGATATTTAGTACTTATATTAGTTCGGTTGGCTTCGTTCGACCGAATGGAAAACGAAAGACCACTCTATAATTTATTTACTGTTACTACACACATTAATTCAGTTGGCTTCGTACGACCGAAATTCGTACGACGATAAAAGGAAAGACCGCTCTATAAGGCGGACACTCAATCACACAGATACACAGACAACGATTGCCGTTTATATAGTAGATAAAACTCAGTCTTTGTAGTTCAGTATGTTCAGCTATAGCTATTAAAATACTGGAATGAAGAATCCGTATCGCGGAAGGTTTTGATCTCGGACCCTCTCCTCAGCCAGGAAATGGCTTAACTATTTAGCTACAAGACATTGATGGATTTTTTGGGCAATATATGTTGCAATGTGGGTGAAAATACATTACCCTTTTTCGTTACGCCGCAAAGTAATTTTATGTTTGTTCTCCTGTGAAAGCAAGTAGTTACTGTAGCTCTTATTAGTAAGCTTACTCAAATTATCCGATGGCAATGTGCCAGGCTAGTAGCAAGTGGCAGGCAATTACATGTACATTACCTCTCATTGTTTATATGCTGATTTTTACTACCCGTGCAACGTCAGGAATTTCGCTAGTCTTTACTATAATAAGGGCTGTCCATTCATTCGACACCACACTTTGAGGTTAAAAATATAGTGCATCACAAGGAAATTGAACTCTGATATCCAACTTTGCAGTCAGCACACTACCGATTGCACCACTGATCCACCTTGGAAGAACACAGAATATTTGTACGCATAGTTATTACACATAAGATCTCTCACGGCACACGGGACTACCAGCATACTAGTATTGCCTAAAGTGTTGGTTACTTACCTTGCATCCTTCACATGTCATGCATCTGTAGTGGTAACCGGTGGCTGCATCAGAGCATACAACACAGGGTTCTGGACCATTAGAGAGATCCATGTAACTTGGTATATATGGCGTACTGCTGCCAGAACTTTGGTTGCCTGTCAACAGAGTACCGCTGCCACACAGATCTGTAACGATGTCGTTTTTAAACCACCCGGAGCTATACATGTGAATCACAGTCTCGCTAGAAGATTCATCTCTAACTACGAGTAGCTATGATGTTTGTGTTACCTGGCTATTTTAAAACTGTTCAGCAGTATCATACTGCACTTTTAGAGTTAAAAGTACTATGGCCAAGGTATCTAAAGTACTATAGAACTAGTATTTAAAGTGCCTACAATACTATGGTGCCAGTGTTTAAAATATCATAGCACCAGTGTTTAAAGTACTATGGCACTAGTGTTTAAAGTGCTATGGCACCAGCGTTTAAAGTACTATGGCTCCTGTTTTGTCATTTGACGCCCATGATGGTCATTAGGTTTTTATAAGAATTTATTATGATATCAAGCTGGTGCTGCCTGACAACGTCTTCAGAGGAAAAGTTTCAGGTTATAATTAGTTAACTAATAATAAAACAATGTTAATAATAAATTAATAATAATAGCAAACGACAGGCTAGTGCCAATACATCAGTACATGCACCAGCCTCGCAGCCCTAGCAGGTTGACTGAGTTTTACTTGCTACATTAATCTTTACTATAATAATAGTTGTGTTCCCTTGTCTGCAACCTACAGCTAAAAGTTTGGAAAAAGTATTGCATCATGGAGGATTTGAACCAGCAATATTCAGCATCATCACCTAGCACATTACTACATGCACCAATCATTTGTCTTTCTATTTTTAAATCATTGTGCACATACTTATTCTCTGTGCTTTATTGGTACACCTGTCGATCTCTCACAGCACACCTGACGATCTCTCACAGCACACCTGACGATCTCTCACAGCACACCTGACGATCTCTCACAGCACACCTGACGATCTCTCACAGCACACCTGACGATCTCTCACAGCACACCTGACGATCTCTCACAGCACACCTGACGATCTTTCACAGCACCCCTGACGATCTCTCACAGCACGCCTGACGATCTCTCACAGCACGCCTGACGATCTCTCACAGCACGCCTGACGATCTCTCACAGCACGCCTGACGATCTCTCACAGCACGCCTGACGATCTCTCACAGCACGCCTGACGATCTCTCACAGCACGCCTGACGATCTCTCACAGCACATCTGACGATCTCTCACAGCACTCCTGACAATCTCTCACACCACACTTGACTATCTCTCACAGCACTCCTGCCGAACTCTCACAGCACGCCTGACGATCTCTCACAGCACACCTGACGATCTCTCACAGCACTACTGACAATCTCTCACACCACACTTGACTATCTCTCACAGCACTCCTGACGAACTCTCACAGCACACCTGACGATCTTTCACAGCACCCCTGACGATCTCTCACAGCACCCCTGACGATCTCTCACAGCACGCCTGATGATCTCTCACAGCACGCCTGACGATCTCTCACAGCACGCCTGACGATCTCTCACAGCACGCCTGACGATCTCTCACAGCACGCCTGACGATCTCTCACAGCACGCCTGACGATCTCTCACAGCACACCTGACGATCTCTCACAGCACACCTGACGATCTCTCACAGCACATCTGACGATCTCTCACAGCACTCCTGACAATCTCTCACACCACACTTGACTATCTCTCACAGCACTCCTGACGAACTCTCACAGCACCCCTGACGATCTCTTAAACGCACTCCTGCCGAACTCTCATGGCACACCTGACAATCTTTCACAGCACTCCTGACGATCTCTCGCAGCACTCCTGATGATCTCCCACAGTACACTAGACAGCCAGGATGTTAATAATAATAATTTAATGTTAATACCTGTTAGAGTAATATAAATATGCAAATAAATATGCAAAGTCTTATTAATATATATATATAACTTTTCAAATGTCTATTTACATATTTTTACTGAAAACAAAATAATGTTTCCAATTTAAAAGCCTTTGTTGACAGCAAAACCGAGCAGGTTTGTTACAACCTTGTTTATGAATTGCAGTCAAAGATGGATACAAATATAAACATAAAATGCCTCAATCTAGAACTCTTATCCAGAGAGCATAAGCCCTGACCACTACTGGTAAAGGAGTCATGTCAGACATGACATTCTTCTGCTATTTAGACAGGCCATTGACCTAAGCAGGGACGGGCATCTAGACGAAAACGGTTTGCTGTTCTAAGGTCATTTGCTCTGGCTGAATAGGCTCTATCAAAGATAAAGCAGCGAGTGAGGGGTGATGACCTGAACAGTCAGAAGTGGATCAATAGCTGGTGGACTTCAAACGATAACTTACGTCTTCAAGTTTTGAACTAGTCTATGAATGGGTCTATGGATCTAATGGGTCTATGAAACTAGTGTATGGATCGAAGAGGAGCTGTGAGCTGGTGCCATGCAGTCTTCATGAGGAAGATTAACGTAGTATATACAAAAGGCTATAAGCTTGTATTATGTAATATCTGGGTAAGTCAGGTCATCGGTCAGACAATAGCAATTATCTAACTGGGCCAGGTCTTACCATATCTGTGGCTGAAGTAGCTTTGGATGTACAGTATCTGCTAAGCATCTATTAACACCTGCTGACTTGTTAACTGCAGCAGCACTTGATTGTGTGATGTTTGTGAAGCAACTATCATTTTATCAACACTCTCCGATGTGAAATTTTAATATTTAGTAACTTAAAGGTTTACTTGCAACAAAATTCACATTACAGTTATTTGGTATCAAAAGATTCACAATGTCTTACTCTGCTGTGTTGTAGGTGCAAAGTATGTGAAAATGTGATTACAAGCTCTTAAAAGCTCCCAAACGAACAGTTAATCGCAGCCATGACAAAAGCACGGTAGTTTAGAGCCTCTTTATTTTGATGGCGTACTCAAACATTTTAGTTATTGCTTTGACACGTGATGTGATCACGCGAAGTAAAAGGCCAATAAAAGGCTCAATATAAAACGTCTCGTAGCACTAGTTTATGACAAACACTTCAGGTTTTACAGAATAGCCGGTATCAAATATAGATGCTCGTTACTTTACAGTTTTGTTTCGGCTTGTTCTAATCGTCTAGTCGTAATCTGATCATGTAACCCATACTTCCTGCCAAACAGCGCGAATAATTTCTGCAGCATTTTCTGCCTATCACAGGTGACCAACAGACTCGCCATGTTTATCAGAGGATGATATGCACTCCTTCGAGCTAAGGTTGAAAAGTTGAACAAATTTTTACGGTAGGTTTTGGCATATCAGTGCTCAAAGTGACATAATTACAATGATGATGAAATAGACGCATAAAAACCATAGACATGGTTTTATTGAATGAGTCAAGTACATTGTGAAAATTTTTCGACGATTGAGGTTGCATGAAAGTGTAAACAGAAGCACATCGTGTTTATCTATGTCCCATTTGAGCCGTTTTGAAAAGGGATTCCGATCTACAGCATTTTTGTGATGGATGCGGTGAACTATTGGTTTTTGAGCTTTTAAGAGCTTGTAATCACATTTCCACATATTTTGCACCTACAACACAGCAGAGTAAGACATGGTGAATCTTCTGATACCAAATAACTGTAATGGGAATTTTGTTGCAAGTCAACCTTTAAAAGAAATGTCAAGAGCCACTTGTTAAAAATGTGATTGCACCATTGTAGTCGATCAAATGAAATAATGACCAATAGAAGGCTAAAACATCAGCTACAATTTGACATTATTTTTGTCTTTGTAGACTAACCCTGTCCAGAGATATAAGTGTTTGAATCAGATCATTTTTTTGAAACACTCAGATTTGAGCGGGTGCTTTATTCGTGGCATGTATAGTGAGCGTATATGAAGAGTCCGTGAGCGATAAATATACGATCTCTTCTTTAGCCAATAGTCAGCATGAAATGTTTATATAGGTCATAATAAATATTATTGCTAATAAAACGCGTTGTCTGTGATCTTGAAGATTCTTGTCATTAGAAGATTTACGAATTCAAGGCGTTTTATTGACGAACTACAGAATTTAAATATGGCTTCAAGTTCGAGCGAATGTGACTCAGAGATTTCTGAGCATCAGAAAATTAGCATCTACATAGGAAATCATGCACGTACAGATCATTTGTATTTTGAACCTAGGACTTATAAGAGCAGAGTTGTGATCACTACCAAACCACATATACAACATAGTGAGAGCTGCATATTTTAGGACTAAAGATAAAGAGGAATATCCAGATACGATACATACAGAGTTTGAGTCTACTGCAGCAGAGTAATTTGTCCTATTATATGAGTTGAAACTATGTTAGTGGCCACAGCTTAGATATATGTTTTCAATGAAAACTTTTTGCTAAGATGAAAATTTTTTGGCTTGTAAAATTTATATCATAAAATAATAATGTTGAGGATAATGCAAAACATGATTTGCAAAATATACTGAATACATCATAACCTCGTTGCCCTGTGCCAAAATCTTGTTTGATAGATGGATTTATGAAGTGTAATCAGAGCTGTTTTGACAAGTACTTTTGCATAGCTCCACTCAATCCCAACGACCAAATATTAAGAGCTATTCAAAAAATGTTATGCTGCATGCTTCACACTACTAAGTGAAAACAGGTGATTTCACGCCACAAACCACCAACCAGGTGCAAGAATGGCTTTATTAACCCTTTGCCAGAATCAGTGGGTCAATTAATTTCAAAGAAACTGACGTTGAATATACATGACTTGTTTAGGGATGCAGAGAGTTTCACCATATATTCAAACGTAGACTTTTCAAAGATGCAGCTTGCTTTTTTATCTAGTAACTAGTTTCCGGTATGGGTAGCAACTGAGAACTTCGCTGATACAAAGGCTGCGATGATATAAGTTAACCTAATTACTGGAAGAATCGTAGTTAGTACTCAGATGTTTACACAGAATTTAGAAGAAACTAATATGACAAATTTTTAATTTCCCTTGTTTGAGGCGTTTGAGACATTTATAATAATGTCTCTGTAGCTAGATTAAAAAATTTATTTTAGCAACTATGAGCAAATACAAAATAAAATATATGCCAATAAAGCGGCTTAGGACGAGACTTTTACCGCAATAGTCAATGTGAATAAGAGAAATAGTGACGGGCCTTCTCACTATATACATCATTTTAGGCAAGTTTGGGCACATCTTCTTTTTAGCGTTTTTGCTGCGATCAATATTTGTCGATTTTAATCTTCAAATATATTGACAGTGAGATTGACTAAAACAACAAACAACACATTTCAAATGATAGAAAAACATTGATACGTTCTGTTAAAATCAACTAAAATTTGGCGCAATCACATCTTCAAACCTAAATTAATCAAAACCAGCCTACTTTCCTAATTTTACTGACATGGTGAATGTTATTTTTATCACTGAGTTATGCAAATGTCTGTGGGCCCAGCGCTTCAATTAACTGCATTGCTACTGCGCATGTGGGCCTTGCCTTACTTGCGTAAAAATAAATATTTCATTTTTTTATTAGTACTGTAACTGCATTTATTTTTTGCTTAATATTATATTTTTACTGACTGATAAAATAAAACACAAAGCGCCCAGTATGTTTGAATATCGCTAGATATGCACATCTAGATAACTGTCTGCTATGTTTGCTATTTCTGCTATGTCTGCTATGGGAAGTTATGACTTTATGTAAAGCAAGGTTCAATTACATGTAGCTTCACATATAGACAAACCTTACAAATACATACAAATGTACAAAGTTAATTTATTTTACCATCTACTTCGTGTATTAAAATGGTTGTACGCTGAAGGGAATATTCTTATCTTATTAACCTGTAATTTGTTTAATCCGTATTACATCTCTCAGGCCTGCCACATCTTCTGAATAGACTATAGCACTATAGACTAATGCAACTTAAAGGGTTGTGTATTTTCCATTAAACTGCTAAGCAAAAACTACATGTACTTTTAACTATAGTAAGAGCTGTGCCCGTCTGTCCACCCGTCTGTCCACCCGTCTGTCCACCCGTCTGTCTACCCGTATGTCTACCCGTCTGTCCACCCGTCTGTCCACCCGTATGTCTACCCGTCTGTCCACCCGTCTGTCCACCCGTTTGTCTACCCGTCTGTCCACCCGTCTGTCCACCCGTCTGTCCACCCGTCTGTCCACTCGTCTGTCCACCCATCTGTCCACCCGTCTGTCCACCCGTCTGTCCACCCATCTGTCCACTCATCTGTCCGAAGCTACAGTTGGAGGTTGGGAAAAGGAGACAAAACTGCAACATAGCCACCCGCGCCGATTATTCGCCTTCCAGAGTTTGGGAATAATTGCGCACATACTTATTCTCTGTGCTTTATTGGCACTCCTGACAATCTCTCATGGCATGTGAAGCTGTCATGGTGCTAATAGCCAATAAAAAATGTTTTTATTGTTATTTTCTTTTGGAGATATAAAAGTGGAAGCTTAGGTTTAGTGATATGTTGGTTCTAAGGTAGCGATACACGGTTTAACTTGCTCGAGCTTAGACTAGACAACTAAACTAGATAAAGTTTATATATATTTCTATTATTATTTTTTATAGTTTTTCATAACCTAGTTT
The DNA here is from genome assembly GCF_963576615.1 of Watersipora subatra. Classification (NCBI taxonomy): domain Eukaryota; kingdom Metazoa; phylum Bryozoa; class Gymnolaemata; order Cheilostomatida; family Watersiporidae; genus Watersipora; species Watersipora subatra. The sequence continues at coordinate 29,787,613 of NC_088708.1, read as the reverse complement.
TAACTTTCACCTGCTTCTTCATTTTCACTTATAAAACTGCAATGTTTTGGGAAATTTCAAAAATCATGCTTAACATTATTTTGGATGTAGAGTTGAATACTTACTCAAATTTTACACTGCATTTTGGGTAATTCGTATGTTGGGGTGATCATAGATAAGAGCATTAAATTAAATAAGTAGAACAAAGAAGTGTTCTCGTATTATCTATCTGAATAGCCAACAATAAATATGTCCTTATCTTTTCATTTCTCTGTAATCAATAAACCAATAGCTTATATCAACTGAATTGATAGGTTTAGAAAGCGTCACAGTTTTTCATTTTTCGCGAGATAAACAAAGGATTATAGTTTCAGCTGATATGTATAGATGCTGCCAGAATAAAAATTGTTCCGAAGAACTATCAAATAAAAAGTATTTTATTAGAATACTAAATTACTAGAAACTTTTTAGATATTTTTACTATTAGTTAATCAATCACTCAGCTAAAAGCAACTACAGTAAAAAATATTGCCTCTAGAAGATCGAGATATTCAGGAGCCCATTATGGAGAATATGTGAATATGGGCTGATCATTATTACTGGCTTTAATTGATTGTAAAAATATTACATTGTAAAACTCAGCGATCCCTTTACAAGAATAAAACATAATAAGTATTCAAAACTCCAGTAAAACTATTTCATTTCAAAATATCGATTTAATTTATTTTAAGTAATTGATCTTTAAAGGATTGATTATTTTAAATGCATGTAATTAGTTATTTTAAATAGCTGATTATTTTAAATAACTATCTTATACATGTATAAATTCTTTTTGAGATTTCCACAGGTGAGATGCTAACCTGATACCAAACAATTTGCTAACAAAAGGAATTAAACTGAAAGGGGAAATCTTAAACAACCTATAGCCCGAATCATGTTTTTGTAGAAAAAGTGAAACTTTAAACATCCTCAAACTTGTGAATAGATTCTCAGCTAAGCTCACACCCCACCGCAGTGATTCATCACGAAAATACCTTGAGACCATAACGGTTTTTCAAGAGGAGCTTGTTGAAGAGAATACAGCCCAGATGGCTGAGGAGACTAAGGCTATACTGGTCAATAAACTGTATAACAATTATAGACTGTTGAGGCGTCATACCGTGACCCACTGGGGTCATTGGTCTCTGATTGTTAGCCTCTGTTCAGTACAACGGTGTATTTAGTCTTAGCCTTGAAACCAAGAGATTTGTGTTTTATTTTATAGCACTTCTCCTCAGCAAAATCGCCTTCAGAGGTCACAGTCTAGCCATGCGGATTGTTCTTATATAATGAGGTTATGTAATGGGAGAGGGTATGACCTCCCAGCAGCCTCACGCCTAGACAGAAGCTGAGGAAAGACCTCATACCGCTATAGTTGAGAGACGATGGTTATTAGCATGGGTGCTAGCTTGCCTCTTATGTTTGTATTTCACCCATTCAATAAAATACTGAAATATGATCAACGCATTGTTTAACTCAATGTTGACTTAAATTTTTAAAATTCAAAATAGAGCGACTCGTGGTAAAAGAAGAAAAGAAGTTTTAAATCATTTTGAAAATTTCAAAATGTAGAAAAAAGTTTATTTAATAAACTTTTTTCTACAAGCATCTTACGCCGCTTCAACTTCAAAATTATGAATTTCTGGTGACAGATATTAAGAAGTGGCTGCACGTTTAATATCTAAATTAAAGGATGTTCAGGTCAACAGGTCAACAGAACAGGAAACAGAGAAAACCGTATGATAAAGAGTGAGGTCAAGTAGAATTATATGGCAAGGACTGAATATTGACTGCTAAGTTAAGAATAATATTACTCGTGATATGAAAACAAAAACATGCAATATCATAATTGTTTAAATTTATAGTATTTTCTCAGTTATTTTATTTTTAACCCTGTGGATCCAAAATAATCTTTTTCAAATTTTTTGCGTGCTGTAGCAAGTGATATTATATGTTTGAAAATTATCATATTATACTGCATACCATCCTCAGGTTCTCACCTCTCTTGAGAACGCCAGCGTGTCATAGGTTTAAAAATTGACACAGTTTCACTTTACGGTAACAACGGTAAAAAAGTTTTGTAGTTTCAGCTGACATGAACAGCTGCTGCCGGAACAAAAACTGTTCCGGAATAAATCATACTTTACTAAAGGTTGTCATCGTAAGTACTTTTAGATATGTTTATTATTGTTGCTCAGCTCAGCAAATAGAAGAACTATCATATAAAAAAGTATTTCATTAGAATACCAGATTACTTAATCCTTTTTAGATGTTTTTACTACTGTTTAATTAATCACTCAACTAAAAGCTGCGACAGTAAAAAATATTATATCTATGAAGTCGAAGTTTTCAGGAGCCCAATATGGAGAATATGTGAATATCAGCTGAAGAACTCATGATTCCTGGTTTTAACTGCTTTTTGAAAATATAACATTATACAACTCAGCGTTCCCTTCGCATAAATAAAACTTTTTCACTATCCAAAGCAAGAGTATAACTATTTGGCCATAAGTTTCTGGATGAGCAGCTGTAAGTATCCAATACAGATGATCTGTTAAAAGGTACAAAACCTCAGCAATATGCAAATGACAAAAACTGTAAACATTTTTACGAAATGAAAAAGAATTAAAAATTTCAGAAATCGATCCAATCTATTTAAATATATATATATATATAGAACAGTATATATTTATCTGCATTAGATGTTACCTTTTAGTCGCTTTGCGCTAGTTTCCATCTTTGTAGGTGGACAGTCGACTGGCTCAACCATATTCGAGTTATGCTGAGAAAAAGTATTGTTGTTATTAAATGAAGTGCCGCTAGCTGTCATTTGTAGAGTCATGGGTGCTGCCACAACTTGTGACACAGCTTGAGAAACGCCCTCACTGGCCATTTTTCATTTACTTCCACGCTTAATTTTTCTTTGCTTTAGGATGCTATCATTTCATTTGTGATTCATGAACATTACTGATTATCAGCGGCATTTATTTTGGTTTTGTATGCCATACACTTGAAGTTAGATTAAAGGGGTGGTAAGTATATTATATTTTCTAAACGTGCATGATATATTGAAATACTTACATGCTTTTTGTTTATTTATAATAAATAAATTGATGAAATGCTCTGTAAAATTTTTATTTATAAAGCTTGTTTTACCTAAATTTTCATTTAAAGTTTTAAATTTTGTTTCGCATTTATATTTGAGGTGTCACCCCTCAAAAGCGTTTATGGAGCAGTCTTTTCAATTATGTAACAGGGAATGTCAGTGACACTCGGAATCTTTACACACATAGCATGGGTTCTCGCTAACACGAAGCGCAGACAGAGTTTTCTGCGAACAGCTGAATTTAACGGAAAGCACCAACATGGCTGAGGTTAATTTTGAGGTCAAGGTCAAAAAATAATGCGCTACTGCTGCACGCTCAGTTTTTACGCCAACGGTTTTACCAGTTGTAAGGAATACTCGCTAGTCGTAATCATTTTTATTCTTTCAGGTAGTCTCATATACATTATAATCGAAACTTTTTATAAATATTTGCAATGAAGATCAATATTGTAATAATTTTCTGACATCTTAGTCGTTTCGTCCCATCATGTATTGGCATTTACGATAGCCAAATGCATTTAATTGAACGTACGTGGTTTGGTAAGGCAGTCTTACGGGCTTGGTTTATTTGATAACCTTTATAAACCAAACTCGTAAGACTGCCTTACCAAACCACGTACGTTATAACCTTTTTATAACTTTTATAAAATATATGCATATTTCTTACAAAAGGTTTTATGAGTTTACATACAATCTGTGCAGGGTTGAATACATCCATATGGTTCAAGCCGCTGCTTTATACATAAGTTAAAAGTTTATCTGTTTTTTAAACATTCTTTTAGCAACATCTCGTTTAAAATATGTTACTAACCAATTAGAGTACCTACACTGAACTGTTAATTTTTGTTGTGTTTTATTTTATAAGCAAATTTGCTCTGTTTGTTGATTATTCAAAAGTTTTTTTTGTTCTATTTGCAGTTTGCAATCTAAAAATTGATTTTTTATGTTCTTTATTTCAATACTTATCTTATTTAATTTTTATTAGATATACCCTTATCACCACACGTGGTTCTGTGAAGCTTCAAACTAAAGCGTTTGTTGTATTGTCTCTACTTATTTATGACATAACATGTTCGACTCATTTTTGCACACTTACCACATTTGTCTACTTTTGCACGTGATCATTTTATTAATATATATGTAATAATACCATTTTCTCTTTTCAGTAATAACTGTCTGAATAGTCTGATAAACTCTCTTTATCTAAAACCAATCTCCAACATATGTGTGCCACTTGTTGTCAGTCAACAAAGCTTAGTCATTCTGTGATTACTTTATCTAGTTTTTATTTCAAATCACAGATGTATCTTTTATTCTTTAACGCTCTCAAACTCACATTTATTTTTTTAGATTCCGTAGATAAATGTCTCACTCAAGTTTGACTAATTGTCTGTGACCTTCAAACATTGTTGCCTCTAAAGATTGTAAGTTGGTGCAGTTGCCAATTGTATCTTTAAATTGTTGTATGATGTCTAATGTAAAACTCTTTTCAAGTCTCTGCCTTTTTACTTTATAGCAGTTACCCTTTTTCAAAAAATACACAACTAAAACGCTGCAGATTTCTCCATAAAAAACCTTATTCTAAGATCTCAACAAACCACTTTAGGTTTTATTAATACCCAAGCACCAACTTGTGTATTAAATTGATGTTGAACTTACTATATGCGTTGTTATAGTACATATTCGCTAGTTGTACCACTAGTTGTTTATTTACATCTTATTTGCCATTGTATATCTAAATCAAGAAATGTTCTAGGGTTATTACTTCATTCACATCTGTATATGATTTGAAATGTTGGTTGTAGAGATCTATTGACATGAACAAGACTGATTGATGGCTAAATTTACTGTGCCTTCTTTCTCTGATGATGACTGGGAAACAGAAGACGACTCTACTAGCAATAAGGCATATTTTGTCACTTATTAAACTCACGTATTGTTTTTTATACCCACTCAAAAGTTTGTTATCACAGAAATGTTACTCAACTCAGAGATGGTTTTATCTTATACCGGCTATTTCTCTTTTAGAAGTTGTAGATAAATGCCACCTATTCATCATTGGCTGAAAAATATGATGTCTTATGGTGCAGTTGTGTACTGTTTCCTGCTAAAAATATAACCTGTTGCGTGTGCTTTGCAGAGATCACTATTTGAACGACGAAAAGAGCAAGAGAAGACAATTTCTAAAGCAGCATCTAAAAATAAATTGGACTCAAATGTCACAGTATCTAGCAGCAGTTCTGCTGCAGAACAATTACTAGTTTCCTCATCAACTGATGATGACAAGCAAAGTGATCCAGCCGCGCCACCCGCACCAGTGGCAGCCAGCAGGTTTTTTACGCATGTCATACGGAAGTTTACTTGGCGTTTTCTGTTCACACCTTGACCAGTATTTTAAACATAGTCACACCCGGAAGTTTTTTGGTGATTTTTTGAGCTTTTTGCATGCAATTTCTCAACTCCCTTCTTCAGGTGCCATCTTCTACCAATCTGGTCAGGGCATAATAATAAATAAATTCTTGGCAAGCATTTTTTTACGCATTCAAAAGATAGATCTTGCAAAAGGCAATGTTTGTAAAAGAATTAAACAACTTTAGTGTATTTCTAAACATACTTTACTGACTCATAAAATAATTATAGTAGACGCTCCTATAACGTATACCTCCAATAGCATAAATTACACATCACATAAAGAATTTGAAAAATTTTTGTTTTATATAACATGTTAAGTCAGTGCAAATTCAATTTCAACAACGAGAATCTCGTGATTATCTTTAAAAGTATAGCTTCTTCCTTCACCACACTTGAGAGAGAGAAAGCGACTTACTATGCTCTCTATCATACACTATATAATATGTAGTAACCTGACATCTAGTTTGCCCTTAGAGATTGTCAGGTGTGTCAACAAAGTACATAAAATAAGTAACCGCGCAATAATTCAGAAATACTTGAAGCGATCTATTGGTGCAGGTGTCAGAGTGTCGGTATACCAAACTGAATATTACGTGTTTTAGTTTCATTGAAGGCTATCTTCTTATCCTAATCTCGAATCCTGGCGACGGATAGACGGACGGTCAGACAGACACAACTTTTAATATGTATAGTAAAGATATATTTTTGTTTTACTTTATTTTAGAGTTTAGACATAAAATATTTAGCAATATTTTTCATCTGCAGACTAGACAAAAAAAAGTTAAAAAAGAAAATAACTGATGTAAATCGACATTGAAGGTGTGCACTCTCTGTAACTTTAGTAAAATTACATGTAAAAAGTGAAAAAACTGTTGATACGAACCATTAATACTGCAGCTACTTTACTAAAGTACATACAGTGAGGAATTTAAAAACATTAGGTTTAGTTTTTTATCATTTGAAAGGGCATAATGAAGGAGTTTGGAAAGATCTAAGAATGGATCAGACAATTTACATGTATTTTGATGTTCATATAACGTAAAATCCATATAACATAAACTTTCCCAGAACGAATTATTTACGTTGTAGAAGCGTCTACTGTACATGTCTAGTTTCCAATATTTATCTAAAGTAACCTTTTTAACTAAAACTATGAAATCATCTGGCAAGGTTACTCTAGAGCAAACATTATTAAGACCTTTTTTGTTGGACAAGCCTTTGTTACCCTCAGTTACGCTCTCTGAACTTTTTTATGTTCTTGTTAGTTACAGTAGTTGGAAATTCGTCATTATATATTTATCATATATATATTATATAGTCATTAACTTATCTTCTACAGAATATTTCGAATAGCAACACTCGGAGAAGGGAGAGGGTGGGGAGGTTGCATATACAAAGACATACATTTCTCACATGTAAAATTTGAGAGTTGTTTGCTCCTTCTGAATATGTAGCCACAACTAGCATAACAGTGAAGTGCACTTTTTACTGTAGTGGACTAGCAATTAACATATCATAGAGTTGACATCACTAGAGTCACATATGAATTATCTGGTGGTTTATTTTGATTCTTGTTGAAATATACCTAGCCATAATTTTCTCCCTGGTTATATTCCACTCCTAGTTCCAACTCGCCGTACAAGATTCTGGTGAATACAAAACAGAAAGGAAATCCGATACTGAAGATGATACGGAATGTGCCGTGGGAGTTTTCAGCAATCATACCTGATTATGAGCTGGGCAAATGCAGTTGTGCTCTCTATTTAAGCGTTCGCTATCACAACAGGTAGGGGAATGTCTAGTGTCCTGTATTTAGTTGGAGTAGTCTTTCTTCAGTTGAAATGCTTTCATCATCAGGTGAAAATCATGATTGCAAGTGAATGTTGCGCTACGTGTAGAAATTGCTAATGTTCATTAAGTTTTTCTAACATGAATGGATTTACTTGTTTGACACAGTTTGCTAATCAGTGATGATTAACTCATAAGATGAGCGTTCATCGGTTCCATCCTTGAGGAGTATTGAGGAGTTCCATCCTTTGCCCAAGTCTACCATGTGCTCTGTTCATGTAATATTTAGCCTCTTCAAAGGATTGCCCACATTGCAACTGAACTAAAGTTTCTAACGTGCGAATATCTTAAACAGAGTTTGTAAGGAACAGTCACACAGGTCTGGACCGAAATGCATCTGTAAGAGATATATTTTGCATAAATAACTGAAAAATTGCGTTTGTTTATAATAAATCATCCTAACCAATTTGATAAAAATTGTAACCATATCAGCATAGTAGCATTGTTCTTGAATTTACTGTTTTATTTTCTCGTTATTCCAATTTTAGCAATTCAGCCTGAAAGTTTACATACAGTAGCGTTGAACGATCCAATAAGACATGAGCTTTGGCTGTAAGGTTTATGGCTTCGGTTCCTGTGACTGTACCCTTCAGCTGAAGCTTCTGATGGTGAAAGTTTCTATTCAGTTGTTGGGTGACTAACACTCAACGCTGCTCGCTGCCACAGTTGTCATAGTTAATAACTTTTTATTGCACTGACTTATTTTAATTGTTGTAGGTTTCCTAACTACATCCACACTCGGTTAAAGGAGCTAGGAAAATCCTACGAGTTGAGAATATTGCTAGTGCAAGTCGATACAGTGAGTCACATCTGGTGCAGTAGCTCTAGCTGTGTCACATACCGGTTCAGTGAGGTGCTGTTATCAAGAGAGGGCTGTTTGTCAGGGGTTGTGACTTACTGAAAACTTCTAATTGAATGCCACCTCTAATAGAGGGCCATGGCGTTCAATTAGAAGTTTTACGGTATATACACTTCTGCTCAACCTTAACATCTGTTTATTTTGCTATTTATTAATGTATGTAGTCTTGGTTCTGAAGAATGAATGGCTTAACTGAAAAGTTTAAAGAATTTCATCAAGTGGGCTGATGGATGTTTAACTCATTCACAACTGACTAATTCTTATGTGATAAACTGCAGATACCAGTGACTCACGAGATACCAGTGACTCACTAGATACCAGTGACTCACTAGATACCAGTGACTCACTAGATACCAGTGACTCACTAGATACCAGTGACTCACTAAATACCAGTGACTCACTAGATACCAGTGACTCACTAAATACCAGTGACTCACTAGATACCAGTGACTCACTAGATACCAGTGACTCACTAGATACCAGTGACTCACTAGATACTAGTGACTCACTAGATACCAGTGACTCACTAGATACCAGTGACTCACTAGATACCAGTGACTCACTAGATACCAGTGACTCACTAGATACCAGTGACTCACTAGATACCAGTGACTCACTAGATACCAGTGACTCACTAGATACCAGTGACTCACTAGATACCAGTGACTCACTGATAACTAGTGAATCTAGATACTAAAAAACATTTTTTATAAGAACAACAATTTAAAGCTGGAGAATTAAATGTGAATAATAATTTTAATATATATATATAAAATATGTTTAAAGTATATATATATATTTTAAACAAAAAATTTTCTTTGTTAACTCAGAAATGACAATACTTGAAATGGGTAAAGTTCAAACTTGACGTGTAACTTGTGTTATTAGCTTAGCAAGAATGAAAACATGCATGTAAACTCGCGAAAGTTGTGAATGAGTTAAAGTTGTACGTTTAACTTTGGGTAAGGAGATAAAAACTAGTTGGTGTGGCTCGTGTTCACTATTCCACTGAATGAATAGTGTCAGGCAGCGGCTGTTTATATGAAGTAAAATATGTTGTAGCAGCAAGTAATAAAGGGGTGAGTACTTAGAAATAGATTATATCTTTGGAAGTTAGCCAATAGTTTTAATACTTAACAGAATATATAGTACTAGATGAATATCCAGCATTGTACGGGTAAAAAAAAGGTTTTTGCACAAAAAATTTATTTTTAATCAACGCTTTCAACATTTACCTTTCCAACTTGTAAATAAAGGTGTTTGTTTATTTCTGCATGCTATAAGTTAAATTAATTTTATGCTATATATACATATGTGTCGCAGTCGCAAAAACCATGGTTAAGTCGCAAATAACGAAGTTGAGTTATCCGATTTCGAAGTTGCACCAACTGAATTTATAATATTGGTAACGATTTTTGTAACACATGCATCTGGACCAATCAAAGAGTGATCTTTCTGAATCTGAAGTCAATTTAACCTATAGAAGTCTTTAACCATCGGAAAAACCCCCTTAAAACCGTTACTATGCTAAACAGGAAATACTGAAAAATGGCGTCCGATAAATACAATCGTTTCTTTTTTGCCGATTTTAAAGATAACTCTGACATTTTGGACATTTATAATGAGTACTTTGGTATTCCAACTGATGTCAAAAGCAGTGAAAGTAAAGGGAATTACGATGATATTTTCCTAACGATTCTTACAAGATTATTACAATGTTTAATTGTAAGAATAATTATTCGATTTTATAGGATTATTATAATATATAGTTATAAGAATAATCATTCGAATTTACAAGATCGAAGTATATAGTGACCGATGGTGTGCAATATGTTACTGTTATTATTTTTCTAAAGATTTTGTTGATGATACTGTTGATAAATATATTATATTTATGGTGTCTTGGAGAAGTCTGGACACATATTTTTCTAGTAAACTGGCATTCCCGTGAGCCAATAAAGATTAGCAAGTGTAATAAGTATGTCCACAATTATTCCTTAGTATGGCAAGGTGGCATACTAGAGAATAATTGCGCCAGTCGCGTTACTAGTCTTACCAAACTCAATTGCAGTGCAAAGTGGTTTTTTTTTATTCCTAATACTAGCAAGCGCTGCAAGCGTGCATATTTTATCGCTCTGACTGGACATACGTCGTACCAACAAACACTTAGACTTATATATACATGGATAAGCATATCTCAACATATTGAAGTTAATTATTTCTGAGGTTGTTCTTGGCATTTTACAATTTTTGATTAAAGCAAATATTTCTCTACAAATGCATTGTTATTTGTTATATTCTTTCTAGAGTCCAAAACCTATAGCCCAAAAATGTACACTAACTCTGCGAGCAATTGCATGTAGTATTAAATAAGTGCGCTATGTAAGAAAATAAATGTGAAGACTTGAACCATATTTACAAAACTAAATTAAACGAGTAATAATTGATAAAAGGAGGTTTTTATTAATTTAACCTTAGAGACTCAAAAGCGTAAATGTAGGTTGGCAGTGAGTTGGTTTGGCGGTAAAGCTGGTGATAGAGAGTGAGTTGGTGCGATGTTCATGCAATACTTGCTCCAAGTTTACATTGTATGTTCAGGTTATTGTAAGTCAAGCTTTTATGTGGTAGGTTTAAAATACATAATTAGAGAAATTGCCATTTAGGTTTGAAGTTGTCTACTCGCAGTTATTGCAGAGCTTCGTTTTCTAATTGTAGAGTTGAAATGGTGATCAGATTGAACTTTTTTTAGATAGAGTAATTTAGCTGCTTACAATTGTTCAATGCTTGATCAGCTGTATTGACCGTATCGCCACCGATTCATTACTGTAACATTTAAGTCACAAATCTTGTAACATAATTAGAAGTTCTTTTTCAATGATATGAGTCTAGACATCTGCAGTCCCTTGTTGTTGTTACAGCCAAACGAATAGTTTTTACCTCAAGAAAAATGCAAAAAAGTAAAAATTCTTAACGACCAACAATGATGTAATGATGATGAGATATTAGTCCCCGGGAGAAGGGATTAGTGAATCTTCACCTAATATAAAAAATCTAGTAATTTTATTTAGGTCAAATGCTGAATTAGAGTGCTGTTTTTAACGCTCATCGACGACTTCTTTACTATTTCAAACCAACTTTACATTGAAACGCTGTTTTCTACCGGTGATCGTTTTTGTAAAGTGTAGTGTTTGTCCCTGCCATCCCTTCAACATCCACCCATTAGGTTATAGAGAGCTAGATGCAGGTGCATCTAGGATGTTTATTTAGTTACTGGAATATTCAGAATTAGCGTTACGTTGTGCGTGGAAATCTGTTCCGTTCACGCATGATCATCTCATTGATTCTCTGCAAAACACCTGATTGCAATTATTTGTATCTGGTCTGCCAGATTTTATCGAAATCGATTTATTCATAACATAATCTTTTAATTAGGCAACATTGATGAGTACTGACAAATTTGCTGTTTTTTATATCGGATGTCATAATGAAGCCTTGCTTATGATTACTAAATGTTGGCTGAGTAATAACTTAGGTTGATGATCAAAGAGTAGCTGGTTTATAACTGAACCTATCTTTTTTTGGCGCACGCTATCAGAGATTATGGGCAGTATTACCTACCACAGCCGCGCACAACCAGTGTATCACCATCGCAGCATCTCAAAAATTGGTATAGTTCTATAATTAATGATTCTCATGTAAGACTTGCGACATTATTTGAACCAAAAGCAGAATCTAGCTGGCCTTAATATCTAAGACAGCCTAACCTCACAGTCCTTTATTACGTAGGGTTTTACGGGCTGTGCGCAGTCAGCTGCAAAAAGTGTTCAGTCGGCGGCAAGCAATTGAAGCGTTTGACTGGATATGGTATATATATATACATATATATATATATATATATATATATATATATACCTGCCAAGAGAAGCAAATTCAAATTTTGTTCAAGACCATTCAGGAAGTAAACACGCTTATATCTTGAAAATTTACATTTCACTCAAACTTTGCAAATTGCATCTCCCTCAACTCATCTCCATTTACTCCCAGCTTTGGAGGCTTATATAACTTTCACCGTTATATAAGCAATGCGTATAGAGGCTATAGATTTAGAGCTAGCCCCAAACATCTTGTGTCAGCCATTTTTTATACAACTTTTCATTTTATACACAATTCAAGCTTTAACCAAAAATTTTTTTTTATAGCAATAATTTCATTTGAAACAGACGTATCCGCTAACTTATGCCATATCATGACAAGGTAACAGTTAATAAAATAGAATAAAATTGGTCAGACATATATGTAGCATTTAAAAATCTTTTTCTGTTGAGAGAACGGATATTAGGTGGAACTAGGTAGCAATAATATTTTAAAAATCATTGTTAGAGGTTGTATGCAATTTGTTCATATCGTATAGGCTGAAGTGAGTTGAAAACCTGTAACTGTCATGTAAAAAACGAGGACACAAAAGATTCCATGAAAAATCTTGAAACCTCTAATTTAACATAGAATTAGCATTTAGCATAGGTAGAGTCAAAAGAGGCAAATATTTGTAAAGATTCATTGGATTAAGATATGCCGGAATATAATGTGGATTTGCAATTAGTCGAAATGCTCTTTTCTGCAAAAAAAATTTTTTTAGTGACATATATTGGGGATAAGTAATAATAAATGTGTATGCCAGTATACCATAATGATATGGCCAAAGATGAACTGATAATAAAATGGATTGGCAGATTTCGAATTAATATATATATATATATATACCGTAAAATCTCTATTTGACTGTTATGGCGCTCTATTTTTCAGCTCTTCCCTTTTAGTGGAGCCTTTTTAGTATTTACGTTCAAATAGAGGGCGGTGCTGTATTTTCCGTCAAATTTATCATCCCAAAATTCTGACCCTTTTACGTGTGAAGCAATGCTAATGTCGCCTATATTTTGCACTCTCTCGGGGCAGTGCGACATTGATGCCATCAGTATCAGCATTTTTGCTAAACCGTTTTTTATATACGTCAAAGTATCAGACCAAGTTAAACAAGGACCACTTGGAGTGAAACATATTAGCCTGATACAGTTATTTTTATTATTTCGATGGTGTTACTTTTAAAGTTTTAAAGAAAAAACCATAACGCTTTGGAGTTAACAAAACGGACGTTGGTACACCATAGAAATGGCCGCTATTACGTCGTACGTTGTTCCTGAAAAGTATTCTCATTGTTAATAAAAATGCTTTAAAGTCTTCAGGTATGATTGTAAACCACATTATGGATGAATCTGAAGACAATGGATATGATTTAGACCTTAGTGACTTCAAATCGTAGTGTAGTTCTGATGATTGTGACGATTGGTTTTCTCAGGTACACTGTCACTGAAACCATGGCAACCACTATAGCAACAACAAAATAATTAATTGTTATTGATGTAACCCAGTCATTGTTAGTAATATTTTGTGGACCTTCTGATCACTTTCTATTATGGGTTTGTAAAAATCAGAGAATCTCAAAGTAGCGAGCGGTCAAATAGAGTTGTCGTTCAATTAAAGGATGGCGCTGTTTTTTCAACTCTTCTCCTATAATTACATTCTATTAGAGGTGACGTTCAAATGAAAGTGGCGTTCACATGGAGCTTTTACGATATTTGCAGATTTACAGTATATCTGTTTGTGGTATGATTGATTGCACCCTATTTCTCGTTTGGATATTATGCTGAGCTGCCTTTGGCACAAAGCAGCGATTCCTTACAGTTTACACGTTATCTGGCCCGCTTGCCACGTAAGAAAAACAATTTTTTAATGCTCTTACAGCAAATTGCTATTTAGTTTGAATCAGAATGGTTGCACTGATAGTTGTCTGTTTCATTTGAGAAATGAGAAACTATGGATTTCACTGCTCTAGTTTGTATTCTCATTCGTAATCACGATCAGTAAAACCCAATTTTCACTTGCCAAAAGAATTAATGATGCTATTCTGCTAGGATAGCGAACAAGCTAAAGAAAGTGCATAAACCCATAATGAAGCATATATTACCCACAATGCATAAATTAAACTTCACAATAAGTATAGCTCCGTATTGCGCATATTTTGAGAAGTTATGAGATTCTAGTAACCAGTAGTTTGACTGAAGTTTGTTAGTTAGATTGGCTCTGAGCTTGCGTTGTAACAACTATAACTGTCTCATCGATTAAAATGTTTATTTTAGGATTTCTTTCAGTATTTATTTACAGATATTAAATTACTTACCGTACATACATGTACATACATTCTGCATCTATTACACAACTGTACGGAGCTTGGACATTGTAAAGTTGTACACGCGTTGGTCAAACGGTATTAATCTTTGTAAGATCTCCGTGTGAAGCGGCTATCATGAGAATCTGCTATCTTATTAATTCACAGATCAAAGATATATCATTGCACGCGTTTATATTTGTTAGATGTCACTGTGAAGGCATGGATACTCTCATCTAATGCACATAGTAATTTTCAAATTCACTAATGGTATGGTTGTTCTGCAAGGTGTGCTCTGTTTGGGAGGTAACAAACATTGAAGAGATTTCTATCAAATCTATGTGATCCATATGAACACATTGTTCGACTCAACTTGGTAGGGCCTTCTTATTCAATCTACACTGAGTAGAGATAAACTAGGAACATTATCCCCAGAGTTGAAAGCATGTAGCTGATATCGGGCTAAGATCAGCAATCACTACAACTGCATCACATGTGCTGCTGGATAATTCGGCAGCTAAGCTGAAGCAACAGATTGCGTTATTCATACGTTGAATGAAAATACACACGGTTTTAGCACAAATCTGATTACATGTTGAAAATGGATATTCCCAGTTTGAAGGGCATTTTCTAAGTCCGTATGCAAGTTTTTTGAGGAGCCTGATAGAAGATTAGCGTGCGCTACGAAAGATATCATCTCTCCTTTGTTCATGTTGCATCACTACCTGATCCGTATGCACTACTGTTATCAATCCTAGAGACTGTCGAATTCAAAGAGATTTGACGGCGTCATACTCTATCGGTTTTGTTAACACGGTTACAAGGAAAACCATTTTATTTATGTTTATTATATTTTATTTTTATCAGAAGCAACTCTTTTTAGAACAATTTTATAATTGTTTGCATATTCATGTGCCAACGATATCAAAAATCTATGTTAAACATAAATCATTGTCATTATAACAGTGCAGCTGGCTAATGGCTATGCAGATTATGGCACAAGCTTTTTGGCTCTAAAATTTTTAGAACTATGTATACTAATAGTCTAAAATTAGTCATGAAAACAAATTTCACTAGAGATACAACTGTGGGCGCATGGCTATCTTATCTAAGCTTGTCAAGAATTGTCACACTGTCATAGAGGCTACAGTGTTCTCAGGTTCCCTGAGCATAGCGCTACACCCATTCTAATCACCTTCCTCTCACAATTTTACGAAAATTATGTTAGTTTTATCATTTGTTTGGTACATGAATAGCTGAGCCGGGTTCACGGACAGCGGATAAGTGCGTGCTGCCAATTCATCATAAAAACCCTTAGCTCGAGATCTTTATAAGTGGTTGATATTTGTATGATAACCGAATGCTTTACCATGTAGCAAATATGCTTGAGTCATATAAAAACCTTTTATAGATATGTGGACAGTTTTCTCTAATCGATAGAATAGTTACTGCGTTGGCTGCACATTATTGAGAGCAGTATGTGGGAGATAACTTCAAGTTTATGGATACGCATGGGCTGAACCGAATGCTTATCGTGGAATGATAAATATTTTTTCATGTCTACCTCTCTGAGATACCATAAAATTTTTAAATGTGCCCTGCATCGTATCGATTTAATTTCTATCTTTCCGATGAAGAAATGAAACTAACTTGGAGTACATGGGTAACCGAGTCGAGTTGGGTTCACTCAATGGATAAGCGGTGCATCAGCAAGAGCCGTGGTCTGAAATCTTTATAAATATTTTAATGTTTATATGCTATGATAACGGAATGCTGGCGCTATAGCAATAGCACGCCATATGTGCTAAAATATTTATTAAATTTTTAGATAACTGTTAGAGTGATTACCATGTGAGTTACATATCGCTGAAGGCAGCATGTAGATAAAAAAATTCCAAATATATATGGATATATATATATGTATATATATATATATATATATGCATATATATATGTATATATGTATATATGTTTATAGGACTAAACAGATATTTTTAGTATACCGATTCCATGATAGATATTTTTTTGGATATTGTGTTACACGTACCATAAAAAATTCTAAATATGTCATATCCAGCTGTCTCTTATTTGTGATTTTAATATTATTTAATTTTGAAGTTTTTGTTATCGAATTTTACATATTATGAAGACAACTTAAGGAATTCCTACTTTTATTGACCTAGTAATATGAAAGCATTCTAATTGATCACTACATACACTTACTTGAAGTATTGAGTAGGCATCAGTATGAATTTACAGTCAGCAATCAGCCTTTGATCATATCATTACACAAAGGATAGACCTACGGGTAAATCTAAAATTAATTTCGACACATCCAACTCCTTTGAAGATTCTTGTCTGTGAGTATTAATGTAAAAGCAGATAATTTATCTCGGCAGTGTTCTTGGGCTTCACAGACTGGAGGCCTATCAGGCTATGTAATATGAGGTAGTCAGATTTTACGCATAGATCCGTAGTCACTCTTATTGTTGTACTGCTTGTTATTGTTGTGAATTAAACAGTAGTAAAGTTGGTCTAGTTTATTTGGTAGCAGAATCTTTAAAATCTAACTTATCACTTTAATAGCATGGGATTTACGAATTCTAGTGCCACTAGGCTAAACCCTTGAACCATTGCTAGGTGCTTTCAATTGAATGAAAGAGTAAAATTTATATGACAAGGTTAGCATGTCATTTCTCAAGTCCATGCAACTCCCGATATTTGCATTCTCAATAGCGAATGAAGCGATTGTTTGTGAAAAAGTAAATATTGTAATCGCTAATAATAAACAGTGGAACCTTGGTTCTCGAACATAATCTGTTCCAGAAGGTTGTTCGAAAACCGAGTTGTTCAGGATCGGAAAAAATTTTTCCCATTAGAATAAATGTATGTAAATTTTAATTCGTTCCAAGGCGAGAAAACAACTTGGGTAAAGTATCTTTTCAACATTTTACACCATAAACTGTACTGTATACTACATACTATAAATAAAAATGGGTAGATATAAATCATGTTTAATTTTAATAAAAGGTTTTCTATTTATCATGATGGAAAAAGAAAACAAAAGTAAACATTTTGTATGTTTTGCTCTTAAAATATCAAAAACATTAAAGGTTAAGATACAATAACAAACATTGCAGAAATTGATAATGAAACAGCAAAAAAATGCAACAGATCAGTTATATCAAAAATCGTAGGAAAAAGAAAATATAAACTGCACTGGCACGTTTACTTCACATCTTTAAAGGAGGATCCTCCTCCAAAACAATTTAGGGCAAATCGACTGAAGGGGTTATCTCGCTAGCATGATGGTTCCCAGATGGTTCCTCCCTTTTTGTAAAGAGTTTGTGAAGTGTAAGTTGCTTCTCCGTTTGTTAACGAAGGTTTCCATGCCGTTTCTGGAGCTGTTCCAATTCCAATGCGCATGTTCCGGTTTGGTCGAGAACCGATTTTATGTTCGAGATCCGAGACAAACAAATCTCAAAATCTTTGGTCGAAAACCAAGTTGGCCGAGAATCGAAGCGTTCGAGAACCGAGGTTCCACTGTATTGTCTAATCAAATGTGAGCTTTATTGGCGCTTGCTCCAACTAAATTGATCATCACCAAAGCGATTCAACTGCAAACTTTTACGCTTCAGTTACGTCGACTGCATTAACAAACCAAAGATTCCGATTTCAGATGCTTTGTTTGCCGTGTGGGTACTCATCTACGATGCGTATTTAAAAAATCTAGTTACATTTCTCAAAGTAGTGAAATGATTCCGTAGAACGACTCTGCCTTTTTTATTCAAGTCAAATTACGTAGCTAAAAACACTAAGACTGGTCGTAGTAATTCATTGAGCAGTAGGACTGATCTGGCAAGGTTCTATAGGTTTTCCGGTTTAGTTGCCAGGAGGATCTGTTCTCTGCTTTGTAATGTGGATGCAATTAAAACACTGAAAATTTGCATTTCTTTCATCTGTGTGCGAAGAGTGCCGTTAGCTAATCATATAGTACACGGAGGCATTCTATAGTAGTGCTGGGGAATGGCAGCTGACAAACTGATGCTGCGACGTATCTATGTCACCACTTTGGTAGCCGCTACAGGGACAGTTTAATCCTACTTAATAGCAATTAATTTAATAAATTACCGATTAATCTCAACCTCTGTGACACTCTTGTTTAAAACCTATTAGTTTGCTTTCAAAACTGGTTCGAAAGATTCTCCACTTTTGTTCATTTGTTGGCTACAAAGACTGGTGTATAACTTATAAATAAAATCCATCATTTCTTTATGAGAAACTACAAATTTCAGAGGCAGCAGGACATAAGCCATGAACTGAATCAGCTTTCCAAGATTTGCATCCTCGCTGACTGTACAATGATCCTTGCATTCAGGTAACGACTTACTGATGTTTTTTATCAAATCATATTTGCCCGTTTTTGCTATCCACCCATCTGATATTTCATCTGATATTTTTACCTAGTCGTTTTTGTATTTGTTTTCGTACATTAGATTCGCTCATCCCTGTCATCTGCCATTTTGTTTCTTGTACTATTAATTTGTAGCCATGAAGAAGCCGGGCGATATCTGGAGGTATATAAAGCCTACGAGAGCAAACCTCCTACAGATATCATGGTTAAATCGAAGACAGACTTTCTCTCTCAGGTAAATAGTACGGATTATGTGGCATGTTCCACCTGCATCATCAAGATAATATGGTTATCTTAAATCCTCTTTATTTCAGGCGACAGAGTTTCTCACTGCAATCAAAGGTGTTAATAAAACTGATGTAACAACGCTGCTAAGTAAATTCAAGGTATATTCTGTTATCAACAGCATCATTCTTCATTGATCATGTTTCATATTAATACAGCTTACCAGTTGACCAACTAGCTTTTCTTTTATCAAAGCTGTAAACTGAATGCGATTGATGCTTTTAGACTATCAAAGCGATAATCGATGCTGATGTCGATTCCCTAAGTCTCTGCCCAGGTATTGGCCCCGTGAAAGCAAGACGACTTCAGCAGGCATTCACAAGCCCGTTTTTAAAGCAGCGACTAGGGGGTGCTAAACACGAACTTGTGCCAACATCGGAAGACATGACTATTGATGTATTTGATGATGATATCGATGCCGAATGATACTGGTGAATATTTAGCAACAGTGTTCATGTCTGCCTGTTTGTTGCATTTAATGCATGGAAAGCTAATTTATTACACAATAATAAGAACACCAGGATTGTTAAACCTCACTTCCTTTTATACCAACATCATCACAAACGACTACAAAATGGTAGCTATGATAATCATGGCGCAGTTTATTAAAAACGATAAAGGATATTTTAAGTACATGTATATTCATCACGAAGTGGTGCCTTGAGAGAAATAATAAAGACTGTGTATAAAAATATCTTCTCTCCCTGTTAAAACACTTCTTACTCAGAGATGTGCATAAGCCTGCATCAATTTCATCCGCTATGCCGATCTTGCGCCCTGAAAATATTCGGCACTAACTAACAACATTCATAAAAACAGAGCAGGCAATTGAATTGAGCTACTAGGTCAATATAGAAAACAAAATAAGACTCATTGACCTGTGGACTAAGATTCACGGTAAACTAGTAACTTGTACAAATTGTAAGACCATGTACAATGAAGTAATACAATGATAAAATTGCATAAATACAACAAAAATGTAAAAGAAAGATAATAATGACAGTGCGTTGAGAGTTCGCACTGATTATGTACAATTTTACATGGCAGAAGGTGAAGACACCTATTTTTTCTATGCATAATATGTAAGTGCGTTTGGCAATCTATCACCATAAATGATGGCATTAGAATAAAATATGAAGGGTAGACTAGTTACTATAAAGGTTTTTACTAGCAAAAGCCTAATATAACGCTCAATGACTTGGTGATTGTGGTCAAGGTCATGTGGCGTGTATGGCAGGTTGGCTACTGGAAAGTGCAGACGAGTCTTGGACTCGATTCGTAGACTGAGAATTGTGACTTAAATTAGAAGTATGAGCAGTTAATCCAGAAGGACAAGGAATTCCCAGAATGCCTCCGATGCTATGCTTATGACTAGTGGACGCAATCATGTGACTATCTGGGTTTAGCAAGGATGATGACACTCCTCCACACTCCGAACTGTCATAACCAGTCTGAGATGAGTCATCACTATCACTACCCGCAGCCCTTGCGCTCAGACTATTGTTGTTATCCATATCATCGTCGTCATCCTCCTCATCTTCTTTATCGGTATGCTCATCGGCATTTGGATCCCCTGTCATGAATCTGATGCATTTCTTCTTTCGTCTGCAAGTAGTCACGATTGTGACATACATGATAGTAGAACAAGAAGAGGAACGTATCACTTACCTGCTGCTTTGAAAATGCGCACAATCAGATGAGAGTTCACAATATTGTACAATATGAGCAATACACTGAAAGGATGCAACGAAGCACAAAGGTAAGCGCGCACCTGTGTATACGCAAATGTATACACCCCATATAATGAGAGCTCAGCAGTAGTAACAGGCGTTGGTTATGGTACAGTTATAATATTCCATGAAGCAAGGCAAGCATGCATGCTCACTCTAGAGTTTATGTCTAACTTCCCTTGTGTTAGAACCTTGGAAATGATAGTTGCAGACGCTAAAATCGATGTGAATCAAAAGGCAAACTAAAGTTGGACTGATTGGTAAATCATCCCATGTCTGCTGCAGCAGAAAGCATAACGAGCAGCAGCTTTAGTCCGTGTTTCTATTGGCCGATGAAAAATGGAGTTAGTGGAGTTGTCCCAACACCAAGGTGACCGCTCTATTCGAAGGTTATGAAAGACATCGACAATGCCTAGAGGCAACATGGCTTTACTTAGACAAACCTTGCTGCTAGATTTCCACAACCACAAATTTGAACGGACAGACAATTTAGTGCATGCAACAAGAATATTCAACTGGAAGTAGCAGCGGTTGACGCCCAGATAGTCTCGTGGAAATGAGACGGTTTTGCAAGGCGACTACTAGATTACAACAGCCGGGTATGGTGGCACTTTTAGAATTGCGGTTAGGGTTACACAAGTGAAGTGATAAGGTTCTATTGGTTGGTAATCATGCAGCATGCAGCTTTAGTACCTGGTGCCGAGCAAACTGCTTCGCTACTCGCAACAATAACGGCTGCGAGTGACTGCGATGTGATTGGAGCATTGCTCTGATCTACTTGTGTATGTGATGTTATGACCCCCGAACTACCCGCCACACCATTTAAAGAATCGTCAGACTCGCTGTCTATATGCAAGTCTGACGGTACATTGAGATGATGCTCAGAGGCTAGGTGTGGTTCAGTGCTCATTGGAACAACCAATCTGTAACAAACAGAGTGACTGCCTGATTGCCTAGCAAGAAGTGACATCAAACAACTCATATGTGCTCTACACAGAGTGATAGGTGCTCTAGATAGAGTGACAGGTGCTCTACATAGAGTGACAGGTGCTCTACATAGAGTGATATGTGCTCTACATAGAGTGATTCATGCTCTACATAGAATGATATGTGCTGTACACAGACTGAGATGTGCTTTACACCGAGAGATGTGTGCTTTACACAGAGTAATATGTGCTCTAGACAGAGAGATATGTGCTTTACACAGAGCGACATGTGCTCTAGATAGAGTGATGTGTGCTTTGCATAGAGTGATACGTGCTCTACACAGAGTGATACGAGCTCTATACTGAGTGATACATGCTCTATACAGAGTGATATGTGCTCTCCAGAGTGATATGCGCTTTTCACAGAGTAATATGTGTTCTACACAGATTGATATGTGCTCTAGACAGAGAGATATGTGCTCTAGATAGAGTTATAGGTGTTCTACACAGAGTGATTTGTGCTCTACACAGAGTGATACATGCTCTACATAAAGTGATTTGTGCTTTACATAGAGTGATACGCGCTTTACACAGTGATATGTGCCCTACACAGAGTGACCCATAATTTACATAGAGCGATCCAATACATAGAGCATAAAGCAATAGTGCTTTACATAGAGTGATACAAGCTCTACATAGAGTGATAGAAATTACAAAAGGAAAAGTTAACAAGACAGCGATCTATTAATATTATTGACTCACGAAGTCAAAGCACGTGAGTGCTTAGACTCTGGACGGAGAACTGAGAGAAAAGTGCAGGTAAATGTGCAGGTAAATGTGCAATACTATCAACAGTGTGCAGTGCAACACTCGTGCATGTTAAAATTATCATGGTGACAAAG
Organism: Watersipora subatra; assembly: GCF_963576615.1. Lineage (NCBI taxonomy): Eukaryota > Metazoa > Bryozoa > Gymnolaemata > Cheilostomatida > Watersiporidae > Watersipora > Watersipora subatra. The sequence goes on along the minus strand of NC_088708.1, from coordinate 29,764,890 downwards.
AGCGAGAGAATGAGAGTGAAGTATTGCAGACCAACTGGTCAACAACTTAATCATTGAACCAAATGATCTTTTTAACAATGCGAAGAAGAAATTAGTACCTTATCCATAGACAAGCGAGGGTAACTAACCTGCACGGCTTACACCACTGGTTTTGTTGGTCAAGGCCAAACCTTGCCCGACATTTCTTAGGATTGGAACATTCTACAAACAAGAGACAGGTTGTAACCATATTAATATCCAAAGCATAGCAAATATTGTCCCATGATCCCCGAAGCAATCCCATAGATCTGCATTGGCCTGCTTAACTTTCCCATTGGATACAAGACTACATTCTTCCTAGGCGGAGATCAAAAGACTGTGAAAAGCCATTAATTACTCAAAAACAAGATCAAAGGAGGAGCATGCGCATATTAGAAAGGCGATCTCACAGGACCTCACCATCTGCATAGTGGTCGTAGATAATGAGCGGTGTTCACCAGCACCAGTCCTCACCTATATAGGTAATAGTATTGCCCAAGAAAGATCGGTGAAACTGAATAAATGATTGTAAAAGCTCATTGATTTATGCAGCCGTCTGCAGACTCGGTTTCGTTGGAAGTTATTTCTTTATAATAAGCGGATAATTTATAGTTCCTACATTGTTCACAATTCTAAGGGTGTGTACAAACCAGTTGAATATTACTGTTTAAATGGCAAGGTAATCGGCAGGTTTCAATGGCAAGGTAATCGGCAGGTTTAAATGGCAAGGTAGTCGGCAGGTTTCAATGGCAAGGTAATCGGCAGGTTTCAATGGCAAGGTAATCAGCAGGTTTCAATGGCAAGGTAATCGGCAGGTTTCAATGGCAAGGTAATCAGCAGGTTTCAATGGCAAGGTAATCGGCAGGTTTCAATGGCAAGGTAATCGGCAGGTTTCAATGGCAAGGTAATCAGCAGGTTTCAATGGCAAGGTAATCGGCAGGTTTCAATGGCAGGTAATCAGCAGGTTTGTGTCATCCGCAAGATGGAAATGAAAAAAAAACCCGCAAGTCAAGCGAGTTTTGTTACAAATTTTTATATAACGTTGCAGGATTGCAAAAGATGGAAACGACACTTGTGAATGATGCGCAAGACATTTCCATGCAAGCTATTCCATTTTAAACATTTCCACACTTCAGTCGTTCCTATTTGGAAAGCGTGCTACTAAGTGAGACAGGAATGCGCCACTATGATCTCTGGAATAGAATTCCTCATTGTTTTTAAAACCCGCCAACATTAATCCACACCAAACGATTGTCCACTGAAATATTTGTTTCACGATAACTCAACGGGCACACAATTCTAAATCAGCATTATCCGCGCAATGAAAACCTAGTATATCAGAGCATTTGGTCGCAGTTATAAAGTTTTCACTACTATATTTATTATCTTGGTAAAATAGCTAAAATATCAGTCAGCATTCAATACGAGATTTAATCTTCCATTGTGAAAACCAGTTGGTTTTTTGAAGTTGAATATTTAATAAATTATAACATCATAATATGATGTTATAATATGGTGATGAATAGTGTTAACCAATTGTAGCACAGTAAATTTTGCAGTGTACAAGTCTCATCTAAGCACACAAAGCAGCTAAAAAATGCTAGAAGATGGTGGGTAGGAAGGGTAGCCACAGGGCCTCTCCATTAAACTCTGGGCTGGTTCAATGCCAAATCAACTGGCGTGATGACCAGATAGATACAGAATGCTTCGCATGAAGAATTTTCAACGAGTTTCCATTGTGCCGCTAAATGAATCAAACAGTATTTATAGGTTAAAGGAATGCGGATAAAAAGACTTTGAAGACCAGCCTGCCTCCAAGAATTCTACAATCCATCTAGCCAACTCACCTTTATTTTCTGTACAAGGTTCGCGTCGCCTTTTTTTCCTCTTGGAATGCATGGCATAGTTATCCCTGGCACTCCAGCCGGGGTACAGCTTTAAGTGTAACTCTCGTTCTTTTTTGGCCATATCATAATATTTAGCCTGCTCCGCTCTGTCTAACGCGTGCCACTAGCAAACATAACAGGCAGCGATATACACCCTAAAAGATCTTTGGCATGAAAAAAAATCAATGTAAACTAGTTAATTTCATCCATTATTTCTTGTGAACTGGCCACAACTCTAACTGCAGATACTTGTACAGTTTCGAACATTTCACCTTTATATTTGTGATACTCATCTGAGTACAAATTTAGCTATTTTTAAACTAAAGCACTTTTATTAAAGCGGATTTTGCAAAATATTTATTTTTTCATGTAACAATTCATTTATTATTATTTTTCTTGTTAGTTATTCTTTTTATTTTTGTGGCACCGCGTGCAAAACATGTTTGATAAAGATGATTATGGACTTCTCACTAAAACTATATATATAATTTAACTTTTGAATACAATTCGGAACACGGTCACTTACAGGTTTTAACATCTACATGTAGGTTGCCATGCCAATAATAGGTATTTAAAAGTATTAGCTACTTATTCAGAGATTTTATCACAGCTTCGAAAAAATATATCACAGCAAAAATTAGCTTTGAGCTCGAAATGAACTCAAAGACTAAAGAAACTTATTACATCAGTTTAACATTATGTTTCCACACAAATACTCAAAAGCAGCATTTGTACTTCTCCAGTTATAAAATGTTCGTAGAAATAATTTATTTTTAATCAGCACTTGTCATGGCTCTGCTCATAAATTTTAGGTTGTAATTTTGTAATATCAAAATTGAAAAAAATCTATGTTTACTTACAATAGTATAATAATGTTTTTATAATAGGCCTAAATACAATTTAGTATTTATCATGCAGTCAATAATAAATACAATTTATTATAGACTGCATGTAGGCTACACTTTTTTTCAACTTTTAATAAAGAAATACGATTACAAACGTGTGATTTGTCTGAATGTTGAAGAAAAAGTGTCAATTCAATATCGTAGAGCTACAAAACAACACTTTCTGCAGGCGCTGTCATCAGTAAATAGTAAGAGCACTCCAACTCCTTGTAACCATGCAGAGGCCAATAAAGTATGTATGCCAGCTAAGTTATTCATCAGACAAAACTAAGAAGGACAATTTACTTTCAGTGAAACATTTCACCATTAAGCTCTAGAAGTTATGTGACTCTATTTTGAGATTGAACCATGAGAGTTAAATGAATAGATATTATTTTAAACAACCTTTTTCAAAACTGCTTATGAAAAATCGAAAGAAATAGTTAAACTGTGCCTCATTCAGGCAGCAGCACATTTTACCCAAGCAGTGGCATGCCTCACTCAGCAAGATTGCTTGAGGCTGGAGCGCAGTAAGACGATGGGAAGGGTTGCGACATGCTAGGATGAACAACAGCTTTGCAATGAATGCACTACAAAACTAACTGGGACCATTAGCCATAAGCGTAATCTTTTGTCCTTGACATTTATACAACCCGATATATATTATGATGCTTGTCATTAAAATTGTATGTATTTTTAGTGTTTGATTTTACTAACTATATTGTTAACAAAAATTATTTAAAATTGTTTAATATTATTTTGAAGCAAACAAGTCATAAGTAAAATTGGGGCTGCCCTCTTTCAATGCATTTCAGATTTCATTTCAAAATATATTTTTACACAATCATCTATCCAATCACGACAAAACAACGGGCTTCATATTTCTCCAGCACGCTTTAACACACTGGCATAGAGCCTTCATCTAAATTTTATTTATGTTGTTTTATCTGTCAATAAAAGCAATGAGTGTGTATGAAAGCCATTTACATAAGAACTTCATAAAATGAGATGGGAGGCAGTAGGAGAGCACATGTTATGAATATTGGAGATGGGAAATGATAGGCAAGCAGTTAGGAGATTCTTGCACTCTCGTTTGCCCACACTGTTAACCAGACTGCTTTGTTCTCTCTTATCCTGGCAGCCCTTAATCAGGCTCATCCATAACATCTTCACATCAAAGGATTATGAGAAGCTTCTAATTAATGGCTGACTCTGCGCCTACTAACCCCTTCCCAAGAGTCACCATTCAACTACCTAGTATCAGCATCTGAGAAGGGGAGGGGGTCACCCACCCCCTTCCATAGGCATATAAACCTCTGGAAAACATGTCTGTCAAGGTTAATGAGCCTGAAAGTATTAATTTATGAATCCCACACAATCTAAAGAAATCTTTGTGTAACTTTAAAAGATTTTCATATCGCCAGAAATATGGATTAAAACCTACTAGCATATTGAACATAACTGCTGCAGCAGCATCCTAGGCAATTTCAATGATGACTTCTTTGCATCATGTTCTATGTAAATATTTCTAGTGGTGTATCTTCGGAGTGTTATTAGCATATTTGTCATTAGAAGATCAATGAGTAATCAACAACAGTCATTTCCATTTCATTGAGGACCAGAAAAAGATTTCTCAGGCAGAGTCTCAGGTGTTCCAAGAAAATTGCGATGGAACAGAGCCAAGCCTCATATCACAAATTAATATCCTGCGTGGGCACTAATCTTATGTGATATCAATATGCTGCACGATGCAAGACACAGATTTTCTCATGTGTTTTCATGAAAAAATAAATACCCCAACTTGCAGAAATGTGCAAACAGTAAAAGCGTGGTTACCCACACTTGCTCCGTTTGTGTAGCCAAAAGTGTTGTCAATTTGTTGTGTCTGAACAAACGCGTTGCTCTACATTGGTAAAGATAAAACTTATACATTGACTGAAAGAACCATAGATATAATTTCAATTCTATTATATTCATTTTCAGAGAAAACTGAGATTTGTTTTCAAACTATGTTGACAGGATTTCACATGAACAACTATTTATATGTATAGACAAAGTATATATACGTGTAGGCTACTGAAGTAAACTGGAACGCATAATTCTTCATTTAATTAAATTTTCCAAAGTCCACTTTGTTTCATAGTTCAATTCATTTCATGAATCCAAATTAGATTTTTGCATTCAACTGATATTCATCGTCATCGTGCAGCACTTTATCCTTCAGCAAAAATATAGCGATGCAAAGAGCTGCGCAAGGTTATTGCTATTACAAACTGTTGATAATACATATTAGGTAATTTATATGACAAGGATAATAGAAAATCCAAATGCAATGTCATGGCCACACAACAGAGATAATTTCCTACTGGACAATCTATTTGTCATTGCAAAACGCCAGGTAGTAGTGCCGGTGAGTAGCCAGAGCGAATAGTTGTGCACTACAAGAAACTGGGTAGCCAGACCTTGAAGATAAACTTTCACAAAATTTTAGTAGATCTTATCAGAAAGTATCAGCATTTTTCTGTCATTTGTGATTGTTTTTTATATTTTAGGTGATCTGACTGCCAGGATGTTTATAGATAAAGATCAACAAAACTTGAAAGCGATGAAAATGCTCAGATCAAGCAAAAATGCGATCATCATATCGCGTGTCTATAATTTTAAAGAGATTGATAGAATAAACAAAATAGCCGATATCAACTATAGCAATTAGTGACATCATTTCGCATGTATTTTTCGTCAAAATGTTTTAACAGCGATCAAGTTTTGTCGATTTTAATCTTGAAACATCCTGGTAGTCAGTTCACCTCAAACATCAAAAACAATCGCAAATAATAGAATAATACCGATACTTTCTGATAAAATCTACTGAGATTTTGCAGAAGTTCCTCTTTAAGGGATATTTTATGCTGCCCATATAATTAGCTTAGACTTATATGCTCAAGGGGAGACTTATCTGCCTGACAAAAATCACTGGCCTCACTTTTGAGGTTAACAACAAGTAAGGACAAGTGGATCCGTTTATATCTCACCACTAATGAGTGAATACAAAAAGTGACTTTCAGGGGAATGGATAGTAACGCTAGAGAATCACCACCCAATTTCCTCAAGTATTCATTAGTGAACTTTGATAATATAATTTTAGCTGGTTTAATCAGTCTAATATCTAGAACATCACATCAGTTGATGGTCACGCAATTTCTTCATCTTATAATCTGCGCAATACCAGTGACAAAAGTATTTCAATTTCAAGCAGCTTGAAATTAGAATATCTTTGTTAGTTGGCTATTAACTAACTGTACACCAAACTGAATAGAAATAGAACCCTGTGTACTCCCTACTAGTTATATTATAGAGTATTTTACCAGCTGGACCCAGCGTACTCTCTACTAACTATACTGCGAATTTTTTCACTAACTGCTCTAGGCTCCTCAATAAAGCAATTGTAAATACTGATGCCTACGAAATTCTTCAACATATTTGAAAGATTTTAGGTCTATCATGAATATGCCGGAGTTATTAAATTACTCATACAGTGAGAAGGAATAACCAGACATACCTTTCTCCCAAGAATTTGGTTAATGGCCGCTGACTCCTTGAGTGTACATTCGGCTACGACTTTGGCACGCATGTCTTTCATAAATAACATAAAAGCGTTCAGGGGCTTTTTGATATGTGGCTTTTTCTTTTCTTTGTGGTGGTGGTGTTCTTCATGACTATTGCTTCCATTGCCATATGGATGTGGTCTGCAAAAGGCGTGGCATATCATTGCCTTGTATGTTTACGTTATTGCTACCCTGAGACTGAGGCAGTACTGACTAAAGCGACTAAGGCAAACCAAAATTGACACATGGTTTCGAAGAAAGGTCTCATCTTGGGTTAGAGAAGTAATACAAGAGAGTGACCATACAGCGCGCTAGACACCCAACCCTTCAATAAAAGATGAGCTCTCACAATTGCAATCCATCACCATAGCAACCTTCACCATTCATCTTTGCATTGACAAATGCTTGCTCCAAACCCAAAATGGAACAAAACTTGATATCGTTAGGTTAAAATACCTTAGAATGTGTTCCTAAATAGTTGTTTTACTTGCTGCAACAGTTTTAGTCATCTTCCAAAATAGCTGCCAATTTTTGTCAGGATCACTTACGGCTAAACTCAAATGATTTTTGTACACAAAACTGACAGAGGTTTTAGGGCTAAGAATGAATGAATCAAACGAAAAAATCGTGCAATTGCTCACAAATGCTCCTTTTTTTAGAAGTGAGTGTAAGACAGAGAGAAGCATCTCCATTTCTCCCCTAATACAACTGTTGGTAATCTAACATGACACACTTACAAAAATCTGTTTTCTTGTAGCATATTAGGATGGATATCATGTTTGGAGCCAGCTTGTGACACAAGAGAGGGTTGTGACATGCCGGGAGAGAGCGGTGAACTCATCAGAGGTGAGTATCCTCGCGCTGCTGCCAGTAGACCTGTGTACGGTGACCTCATGCCTACAGAGGTCACTGGGTAGGTGCTGCCTGGCCTGTATGACAAAGAGAAATTTTGTGAGCAACAAGCATTTAGCATTGACAATTTTATGAGTTGATGACGGCTTGCGGTGTCATATGACAGTGTTGTAACCATTGAACGAAAACACAGCCAACACTAGCTAGGTGAACAGATTAAAAGCAGAAATTTATAGAAAGTAGACTCAGCCAGACTGATTTTATATTTAGCTAAGCAATTAGGGGAGGCGATGGGACAGAAAGATGTCAGGAGGGGATTAGAAACCTAAGCGCAAGCAATAATCTCTGATATGCACAGTTATTAACAGCGTGGAATTGGGCTCTAATGGTTCTGTGGTCTCATGAATCGGAAATCATTGCTTCAAATTAGCCCTAATATTAAAGTTATGCCTTTTCTCATGAAATAATATTATTTTGTGGTTGAAATTGTCTTGGAAAACCAGAGATGATGATGATAGTAAGACTTTAAGGAAAAGCAGGTCTCAGAATATTTCAGAAGAGACAGAGGTATGATGCTCGAGTCAACAATTGAAGTTGTAGCATCGGCTCCTTCACCGCATGCAGCACCATGAAAGGGTATGAATAAATCGTCAAATCCATCAAATAGTGACAAGCTCTAAAAGATCACAGACCGGAGTGAAATATTGTGCAAACACAACTCTGTTTGAACTTGCTGAGCGGGACAGGAGAAAGAAGAGTCATAGAAAGTGAGCGCGGCTACTTGGGATAACAGACGTTGCCTTGAGATGGTGCAACTAGCTAGTAAACGGTCTTTGTACGAACACAATAGCGAGCTTCAAAAGACGGTAAACGTTTGAAATTTATTTATGAATCCTAAAATTTTTTAAGTTTGTAAAATTACGCCCTAAGCGTTGTGATCGCTGGCTACGAGTTTCAGTGAGTGCCAAACCAAGCTTTGAAGAAGACAAGCTAAAGATATAATATGTGGAAGTTTATCAATGATTATTTTTAGTGACGGTAAAAGGTATCATGTGTTGAGTGATCTAAATGCTTCTACTATTGCATATCGGGCCATGAATATGACATCAATGCTAATGATCAAGCTTTTAGAAATGACCTGCTTCCTAATCTGAAAAAATGGAAAGGTTGAATCACTTACAAGTAAAATTAACCGAGATGATATGATCAGGAGATGATGGTTAGCCTGGTACTTTTATCCCAGTAGCTATGACGGCACCAAGTTTCAATAAACAGTTTTGCACCAATCACAATTTAGCTGATAGTTACATATTACCTACCTATGTAGATAGTATAAAATTTCTTTCGAAATTCATTTAATTTTGAAAACAGCAAATTAGACAAAATTCGAAAGAGTGAGACAAAAATCTGTGCAGCCTTAAAAACTCCTTTTAACGCTATCGACTGCTGTGAATATCGAGTGAGTGAACAAACTATTCGCTACTGTGATGTCAAGTGAGTAGATAAACAGTGTACCAAAAGGATTATCGCTTTGCGTTTGCAGGGCGCAGGGCGACAAACTGATGGAACAGGAAATTGATCGCAACTGACACTCTTACTAATAAGCGCTAGTTTAAGGATGAATTCACAGGGAGGCTAATAATCACATTAACAAATCACTAAATATTGCTAAGTACATGGAATGCTGAAGCCAAAAAACCGCATTGCCTCTAAAATATGGTTTAACGCAGCAAAAAATAGGCTAAGTGCCTCGATGGAGCCATTGAGAACTGTACTGTAAATTCTTAGCATGTGAACAATCGTTAGGCAGTGTCCTTCTATCAAATCAATTCTATTTCTGCGGCAATTGCATCGGCTCTTGATTGAGAATAGTTGTGTTCTGCGATATACAATGCCCAGCTCAACACAATCAATATCTCAATAAGTTCTCCAGCACAATACCATTGGTGTAGAGATTCAAATAGTACATTGACAGAAAAAAATAGTTTACTTGAAGAAAAAGACAAGTGTATTCAGGGAGAGACTAGTGTACCTAGAAGAAGACAAGTGTATTCAGGGAGAGACTAGTGTACCTAGAAGAAGACAAGTGTATTCAGGGAGAGACTAGTGTACCTAGAAGAAGAAGATACCAGTGTACTAGAAGGGAGAGTCTAGTGTAGTGTGAGAGACGGCTGCTCTGAGATGGAAGAAAATGAGCAAAGTGTATATTTACCATGATTGTACGGATAAGTCGGGATAAAATGGAGGGTATTGTCCGGAAGCACCAGGTAGAGAGAATAATGCTGGTCTATGTAGCCCTGCAAATAGAAAGCGCCCTTTTAAGTTTTATAGTTTATGGATCTAACTGCCAATAGTGATTTATCCTTACAGTCAAACTTTTACATACAACCTACGGTCAAACCTCTACATACCAGGCTATAGTCAAACCTTTACATACAAGGCTATAGTCAAACCTCTACATACAAGGCTATAGTCAAACCTCTACATACAAGGTCACAGTAAAACCCATACATACCAAATTACAGTCAGACCCCTACATACAAAACTACAGTCAAATCCTTTCATACAAAGCTACAGTAAAACCTATATGTACAAAGTTACAGTCAAACATCTACATATCAAGTTATTTCTACCAAGATCTGCTTTACATCATGGTAAAACCATCCCATGTTGCAGCAAGTTGTCCCCTAATAACATACCGTGAAACATTTAGTTCATTCCGCAGCCCAAAACCTATTGATAACACTTTAACTTACTGACTTATTTTAACTATGACTAGGCAAATCAGCTTATATATATTTCCTTATTTTTATTTAGATATTTTTACATTCTATTTTTAATTTTTACCAATATCCTTACTTTTAGCAGCATAACTCCGATCATTAGAAATACTTTAAACAATTGATGTAGGAAGTTACTTTGGACATAAATGCTAAAATTTCATATCATATTTTTGGAAAATTTGTATGTAGAATGTTGACTGTGTACAAAATATTCACTTGATTTTTTTTTGTAGCCCATGAGACTCTCCGAAAGCCTCTTGATTTGTACCTAAAAAATAGTGATCACCACTCGTATCATTTTATAAGCGAACATGACAAAGAGACGCGTAAACTACGGTTTCAGTATATTTTGTCTCACAGAAAACATGGTTTACTATACATTTGGGAGTCGTTTTAGCGAGGAAACTAGCATGTAGAAGGCTTCATTATAGTTATCGCAGTCGTCCTAAAATATTCAGAGTAGTTATATTATAAAGGGTTGTCTTCCCTATCACCAGTATAATCATAACCACGACAGTAAAAGCCAAGCAGATTGAGCAGCAGAAGGTTTCTCACTAGTACCACAGTCTATTGAAATACTTGTTATCATATTTTACTGATTTACTCATCATAGAAACACTGAAATCATCATAGACTGAGGACCTTGGAATCCTTCTAGAAAGAGAGTGATGAAAAGCGCAACTAGTTGTTACTTACAAGCAAAAGCTGGTGAGATGCTACCTGGTCGATGGTCTACAAAAAAGAAGTTACCGTGTAGCAATTACTAAAGCAGAGCACCGTACCATAGCCGGGTTCTCAAGCTAGCTTTTTATACGCGTACTACTTGCACTCATGCAGACCAAGCGGTGTATACCCCAGTCCATAACATGACGTTTTCTGATGGTCAAAAACACTCTGTCTGTTTATACCAGCACAGATATATCCATACAGTTAGTAACTGCAGTTACTGCAGTTACTGCAGTTACTGCAACTGGGGAATTGTGATCTCATGCTTGACATCTTAACAAACACTGCCCAAGAACCCGTCTTGCCATATACTATTGACCATTTGGCCTCTCAAAAAGGTTTCCACTAGATGGTGATACAAATTGCTCTTTCATCATTAGTTTACACAAGGTGGCTGTCAGATATTCTACTGTCTCTCCAGTTAGTTGTCTGTATTTATAACCATGTTTGCTTATGCACAGATATTTTAAATTAGCAATCACAATTGAAGGAGCGGAATTTTCTTTAGTAAAAAAGTGCAAAACTAGTTACTCTAGTGTAAATGGATAAGCCAGCAGCTACAGTGTACCAACCCACAACTCCGAATGTTTACACAGAGAGTAACTCTATGCCGCTCTCATGAGTGCCTCGGCTATACAGCTAACTTTCATGTAACTATGGTATTAGCTATTATTATTGGCCGTGTTCCCAAATGAATTATATCACAATGCTAAAAACAACTTGCCTATTACAAATGACTGGAACAAATACATAAAACGCAAACTTTCGTTGTGAATTTCTCAGGGATTTCAATGCAAAATATGTATCTTCAAACCCCTCTAGCATAAACATCTAGCGGCGTGAAAAGGGCCATCGTAGAGGTTATCGACTGTTGCCAGTGTACACAACAACAATGTTAGGGGTGAGCCTAAGCTAGCACATAGCCTGTGTCCCATCAACCTGGCAGACGTGTAAGCAACTTGTTAGTATTTGTAACAATTTTATTGAAAATGCATAGCTTTGGGGCAAGGTCAAATCTCTTACCTGATTTGTCAAAGGAAAGCAATGGTAATGTGGAGATGCCAGCGTGTGCTGGAGGGGGCTGTAGTGTATCGTATACAGACCCTAACCCTAGTTTTCCACTCTAAAAACACCAGAGAAAATTACATAAAAGAGGTAACAACCGAATTAGGGATTCTAACTGGAATTAAAAAGGGTGAGGGAGGTTGAAGGTAGTGAGCGACAAGGCCTCCAGTAGCCTAGACTGGTTCCCTTGTAGTGAGGACATGAAAGCAGCTAATTGATTGCTAAATGTTAATGCTATTCAAGTCATGAATTTAAATTAGTACTAGATAAGGAGCAATGGCTAAGAGACAATATGATTGATAGTATGCACCAGTGTTTGCACATTACTAGCAATAGCGAAAAAACAGTGTCAATCAGAGATAAGAAAGTGTATACAAACATGAGGATAGCGTCCAAAACTAATCAGGCAAAAGTTTAGTAGGGTCCAGTAAACGTTCTAACTATCTGTGTACATGCAATCAACTGCTAAATTTTGGATGTTATGAAGAATAGCTAATCCTCGTGGTTCAGTGCCGTCTAGTAGAAATCTTTAATTTATTGGATTAAAGTGATGCAGATAGATATACGCAAGAGATCAGACAGAGGGCCAGGTTGGCTAAAAGCAACAAAAATCTTTCCATTATTTAGAAAATAGTTGAAATGGTGCGCATTCATTTAAAAAGAATAACAGCGATGAGAGGAGATCAAAAAAAGGGCCACAACGAGAAGATAAAGAAGGCTGAAGGGCGACTGCTAAGAAAGCGAGAGAGAAAGAGAGAGCTGGCCGGAGGTGTGAATAGGTAAAACGACTGCTTGCATTGACTGTTAGCTGAGATAAGGTATTGACTTCAAAAGCCAGCAATGAACTGGATGAATATGACATGCGATACTCGGTGTAAATGCAATAAGCAAGCTAACAGAAGCGCGGCTAGGAACATAATGTAAATCAAACATCAAATCACAAATAATCAAAAGCTTTTTGTGCCGCAGTTGATATAAAGATTCATATTTCGACATTCCTTTTACATCGACTCGATGAGATATAAAATAAGTTTCTCCACTCCAACAACAAGGCGCAACACTCGTATTCCTACGACAACAAACACTGTCTCTCCCTGACACTCAATCGCAATTGACAACAAAACAAACAAGCAGTTACAATGTGTCCGGTAATGGCCTCGGTGCGAAAACCCGCGCTTGATCAGCTTCACACGTAATGTTTTGTCGAAATTTAAATGAAGGTTTTCTGCAGCGGTACAAGTGTGCTGAGACCGTATTTGTATGGAGGGTGCACTGATGTGCAGCTCATGGATTACCAGTGTCATGCGGCTAATTATGACTTTGGGCTTGACTCAGGACATCAAAGGCACCGATTGCTCAGGAGTACAAATACTCTGCTCTAATCCAAGCCATATCACTTAGACCACAGATCGCTTGACCATGGTATGCGTGTGCTAGGGTAGTGCAGACAAATAAACCACATACGAAATACTGTTTTACCGAGGTAGACTCGAGAAGTTGCCAAGAAAGAAAAATCAAAGGAAGCCAAAAACAATACTTACTAATAATACCTGTGAGTCATCAGATGTGACATCATCCCAGTGATGAGGAAACAATGCGACTATAAAACCTACCAAGTTAGAAATTCCCGATTAAGATGTTCATCAAAAGCGCACCAGCTAGCCTATATTCCTGATCAAATGCCAGTTAGGGCAGGTAGGCTGGGAAGATAGAGAAGAACAAAAGGAATTGACAACCTGACACAATTCAGTAGCTTAGCTAGGAAGTCTGAGTATATCTTCCAGCCAGCCATTACACAGTATACAGATGTCATCTAAATCTGATTAAAAATACCAAACTCTGATTCATCACATCCAACACAGTGATTCTCAAATTTTTGCGCAAAGTCCACTGAGACCAAAGCAGGCCATAGGAGTAGAGAGAGAAACATTGATGACAGCCACCCTATAAGGCACCTCAACTAGTTGTGCACCTTGCTCATAAACAAAGCCGGCCAAGGGATGCTCTTATTGTCTTACTGTTAACTTGAACACAAAACCACTTTCAAATTGCCAACCATGATTGAATCTCATAAGGTTGACAAGATCGATACCACCTTCTCAAGATGATTACACTGTCACCTCTGTTCTATACTCATCGCAAGCTGAAAGGGGTGTCTGAATAGTGAAGGACTTGAATGTCTCGGCAAAGAGAATCTTTATAAAAACTAATCACTAGCCAAGCTCAGAGAATCTAATATTTCAGCTGCACTCTCAAAGGCTATTTTAAACTTCTTCAAGTGAGATGATATGAAAATAATTAGCCTTTATGCTGTTACAGTGGAATCAGCGAATATCAAGTAAACGTTGAGTAATGTAAGTTCACGGTTAGCACCGACAGATCAGACCTAAAAACTATTCTAGCTTTGTGGCTCAGCGAGTCGAATGAGACAATGGAAGAGCCAGGAGTGAGGGAGCGAGCCATCAATCAACTTGAAGGATAGGACTCGTTATGACAGACATGTAATAACCAGAGCAGAGAGTACGGAATCACTGCTAGCTTCAAGTTACCCTAGCATGGGATGTTTGCTATAGCGGTTGGCAAAAGCCAGAAGGGATACAAGTACTTCAGAGTTTCCAACACAGGCCTAGGGGTAGCCTCCTCCAGAGCGGGACTGCGTCTCGCGAATGACTATCCAAACATTGAAGAGAGCAAGCAAAGACGCTTGCTGAAAGCGTCTGTAGCCATCATGCGTCCAGGACAGGTGGGTCGAGTTTGCCTAAATCATTAAGCTTCACCAGATCTGAAAGCTCTCAATAAGATAATTGATTGAAACGAAGAGTTCGCTTTGTCACTTTGTCATTCAAGCGATGAGACGATTGTGGGGCAACACAGTTATAGGAAAACTGCATATTGTTTCATCGACTTCAAAATTAAAGTTTAGACAACAATAATTAAAGTTGGACTCCATCACTCACGCAGGATTTCTCACAGCCTGCAAATAGCCATGCCTGCCACAACGAAGGTTTCAAGCTGAACACTGTTAACCTTTGGCAGCGTGTCAAGGCGTGATCAATGATATGCAGCTAGTGGTCTAAATGAGACTGATTATGATGTCCTGCGATGTGGCTGCAGTAAGAATATTTAACCAAATATACATAACTAAAAAGTGGATGCGAACTTCGAACTTTTTACGAATTCTAAATATGCCAAGTTGTGATCGATTAGTCAGATGATAAACTAGAAAGCTGTTGTGTCAGCAGGAAGACTCCCAAGCTTTATTTTTGAATGGTTTATATGTTATTAGAGCTAGAAATAAATCATTCAGTATTTATGGTTATGGTTCTCTTTTTCTTGTCTGTTTTTTTTAATCGGATGCTATTCTGTACATTTTTGTTGGAAAGAAAACCATCATTTGCGTAATGAACGAATCTATTACAATAATTTTAAGGCTGAACATTTAATTATTTGAATTAAGCGGATGCCATTAAATTGTTTTCGTAGAGTTAATTAACAAAATTAAATTCGATAGACTTTTTAGCAAAAAATAATTGCTTTTACATGGCAGCAATTTTGATAAATAATTGCAAAAATGGGAGTTTATCATGTCTATGGAAACAAAATTGTTGCAAAACATATTCAGGCTCAGTAGGTCTTAATTAAGGAATTGTCTGTCATAGCTACTTGTTACCAGGATGCATGGTTTAGCCAGACAACAAGTCTATGACAGGAAAATACTATTCGCGTTGTTGTTTATTCTTGTTGTTGAGCCTTGACATCTGAAGTTAATTTTTGCCTCGTATATTGGAATACATGTTTTTATAAGAATACAGTGAATTGGCTTTATCCTCCCTGGAGACCCAAAAACAGTAATAAATACTTCAACTTCTTACGTAGAGTATTTAAACAACTGCATTATATGAAACTGTGTATAAATGAATGTCAAAACTATGTAATGATATATTAATTATATATAAATTATATAAAAAAATTAAATGAATAGAGTTATAGTTTGGTAAAAAGAAGTATTTCATTGTTAATTTACCTTAGTGACACGTAAACAAAAGTGTAAGTTCAGCGATGCATAAGTTCAGAGGTAGAGTGAGTGAATGTACATGGCATAATTTACTCTAACTTACACAACATATACATGTACCTTAATTTATATTTGCTATTATTTTCAATTGTTACCAGCTATTTACTTCCAATTGGAAATATTGTCATGTTTTAAAAATATTGAATGTTGTATGTTAGAAATAACTTGGTATGTTAATAAAAAATTACATGACAAATATAAGTTGAGCTTTGACTGTATTATTTTTACAAACGGCAAAATTTCCATTTCAAATTTTACAAAGGGCTTTATTTTTTCAGCAAACTAAACTGAATCGTAATAAAGGCAGATTGATGGTAAAGAAAATCGATTCAAAAAATGCCACAGCAATTTATTCAAATTTTAAAACATAAAATAAGTGCTGTCGGAATATTAACTTAGCTATCAGCAAAAGATGAACAGACAAAACTGGCCACTTGACAGAGCATATCCAAGAAGATACATGATAAATAAGTCATAACTTCTTACGAGAAAAACACAGACAGACTTGGGTGTTACGACTGTGATTGCGGGTAGAGAACCACAGAAAGTTTTGTGAGTCGTCTATCGACCATAGACATAGAGCGCTTATTCTTTTTAAAACAAAAGCCTAAAGTTGTTGCGGTCACTATCGAATAACTCTGAACAAACGTTATCAACTATGACAGAGCATTGATGGGACACCCATTCTTTGCCATGCCACACAATTCTCACAGAGTTGCCTGAACGCGCTGAAACGCCAAACTTTTCTTAAAAGCCTCAGTTATCAGTTCAACAACAAATTGAAATGCATTTGAAGATGAAGGGCGTTTTGACTTGTTACAACTCTCATGACCAACACAAATGTTGTTTGGTTTAAAACTTATCCATTAGTTGGTATGTTAGTATTACATTCCTAACATCACCCTAGCAGTGTAGTTAGCCAGCCCCTTACTTCCCTCGGTGAACTAGCTGAAGTAGCGCCATAGCTGAGTTAACACAAGAAACAGATCTTTTAAATTTTGCACAGCATTTAATTCCATTAGACCAACGAGCTATTCATTTCGTATTTATCATCGCTGATATGCATGCATTCCTTTAAGCTCCACTCCCGCAGTATTGGAAAAGTATAGAATTATGATGTAAGTTAAATGTTATGTACACATGGAGAATGTGTCCAGTGAACACTCAACTGTAGGTAGATACGTTATGACTCGGCATAGCGCTGGCTAACACAAAGCCTATGCGCTTTCTTTGTCCTCATGTTTGTTTTTATTGAGTCTTTCTATGGCTGGGTTTGAGTTTGGTACAATAGCGAGCGACTGCTCTATTATCTCTGCAATGAATAATGCGGTTCGTATAATCGAGATAGCATGGCACTAGGACTGCTTGTGTCTTGGCTAGCGGGTATTATCATGGCCAAGAGCAGGCGATCTCCGAGGAAAGGTCTTCACCCACACACAGACCAACAATAGTGGAATGTTTAGGGGCCCTCCTAATACACATTGCGGACCAACTATTTTAGCTAATATTACAAGGGAAAGCTAACAAGTAATGAGGAAAGCATGTCAGTCAGAAAAATTAAATTATTCAATCATTTTCGCCATACTAAATGGAGTTTGAGTTGATTGAGTAGTTGATTTCGTGTCAAAGTGAGAGTTTATTAGAGGCTATGACACGCCGAGTCAAGCTATAATGTTATAAAAATGCTGATTAGGTGAACGATGAAGATTGATGAAGCCTTCGCCAGCTCGATTTTAGGATTGCATTGCCAAGTACAATAGGCTAGACGGCAGCTGATGGAACTGCGAGGTAGATTACAAGAGAATTGACAAGAAAATCATGTCAAAACAACCTGGAAGTCGCGCCTGCTCTCATTTCCCTTGATTTCCATTAGGCCTAACACCAAATCTCTCACAGCTAATGAGCTGGCTTGATTACACGAGTCAACAGAAGCCGTGAGCAGAGTGGGCAGAGAGGCACAGCGGTGTAGCAGTGGAGTGGTCCAAGTGGAACGCTGAGAGAGTTGGGGTGGACGAGAGATGAGGTGTAAGTGGCCGAGTGATTGCTAGGAAAGATACTCGAGCAGCAGTCGCTGCACAGAAGGTCCGTATCCTCGGTATAATCTGGGATGAGGGGAGAGAGAAGAGACACTAAGAGGAGAGTTGTGGGCTGATGTGAGCTCAGCTCGGCCAATAGAGAAGTGCGTATTATACTCACTGAAGCACCATTATGTGTATACGGATAGAAATAAAACGGATTAGCTTCGTGTTCAGGTGGTAACCGCGATGTGCTTCCATTCTTTTCTGTAAATAATAAAAAAGTTATCATTTAGCCGTGACGAGTGGCATTATGGGTAACACGAGTGCTAATCAAATCACGCAGAAAGTCAGCATAATTGATTAGCAAAGAGAGGCACAAAGAGATCACTAATCTATAGACAATGAGCGTGTCAATAAATGTCCTCACTCACAATCCTTATTCTTCTCTTATTGTTTAGGTGTTGTACATAAAGCGCGAGAAATTAACAAACAGCAAATAGGCCTTGTTTGATTATGACTAGTTCGGTGAATTGAATGCGCACGGCAATGCAATACGGAGCAAACGATAAATGCAGGCAAGCAAGAGGATTATCACACTTTTGGTTGAATGTCTGCCAGTTCCTGATGCACGCTGTTTCCTTCGGCAATTGCTCTAGTGGCATTTGCGCATAAAATCGAGATGCTAGATTTGGCATGCTAAAATACCAGAGTAGGACTGACAGCTGCGAACGAAGTAAAAATACCCTTTGCAGTCAGGGTGCTTATGATATAGTAATGGTTAAAAACTTTCTCATTTTCCTATAATACATCAGCAAAGGCTCAATTAGACAAGTTTGATAAATGTAACAGGTGCTTCCTTTAGAGCTGTCTGTTTAAAGGCATCTGCCAACGTAGAGAATCTGAAGGGCAGTGCGCGGTGAGTAGTAAATAAAATCGGTTATCAACTAACAACACAGGCATAAACACTGCCATCCTTAGTAATCCCAATTTTTCAATGGATAAGCATGTGCCAAGCCAAAGACCTCTTGTGACAAAGCGGTGAATCAGAGACTAGTCCCAGCTAGAAAGACATAAGTGTTATTAAATTAAAGAAAATCGCCAACAACTATTTTTAATTGCCACATTGAAAAATAAGAAGAAAAGATTTTGAGGTACTTCAAAGAACAACAGGCCTTTCATGTGGCTAAATTGTGGTGACGTCTTTCACCGGTCTTTGGTAAAACATAACCATAAATTCTGCCCCCCAATTGATCTTCAACCAGATATAGGCACCGAGGATGATTTATATTGGCAAACAGGCTAGAGCTTGACATCGTCTGCAGAGCAACAATTGAAAAAGTAGGGACAAAACATAAAATAATTACGGATTATAAATTGCGGGTTAGATCGCTTACCTCCATCCTCCTTCCCGTTAAAACTGTGTTCATCTCCCAAGGTTTTACCCTAAATAATAGTGCAAGAAAATAGACATCGAATCATGCGCGGCAAGCACGAACATGCCCTTCTGTAATTTCAGTTAAAAACGCTTAACGATACATAATTTGCAAACAAATTTGAGCTGAATCAGTTAACACCTTGTCTACATACATGTAATGAATCCAATCAGAGGAAATTGGATTATTGAAAGAGGATACAGTGAACATATCCACTAATCCTTGTCTCGCAGTCTTACTAAAACTAGGCAGGTTTACATCAATTGCTGCTAGACAAAAGCAAAACAAACCGGCAAGTAAAGGCACAGCTCTAGAATGTAATTTAAAAAGGAACTGTGACCTATCAGACTGAGATCACCTTCAGAGGGTGTCATAAAGATGAATGAAGGGACAGCTGACTGTCACATATATAAAAACTGATCTCAACAACTTGGTGGTACCAAATATACAAACCCTATAAGATCACAGATGAGATAGTTGATAGAGTTTGCAGCTCAATATTCATGTTAGCAGGAAGACTCGCAGGCTTTACCTTTGAGTGGTTTGCATGCTATTAGGGCTAGAAATAAATCGTTCACTATTTATGGTTCTCTTTTTCTCTCCTTTTTAATCCGATGCTATTCTGTACATTTTGATGGAAAGAAAACCGTTATTTGCATGATAAACAAATATTTTACGATAACTTTAAGGCTGAACATTTAATTATTTGCATTAAGCAGGTAGCCATTAAATTGTTTTCGTAGAGTTAATTAACGATAAACCCTTTGGCCACAAATAATTGCTTTTACATGGCAGTAATTTTGAGAAATAGGTAGAACTTCAGATTCAAACTCTACCTGTCACTCGCATCCAATCTTAACTAAATCATTATTTTCATGGTCAGAGCTTTTAAAATTTTTTAACCTAATGTTACACAACTGAAGTTTTAGTGACTTTTGACAATAAGACCCTTTTGTGAAGAAAATATTGGTTGAAAATGAAATTAAGTTTGCAGCGAGTAATATAATTACAAGCAGTTGTGTGTGATTAGTGACTGCTAGTAGATAGTAAGCCTAGTAGGGTGTCAATAGTTAGCTGTAATGATATGAAGTATCATGTTGCATGTCGGCTGTCTGAGTCGAACAATAGACCACGTAAAATTTTGATGTTACCTTTTAAATGGTACAGAATAGAAACCATTCATCCCATATACATTACACCCTTACTTTCTGAGTAAATGGACTCGGCTACTCCATAAGCCCACACGGTCTTACACCCTAGACCAGGTTTAATAACAAGTTGACATTTATAGAGCCAAGTTCACTTTGCTGTCATACTTATTTAATAACAAAGATGAAACTACTGAGATTATACACCTATATGACACCATGTGCATTGCTGATCAAACTACAAATACGTCAAAATAACTACAAAATACACATAACTCGCAATAGAAATGTTCACCTGCTCGGTCTCTGTAACTAATCCAAGTTTAACTTCAGAAATGTCCTCTGAAGTCCTTTGTTCTTCTTGCTCTCCTTCATCATTATACACTTTCACCTCATCTGTAGATGCTAGATCCTCTGGACCAGTAGCGCTTACATGAGGCATGCTGTCAGTCCCGCGATATACATGAAATGGATCGCCACTTTGTTGTTTGTTACTTTCTTGCTAGTGCACTACTCAAATGACCCGTTATACTCACAGGTCAACTCACTCTCAAGCGGATCGTTTGATCTCGTTTCTCAACTCGATATTAGCCAATGGCATCGCTTAATTTTCATTGTTTGATTCATTCACATTGACTCGCACCTGCTAACACGTGACCGACCGAATCTTTTGGGAATCCCTCGAGAGTAGTGGGCTTCAACCGAGCCAATAGCGGTCGCTATCGCTGGCCAATGGAAAACCTTCGCCGCGGCGAGTATGAGGAAGAAACTCTCGGTGAAAACAAAACCGCATAATTTGTTCTAAGCTAGAAATGATATTTGAATACATAACAAAAGTGAAAACTTAAAAATTGTGTCTAAACTATTTTTTCTTGTATTATTTTAAATAATTGAAAATTTTAAAGAGCAAATTTGGATCATAAGAAAATAAAACCATAAATCCAGTGTAATCTAATAAATTTAGGATGTTTGCTGGTGCATTCGCAGTTATTAGCAAAATGTGAGATACAAGTGACAAGTCATACCAGTCCAGCAATGCATCTTTACATATAACAGAGCCACCCTACCCTTGCTATTATCATTTTTTGCCCATATTAATGGATCCGAGGTTTTTAATGTCTTATTTATGTCCTCTAGCGTAGAATGTCATCTATTTATCAAGTTTACATATGTTTCAGTATGTTGGCAAGTTGCTAGGAGTTACTACACCAAAATGTATTTAAAATGTTATAAAAATAGAACAATCTAGTAAACTATATGGAAAATAGCTGACTTTGACACAGCTCCAAATACTTAGGCTGTCTGCGGCAGTCTTCAACAGAACTCATAAAGATAATGCGTTTGAGATGGTTGATTGATTGCAAGATAACAAGTTATTGCTCTGTATCAGTCTCGAAACTACTTGTATACAAGCAGACAAATGTAACAAAAGAATCAGGGCTATTAGCAACAAGCAATCTCCTAAAAGCGCACAATCTATTAGACAGCTGTGCATGAAATGCAGCTATCTATAACAAACGCAAGCATAATAGATGGTAGGTAAGCACTTAGCATTATTGCTATCTTCAATACGTATAATTATGCGGCTTTAATATTCAACAACAATTTACAAAAATTATATAGCATCACTACAATAAAATAGTTGATTAAAATTTTAACATATGCTTTCGGATGCAGATGGCTGTGGAATGGCATGCAGAGCTGAATTAGTTTAAAATTTGGAGTCAATAGCCCTGCACACAATGACTATCATTTTTGTATATATACAACATTTGTTGCCATGTATAGCCTATAGACTTAAAAGTTTGTCTAATCGATATAATAAATAAATGTGTTCTGAAGAAGTCTAGATAGATCTCAGTCTTTTTTGGTCTTGTGGACAGCGAGGTAGACACCCACGATGATGGTGATGAGGATGATGAGAACAATACAGATGAGGACAATTCTATTTTGCACGATCCTAAAACAACAAATACCATAAAAATATTACGTTAAAACAGCCAAATCTTAAACAAGGCATTTGTTTAAACAGTTAAAACAGTTAATTAGCCAAATGAATCACTTACAAAAAAATTGGAAAGGCGTTAAGATGAAATACTATCCTTTTACAAGAAACAGTTAAACAAGCGAGTGACCAGCAAACCGGTCATTGTCAAGCTTGATCCTTCTCACACACATGATTGTATGCTACCAAACTGCAATGTTCAACAATTAGTTGTCATTGAATGAAAGAATAAAGAGCCCTATGATTCTATCTGTCAAATGATGAGAGAAAACTTTGTATGTGATAGCATTCACCTCACCAACATTACAAAAAAAAGATTTTGTGACAATAGACAGCAAGGAATTCAAATAAAATAATGTCTCTAAATAAGTTTTATTAATAAGTTTTTATATTTTCAAAACAAAAGGCATATATAACAATATAAAAGCATTGAAAAAAATTATATGAAAACTTTAAAACCGAATATATCTGATACGATAGCAATACAGTTACGATATTTGCAGGCAGTGATATTTGCAGGCAGTGATATGACGTTGCGTAGCAATTGCCTCACTTGTTGTCTATTGCCACTGCAATTGTTTACAATCAATAATACTCATTAAGTTTTAACACAAAAACTTAAACGAATGCTCTGTGCCGCTGCCGTATTATTAGCACTTGAGCTAGCTCATCAGCTTTCAATTTCTTGAGCTAGGTAAGACTGTAATATTAATAGAACTGTAGTAGGTGATACGTGTGACGTACAGAGCAGACCACACAAAGAGACAGCCAAGTCTCATCAGCGCTCAACGCTGTTGGTTATCCGTCAGTGTCACGAAAGAGTGCTAGTTAGCAGGATGAAAAAGGCATGTATATTCAGACTGGCTTAGCCCGGGTAATATCACAGACAATCCACTAATTACTGCTGCTTGATGGGGGTAGTTAAAAAGCAGTAATCCACTGCTGCAGCGTGTAAATAAGCGAATAGGTGACTCGGGAGGGGACAAGGGATTATCGATATTATAAGCCAACCTGGGAAACTGCTCATATCGTGACAACTGCTATAGGATTATTAACTAATGACCACAAAGTAGTAACTTGTAAAAAATACAATATCATATACTTAGAAAGTCTTTGGACACCAAGCACGGTGGTCAAAATCTGTAGTCATGTGACAAGGATCTCACGCGAAAGACAGCTATCTCTCGATGCTAACAACCCAGCATGAACATTAATATTCGTTCTGCCTTCGGCAGCGTGTCTCTGAGCAGGACAATAAATAACTGCGCGTAACGCAATTATAGTTGCGCAGGGCATATGAATAATCTTATATTTACTACCTTTTCATCATGCCAGATAAAACTCTGGAACTTTTTCCTAGCATAGCATCTGTTTCTTTTAACTGCAATCAAAGGCGATATACATTAGCGAGCAATTATGTTACATTCATAATCAAACTAATCAGTTTCCTTAACACCAGCTCTATTAATTAGCCATAATCTACCAGCGAGTGCCATAACAGGATTAGAGCACCTGCACCAGTCATCACTCTCCTGACAACAGAAAGCAACTCCAAAATAAGTGCATTAAAGCTAAACGCGTAATCAGCTCGCAATTGATACATCGCATAGGAAATGGCAGCCCGAGGCAGCGAAGTAATGGGATGAGAGTTGCTTGCCCGAACAGAATAGCCTCATTTGATAGACACGAAGAAAGTTTATCAAATACAAATTAGTGCAAATGGCATTACAGTTGCCCAGAGAGATATCATACATCTATGATCAATATTTTGGCAGAACAGTCGGATACTTTTTCCCCAGATAACTCTTCTAAAGAAAAAGAATTGACTCTTCAAATACCTTTATCACAAAGAAACACTTGACTATAAAACCAGCCAAATTCTTTGAGTGTAACCGGTAATGATTTATGGAGGTGGGAGTTGAATCGAAAAAAATGGCAATAAATTTAATACTCATCACGATAGAAACATACAAAGGAAAGCATTTGACATAAATTATGGAAAGAAATTTACTTTCTTCAATAAGTAGAACAGAAACACAGAGATCGATGCCTACGATAATAGGATAAACGTATTAAACTTCTATTAAAATACTATGAGCAAGCATGTTGCGGCTATTTTAAAAACAAAATACATCATTTGGTTTAACAACAAAAATATTACAGAAGCAGAATAAAATAGAAGATATGACTATATACACATTGAATAAAATAGAAGATATGGCTATATACACATTGAATAAAATAGAAGATATGACTATATACACATTGAATAAAATAGAAGATATGACTATATACACATTGAATAAAATAGAAGATATGACTATATACACATTGAATAAAATAGAAGATATGACTATATACACATTGAATAAAATAGAAGATATGACTATATACACATTGAATAAAATAGAAGATATGACTATATACACATTGAATAAAATAGAAGATATGACTATATACACATTGAATAAAATAGAAGATATGACTATATACACATTGAATAAAATAGAAGATATGACTATATACACATTGAATAAAATAGAAGATATGACTATATACACATTGAATAAAATAGAAGATATGACTATATACACATTGAATAAAATAGAAGATATGACTATATACACATTGAATAAAATAGAAGATATGGCTATATACACATTGAATAAAATAGAAGATATGACTATATACACATTGAATAAAATAGAAGATATGACTATATACACATTGAATAAAATAGAAGATATGGCTATATACACATTGAATAAAATAGAAGAGATGACTATATACACATTGAATAAAATAGAAGATATGACTATATACACATTGAATAAAATAGAAGATATGACTATATACACATTGAATAAAATAGAAGATATGACTATATACACATTGAATAAAATAGAAGATATGACTATATACACATTGAATAAAATAGAAGATATGACTATATACACATTGAATAAAATAGAAGATATGACTATATACACATTGAATAAAATAGAAGATATGGCTATATACACATTGAATAAAATAGAAGAGATGACTATATACATATTGCTAAAACTAAAGGCGTACAAACTAGTTGTTGTTCACAAATTCTTTTCAATCTTCGAACTAATTATCGATATAAAAAATCACTTAACCAACGAGAGATCACAAAATTACAAAGCATATTTTTGGACTAAAATTGGCTACATTAGTTTTCCAAAAATCGCTTTGAGAATTGAATTAGTCCGAGAAGGGTATTTTTCAGGTTACACATCAAAGCTAGGTTAAATTTGTTATGTAAAAGCAGTAATCTTACCATTATGAGTGAATAAGTGAAGCTCAAACTAGGCATGATATCATACAGAAAATAATATGAGAAAACTTGTGCTATATACGTTACCAGTATGAATGTCAGGTTTCCACGAGTTGATTCATCTCATGCCAATTGCAACAATTCAAATTAACTAGTACTCTTACCCTTGTCCTTGACCTATTTATCTGTTCTCTCTGAGAGTGTAAATCACTCAGTATTTGCCCGCCGATTTCTTCAGTATCTACGCAGATCTGGAAGGTGTTATCCACAGAGTGCCCCATTCTCTCCACCATCTCCGTATTATCCAGCAGCCGAGATCTCTGCATTAATAAGATTAACTATCAAAATAACCACAAATGTAGCCATAGAGACAACCGCCTTTGACTCCAGAGAGAGAACCATAAACAAAGTCATAGAAATAGCCACCTATGAGATCATAGTGGCAATCCTTCATCTAACCACTTAAATAAATCAGCTATGCAAGCATAGAAAAAACCAGAAATGCACCCATCAAGAGAGCCACACACACAATCTAAGAGATGACTATTCTTCCAATTGAAGAAGTTAACTTTTATATAGTCACAGAAATAAACAAGCTAACAATTATATGAGGAACCCAGGACTTCTTAATTAGGGGGCTCACACCCTAAGGAGTGCGAGCTGTAGTGTGCCTGCTGCAGGAATCATTCTTCATCTCTTCTATGCATAAAAACTAAATGTAAAAGTAAAATAAATTTTGAAAATACTCCACGCATTTCACTCACCGACAAGGAACCACATTTCGATCAGACAATAGCAGAAAAGAGACAAGAAAACAGCAGAAGATCACAAAAAAGTTGTTTGTTTTATATGTTGCTGCTGTGTGAAATGTTAGACTTCTTAGACACACCTTCCAAGCAAGTTGTTTCATATATTCTGATTATGTTTTGAGCCTTTGTATTTCATTAAAAACAAGGGGGTGCGAGGTTGCTTTTGTCAGTTACAGGGGAATTTGACAATGAAAATGGATAGCGGGGCATGGGTAACTACTTTTGCGGATACAAAAGTGATTATCATAGCAATATAGAGACAACTTGACAATATAGAGACTAGAGCAAACTAGAGACAGATCAGCAACGACTATCATAGCAGCTATATGAAACTCAGCATTGCAAATTAGAGCTAAGCAACTCATCCTTAGCCATTGAACTAATCATTTTAGAAACCATAAAAGAACCCACTTTTAAAAGCAATGATGATGTTCCTCTTTGAATTTATAGAAATAACCGCCTGTGTAGTCCTACAGACGGTCATATGAATGTCTATAGAAATCATTGTTCATACAGCAATACAGTACAGATAATCTGCAATACAAGTTCTTCTATGAGTTCAATATTTACCACACAAAAAGGTAAGACAACTCAACATTCAGCATATATCGAACGTGAGAATAGAGCAGGTGTTCATAGGATGTTAATATACGTGTACCAGCTATAAAAGAGGCAATGAGCTAATATTAGGACTGTCCCCAATTTACATAGACAGAATAAGGAGATGAATGCTTAAATGAATAGCGCATATTTGGTCTATTGTAGTATCTGAACAGAATGCACTGTATATGCAGATTTATATAGTATTGGTAAAGTTGACATACAAAAACGGATAGGTTTGTGAAAAAACAGAGCTTGTAACACGAGTATTGGTGAGGGTACAGAACTTGTACTACTAACTACTGACGAAGTGTACAAAGAATGTAATACTAACTACTGACTAAGTGTACAGAGCATGTACTACTAACTACTGACTAATTGTACAGAGCTTGTACTACTAACTACTGATGAAGTGTACAAAGCATGTACTACTAACTACTGACGAAGTGTACAAAGCATGTACTACTAACTACTGACTAAGTGTACAGAGCATGTACTACTAACTACTGACTAATTGTACAGAGCTTGTACTACTAACTACTGACTAAGTATACAGAGGTCACAGACTCAACAATCCATAAACTGAGTATTGCAACAATAGCACCTTCCCGTGTCACCTATCATCACCATCAAAACAATAGTACAAACAGAGTATCATAACACACAAACACAAAAATATATTGAGACAATATAGTGAATAAGAAAGGAAACAAATAGGTGACAGAATGACCATGATAGATGTGTGAGCACAATCACATCTAAAGGTCTACCGGTAGCAACAACTTGAGCTTTGGTTGGCAAAGTTATTAATGATATAAAACTAGTTCATTTCTACTATGTTACCGTATCTAAAATCCAATAACAATTGGCAACCATTACTTTCAGACAAGGAATTGATGATCAGAAAATGACTACAACTTTGTAATTGTTTTCTCCTGACAATTGTTGAGCGCAATTAGAAGTTGTCTTCTTTTTGTCACATTTAAAGCTAAATTAATCATGTGATTGTTTTCCATGCATTGAGCCTTAGATCAACTCCATAAATGCAAGAGCAAACCCCTAAGCATCAAAACCGAATTACACGCCCAATAGTTAAGTCTTCAAGAAATTCCTAACTCCTCGTAACATTTGAATTTGTACAGACAAAAATGACAGACACAAATTCATGATCGAGTACCTTACTCAAACTAATTTAATAAAAATCAACAGCCCTGCTACCCTGGGTATGAAGAGTATTTCATCAACAGAAAGAAGCAAAATATGAAAAACATGTACTAATAGGAATGTTCTAAACAAAATGTAGATTTGAGGTTTTTGTTCCGCTCTTTGTGGTACTGACCACCCATCGCCACCGCTGCCTATGAAATAGTTCATATAAGAGTATATCGCAAATAATCGGAAAAATGAGTTGATTTTCTATTTCTAGCGCAGTAGCTAAAATGGATAAGTTTTTACGTGCTGCTGATATGAAATGTATACAAATCTGATAAAAACAAAGTAACTCAAATCAGTGGGCATTGGGGAATGTTTCATTGATGGACACTGGTACATAATAGACCTACATGGACATTTTTTAGCAATGAGTAACAGAAAAATAGGTTATGCAACAATTCGCGCATCATTATATTGATAATTGAAGGCGGTTTCATGAGAAATACTGCGCTCTCTTTCATGGGTTCTACGCAAGCCTAGGATAAGACAAATCTGCAGAGCAACATTACAATACGCATAGCAAAATGTTTTTTCGTTAGTTGCAACGATAGACAGATACAAATTTATAGTGACAACAATTCAGTTTGATCAATACTAGTGGTAATATGCAAGCGTGTCAAAAACTTGAAAATTATTCTACGAGGATTAAAATAAAGTTCCCAGAAGCTGCAATAAATTTTTCAAAATACTCAGACTGTCAGTGTCACATCTAAACTTTGAGCAAGCGCTTGCAACCGCTACCCTAATAACAGTTTTAGCTAATAGAAAGTTCTTACTAGCAGTTTTATGTTATTGCTAAAAAGAACTAATTTAACAAACACAAAATCAGGAAATCTAAGGCACTCTTTTAACACCAGCCCAGTACATAACTGCTGAGGCATGCACATATACAGTCAAATCTTGACATTCATGTACAAAGTTAACACGTTTCGATGTTTGCTCCTTAGGTTTGAGCCAATCCTACTTTTGGTATGATTTAATTCCTTTTATGGCTAAAAGATTTAACGATAAATACCCTGAGTAATGGAATACAGAATTTAAACCAAAACATATATAACTATGTAAAAACTCAACGTAAAAGTATATATTGTTTGTCAAACTGAAACTAAAATAGCAGATAGCCAATAAAAAAGTTGTTGTTAGTCTAAGAGAGCTGTGAGTGAAAGGGTAAGATCAGTAATAAATAGGGTCGAAAGTAGAATGAGTGATAAGCATATATAACGTAATTTGCTCTAATTTACACAAAAAATTTAAATTAATTTAGTTCATACATATTTGTTATTATTGTTACATTTCATTCTAACTTTTAATCAGTTTTGTTCCTTTAGTTGATCATGCTATGGTGTTTTTAGGAGTTTGGGCATCATATTATGGAAATTACTGTGTATTGGTATACTAACGTATGCCAAGGGGTGTATATTTACTTATATTTTATGACGCGTATCAAAAGATTCACACGTAGAGGCGATCCTAACCATGAGTTTGAATACATTATGCAATAAGCCCTACCTGATTTTCAAACTGTGTGCATTCTTCTCCATTCAGCAGTTCTTCTCGCAGTACCTTATCACTGAACGCTGACTTGGATTTCCTCTACAAGCATACTACCTATTGTTTAACGAATTCTATCTAAAACAGATTTACAATTTATATAGATAAAATAAATATACAATTTAACAAATAACAATTACTGCTATAAATACGGCAATTTCCACTCAATGTTACCTTAACTTTACTGTAGTCAAATAGCTTGTTTTTCCGGCATTCTTTTCAAAATAAAATGTTTGAGAAGCCTTAGTCGAGAAGCAAGGAATATGAATAGGTTTTTGAAAACCAAGTAAACCTGAAGGAAGCAAGGAAAGCATGCGGCCTTGGCAGTAGTTCAACCGTAAGTAATTTGCTTTACAAATCCTTTTCTGGTATCAAGTTAGGCATAATTAAGTACAATATTAATAATTCATCTCCAAAAGAGAGACATTCTCAATCTCACACGCGAGTGCAATCTACATACATAGTCTCTTTCTAGTCGCTCCAACTCTTTTTCATATGACTTCAATCTGTTGGTATACTTGGGTCTGATATCTGATGAGAGGCCCCGAACTTCCAAATGCATCTGCTCTAACTGCGGATCAAAGTTAGCACAACTTAAATATATTAGCAATAAAAACAAGAACGTGCATATTAATTGCAAGAAACAACTTATTACATGTAAGTCAAGAAACAACTTAGCCTATTACATGTAAGTCAATAAACAACTTATTACGTGTAAGTCAAGAAACAACTTATTATGTGTAAGTCAAAAGACATGAGTAGTCAAAGAATATCGAGTGAAGCCTACCAATTCTTTAGCCTCTTCCATAAGCCGATCAACATTTGATATAGCATTTTGTTTCGATTCTGAAATGTACAATATATAAATAAATATATAAAAAATAGTAGAAAATTACTTAAAACTCAAAGAATTTTGAAGAACTGTAACTTTTACCAACTATTAGCACAAAAAGGCCAAAACAGATGAAAATTGGCCGATCGACAAAAAATCGACACATTAGCGTTGTGTGTTCCTATGAGAACCCATGTCGAGGAGGGAAAGGCATATATTACACAATTGTATACTAATGTATACTTTTGTTAACCAATAGAAAAAAACCAAAATTCCTGCATCTCTTCATCAACATAAAAAACAACCATTACTGTTTTTATTGTTCGAAAAATTTCAAAAATTAAATCTTAATTTTCAGTCACTAGCTTTCAGATTACTTGACCTGTGAATATATATTGCCTCATCAAGGACGAATTCGCTTATATTAGCAGTCTAGTTCATCAGGCATTAATGATCTCCAGTTTGAGTTTCAATAAATTGTGAAATAACAATTTGACAAACTAGTATCCCCAATCTCTAGAAGTTTACCACAAAACTTAAGTGTGGCTATATATCTACATGTACATACATAAGGGCCTTAAGCAACACTAAGCTCAGCATTGCCCGAGGTATCTTTCATTTTCAATAAGATAACCCACAGGAAGGTACTTAGAAGGCTGGTTATTAGAAAGCACACAAGAACTCTCAGGTTTAAAGTTTTTAAACCAAATATTTTTTGGCGACTGGCAAAGGCATGGAGCACATGTGTGTGAAGTCAATGATATACAGCCTCCAAATATACGCCCCCCTGGGGAGCTGTATATCATTGGTGAAGTTGAGACGAAGTCGTATGGGTTTACCAACTGTGTAGCCCAATAGAATTTCGACAGAATTACCAAAATCATTCATCTCCATCAATCCAATAATCAAATGAGATTTTGAAATTTTGGCTCCTGAAAGTTAGCCTTTGAGTCCAACAGAGCCTTAATACGCTAAAAATATGTCATGCCTATTGGACTGAAATTATCTTTCTGTGCACAAGTTGATAATATCTACCACTTGATGAGTTGAGTTTTCTGTCTGAAAAAGATGTCTAAAATTGTAGAAAAATAAATATTTTCGTAACATGACATAGGGTTTTCACTAGTATAATTCTAGACGCAGATAGCAAAAATTGAGAGCGTTTAAACATGGTAAGACAATGAAGAACGAAATGGGTCTTAATACACAGCATGGCGCGATTTTTCAACACACTCGATGAAACAAACCAATTTGTTTTGAACAATAAGCTGAATTTGAAACTTTAAACACAAATTTAAACACAAAACTACACCAGATAATTGGATTTTCTGAAAGAAAACATCAAGCAGAAATTTTAATAGAGGTATCACGCATTTATGACAGTTGATTTCCTTGGGCAATTTTACCTGTTGCGAGATTAGGGATCCGACCAATTTGTGATGTAATTTCTGAAGTTATTCCAAAATATTGATGTTCGTAAGATTCTATAAGACTAGCCATAATTGGCTATCTAATTAATAACAGCAGGTAGGCCGACTGCTTAAAAAGAAGTTATGTTTAATACGTTAATACAGTCATCACAAGCGTTACAAACTACGGAAGTGCTATAGGCTAATATTACGATGTACACAGCCCGTGTGAACCAGAGAGACTAAGGCGCTTCCGCTAGCGAATCCTTTTCCGTTGATAGCAAGGTAAATATGGTAGTTTAGAAATTCATTTACATGTAGCAGTTTTGTAATCCACCTACATCTGCCGAAAATTTAGGTTTTCGGTACAGCGACATATTTGGAGCTTTCTTGAAAATAGTTTTGCTTCAGTCCTTGTTTATATTTGTAGTACTGTGTACTCATTTTTGGGTTTATTGCAGATGGCACAGAGGTTGCGCTATCGCCGACGTTTGTCGTACAACACGAAGTCTAACCAGGTTAAAATGTAAGTAGTTAGCATAGCGCTTATAGTGGCATATGTTGGTGAGTTGTGTTTATCACCGTCAACAGATGGGCTTCGGTCAGCAGTTGTTAACGCTGACTTGTAAATCAGGAACGAGTGAAACCTTTGATAACAGAATGCTGAAAGGAGACTATTCTGTGAACAAATATGTTGTGAATGGCGCTATTATGATATCCTATAGCTGATGTTACATTTTTTCGGAAGTCTAACTAGTTTACTGAGAGTGAAATAGCTGCGATCAGCATATATGTGTCTTAACATGTATAAATTATTTTTAAAATATGTATTGGGATCGTACTCTGGAGCCTGTGCAATATTTGCTGTCATATATATACACACTTCCAAGTAATTAATACAGTGGTATGTTTTTTTGCAATTCATTTTATATGAAATTGGAATAAGATCATTACAGTGGATCACGTCATATATTCCAATGGTGTATGACTTGGTAATGTTACAAAAGCATTTCATCTCCTTGGGATTCCTTCTTTTTTAGACTTGTTCCTGCTGACAACAGCCCATTATTACACTAGGCACTGTAGCATTTTGAATTGCAGATGTAGTGTTTTGACAGTTTGCTCCACTGTATGAATTCTGGTCTCACATTGCTCTTGTCTGGCTTCTAGTTCCAAGACACCTGGCGGAAAGCTCGTGTATTTGTACCGAAAGAAGCGTGGATCAATTTCCAAATGTGGTGATTGCAAAGAGAAGCTACATGGTATAACGCCAGCTAGACCAAAGGAACTCAGCCGCATGACTCGGCGGTTAAAGACAGTCACACGTGCCTACGGAGGCTCTCGATGCCATAAATGTGTTAGAACCAGGTATAATTAATGTTTATGATACGACGCATATACCTTTGTGATTAAAAACTGATTTGTCAACCAACATTTGAGCCATACAGGGAGCTTAGACTGTTCCCTAATTATTAAAATGACATTGTATTTTACTTGTAATACTCTCGATGGATTTATCTAATTTCATTTCCTACTAGTGACAATTGGTTTAAAAGCCTTTGCTAAGTTTATTTTTTATATTAGGTGAAAGAAAATAATAAGTATGTCTTCTGGTTGGACATGGTGAGATTATTTTGCTTTGGGAAGAAAAAAAGTCCAAAGTTTCTAAATTGGCTTACTACTCATGTTAAAGGTTCACTGACAACATTTTAAAGTTTGCATTTATTTACTATCTCATCATGATCTTTTATTTTTCATCAATGATTTTAATGTTAGTGGAACAAAACCTGGTTTTGGAAGCAAAAACACATCCCAGACTTGCTTCACAGACTGAATTGAAGAGGCCATTTTTTCAGCAAAATATAGATACAGTCAAACATGGATAACTCGCCCTCGGATAGCTCGAACACATGGTTAATTCAAACGGTTTTGTTTGGTCCGTTCCCACGTAATGATAAATTGCTTTAGATCGCACGGCCTCAACTCTGTTAACTCGAACAGTTTTTTGCCCAATGGCTACCGAAACGGTTGTTATCGCTTTAGAAAATCACTTTATTCCAAGCCATAAAGATAAACCTCAACTTTTAGTAGGTCTTAGGCGTCGTTATTACCATCGTCGACAAAATATTTTTGTCAACGACTTTTCTAAAGGTTCGGTGAAATTTGATTTTTACCAAACATCCACTTAGCGATGGCCCTTTAAAAGCAAGGAAAAGTGAGATGACCTTCGCATAAACTTCAAGAAAAATCGGCTAAATTGATCTTGGTTAAAACGCTCAAAAGAAAAAAATGTCTTCTCTTCTGAGCATTTCAACAGCGATCAAGTTTTGCCAATTTTAATCTAAAAACGTTCTGGCAATCACATCACCTCAAACAACAAACCAATCTCGAGTGATGGAAAAATCTTTATACTTTTTGATAAAAAATTTTAAACTTTACATTAGAAGCATTTAATTTGAAACAAGCCATTTATGCTTTTGATTTATATTATAGTTTGTATATGTACATGTATCTACTAATAAATACATGGACTTGTGACAGTGCTCTGATAACTTGAACGCTCTGATAACTTGAACGCTCTGATAACTCGAACGCTCTGATAACTCGAAAGTATTCGAGTTATCAGAGCGAATATTTTGCGGGGTTTGTTGCAAAGCAATAATTTCTTACAATAACTAAGTATAGCATTCAAACAAATGTAACAACACTATGTAAAAAATAAATGCTAATAGATTAGTTGTATATAAAAGTATTGCTAGCAAGTGTTTTAATAATTTTCATGCTTTATTTCCAATCTCTATTGGCTTTTTCACTTGGACCGGGCAAATATAGTTTCAAAAGTGTTAAGACAAGCATTTGTTCAAATTTTACTAAATGTTAAGAAGTAATATGCAGAGATGCTTTTAAGTTCGTAAGTTTGGCAGTACGATAGTTTTGATGGGACACGTGCCCCCTACTAATTTCTCATGCCAGTGTTCAAAGCCAACTTGTTTTGTAACTTGACAATTTTAGTTTCAGTTTATAACATAGTACTGAATACTGTTTGTGACTTTAAAAAAGTTTGATAGTTGGGGTACTTTTTGTGAAAAAAATGATTGTTATACGTTACATTGATTTAACGTCGATCGTATAGTTTCACATAGTACAACACCTTGTTTACCGTCTGTAAGGATATCAGGAAAGCTATTTTACCCTAGCATTCTCATCATCATTAGTGAACATTTCAGCAACTTCATTCCCCAAATAGGCTCACTTGGATTTAGTGAACGTAATGATTTTTTACATACCTTACCTTATTTCTCTCAGTTCTGCGGTTGATGTTCTGAAAGAAAAGTGTCAGCACGTCTCTCCACCGTAACACGCCTTAGTTATGCTTTCTCTGTAGATAAAAAATTAGATAGAATAAATAATTTGAAAAAATTTCAATTGCTTCCTAGGTTTTGCTACCATTAAGCTGTTTGCAGCAGTTAGGACCCGAAGATGAATGGTGTAAAAGTATGGCCACAGATAACGGTCTTTTTCGATAATTTTGACAGAAATCACGAAATGAACGAAAAACACAGAATTGTTCAAGCTAGCATGCAAACCGCAATCGTCGATGAAACGTTTTTAATTGGCTAAACTAATTATTAGCGAGCACGATTCTAGCAGCTTTTACAATTTATATAGTCAGAATTAACGAAAAAATCGTTACATGTGGCCGTACCTTTAGGCAGTCCTTACAAATAACGCCCTCATTAAAGTGAACATATTTACAAACTTCATGAATAGTCTTGATGATGCTCTGACAGTGTTGCAATAGAATTGATGATTTTTATCTTTACTTTTGGTTCCAATTCTGTTGAATAACATTCATACGGCGCAACTCCCAATCATTTCTTACATGACCCAGAAGTTTTGCAGTATTTGTACTTAATGTAGAGTAGTTATTACAAGCATAATTGATTTTTATTTTTAATGTCCATTTTATAGGGGAGACTGGGAAGTTGAGCAGGCAAAATTTGATTGGCTATCACTCTTTTGTTTATTTTACAATCAAATTTATTTTCATAGCATAGGTGCGGCCCACCAGTGTTTCCATGGGCAGTATTATTTTTTCAGTCCAGCTAATAAAGTTATCGTAAAAAATAAAAAAACCATAGAAAAAAATATCGGGGCGTGTTGAGCATAAAGAATACTGAGCATGCTATAATTGCTGAAACTTTTATTTAGGATGCAAATTGGCAAGAAAAAGCTAAAATAGTGCAAACTCAAGTAACTAGAAGTATAAATTGGTAAAAGTGATAGCTACAGTCCACAACTTGAAATGAACTCTTCCTTGCTAGTCAATGACCGGCTCTTCGCAACTCTTTAGGATATTTTATA
Source organism: Watersipora subatra (assembly GCF_963576615.1). Lineage (NCBI taxonomy): Eukaryota > Metazoa > Bryozoa > Gymnolaemata > Cheilostomatida > Watersiporidae > Watersipora > Watersipora subatra. The sequence continues at coordinate 29,728,310 of NC_088708.1, read as the reverse complement.
GTCTACCCATCCCTCGTCGTCTTTGTCTGGATAGCAAAAGGATGTTCAAGTAGGAAAGCTCTCTCCTGTTTGAATCAGATAGTTTACGCAGACTAATTTATCATCTTCATCAATCATAGTAACACAAAGCATCCAATGGAGATAAATTTCAAAATTCTAATGACCCTGCCATAGGACGATCTGTAACATCAGCTGCTACAAAGTCTGATTCACAAAACACATAAGATTCAGATGGATTTATCTGACCTCTCAAGTCCAGATATAATGTGTTTAGGTGTCAGCGCATTTGAACAGCTTGGTTAACAAACTGCAATTTTTACAATTCGAACAGGCTCACTATTATTAAAGGTTGACTTGCAACAAAATTCACATTACAGTTATTTGGTATCACAAGATTCACCATATCTTATTCTGTTGTGTTGTAGGTGCCAAATATGTGGAAATGTGATTAAAAGCTCTTAAAAGCTCAAAAACGAAAAGCCGTCGTAGATTGGAATCTGTTTATTTCTCTGACATTGTCATTACATTTGGTTATTGTCTTGTCACGGGATGTTCTCACGTGAATTAAAAGGCCAATACAAAGCTCAATATAAAACCTATCATAGCACTAGTTTATGACAAACACTTCGGGTTTTGTCGAAGACCCTGTATCAAATATAGATGCTCGCTACTTTACAGTTTTGTTTCGGCTTGATCTAATCGTCATGTCATAATCTGATCATGTGACCCAATACTTCGCAAATAATTTCTGCAGCACTTTTCGATTATCACAGGTGATCAATAGGCTCGTCATGATTATCAGACAATGATATGTACTCCTTCGAGCTAAGGTTAAAAAATTAAACGAATTTTTACGGTAAGTTATAAGATATCAGTGCTAAAAGTGACGGCATTACAATGACGGTAAAATAGACGTGCAAGAACAATCGACATAGTTTTATTGAATGCGTGAAGTATATTTGTGAAAATATTTCGACGAACAAGGTTGCATGAAAGTGTAAACAGAAACCATCTTGTAACAACTACGTCCCATTTGCGCCGTTTTGGAAAGAGAATTCAAACTACAGCAGTCTCGTGTGGCTGCAATTAACTGTTCGTTTTTTAGCTTTTAAGAGCTTGTAATTGTATTCCCACGTATTTTGCACCTACAACACAACAGAGTAAGACATGGTGAATCTTTTGATACCAAATAACTGTAATGTGAATTCTGTTGCAAGTCAACCTTTGAGCCTCATCCAGTCATTAATGACAGTGTTAAAATTTGCTGTAAATGTTTGGTACACTGTGATGTCAAGTGGCCGGATACGATGGGAGGTATGAGATGTGGTCAGCATCACCAAACCTGCATATTTTACTTTCACTATACCATCAATGCTGATATGTGAACTATGATTGTCCAGAGATCAGAAGTATGGGATTCATGAACATACCGGGGTAAGTTGAGCATGCTCAACTCACCCCGGTATGATCATTGTCGATTTGGGATAAGTTGAGCATGCTCAACTTATCCCAAATCGACAATGATCATACCGGGGTAAGTTGAGCATGCTCAACTCACCCCGGTATGATCATTGTCGATTTGGGATAAGTTGAGCATGCTCAACTTATCATGAATTTTATCATTGCTGATTTGGGGTAAGTTGAGCATGCTCAACTTTAGCCTGTCTTGACAAGCTGTTGTTTTGCGTAGTTGTCCCCCGTCGAGCGGCGAGCAACAACAGCTTGTCACAAGACGTACTGCACCTGATGCATCAGCTGCACTTATAAGGAGTTGTTCTCTTCCGTCTATGCGGCTTGGCTGCGATGTTATTCTGGTCGCTCCATTGGTAATCATAACGGATTTCATGCAAAAATCTATGTAGAAAAATTAAGATAAGAACGTTTAACTGGCGACCCTCTCTGCAGTAAACATTATTAGAATTTGAAAACTTAGGCAACAACAGCGACGAAACATGTCGTTATTTGTGCGCTCAGTCAGTTTTATTTCTATTTTTGTATCAGTCAGTTTTATTTGTTCTTATGGATTTTATTTTAAGTTTATTTTATTCTTAAGTTTTACTAAAGTTTATCACAGAAACTGGTCTTTGGTTAAACGTTGTAATCTTGTTTTTTTTTCAACATAAATTTTTGCGTGAAATCCGTTATGATTACCAATGGAGCGACCGACATAACATCGCGGCCAAGCCGCGTAGACGGAAGAGAACAACTCCCTATAAGTGCAGCTGATGCATCAGGTGCAGTACGTCTTGTGACAAGCCGTTGTTGCTCGCCGCTCGACGGGGGGACAACTACGCAAAAACAACAGTTTGTCAAGACAGGCTAGCTCAACTTACCCCAAATCAGCAATGATAAACTTGCCCCACACGCAACTTTTCAAGTGTTGTGATCAAAGCTGCGAAACCTACACGTGAAATCACACAAAAAATTATACTATCACTTCAGAAACATTCTATTTAATAAGTTGTAACAATGTACTGGTCACAGACTGGCCCAATTTGGCTTTTTGCACAAGTATGGTGTACAGGATAATTACAAGAAAACTGAAAAAATGACAATGTTCTGTATGAATGGTTTACCTTTCTGCCTTTCACCTTGAGCTTGTAATTACTTGCAATGTAATGTTCATGGCTATAAAATTATGTCACAAATGTAAACAACGAAGCACTTGGGTGGCAGGAAATATCTATGCTCAACTTGCCCGGGCCTCCCCTACAGATGTACATTGTGTAATTATCTTTTCCTTGCATCAGAGACGTGCAAAACGCATTTTTATATGTAGGCCTAGTTTAGGTATACATTGCTTAGTCTACGTCGCAAAATCTTGATATTGGCTATTTCTGTCTACATCTGACAAACCTATCCTTTCCTGTTATAGTATCTTGCATAAAATCATTAGCTCGCATTTTCTAAACCGCTGATGTAATGTAATCGCAGTCGTTCAGTGCTTTGTCAATTTCTTCAATACTCATCTGCTTTCCAAGTTGGTTGTTTATGAAATTTTTTCATGTACTTTTACTAGCAATTTCGTGTGGATTCCACATTTTGTACTGAAATTTAATGTGGCTCCACCATTGTCTCAATGGAAACAAAACATTAGCAAGATATAACCGTGACTCACACGTTCCAATATATTTTTTTAGGATTGTCAGAGCTTTCCTTATAGAAGAACAGAAGATCGTTGTGAGAGTGTTGAAGGCTCAACAAGCCAGTCAGAAATCTAAGTAACATGTCACATTTATTAATAAAACAATGACAAAAATTCGCCATGTTCTTGAATGTTCCACATGTTGCCGCTGTTTGTACTTGCATCGTCTGCGATTGAAATGCAAAATAATATAAAATATGCCTCCAGTATAAAAGTTGATAAATAATGCTTTAAATAAATGTCCTAAAAGCAAATTGGTACATAAAGTAACCATTCAATGCAATTACCCAAGGTCTCTCGTAATCTAAATGCATTTTTAAGTATGTGTTCATGTACATCCAATTGACTGTACATGTAAATCACCACACAAACATTTGTTTACAGTCCCACTACTGCTATAAGCGATCAAACTTGATCACCCAGAAAGTTGAAGTGATTGCAAAAAATGTGGTGCTTTGTGAATGTAGCTTCACCAAAAGTCGAGATCCAGAATAGGTGGAATTTTTTGAGAGTCATTCTGCTATATGAACATTTTTCTGAGTCGTTCCAACTTCTTGCAGTGAGTCAAGGTCATTTCGCGGTCATCGACGCTTTCATCATGTGACAGCACATTTGCCTCTACAACATTATTGCAAATTGCCACTCTGTCAGCTGCAGAAAGAATAGGTTGGATGCATAAAGTATTGAAGAGTAATTTTATTGAACATCGTTAGTTGAAAGCAGCCACAACTGAAAACAATGCTAATTTGGAAGCGCTAAGCTACAGCATAACATAACAATACCAGTTTTAGGAAATATCTACTCTTGAACTAATAATTAATAACTAAAAATTGTTGGAAAGTGAGTGCACTCCCTGTCCTTACCAAAAACAAGTAGGTAGTATCAAACTGAAGTGTTATAGCAAGGACTTGTTGATTTATATCCCAGAGTGAACATCATGCATTAAAATATTTCAAACCAGCTAATGTTCAGTTCACCCATAATTGATAGGACCTCCAGCATAGGCATAGCTTGTGTGATAGCTGCGTGCTTACTGAACTTTGACGAGGAACAAATGCGATGCTAATTTTAGTACTCGACAGCAAATGAGCAGAATTGATGATGAGCCTATTTGATTTGGCGAAACCTTACATAATTGTATTATCTTGCCTGTTACAAATTTACTTGTTAAGCGCCAATGAATACAATTGATCCAGCAATAACTGAACCCAGTTGTAATTGAGACAGTGTTCTATGCTCTGCAAATGCGCAAGAATCTGCTATTTTTTCAAGTGAAATCTTACAGTAAGGTTCGGCCTTGCTTTTAGCATAGTATCTCTGTCATTCATATTGATTTTAATAATAATCAATTCTGTCAACACTTGCGGGGACCTACCTATAATCTGAAGGGTAGGAGTGGAAATATTAAGGGCCTTTTTTGTCCAACAGTAACTTGCAATTGATCGTCTTTATTAATGAACGAGCACGGCACAAAAATTATTGCAGTTTATTTAAATAACTTGCTTTGATGTTTTTCTCTTTGACAATCTTTCATCAGTTTGGTTACATAGGCTGTTTCAACTGTCATGTCTATATCTTGAACGACTTCATGTGTGTGCTTGCTGGAAAAGTCTGACATCACATAGTATACAAGTTCAAGCTTAGCTGACACCATCTTGATAGGATACTTCCTAAAACCAAAACACCGCAAGGTTCAACATTTGATAGTAGGAAGCTTAAACTGGCAGGTGACCACAGCAAATTAAGCAACCATTTGATTTATACAGGCAATATCCCTTTATAAAAAAAAAGACAATATCCATTTTGACACCGTCCATTACAGTGACCCTTCATATCAAGTCCCATCTTGAAAGACATCGCGCGAGTCTAAACATGACCTTTCTCTTGACAGTACCACCCAGATGTGCAGGTGATGTTTATTATCGAAAAGTGCCAAGATATATATATATATATATATATATGATTTTCACATTATCACACATAGCTGAACAATCAGAGGATATATTACATTGCTAACTACAGTTTAAATAACACCTACGATGTTTGAACATAGCTGTACTGCTGTTCCTCTACGAACGCTAAGCTGACCATTGAAAGGGCCAGTAAGATGAATATCGGTGAGATCTGTAGGAGCATCTTTGACCAATCCTATTATGAAAATGATCAACTTGTATTAATATTCAAATGAAATACCCTAAATTGAAAAATAATCATCTCTCTTGTCTACCAAAGATAATTCTTAAGGGCAATGTATTCTAATTAGTCTGAATGCCGTAATGTGCTACAATACTACATCAGCGAGGAAATACTGTAGCAATATAAGATATTTACGGCACAGACACATCACTTAGTGGTTGCTTGTAAGGGAAACTAAGTTGTCATAAACAGGCAGTCTAGTCAGAGCCGGGTGAAAAACTAACTGCAAAAACGTAAGAGGCAATTCATTACCTCATTATTAACATGATGATAGCGTCTGAACGTATGAGCAGTATTAGCACTAGTAGAGAAGTGCTTTGTCCTTCCCCCTAAATAACAACACAATAGCAGAATGCAAATTTAGTCATTGATTGCGAGAACAAAAATAGCTATAATCGCAAATATTCAAACAACAAGAACCAATTTAAAACTCATTCAACGCAAACTCTCACCGTGGCACCCATCATTTAAAAGTTCAATTCATCATGTGCTCACATTAACATGTTACATTTGAGTTTACGTGATGTTTGTGACATTGTGATGATACCATTGGCAACGTCTGAGCATCCAAAGAACATTTTGAATATCTCATCGGCTGTCATGTCGGACTCGAAACCGTGAGTGTAGTCCCGGTGCTTCTTAGCATGACATCCACTAGCTGATTCCGTGTCATAAGTCTGTTTTTTTACAGGATCACTCAAAATGGAAAAAGCATTTCCAATAGCTAGAATAGAAATGAATAAAACTCATAATCTCTTTACAGGTTAACAAATTTTGTGAGGCTACATGGCCGAGATGTAATAAGAAAACAAAAGATGAAATATCAATAATGATATAGATAATTAGTCGCCTGACCTTTGAAGGCTTCAGAAGCACCAGGCGTTTGGTTCTTGTCCGGATGGAACTGGAGCGCAAGTTTGCGATAATGTTTCTTAATTTCACTTCCACTAGCGTCTCGAGATACACCCAGAATCTCATAATAGTCTTTGCAGCGTTTAATTCTACAAGCAATACAATCAAAAGCATCCATAGGACTACCTAAACAACAATGTGGCAAAAAAACCAAACTATATTCCAACAGAACACGACTACATATTAATTTTATAAAAATGGTCGCGTAATGTTGTTTGGCATAAGCATCCAATTTGATGATGACAGAAGATGCTAAACAGCAAATAAAATTTACTTAATCTAGTTTTCGCCCTAATCTTCTCTTGATCCTGTAACTCAACATCAGCAAAGGTTGCAGAACTTCTATTTTGAAAAGGCTTAAACAGATAAGTAACAACGAAAATACACACAAATAGTATGCATCTGTCAATCCACTTTTTGAAAATATTATTTTTTCAATGAGCTTGTTCAAATGACTGTTATTCTGTAAATGTATCGTGGCAAAACATTAAACATGCACACACACAAATTCCCATGCCATGCATACATACCGATTGACAGCGTTCAGATGATCTTGGCTCGGTATTTTCGTATCGCCTAAAGTTTGACTTGACTTTTTATTTTGTGGTGGACCACCTCCTAATCGGTGAATTTTTTCCAGCAAATCTAAAGTGAAACTGGATTTTTCTATGAACTGATAGCAATTTGATGTAGTTACATAACACTTCAAACTAATAAAAGGAAGTGGCCAGTGTTGATACCAGATAGTTTTATTGTAATACTTTACGATGTCATGTCTATGGATCAGCTATAAGTGATTGTCTAAAATTGTTATGAGTAGGGTAAAACAGAATAAAACTGTGCGGTAGCTACCTTCACAGGAATATAATAAAAGCCGTCTCTCTGTAGACAACTTACAATTGACCCCAAAGACCGAGTCATTTCACAAACATGGTAACAGTGATATTTGCCACAAAAGAAATTACAGCTGTGCACCCTACCAATAGCTACATCTTATTATACCTTATTAGTTGGAGCAGAACAAGTGAGTTGCTCATCCTAATTTTTCATAGATCTTTAGAATTATTTTAAATAATGTAAAGCAATGTGTACAGCTTATATGCCTCTATAGCATAGATCTAGGTAACTAGGCAGTGTCAGAATGAATATTGAATGTGGCCTAAACTGATATAATAAAAGATCTATTTCTTGATCCACCATCAATTATAGTCTACAACAAGTAGGCCTATCTTGCTAATTAGTGTTTTAAATCAGCAGTTCCACGGTTATTAAGATAGTGTAGCTGTTAGTATATAAAGTAACTGGTTTTACTGACTTGCTTCCTTGATTGGGCTGATATTTGACAGAACGCTAACAGCTTTCACAATAAATTAGGTTTCATGAAAATACAGAAAGTATAAAACTTTCACAGGGCATCAATGTACAGTAAGCCCCTATATGATAAAAATAACAAACTATACTATAAGAATAATAAGCAAACAACCTAGTAAAGATATATAGTTTGAAACAAATTTTAAAATAACAACTGTTGTAAGCCATTGTAGCTGGTGAAGGATAATGAGACATAACAAGAGAATTAATTTTTCATCAACTGAATAATAGAAAAAGGTTGTGTGGTGATCTAACTTTTAGATACAACTTACGATATTTTAAAGAGAGCTGGTATGAATTGCTGGATTAGTAGTAAAGTTAATCTGGTATACTACCTAACAATTCTTTACGTCATTTTCAACAAAAATAGCAAACAGTGCAGCAGCATTGATAGGCACTACACTATAGATTAGAGTCAAAAACTATAAGTTTGTAGTTTAAATATTTAGCTTGAAACAAAAATAATAACATCCTAAAATAGAAAAATTGATTATAAATTGCATAGTCGTTGAATTATGTAGGTGCATGTTAGAGCACCTACCTTTGGCTCGCGCAGATGGATACAACCGTTCCGATTTTTGTGCAAACTTGAATGCTCTTTCCTGATCACCATTAGCAAAACACTCATCTGCTATTTCAAAACATTTGATGCTCTCGTCTTTATTGTATTCCATTATGTAAGACTGTTAAGCCGAAAGTGTTATCGATAATAACGAAACAACAATAATATTCCGGTGTTCATCATACAACGTTGAGATTTCTTCGAAGTTCAATTTCCTAGTCTTGCTATCTTAATATGCAGTAGTTTTGGCAAACTATAAAAACCGATTTTATCACCAACCAAAAATATATGCTTGTCAAATAGTTTGTCAAAAAGGTTTTTTATTGCGAAATGCAGCTAGTTAATTAAATTTAGAGAGCGTTCGAAAACAAGAGTTACCGAGGGAATCTTTTTATCGAACTAGCTTTTCCATTTATCACTTGTTCATTTTTAATGTATCAGTATACCATTCATCTATTCGCTTAAGCTATTAAGTTTAACCAATCATCTGTCCTATACAACACCTCTCTGCCACTAGGTGCGCTGAAATGAGAATGCCAAGGACGGCGAACAAATCAGTGTCTTATACTCTCCTGTGATAAATATACCTGAATTTGTCGTTTTATCTTACAAACAATGATAATTTCACGGTATTTTCTCGTTTTATTGGGATTTGCTTATGTTAATTGTAAGTATTTGTTGCTAACAATAGTTTATTCGTTACATCATCGATAACTTTCCGTCTTCGTAGCGACCTACTTTGACCTGTTATAAACATTAGAACGTTAATCATGATGTAAACGCACCACCTACTGCGATTTCAAACGTTTTATTACGAGCGTTGTTTAGCATTTTTGTGCCAAAAATAGAATGAAGCGTTATTTTTTCGTCAAAAGCGCGTTTTGTCATTTCGTGTGATGATTAAAAGCACTGTTCGGTTTCACCTTTGTAAATACTTTTTTGTTGTCGTTACTTTCTCATAGATAATAAAAGAATGGAATTGTATAAGTTTGCATATTACATTGATTCACGACGTTTTTGCACAAAGCATCACATGGTGGTTGATTATGAGCTGTTCATAACTCTCCAAAGCCATTATATGGAGGTATATTCTAGGGTAACATACATGTATATTCACAGATTGATTTCTATTTTTAGTTTTTGCTATTTTTGCACTAAACAATCGTTATTCTTTATGTTTTTTTATAGATTCGAGTATATTTTCTTAGTTCCATTAATTACTTGCAATTATGCCGATTAGAGCATTGCATCTGTGCATCTTAGATTAGCTCATTGCGTGTGTCTTCACAAAATTCTTTACTTTGCAATGCTCATGTATTAGCCTTGTTTTCAATGTCGAATAACCTGCACAAAAGACTGTAGGAGATTGTCTTTCCAGCATGGTTAATGTTAGATCTAAGATGTGTTGATGCCTGTCTTAGAAATGGTCAATAACTCAACATCCATTCTCCATAAAATTTGTTGTAATCTACAGTCATTTTGATATTCGTTTTACACTTGCATAGTATAATACATCGTTTTTAAAGCTTGTTTTTCTATGTATGTCACAGTATGCAGTTCATTGAGTTGCTACCAATGCTCATCAGAGACCGACCCAGAATGCATGGAAGACTTTGACAATGGTAATGATAAGAAGTTTCTAAAGTCAACAGAATGCGATGTGAATGCAGCGCAATATTGTGTCAAGACGACTGGTATCTTTGGCGGTAAGATTGTGTTGAGACTACTAATGTGTCAATCTATTAATGTTAAAGCTCTCACGTTTTGGAAGAATATGGGTTTGATGCAATATTTTAATAAAACGATTAATTTGTTTGCATTCCTTATTGGTGATTTTTTAGTTCTGTCTCAATCGATGATTAACTCTGTAGTGCCCAGGCTGTGACTTGAATTTTTCGTTTGCATAACTTTACTCCTTTCTGACTCAAATATCATCACTAATTCCATTCCTAAAGTTATTGTCTTCAAATTCACTAGTTTGCTATGGCCTGAACTTGTGTGACTCATGTGCCGCATTGGGCATTTAATGATATTGCATGGGCTGGTAGTGTATATACTAAACTTGATTTATTGCGTACAAATTATATGGTACAAATTATGTTATATATTACAGAATTAATATATATAATTATATGTTACATAATGTTATTGAAGTAGGGTGATCAAGTTACATTTCAGTTATGAAAGATTATAAAACAATTTCTTTTTTCCACAAAGCATAGGCGACATCGTCCTCACTTTTTAGCTTTAGTTAGCTAGTGACTTAGTTGATCTTTTCAAACATCAATGCATGACAGGTTAGTGATTTGTTGATTTGATAATGGCTGGTGAGAGGAAGACTTCTCTTGTTGCGAGTGTGTACCAGTACCAATGTTGAGGTTACATAAGACTGAAATTTATGTTGTAGCAACAACTCTTTTTTGGGCAGTTTCAGAAGTTTGTGATCTCTTCTGTTCATTAGCCATGTAGTTACAAGACCAATCAACAGCTTGTGCCAAAACAAATAAACATACCACTGTCTTGATTTTAATGCGGGATCTGTATTTTGCCAAGACCGAATCTAGTATGTCTACACCGCCCATTTGCTTGTTATAATCTTCAATCACAGCTGACATAACTACATCCAGCTCTTGCTTCTTGTCCCATCTCGAATTTGTCTGTATTGAATCTAAGCCAGCAGTGGGTGACAACGCTGTCACAGTTCGGTTGTCTAACCATCAAACTGCAACAATACCGCTGTCTTCCTCTACTCGGTAACCATACAAACCAAACAAACAAGAGTTGACTATATCAGCCACGTTGATTCTTCGAAGCCTGTTCTACCTCGCTGTACCTGTGTAGTGTATTCATTCCATCTTTTGTAAGTTTTCTTAGGAAAAGTTTACCAGTTAAAAGATTGTCAGCATACACCTTATAGCTTTGATGTTTTGGTAAAGTCGATGTAAGCTTTGCGACAATATCACCTCCTTGACTAATTTGGTCCCAGTTCTGTCACCGCCTTGATAAACATCGAAATTACTCTTCAGTCTACTACTGTTAGCCTTTGCCCATATTTTCAACTCCAAAGGTTAGTGCTTGCCTTTTTATATACTGTTGTATTAGACTTCTAATTTCTCTCTACTGCCACATCGTTTCATCAACTGATAAACGTTTTTTCTGGAACAATTGCTTGACATTGTTTCCTCATAGTGTTTCGCCAAGGTCGGTTTTTCCAGTTTCGTGGTTTTTTTCCCACTTTGCGTCATCATTCATAAGTGCATTTATTTAAATGTATATCTATTCGTTATATATATATATATATATATATATATATATATATATATATATATATCGTTATATGGGTGCAAATAACGGCCTCCTATTAGTAAGCTTGCTCAACTAACCATTGGCAATGTGCCAAGCTAATGGTAAGTGGCAGGCAACTACATTATTGCTCATTGTTTATAAGGTGGTTTTTAATACCCATGCGACGCAGGACATTCACCTACAGTACGACATTCACCTACATTCACCTGTAGCATGGGTACATTTTAATGCTGGATAACTACTTGAGTGCATCAGTTTTTTAAGAATTGTTCTCTCTCGGTTCACCAATTCAGAAGGAGAAGACAACTGCATATGAACTGAATAGTACATGACAATTCGATTCAGTGTTTGTGCGTGCCCACACAGCAGCTTTCTAAGCAAATCTTCGTGAAAGTATTGATCGGTCAGCAAAAGTGTTTAGAGTTTTTTTGTTCCAAATTGTAGCAATAGTCTCGACCCTTGCCAAATTAATTTATGTGATGTTTTGTAGTTAAGAGACTTATATTTGTAATATCATATTATGGCATTAATCTTCATTGATTGTATTTGTCCTTAGCACATTGTAATTTTTTATATATATTTATTCAATTGTTTTTTAAATTAATTAATTTGATGTTGATTCATTAAATTTTAAAGAGGATAACATTTTTAAATTGTATTGGTTAATTAATTATACTGATATAATTGAAAATGTCACCATTAAACATTTTTTGCAAATATTAATTATTTGTTTTTTATTTATTAATAAATATACAAATCTCGGTTCGATGTGGTTCATAATGCCCATCTGAGTAAACCAAAGTAACAAGTGAAGATTTGGTTTCATTCAGTTTTCAATAGAAAACAACTCTGAAATTGAATGCATAGCGCAGGTAGACATTGAACAGCTTTAGACTATATTTATGATTTGAGAGCTTCCAGAATGTTCTATAACACTATACAGTTGAGTCTCGGCAGGTTTCTTTAGGGAACATAGTTTTTTCAAGGCAGTTCTGCGATAGTAAAAGGGTTCTATAATAAGGGTTCTAATAGACATCTATCTTAGATAGATGTCTCACTTTCCAATACTTATGCTATCTTGTGCCTTTAATTTGTATGATTTTGCACTGTTGGAATGCTTATGTCAGTCAAGATGGAGAATGCACTGCTCGTTGGTACCTGTATTTGTTTATCATATCATAGCGACGCTGTTCTGAGACAAGTTTCATGCACTGGCCTAAATATGTTCACGAAATATGTTCATATAGTTCACGAAAAATGCTGCAGAAATTATTCGTGAAGTATGGGTCTCATGATCAGGTTACGACTAGACGATTAGACCAAGCTGAAACAAAACTTTAATGTAGCGAGTATCTATATTTAATACGGGGTCTTCGGTGAAACCCGAAGTGTTTGTCATAAACTAGTGCTATGAGAAGTTTTATATTGAGCCTTTTATAGGCCTTTCAATTTATGTGAGAACATCACTAGACAAAACAATAGCCAAATGTAATGACTACGTCAGGAAAATAAACAGATTCCGATTTACAGCTGTTTCGTGATGGCTGCGATCAACTGTTCGTTTTTGAGCTTTAAAGAGCTTGTAATCGCATTTCCACATATTTTGCACTTACAATACAGCAGAGTAAAACATGTTGTATCTCTTAATACCAAATAACTGTATTGTGAATTTTGTTGCAGGTAAACCTTTCAGCCTCTGAATATAGCACTTGCTAATATGAATTTAAAGATTTTCCTTTAGTTGTAATTACTTCCAAGGCCATCTAACAAATTTGACAGTTCATAATTGGTTTGGATAGATGGCAGTTGCTAAAGATCTGCTGTAAACACAAGCATTGCATTACCACTAGGTTCATGGTTACATCATGCTTTGTGCACATTTTTTAATACTTAAGGTATTTTATCTGTAAAAATATTGCAAAAACACTTGGTGTGAATAGAAGTTTATTGTGTAATATCAATGTTTTTACAATGAAGAATATGTACCAATTCTTCATTACAATCATACGCGTCCGACCTTTTTATGGAAACATAAAAAACATGGTGTGACCGATTAGTTAAGCATTGCTTTCTGGTAAAAATAAGTTGCATAATGTAGATGTTTCTGTCCCTTACTGAAAAGAATTGAACAGTAACTATGCATGTACATATCAATGTACATCTGGATGCAGCCTGGGTTTGTTTCATTTCGGTCAAACTGTCAAAACTCAATCTGTATGCTGTAGCAATTCATATTCTAACCAATTGTACCTTTTCACAGGTGTCGTTGGTACACGCAGGATGTGCTCTTCCAGGGATATGCATAACATTTGTCAATATATAACATATCCTGATCACGACAGAGTGTACAGAGCCTGCGTATACACATGCTCTGCAGATGGCTGCAACACTGGAACCATACCAACCATCTCAGCGGTGGCAACTGTAATTGCTTTTCTGTCTATTAGTGTGTGTCTCTACTGAGCTGGAGAGCTGCATAACCAAGCAATAGCTTGTATAATGTAATATTTCACATTTTATAGTCCATGTAAACATTCCGCAGAAAGGCATTCCATTTTATATTATTTCTTTCAGTATGTTCTTGTATTTTAAATGATATTTTGTACCCATTTTTTTTCAACTACTAATAGAATTTATCACAAGACACCACTTGAAATGAGTCAACATTCGTCAAGTCAATCGGATGCAGTGTTAGAATCAAGACAGTAAAACCTAACAGAGTACAGCACGAATTTGTTTATTGATCTTAAATCTAAACAGTGACAAGCAACAACTCTTAGGCCTTGTAAGCCCGGCTGGATCTTCTTCCTCTAGCTTTCTCGAATTTACGTCCTTTACTCCTTACATAAGGCCTACAAAATAAAGCCATTATATATATATATATACAAATATATAAAAAATGACTTGAAAGAATGTTCAAAGAAAACTAGCTTCTTAAAAGCTGGTGACATACACCTGTAAATACAATTACTATGTTAAGTTTTATACACTTGTTTATGAGATCAGATGGCAGCATAGATATATGGAAGCACAAACACAAGAGTAATTATTGCATCATGTTACGCATTGCAACCTGTTCACCATTATAGCGAAAAGCTAATCGGTTAACAACTAAGGGAATGCAAACAAGTGGCTGTTAACAGAATATTTGTCAATGCATCTAAATGATACAATGACGCGCTACATAGGCTCAATAAGATATCAAATAGGTAACACTCACTTGGCGTGGCTTCCAGGCACACCAGGAGCTTTGCCAAAATGACGAACGGCTTCTCTGTTGCGTCTGCACCCTTGCATCAGAACGCAGTTCTGTCCCTTAGGGGACCTCAACGCCAATTGATCTAAAGTGATAATCTCACCACCTGCCTCAATAATGCGAGATCTTGCACCGTCGGTGACTCTCAGAGCACAGACCTGCACAGGGAAGACGATTCAGTTGAAATTTTGTGATGGCAAGCTATCAGACTAAAAAACTCACATAGTACTCCAAAAGTATCACTTGAATATGGTCAATAGATCTTACTAAAGTAAATAAGCAGAACAATTTGGTATCAGTCATTAGCTCTGACATTCCGCTGAATTTTTTTTTAATCAGCCCAACATATCGACACGTGAAAACACAAGTTACAAAAGAAAGACTGGATGAAAAAAACCTTATCAGAGGAAGTGAATGTTCAACTATTGTTTAATTCAGTACAATAACCCACCTTGAGCTTGGGAACCTTGAACATTCTGACATCATCAGTGATGGAACCGATAACTACCGCAGTTTTACCATCTCGACCACCTTTGGCCATATTCTTTGCAAGACGAGATACCGATAAAGGTGGTCTATTAATCCGGCTCATAAAAAGTCTTCTCAAAACAACTTTGTTGAACCTTGAGTTGGTCCTCCGAGCCAGAAATCTGTACAGCTAAAATTTACAAATATCACAAGTTAATTTCCATAAATAAAATAAAAATATAAGTTATTTACATGGTAACAATCATATTGGATAAAAGTAAATCGGAGCCATCTGAGAACTACCGCAAACCCACAGGTATGGAAACCACACCTATTTGAACCCAAAATTTTGTATAAAAGTTTGGGATGCGGCTTACACACGGTATAGAAATTATACCTGCGAAATTCCCACTCACTAAGTTTGGAATTAAGCCTTTCAGACCCAAGCCCGAATTTTAGATTGTTTAAGCGATGTGTTAAAAGTCATTTGCTATGTCGTAATTCGGTTGCAATATTCCGAAAGTACACTTTTTAAGCTTTTAAATGAGTACCAGTTTGCTATATGTTGGAGCTCCTAAAACAGTCCAATAAGACTTTCTCTAAAGTTTGTGTAAGAAAAATCCACCGTATCAACAAAAATTGAGAATCATCTTGTTTTCAACAATATACAGTCAAACATGGATAACTCGTCCACGGATAGCTCGAACACATGGTTAATTCGAACGGTTTCTTTGGTCCGTTCCCACGTAATGATAAATTGCTATAGATAACTCGAACTCAACACCGTTAATTCGAACTGTTTTTTTGCCCAACGGCTACCGAAACGGTTGTTATCGCTTTAGAAAATCACTTTATTCAAAGCCATAGAGGTAAACCTCATCTTTTCGTAATTCATAAGCGTTGTTATCACCACCATCGGCAAAATAATTTTGTCAACGACTTTTCTACAGGTTTGGTCAAATTTGATTTATACTGCTATACGATTAATAGCACGGGCTTGCCGGGTCACGCGCGCAAGGATTTTCGCCACGCACATACAAAACAAAAACAGCATGTTGTTTTGTATGTGCGTGGCGAAAATCCTTGAGTGCGTGACCCGGCTAGCCCGTGACGAATAGTTTTCCGACGTTGATTCCGTGTTGAATCAACGTCGGAATGTTGAATGTTTAAAACGTCTTAAAATTTGTTTTTATTAAACGTATGCGTTGTCTTAAGGCTGGTTCACACTATGTCGCCGTATCTCGGCGTTGATGCAACAATAGTTCGGTGATTGTCGATGATGACAATGTTCACACTAGCACAAAGCCATCCGCATTTGTATCAGGGAACAGTCGTCGACATTACGTTCTCATATCTAACGCGGTCACTGGAGCGTCAGCGATGGGCGTGGCCTAATTAATAACAGACCATTGAGACATGCGTAAACATTCGCGTTTCGGTTTAGTAGCAAAAGCTAGTACCACGCGCATCGAGTGGTCGCTTTTGTTGACGATGGATAGAAAATTAAAACTAAGAAAAGTACTTGTCTTAGCATTGCTCAGACGAAGCAACCGACTTAGACAACAGCAGAGCTTTACACATGAAAGAGGCATAAAAGAAGATGGTGGGTGCGTCTAGCCTAGAAGAAATCAAGAAGGACAATTTAACGCACTCTATTATACATTGCGCAATGAGAACTGTGAAATGTTTTTTTCGGTGAGTAAATATACATAGGCCTTACAAGAATATTTTCATAAATTTATCATAAACAAAACGAGTCAGTATAAAAATGGTGTCGTGTGTCTCTGGTCCCTGCTAGTCCAACGAGTGTAATATAGTCCTGCAGCAACTATCATAAACAGAAACCATGCTATCCGCGATCGCGAATTGTCTTCGCCGAAATGGTTCACATTACACGTGCTGTCGTCGATGCTCCGCGAACTATCGGGAAAGTTTGACAGCTGCAAACTTTCCCGACGTGTCCGCGATGCTTCGTCGATGCCATCAATTCACGGTTCACATAATCGACGATGAACGCCGAAAGGGAAACGCCGAGATACGGCGATATAGTGTGAACCGGCCTTTAGCTAAAAAACTATTCATCGTTTGACCTAAACACAGAATACCTGTGTACATTCAATAAGTATCCATTCAAAAAGCGTGAGTGATATACAATGTACCGTTAAAACTCGTAAAATTTTTAATTGAACTGCCTCGGAGTGTTGCTCTTAACGAATCCCAGGTAAAGTAAGGGATTTTTCTTTGGTAACTTTTTCTTGAAGTTGCATAAACTTCAAGAAAAATCGGCAAAATTGATCGTGGGTAAAACGCTCAAAAGAAAAAGATGTCTTTTCTTTTGAGCATTTCAACAACGATCAAGTTTTGCCAATGTCAATCTAAAAAACCGTCCTGGCAATAACATCACCTCAAACAACAAACCAATCTCAAGTGATAGAAAAATCTCTATACTTTTTGATAAAAACGTTTTAAACTTTACATTAGAAGCATTTAATTTGAAACAAGCCATTTGTGCTTTTGATTTATATTATAGTTTGCATATGTACATGTATCTACTAATAAATAAGTAAATACATGTACTTGTGACAGTGCTCTGATAACTTGAACGCTCTGATAATTCGAACACTTTTGCTCGGTCCCGTGAAGTTCGAGTTATCCATGTTTGACTGTAATTAATAATATTAATATTATATTCCAACTCTACAGCTTTATCTCTACAACTTTACCACTAGTTCAAGATGAGTCTCAAGAGCAAATGCAATCATAAGATTTACTTACAGGTAAGTACTAGACTTTAAATAAAGGGTGAACGATACATCAAATAATAATGATTTTTCTATTATCTAACCGAGTCTGACTGCAGTAATAGTAGTTTTTGCATAATCACGATTATCTCAGCTTGTAGCGGTGCATGGATCTTCATAATTCTTTTACTGCTCATCCTAGCAAATGCGCCTACAACCTAAACTGATAGTTTGCTAGGCCGGATTTAATTTTTATGCTCTTAGTAGCGAGTAAATTTTTAAACATAAAGCGATTTCACACCATTTTTTGGCTCAAAGTTTTTTCACCTGCACATAACTACACTATTTAACCATTTTTGTTTTGAGTTGAGTTTGTTTTGAGTTTTTTTTTTTGAGTTGTCGTTGAAATCAATTTAGCATAATGTCTTTTCATTTGCTTTTAATTAGACTTACGCACGCATAAGCCTTAGTCTGATAATTTTTTCTGCATTCTAGAATCGGCTTATATGCAATGATATACAGTATATAAAATGTTAATAAAACAACAGGCTTTATATTTAACTATTAACATAATTTGAATTACCTGTGAAAATTTGCAAATGATAAAATTAATTTATTCAACAATAAAACACTAGGAAATGTCTATAACATATACCAGCGTAATGAGGTCATTAATCGCGGTCATTGTCAGGCGACATCTCCAACACTGAATTCAGTTGGTAGTTTTAAAAGTTATGTTCACACTTACGCATTGAAACACAGGGTCTCATTTTGTACTTTCCGATGACATGTGCTACAAAATGGGATTGACGATATGGTACTTGTTTACCATAGAGCAATTTGCTCAAGATGTAACACATATCTCGCAAAGGCAGTAGAGTTAGCTAGGTTAAATAAGTGAGTTGAATAAAAGGAAAAACCACAGGCAGCTTATACACATTGTATACTTTTAACTCAAAAAACAACCTTCAAAGTGCGGCTTTCACATGGTGGTGGCTTATACATGAAGATTTACGGTACAAATCACACTACAAGTCTACCCTTATAAACAATACTACTTCTCATCTTTAAATTAGCCTGTCCTTCAACATAAAAAATTTACAGTAGCCTAATATTAATCTTTCAACATCAAAAAATGTACAGTAATATTGTGGTCTTAATACGATTACATGTTCAATATACATCTACCAGTAACAGCTTCATAATGAAACAATAATTTAACATCTTTCAAGACACACTTGAGCCCTACAAGTTTGTCTTGTACCTAGCAAGCCAACTTCAGATTGCAAAAAAGCTCTTCGTGAGCTTATCAAAAAGGGCCTTTACTAAACACAAAAATAACCTGTTTTGCCACCTACACAGTTACCATATTAACTAATTTATCAAATAAATCTAATCGCTTGACGGTTTCTAGCATTGAAAATAAATAATATGAGATTAATGAGAACTGAAAACTGAGGAGACTATCCGCTGCATATCAATGAACATATTTGACATACAAAAAGGTCACTAATTATTTTGATATTCAATCCAGGTTCAATACATGCAAGAAAACATTCGGTCTGTAGTTTTCCTGACACTAATTTTGTTTTAGGATACCAACAGAGACCAAAAAATATCATTCATTGAGTGTGACCTTCCTTTGCACTCGCATGTACTACATACAACCATGCAATCATGTACTACAGAGCTTGCATTCCATCTAGGTCGTATAGCTGTCTAACATAGTGGAACACATTTTCAGCTTTCAGGGATAGTTTTACATTCCCTAAATCAGTTGATCAAACAAAAGTTTGTGATTGAAAAACTATTAAACCCTGGGAGAAATGGATAGAGGACTTTTTTATGAATGATGTGTAACGGATGGTAATTTATGAAACAAACAGTGTTGCCGCGACTATAGGCTAATCTAGAACAAATGCTAAACCATCTCATAGCACATGTATGTGTTCAAACATAACCATTTACAAAAATGAATGTCAAAAACCTTGCATCCAAACACAGTGATATTCGGTTCTTGAAAGTTTAATAGCCCATCTATTTCGGCGAGCTCGGTGTTCATCATTATTGTCATACTAGTGATGTAGTTTTAGCAGAACATCAACAAAGGTAGTTTTAAGTTGGCGACATAAATATCAGAGAGAAATATCGTTCCGAACATACACACGAGAACACCAATAAGTATCACACCAGTAAGAAAATGCAGAATGTGGCACGGATTGGTCAACAACTGTTAGTTGTTATCTTAATATCCTCCTGTCATAGACTGTTTAGGATATTAGCAACCCAACACACCATGTCTCAAGTTAAACGAGTGCACGATACAGATAGTTATCTGTGACCATATTAGCATTCATGATTTGTGAGTCCTAAACGACTGATTAAATAAACACCACAAACACTCTGGCGCGTAACAACCAGATGAAGTCTCAGAAACTCGATGTATTTACCAAGCATATGGCTTACCTTAACCAGCAGACGCAGATAAATGTCTTCGCTCTTGGGTTCTGTCCTGCGGACCTTTCGGTCATGCTTGTG
This sequence comes from Watersipora subatra, assembly GCF_963576615.1. Lineage (NCBI taxonomy): Eukaryota > Metazoa > Bryozoa > Gymnolaemata > Cheilostomatida > Watersiporidae > Watersipora > Watersipora subatra. Next base: position 29,707,815 of record NC_088708.1, on the reverse strand, counting down.
ATTAATGTCAATGCCCTGCGAAGATTATCAAGGGCACTTAAGGCAGTGTGTATAAAACATCATTTAAACGTAAAAATGCCGATAGATTGAGTGTATAATGATCCAACAAATGATCAAACAATATTTTGAACATGTATATCCCGAGTTTTATTACTGTTCATATATTTTGATTGTAGCAATATAAATGGATAAAAAAAGACTACAAAAGATCATATTTCTTACCATATTGAACACTAAACCGGAAAAGGTTGAAAAAGAGTATTATGGGCAGTAGCGCGAGTTTCCAATTGATTGCACCGAAACTAAATCCATAGAGTTGCGGTGGATCTATGAGTGTTCGCTATTTGTAGATGTTGCTAAAAGCTCTATCAGCAGCGCGTAGTCAACCAATAAGTCGAAAAACGTTAAAAATATTTGAGCAAATCAGTAGTGTTTCAAGAAAAACAATAAAATATGAGAAGATAATTTACATTTTAAACACTGTTGCTTTAATTCAACGCAAAGATGTTAGATTACAAAGTTATTGTGTATTACAAGCTACTGGATGTGTTTTAGCCAAGACTGCCTTTCTGTAACTTAAATTCTATCAGGATCGCAATTTAAAATAAAAGATTTCATGATTGTAAAACCGATAAGGCAATAACCATATAATAATAGCCAATAACCATATAATTTTGAAGTGGGCTGACTTGTTTTAGTTGGGAGTTATCATATGAGCTTTCTGTTAGCGAGAGGGCAATTCTAAAGTACCTAGTTAGACATGTCAGAACTGCATGTAATCAATGATATAAACATCCCCACAGGTGTGTGAGGTTTTATATCATTGATGTAATGTATCCCACTTTTGGCCTTAACAGAAAGTAATAACTATAGCTACTGATCAAGTAGTAAAAACGACAAGCGTTCCTGCATCAATACAGCCGATGAATGGTGTAGCTGTCAGCTAGTGCAACTGGTTAGACTACTGGTGCAAAGAACCTGCTGGCGCGCAAAGAATGGAGTTAATGCTGGTGTGATACAATCTGCCATGGAACACCGGCTTAGTGTATGTGTTCATATATGCCATCCTGATTCTGCCAGCGCACTTTGAGTTTAGCTACTTGTAAAAAAGAAAGTATGTTGGTAGTGTTTTTGGCTTGTATTGCCATTGTAAAGAATCAAAAAGTGCCCTTTCTAGAGCTTGACATTAACTTACAATTAAATAGAGGGTGAGAGGAACTTAAGCACAAGATGGCAGCCATAAGCATTTTTAATAAAAGGTTGAATTTTTACAAGATTCACAATTGAAAGAAGACCATAAATGCTATCAACAGTCTGACCCACATTATTACCGTATATAAAAAGTCTATACACATCTAGAAAGTGCAATAAAAGGCTAGACACCACTGAGTAAATGGGTAGATAAATACCTTATACACAAAATACATTAAAATTTTACAAATATACATACTGTATATTGGTTGATACATGGCTGATTATACAGACAAATAAACAAGTAAATGGGTAGATAAATATCACAAGATAAATAACACAGAACTTTTTAGAATTTTACAAATATACATACTGTATATTTGTAAAATTTTACAGTATGTACAATTTAATATGTACGTACCGGAAAAGGTTGAAAAAGAGTATTATGGGCATTAGCGCGAGTTTCCAATTGATGGCCTTTGAAACGAAATCCATAGAGCTGCATACATTTATGAGTGTTCGCTCTTTGTAGATGTTGATAAAAGTTCTACAACTTTTAGCAACATAGTTGCTAAAAGTTGCTATGTACATATACATAGCAACTTGTATATGTACATAGCTGCTATACAAGTACACATACTTGTATAGCAGCGATCCGTACAATTATACGGATCGAGTGAAGTACGTATAATTGTACATATATACATACTAACTGTACGTATACATACAGTATATTGGTTGATACATGGCCGAATATACAGACAAATAAACTCCGCTGTTATAACGATAGGTGGCAGTTTGAATTATGCGAACATTCAGCCACTATCATTAAGGAATAATTTTCCATTTGTAAGTTTATTCTGAACAAGACGAGATAGCTATGCTTTTATGCGAGCTTCAACCTTTCAATTTGTCTATGTTGTGAAAAAAAACTCCGCTAAAATGTTTTTGTGTGAGAATTTACTGCTTGTGATTGTACTGCAATTAAAGGAATACCAATCTCCAGATGGTACTCTCTAGTAGAATACTGTAAAAAATTGTTACAGTATGAAACCAATACATACCACACCTAACAACTCTGTATTCTGATAAACAGTTTTGTATATAACGAGATGATCAAGCACTCATATAAAGCGATTTTATGTGTTGCTTTAGCTGAGATCAATATTTTGTCACTAAACAATACGATTAAAAATGTGGTGCTGGTGCTAGTGTAAGTGTTACATCTGAGAGTAATGTTTTCAAATACTGCATGTAATACCTACCGATGTTGGTACAACAAAGAGCCAACTGTTGATAGGTTTCAATGGTCCAGCTTTTATTTGCGAAAAATAGTGAGTTGTTCAAAATAAATTTTCATGTTACAGAAATCAATGTAAATACATTGTTGTATATGTGTGATAGTATTAGTCTATGTTTTGTGATACTTTTGCGAGACGTATATGAAATTAACAAGACTGTCTCGTGTTCCCTCGGGTGAAATTGTGAATAAGTCCAGTGACTTATTCGATGAGCAACTTGGAACATTACCAGTAAAATATAAGATCAAGATGAATGAGGATGTACATATAGTAGTTCGACCAACACTCAAAGACATGGTTGAACAGGTGCTTACCAACATGGTTGAACATGGCATTATCACACCTGTATCTAAACCAACAGATTACGTCTCAATGATGGGAATTCGCAAGAAGAAAGATGCTGATTATGTACAGGATTGCATGGATTCGAGAGATAGAACAAAGCCGTCAAAAGATCACATCACCCCATTAAACCTACTGAACAGGGAACTGCAGAAATACTGAATGTCTAGTATTTCTCAGTCATTGCTGCTGGAGAAGCCTACTTACTACTACATCAAAGATTGATTGGGAATTATTATATCTTCACAAGGTTCAGTAACTCTTTCGGGGGATACAAATATTTCTGAATGCTGGTAGGATGGTGTTTGTCAAATGAAGTACATATATCATAAGGCTATTGAGCAACTTTTAAAAGAACATGCATGTCATGTGATAGCAGATGATATTCTAGTTTGTGGTTCAACATAGGCTGAATATGATCAGAATCTGGACAAAGTGTTACAGAGATTTCAACAGTTCAAGTTGAAGCTGTCAGCTAGGAAGTGTGTTTACAAGTAACCGATTGTCTTTTATATTGGACATATATATAAATCTCAAAGTTTGTCTGTAATTTGGTTTGTCCAGCTATAGCTATTATAATATTGGAATGATGAATCCGTATCGCAGACGATTTCATGGGCTGAGCGCAAACTTGTTGTAACTTCCCTTATGTTCTATATGAACATAAGGGAAGTTACGCGAGGATGATTTTGCGCTCAGGTACGATTTGATCTCAGAACCTCTGGTTTGTCAAGCAAATTACTTACCAATTCAGCTACTTACAGCTAGGATTAATTTGGTTATAGATGTCGCTATACGGGTGAAAATACGCTACCACTCTCCCTTACGGTGCAACATAATTTTATGCTTGCTTTCACAGCTCTTATTAGTAAGTTTACTAAAGTTAACCATTGACAATGTGCCAGGCTAATGGTAAATGGAAGGCAACTACCTTACCTATCATTGTTTATAAGCTGATTTTTAATACCGGCAAAGTGAGTTCAAGACAAATGGCAAAGTTCTGGTAAATAAAGTTCTGCCGATTTCTTGGTTTTATTTGGAGAGTTAATGCACAAAGACAATTGAACTAACTGCTAAAAAGATGATTGAACTAACTGCTAAAAAGACGATTGGACTAACTGCTAAAAAGACGATTAGACTAACTGCTAAAAAGACGATTAGTTACCTAGTCAAACATGCTGAGTAGAAAATTGGCATTATGGCAAATGACATAGTGAGTAATAAATAGACTTCCTTCTGAATTAAATTACTCTATTATTGAAATTATCAATTTATATAAGAATACATAAAATATTAAATAATGACCCTCTACAATAAACTTCAATCAAAATATTTAAGCAAGAAAAAGTGATCATCACACAAAATATAGCAACAACTCAACAATACAATGTCAGTCATCTAGGATTCATATCAGGTTATAAAGTAACTACAAGCTGCATGGTAATAAACCAGACACACTCTTCATAGTTTATATTTTAGCTATAGACTTGTATGGAGTCTACCGAAGTCAAACAGATGGAAGACTCAAAGAACATTCCGGACTAGATTAGAATTATCACTTGTTATGGTAAGGAGAGAACTTAAGGGCATCCAAGTAAATGCTCTCTTCATTGAGAAAGTCTGAGTCCTGAAGAAAATAAAACATTGGACATTATTCTGACAGACACTTTCCTCTAACCAATGCAATGCTTCAAGATATTGACTAACACAGTTACAAAAGCTGGTCTGAATGCACCGGCTCACCTGATCAGCTTGTATTTTATACTGGAGTATATGAGGGTCAGTCAGGTCTAATTGCTGGGGGGCAACAACTCCGACAAAGGAAGGTGAAGTTCTATTGCGTAATATTGGAGTACCTAAGAACATAAGGAACATAACTTATAAGGTGCTGAGTCAACAAGGCAGGACAAATGAGATTCATACAAATAGAAAGGTCTAAAAAGTGCCAATATAAAGTGAATTATTATTGGGTTTCAGAAGACACAACAAGCCTTCATGATTTTAAGTTTTCCAATCTCCCATAATCCTCACTATTTCCATAACTCTCACAACACTTGTTTCTCCCATATCTCTCATCACTTACAAAGCCCTTGAAAGCCCCACAGCTCGCACAAGCCCCACAGCTCTCACAAGCCCCGCAGCTCTCACAAGCCCCACAGCTCTCACAAGCCCTACAGCTCTCACAAGCCCCACAGCTCTCACAAGCCCCACAGCTCTCACAAGCCCCACAGCTCTCACAAGCTCCACAGCTCTCACAAGCCCCACAGCTCTCACAAGCCCCACAGCATCAGACCACTGAAAGGTTCAGTAAAGCATTTTAACCATCATACCCTTCAATTAACTAAGTGGAAAACTCACTTCACAAATAGCTATGTATATGCGATTGTTATGAACGCTTTCAATAAATGAACACATTATAAAACATCGTTGTAGCAATCCAAGCTTATATAATATATCTTTGGTGAGCTGTTCATGCGATTGTTTAGCAGCCCAAATTTATTCTTTATTCGGCAGAAAGTCGTAAGTTTATCGGAAGGTAATCAATCACAAACAACTTGTCCATCCACTAGTAAAGGGTTTGCAGAAAGCTCTAGGTTTATGGCTAAAATAACAATTATTATTTAGTTATGCTTGGAAGTGTTCTCATCAACAGCACATAATTTCCAAAACGTTTTTTAGCATGTTTGGTATTTATGAGCACACCGAAAAGAAAAAGAGATATCTGCTACAAATTAAGAAAAGCTCAGATGTCTTTTTTGTACTATATATTTGACTTGGCAGCTCGTAGACCAAACTTTTGTTTCATTAATCTAGCTTTTTCTCTGATTAGCCACATCACCACTCACGTACTACCAAACAAATTTATTCAAAAGTGTCAGCACTTTAGGGCAGCAGAGCAGTTATAAAAGTCACTGGCATATTTCTGACCAGAAATAAATACAAAGAGCTGGCTAGTGACGCTGCATCAGAAGTTGAGCCAGTAGTCGCATTGTGCTAGGAAACCTGTCCAAGATGTCAACTATGGTATGTTTAAAGACATGTTCTAATCAGATACCCTGCTGCCCCAACTTTGGCATCTGCCATAATCTATCACAAAGACTAATAAATTGAAAAAGAAGCAATCCTTCGTTTTTTGTGACGTCATTTTATCATTGTCGGCCATCTTTACAGACAATTCTATCGTTAAAAACACAAAGCTTTTGCAATAAATTTTTGAAAATGATGCTTTTGTTTGCACTTTTTTATTATAGTATCAAAACAACACCTAAAGGTACTCGTAAATAAAAGAAAAACGATCATTTTCTACAAATATGGCGGCTTTTTTGTGAACGAGCGCGTGTGCAAACGACTTGATGACGTCAAAAGAAAGCGATGGATATGATTGTACTAATTGTTATCCTTTTTTTTGAGGAGATAAAAAAGAAAGACCACAGATAACGATAGCGAGTGACTCACTGAGGCTGAAGTATGGGTTTCGAGTGACTGGCTGCTTACAACCAGCGCAGAGTTGCATGCTCTTTAGCGAGTCTATTTGTTTCCGTTCTCTCGCCAGCTGGAGTCTTTCCTCGGCAAATCTTTTCTCAGCCATCTTCAGCTCCTCTAGTCTGGCAGAAATCTCTGAGAGGCGAGCTTGGTTGGCTGTATCGAGACGGCGCGACTCCATAAGGGCTTGCCTACCATCTCTCTCTTTCTCAACGCAGTCCTGTGAGAAAGTCAGTCAAAGGCATATTACTGCCATTACAGCTGATAAGTCTTGAGAAAATCGTATCTAATACAAATAACTTCGTAATGAAATGAAGTTGAGCAGCTGTAACCATTTTCATTCACCAATGCCTGCAGTAGCCAGGCATGAGACACGCAGTTGTAAATTATTAAAAGGTTGACAATGTCACGAGATGATATAAACCTCATATAAACTAATTGATTAATCATTATGCAATTTTAACAAATACATGACACTAGAAGACATGCCCTTCACGGTCTCTTTGTACTGCAGCAAGATGGGTTGAGCGCTGTTGAAAAAAACTATGTGACACTTTTTTAGTTGTGTGGCATGAGATTTATTGGCTATAATAAGCTTTTAAAAGGTTGTGGTGTTGTCTAATAATACAAACATTATAAAAAAATTTTCTTCATACATTTCGTTGCCCTTAGCAATGATTGTAAAGAATGTTGTCTCGCAAATTACAGTCAAAGAATATTTAGTTCTAAAAATAGATCTTACAGAATCTTTTCAAGACTAGTGATCAGCTAACAAAGAAAAAACAAGTTTATCGATCTGCCTGCTTATGCAGTTACTAATACACTTGGGAGTTTACAGAAAGTCAATGTTTTACCTTGGAGAACGTCTCGATACTATTCATCTCTTTTTGTATCTTCTGAGCCATCTCACCGAGCCGCTCCTGTTCACTCCTCACCATCTCCTGCTCCCTTTCAAGGGCCTTCTGTTCAGCAGCTTGTTTCGCCTCTTGGGCGCTTACGCTCCTCGCTCTCTTCTCTATCTCCTCTCTTTCCTTCTCCAGTGATTCCATCAAACCTATATAGAATGCACCAAAGTGTGTGAGGTGGCCTTATACAGCAGGCAAAGAATAACACTAGCCAATAAAACGGCTGCGCGCCCAACACAGTGCATCCTCAGGCCTCAATGTTCATAGATTGAACATTGGAGAACTAGCTCATAGACACCTTCGAGGCAGCCTCGATTATTAATGCAGGAAATAAACAATTAATCTGGGCCAGTAAACATGTAAGGCAAAATATTTATCAGTAAGGAGTGTGCGAGCAATCCCTACAACATTGAGTATGTCTGCTCATCTCCTCAGAGCTCCTCGCAATGAACACACTAGAAGACATGCCATTCATGGTCTCTTTTTGTACTGCAGTAAGACAGATTTACTGCGGTTGAAAAACTAACCTTGAAAGCCACACATCACATTTTAGATAGATACAAATAAATTAATAAATACAAATAAATTGCTATAAACAGCAAGAGAATTGTTGCACATATAATGGCTCTGTAATCCTGGCTAGACATGTGTAAGTCCAGTGGCAAGGAAACCTCAAAGACTAGCTACATGCCCAGTTGCAGAGAGCAATTTAGGGATTGTCATCCCAGTGAACACCAGCAGCCTTTTAAGGGTATTGAACCTCCAACACATTGTTTATAGATTAGGGGCACTAGACCACTAGGCCAACTCTGATTACTTGTAACAAGGTAACTGGTGTTACACTAGTACTAAGCACTTACTTCCTTATACCAGTAGGTGTACCCCTTCATGATATTAGACTATTGGTTTTGACAGTATTTGGTCACTGCGTAATACCTAATAATACGATTCAACAAGTATAAAATTTACCATAAACATTAAAACAAATTATCAAGTGGATAGCCTCAGAGGTTTGTGAACAATCGCAGCTATATCAAAACTAATGAATTAAAACTTGAATTCAAAAGCATATGAAGGCTCACAAAGGCTAAAGCAATCAATCTAGGAATGAGAAGTAGGTAATTGCATTCCATTCGCTCGTAATTTCCCAACATAAGTAATTATGTAAAAATTATAAATCTGTTATAATAAATTTATTTGTCTGCTAACCAACAAAAAACAAGACCAGCTTTTCTACTACACTTAGCTGTATGACTGTTGTATTAAATAAGCTGATTTTGATAAACAGTCCTGCAGTCAACAGGAGAGAAACATTTCGTCTAACAGATCTAATCAAAGTGCATTTCTTTATACCCATTCACTGGGATGATGAGAACGAATGTTAACAATTAAGATAATTATGAGACGTACTTAGTTTACTTCGCAACTCATCCAAAGAACTACAAGATAAATTGAAATAACAAAATAATATGATTTTGGGCCAAAAAGATTCAGAGTGATGCAATTAAATCAATAAAAAACATTCACCGATATAAAGCAATTTGCTGGCTTTCTTTTACAGCACCTCTATTCGGAGATGGCATGGTCTCACTGAAATGAGAATTGTCTGCCTTATCAACTGATGTAATAACATACAGTAGACGTTCCTATAACGTGAATAATCTGTTTCAAGAACATTTATAGGGATTTTACGTTATACGAACAGTAAGATACATGTAAATTGCCAAATCTGTTGCAAGCTTGTCTCAAACTCACCCTTTAGCCTTTCAAATTGGAAAAAAAACTAAACTTAACTCTTTAGTTTAATGACTGTACAGTAACTGTAGTATTATTGGTTAATGTTTACAACTTTTCATTTTTTTCTTATCACTTACACTTGTTTAGGGTTCACGATTACGGTAATGTTACGATAAGGGAAGCACACACCTTCAATGTACATTTAAATCGATTTTTTTGACAGCAAGATCCAGGCTTCAGAAAAAAGATTTGTATATGTTTAAAATATACAGAAGAATATATACTATAGCAAGAGCGGTGTCTGTCTGTTTGTCCAGGGTTAAAGAATAGGATAAAAGATTGCTTTCAATGAGATGTCAATTCGTGACATTCAGATTGCTAGACTGACACTCTAACACCTGCACCAATCGACCGCCTTTAAGTATTTCTGAATAATTGTACACCTACTTGTTCTCTGTGCTTTACCGTTACACCTGATGGTCTATATAATAGAGACACCACTATACGTCATTTTCTTCTCTCAAGTGCGGCAAGAGAGACAATGATACTTAGGAGGCTAACTATGAGACACTCGTAATTCAAATCAAACTTGAGAACTTGCATCGATTTGACTCTTTACATTGTGTGAAATTTATTATGTAATACAATGTAAAAGCTTTACCTAAATTCTTTACATTATAATTTATGAAATTTACATTTTAGGTGTATCTACTGTACTAACCTTCGTACTTAGCTGAGCCCTGAGAGAGTTTAATCGACTCCTCTTGGTCTCTCTCCGCTGCTACACGCTGATTTACTGTCAACTGTGATCTCTCCTCAGCCAGCAGACGCCGTTCATCAGCAAGTTGCACCATTGCAGTTCTCTGTTCTGCCAGAAATGAATCCTACAACAGAAATAGCATTAGGCAACACAAAACATAGGTGACTGATTTAGCAGTGACATAGCTTAGACATTGGTGAATCATTTAGTAAACAAACCTTGGCACGGTTGAGCTGAGCCCTTTCTTGAGAGAGTTGGTCATTAAGGAGGGTCCTCTCCTGGTCAACAGCAGCCTGTAGACCAGCGAGTTTACTCTTTTCCTGAGATACTGTCCATTTTTCCTGTAATACACACCTCCTATGATACACACACTTCCTATGATACACACACCTCCTATGATACACTCACCTTCTATGATATACACACCTCCTATGATACACACACCTTCTATGATACACACACCTATGATATACACACATCCTATGATATACACACATTCTATAATATACACACATCCTACGATATACACACTTCTTATGGTATACACACCTCTTATGGTATACACACCTCCTATGATATACACACCTCCTATGATATACACAATAGTAAAAATGGTAATTGAAGTTACCAAAGACTCCCCTGCCAATGAATGTAATTTGACTATTAATAAACGTTGAGAATGCTGAGAAATAACTGCTGAAATGTACAGGTTGAACTATCAAAGCTTGGCTGCAAGAGATGTGATTAAAGCCAATGAATAAAACGCTCAATGCAGAGTATCTCCTAAAAACAAACTTGATGGAGTTGTCTTTCCTGCTCTCTAAGCTGTATCTCCATTTTGGCAATGAGCTCTTGCAACCTCGACCGTTCTTTATCATTTTCGTCTTGCTGTCGCTCCAGACACTCTTGCAACACTAAAGGAAAATTGTGAGCAAAAATAAGTCCTTAGTAAAGCTTTTACACAAAATAACGGCTCCCAACTGACCTTGTGTCAGCACCACAAAAGTAAACAGTAACCTTATGAACTAAGATGATAACTTTTTACTGTGTCTTCTTAAGGAAAATGAGAGACCAAACATCCAAAAGCATGAGGATGAATATCTTACAAGCGTATGGTGGTAGCATGCCTACATATATGACACTGTCACCATTATTTAATTCTTTATGAAAGGTTTTTGGGACATTTTACCAAAAAGAAAAACTGTGCGTAAATTGCGGGGAACAAGATAGTTGCTAATTAACTTGTTTTTTTCTAAATCTCTACTAGTGTGAATTCAATTAGTCATTTGAGAGCAGCTGATTTGGTTGATTCCCAAATGGGAAATTTGGTTTAAATACATTTACCAGTACAAGCATGTATCCATCTATGCATGCAAAACTTGTAAGACCAAAAACCAGCTGATGGTTCCATTCAACAATGCACACTCTAAATCATGTGAACCCTACCAGGAATTGTGTTCTCCCTGCAGCTTACGCTGCTAATAATTGGGGTGATTTCATTAACAAAACGACTTCAATTAACCACACCAAATTTTGATACAGTCGAACGAAAAACATTTTGTGGACGATTACCAATGGCAGTAAAAGGTTATCATCAAAACGCTAACAGTACCACTCTAAAATAAGGTTGATACACAAAGCGACACATACTTCATTTTGCTGTGAAATATTCCTCACTTTTATTTAGTCATATTTTTTAAGCTGAAATAAAACATTAAAATAACCTCCGTTGCATGCAATTTCCTCTTCCAGCACACACTGGTAAATCCCTTTATCATTGATTGATTACGGGAGGTACTGATTGAAATGGTGACTATACCTTTGAGTTGCTGGTCTCTGCTGTTCATAGAAAGCTCCCTCTCATCCAGTGTCACCTTATGTGACTTGCCAATGTTGAATTGCAGCGCTGTCAACCCGGCAGCACTCTGTTTCATCTGCTCCATAAGGAACTGCAAGGATTGAGGGTTGTTTGTAGTAGATAGCAAGCCCTCAAGCTCCTGTTCTTTGCTCTTGCGCAATCTGGAATTGCCAATCATAAAGCATTAGTGATCTCAACAGTGCAAAAAGTATATTAGCTAGAAAAGACAACTCCTAAAAAACTCATTATTACTCATTTAGAAACTCAGTTATCATAAAGCGTTGTGTAAAAAGGAAGCAATCAGTCCTAAATTAAGCCATTAAACTTAAATATGTACATTCTTTTTATTAAAATGTGGTAATAGCCAAAATATGTTCTGGAACATTCTGGAGCTAAAGTCGTACAATAGTCAGTTGAACTCATTACCTTACTGTCAAACTTGTATAATCACTGTCACACCAATGTGTAAAAGACGGAATGATAATACACTAGTTGTCAACAATAATGCAAAAGAATCAATTCAACAACCAGTCACTGCTAAAGCAATAGGGCATATCTGCTCCTAAAAAGGTGCTGACAACTCCAAAACTAGCCAGCATATTGATGACCGCGTGTTCTGTCCTATATACATGTACATCATACACGCTTTCATTGTTGTACAACTTTTGCTAAAATTTATAAGACACATGTTCGCTGAATATCTACTTTATGTTCCCTATTTTCTCAACATCTTGTTAGTTTCATGCTCTTCGCATGTTTGCTCGATATTCATTTCTTGTTGCCTTTACATTTGCTTAAAACACTCATTTCTATTGCATGTTTAACTTTCATTCACTGTATGTTTCCTGCATGTTCACCTCATACTCACTTCGTTTTAAATTCCTTTTTACTGCACGCTCACCCCATGTTCATTTCATGTTTACAGCATGTTTACCTCGTGTTCACTCTATTTTTCTGCCATACTCACGACATGTTCACTCCATACTTAGTTTGTATTTACTCTATGTTCACTTCTTGTTCAGTTGTTCAGTCTTATCATTGAGCAAATTCAAAAAAACTGCTGTTTTATGGTTACAACTGATAACATAATTAGAGCATCTGTCTGATGCGAGTATGAATACCATCTCTTAAGATTTCTCTACCTTTAAAAATTTTTCTTGTGAAAAAAGCACCATATTAAGCTTTTTAAGAAAAACTTAGAAACTAGAAGAAAGGTTTGCCCAGGTAATGAATATTTTTACTAGAGAATCATAGACATAGATAGAATCATAGACATAGAATCATAGACATAAATTCACATACACTTCAATGGCTAAGGCATGGTCCTGCTTCACTCGCTCCATTTCCTCCCTGTGCTTGGCTCGGAGTCGGTCAATGTCCATAGATCTGCACCTCTCCAGCTCATCAACCTTCTGATATTGTGCAGCAAGCATTCTCGTCTTCTCCTCTTCAGCGTGTCTCAGCTTGGTAAGACTCTCCGATGACAACTGCTCGATCTCTTCCCTCAACCTGTCCCCATACCATAAGCATGAGCTCTCGCTAATCAGAGCTCCTCGCAATATTGAAAACCGGTGCGCCATTTGCGATTTGGTTAACATAGAGTTTCATTTTGAATATTGGCCGGTATTTTAATGCGATATTGGCGACGACTTCTTAAAGGCTGCTACTGACACAAGAGTTAATACGTGGATTATGATGATGAATTTGAGGGTGTTTATGGACAGATGTAAGTATATTTCAGAGTAATAGTGAGTAAGAGAATGATAGAAACTTAAGTTGATTCAGATTGATGAGAATGTCTAGAAAAGAATTAGAAAGAAATGAATGAATAGGCACTTCAGAAGAAAAATAAAGAATATAACTTTTCTTTGAATAGATTTATCTATGTGAGAAATATGAATTGAATGATAAATGAGTTATATGGTGCCACTGGCAAATGGCGCACCGGTCTTCGATATCGCAATGAAGCAAGCATTAATAAACGCAGATAAATTGCAAAGACTGCAAGTGTTACTGTGAGATGCATGTATAAAAACACAAACTGTAACAAGCTTTAAACGACAAGACAATATTAAATGAAGAAATTAGTTGAAAAATTAAATTGAAAAAACTGGAAATTGGAAATTCTAGCAAAAAAATTGTGTGATGTTTGATAAATGATGTGACATATACACAGACCTACTATAAACCACACATATTTATATACGAAAAACAAAGCATGGTAGTTGCCTTCTTTTTATATAACACCAATCCAAAGCAGGTAATCGTATCTTTTTCACCGGATACACTTCCCTGGAATATAATAACATCAAAAACAATTGTCCCATTTCTATGGCATATAAATTATATAAGTCTTTTGAGAACCTGACGCTATTAAGTTTTTAAAAAAAAGGAATGAAGAAATTATAATAATGGATACAGCTTGAAAACCCATACAGATGAATGATTACAGGCTATTATGGTAATAACAAAGTGCTTATAACCCTGAATCTTGACCAGCATAAAGTAAGATTTGCAGAAATAGCAAACACAATGTCACAAATTATGAAATATTTTCGCTAAACAAAATCCAATATGCTCGTTCTAACCCACTGACACAAGTTAATTGAAAATGGATAGAAAATTTTAACAATCAAAACATAGCCAATTGTCAATAATATTAGCGGATAACATCAACATCGAGAGGACCGCCGTTTAATAATAACTATAGAAGCAAACAGAAAAGCACAACTGTAGTCAGAATTTGAGAATACTATGAATTTTTGCGGTATTCACGCTAGAGGGTTCAGCCATCATTTGCTGACCTTCTACCCTGAAGTTTAGAACACACTACATCACACATGAAACTAGAGTCAAACATAGTCATATGTGTGTCATACCGAAACTCCCTCCTCTGATATGACTCCTCTACCATAAGTATTCTTGCCTTGTTGCTTGTGTCAATGGCTGTCAATTCTTCTTGATGTCTCTTCTTTATGCTCTCTACCAGCGACTCGAGGTGACTCTTCTCATGCTCTAGTCGTCGTACCTACCAGTTCAGTGTAAGTAACCACAAGTAATGGAAGGAACACAGCAACACCAGTCAACTAACCAAATATTAACAGCTGGAACCAAATATTAACAGCTGGAACCAGGTATTAACAGCTGGAACCAGATATTAACAGCTGGAACCAGATATTAACAGCTGGAACCAGATATTAACAGCTGGAACCAGATATTAACAGCTGGAACCAGATATTAACAGCTGGAACCAGATATTAACAGCTGGAACCAGATATTAACAGCTGGAACCAGATATTAACAGCTGGAACCAGATATTAACAGCTGGAACCAGATATTAACAGCTGGAACCAGATATTAACAGCTGGAACCAGATATTAACAGCTGGAACCAGATATTAACAGCTGGAACCAGATATTAACAGCTGGAACCAGATATTAACAGCTGGAACCAGATATTAACAGCTGGAATCAGATATTAACAGCTGGAACCAGATATTAACAGCTGGAACCAGGTATTAACAGCTGGAACCAGGTATTAACAGCTGGAACCAGGTATTAACAACTGGAACCATGTATTAACAACTGGAACCATGTATTAACAACTGTAACCAGCGGAAAACATGGTAATTGCCAAAGGTAGGTTGGCAGCAGAGTACCTGATTAGAACAGAAAGTCCTTTAACACAGTTGACATCTTGGACAGGTTTACTAGCAGTCTGTAACTACTGGCTAAACTTATGATGCAGCTTCACTAGTTAGTTCTTTGTATTTATTACTGGTTAAAGATATGGCAGTGGCTTTTATAACTGCTTTGCTGCCCTAAAGTGCTGACACTTTTGGATAACTTCGTTTGGTAGTATGTGAGTGGTGATGTGGCTAATCAGAGAAAAAGCTAGATTAATGGAACAAGAGTTTGGGCTACGAGCTGCTAAGTCAAATATACAGTACAAAAAAGACATCTGAACATTTATTAATTTGAAGCAGATGTCCGTTTTCTTTTTGATGTGCTCAGAAATACCTAAAACCTATAATAAGTGGTTTGCCTGTTAATATAATATTGTTCTTTATAACAGTGAGCTGTTTCCAGTGGACGATTAAGTCCTATGATAGCTCACATTATCAGCCCTTTATTACCATAAGAAGTAACCACATTACAATAATATTCCTGAAAGTAAAGGAGTGTGCAGTTTGTTAGCAAACTAACAGAAGAGTGATTATGCAAAGCACTTTGTGTGTCAGTCTACTTTGAGTCAGTACAATTTTGGCCACCTGCTCTAGTATGTCTCAGACAATAGCAATAATATAAGCAGTATGAACAGGGATGAAATGAGAAAAGACAGCACAACGCTTCCAATCGGTTGTTACGTGACCTAGATACCATAACCTGAAATGTTTAGTTCAGGCCAGGTAACTAGTAGGGCTATACTACAACAACTATGACGCGGAGAGGCTCTCAATAAATTGGAAACATCTAGACTATACAATGGTAGACGTTCTAACACAAAATTAAAACATCAGGAAATTGTAGCGATTAACAACAAAATAATTGCAAATGCTTGATTTTCATTATAAATATCATTTGCTCAAATCACCATTCTGCATGACAGCAAAGCTACTATTGTAAGCTATCATTTCATGAAGAAACAAGAAGATCATCTTGTGATTCCCACATTTAGAACCAATAAGAATGAGAGCAGATCCAGCGCATCAACATTTATAATCACATGATTGGTCAGATCGACTTTCTCATTTGTACAGCACTCGCATCTGCTATTTAGGCTTAATGTTCTTACAATGTGATGAATTCATACAATGTTTTCCTTCCATGTGGGTGAAAAGTGAAATGATATAGAATAAAACAGAAGGTAATCGATAAGAATTGAAAAGCCTACCTTTCCTTCGAGCTCGACGTTATCCAGTTGTATCTCACTCTGTTTGGTAGCAGTGAGTCCAGTGGGAAAGACAGGAGAAGGACTTATCCCTGATATGGATGCCTGTAAGTCAATCATTTCTACATAATATTAGAAGGTAAGAACCATACTGCTCGTAGTACATTGTAATGTTACATTTTCTTCCAGATAATAACCGCTAAATACACTGGAGGTACTCTATAGCGACTTTTTATACACTCACTTCTATGCACTAATTGACTCTATATTATAGAGTCAAATCATTTGATAATCCACTTGTTTTTAGCACAATGCAGAATCAGCCAAACCGGTCAGCACTAGGCAGGAAGATTGTACTGTGGATTGGAATACCTAAATTGATGCGTATAAAGAAAGTGCAACCAAGTTTGTATTTTGTTTATTATATCAGGGAGCAGACGTGAACTAGTGGTCTAAAATGCCTGACCTACGGAGATTAGATAAAAGTTAAACTCCCAAAAAGTAGTAACAAGATGCATGTCCAACCTTAGATTACTCCCTCTGTCACATCAACCATGCCTGTTAGTCTGTACTCTGACGGCTCACTGGACTTGGTGAGAAACAATGAAAGTTGAATATATGTTGGGTAAAACAAGAGAAGAGGCACCTGTATCTGCTGTTGTTGAAGCATGAATGCCTCCTCCGCTAGCTTCTTCTGCTGCTCCAAGGCAGCCTGCTGCTGCTGTCGCCTTACATCCATCATCTGATTAAACTGCTGTTGCATCTGCTCCATCTGCACTCGGTGCTGTTGTACCAGCGACTCCTACAAACAAAGGTAATAGACATTGCTAATGATTTCCAGTGAATATGTAATCTCGTATGAGCCATTGAGGAACTGGAACTGTATATCATTTGTGAAGAAATCTATGCATACTATCAGTCAGCAAGTCAGCTATTATGATCTCAATTTGCTTTCTACAAAAATAAAGGAGAGTTCTATTAAACATGCTATGTGGGGTTGTAGGATGAGTCTCTTGTCATTAAGTCAGACCGCAAGAGAACCACTAGGGTCAAAGGTTTTTTTCTCTGGAATGGGGGTGTAAAAATGACAGTCTCCTTCATGAAGCACCACATATTTCATGTTGTGCTCCATGTTGATAATACTGGAAATGGTATTAAAGAATGATATAAAAGCCGGATTTACCACAAGGTACAGCACTTATATAGTCTAGCATGAAGTTTTGAGCACTAAATGGCATTTGAGAAAAAATCTACATTGGTAATATTGGAGTGATGTGAAATTTAGTAACACTCAACGGTTAACAAGGTTGCATTATGAATATTGCTCTAACACTATATTCTTACTCAGAGGAAACCCCTTTTTAACTAGCCACCTTTGACCAGCTACTAGATCACTAACGTACATGTGACCATCTCTCTGATTGGTCTATTCTACTGCTCTAAAAAATGTTTACAACTTATCTCCGCAGTGCTATTAGATTACCAATTTTTCTAACACTTTTGTTCAACTCAATCAACAATTCCTGATTTTTGTCTTTTCCTGTTTTGTCTTTTGGCATGTAATAAAAACATCATGTTGTTGATAATTACTAATAGCAATAATAAGTTATACACACATATTTTGCTATAACAAATCAAAGCAAATGATTTTAAATTTCTTAACTGTTCTCAACTTGAATAAGAACATCAAGTACATTGTGAGTTTAACAGTAATATCTGCAATGTCTATACTTAGTTATTGCTTTAGCTAGTAATGATTCTGTATTTAGTCTTGAGCTCTCCTCCACACGCCTGCTTTTCATGCACCTCTTAAAGCCCTCTATTGGCTCTCAGGTACATCATGATGGTGTCATGGCACGTTATTACTCAACTATTCTCATTGACAATGGCCATCAGCTCTTTTTCTTAAAAAAGTAAACTGTTTAACTGATTCCATTTATTTGCTACACCAAAAGATATTGAACTGTGATAGTAAATGCTACATTTAAACATTTAAAATTGAATCTGTACCCTTTACAGACAGTTTGAACTAGCAGATAACCTTGCTTATTGATTCTCATGAATTGCAACAGCCCTTGTAGAGGCTGTAGCAAAAATGAGCCATTTGAATTTGGACTTCACACTATAAAACACCGTTAGAATATTTCTCACTCTCATAAATCCTATGTGTTTTAGATGTAGAGTATGCATAAAAATCAGGCTTTCTTTTGTAGTACTCAATATAATACTCACTTGCTCTTGGTTCCAGGAGGCAGGATCAGTTGGCGGGGCGATTGGAATGGCAACTGGAGCTGCAGCGCCAAACATGGGCTGAAAGGGTGGCTGACTGGAGACAGCGCTAGGCACTGAGGCAGCGGGTTTGTTGGGTAATGGTTTATTCAGATCAAACACGCTGGTCGCGGCTGGGCGAACCTCAAGAGTAGCTGACGGGGTGGTGGTGGGCGTTTCCCAAGGAAGTGTGCTTGCTTTCTCCTGCTGGTTCACTAAGCTAAAAATCAAGCACCATAACATGTTACCCTTACAAAGCTGTTAACACACATAGAACAATCTTTCCTGTCGAATAGGCCTTTGAGTGATGTTAAGGTATGATGTTAAGTTGAGAAATGTTGTTAAGTTGAGGAATGTTGTTAAGTTGAGGAATGTTGTTAAGTTGAGGAATACTGTTAAGTTGAGGAATGTTGTTAAGTTGAGGAATACTGTTAAGTTGAGGAATGATGTTAAGTTGAGGAATGTTGTTAAGTTGAGGAATGTTGTTAAGTTGAGGAATACTGTTAAGTTGAAGTATACTGTCAAGTTGAGGAATACTGTTAAGTTGAGGAATACTGTTAAGTTGAGGAATACTGTTAAGTTGAGGAATGATGTTAAGTTGAGGAATGATGTTAAGTTGAGGAATGTTGTTAAGTTGAGGAATACTGTTAAGTTGAGGAATGATGTTAAGTTGAGGAATACTGTCAAGTTGAGGAATACTGTTAAGTTGAGGAATACTGTTAAGTTGAGGAATACTGTTAAGTTGAGGAATACTGTTAAGTTGAAGGTTGTTGCAGCTGACATTATTTGGTGTGGACTGGTAACAATGTCATAAAATTATCTTCACCAGAGTAATTTCACACGCTTTGCTAAGACATAATAGGCTACTCAAAAACATAAAGGCTATTGAGAAGATCATTTTGTTGTAATTTTCATGCATCAAGCTTCAAGTACAAGTGCATCAAGCACCAGATTTGCATATTCTAATGGGCCGAACAAAGAAAGTTTTTCCGAACAAGGCACTGCTAGAGCCCAGTTCACATTTTTGCCACTAACTCATATGCCAGGCTCCTTGATCACAAAAGACAACCAAGTTTTTGGCAATAATGAAATATCATGTCGACTAAACCAATATTTTCGGCAAGACTGTGACAACGAACAAGCACTGTAAAATGTCTCCACTATGCTCAAAGACAGGTCTCCTTGATTAGAGTTGAACAATTCAAATCGGCTTGTAAACAGATCTATCAAACCCCAAACAGCAAATCCTATTCTTCTACTACCCCTCTATACCGTGAGAACTTGTTAACACGAGCTCATCTCTTGCCAGCAGTTAAAGTACGTCATATCTCTATACCTGAATGTGCCACTCGCTTTAGACCCATCTCCTAGGATGCTGTCAGATGATTTCTGCCTTCTCAGCTTAGCCGTCTTTATCCATTGTTCCGTATCATCATCTTTACTCGGAGCACTGGCCCCCAGGCCAAGCCAGTCCGTGTCGGTGTCGACTACAATGCAAGTAGAAATGCTGAAAAGGATATTATTCTGGAGCAGCCAATACAGACTACAAGGTTCAGGAGTAGTTTACATGTACCGGCGGCATATTAAATATGGCCTTTATGGCCTTTCTGCACAATTTTTATATATTAACATGAGAACGCAGTACAATGATTTGGTATGATCTTAATAGTCAAAACACACATGAATGAAACAGGCAAGGCCAACAAATGAACAACAAACTAAAGACGTTTACTAGATTTTTCTGGGCCAGTATAAATATGTAATGGCCGTGTCTAAAACCTTGACCTTCACTTTGAGAGTGAAGGAACATAAACAACTGCTATTATGAGCATGACTCACGCATTGTCAATCACATGAACCTAAACAACTGCAGAAAAAAATAAAACACAATGGAGCCGGTCCTTATTCTGATAGACTAGTACTCTGGTGGTCTCATGCGCTGTGAGAGATCATCATGAGTAGCAAGTATCTGCACAACTACTCTGCAATGCAGAAGGTGGTTAAGTGATGCAGTTGTTAGTGTGCCTGGCTGCTAAGCTGAATATACGAGATCGATTGCTGTGCGATGCATTTTCCTGACCTTTAAATATGGCTTTGGGCAGATGGACATGGTTCCTATTACACTAAAGGCTAAATGAATGCCCAGGTATAAAAAAAACAGCTTATAAACAGTGGCAGGTAATGTAGTTATCATTGACTAATTTGAGTAAGTTAGTATCCATACTGCTAAACTCATTAATAAGAGCCGTGAGAGCAAGCTTTAGTGACATTGCCCGTAGCACGGAGTAGCTTAGCTATGCGTGTATTTTAACATAGATAATGACTATCTGCCCAGTGAATCCATTGTATCCCATGTAGCTTAATGGGTTAGCTTGTCTCTTTGTGAACAGAAATTCTGAAATCTTCTGCTACACGGATTTTTCACAGCTAGATTTTAATTGCTCTAACTGAACATAAGGTGCACAAAAAGTTAAAAAAAACACTGAGATATATATTTTTTTATATAGATTATTTATTGCTTGTGATGCAGTACATGCAGTACGCTACGCTCTAATGCTTAGGAAATGTATACTGGGTTACTTATTAGCAATTATTAATATCTACAGTTTCTCTTAAGCTAAGGTAACTGCTTTGTACTGACAGTAACTTATGCCAGCTACTAGACATAGTCATCAATCACAACTACTCTTTGTTGCAAGTTCAAATCCCATTTAATGTAATCTTTTTTTCAACATCCAACAGTGGCATCAGACAGGGGAACGGCCACAGCTCTTATTATAGTAAAGAAGACAAGTACCCTGGCAGTCTGGTGTTCAGTGAGAGATCATCAGGTCTAATAATTATGCGCACGTGGTTCAGAAATGTAGTGAGACAGTCGATGGGCGCAGGTCTTAGAGTGTGGGTCTACCAAGGTTAATGCCCCGAGTTCAAATCCCATATGTTGTAATCTTTTTTCCAACCTCCAATCATGGTTTCAGACAGACAGACACAGCTCTTATTATAGTAACGATTACTATACTGTAATGGATAACTGCTGATAGTGCACAAACTAGAGTTACACAAACTAAATGAAGCTAGCGAACCCCCTGATGTGAATATGAGAACCTGCAGATCTTTGTTCACTCACGTGAAAGTTTAAAAAAACTGAATCGCGTTACAGTTTTTCCTGATAAATTTCCGTTCATGTACATTGTGTCTATATCGAGTTTTATACTTGCTAGTTCCCGGGAATGCAAATGCACCTTGACATAAACCATTGCTACAAGCAAACCTGGTGGTTTGGAGGCTTTGTTCACAGTCTTGTTAACTGCTGGCTTCACTTCTTCAATAGGTTTCTCATCACCAAGTCCTAGCCAATCATCAGCACTTGACTGGCCTCCAACGGGTACCTTCTTACTTGACACGCTGTCAGCACTTGCTTGCTTTACCAATGGGCCTCGTTTACTGTTACTGCCAGCGCTGTCTAAACTAGACTGTCTGCTGAGAATCTTATCAGAGCTATAAAAGGATCGCAGAATGAGTAACAAGAACACATCCTGAAGTGGGGTGCTGCAAATACAGAACAGTTTCAAGTTAGGATCAGAAGCTATACCGTGGCTCACCTTAGTCTTCTAGAGGAAAGCCTGGGGTTAGAAGTGAATTCTGTTTCATCATCCACCTTTGCTGTCAAATCCTTCAACCAGTCATCATCAGCCCCCATCTTAGAAGCAACAGCAGGCTTCTTCTCTGGCGTACGAGGTGGTTTTTTACCAAATCCTGTCACAGGAGCTGCTTTATCTAACTGTGCCGACGGAGCTGTCTTTGGTCTGTGTGATGCAAAAGCTGACAAATATGACTAACAGCACCAATGTTGACTTCAAAACCTGTAGTACATTTAAGAAAACATATTTGCAACAGCATCAATCGATTACCATCTTAAAATGTAACAAGTGATAAATGTCACCTTGAACTGGCCATGTCAAGCCAATCGTCGTCGAGGCCGCTGCTAGAAAAGTCGGTGGTAGAGGCCAAACCGAGTGGTCTTTTTTTCTGTGATTTGTCACTACCGAGACCAAGCCAGTCATCATCAGCACCCAGTGTAGCCGCATCTGCTGTTGCCGGCCTTCTAGGGCCTTTTTCTTCATCCTCAAATCTACACACATATAAAACCTACATAAGATGGCTTTAATTACATACGGATAGAGGTTCAGTGCCACCCCCGTGTTTACACAAACACCACAGCGTATGCCAACCAGAAATGGTACAGTAGTACACAATGCCAGTTCAAGTCTGAGAATAAAACTAGCTACGCAGCTACTAAACTCAGGCGTACGCCACAACTTACCGAACACTTCTTCCAGTACCCGGTCTAGAAGAGATGGCACTGGGAGCATAGCTACCAAATATATCATCATCATCATCACTTTGCTTGCGTTGCTTTCCTGTCAAGTAGATCATTGTTTGGTTATTTAGTCAGTGTGCCAACTCTGAAGAAAATTGAACTTGCAAGAGCCAGTGTACGAAGTGAGCAAAAGAAACAAGGAGGTATATGGAAAGAAAGGTATAGGTAGATAACCTGAAGAAGAGAGGCCAGCTGAGATATTGAACTCTCGCTGACTTCCTCCTGTTCCTGGACGCTGAAGATGTTTCTCTACAGAGCTTGATTTTCCAAATAGAGAGTCAGCCATACCAGCCGATTGATTAGATTCTTGTTTAGCTTTGGCTTTTGCGGGTGGAGGGTCATCTAGACCTAGATCTAAACCATCTTCGTCATCACTAAAAGTGACCATTTCCTATAATGGCCGAGCATAAAATTCTCAAAAGTGTCCTGTTGGGTTCATGCAATGGAGATTCAACATTTAAGAAAAATGTGTGTATTACATAAAAGTGTCAGCACTTGAAGGAAATATGTATATGATGAAGATGCATCAGTGCTTAAAGGGAATATCCAAATGGTACAAAACTGTTCCCCGTTGAAGGATCTGTGTGTATGACACCAAAGAGTCGGTGATTGAATGAAATATACATGAAGACAAGAAAATGAGCGCTTGGAAAAGGGTGCTTATGAAATAGAAGAGCCAGCACTTTCAGCAAAGGTAAATACGGCACAAGCAATCTAGTAGTTAAAGGATATATGCATCTGTCACAGACAATCTAGTAGTTAAGGGATATATGCATCTGACACAGAAGAGTCAGTGATGGAAGGATATTTATGCATCTGACACAGAAGAGTCAGTGTTTGAAGGATACATAAGTGTCTGACACAGAAGAGTCAGTGTTTGAAGAATATATATGTATCTGACACAGAAGAGTCAGTGTTTGAAGAATATATATGCATCTGACCCTGAAGAGTCAGTGTTTGAAGAATATATATGTATCTGACACAGAAGAGTCAGTGTTTGAAGAATATATATGTATCTGACACAGAAGAGTCAGTGTTTGAAGAATATATATGCATCTGACCCTGAAGAGTCAGTGTTTGAAGAATATATATGCATCTGACCCTGAAGAGTCAGTGTTTGCAGGATATATATGTATCTGACATAGAAGAGTCAGTGTTTGAAAAATATATATGAGTCTGAGACAGAAGAGTCAGTGTTTGAAGAATATATATGCATCTGACACTGAAGAGTCAGTGTTTGAAGAATATATATGTATCTGACACAGAAGAGTCAGTGTTTGAAGAATATATATGCATCTGACACAGAAGAGTCAGTGTTTGAAGAATATATATGTATCTGACACAGAAGAGTCAGTGTTTGAAGAATATATATGCATCTGACACAGAAGAGTCAGTGTTTGAAGAATATATATGCATCTGACACTGAAGAGTCAGTGTTTGAAGAATATATATGTATCTGACACAGAAGAGTCAGTGTTTGAAGAATATATATGCATCTGACACAGAAGAGTCAGTGTTTGAAGAATATATATGTATCTGACATAGAAGAGTCAGTGTTTGAAGAATATATATGCATCTGACCCTGAAGAGTCAGTGTTTGAAGAATATATATGTATCTGACACAGAAGAGTCAGCGTTTGAAGAATATATATGCATCTGACCCTGAAGAGTCAGTGTTTGCAGGATATATATGTATCTGACATAGAAGAGTCAGTGTTTGAAGAATATACATGTATCTGACATAGAAGAGTCAGTGTTTGAAGAATATATATGTATCTGACATAGAAGAGTCAGTGTTTGAAGAATATATATGTATCTGACACAGAAGAGTCAGTGTTTGAAGAATATATATGAGTCTGACCCTGAAGAGTCAGTGTTTGAAGAATATATATGAGTCTGACCCTGAAGAGTCAGTGTTTGAAGAATATATATGCATCTGACACAGAAGAGTCAGTGTTTGAAGAATATATATGCATCTGACCCTGAAGAGTCAGTGTTTGAAGAATATATATGTATCTGACACAGAAGAGTCAGTGTTTGAAGATTATATATGTATCTGACATAGAAGAGTCAGTGTTTGCAGGATATATATGTATCTGACACAGAAGAGTCAGTGTTTGAAGATTATATATGCATCTGACACAGAAGAGTCAGTGTTTGAAGAATATATATGTATCTGACACAGAAGAGTCAGTGTTTGAAGAATATATATGTATCTGACACTGAAGAGTCAGTGTTTGAAGGATATATATGCATCTGACACAGAAGAGTCAGTGTTTGAAGAATATATATGCATCTGACCCTGAAGAGTCAGTGTTTGAAAAATATATATGTATCTGACATAGAAGAGTCAGTGTTTGCAGGATATATATGTATCTGACACAGAAGAGTCAGTGTTTGAAGATTATATATGCATCTGACACAGAAGAGTCAGTGTTTGAAGAATATATATGTATCTGACACAGAAGAGTCAGTGTTTGAAGAATATATATGCATCTGACACTGAAGAGTCAGTGTTTGAAGGATATATATGCATCTGACACAGAAGAGTCAGTGTTTGAAGAATATATATGCATCTGACCCTGAAGAGTCAGTGTTTGAAGAATATATATGTATCTGACATAGAAGAGTCAGTGTTTGAAGAATATATATGTATCTGACATAGAAGAGTCAGTGTTTGAAGGATATATATGTATCTGACATAGAAGAGTCAGTGTTTGAAGAATATATATGTATCTGACATAGAAGAGTCAGTGTTTGAAGAATATATATGTATCTGACCCTGAAGAGTCAGTGTTTGAAGAATATATATGCATCTGACACAGAAGAGTCAGTGTTTGAAGAATATATATGCATCTGACATAGAAGAGTCAGTGTTTGAAGAATATATATGCATCTGACATAGAAGAGTCAGTGTTTGAAGAATATATATGTATCTGACATAGAAGAGTCAGTGTTTGAAGAATATATATGTATCTGACACAGAAGAGTCAGTGTTTGCAGGATATATATGTATCTGACATAGAAGAGTCAGTGTTTGAAGAATATATATGCATCTGACCCTGAAGAGTCAGTGTTTGCAGGATATATATGTATCTGACACAGAAGAGTCAGTGTTTGCAGGATATATATGTATCTGACATAGAAGAGTCAGTGTTTGAAGAATATATATGTATCTGACACAGAAGAGTCAGTGTTTGAAGAATATATATGCATCTGACCCTGAAGAGTCAGTGTTTGAAGAATATATATGCATCTGACCCTGAAGAGTCAGTGTTTGCAGGATATATATGTATCTGACATAGAAGAGTCAGTGTTTGAAGAATATATATGAGTCTGAGACAGAAGAGTCAGTGTTTGAAGAATATATATGTATCTGACATAGAAGAGTCAGTGTTTGAAGAATATATATGCATCTGACACTGAAGAGTCAGTGTTTGAAGAATATATATGCATCTGACACTGAAGAGTCAGTGTTTGAAGAATATATATGTATCTGACACAGAAGAGTCAGTGTTTGAAGAATATATATGCATCTGACAGAGAAGAGTCAGTGTTTGAAGAATATATATGTATCTGACATAGAAGAGTCAGTGTTTGAAGAATATATATGCATCTGACCCTGAAGAGTCAGTGTTTGAAGAATATATATGTATCTGACACAGAAGAGTCAGTGTTTGAAGAATATATATGCATCTGACCCTGAAGAGTCAGTGTTTGCAGGATATATATGTATCTGACATAGAAGAGTCAGTGTTTGAAGAATATATATGTATCTGACACAGAAGAGTCAGTGTTTGAAGAATATATATGAGTCTGACCCTGAAGAGTCAGTGTTTGAAGAATATATATGAGTCTGACCCTGAAGAGTCAGTGTTTGAAGAATATATATGCATCTGACACTGAAGAGTCAGTGTTTGAAGAATATATATGTATCTGACACAGAAGAGTCAGTGTTTGAAGAATATATATGCATCTGACACAGAAGAGTCAGTGTTTGAAGAATATATATGTATCTGACATAGAAGAGTCAGTGTTTGAAGAATATATATGCATCTGACCCTGAAGAGTCAGTGTTTGAAGAATATATATGTATCTGACACAGAAGAGTCAGTGTTTGAAGAATATATATGCATCTGACCCTGAAGAGTCAGTGTTTGCAGGATATATATGTATCTGACATAGAAGAGTCAGTGTTTGAAGAATATATATGTATCTGACATAGAAGAGTCAGTGTTTGAAGAATATATATGTATCTGACACAGAAGAGTCAGTGTTTGAAGAATATATATGCATCTGACACAGAAGAGTCAGTGTTTGAAGAATATATATGTATCTGACATAGAAGAGTCAGTGTTTGAAGAATATATATGCATCTGACCCTGAAGAGTCAGTGTTTGAAGAATATATATGTATCTGACACAGAAGAGTCAGTGTTTGAAGAATATATATGCATCTGACCCTGAAGAGTCAGTGTTTGCAGGATATATATGTATCTGACATAGAAGAGTCAGTGTTTGAAGAATATATATGTATCTGACATAGAAGAGTCAGTGTTTGAAGAATATATATGTATCTGACATAGAAGAGTCAGTGTTTGAAGAATATATATGTATCTGACACAGAAGAGTCAGTGTTTGAAGAATATATATGAGTCTGACCATGAAGAGTCAGTGTTTGAAGAATATATATGAGTCTGACCCTGAAGAGTCAGTGTTTGAAGAATATATATGCATCTGACACAGAAGAGTCAGTGTTTGAAGAATATATATGCATCTGACCCTGAAGAGTCAGTGTTTGAAGAATATATATGTATCTGACACAGAAGAGTCAGTGTTTGAAGATTATATATGTATCTGACATAGAAGAGTTAGTGTTTGCAGGATATATATGTATCTGACACAGAAGAGTCAGTGTTTGAAGATTATATATGCATCTGACACAGAAGAGTCAGTGTTTGAAGAATATATATGTATCTGACACAGAAGAGTCAGTGTTTGAAGAATATATATGCATCTGACACTGAAGAGTCAGTGTTTGAAGGATATATATGCATCTGACACAGAAGAGTCAGTGTTTGAAGAATATATATGCATCTGACCCTGAAGAGTCAGTGTTTGAAAAATATATATGTATCTGACATAGAAGAGTCAGTGTTTGCAGGATATATATGTATCTGACACAGAAGAGTCAGTGTTTGAAGATTATATATGCATCTGACACAGAAGAGTCAGTGTTTGAAGAATATATATGTATCTGACACAGAAGAGTCAGTGTTTGAAGAATATATATGCATCTGACACAGAAGAGTCAGTGTTTGAAGAATATATATGTATCTGACATAGAAGAGTCAGTGTTTGAAGAATATATATGCATCTGACACAGAAGAGTCAGTGTTTGAAGAATATATATGTATCTGACATAGAAGAGTCAGTGTTTGAAGAATATATATGCATCTGACCCTGAAGAGTCAGTGTTTGAAGAATATATATGTATCTGACACAGAAGAGTCAGTGTTTGAAGAATATATATGCATCTGACCCTGAAGAGTCAGTGTTTGCAGGATATATATGTATCTGACATAGAAGAGTCAGTGTTTGAAGAATATATATGTATCTGACATAGAAGAGTCAGTGTTTGAAGAATATATATGTATCTGACACAGAAGAGTCAGTGTTTGAAGATTATATATGTATCTGACATAGAAGAGTCAGTGTTTGCAGGATATATATGTATCTGACACAGAAGAGTCAGTGTTTGAAGATTATATATGCATCTGACACAGAAGAGTCAGTGTTTGAAGAATATATATGTATCTGACACAGAAGAGTCAGTGTTTGAAGAATATATATGCATCTGACACTGAAGAGTCAGTGTTTGAAGAATATATATGTATCTGACACAGAAGAGTCAGTGTTTGAAGAATATATATGCATCTGACACAGAAGAGTCAGTGTTTGAAGAATATATATGTATCTGACACAGAAGAGTCAGTGTTTGAAGAATATATATGCATCTGACACAGAAGAGTCAGTGTTTGAAGAATATATATGCATCTGACACTGAAGAGTCAGTGTTTGAAGAATATATATGTATCTGACACAGAAGAGTCAGTGTTTGAAGAATATATATGCATCTGACACAGAAGAGTCAGTGTTTGAAGAATATATATGTATCTGACATAGAAGAGTCAGTGTTTGAAGAATATATATGCATCTGACCCTGAAGAGTCAGTGTTTGAAGAATATATATGTATCTGACACAGAAGAGTCAGTGTTTGAAGAATATATATGCATCTGACCCTGAAGAGTCAGTGTTTGCAGGATATATATGTATCTGACATAGAAGAGTCAGTGTTTGAAGAATATATATGTATCTGACACAGAAGAGTCAGTGTTTGAAGAATATATATGAGTCTGACCCTGAAGAGTCAGTGTTTGAAGAATATATATGAGTCTGACCCTGAAGAGTCAGTGTTTGAAGAATATATATGCATCTGACACTGAAGAGTCAGTGTTTGAAGAATATATATGTATCTGACACAGAAGAGTCAGTGTTTGAAGAATATATATGCATCTGACACAGAAGAGTCAGTGTTTGAAGAATATATATGTATCTGACATAGAAGAGTCAGTGTTTGAAGAATATATATGTATCTGACACAGAAGAGTCAGTGTTTGAAGAATATATATGCATCTGACACAGAAGAGTCAGTGTTTGAAGAATATATATGTATCTGACATAGAAGAGTCAGTGTTTGAAGAATATATATGCATCTGACCCTGAAGAGTCAGTGTTTGAAGAATATATATGTATCTGACACAGAAGAGTCAGTGTTTGAAGAATATATATGCATCTGACCCTGAAGAGTCAGTGTTTGCAGGATATATATGTATCTGACATAGAAGAGTCAGTGTTTGAAGAATATATATGTATCTGACATAGAAGAGTCAGTGTTTGAAGAATATATATGTATCTGACACAGAAGAGTCAGTGTTTGAAGATTATATATGTATCTGACATAGAAGAGTCAGTGTTTGCAGGATATATATGTATCTGACACAGAAGAGTCAGTGTTTGAAGATTATATATGCATCTGACACAGAAGAGTCAGTGTTTGAAGAATATATATGTATCTGACACAGAAGAGTCAGTGTTTGAAGAATATATATGCATCTGACACTGAAGAGTCAGTGTTTGAAGAATATATATGTATCTGACACAGAAGAGTCAGTGTTTGAAGAATATATATGCATCTGACACAGAAGAGTCAGTGTTTGAAGAATATATATGTATCTGACACAGAAGAGTCAGTGTTTGAAGAATATATATGCATCTGACACAGAAGAGTCAGTGTTTGAAGAATATATATGCATCTGACACTGAAGAGTCAGTGTTTGAAGAATATATATGTATCTGACACAGAAGAGTCAGTGTTTGAAGAATATATATGCATCTGACACAGAAGAGTCAGTGTTTGAAGAATATATATGTATCTGACATAGAAGAGTCAGTGTTTGAAGAATATATATGCATCTGACCCTGAAGAGTCAGTGTTTGAAGAATATATATGTATCTGACACAGAAGAGTCAGTGTTTGAAGAATATATATGCATCTGACCCTGAAGAGTCAGTGTTTGCAGGATATATATGTATCTGACATAGAAGAGTCAGTGTTTGAAGAATATATATGTATCTGACACAGAAGAGTCAGTGTTTGAAGAATATATATGAGTCTGACCCTGAAGAGTCAGTGTTTGAAGAATATATATGAGTCTGACCCTGAAGAGTCAGTGTTTGAAGAATATATATGCATCTGACACTGAAGAGTCAGTGTTTGAAGAATATATATGTATCTGACACAGAAGAGTCAGTGTTTGAAGAATATATATGCATCTGACACAGAAGAGTCAGTGTTTGAAGAATATATATGTATCTGACATAGAAGAGTCAGTGTTTGAAGAATATATATGCATCTGACCCTGAAGAGTCAGTGTTTGAAGAATATATATGTATCTGACACAGAAGAGTCAGTGTTTGAAGAATATATATGCATCTGACCCTGAAAAGTCAGTGTTTGCAGGATATATATGTATCTGACATAGAAGAGTCAGTGTTTGAAGAATATATATGTATCTGACATAGAAGAGTCAGTGTTTGAAGAATATATATGTATCTGACACAGAAGAGTCAGTGTTTGAAGAATATATATGCATCTGACACAGAAGAGTCAGTGTTTGAAGAATATATATGTATCTGACATAGAAGAGTCAGTGTTTGAAGAATATATATGCATCTGACCCTGAAGAGTCAGTGTTTGAAGAATATATATGTATCTGACACAGAAGAGTCAGTGTTTGAAGAATATATATGCATCTGACCCTGAAGAGTCAGTGTTTGCAGGATATATATGTATCTGACATAGAAGAGTCAGTGTTTGAAGAATATATATGTATCTGACATAGAAGAGTCAGTGTTTGAAGAATATATATGTATCTGACATAGAAGAGTCAGTGTTTGAAGAATATATATGTATCTGACACAGAAGAGTCAGTGTTTGAAGAATATATATGAGTCTGACCCTGAAGAGTCAGTGTTTGAAGAATATATATGAGTCTGACCCTGAAGAGTCAGTGTTTGAAGAATATATATGCATCTGACACAGAAGAGTCAGTGTTTGAAGAATATATATGCATCTGACCCTGAAGAGTCAGTGTTTGAAGAATATATATGTATCTGACACAGAAGAGTCAGTGTTTGAAGATTATATATGTATCTGACATAGAAGAGTCAGTGTTTGCAGGATATATATGTATCTGACACAGAAGAGTCAGTGTTTGAAGATTATATATGCATCTGACACAGAAGAGTCAGTGTTTGAAGAATATATATGTATCTGACACAGAAGAGTCAGTGTTTGAAGAATATATATGCATCTGACACTGAAGAGTCAGTGTTTGAAGGATATATATGCATCTGACACAGAAGAGTCAGTGTTTGAAGAATATATATGCATCTGACCCTGAAGAGTCAGTGTTTGAAAAATATATATGTATCTGACATAGAAGAGTCAGTGTTTGCAGGATATATATGTATCTGACACAGAAGAGTCAGTGTTTGAAGATTATATATGCATCTGACACAGAAGAGTCAGTGTTTGAAGAATATATATGTATCTGACACAGAAGAGTCAGTGTTTGAAGAATATATATGCATCTGACACAGAAGAGTCAGTGTTTGAAGAATATATATGCATCTGACATAGAAGAGTCAGTGTTTGAAGAATATATATGCATCTGACATAGAAGAGTCAGTGTTTGAAGAATATATATGTATCTGACATAGAAGAGTCAGTGTTTGAAGAATATATATGTATCTGACACAGAAGAGTCAGTGTTTGCAGGATATATATGTATCTGACATAGAAGAGTCAGTGTTTGAAGAATATATATGCATCTGACCCTGAAGAGTCAGTGTTTGCAGGATATATATGTATCTGACACGGAAGAGTCAGTGTTTGCAGGATATATATGTATCTGACATAGAAGAGTCAGTGTTTGAAGAATATATATGTATCTGACACAGAAGAGTCAGTGTTTGAAGAATATATATGCATCTGACCCTGAAGAGTCAGTGTTTGAAGAATATATATGCATCTGACCCTGAAGAGTCAGTGTTTGCAGGATATATATGTATCTGACATAGAAGAGTCAGTGTTTGAAGAATATATATGAGTCTGAGACAGAAGAGTCAGTGTTTGAAGAATATATATGTATCTGACATAGAAGAGTCAGTGTTTGAAGAATATATATGCATCTGACACTGAAGAGTCAGTGTTTGAAGAATATATATGTATCTGACACAGAAGAGTCAGTGTTTGAAGAATATATATGCATCTGACACAGAAGAGTCAGTGTTTGAAGAATATATATGTATCTGACACAGAAGAGTCAGTGTTTGAAGAATATATATGCATCTGACACAGAAGAGTCAGTGTTTGAAGAATATATATGCATCTGACACTGAAGAGTCAGTGTTTGAAGAATATATATGTATCTGACACAGAAGAGTCAGTGTTTGAAGAATATATATGCATCTGACACAGAAGAGTCAGTGTTTGAAGAATATATATGTATCTGACATAGAAGAGTCAGTGTTTGAAGAATATATATGCATCTGACCCTGAAGAGTCAGTGTTTGAAGAATATATATGTATCTGACACAGAAGAGTCAGTGTTTGAAGAATATATATGCATCTGACCCTGAAGAGTCAGTGTTTGCAGGATATATATGTATCTGACATAGAAGAGTCAGTGT
The DNA here is from genome assembly GCF_963576615.1 of Watersipora subatra. NCBI lineage: Eukaryota > Metazoa > Bryozoa > Gymnolaemata > Cheilostomatida > Watersiporidae > Watersipora > Watersipora subatra. The sequence continues at coordinate 29,674,382 of NC_088708.1, read as the reverse complement.
TTGAAGAATATATATGTATCTGACACAGAAGAGTCAGTGTTTGAAGAATATATATGAGTCTGACCCTGAAGAGTCAGTGTTTGAAGAATATATATGAGTCTGACCCTGAAGAGTCAGTGTTTGAAGAATATATATGCATCTGACACTGAAGAGTCAGTGTTTGAAGAATATATATGTATCTGACACAGAAGAGTCAGTGTTTGAAGAATATATATGCATCTGACACAGAAGAGTCAGTGTTTGAAGAATATATATGTATCTGACATAGAAGAGTCAGTGTTTGAAGAATATATATGCATCTGACCCTGAAGAGTCAGTGTTTGAAGAATATATATGTATCTGACACAGAAGAGTCAGTGTTTGAAGAATATATATGCACCTGACCCTGAAGAGTCAGTGTTTGCAGGATATATATGTATCTGACATAGAAGAGTCAGTGTTTGAAGAATATATATGTATCTGACATAGAAGAGTCAGTGTTTGAAGAATATATATGTATCTGACATAGAAGAGTCAGTGTTTGAAGAATATATATGTATCTGACACAGAAGAGTCAGTGTTTGAAGAATATATATGAGTCTGACCCTGAAGAGTCAGTGTTTGAAGAATATATATGAGTCTGACCCTGAAGAGTCAGTGTTTGAAGAATATATATGCATCTGACACAGAAGAGTCAGTGTTTGAAGAATATATATGCATCTGACCCTGAAGAGTCAGTGTTTGAAGAATATATATGTATCTGACACAGAAGAGTCAGTGTTTGAAGATTATATATGTATCTGACATAGAAGAGTCAGTGTTTGCAGGATATATATGTATCTGACACAGAAGAGTCAGTGTTTGAAGATTATATATGCATCTGACACAGAAGAGTCAGTGTTTGAAGAATATATATGTATCTGACACAGAAGAGTCAGTGTTTGAAGAATATATATGCATCTGACACTGAAGAGTCAGTGTTTGAAGGATATATATGCATCTGACACAGAAGAGTCAGTGTTTGAAGAATATATATGCATCTGACCCTGAAGAGTCAGTGTTTGAAAAATATATATGTATCTGACATAGAAGAGTCAGTGTTTGCAGGATATATATGTATCTGACACAGAAGAGTCAGTGTTTGAAGATTATATATGCATCTGACACAGAAGAGTCAGTGTTTGAAGAATATATATGTATCTGACACAGAAGAGTCAGTGTTTGAAGAATATATATGCATCTGACACTGAAGAGTCAGTGTTTGAAGGATATATATGCATCTGACACAGAAGAGTCAGTGTTTGAAGAATATATATGCATCTGACCCTGAAGAGTCAGTGTTTGAAGAATATATATGTATCTGACATAGAAGAGTCAGTGTTTGAAGAATATATATGTATCTGACATAGAAGAGTCAGTGTTTGAAGGATATATATGTATCTGACATAGAAGAGTCAGTGTTTGAAGAATATATATGTATCTGACATAGAAGAGTCAGTGTTTGAAGAATATATATGTATCTGACATAGAAGAGTCAGTGTTTGAAGAATATATATGTATCTGACATAGAAGAGTCAGTGTTTGAAGAATATATATGTATCTGACATAGAAGAGTCAGTGTTTGAAGAATATATATGCATCTGACATAGAAGAGTCAGTGTTTGCAGGATATATATGTATCTGACACAGAAGAGTCAGTGTTTGAAGATTATATATGCATCTGAGACTGAGGGTATGTGATTCAGCTGGTGATTAGCTGAAGTTCAGCTAAAAAAATTAGTCACTCATTTGAACTTTTATGGTATGACTAATGTAAATTACATGTTGTACAAATGTCCATGAAAGCCATTGGAACAGAAGTATATATGTAATATACTGTCCTGAACTCCCATTGTATGCTTGTTTGTAGTATTTGATTCGTTCTTGTCAAACCTGCTCATGTAGTAAAATTTCTGTATTTGAACTCATTGGCTTTTTCCTCAATACATAGCGTGTACTATAAAAGTATCTTTCTCTTCAATACATAGAGTGTACTATAACAGTATCTTTCTCTTCAATACATAAAGTGTACTATAACAATATCTTTCTCCTCAATACATAGAGTGTACTATAACAATATCTTTCTCCTCAATACATAAAGTGTACTATAACAGTATCTTTCTCTTCAATACATAAAGTGTACTATAACAGTATCTTTCTCTTCAATACATAGAGTGTACTATAACAGTATCTTTCTCTTCAATACATAAAGTGTACTATAACAATATCTTTCTCCTCAATACATAGAGTGTACTATAACAATATCTTTCTCCTCAATACATAGAGTGTACTATAACAATATCTTTCTCCTCAATACATAAAGTGTACTATAACAATATCTTTCTCCTCAATACATAGAGTGTACTATAACAGTATCTTTCTCTTCAATACATAAAGTGTACTATAACGGTATCTTTCTCCTCAATATATAGAGTGTACTATATCAATATTTTTCTCCTCAAAACATAGAGTGTACTATAACAATATCTTTCTCCTCAAGACATAGTGTACTATAACAGTATCTTTCTCTTCAATACATAAAGTGTACTATAACAGTACCTTTCTCCTCAATACATAAAGTGTACTATAGCAATATCTTTCTCTTCAATACATAGAGTGCACTATAACAATATCTTTCTCCTCAATATATAGAGTGTACTATATCAATATTTTTCTCCTCAAAACATAGAGTGTACTATAACAATATCTTTCTCCTCAAGACATAGTGTACTATAACAGTATCTTTCTCTTCAATACATAAAGTGTACTATAACAGTACCTTTCTCCTCAATACATAAAGTGTACTATAGCAATATCTTTCTCTTCAATACATAGAGTGCACTATAACAATATCTTTCTCCTCAATACATAGATTGTGTACTATAACAATATCTTTCTCCTCAAGACATAGTGTACTATAACAGTATCTTTCTCTTCAATACATAAAGTGTACTATAACAATATCTTTCTCCTCAATACATAGAGTGTACTATAACAATATCTTTCTCCTCAATACATAAAGTGTACTATAACAGTATCTTTCTCTTCAATACATAAAGTGTACTATAACAGTATCTTTCTCTTCAATACATAGAGTGTACTATAACAGTATCTTTCTCTTCAATACATAAAGTGTACTATAACAATATCTTTCTCCTCAATACATAGAGTGTACTATAACAATATCTTTCTCCTCAATACATAGAGTGTACTATAACAATATCTTTCTCCTCAATACATAAAGTGTACTATAACAATATCTTTCTCCTCAATACATAGAGTGTACTATAACAGTATCTTTCTCTTCAATACATAAAGTGTACTATAACGGTATCTTTCTCCTCAATATATAGAGTGTACTATATCAATATTTTTCTCCTCAAAACATAGAGTGTACTATAACAATATTTTTCTCCTCAATACATAGAGTGTACTATAACAATATCTTTCTCCTCAAGACATAGTGTACTATAACAGTATCTTTCTCTTCAATACATAAAGTGTACTATAACAGTACCTTTCTCCTCAATACATAAAGTGTACTATAGCAATATCTTTCTCTTCAATACATAGAGTGCACTATAACAATATCTTTCTCCTCAATACATAGATTGTGTACTATAACAATATCTTTCTCCTCAATACATAAAGTGTACTATAACAGTATCTTTCTTCTCAACATATAGAATGTAGTACAACATACAGTACAGAGCTATTAATCAACAGTTATATTTGATTGCAAAGTTGCAGGTAAATGCAGGAATAATAAATAGCAAACTTGTAGCAAATCCTAGTTGTTGTAGCTTCAGGTATACCAGCTAGCCTGTCAAAATAAAATATTTAGCAAATAGAACTTACTCATGAACTTGCTTAGATGTGTTGTCAACTTACTTTTTTCTTAGCTGAAGGTTTTACCACTTTATCTACAGAAACCTTAGGCTTTTCTTTTGTACCGTCAGCTGAACCAGATGACTCATCCCAATCGCTGCCATCCTCGGCTGCATTACTCCGTACCCCTCTTGTCTTTCCAGAAATATCTCCTGGGTAATAGCAACATCTAATGCAACGAGCATCGCTGTAGCAGTAATATCACTGTAGTAGTAATATCCCTGTAGTAGTAATGTCACTGTAGCAGTAATATCACTGTAATAGTATTATCACTGTACTAGTAATATCACTGTAGTAGTAATATCACCATAGTAGCGATATCATCGTAGTAGTAATATCACTGTAATAGTAATACCACTGTACTAGTAATATCACTGTAGTAGTAATATCACAGTAGTAGTAATAGCACTGGAGTAGTAATAACACTGTAGGAGTAACATCACTGTAGTAGTAATATCACTGTACTAGTAATATCACTGTAGTAGTAGTATCACTGTAATAGTAATATCACTGTACTAGTAATGTCACTGTAGTAGTAATATCACTGTAATAGTAATATCACTGTACTAGTAATATCACTGTAGTAGTAATATCACTGTAGTGGTAATATCATCGTAGTAGTAATATCACTGTAATAGTAATACCACTGTACTAGTAATATCACTGTAGTAGTAATATCACTGTAGTAGTAACAGCACTGGAGTAGTAATATCACTGTAATAGTAATATCACTGTACTAGTAATGTCACTGTAGTAGTAGTATCACCGTAGTGGTAATATCATCGTAGTAGTAATATCACTGTAATAGTAATACCACTGTACTAGTAATATCACTGTAGTAGTAATATCACTGTAGTAGTAACAGCACTGGAGTAGTAATATCACTGTAGTAGTAATATCACTGTAGTAGTAATATCACTGTAGTAGTAATATCACTGTAGTAGTAATGTCACTGTAGTAGTAATATCACTGTACTAGTAATGTCACTGGAGTAGTAATATCACTGTAGTAGTAATATCACTGTACTAGTAATATCACTGTAGCAGTAATATCACTGTAGTAGTAATATCACTGTAGTAGTAATATCGCTGGAGTAGTAATATCACTGTAGTAGTAATACCACTGTAGTAGTAATATCACTGTAATAGTAATACCACTGTAGTAATACCATTGTAGCAGTAATGTTTGAGAATTTGTAAGAATTGTTTGTTATGCCGGCACTTGTTATACCAGTGAAAAATTTGAATACGAGCCGCTATAAACACTGAAAGATCTCTGAATCTATCATTGCATTGTGTGAGAGATAAAAACTTTATTTGTGGTGGAGACAACTCTCATAAGCCGCATCAAAATTCGTGTAGAACAATGAGTTAGTTTCTTCTCAAGTAATTGAAAACTATATTAGTAAATCCCGCTATGTTATTGTGTTTCTGCATGCGTTTGTGCGCTAATCCATGTATACGCCATGTGTTTAAACAGCTGTTGGTCGATTTCATGTAAACTTCCCACGCATATCCCTTGCTTTTCTTCAGGTCGCCAAAAATATTTGGTTTTTAAACTTCATCTGGTTTCTCAGAACCAGCCTTCACAACATCAACCTGTGGGCTATTCGACTGGAAATAAAAAAAATCTCTGGTCTTATAGCTAGCGCACAACAAACAGAACCTTTTAGATCATGCGCAATGTAATGTTACTTTGTAAATTTGTCATCTTTTTGCTCAATTACAGCTAAGGTTACAAGCAGGTGTGAGTACTGTACTATTTTTTGTGGATGCCATCATATGATGGAAATTGTAAACTCTAGCATAAGCATAAACTTTTAAAATCTATCATACTTGTCAGTGGCTTTAACTGTCATCGAATTAAAGAACAAAGAAATCGATATCTCTGTGTGTATATGATAATATATATACATGTAAATATATATCTAATACTTTAAGTGATATCTCTGATCACTTGAAGTATTAGACAAAAAATATGTTACAATGATCTGTTGACCAAGAAGTCATTGTATTTTACAATGATGTCTTGATCCAAAGGTCATTGTGTTTTACAATGGTGTGTTGAGCCACAGACCATTGTTTTTTAAAATTATGTGTTGAGCTAGAAGTCAATGTGTTTTACAAGCAAGCACAGTTAAACGTTGATGTATCTCAAACAGATGAAATAAGCAATTAGCAGTAAATGTTAACCTACCTGCAGTATCTGTTCCCAGTCTATTTCCACTACGAGTAGGTGGTCGGACAACAGCTGTAAAGTTCATAAAAGCTGGTGACACACTTCCTTAGCTACATATACCAAATGCTACATGTACCCTCCTCTCTAGCTAGAGATGAGGGTATACTAATATATGAGATATACTACAGAGATATACTACTTATACCAAGACTTGAGGTAATAAGACAACAATAATAGCATTGATGGGTTCACTCTGTGTTTCATATACTTGAGCATTTCATTGCAGCAATTCTCTTACAAAAGCATGGCACAGATCGACAGATCCCTAAATTCAAGACAAAGGAGTCAGAAATTATCCATATCTATATAGATTTATTTCTCAAAGTTTGCCGTTTGTTTTTGTCATCTTTCATCTGATGTCTTTCCTTCAGTATGTCCAGCTAGAGCTATTAATTAACATCTTGGAATAAAGAGTTCAAATCACAAAATATTTGATCTCGGAACATACAGCTCGCCAGTCCGATGCCTTATCAATTCAGCCACAAGCGCTTGATGCATTCATTAGGCGATATATGTCGCTACATGGGGGCAAATACGCTACTGCTTTCCATCATGATCCAAAGTGATGGCGTAATGTCATGAGAAGCTGTAGCTCTTATTAGAAAGCTTACTCAAATTTTCCATCAGCAATGTACCAGGCTAATAGCAAATGGCAGGAAAATCTCATTACCTTTCAATGGTTATAAACTGATTTTAATACCTAGGCGATGCCGGGTAGCACAGCTAGTAATCACATGTATGCAAATTGTACAGGGTGCAGCTCACCAACTCCCATTCTTGTAATTGTGAAGTCGCATAGTAATCAAAGATGGGTAAAGCTGTAGCTAAAGGATCATCTACACACCCCTCTGATTGAGGGTGGTAATTCAGGCTTTTCCATAAATAATCAGCGCCCAAGTAACTCTGGTAAGATTGCATCATCAATACTCAATATGTTTACTTATAAATGAAACTACATTGACTGAAGGAAAATAATGAAAATATGAAAACGATAAATTAAAGGAAAAGCAAGCACATAGAGTCTCAGGCAAATGAAAGTGAGAGAAGCGGATGAAACGAAATACCCTTACGTGGTGGTTCTGTGGCCTCAGGACTCGGAGGTTTTACAAGCTCCCCTTCATCAGCGGCTAAACACAGGCTATGCATATGTATAACAAAAACCGAAAAATATTGAACTGAAGAAAAATAGCGCCAGTTTCCATCTAGCGCAGAGTTGCAGAAGGCTGGTGACAGTTACGAGGAGCCAAGATACCCCCTTAACTTATTCAAAGCGTATAAAGGTTTTTGGTCAACACAACTGTTAGGTATATTAAAGTCACTATGATTTTAGATTGAGCATGGCAGATACTTGCAGGTAACAATAGTTGAATTGAATATACAAGACAATTGAAAATGGAAGAGCGAAGTGACCAGCTGCTTACATTTAGTGGAGAGAATTGGAGCAGTTTTCTTTTTGGTAGCAGGTGCTTCATCATCGCTCAAACCTAGTCCGCCCATAGGGTCATCGGGATCAAACTCTATGAATACGAACAAGCTTCACATATGGTATATCTTTAGCAAGCTATATGTAATATACCAAACAATCTATATCTGCATAACACAAAGTACTTGCCAACACTTGTTTGAAGCTTAGCATTAGTCTGCCCCTCCACCAGCCTGTTACCATTTATACATTGAATCAATACTACATTGGTCGTCTGATAGGTAAGGCATGTGGGCTCAGATCTCACCACATATTAGCTGCTAGTTTTCGCCAAAATATTGGTTTGCTTCAAATCTCACAATAGCGCATAGTTTTATTTTACAAGAAAATAGTTATGTAAACTTATTAGATGAATCTGTGATTTCTTTTCATACAAACAAAAGCATCCTTAGCTAATCCCTGACACGGCAGCTATTTATAAATCCTAGCAAGACTTCACTTGCCAATTCTTGTTCTTCGCGTAGACATCTTTGTGTTGGCTGTTGTATAATTAAAAGTTAATAACTGTCAGTTCAAGCATCAAATATTGTCTACAAAGAAGCTTTATTCTTGAATTAAAAATTACTTTTCCCCTTTTAGAATAGTCTGATGTGTTAAGATTATATAAAATATAATTGTTTTTATATAATATAAAATATGTTATATAAATATGCATTATATAATATATGTTATATTATTTAATATAAAATAATATATAAATATATAAATGCATTATTCTTTATTTAAATTACTTGTATCACTCTAAATTATAGAACTCTTCATTTAAACAGATCACATGTTTCACAGCTACAACGTTCCTGTCTGTCTCCAGTAATACGAGGTATTTCTGTTAGTAGATATATTTACTCCGGGTCTATCAATTTAGTAGGTCTATCAAACTGTATATAAAACTGTACAGTAGACTCTGTACAATATATGAACATCTATTTAATAAATCAAGCTTCGTACACTGTGTATATGTTCGTATATATGTGAAATATATCCAACTATGTTATATTATACAGAGTCAACTATGAAAGACAAAGAATAGCACCGATAAACATGTTGATTGTGTGTGAATAGATAACTGTGTCTAGTTCTTTCCAAACTGCATACCTCTACATCATTGTTTGTGATTTGCCATTTTATCGCTTGTAATCGGTGCAACAGCTGCAGAAGAAAGATAAAATAATATTACTTACCACCAAAATCAAAGTTCTTAGCAGTTTTACGAGGTTGCTCAGTGGTAGCAGGTCGAGGTTTTGTGGCAACATTATTGTTTTTAGCAAAAGAAGACTTGCTGACATCTTCTGTTGTGCGTGGCCGGACTGTAGCTAGTGTAAGAATAAGCAAACAGATAGATAACTCCCATTGTTATGCTCTAAAACATGCCACTAGCTTGCGTGTAATTAAGACAATTTACATAGGGTAAAGATCAGTTGAAACTGGAATACTGATGCTGAGCAAATAAATGAGAGAATCTAATTAAATAACTTGTCATAAAGTGATTGATATTGAGTATTGATTATATTGAGTGAAGACAAATAAGGACTTGAATATTTACATAACATACCTCTTATAGCACAACGTTTTCTTCGAGTGATAAAAACTTTGGCAGTCTATTTGAGAAATATATAAACTTACTAGTTGGTATTGCATCAAAGTCCATCCCGTCATCACCCATGATGTCATCAATGTTGAAACTTCCTTTGGTTTTGCTACCAGCCGGTTTACTCGCTGCCAGGCTAGACTTAGAAGGAAGAGTAGTTGACAGTGGCTGTGCCGGTTTTGAGGTCTTTCTCTTAGTTGAAAGTGATCCAAAAATATCTTCATCCATGTCATCTAGTGCCTAAAGGAGTACAGATATTAAAAAGCACAAGAAAACAGCAGCAAAAAATCAGCATTTCTCCAAGTTAGATCTCAAAAGACTAAAGCTAAAGTCATGGAAGCCAAAATGAATAGCTACTCACACCCAGAGACCTAGCAAGCTTTGCATGCTCCGTCTCACCATCACCTGATGCATCACTGAGGTCAGCGGCAAGCGAGCTGTAAAAATCCTCATCGGCCCTGCAATAGACAGCAGGTGGATAGTGCATATGACATAGTATCCCTAGTGATGGTAACTTTTGGACGCAACTTATTGTACCTTAACATACATAATTACGAAATAAATCTCTCTGTCCTTAAAACTGACACATACCCTGAGTTTTACTCAGTGTATGTGTCTTTGGGTAAATCACAAAGTAAGTCTCGCTATTTAACAGGTCTTACAAATGGAATCATCCGAGTTGGTCTTCTCATTTGCTCTTCTAAAATCTCAGTGTAACTGAGGTTTATCGTAAGTAAAACTAAGGTAAATTGCAATGAGCTTTCTTACATTTGCTAAAGCAAAAGAGTCCACTAAAATGGCTTTTATAGGAGTACAATTGAAAGAAAATAATCAGCTATACTATGCAATGAATTTGTATAAACCTGTTACAAACTGCTATAAAAAGTAGACAGTGATATGATTATTACCTTATATGAAAAATCATAAAATAGTTTTAATGCAATGTAAAACAAATTTATTCTAAACAACAATTGTTGCTAAATTTTAAACATTAGGGTTAAGCAGTAAGAATAAAAAAACATTTAGTGAAGTTGAACTATGTTTTTAAAAACTGGTGTGACATCTCTTGATGCAAAGTTTGCAACACTTGCTCTTATTTTAAAATAAATTTGGTACATACATGGAAGACTTTCCACCTCTCCGTGCCATTATCCTTCTAAAAGTTCATTAGTGTACCTGAAATATACAACAAAACTTTAACAAGTCTAAGGTCTGCATCATTCAATTTAAAATTAATATCGACAAAAACAGTTTCAATCATTGTATAGCAGCAAAGTTTTACGTAACAGTAGATTTTATCCGTGTTTCAACAACAAATTTTAAAGAAAAACTCATACCAGACAAGAGTTACCACAAAGGTTATGGGGTATCAATTTAAAAATATACACAATAGATAAATACAAATTAATAAGGATTGTCTCATGAACATGGTCTGTTATTTCTACTTCCTTTGATACTGGTAATTCAATCCCTGCTGCAAATCTTGCGTGGTGTGACGCTCACTTAACCCCTTGAAGGTTTGAACGACACATAAGTCGCCGTGCGTATAGTTAATGCGTTTTCAGGGCGACACATGTGTCACTTCCTGTAGAACATCTACCGCGTTTGTTTCTATTGATTCATAAGGCATATATAAGCCGTTTATGATGGAGATCGTTGTTGTTATAGTGATCTACAGAAAGCTTTGAGTTATACTCGCTGTAATTTACTGCGAATCATCTTCAAAAGTTTGTGTTATTATTTGAATTGTAAACAATAACGAGAGATCATTGGCGTAATTGATGTTTATTATTGAGGTAAGACTTCCTTCACTTACCTTGATGTTTTTACAACTAGTTGCATTGGAACCATGTTTGTCTTCATATTGAATTTATTTTTACTGTTACTAAAATTATTATGGCAACAAATAGAAAACGTTTTATTGCTGCTGAAGATTATACAGAGAATTCAAGCAGTGATATTGACTACTACCAAGCAACAGATGAATCAGATGATTCGGGTGATGAAACTGTGCATCCTAGGACTGCTACTAGTGATACATGGACAGTTTTAGCTGGAAATCAAAGAGACATTGATTCAAGTTTGCCATTGCCAGCTGTTGCAGCAGCTCCCCTGCCTGCACCTGGTCCTGTGAATCCACCTGACAGCAATGCAGCTCCACTTGATTACTTCAGTAAGTTTTGTACCATAGATTTTTGGCATTTGCTAGTAGAGCAAACTAACCATTATGCTCAAACATATCTCACACAGAATCCAAATCTACCTCCATATTCAAGAGCTAGAGCTTGGACAGACACAGATGAAGTAGAGATGAAGGCTTTCTTAGGGTTGGTACTGAATATGGTATTGAATCAGAAGGCAACTATTGCTGCATACTAGGATGAGGAAAACAGCTCACAAGAAACTCCATACTTTCGAAATGTCACAACTGTAAATCGTTTCAAACTGCTGCTTCGGTTTTTTCATGTGTTTGATAATGCACTGATCTTACCTCGTGATTATCCAAATTATGATCCTTTGCACAAATTCAGGTCAGTGTTGGAGATGTTCAATATTAACTTTGCTGCTAGTTATAATTTGGCTAGAGATGTGAGCATAGATGAATTGCTTGTTGGGCTCAAAGGAAGGCATATGATGGCGAATAATATCAAAACAAAAAAAACACCACCAGTGGGGCCCTAAAATGTACATACTTTCTGAGTCATCCACGGGTTACGTCCACCGAAACATGTTTCATTTGTCGAAGTACCAACCACCGCAGAGTCAGAAAGGACAACCATATGATGTGCACATGAAGCTGATGGATGGTCATCTCAACAAAGGACACCATTTAGGTGTAGACAATTATTACACAAGCATTGATCTGTGTTCTGACCTACACCAAAAAGGTACTTACTGTACAGGGACTGTACGTTCAAACCGATGTGGATTACCATCAGCAGTGAAAGACAACAAAACGCTACAAAAAGGGGAACATGCCAGTTTTGCTAGGGGTGCAATCCTATCTGTAAACTTTCACAAAAGAAAGTGTGTAAAGTTTCTTTCAAATCTAGCTACTGCTAAGACTGAGATTGCTCAGAGACGTATTGGCGATGAGTTCCGACTGCCATCTGTAGCAGGATTGTATAGCTCCACAATGGGCGGTGTCGATCTTTCAGATCAATTGACGTGTGAGTATGCTGATGAAAGGCGTACGGTCAAGATGTGGAAAAAGATTGTCTTCCATCTAATTGACAGAGCAGCAGTGAACAGCTATATTTGCTTCCAGAAGAATGGTGAAAAAGTGGTCTCACGCTACAGCTTCATGATTCAGCTAGTTGAGGAGCTAATTGGTGGTTATCGTTCAGGTGGATGCAAACGTGGACGTCCAAGTACCGGTGCCAATGATACTAGGCTGATTGGTAGGCACTTCATTCGCTTTATTCCTAATAATAAGAGAAAGAAGTGTATGGTTTGTGGAGATAGGATATTCTGGAAGGAGAATACGAACATACTGTCCAACTTGCGACGTTGGTTTGTGCATCGGAAAGTGTGATGAGCGTTACCACACTCGCGTTAACTACAAACTGTAGCTTGATATTTCTTTATATGTGAACATGATGTTCGATGATATACATGTTTGTATTAATTTTGTTTTGTATTATAACAGTTGTTGTATTATAACAATAATGTATTGTTTGTATTATAACACTTTGTAACAGTGTTGTTTGAAATTTAAATAAACTGGATAAAACAGCTACAATTCCACAGTGTTCATTTATTGTAAGTTACAAATTAGTGATTATTTCATACAATGATAGCATTCAGATAACCTCCCAAAGTATATTCAGCTACTTCAACACAACTGGATGGTTCTTTTGTATGTTTACAGCTAGTAAAACTAACAAATATCATTGAAATACTTGCAGCCAAAGTCATCAAATATAGTACAAGTATATACAAGACAAAAACGATTATAATTTTGCAACAATCGTTTTTTTCGAAAATGGGGTATTATGCTTCCATTGCAGCACTCAGATACTCTACCAAGGCATACTTAGCAGCTACAACACAGCATGATGTTTATCTTCTATGTTTACAGACAGTAAAACTAAAAAAAATTATTGAAATATCTGCAGCCAAAGTAGAGCAAATAGGTATTGAAAATTGCATATTTTCGCAAATAAATTAGCATTTTGGGTGTTTTTTAGAAAAAAATCAAACCCCGAAAGGGTTAAATCGTATGCAATAGCGAAACAAATGAGTGTACACCAGAGTTAAGTACTAAAAATAAAAGGATAGTAATGCAACAAAACTTTATGGATTCATAATTATTTATACGTACAGCTGTTACGAATACATGTCCATCGCTTTTGCCATTTTTGAAGGAGCTCACCAGCCTTAGCTTTTTAATATGATAGAAAAACGTCAGTAACCTAGGAAACACAAGCTATCTTTTGAAACACCCGGGGTTGCAAAGATAAAACTTATTTGTATATTTTGTAGCTAGAGGCCGACAATGACGTTGTAACGCTGATAATAATTTTTATTACATTTATTTAATTTACTTATATAAATATGCCACCAAATATTTTGTGTAGATAATTCAAGACTTTTCGTTTTAATTAGCTGACTATTAACGACGGTTCTCCGATGCTTCAGAGCAGGCCGACGACAGACTGTGCGGGAGAATTAAAGAGGCGAGACTAAGAGTCGGGAGTTAAAAAGTCGCAGATTTGAGTTTTATTTTAGGCCGATACGTAACTATAAATGTTTGGCTCAGCAGCTAAAAGATCAGGTAAAGTGTTTTAAACCGGGCATTTTTACAAACACGAAAATTGAGTTGTGTTTAACGTTTTTTTTTCAGTGGTCCAACCTGTTTGCGTAAATTACTCATATTTAGGTACGGTATTCTAATAATTGTTTGTGTATTATTTTTCATATAGCATATCAATGTGGTTTATCAGCTTTATGTATGAGTAGTTTAATTACTGTGAAATAACATTTTTATTTATATTAACTTGCGGTGTAAATTTGTAAATGGTCTGCATAGGCCTACTAGCAGTAACTGAAGAAAACTCGCAAGAGTGGGGTGGGGGCAACTCTTATTTTTATTTAGTGCGCTGTAACCAACGCTGCCGTCAATACAACCTGCTGAACCCAACAGGAGGGAGCTGAAACCAACTCACTTGTGCTCTGCTGAACCCAACAGAGTGCGCTGAACCCAACGCTGCCGACTGTACAACCTGCCGAAACCAACAGGAGGGAGCTGAACCCAACTCACTTGTGTTCTGCTGAAACCAACAGAGTGCGCTGAAACCAACGCTGCCAACGCTTACAACCTGCCGAACCCAACAGGAGGGAGCTGAAACCAACTCACTTGTGCTCTGCTGAACCCAACAGAGTGCGCTGAACCCAACGCTGCCGACTGTACAACCTGCCGAAACCAACAGGAGGGAGCTGAACCCAACTCACTTGTGCTCTGCTGTAACCAACAGAGTGCGCTGAAACCAACGCTGCCAACGCTTACAACCTGCCGAACCCAACAGGAGGGAGCTGAAACCAACTCACTTGTGCTCTGCTGAACCCAACAGAGTGCGCTGAACCCAACGCTGCCGACTGTACAACCTGCCGAAACCAACAGGAGGGAGCTGAACCCAACTCACTTGTGCTCTGCTGAAACCAACAGAGTGCGCTGAAACCAACGCTGCCAACGCTATAACCCGCTGAAACCAACAGGAGAGAACACAACTCTTGTAAGGATAATAATTATTTAATTATCCAAATTGATTGTAGTAACTTTGTGTGAGCTTGCTGTTAGTGACGATTATAAAAGATATTTCTCCAACAATAACGACTTTATTATAGTAATACTAATCAAGTGGCTATTTCAAGAGCCAAACACAAGCTGAACTGCCTAAAAATTAGTGGCAGTATTTATATTACATAAGCGATTGGCCTAGAGATTTACGGTTAGTTTTCAAACCGACCAATCATATCGTCTTGCTGACTGCTGACTTTCAAAAAATATTCACACTCGTAACAATAAAAAATTATTGTTAGACAACGAGTTATTGAAGCGTAACAATCTAAACACTAACAAAAAGCCCAGGAAATTCTACATATACTGGGTAGCAAACAGTAAGTGTAAAAAAACATTAAGACATATTTCGATAACGAAAAGGGCTAATTACAAAATCTTATCTCGAGAAACGTAGAACAAAAACGGAAACAATATTGTTTAAGTAATCTTAAACCACTAACAATTAATTATAACAGAAACTTAGAATATTTTGACATGTAACCATGAACATAGCAAATGTCTTTCAATGAGTGAACGATAGGAAATAAATTATAGAAGATTGTTCATTGCGTAAAAAGTTTAATCTATGGCGTCTGTTAGCTTTTCTAGGTCAACCAATATCCCAGAAGTCCCTTCTCCATATATATATTGGCTACGTCACCTTTTACCTTTGGATCAGTTCACCATGTTTCTCTGTGCGGAGTGCCCTAAGCATTTCGCCTCGCTCAGAGAGCTGCGACGACATGAGCGATGTCATATCAACAAGATTAAGTGTCCCTCCTGCGAGAGCGTCTTCGCCACCAGGGCGCTTCTAATACAGCATACCAACGAGATACACCGGTGATCTGTGGCCACACAGACATCGCCCACAAAGCCTCCATGTACCAGTAGGCCAAGGGAGAGGAGGGCGCCTTCTCCGAGACAGCTGCCAAGCGGGCACCGAAGGCCGGTGTGGCGTCCATGCCACTCGGTCAGGACATTGGCCACTCCGATACGTGAGGTTTCCTCTCGCATAGTCGCCAAGAACCCCCGAGATCCTCTCGGCCTTGATGACCTGGACGTTCTCGGCACCACCAACATTCAAATAGGATAATTCTCCTGAATTATTCCTCCCACGGCCCTTTTCAGGGCCATCAGTATTTTCATGGAGTTTATTTGTTTGAATATCTCGCTTGATTTTTAAGTTTACAACATACAAATACTTACATATAAATATACTTACTTATATATCGGGAACATCTGAAGGCTCAATGCTTGGACTAACATTATTCCTTCTATGCATAAACGACCTACCTAGTGATGTTAATTGTTGTGTTAGTTTTTATGATGACGACACATTAGTACATCTGTGAGTAAACTCTGCCAAAGATGCTACTAACTTCCAGTCAAACATAAATTATGTACATAACCAGACCTCCAAGTGGAAGATGCCTTTCAACAACTCGAAATGCCACGCAATTGCATTTAGTAGGAGGACTGTACTTCCACCTTACAGACAACGACACGTTCTTGGCATAGAAGGAGGAAACGAAATATCTAGGTGTCACCCAGGGTGACACCTAGATATTTCGTGACTATTAGATATTTATTATAGGGTGACTTACCCTACAATACGACCTCAGATTTGAGAAACATGTAACACAAAAGGCCTGTAAGGTCCTAGAAACATGAAACATGAAACATATGATGCTCCTAAACAGAGATTACTCATAGCATACACCAGCCTATGCAGACCAATTCTAGAATACGCTGACACGTTGTGTATTCTAGGATTTCTAGCGTATTTCTGGGATCTATCTTTAACGAGCATCGTAGGCCTATGTGATGTCGAGATGGTACAGAACAGTGCTATAAGATTCATATGCATACTTAAAAGAAGGGAAAGTGTAAGTGATGCACGAAATGAACTAGGCCTGCAAACGCTGCCAAAGTGACGGAAAAACCACAGGTTGAGTTTGCTGATTCATGTCACT
This sequence comes from Watersipora subatra, assembly GCF_963576615.1. Classification (NCBI taxonomy): domain Eukaryota; kingdom Metazoa; phylum Bryozoa; class Gymnolaemata; order Cheilostomatida; family Watersiporidae; genus Watersipora; species Watersipora subatra. The sequence continues at coordinate 29,657,412 of NC_088708.1, read as the reverse complement.
GTTTCTCTTTCAGCCCATTTTAGTTATCACGAGTTTCACTCACAAATACATCTTTATATATAGTGCCTGAAACATCTTTTACTCATTATTTCCAGAATGTGTAATGTTGCCAGCAGTGGTTAACTAATAAAACTTAGCTTTGCTTAAAATGCATAGTGATTAACAATGCTAACGTGATTCTGTAAACTTGATTGCAGTACATTAGCAGTAGTTGAACTGTTGCAAATACCAATTTTTGAACTCTACTTGTTGTAGTAAAAAAGCATTCGCAGACATCTCTGGGGATCAATGCAGTTTTATAAAATTCTCATCTTTATAAGTGTAGTAATAAGTCACTTAGAAAACGGCCGTTGCAGGACACTAGTTTAGCCAACAGAAATGCTTATAGTGGAAATTAATCTTAGGCTACGTTTGATGGAAGTATAGAAGAGTGCATAGCAAAATCAAGCCTGCTCGTGGTTACCATCAGTAGAGGATTGAACTTTATTTCAGTAAAAAAGCTGTTAGCTTGACAATGTACATTGGGATCTTCACTTCAACCAAATTTAATGTTTCAATATTCATATAGTTTAGAACTCTGTTCCCCATTGTCTAAACTCATTTTCTAATGCTAAGGCATTCAGAATTGTCCGCGTTTTGTGTGGTTTTAGAACCAGGGTTAGACCCCTGTGAACTGCCATTCATCAAACCCTTATAAGACACATTAATATGATTCTATACATTGTTGTAGGGTCTGCTGATAGAGGCAATGTCCGTTCACGTAAGTATGTCTATCTGTAAACTTGTTCCACGAGTTCTGTAATAATCAGACATCACTCTCAGAACTAGTTTTTCAATTTTCGTTGTAGGTTCTATGGAAAGAGGGAGACAATCTCATGCTAGTAAGTTAACAATGCGTGTTCATTAGAATCGAATAAAGACATTGTAATGTTTAGTTGATATCTTATCTGCCAATATCAGTACTCACAACTGTTCTAGATTACTAAACACAAAAGAATGTGTGATATATAACAATCGTGATAATCCAATCCCCACAAACTATTGAGGATGTTTACAGATTAACTGATAACATTGTAGGGGCTTCGGAGACTGGCAGAGCACGAGCTGGTGAGTTCTATAGTGATTTTTACATAAAACATATTTACCGCTGTTAGAGGAAAGCTTATCAGAAAGCTCACATTAAACAGGAAATAGATGATAGTGACATCTAAAACTCTGATTTATTGCAGCAGTCTCAGTTAGGTTATAAAGGGTAGTTAAGGGTACTTTTAATGTTTGTATTTTTATGGAGCTAACAGGTTAACAAGAACATAGGGAACAGATTTTTGTTTATCTTTAGACAGAACAGTTTTTTGAATAATGCGTGCTATTATATTTTATTGTTCATATGGGTGTAAATTAAATCGAGCAGTTGTTTTTAACATATTTTTGATCTGTATATTTTAAACATATAAAGTTTTTGGAGTTATATAAATACTTGGCCCAAATTATGTTGTCTTGGCTTTGCACCATTACATACGGCCATAAGACATCTGCGATGGTCATTACATTAGTGTTGGCTATTATTCTACTACATACACATATTTTTTCTTATACTGTAATTGTCAAATCTTGGTGAAAATACGAGTTGATTTAATTCATTAACTTTTCTTAACCGTGTGTTCTTTAACATCTTTTGATATTCAACTGTATGGAATCTGGTTATGCATGTCAAACAAATACATAGTCTTGCATTTGTTATCAGTCTAGTTATGATTGGTTGAAACTGATGTTGAGTCGTGGTGACATCACCAGTTGCTCGGACTTGCTTCACCTCGCTAACTAAAACGATTTCAGTCAATTGTAATTGGCTTGTTGTTTGCACCAGTCGATGTACTGTTGATCATTTAGCGTCCTTGATCATTTAGCGTAAACGCAGCGTTCAACATCTCTGAAGTTGTTAGTAGGTTTTCAGTAATAAAAATCACTGTCATCTGCATAAAAATGTTGTGTGGCAGCAAGATTTGGTAGGTTGAATTTGGCAGCAAGGTAGCCAGCTTAGATTATTTTGAACTTTGCACTGCTGTAAAAAATGTATTTTTTATGCTTAGTGAATATTTGCGGTGGGAAGCTTGTTTTTTGTGGTACACACTTTTAATCTGTGTGTTACATTGTGTAACTTTTACTTTATTACTTTATGGTTACGATTTGAGAGAATATTTGCTTGTCATAGGTTCAACAGAGAGTGAAAGACCTGGTATAAGAACAGCAAGGTCAAGTGTTATAGATGTAGCTGTACAGAGAGCCCCTGACTTTAGGGGTGAGAAGAACAAAAACATACAGGAGCTCATTGGCTTCATAAAAGAATGGGAGATAGAGAATTCTGACTTGTACACAATGAAGGTAGGAAGTACATTCTCTCTTTAGAATACGTGTGAAACAGAAATAAAGTCGTACACTTGGGCATGCACGCACTTGAGCAGTTCAACAGATATGTGTATTTACTTTATTTATTTTTACTTTTATAGAAAAAGTGTTTTACTTTTATGTTGCCAACAGAAGAAATAAATTGGTAAAAGTTATTGCCGTGTGATGTCATAAACGCAAAACCAAAAAATGTTATACAAAGAAGGCTTAAAACTGCTAAACTTTGGTATACATCTTATCTCTGTTTGACAAAAGATAAAGAATTGGCAATACAATTAATTGTTCAGCGCATCTTTTGGTAAGTACAAAATAAAATCGTCATGTCTTGGATATCTTTGCACATGTCAATGACAAACACCAGTTGTTTTGTTTATCTCTATGTAGCTAACTGCCAACTGAGGTGAATTCATTTACTAATAATGTTTATGGAAATGTATCATCAGATCACTGTTATTTTAATCAGAAATGTTTCAAAACTCATTTGATCATTTAGCCTCAGTTCTTTGAATTTTTACTGCCAAGCATTCGAGTTTATTGCTTATCGCTGTTGGCCAATACGAGAAATGTTATACCCCTAATGCAGTAGCTCGAAAGTCAGCAAAATGTAACAATATTTAAGTCTAATAAATTTTACAATTTTACGGTACATACTCGTGAGCTATTGCATATTTGGCAAGTAAAATACATACTGTTGCGTTTCAACAGTTTGTCGCACATAGAGCGAGCTGATGAAGGCCAATTTATAATTGGCTTTGGCATGAATGGAGATGTGATTACTCTATGAACTTGTTTTTGTGTTATTAATTAATGTTTATTTAATTAATGTTTCCTGTGTTGTTAATTGTTGTGTTATTACTCTATGAATTTTATATAACTCTTGTGTCTTACCATATTTCTGTCAGTAAATGCCTTGCTGCATTGAAATCAATTCTATATTCTGTTGTAGACCCTGCAATGCCCGACTACCAAAGTGTTCTTGGGCATTGCCACATTTTTAATACAGCTACTCATGCCTGGACATCAGATAGCAGACAGGCATGAAGATGAGATACCATACATATTCAAAACGCTCGGTGGGTGGTTTTTTAATCTTGACAGTCGGAGACAACACCTATCCATGTTTTGTTCCTATCCATTCATTGGTCACCCGCCGATCCCATTAATATTATACACTTTTAGGCTACCCGTTCATCATTACTCGCTCGGCAGTTTTGTCTATTGCTCCTCATTCTTGGCCGCAGCTTTGTCATGCCTTGGTCTGGCTCACTCGGGGCATTGCAGAAGTCCTCAACACGCATATGGAACCTCCAGATTTCCTTGTACGTATTGAGCTTACTGTTGTTAGTACAGGTGTATCTTACTGTGTGAAATTGGATCTGAAAATTCAAACTTTTTTCACTACAAATCTGTTTCGTGGCTTCACTCCTCAGGTCTTTGTTTAAAACAAAGACCTGACAAGTGACACCGTGAAACAGATTTGTAATGAAAAAAATTTGACTGTTCAGATAAATTTTCATTCAAAAAAGAGTAAAAATATAGGCGACATTCGCTTCGCTCCTGAAATGGTTAAATTTAGGTTCTCAAAGTTCTGACCAGTTAGTCGAAAAATGAAAAGCAACTCTCTATTTAAACATCACCTCTAATAGAACGCCATCATAAGGAAAGGGTTAAAAATTACAGCAGTAGGATGCTCAAGTAGAGGTTTTATAGTAATTACTAATTAGATATCACTCATACAGCTATTGTTCACTGAACTTTACTCTCAGGAGTATGTGATTAATGTGATGGAAAAACCAGACCAAAGATATAGTCTGGAGCAGGAAATGAAGTCATCCATCTTAGGCAGTCACAGGATCACCCACCAGCAGCTTGAGGAGCACCTTGCTGCCACTTGCCGCAAGTGCGAGCAGCTCGAGAATGAAGTTAGTTTCACTTTCTGTTGCTCATCCTTGATCTTTCTTCTTTTCATTATTTTATCTATACTGAATTTATCCTTCCTTTATTACTTATGTGTGCTGGACTCGTCTTCTCCTGTAAAGTTATGATATCATGTTGTGGGTTGATTTAAAAAAAAATCCCACTCTTACATAATGATTACATAAGTTGCTACATGGTGCAGAGCTTCGTTAGGAACTCAGTAGCCTGCAGATAGTTGATGGCAAAGTTACCTCACGGCCTGTCGCTTTTATATTCTCCGTAACACCATTTCGGTTCTTTCTACGCCCGCAGAGAAAATTATGACAACTGTAAAATCAAAGCAAAATGACATTCACCTAAACATCATAACGTTTACAATAACTAAAAGGTTTAAACGAATGGACTTGATTCCTGTGTGTTCACAGGCCTTTACAGCTTTAGCATGCTTATACATACCCCAGGGCTGATACTCCCCCTCAAAAGGCCCATTAGGTTCGGCCCAAAATCACATTTTAGGGGGGGTTTTCAGACCATGGGGCACTGTCAGTGAATTTGCTACTTTAGGGGGGTTTCCACAACCAAGCCAGTAAAAGGACCCAAGCTCATTAAGGTTTTATTCAGCCAAAGTAATACCAATAAATTGCACCGAAATTCCAGTCTTCAATTTAATGCAGATTGCATTAAAATTTGCATGCTTGCTGACGGAAAAGGAAGGGAAAAGAGACAGTCGACACTGCATCATCTTAGCAACCCTTTAGCAATATACTCAGAATGAATGATATTTCTTTTATTGGTATTATTATGTTTTCTTTTGTAAATGAAATGATGATCTGATGGTTCATGTTTGGAATCAGTTTTATTAACCCTTTTGCAGGCATAGCAACATTTTTGTCATTTTGCGATACTGATGCTAGTAAACAGAGCGACTATGATGTCACCACACGAACGGTTTTTATAAATTGGTTTATGGTTATCTAATTGCCTTTTTTGTTTAATTTTTTTACCAATAATAAACTACAATATATTGATCTATGTTAGCAACAAAAAATAAGCCGTTTTCAGAAAAAAAAAAAACGATCGTTTTTGCAATACTAAACCAACAAAAAATCCGAAATGAAAACGTAATTAAATAAAATTGGGAATTTTGTTTGTAGCTTGTTTCTGATTTATTAATACATGAATCATATTAGATGTTTAGCGGAGCCCGGAACCTGGGCGCCCTCTAGGGAACTCCCAGTGTTTAGGGGGTGTATTTCAAATTGACCAACCAGGTGATTGGGGGTACAATATCCAAGTCCGGGCCTATCCAGGTGGGTGTTTCTTTTAGAGTATCAGCCCTGGGATACATACATACTCACACAAAGGATTTTCTGTTTGCCTTTGTACAGGTTGGTAATGCTGATGAGCTGCTGGTTGGAATCACAGAACAAGAGAAGAATGCTAAGGTTATGGCTGAGTATATGGAGGCAACAAGCAAATGGATGGAACCCAAACTGGAAATGGTTGAGAAACTAGGGCTAACTATACAGAGTCATACAGCAATGCTTGCAGAGAATAAAGCTACCAGAGAGAAATTAGGTAAGTTATGGTGGTTACACGTCTGCATTAGGGTCCGATTCCTTGCTGATTCCTAGAGACCCACATAGTGATTGGCTTACTATTCTTATTTTGGTGGTACGAATGACAGAAAAGACTGAGTAAGGGTGACCTGTAAAATGGCATGCTACCAACTATTGACTCTTAAGTCATAAACTTCCTGGTTTTGGTAGAGTCGGAGAATAATCAGAGGCTAGCAGAGCTCACGCCAGAGGAGAGGTCGAGTATGCAGGTGCAGCAGAGGAACTTGCTGGAGAAGAAAAAGAGTCTCGTTGTTTCTATTGAAGAAAAGGACCAGGAGTGCTGTGTACTACAGATTAGATCTTCCAAGGAAATGAAAGAGGTGTGTCTGTGTTTGATTTTGCAGATGTTATAGTCGTCTAACGTGCGATCAAGCCTCGGCAATCCAAGTTAATTCACTGCAAGATTCTCTTTGTATGTCAAAATTGTTGTATTTTGGAGTGCCTATTAATATACGAGTACATTGTTTTATTAACTTTGCTCAAAAGATCAAAAGTTTAACGATAAATACATTAGATGATTATATGTATCATTGAATAAAATTCATCATATAAAAGTATTTAAAAAAGTTAAACTGTATGAGTAGTAATCAATAAAAAAAGCCTTACATTGAAGATAGGTGAAAGTATGGGTTGTCTTCTCGATGCAGAAGACAAACAATGTTATAGCTATACCATTATTCTAACATGGGTTGTGTGTAAATAACTTATTTATATTTTTTATATTTATATAGCATATTCTTTCCAGTCTATTTTTGAATGTAAGATCCAGATTCTGTATTTGTGCGTTTCGATTTTTTATATGTCATCTTTCTCAAAATAGCTGGTAGAAAACCGGATTTTCCATTGTTTTTGCGTTAATCTCTAGAAGAGTATTGCCTTGTTATTTTTTCACTTTTATCAACTCTGTTGTTACGATTCAGAACTTTGAAATTATAAAAGGTACGAAGAACTGTATACCGCTATTTGAACACTGTAGAGCCAAACAGTAATAAGAACTGTATTATTGCTGTATTATTACTAAATCAGTACTATGTACATATGTACTGATTTACAAATTTGCTGTTTCAGAACAATGTGAAAGTTCTATGTTAGAAATTTTTTCAATTATTGAACCAAATATTTACTCAAATTTTACATCGTTAGTCCAAAGTGTCATATCTTAGGTGCATCGTTAGTTAAGTTTGACTACCACAAAGTTATAGCATCTGCATGCCACTTGTTCTTTAACTTCCTTTAAGGTTTTGTAACTATACATATTTGTAAGATGTTAGGTATATTAATAAGTACAGTAGACGCCCCTACAATGTAAATAATCCGTTCCAGGAACATTTACATTATAGAGATTTTATGCTAAACGAACAGTAAAATATGTGTAAATTACCTAAAACTTTGTAAGATCTTGCCAAACTCACCTCTTTGGCACATCAAATGGAAAAAAATTGAACTTAACATGTGATGTTAAGCCTAGCATGTGTGTGACATGCAATGATTCACATGTGCATTTTTACGCGATCAGACCCTTTTATTTGGTAGTAGTATTTTACCAGAGGGATCGTGGCCGGTCAGAGAGGCCGACTGATTGATAGTTATAAAATGTACATAAGTCGTATTCATGTGTTTTCTGTAGTTAGAGGAGCTGGTGAAGAGCTTCAATGACATGGCGAGCAAGCACATGGACATGTCTGTTGCTGATGACCTCCGTCTCACTCATGATATTGAGTCCAAAGTTAGCAGCATCGTGGAGGTAGGTGTGTGGGTGTGTGTAAAGAGCCTCGTCTGTTTTGTAAAAGGTTGCTTCCTGTCAGCATAATTTGATCACTCTTTTCCGTCTACCTGGTATAAACATCCACACGAGTTTTATTTTGTGCATTTTTATTGTGATATTCAAGTTAGCACGAGCGAATCTAAACACACTGGAGAGTTTTTTGAGCAACTTCAAGGGGGATATAGTTCAGATATGTGTGAGTGAGTGTTGCTCACTCCACTCGCTCTACTCTCAGCAAACGAACATTGGCATGAAACTGGCCAAGTGTTTAGTTCAATGATTGACTAATCTATGGAGAAACCTAATTCATTGAAAAACTAATTCATGAAAACATTAATCAGCTGCACTTCAACTATAGAACTATTTATAGTGAACGACTTATCAAAATAAAAGAGAAACTGGTTTTATACAATCTAACCAATTCTGACTACAAAAGTGCTTCTTTAAAATTTACCAACTGGACATAGTTTGTTGAAACACTCAAGCTAGGCAATAGAGAATTGCTACGGTTTGCTCCTCTGCAAATCTGTAGAGGAGCAAATTGTAGGAGGAGCAAACATTGATAAGAGCATCACTCATTATCAATGTTTTGCTGCTTAATTTTGTCAGCTTTTATTTAATTTAAAAACAACTAGCAGAAAAAAATTCTTGTTTACTAACTTGCGAGTCAGGCATGTCTATCTAGACTGATGACTAGTTAACAGGAGGGGAGTCAATCCATCTCGTTGACCATTCGCCTCAAATGAATGTTTTCTCATCATGTCAAGAGCACTCACTCCGTACAAAAACTTGCTAGTGTGCCTATACTCTATGTCTTTAGGCAACTGTGCTGGCTGAGAATTGATATATCTATCAACTATAGCTCTCAGAAATGTCAAATGGTACAACGTCAAGTAATTTTACTAGCCTTAGATCAAACCTCGAGTGTTAAAGCGCATAAGTTACATAATTTTTTTATTATATATTTCAATACATCAGAGTCTCGGCTTTCAAATGAGCCATTGTTTTTTTTATAGCAGGACATACTTTTGACACCCTGTTTTTCGTAGTTCTATTATTCTTTGTGTATTGAATATAGGCTCATTCAAAAGCCAAGATTCTGATGTATTGAACTATATAATAAAAAAATTATATAATTTATGTGCTTCAAGTATATTTTTAGTTGATTTGTTTTCACACTTTCAGGTTTACATATGTTCATTGCCTGAGGTTTATGTTCCTAGTCGTGGCTCTATGTTTTTAGTCTTGGAGTTTCTGTTTACAATCATAGATTTATGTTTCTAGCCTTACCTGGCAAAAACATACGAAGATCTATTGAATTATAAACCGCTGCAAGAACTACAAGATACGAAACAAAAACTGAGCTCCAACCTGAAGATAAGTAAGGCGGAGCTGGATCAGGCTCGCCAGAAATTGTACGAACAGCAGGAAAGGGACAGAGCCTCTCTCCAGAGTCTCACCAACCGCCATCAGGTATGCTCCTTGTTATATAGTTAAGGTATGATGTAAGGGTCTCAATGACCATCACCCGGTCCTCTCCAAGGGTTTTGCCATACCATAATTTCTCAGTTATACACAATCTTCGCATTTATATGTTCATATTCTGTTAGTTTAATTGCAGTATTTTTTGCAATCTTTTACAAAAGACAACCATTGCGTCAATTCAAATCGCTACATGTAGACACGTAGCAGTTCGAGGCTTGCTTATTATTTTCTGTGAACCGGACAGCTAATAGCAGGTACATTTGTCGGGGGAGCCATTTATTCCAGACTATTTGCCTCAGAGAAAGATTTCTGATGTACTGTTGACAGCAGAATATTTGTCAACTCAACTTGTTTTTGTTTTCATATTCTTTCAACATAAGTAAGGGTACAAGAAAAAGTAAGGGAACGTTTAAAACAAACCGTTGTGTTTCTTTTAATAGATTTAATGCTAGTAACGGTATAACTGTGAAACTGATTCTCTGGAACTGGCAGCTAAACTTCTTGAAGGATGAAAAATAAACCAATACCAATCTTTGTTGATGAAGAGCCAATTGGGCAAAAAGTATCGTGACCGCGATGCTTGGCTGAGAAAAGTCATGAATGATGTTGGTAACGGGTCAACAATTAGTTATTTGCTAAGTTGTACAGTTTCTTATTGTACATATTTCTTATTGTTACATATATTTTGTTTCACTACTGTTGGTTTACTCTTATTTATTAAAATAAACACCTTACTGCTTTCATAATTAAACTTTCTGTCTTTAACGTTTTCCTTGATCTGTTACCTTGAAGGAATGAGAACAATAATGGCAATTATTCTGTAGGACATTGTGCCACGACAACTTTTTCTCGTAGAGATTTATCTCTGACAAGTGGCCTTAAACCACAATTACTAACAGTATTATTGCCAAGTACCTTTCGTTAAATAACTAGCTGTGCAACCCCGGCATTGCCTGGGTAATCAAAAATGTCTTTGGACAAAAAATTGATTTGTATTTAACATATAACAACATTTACCATTCTAACTTTCAAACTACATATCATGAGAAAAGTGTTTTGTGTAATTGAAATGAATTAAGAGAGAAAATAAAAACAATTGTAAAGGTTTTCAAACTTTGTCAAACAACTTTTAAACTCATATTTTCTCATATCATGAGAAAAATGTTTCGTGCAAGTCAAATAAATTAAAAAAATAAAACGATTAGAAAAATGTTTAGACGTAAATGTGAAATAGTTAGCAAGTAATAGTTGAATTAAGTCAGTTTTGCTACAATTACAATAAAATATGACTCAGTAATTCGGTAATGATACAATTAATACAAACTGAGAAAACAAAATAAAAATCCTGAATATGTAGAATTAATAATTACAATTTTTGCATAGACATGTGTGTGTATAAAAATGGTTGCTGTTTCACCAGAAGCTATCCATCAATACTTTGAATACGGAGACACTCCTACTCTACGGAGAAGTTTTCCACGGAGACAATGTAATTATCCGCGCGAGAAGAATTGAAAATGACCTGAGATATAGTAATTAAACCTTACGAAAAATATTTCTTAACAGGGGCGTCATAACGCGTGGCCTAATCAGCGTGCGCTAGAAGCTAATAATAGTTATAGCCGGAATGACAGGCAGACTTTGGGAAATATATACATGTATATATAGAGGCAAACAAAAGCCGTCACAGTGTTTCTATTGTGGGAGTTGTCTGCTTATGTGTACGATCGATTATGATTAATGTCTATATTAATTAATTGACAAATTAATTATATACATGTAGATGCAAACAAACGCAGTCACAGCGTCTCTTTTATGGGAGTTGTCTGCTTATGTGCACAGTCGATTATGATTAATGTCTATATTAATTAATTGACAGGTCACACAGGAAAAGTACCGGAAATTGCTCGAAGAACTAAAGAAACTCAGCAAAGAGAAGGAATGCTCGGAGGCAGGACTGCAGATGCTCAAGGTAAGAGGGCAACTGCCTTCAAACAACGTTTGAGTATAACTATGTTTACATAGGTGTCAAACTTTTTTCGCCCAATCTTTCTCGATACCTTAAGATATACCAGTTTGTGAGCTCTGAGATTGTCTGCTGATAAACTTGTATTACGAAAGGTTACCAGTAGGTTTGTCAACATAGAGATCTGTTAGTTTTTTTATATTTACTCACAATTCACTATAATCTTTACTTTATTTATGGTATATTTTTTGGGGAAATGACAATCAGTTTGAACAAATAATCATCTCAACATCCAACTGGAATTACGCTATATATCATTCACAGTTTCTCAAAACGCTGTAGCTTGTGCATCAATACCTGTTTGTGCAGTTCTCTTTATTTGGTTCGGTATTTCAAAAAGACTATTTGGTTGGTAGTAGCGGTGAACGTTCTTTCTTTAATTGAATTCTTTAGACATAAAAAAGAAACTTCTAGAAAAACATGTACAAACATCTTTGTTTGTCAAGCTATGACTGACCGTAAGTTCGAGCTCATAAATTTTACCAGTTATATTTTAAATAGGGAGACAGTCTCCCAAAACTGTTGTAAGGCAGCAGTTTTATTGATCTGCATAAAATAAAGCTGTCAGTGAATCATCTCCAAAGCTATAATTTTACTTTTTTTAGAAATTTCTGATAGTTTTAATAATTTTTATAAAAATGTGCAGCAGTAATGTCTATCATAAAATGCTTGATTTTATTTTATTTATTTCTACCTCTCTTGTTTATTCGTACTTTCTCTGTATTACTACCTACCTCTCTTGTTTATTCGTACTTTCTCTGTATTACTACCTACCTCTCTTGTTTATTTGTACTTTCTCTGTATTACTACCTACCTCTCTTGTTTATTCGTACTTTCTCTGTATTACTACCTACCTCTTTTGTTTATTCGTACTTTCTCTGTATTACTACCTACCTCTCTTGTTTATTCGTACTTTCTCTGTATTACTACCTACCTTGGAACAGATTGGCTTTGTGTAGGTTGGTCTGCATTTCTACCTGTTGTATTTCTATTTTCACCTTCCCTGTCTCTACTTCAACATGAGGTCCTTATTACTATCTGTCTGGTCTCTATCACTACTTGCATTGCTTCTATACATTTCTACATATATTTCTACCTACTACCTATATACCTACTACCTATATATCTACTACCTATATATCTACTACCTATATACCACCTACCTATATACCTACTACCTATATACCTATGACCTATATACCTACTACCTATATATCTATTACCTATATACCTACTACCTATATATCTGCTACCTGTATATCTACTACCTATATACCTACTACCTACATATCTACTGCCTATATACCTACTACCTATATATCTACAACCTATATACCTACTACCTACATATCTACTACCTATATACCTACTACCTACATATATATCTACTACCTATATATCTACTACCTACTGTATATGTCTACTACCTACTGTATATATCTACTACCTATATACCTACTACCTATATACCTACTACCTATATCCGTACTACCTATATATCTACTACCTATATATCTACTACCTATATACCTACTACCTATGTATCTACAACCTATATACCTACTACCTATATACCTACTACCTATATATCTACTACCTATATACCTACTACCTATATATCTACTACCTATATACCTACTACCTACATATCTACTACCTACATACCTACTACCTACTGTATATACCTACTACCTACTGTATATATCTACTACCTACTGTATATATCTACTACCTACTGTATATATCTACTACCTACTGTATATATCTACTACCTACTGTATATATCTACTACCTACTGTATATATCTACTACCTATATACCTACTACCTATATACCTACTACCTATATACCTACTACCTAGTTTCTCTTAGATTTCACTCATGTTGGCAGCTCTGTACTCTCTACCTACCTTTCTATTACTTTATATACACTACCTATTCTCCTATTTCATTGTACACATTGCATGCTTTATTATCGTAAACACATTTAAATTCCTCCATTATCTTGTTCATATTAGTTGATTACCTTGTTCATATTAGTTGATTACCTTGTGCATACAGTGGACACCCACCATACCACATTACATTGTTTTGGTGTTGACATCGTAAGGCGAAAATGTCGTATGGAGGGGTGTAGAAACCTATAGTAATTATCTAATGCAAACCCCCGGTAAAATCATCAAAAATCTTATATACGTACTGTACATATTAAAAATTAGTAACAAAATGGTATATCAACCTTAACTATAGTTACCCACAGTAACTTTAGTGTATTTAATGGTTATGATCTGCTTATGATTATGGTTCTTACTTTTTCCTTTAACGTCATTATCAATCTTATGATCCATGGCTAACGAATTATATATACATGTAGCTATATAGTTATATACGCATGATAATTAAAATTTATAGCAAATATTATATGTAATATTGAACGCTAAAATGCACAATAAATTTGATGTTTTATATTAATATTGATATATATAGTTATATACGTGTATAATGAATTAAAATTTATAGCAAATATTATATTAAACGCTCAAATGCACAATAAATTTGATGTTTTATATTAATATTGATATATATAGTTATATACGTGTATAATGAATTAAAATTTATAGCAAATATTATATTAAACGCTAAAATGCACAATAAGTTTTCACATTCACCTACTTTTCACTAACTTTTGTTTCACTCAAGCATTATCAAGCATTATCAAGCATTTACGAAACACGAAGGATGTTAAACTGAGAGAGCAAGCATCATATCTCTTCGGTCGTTGTGGGAGGGATTTCGGTGAACAGCATATTGGCACCTGCATTATTCCAACGTATTCAGCACATCGGCCGCCAAATTTGAATTTAAAGAGACATTTTGGTGGATGCCATATGGCAAAAAAAAGTCGAATGGAGGGGACAAAAAAACATTGTGTTCTGCATCGTAAGGCGAAAAACTGTAAAACAGGGATGCTCTGTATTGTATTATCATTTACACGTTCCCATGTTTCCATTACCTTGTGTATTTCACTTGTTTTCAGGAAAATATTGTCGCTGCACGTCAACAACTCAATCAGCTTAAAGAGAAGAATGAAGCGGAGGAAGAGGAAAGGGTGGCAGCACTAAAGTCAGCCTATGCTCAGTATGAGGAAGAAAAGTTGGCATATCAGTTGCAGCTGGATAAACAAATTTTGGAGTTGCAAGATTGTAAAAGAAAGTTACGTATTTTAAAAGCTAAATGTATATCGTGTGATCTGAAAATGAAACAGCATTCATTAGATGGCTGAGTAGTCGTACTCGTGAACATATCTATATAACATGTGAGCAGATATTTTATGTTACTGGAAGTCGGAGAGAAATTGTAAAGCTGGGAAATATGTTAACTGTTTAAAGAAGAATTCCTATAATTCAGGTGAATAATATAAATAGTAATCCATTTTTATATTTCAGTCATATCATACTAAAATATTCTAATGACAGCATATTATTTGTTCATTGAAGGATAAAACTTCTTTGTAAACCAACATTTTTGTTTAAGGCCAAAATAAACTGGCTTTTGCAGCTGTCAATTCTAAACCACCAGACTTGTCTATTTGTTCATGTGAAGATCAGCATTCCTCCAAGCGGAGTCTTGCTGTTTTTAGCGTTTGTTCATGGAACCTGTTTATAGACATGGAACTTGTTTCTAGACTTGGAACTTGTTTATAGACATGAAACTTGTTTATAGACATGAAACTTATTTATAGACATGAAACCTGTTTATAGACATGGAACCTGTTTATAGACATGGAACCTTTTTATAGACATGGAACTTGTTTATAGACATGAAACTTGTTTCTAGACATGAAACTTGTTTCTAGACATGAAACTTGTTTATAGACTTTTAACTTGTTTATAGACATGGAACCTGTTTGTAGACATGGAAATTGATTATAGACATGGAACTTGTTTCTAGACATGAAACTTGTTTATAGACATGGAACTTGTTTATAGATATGGAACCTGTTTATAGACATGGAACCTGTTTAAAGACATGGAACTTGTTTATAGACATGGAACTTGTTTCTAAACATGAAACGTATTATTAATTAGTATCACCAATTGGTTGTGTAGTGTACAGTACGCCTGTCTGGGGAACTAGAGGCTCCGAGTTCAAATTCAATGCGAGGCGGATTTTTTATTGCTACAACTTTATCGCTATAATTGGACATCCGGACGACAAACACTAAGCATATATATAGATTCACTTGTGAGATTTACTCGTGTTAGCTACAAAGCCACAACAGGTTATGTGTATAGATGCATACATACACCACCCGTGCAAAAAGAAGTTAGCCCTTTTTCAATCAAATTTTTTTCTCTATTAACCCCTTCCCTGAAAGTTTCAGAGTTAATATGATGACTAGCTGTACCACCTGGCGTTGTCCGGGTAATACAAAAGTCTTTGGACAAAAAATAGATTTGTATTTAATATATAACAACTTTTCCCATTCTTACTTTCAAACTACATATCATGAGAGAAGTGTTTTGTGTACTTGAAATAAATTGAGAGAAAAATGAAAACAACTGTAAAGGTTTTAGAACTGTCAAACAACTGTACCTTTCAAGCTAGTAGCCTGGCATATTGCTAATGGAAAATTCTACTAAGACTAGGCTTCGAATGCCGGTAAGTACTCCATGATGTTACGTCAGCATTGTCCAGCTCCGCTGTTCTAATAATAGCTATAGCCGGAATGACAGGCAGCCTGATTTTGGGAAATATATATATATATAGATTTCTAAGCAACTTTGCTTTGTAGATTGGAGGTCTATTTGACACGGAGATCAGGTGGATATGCCTATAGCTTTATTTTATATATAGATATTTATAATAAAAATAACCATTTACGTTATCAGATTAGATTTAATTATGTATATATATCGAATACTACTAATGGCAAGCGTGTGTGCACGTATGTGTACCTTTGATTACTTGTTGCTTGGCAACATGTCTTACCCATTGAAGGGCTGTCAGCTTTTCATAGTCTACAAGTTACGTATACATAATACTGATACGTGATATCAGTGAATGCAGTAGGTAAGATTGTGCAGTGAATAAATTACAGGATGTTTGTTCAGCATTGTTCCTGAATCTTTTCTGTAGAGTCTAGTAGTCATATGAATTAGTAACAAGAGTTCTTTGCACTAACTAGTACCAGGTGAGTCAGATTAAAAATACCTTAAGCTGTAATACGCTTATATAGAATCATCAACTGTATATATATAAATATGCAATATTTATTCAGTATGAACAGTATGTACAGTATTAAATATATATTTATATCATGCCTGTATGTATATAAATATATGTCTGTATGAAATATGAATAAATATATTTCATACGGACAAATATATGCAAAAGTGGATCTAAAAGATTGGTTAGTAACCAAAAAACTTTCTATTTTCATGTATGGATATTCACTGTGCCAGGCAATGGCTAAAGATAGTTTTGGTCTTATGAACAGCACGTAACAAGGCGTTCTATAATATATATTAGACATACATGTTGACTTGTTTGTAATACACAACTGCACTATTGTGAGATTTGAAGCAAATAACAGTTTATTAAAAACCGTCGTACTTCCTGTCAGACTAGAACCCACTATTCTCCTAATATTGTTTCTATTTTTGCTCTTCTCTATGGGAGGTGGTAAAGGAAGTGCTTTATTGGTTAAGAGATAATCTCACTGTGGAATAATCTATGAGTGAGTTTGTCTCATAGCCATAGAATCTTAGTAACTGAGTAGTTGTTTGTGCCATAAACATAAGATAACAGGCAACTATGAGGTCACATACATGTTTATACTGATGCTTGGTTTTCATGTGAGCATTCCGATGCTACAGCATTGAAATGGAACCTCGAAACCAAATATACAGACCATCTCTTCGATGCCATCAATGTTCAATGGTCTTCAATTCTATCGAACAATTGTCCAAACATCGAACTAAGTTTTGTGTCGGTACAGCCGAGCATGTTTATGACCCTCGCTATGTACCATCTAAAGCTGTACTAGCAGAGGAAAGGATACAACAGCTTCAAGCATTAAAGGTGAGTTAGCTTGCTTCAATTCAACAAAGTTTCTTCTGCAAAACTTGTTATATGGTTAGCGTCAGGAGACAACTTTCATTAACCCTAAATGTTGTTATCAGTGAGATGTATACAAAGTTACGTTTATATAAAAACAATAATATTGTTTGAGTCTTTTAATAAGACGCACTTGTGTACAACTAGATGGTTCCCGATGTGTTTGTTTTTCAAACATGGCTGTACGGGATAAAAAAGAACAGAAGGTGCAGTGTAATCCGTTTACTTGTTAGCAACACAAAGTGCAACACACGCAGATGGGTTCAGTTTCTTCAAACTAGTTTGTAATTGGCTACATCTGCAAAATAACTGCATCACATAATCTCTTTTCAATGTATAATCTTAGGTTTAAGCACTCAATACATTCTAACTCACTGGCTGATTATTAGCCATTCATAAAATTCAATTGTGAAGTTGTTTTCTAGTGAAAGCCAATTGAGTTAGGTTCAGGAGCTTTTTTATTACACGACCTTATCCTTGGTCTTGCCTTGTCTAAGCCTAACATATTCAGTAGGCTACCAAATTTCCTACATATTCATCGATTTGGGATTTTGAAATCAAATTTATTTTTAATTTATTGTTCAAGTAACTAGGTTACATTAAGTTGCTAGAAAAAGCCACATTTTTACCTTTGCCCTTGTTTACCAGAGCTTCAAGCTTTTCTTGTTTCGTTTTCTCAACGTTAGCGAGTACTGAATCTGAGAGGTGGTCTTTGGTGTGTACATCAATAATCAGTTGGTTTTGGTGACTGGGAGTCACACTATATGGCAAGCGCTTGTTGAGCTGTTATAGTGTGGTTACTCATCTTCTTTGACTCTCAGCCTTGAGATGTGGACTGAGTATCAGATTCAATTTGGTAACAGTCAATATTGTGCTACCATATAAAGAAGCTTTTCTACTAAATTCTACATAGAAGTAGCTTATAAAGACAGCGAGTATAATATGAGGAGCACATGGTGGAGGACTAATAAATGCTCAAGTTTTGGAGTTTAATTAAATTGAATGAAAATTAGATTAAAATCTTTATATAAGTTTTAAAAAGGAATAAGCTGAAAGGGTAAGATGAGAATATGATTTGTTGATACCTCATAGTCAGAGTTTGCATATATTTAAACTGAATTTGAACATCGGATGATTTATAAAACCGTAGACATTATATAAATACTATCAAATACTAGTTTTAAGACGGCGGTATATATTACATTTTCACTCAGATAGCTTGCACTTAGGTGTTTAAAAGGCTGGTTATCAACAAACAGATGAAGTTTTGATACCAAATACTTTTAACGACTGACTCACATGAAGTCTAAAATCGGTCAAAATATGTAAAATGTATAGCGTTTACACAATCTAACAGACACACACAATGATAAAGTGGAATTAATACTACAGTTTATTATATACGTGTATGTAGTGTGTTGAAACTAGGAGAAGTCTAAAAGTTTTTCAAAAAGAATTACAGTCACAAAATAATATAAATGCTTGTGAACATATATTTTGAACCATGAATTTCATTCTGCATAACTGTGTGCATAAAAACTAACTAATTCGTTTGTAATTTTTAAAACTAAGTTTATTTTGCTAAAATTATATTAATTTAGTAAATGACTAACGCAGTAACATTTAGCTACTCGTTGCATTATGCTTGTATAATTGACTAGCTGGAAATATTTCTTGTATGTCTGTATTACTAACAGGAAGCCAGTGCAAGACGTAACAGTGACAATCTTATGAAGGACAAGTTCCTGGTGAGCCAATCTAAACCTACAGCCGTTCCAACAGAAGCGAGCCATCAGTTGCAGAAAAAAGTATGTACTGACAGCTAACATCAGGTGCTGCTTGCTAACCATACCTTAACCCATAAGCACCATGCACCAATAAAATATATTACCTTCTTAAATAAAGCAACTCTTGTACAAATATACAATCTCATCTTGTGCTGAAAAATACTTGGACAGACAGCATATCTAAAATATCTTAACAGTTTAAATATACATGTAGTTTTCTTTGAAATTGCGGAGCTGTCTGCTTTCTTAACACTGAAGGTCTGACAGTGGTAGCTTTAATGTATGTACGGCTTTGTGTGCATGCTTTCACACGGCTCTCTAACTCCGCTTACCTTTATGCAGGTCAACAAACTTTCTCACAAACACGAAAGGCATGTGACAGACCTTAAATCACACGCCGCTAACTTACTGAAAGCTCGCAATTCAATTGAACGTAGGATTGCCGAGCTAAGTCAAGGTTTTGAGAGGGTTGGTATGCTTACTAACTGTTTCTTTACTAAAACTTTCTGGAGAGTTTAATTTTTTACAGTGGCTCACTATTCACTCAGCTGTTCTGAATACCAAAGCATCCAAAGTATTTCTAATTGTTACACGTATTGGCAAAGTAAGTGATCAATAAGCAATCTTCTAAGAGACGGTATATAACTTTTCTTTCTTCTGCATTAACGCTGTGGTTAACTGAAAGTTTTCATCTGGCAGTTTAAAAATGTCGTCTCTCTTTACCACCATAATCAAAATGTTTTATACCATGTCATGCATGAGCGCACAATAGAATGCTTTGCTGATATTTTCCAGTGGAGTTAAACAAGGTGATATTGAACACATCACACAATGTATGGACTATTGCTCAAAGGTTGAGCGTAATGCCTTCTTAGCTTAGCACAGACTCAGCGTGTTTTGTGTTAAGGTTGGATGTGTCTGGGTCCAATGGCAGAAAGACCTCAATGTCTGCAGACATGCACAGTTACAAAGATCAATTTATTCCTGTCATTACCAGTGGCCTTTTTTGGAAATCGAACCTTGACCTGGTATTTGAAGTTGAGGTACTCTAGACCCCTAGACCACGGCTATCTTCTTATGAACTTTGTATGAACCAACAGAAGACATTTGTTTATTTTCAGGGAGAAAAGAAAAAAGAGCTTTTAGATGATTCGTACCTGTCAGCGATTGAAGATCTACGAAGTCAAATCAAAGCTCTCCGCAACTCGACGCAGCAGTCACATTTGGTGCAAAGTCAGCCTGTGGTCCAGCAGCCTGACTCTCATTCTTACATTCCTGATTTTCCACAAAGAACAGAGCAGCCTGACGTAGAATTCAAGTTTGGCGGAGGTTTGGCTTTGATAGTTCTTCCAACTGATTTAGAGCAGAATTGGCTTTAAAAACAACAGTCAGTTTGATACTTTCTCTCCTTTGCTAATTTATGCATGTACTAGCAGCAAACCTGATGTCACCCAGAATTATTTTCATATTCCATCAGATAACCCGCAGCACGGGTGTTGATTTTCTGTGCAAATTGCTACACTGCTTTCGAAACCACAATCCATGATTACGTTCATTGGGGGCAATTGTTCTTCATGTATGCGATGGGCACTTTTGAGTTCTTAATCAGATGGGTGTTTAGAAGGATAGTTCTCAGGAACCAGATGGTGTTTTGGTCAAACATTTTTGGTTGTTGTATAAAAGGTACGTAGTATATGAGTGTGGACTTTTGATGGAATCGGCCAGAAAATGTGAAAAAGCATAGTGCTTACACACACACGCATGCATACACGCACGCATACACACTCGCACTCACACACACAATGATATAGTGGGAATTATCAATACAGACTGTAGCCATTATCATTTACTGTATATTTTGGAATGAAATTATCAATGCATGCAGCTGAATAACTCGTACACAAATTGTTTACTGACATTTAACACAACATAATGTTATATTTTCATGAACAACTAGTGCGATTTATATCACTTGTTAAGATACCTGGTGATATAGCTGTCAGATGAGAAAGTCCAAAGATCAAAAGAGTAGATCTAAATGCCACTTTTATCAAAAAGTGTGAAGGCTACTTGCCAGTATGAGGTTGAAAATGTTCAACTCTTTTTATTGCATTCAACTTCTACAATGGTTATAAAATTACGCTAGAAGTTATTTGCTAAAAAGGAATTGCAAAATCTTAAATGCAAAGGGTAGAATGTTCTAGAACCTTGCTTGCAGGCTCACTAGTAGCTGAAATAAGTGCCCTAAGGCAGCACTACATTCATATCGGAGGAAGAGATTCTGCGGTTCTCTCACAACTTACTGGAATGCTAAAAGATGCCGAACAGATTGAGATGGTCAGTCATATACCTACTACAGTTACCAGGTCACCACCCCAGCTCGGGAATACTCCAACATCTGAGGAACTCCTGGCTATAGAACTAGAGAACTACAGATTACAGAGAGAGTTGATGAGGTTGCAAAACAGTGACGGACCCACTCAACTTCCATTCTCTGGTGAGCGGACTGACTTGTTGGTATCTCAATGTATAAGAGACAATCAAGTGTGCTTTTTAGCCTCTACATGTGAAGTAAAGTCGTTTCGATATGTTTATTTTATATGTTAGAGTCGTGTTGGAGAAATATTACCATAACAATATACTGTACAGTGGACACCCCTACAACGTAAATAATCCACTTACCTTATAGGAATTTGACAATTTTTCTCTCCCAAGTATGGCAAGAGAAAAAACAATACTTTTAAAGCTAATTATGTGATTCTCGTTATTCAAAATTAAATTTGAGAACTTGCACAGACTTGACTCTTTACGTTATGTGGAAGTTATTATGTAATACGATGCAAAACCTTTACATAAATTCTTTACATTCAGTAGAATTTAGGTAAAAAGAGGTGTATATTATAGATTAGCTCACTCTGTTATATATTTACTGTATTTTGTGAAATAGTTCTATGCAAAATTTGTATGTCAAAACTTTTGTAAGAAAAAGCAGGGCTTGAGTTGTTTATATTGACTGACTAGGATGAAAATAATTAAACACAAACCCTTTCGTACCATTTCTGCTGACTCCTCTAATTTTCATCACATTTACAGATCAAAGAACATGTTGATATTTGCATAAAAGAATAGTCATTCAATAAACAACACTATGAATGTTTTAGACAACCACTAGACTAGAAGAAAGAATATTATGTCTTTGGCCTAAATGATGTGACTTAATAAGAACATTTAATTTTTTAACCTTACCTCGAAGGAGTTCATATCATTGTCTGATAATTAACACGAGCCTGTCGGTCCCTGTGATAATCGAAAAGTGCTGCAAAAATTATTTTCAAAGTATTGGGTCACATGATCAGATTACGACTTGACGATTAGACCAAGCCGAAACAAAACTGTAAAGTAGCGAGCATCTATATTTGATACGGGGTCTTCGGTAAAACCCGAAGTGCTTGTCATAAACTAGTGCTACGATAAGTTTTATATTGAGCTTTTTTTTGGCCTTTCAATTCATGTGAGAACATCACGTGACAAGACAATAACCAAACTGTAATGGCTGCGTCAGATAAATAAACAGATTCCAATCTACTGCGGCTTTTTGTTTTTGAGCTTTTAAGAGCTTGTAATCGCATTTTCACATATTTGGCACCTACAACACAACAGAGTAAAACATGGTGACTCTTTTGATACCAAATAACTGTAATGTGAATTTTGTTGCAAGTCAACCTTTTATTAACCTTAGTGCCACAATAATTTATGAGCAGACAATTCCCAATTTTGATTTGCTTTTTCTGTTGTCTTGATTGTTTACCACATTGATTCTTATTTACTGATGTAAGTCCACATTTTGCTGCACGTACTCAAGGTATGTCTAGTAAACTTACATTGTATGCTATAAAACCAGTCAAGATAGGGTCTCTTAGCATTAGCATGCAAATGTATTGTAGACGGGGTGAATGCAAGGATGCATGTGGAGAGGATGTTAGCCTTGGAAAGGGAAATGGAACTAACCAAGCATCAGGCTTTACTGGACTCCATGAAGAATCAGAGAAATACACAAGAACCAGTGTATCCTTATTACAGACGTCTTGAGAACATCACAACTGAAGGGTAGGTCGAAAGATGCTAGGCCAGTAAAACGAAATCTAAAAAGCTATAACCAAAGTTGTAGATTTTTTCAATCAGATATTTTTAACATGATGTTTTTTTAATACCAATATCTACATATATCTTAATTTTACAAAAAATAATTGGATTTATTTAACATACATGGAGCTTCATCTTAATTTGCTATTCTTCCTTAGTCTGGAAAAGGTCTGAACAAGTTCGAACCGCCTTTACAGTAATCAAGTGTTTCTGTCTGCTCTTATAAGCAGTTGACTAAATCGGAACAAATTTGAAGTGGCCTATTTACAAAAAAGGTTGGAGAAGTTAAGAGGCTGAATTCCATCATTGTAAATATATGCTGAGCTTCGAGAGTTGTATGCTGGGTTGCAGATCCCTCAATTAGTAATGCTGTTGTACCCTATGAAATCTACCTAACTGCATCCACATAGCTTACTGATCTATCTACTGCTAAAATATGACAAATTAACATAATATTGTGAAAGGTATTAGTGATGGGTATTTTTAAAAACAAACTACATGTGTAGATCTCTTTTGACCTGGTTACAGAGATCTTTACATGTACCAGAGAATGTCAAGATTAATTGATCAACCAGGACTTCTTGAGTAAATAAAACACATTTTCAATTTTTGTGAAGAATATTACTAAATCATTTTGCCATTTTGGCACCTTGTTAAACCTTTACATGTTCACCTCACGTTGCACCATGGGCTTTTGGCATGTCACAAAATGCTCTTGTACTGATCTGTGGTATGTTTCATTAGCTGCTGTATTACCTGTACTTGAAATGTGTCATTAAATCTTCTTACATATGCCACTAAACACTGCAGTATTACCATCTGACATGTGCCGCAAAACATTTTGGTATTAGTATCTGACATGTGACACTAATCCTTTTAGCATGTGGTGCTATATACCAGAGTGCTTGTATTTGACATGTGTTGTCAAGTGCTGAAGTATGGGTATTTGACAAGTGTCAACAAAAGCTTTATGAAGTGTAGCTAGTGTATTGAATGCATGCTTCTGATTGTTGCCAACAACTATTACATGATCATGCAACTAAACAAAAGGAGTAGCACTCGGCACAAATTATGATTGTGCCCAATTATAATTTCCTCCATCAAACAGTTTCAAAATGTCATTACCTGTCGTTTTGTTGCCAAACCTAACTGCATTGAGGAATACGCGTCTCGACAAACCGCACTGCCTTTGGATTGTGCGCACAATTCATTATTGAATTGTTCACGTTCAAATCTAAAATTATTGATATTTGATTACTGTACTCTGGCACGCGAGTTGCTGAATAAGTCAGACACACGGCGGGTTTTTGATGACTATCTTTGCAGGCTGAACAACTTGTTACTCATTAGAAATTAACTACAGACAATTACTTCAAATTCGGGTGTTTGTGTAAAATACGATTTCTTTAAAAGAAATGCAGTGATATAGCCACTTATAATAAGTTATATTAGATATCTTGACTGCTTGTAAATTGTTTTGCATCACAGATATATGTATATGTAGGTATCTTGTACCATAGGTATGTATATGTAGGTAGATGGTAGCTTGTACAATATTTATATAGGTAGAGGGTATCTTGTACTGTAAGCATATAGGGAAATGGTAGCTTGTACCAAAGGTATATAGGTAGATAGTAGCTTGTACCATAAGCATATAGGTAGATGGTAGCTTGTACCATAGGCATGTAGGTAGATAGCAGCTTGTACTATTATAGGTATAAAAGTATGTGGTAGCTTACGAATACATAACCTGTTCATCTTGTTTGCACATAGGAAATCGAATCATGCCACTCTGTTCAAGTATGAATGCATATGAAAATGCTACTAATAGTGTAGTATAATAACAGTACAAATTTATAGCCGTAATATTTTTAGGTACAAACCTACAGAAGGGTTTGTATGTTTTTATGACTTCGTAATGGGTCTACCGTCTGCAGTTCGCCTTTGTCGACTCATAGTCGGGCTCTATGATAGAGCCGCTGAACTAGGGGAGCCATCTATGATGCCCACAGTCTACACAGAGTTTACTACTGGTGGAACTACTGCTATGCTCGGTGCTCGGCAACCCGTCCCACGGTGAGTTTTTTCATATATGGTGCCCTTATCAACTTGATCAACTTATCAAATAATCTTAAAAATTTATTTCTATGTCTAAACCATCGGCATACTTTCATGGAAGTGAAAGTACAACTCATGGCATGCTGAGAGGTGGTTAGGAGTTCTGTTCCTCCTCATGCATCTTCTATATATCTAGGAGAATCATGCTCTATGAGTCAACAGAAAACTGGATATATATTATATATATATATATAAAATTGTTTCCTCTCCCCGGTTAACCCGCATGGGTGGTAATTTCTCCTCTAACTCGGGTCTCCTACCAGAGACCTGGAAGTTGGAGCACTCGTCTCAAGATCTTAGCTGTTCCCAATAGCGCAATTTTCTGCAACTCACCTGAGTTGATCACTGTCGGTATTTGAGCAAGCCACATTTCATGCGCCGGTGTTATTGCGCCCAGTGCCCCAATGGCTACTGGGATTACAGTTGTCCTTACATCCCAGCATTTTTCAATCTCTTCTCCAAGAGGGAGATAGTTCTCTACCTTTTCGTTTTCTATGCTGGCTATATTGTAGTCATTGGGTACTGCTATATCTATTATAGTAGCCCTCTTGTTCTCCTTGTCCACCACCACTATATCTGGTTGGTTTGCTAGGACATTCTTGTCAGTCCGGATGTAGAAGTCCCAGAGGATCTTAGCTCGGTCATTTTCATTGACCTTACCAGGAGCTTCCCACCAGTGTTGTGGTTTATTAAGGCCATACTCATCACATCGACTTCTATACACAACACCTGCGACATGATTATGCCGCTCAGTGTATGCGTTTCCTGCTAGCTGCTTGCAACCACTGATGATGTGTTGGATGGTCTCAGGTGCAACTTTGCAGTCTGCATCTAGGATCGTCTCTAGTGTGATAGATTTTTGTTTGGAGTTGCCTTGTTGGGATCACTTGCTCCTGGGCTGCCATGATTAGCGACTCAGTATTGGCCATTAGGTTTCCTTTGTTCAGCCACATATATGTCTGGTGAAGATCGCCAACCACAACTATTATATATATATATATATATTATATATATATAATATATATATTATAGAATAATTTAAAAGAAAATAAGAATTTTGACTATTATGTTTACACTACTAATAGTTTTGTGTCAAAAAACACTCATCAGGTCTTTTAACACAAAACTATTAGTAGTGTAAATATAATAGTCAAAATTCTTATCTTCTTTTACATTATTCTATATGCACTGCCTTTACGGCATTGAGCACTTTTTAGTCAGAAGATTTTCACTAGATATATTAGTATATATATTATATACAGGCTTGGGGCCACTAGTGAGTATTGAGCGCACTGCACTACTTGCTGGCTAGACGACAGTAAGGTGCACTAGGCACTGCACTAGCACTAGTGCATGGCATAGCAATAATATAAAATGCACTAGGCACTGCACTAGCAGAAATTCTTGTGCACTAGGCACTGCACTAGCACTAGTGCATGGCATAGTAGTAATATAAAATGCACTAGGCACTGCACTAGCAGAAATTCTTGTGCACTAGGCACTGCACTAGCACTAGTGCATCGAAAAGTGAAGTCAAAAATGCACTAGGCACTGCAATAGCAAAAATTCTTGTGCACTAGACATTGCACTAGCACTAGTGCAGTGTAAAATCATAAATGCACTAGGCACTTCACTATTAAACTTCACTAGGCACTAGACCAATGAGCTTTTTTGCTATAGCAGCTGCAAGAATTGCTTGCTAATCAACAGATATCTACTGCTATCCACTGCAATAGTACAATTATAGCCGTGCAAAGGATGTCAGCCATATATTTGTCAAATAAACTAGCCTCACCTAAAATTTCAAACAAACCATAGACCTACAATAATGCTCAATATTAAATAGTGCAGATGACAACAGATATCAAATAGTGCGAATGTGCAATGTATTACAATTACAATACCTAAATATACTAAGCAAGCATGGAATGGAAGAATTCACTTCTTATTACATAAATGTACTATGTACAACAAGAAAATCTACCCTTGGATAAACCAGTATCATGTAAACAGTAAGTCATATTGATGGCAAAATTGATAAGCAATATTGTTCAGAGAAGATGTTTATTAGACCGAAGGAACATTAGCCTTTCAAAGTTGGCGTCAGTCAGTTTAGATCTATCTGCACGGAAGATTCGACCAGCCTGGCTAAACAAACGCTCTACAGGAGCAGATGATGCTAATACAGGCATATGTAGCTCAGCCAAATGTCTCAAATTTGGATAGGCTTGACAATTCTTCCAGTATACATTTGGCAAAGACAACTCTGGCTCAAGATCCTCTGCTAAATACTCCTTTACTTCTCTGTCAATAATAGCTTGGCCCGTAATCTTCTTGGCATTGTATGAATTGTTAGTCAAAATAGTTGAAAACAGACATTTCGTCTAGGCACTGCACTTGCACTAGTGCATTTATGGGAATTTTCTAATCCGCACTAGGCACTGCACTAGTACATACCATGTCACACTAAGCACTGCACTTGCACTAGTGCACCCAGGGACTCATGTCAAATTTGCACTAGCATTGCACTAGACATTTCTATTTTTCAATTGCACTGCACTATGCACTGCACTAGTGCAGTGCGCACTGCACTGCTAGTGGCCCCAAGCCTGATTATATATATATAATATATATATTATAACATATATATTATATATATAATATATATACATGTATATATTATATACATATATATAATATATATATATCTATATATAATATATATGGTCACTAAAGGACTATATATTATATATATATAGGACTATATATATATATAGGACTATATATATATAGGACTATATATTATATTATATATATATATATAGGACTATATATATATATAGGACTATATATTATGTTATATATATAGGACTATATATATATATATAGGACTAATAATAATATAATATAATATATAGGACATAATATATAGGACTATATATTATGTTATATATATATATATAGGACTATATGTATGTAGGACTATATATTATATATATATATTATATATATATAGGACTATATATTATATACATATATATAATATATATATTATATATATATCTATATATAATATATATGGTCACTAAAGGACAATAATACCAGCTACTCAATATCATGGAAGACTCTACGACATGCTAAAGCATACAAAACTATCTCCAACAAGTGTAACTTATGCTTATGGGAGAAATTCTTTATTATTTACAGACCATCACTAGGCACTCTTAATAAACGTAACGAACTATTATCATCATGCAGACATTCATCTAAGTTTTTGATAGGTAATTGTATCACTTAACTATTTGGCTTTTGGCTTCTGTATACTCATCCAATTATCAGCTTATCTAACTCTGCATAACAGCATATTACTGGTGTATGAAATTCATTTTAGACATTTTATCTGAAGAGTGTGATACTTATTGTACCACATGAAACTATTAGTAATAAAATGTTTAACTTATAGAGTGAAGTTCCACTAATACATATTTTATATAATAGATATGTATATATATATCTTCATATGTACAGATATATATATATATAGTATGTATACGGTATATGTAGTATCTATACTGTATATATACTTTATATAGTATATAATTATAATGTATATATGCACTATATAAATAATACTGGCTATACGCGTGGCATTGCACGAGTAATGAAAAGCGTTTTGGCACAGAAAATATATTTTTGATCAACATATACAATATTTACCAATCTAACTTTTAAATGAGAGTGTTTGTTTATTTCTGTGTGTGTTCGCCAAATGCATAATTCAAATATTCGAGAACTCGAGGCAAAGCTAAAACAGATTGTCAGCAAACATGTCTCATTTCTTATGCTACGCATTTTTCAAGATTGAAAACAGTTTATAATCAGTGGTAATGTATGCAGTTGCCATTGGCTAAGTGTCTTTACCCGATGAATTTGAGTAACTTAAACTAGTCTAATCCTTACTATAATAAAAGTCTTGTCTGTATTTCTCTTTAGGCTTTAAAAAAAATTTCACCTCACAGGCATCGAACCCGTACATTTCAATGCACAGATGCTAAGCCAAGCACACTACTACTAAACCAATAGCCACTATGCCAGAGCATGAAAAAAACTGTGCTGATGATCATTAAACATCATGACCTCTCACGGTGCATCGGACTGCAGAGGTTGTTTTTGGGGTCGTATTTTCGTAAATCTGAGCACTTTTTTTCTTCTAGTAGTTTAAGCGCGCTTTTAGTAATTTACTTCTAATGCCAGTTACAGCAATGCAAGCTTGCATATTTTAACTAATTGCTCTAAATTGGACATACAGCAGACAAACAAATACTTAGATTTTATATATATATACTTGACCAGCTGAATGTCCAGCATTGCCCAGGTATTAAAAAAGTCTTTGGATAGAAAATTTATTTTTATTCAATATACACAAAATTTACCACTTTAACTTTTAAGCTTCGTGTCATAAGAAAAGTGTGTTTTGTGCAGTTCAAATAAATTAAGAGAAAAATAAAACAACTGTAAAGGTGTTTAAATGTGACATAATTACAAGTAATGGCTAGATAGTATGTTTTGCTACAATGATTACAATAAAAATTATTTGATACTGGTACAATTATTATAAGCTGGGGAAAAAAATTAAAATAATAAATATGTTAAATTACTAAGAACAATGATTACTTTTAAGTGTGTGTATAACGAGGTTCCTGTTTTAACCAAAGTTATTCATCCAACCTCTAAATCTGACGCTGGTACCACTTGATACTGGTACATACATAAAGATGAGATATCTGACTGTTTTGTTTGATGCTTTGTCTGACCAAACGGAATAAGAATGTACATGCAATTTCTATTTAAGATAATACAACAGTACAGGTGTAGAAGATAATACAACAGTACAGGTGTAGAAGATAATACAACAGTACAGGTGTAGAAGATAATACAACAGTACAGGTGTAGAAGATAATACAACAGTACAGGTGTAGAAGATAATACAACAGTACAGGTGTAGAAGATAATACAACAGTACAGGTGTAGAAGATAATACAACAGTACAGGTGTAGAAAAAACAGAAAGTTTGAGCAGGTAATAGAATATTTGAAATTGAAAAGCCAAATTTGAAAGTTACAAATTGAAAAAATGGGGAATGAATCTTGAAATGGCTTTTAATAATTTTTAAAAAGCAAAACAAAGAACTGGACACACGAATGACCGACGACCAACACTGAAATTTATATATATATATATATATATACGAATAAATATACCACTGAATGCTCAGCGTTGCACTGATAATAAAATGATTACCCAATGAATTGGAGTGACTTAAGCTAGTTTAATCTTTACTATAATAAGAGCCGTTTCTGAAGCCAGCTTAATAATCGTTATGTTACGCATAATATTCTCAATTGCAACCAGAATTTTGAAGGGTGCTTGTAATAACCGATAGTATTTTCCCAAACACTTAAAGCGTGCTTATTGTAACCGATGTAGTTATGACCACAATTATTCCATTGTATGGCAATGTACCTGCATGGCCTAGTGGTTTAGCACACCTGTCTGCAGACCTAGAGGTTTCGAGTTTAAATCCAGTGCACAGCATATTTTTCATTCCTAAAACTTTACCGCCATAGCTGGACACACAAATGACCAACAGCCGAACACTGAAACTTATATCCATGTATATTGATATATGTTTACTATATATACATGTATATACTATATCTATAGCATATGTATTGCATGTATATACTATACATATATGTAAGATAACAACAACTATAGTTTGTCACATACAAACGCTGTTGGTTGTAGTTGCCCACCATCCACTGGTATGTATATTGTGGTGGAGCTGCAGACTTCAGACTCAACTCCTGAAGAGCTAAGAACTAAGGCTTGGCTAAAGCATGATGTGTTTAATTCTAAACTTGCATTGCAAACTGGAGCCTGGAAGTTGGTATTTCACAACTTGCCTATAAAGCTGGACTCGCCTACATCACAACTCTCTGCGCAGCCGCCTTACGGAGAGGCAACGTTATATATGAGGGTCGTTCACCAGCGAGACTCGCCCACCCAGTCAGAGGCTGCCATCAGCGCTGCTAATTATATAGACTATCAGTTTCCACCAATCACCTCCAGACCATCCGCTGCTCCTGTGTCGACTAATGACGAGGCTCCTTATTCTTGGGCTCTATAGTATAAAAGAAGTTATGCAACCATCGCTAAAGATGTCATGCTAGCTTTTCTGAGTCTATTAGCAATTTTTAACAGTAAAATTTTTAGAGGATATTGCTAAAGGCAATTATTAAATCATAGACCGTGATCCAAATGAACAACATAATCTTTAGAATATTTTTTGTATTCTCGATCGTTTATTATCTTAACTGTTATTAGCTGCTGTATTATTTCCTCTGGTCCTAATAGAATACTTTTTCTATTATTCCTAGTCTTGAGTTAACTCTATGTTTATATTGCTAATTCATACTTGTGACTAACTTGAGATAGACCTAGTCTTGAGATTACTCTCTGTTTATATTGCTAATTCATACTTGTGGCTACCGTTAACCGTTTCTGTTTCTATCTCGATAGACGGTATAGAGAACTAGTCATTGTAATGGAACTGATGAATGACACATATGCAATATACATTATATAAATACACAGCGTTTCAAAGGATAAGTGTCACTGTATGCATATACAGGAAGGCGTATAATTAAAGAACAACATGTACCACAAAATTGATATTACACCAAATTGCTGATTGGTCCTCAAAAGAATGTTATATATATAATAATTTTATCGGGTTTATTCTCGTGGGTATCATTGATGTAAGCTACCCAGAACATTGCCTTCTGTATCGTTTTTTGCGCTTACAACAAGAGCGACCTTGAGTTATCTGGAAGACGATACAGGTAGGCTGTTGATTTTGTGATGGAATACAACTATGGCTATAAATATGTCAATGAACGCTTTGTGATAAAGAATGGAGCTTTCTTTGGTGGAGATGCACTTTTTCGTTCTGACAAGGAATTGGAAAGTTGTTGAAATCTTCGGTCTTGAATGGCTTTTTGACCTTCCAACAGATGAGAACCTTTGTAACCATTATAGCGTTTCCTCTGTCGGGTCGTGAGTCTAGCAATATTCGGCAAACGAGTGATAAATATCTGCTTGTCGTATTCAACAATCTTCTGCTCATCCTCTCCTACCATTACAGGCAGCAGGGGCACTGTGAAGCTCTCCATGGCTGTATTCTGCGGTTTTTTGTAAATCTAGAAATAACGATACATTGTATCTGAATAGATTTTAGTTGAAAACCTATAAGAAATTGTCCTAAGCTTTTGGAGTATGCCGACAAGAAGCAGAAAAACAGAGTAAAATAACATTTTCACCAACAGTATACTTTTGTACAATTTTTAGTACTTGCTGACTAGTACTAGCAACTTTGATACCAAAAGCTTTTACAGGTATATTGCATAGATATGTTTATATTATATGCTCTTTTAAAGAAAGAAATACTTATCGTAACTGAGTTTACAGAGTATTTGAAAATCTTATTAATAGTTGAAAGATATGATGGTATATCTAGAAAGCTAGAAAGCTCATTCATTACCTGAAGACTGTATTATATACAATATAATGTGATCCTCAACTCATATATATCTAATACAGACTGTTTCAAACAACTAGGTTCAAATTCAAGGAAGATTGTCTGGTCCTGACAGTATTACTAACACGTTGATATATACCGAGATGTAAATTAAGCCAGAGAGAACACCCTAGGAAGATATATACCTCTGTAAGTGATGCTGATTCAAGCATTTGGTTCCCAGACGATATCTGCGGAAGGTTCAACTTGTTCAGTTGTTGCTCATCCATTTTATTCCATCCACGCCGTTTTGTTTCTTGAAGATGCGCAAAGGAAGAAATCTTGTGTCGTAGTTTTGCACTTTCTTTTCTTTTGTCTTGTAAGAGCTTGCTTAAATGAACTTGTAGCTTTCTTTCATCTGAACAGTACAAATTTAAAAATCTATAGAAACTTTTCAACTGGATTTCCTCTCCTATGCATTTTTTTGAAATGACCTTACTGCAAGGTAGCACTGTCTAGTGGGAATTCACCTCCAGCAGTGAGCAATGGCAAAACTGCTTAAATGGTAATAATTACTACACTTGCAAAGCCATGACCTGATAACACAAATGTTGAAATACTCTGCACATCACCTGCAAAGATCAGTCATAATAACGCATTCATAGCCTTTTGACACATGCCACACAGTGCCATTTACTGTATACCACACACAGAGTATGTTGCTGCAAGCTATATTCATCATCTCTTTATGTGTACCCACAAGCTATCAGATAAATCAAACCACACACCTGTCAGGCATGCTACACATAATATGCACAATACTCATAGCCTTTCAGGACTTACCACACACATTGTCTGTCAGTAAGGCTCTAGTCAACCTGGTCTTTGGAATCGGTGACTTGTAGTGTATCATCTTTTGATAGCGTTTCACCGTTGACTCTCCTTTTCAAAGAGCATACACGCAAGAGATGAGGGTTCAATAAAAATTTACCTCTTAGCTAGCAATTAGCAGAGTTTAGTTATAAAAAGGGCAGACCTATACTTCATGAGCTGCTTGACAACAAAAGTAAGAAATACAAAAACAACAAACCTATACAATCAAAATGTAACAGACAAAATTATAATAAAGTAGGTTGATTAATAGATGGGTTTTAAACAAAGAAAGCTACATGATTTGATTCATTTTCTGAAATTGAACTAATGACAGCTATGTCTTAGTAATATTACGTGTAATTATCATTTACTACAATAAATTTATAATACTACATGTAGTATTTTGTACTAAGCAATGAGATGCCTGATTTCAACCTTTTCCAAATCAGCCGTCAAAGTATCAGGTAGGAGACAATTTAAATTTTGACTTATAGTAGAACTCTATAAAAACTTTGCATGACTAGACATCAAATATACTATGAAAACAAATCTAGGATGTGTGTCTTGAGCTCACAAGCGTGTCAGATTATGGCTACCTCCCTGAGCAATTTAGCAGAAATAAGAACACTGCACTTACCTGACTCGGCAATCGGAAAGCAATGACTTGGAGGCGTTTCATCTATATGAGACGAGTCAGGCTCTTTAGGACTGGCCTCAGTTCGTGCAGCATTCATTTCATACATCTCCTTTTTCTATTGTTCTGCCTCCAGAAGATCAATTAACAATATTTGACTATGCCATGGCATTTATTAATAGCTAAGCTAATATCCGATGAAGTCTCTCTACACTTAGAGGCGTATAATTTCACATTAGATCCCGACAAATTAACACTTGGGTTTGCGCGTGACAAACCGTTGTGTAGCACTTATAGCTATAGCAGAGACTATTCAAGAGAAGTGTTTTCAGAAGTTCCTAACTCTCCGCGTGGTGCCAACAACCTGAAGGAGCAATGGGTCTAAAGACTACCCTATGATTTGCTTGCTTTGAAGGCGTCATATTGGTTTACAAATGGCGAGTCATAGACAAACAAGCAGCCTAATTTGATTATTTCATCAATGTTCTTATTCAATCAAATATATGAGTTATACCTACGCATTGTTTATAAACACGCATTTGCTGCCTCAATAATTATTTTAGCATCTATTGATAGGTGCTGCCCTTACTGTTTCTTTTGTAGTCAAGAATTTAAATTTTTGGATCAGGGTTAAAATATTAGAGTGCGCTGACGTACCATGTAGCGTACTCAAATAAAAACTGAACGCTAGTACTTTAAAAAAAGAAACTTACCTTTTATAACGCTCCTTTGTGTTGATTTGACATAAGTCAGAGACATCTAGTTTAACATTGTTTCCCGAATTGGACAATTATATTACAACAAAAAAACAATAATTGAGAGTTTAAAAATATTATGGCAGACTTGAAATTTTTTAAGTTCTATTATATGAAGCAGCATGCTCTTTCCTTACCTTACTTACTCTTTATTTACCCTAAAGTATTCTTACAACTTCACTACAAAGGAAATAATCTATAGTTGTCCGCAGCAAAGCAGTTCATGCCCAAAACAAACCATTTGATAGAATGAATATCTTATCAAAATTCTGTCTGTTAATCTTCAAAATACGGCTTCCTTACCTAAGTAGTCTACCCAAACAAGGATGCCTTATTTATCAAGTAGAGACTAACTTAAGGAGAAAAGAGATTAAGAGTAAACTCACAGTAACCAAGTACTATAGTTTTATATGTGAGGTAAAAAGTAGTTAGAATGATCTGGTAGTTTTAACAAGAAAGGATTTAGTGTTCGCTAGAAGTGACATTTAAGGAAAAGTATCCAGTATCAAGTGTGGGTTAAGTCTGAAAAAGTGAAATTATCAGCACACGTGACTTGTATTGACAGAAATTCCAATGCTAAAGAGAATTCTGTATCATTTGTGACTCATTCTGAGTTATATGAATAGGATGTTCTTCTTTTAACTCTGACCCTGGCAGTTTCTGCTTGCAGATGGTTAATAGGAAACTTCACTTTGAGTGCTGCCAAGGCCCTGCCAAGGTGTCTTGTATGGAATTTAGGCCAAACTTTGGGTAAACAGTGCTGCATCAATTCACATTAGAGATCTAAATGTCAAATAAAGTTTTATAACTCAATCCATGGTTTAACGTGTTGTTGCGAGGGTTGAAAGAGAGAAATCTTTGCTAATATTAATGTTATAGAGACAAGGAAAAATGTTATTTTGAGTTGTTAGCGGTGAACTTTATATTTTTAGTTTTAAAAAATTACAGCATATTTGACTTGCCTGGTTTATAAGACCTAGATTTAGTTAGTTAGTAATCTTTTATTTTGCTGATAACAGAATAACAAAAAGCCTCTATTTGCAGGCATATTATCCAATAAAATGGAAACTGTATAAGTATACTGAATGCAAGATAGTAGTGAACAATTCATGTTTAGTTTGAGATTATTTGTGTAAAAATTAAGACAATTTACATGAGAGGATGACTTCAAATAAGTAATGCAGGATAACTTAAATACAAAAATAAATTGATTGATACTATATATAAGGGTTCAGGTCTGAAGAATAGATTCTCTATGAGTATTGGTTGTGGCAAGATTGATTGTTAATTCATAATTGGATGACTATAATAGGGTCTGTATCATCTGTCTGTGTAAGTATCATTGATGTTTACTTCTATGGTTTATCTGCAGTGGGTTAATTATGTTTTCAATTGACTCCGCGCTTTCATGTACAAATTCTAACAGATGTTGATAGTTGTGAGGGCTTGGGAATATTTTCTTTCTTAGATTGGTGTAATTGCTGCATCTGTATAGGCAATGGTCTACTGGTTCGTCCTCATCTAGGCATGTGCATGTTGTGTAAATGTTAAATTGAGTTTGTATAAGTGATATTGTAAGGTTGTGTGGCCTGTGAAGAGCCCGGTTAAAATTGATATTTGTGTCGTTGGTAATATAAATGGAATAGGGTTTGTCTCCAGATGATCTGTTTCTAAGTCCTTCAATAAACCGGTGGAACAGTGTCCTGTTATGAGATGAGTTTTCCATCGGCGTTGCCGATCATTAATTAGTTGCTTTCGAATAGTGGATCTTCTAAAATGACTTGCTGGCATATCTGCTATGGTTGTGTTTCTACCATTTAGGCTTACAGTGTGAGAATGTATTTTCTTTTGAAGTTTACTTTTTGTAGATAACAAAGCTTTTGCAAAATAACTTTGTCCTATTGCCATTCTACAGTATATGTATATGTCTCTGGAGACTCAGCTGGAGGTATGTTTGTGATATGGTGGAGTGCTTCCGTCGAGGGATTAGTCTTTGCTCCTCATATGTCTTCCAAACAACTACGGAAAGAGATGTCAAAGATCTAGATTTGTGATACATTTAATAAGAGAAGGAGATCGGTGGGTTAACCGATTGATTTTTTGACTTGTTTACATTTAGGCAACATATAACTAAATAGGCTATGGGCCAAGCAGGCAAAAGCTCTAGAAATGATGTTCCGTTGGCACCCCCTTTAAGTGGCAATTTCTGCAGTGATTTAGACTAATTTGGGTATGGACAATTCAAAACTGAAGAGTTGCCGCAGCTGCCATTTCCACTTCTATAAGAAATTTGATAAAAATGATATTTTAAGATTTATTTCCCCGTAAATAAGATTCCTTCCATAGAAGCATCAGATTTGCAACTTTTATCCTAATTATTTGGCAGTGATTTAAAATTTTAGTGGTAAAGTCAAAATTCATCTTCTATCTATTTTCGAACTTTCCATGTCCTACGATTGTTACACGCACATGTAAACTATATACATGTATATACGAATATGTACATGTGTATATAATTGTATGGTTTAATAGCTTTCTTTTACAAAAGAAATTCAAAACACTATAATTATATTTTATAACCTGACACTGATGAATCATAGAAAATAATAAGATACAAGATAAGTACATTCATGGTTTGAGCTTTGACATGACTTGTGTAGCCCATATACATGGCTCTCAAGAAATTAATTTGATAAACATTGCCTAAGCACACAGGTCAAACACTTAGTCACTGTCTAGAAAGCTGACAAAAACACTTTTTCAATAGCCTGAAAGACCTTTTTCCAATGGTGTATGCCTTCAGCTTGCTTGCAAGGGCTATTAGATTCACAAAACTTGCTATCAGAGACTGACTAACAGCAAAATTGAGCTTGGTAGGAGAAAACACAGTGAGGTGAGTATTTTTTTAGACTTGCGATACTTTACCACTGAAACATTTAAGGTGAGATAACGGGACTTATAATTATTCTATAAAATTATTATTATGTAATGTAAGTACATAACTAATAATCATTATTAAGATGGAAGGAATGCAGACATTGTAATCTGTAAAAACCAGTAGTGGTGGCTACTGATCATGATGCTTGTATTCAGTTTAAAAAATAACTAAATTTCAATCTAGCCAGGCATTAACCATTAGTCTTGCCCTCATTTATCGAATGAAAAATCATGCATGTATTCACTCTAGTTTATTGGTCTAAGCTGATTAAGTGGTGATGATTTCCTCAGTCAATGTTGTCCTGGCATTCATTTAGCCACATGAAAAGAGTTGGAAACCTGCTAATCATGATACACCTTGTCAAGATGAAGATGAGCTACCAAAGAAAATCACAAGATTCAATTCTGCTGTCCACTTATACACATCAAGACCTACATTTAAACATGTATACATGATTTGTGAAAAGAAGGTGTGGTACTACTCACACAAATCAACTACATACATGTACTTGCAAAGCTGTCCTTCATGTGGCCAAAACTGTGTCTGCTGGTATGTCCATCTATCTTGTAAATTAACCTAAGATATGATTTCTTCAGTTGCTTTGGCTATGATTAAGTAATTGATAAGTAATTGATGAGCCCATAATTGTTTTGCAGACCAACTTGTACTGGTATGGCACCAATGATTGGCATCATATCGCCCTACAAGAAACTACATGTATGGACCCCAACAATGGATTTAAACTCTTAGTGACATCATCAAGCATGGTTTTGCGTAAACAACTTGCTAATTTTGCGAACAGTGCACCTGTCTACATATGCAGATGGGTTGAAGAATGCTGCTACCATCAAACAGGAAGAACGTGTATTTTG
The DNA here is from genome assembly GCF_963576615.1 of Watersipora subatra. Taxonomy (NCBI): domain Eukaryota; kingdom Metazoa; phylum Bryozoa; class Gymnolaemata; order Cheilostomatida; family Watersiporidae; genus Watersipora; species Watersipora subatra. The sequence continues at coordinate 29,618,376 of NC_088708.1, read as the reverse complement.
TAGATCCTTGATCAAGATGTGGTTGCTTTAGAGATGGCCTCTCATAACCAAGTGTTATGACAGGTATATCTGCGTAATGCTCGATACACAACTGCGTAATTGGTGAAAATGTTGATCAATCTTGCCTCAACAGAATCAATTAAGATTGTTCACTACTTACCTATGGTATCTTGGAACATTTTATATAGAGGGACAAGCAGAGAGCTGTGCCTCTAATTGCAGTTTGTGGATATTACAGCCCAGATTCCCAGATGGCAACTGAGTTAGAAACCTTCTCAGAGGACTAGTTCATATCTATAGCAGACATGATCAAACTACCATAAATGCAGTCACTCCAAGCTATTGAGGAGATGGGCCATCCTTGTGGATGGCATGGCGCTTATCCAAGCCCTGCCTGCCAGTCCCATCCCTTTAACATTCCGTCAACTTGCTGAATGCTGATACCATTCTTGATGTGCTTATTGCTCATACTAAGAAGTACAAGGCTGCTTGTGTGGATTTTGTGATCACAAACTTTTGCAAGAATAGAGCTAGTAATGTTACTAAGCTCGGAGATCAACTTCCAATGTGAAAACCTCATAGGTTTGCACGATTTCTCTAGCTGTGATGCAGTTTCATCCTATGCAGGCAAAGGGAAAAAGAGTCATAAAAAACTCATCAAAACAGAAGTCGACACTGAAAATCATTTAAGTTTTGGGGCAACTTTATTTTCTCTGTTAAACTTACACATGCAGACTCTATGACCAAGAAGATAGCACCCAGAAAAATGGCACAGACTTCAACTGACTAAGAGACAGGCTTTTTGTGTCTAGGTCTAGGCCAGTCAGTCCCTCCCTTCAATCGCTGAAAAAACATGTACATTGGGTCAATTATGTAGCAGCTACCTACATGTATATAGAAAGAGGCAACAACATAACTTGTCAATGTACCATTTCCTTCTTTACTTCAGCAGATACTGGGTAAGAAAAACGATGAGTATGCAGTATAGTGTCATACCAGAATCATTGCCACACCTAATATTCTACAAGCAGTTTTATGGGAGTGTCAAAGATCCAGGTGCCGAGGGAACTGATGTGCCAGTATCATGGCAAAGCTACTTCACACAGAGCTTTGCACATGCGTGCACTAAGACAAAACTGAAGCGAGAGTAGCAGAGGATGCCGATGGTGAGGATAATGACTAAGAACTCAACATATTGAACAAATAGTTAGAATATGCGACATTTTGAAATATTCCAGCTCCTTTTGTCAGACTGTTGATATTAGCTACTAATAATACTACTAATAATCATCACCATGTTCACACTGCTTGCAGCGTTCTTATTATTTTCTATGATTCATCAGTGTCAGGTTATAAAACATAATTATAGTGTTTTAAATTTTTTTGTAAAATTAAGCTATTAAACCATACAATTATATACACATGTACATATACATATATACATGTATATAGTTTACATGTGCGTGTAACAATTGTAGGACATGGAATGTTCGAAAATAGATAGAAGCTGAATTTTGACTTTACTACTGACATTCTAAATCACTGCCGAATAGTTATGATAAAAGTTGCAAATCTGATGCTTCTATGGAAGGAATCTTATTTACGGGGGAGATAAATCTTAAAATATCACTTTTATTAAAATTCTCATAGAAGTGGGAATGGCAGCTGCGGCAACTTTTCAGTTTTGAATTCTCCATACCAAAATTAGTTTAAATTACTGCAGAAATTGCTACTGAAAAAGGGTGCCAACGAAAATGCAAGATAAACTGCCTCGGCCCATTGCCTAAAGTGCAGTGAAGGCAACTCCTTGCTAAGCTAAGTTGAAAGATTGTTGCTAAGATTCAGTTGAAAGGAGTTGTTATTTCTATCAACATCTACGACAGAAAAAAATTGAGCTATTCATCGAGTCAATGAAGTCAATCAAGCCAGTACTATGTCAAGGATGCGCGTGACGCTCAGAGAATGGTCTGTTTGTTAAATTCTGTTATACATTAGGATCGGCATTATTTATTTAATTGCACGAGTCATACAAGACAAGTTAACGTATATTTGGTGATTGCTGTTTCTAAACAAACAATATAAAAAACCCATAATTATGTGTTTGTAAATATAAAGCTAAGCTACCATTTTGTAACAGTTTCCCAATTTATCATTCTGTAACTAATAAAAATTTGATAGTTGCTTGTAACTGCGAAATTAACGACCTTTATAACAAGAATCTGTTTTGCTGTTACATTTCTGCAATTTCTTTCATGTATATCATTCTACGTTAATAGTTGTTAATGTTATTGCGTCTGTGCATTTTGTAATTTGAATTTATTGCTAGATTCAACGCAATAGCCAAGACTGAGGATGGAATCCCTACCTGCGGAACCACCAAATGATGGATGGATAGATATAACGCAGCAGTTTAAAGAAGCTTGCCGTGGCCTGGATGTTGGTGAGCTCGTGCATGATGCGAACTTTGGCCTGTTTGAAGGTATGTCAGCCTTCGAAATGATGGATCCAAAGATGGACTCAGGAATTATTGGGCTACCAACGAGTCAACCTAGCAAAGCCATTTCTGATTTGAAGCTTAGTGGCTTTTCTATTTTGGAGATAACAAGTATTGTGGATGGTACGCTTTGCTGCATTGCATCTTGGTTGGAAGGCGGTTCAATGGCTCAGACAGTATTTGCTAACATTTATCTCCATAATCCGGTGCTTATAGAAGACAGGATACTAAAGGCTCTGTCTTTAGGCATGCTAAAATTAGTTGCCATATGCAAGGACTGTATTACATCTACCGGTGTTTATGAGGACGAGCACTTTCAGCCATCCACTCACGGCTTTCAACTGGCTGACACTGTCACAGAACTCAGAATTATGGGTAAGGGAATAAGCTGTTATAGATGGCTAATGGCAAGCCATCTTTATTAGTATTTATAAGTTTTGTTGCTGTAATGTTTGTCTAACCAACACTTTCATGTATTTGTGATGGAAGGGCTAAAGTAGCCCAATGTTGGAAAGATGTATTCATGGTGGTTTAATATATATAACATATTATATAATATGTATAATATATAATATAATAATTCAAGTAAGTGGTTAGTGAGCAAGATCAAAAACATTAGAGTATTTTTTAGGTGTAATTAATTTTTGCTAAAGGCTGGTTTGCATGATCGCTGTATGTCGGAGTTGTTCTCTCGATGATTACTCATCTACTATGTGCGGTTAACCGATGACATCGCCAATGCAACGTGGATATGTTGGGAAACATTGCAGCTGTCAAGCTTTTTTGATTGCCTAGCATCCACGACAGTCTGTGCAATGTACACTACTTTGGCGATGATGCTTGGATGTTGCGGGCGGATTGCTAACGTTATATTTCTTTCATAATGGTTGCTGTGGGACTAGTTTTTTTGTCGCTTTAGCGATTGAATTGTTTCAAGACACTATGTTGCAAACAATTCGCTGATGGGTTTGTGATAGTGGGAGCAATGTTCTCATAAACGATTACTGATGTACCGTGGGATTAATGTCAACATACTACGATATAGTGTTAACCAGCATTAGCTATGGCAAATAATTTTCAACTGTTCATTGCGAGATGCAGAATATTAAGAGTTGTCCTCTTTTTAAGTAAAAAACAAATTATTGCAAAACCTGTGGGAATTTGTTTATGTTAACCCCATAATATGAAGAGGCTAAAACTTTATGCATGTAGTTGGGTATATTTCTCTGATGCATTGCGATATTGTAAATGTCATAATATAGACTGAGTGAGTTCATGATTTTAGGCATGCTAAAAGAGGCAGAAGATGAGTTGTCTAAAAGAGTTCGCAGCATGAAATCAAAGCTGCAAGAGAAGGTGGAAGATAAAAGTGGAACAGCTATTAATGAAGAGCTTATCAATCTTAACGGTCTAATCGCACGACTTCGCATCATTAAACAATTCATCTCTGCTATTCTCGCACTGAAATACTCTGGTAGGTACGACTGCTGATCTACTCGGTACCAACTGCTGACGCACTCTTTGCCAACTTCTGACCTACTTTGTGCCGATTGCTGACGTACTCTGTGCCAATTAAAATAAATAAATAGTAAAAATACACACATAGCCTATGACTTAAAATTTAAGCAAATAAAAATGTATGTGGTCTATGATGATATGTATGATCATATCTGTTCTGATTGTTATCTTGAACTAGTAAAAAAAACGTTCAGAATTCAGCCTACACAATCATTCAGAAATAATTTTACAGGTGTTTAGTTTGCATATTTGAAATGAGGACAAAATAAGGATTAATTTAATATATAATTTATGGCTATTGGCAAATTCACTTAGTAACGATGTTGTAAATGAGAAGTTTAGTTTTCTAACGAAGGGGTCCAGTGTATTTTACACACTATTGTATATAATCATATACGTGTGTGTAATACAGCCTGCTAGTAGCGGTACTACTACGAATCATATTGTTGTATTCATCTAAATAGAAAGAAAAAATTATTTTACCAAATATTCTGGATCAATGGCCTCCAGAGTTTTGTGCATAATTAATGTTCATATGATATCAATGGCCCATACTAAGATATAGATGTTATTTTATTTACATTCTGCTAATAATTTAGACTTCTCTCTTGTCATAGTTTATCTAATGGCCCTTTTTTGTTTAATATCTCTCATGCATTCCTACTGAACTCACGTTCAACATTAAGTCTGGTTTTTAGGTAACATGAAAGCGTACATAGAAATCTGTAGATCATTGAATCATGGGCTCACTGTTTGTGCTATATTGTGTCACAGGAAATCCTGTGACAGAGGAGACAGTGAAGAAGGGACTTGACAAACTGCAGGAAGCTATAGATATTGTTGCTAAGGAGGTCGAAGGAAAGCCATCAGTAGATCCACTGTCTTTGCCCATGTTCGATATTTCAGCCACTTCTCGGTTACTCCCTCCGAGCTTCCCACGAACTGTACAGCTCATGACAATAGTTGGTACTCTTGAGCTGCTCTCTAGCACATGCACTCATCTTCAGACAATCAACAGCATGCCTAAGAAGATGGGTCTCCTCGAGACTATGGACTTCTTTGATAACCTCAGCTATGATCAACTTAGCATTCTCATTAGATCTCTCCTGCTTTACCACTACATGCCTACAGGCTCAGGCAAAGTCTTCAACAAATATAAGCTTACAGATCTCATTGTTGAGGAGTTGCGGGCGTTCAATGCCCCACCCTCTTTTAACCCCGCTTACAAATCTACTCTGATGGTTGTTGAACCGGTGCAGTTGGTGCTCAATGCATTTCTCGGCAGTTCTGCGCATGTTCTTGACAATTTGTTTGTTGCCAAGTGCAACACTCGTGCGCGTCAGAGGGAAAGACTTGCCGTATTGCTAGAGGAACTAGGGCTACTTCAGTCGGATGCGGAAAGAGTCGATTCTGTGGTGGATGGCGTGATTAGAGAAAAACTTGGAGAGAGAGCAGTCGGTCATCAAGCATCGTCTATCGGTATCATTACAATTGTCTGGCTTATTTAGTATACACGTTGAACATGTGAAAAAGAAAACAACGGTATTATCTTTTTCAAATATCCGCAATACCAATGGAGTGTATGTAACCTTGCGGTTTGACTAGAATTTTTAACCACATGCTGGTAATATGCTAAGTCTATTGTTAGTAGTGACACTATAAGTCAGGTGTTTGTTATTTAATTAATGTTTCCTTAGGTAACTAAGAATCCTTCAAGTCACATGGTGCTTATTAATATAGTTTCGTCAAAGTATTTATCATTGCAAACAGTGCTGAAGATATTCAGTTAGCACACTGCCATGACATTGGTTCTTCCATTGGTCAACCGCTTTTATCTCTGGAGCTGACTTTATGTCGAAGAGCTCCAGGTCTATGAGCGTTCTCCGAGAGAATACACCTGTGTAAGAACAGCTACCTGGGTAATCAGTGATCAGTTCAAGTGCCTCGGAGATGGCCTCTAACTTCATTGCTGACCGAGAGAGCAATTTAAGGTTAATAAGAGGTGCTTTAACGGGACTTGAACCCAACCTTCGTGTGCAGGTTTGGTGCTTTAAGCTTTAGGTGACTAGGATGGCTACTATCATAGTTCTTAGATCAATTGTGATAATAGCAATCGTTTTCACCTAGTGGCTTACAGCACCAGACCTGCAAACAAAGGTAGGGGCTCAATTTCTATTGAAGTACCTCTTGTTGACAGAAGGGCTTTAACAGCGGTGCTCTCGGTTGGTCAGCAATGGAGTTGTAGACAGGTTCTCTCTTGGACCCACAATGTCCTGCGGTGTTTTTCTGCGTAAAATTGGTTTAGAGCGGTGCATTCTGCTCAGGTGCTAATTATAATGGAATGCATAGTTAACCACTCGGTTTACTCCTCCTCGAGTATCTTTCCATTTTGTACTCATTTCTCTAGACGCTGTGTGATGTTGTAGCGTGTTTTTCTACAAGCTTCCTGTGTTGTAGTACAGCAGTTCTAAGACCCTGTTGTACTACAATATATTTGTTCGTGCAAGGCAATGCATTTATTTTGCGTATTATAATACTATTATTTGCTCCCTAGGCACCTGGGTTCTGTTTTTAACCACCAAGACAATGCTCAAATACCTGACGCTGGGCATGGAGCTGCAACTGTTTGATGTCAGAGAATACTGCTACTTCTTCTGGTACATGTCAGAGGTAGTCCTACTATGGAATACTTCTTCCCTCTTCAGAGCTGAGAAATCTCTTACCGAGCCGTCCTTCCTCGAGTCTAAAGGTATTGCTGCTATGGATTTATTGTTGTCAACAAGTTTACTGCAAGAGCTTCTGTTCATCATTCAGCACCATGTTCTGCATACACATACTTATTAAAAGGTTTTTGTTTAAAGTTGATATTTGGCTAGTGAAACTGGCAGCAGTTTAATTTCGGGAACGAGATTGTAAGATGTCGGATAATTTTATTGTCTTACCGATGAAAAGTTAGCTAAATTGTTTAAAACAGTAGTAGATTATCTAGCAGTAAGTCCATCCATGTTCCGGATTTGTTTCATTAGCAGTCGGATCCCGCGGGTGAGTGTTTAAGAGGCGAGTTCTCATGAACCAGGCGAAGTTTTAAATGAACTATTTTTAGCGATCTGGTAGAAGGCACAGTGCATAGACATGTGAAGTTTGGATGAAATCAGCCAAAAAAATGTGTAAACGTGTGGCGTTTATGCATACTAGCACCCACACTCACAATGATGAAGTGCGATTTTTAGTATACATGTAAATATTTGTTACATTGTTGGAATAATGAAATTATGATATTAATCTGAACTACGCGCCCTTGCACTCTATCCACGTGCATGCAGGGGGGTAGAAACATTTAGCACATCAACAGACAGCTGATGAATTGATCAGTCTAACGTTTGACTATTCAAAGAGTTGTCAAATGTTTTGAAATGTGATCTTAGTTTGTTCACATTATAATGACAATATATGGAGTTATGCATCCTTGTACTGGTATCATGTAATGTAGAGTTATGCATCCTTGTACTGGTATCATGTAATATGGAGTTATGCATCTTTGTACTGGTATCATATATCAAATATCACAAAGCTGTACGGATCGACAGGTGTTTTGCTTACATTAGTTCAGGGCATAATCACTATGTTTCCATGATGCGCAGTGCTTCGGAGTTGCGCTATCTCCGAATCATGGAAACGGCGTCTTCGCACTGAAATCACTGCGCACTGATCAGTGCGAAGCCAGTGCAAATTCGCAGCAAGGAAACAGCGACTGCGCAGTGGCTGCGCATAGCTCTCATGCCGTGGAGACGGATTCTTCGAGGGCCATAAACTAGTACAAAGGTTGTCCTGCTAATCTTGTTTTTTTACTATTCTTCTGATCTTCTTTCACCTAAATTTAATTATGGTCTGCATTCACGAGGATGATGAGGTGATTACTTTCCTGGACTTTGTTATCGATGCCAACACTTCAAAAAATAGGTGGCAAGTCCTAAATTAACGTTTAAATAATATATTACTTAAAAATACTTATTAAAAATATATTACTATGTAAAAAGTGTTGAATAGTATCACAAGGTTTGTAAAACCTTGTGAATGTGTATTGTAAATAAAAGTATAATGACGACAGAATCATAAAAAGACCGTTTATGACGTTCGGTATCCGTGATCGATTCTATTTCTCCATCAGGCGATTCGATTTATACAATTTCTCTTCTCTGGCTAATTTGCGGTATTTGCTGAAAACCACTGCGCAGCATGGAAACGTACAATCCCCTCGACTTCGGAGGGGACTGCTTCGCAGTACTGCGCACCATGGAAACATAGTGATTGTTGTGAGGCTGGACTTGAAAATGGTAACTATCATACCATCATCCATTTTAATCTAGCCCACAACTTTTACTTTGGAGATGTATTGATAAGTGCACAAATGTGAGTTTGGTTAACCAGTGCTAGGTGTTGGGGAAATTATCTCGTATAAACAATAGAGCGTTAGCCTGCCAATGGCATACTCATTTGAAAAGCTGCTTTATGTGAACTTGGCAGCGTTTCAGGACCATGTCAGGCAAAGACACGCTTATTGATTCTTAAGTCAGTTCGATTTTGTTTGCAGAATACAGGTTTTATTGTTGATGCCCACTTTATAATATTTGGTTGCCAAGTTTATAGTTAAACACAGAGCTCTTTCAATTTTGGAAATTCATATTATTTTCAGATAAAATTAGACATAATTAGACCAAGAGTTATTGGTAGGTTGCCCTTTTTGTGTGCAAACTCACATGTATCGTCATGTTCTGCGTTTAGATTAAAGCCATTTCTGGGTTTGACAGACTTTGTACTCTGTTTTTACTCCAACAGTAAACTAGTTAACAGTGTTTACTAACAGTAAACTAGTTAGCGGTGTTTGCTACTAGCCCCTAACACACTGTTGACACTTTGCTAGCTGGAGGCGGAGCAAAGAAGAAGAACAAGCAGAAGAAGACGAGTAAGACGGCTGGAGTTCACCAAGAAGAGCTGTTGAGTGCCCGGTGCAAGCAGCACATTGCCAGCGGTCTCTACAAGTTATTGCTATCCCTAAAGTCAGGCAAAATGCTTCCTACAACTGGGGATTACACGTATGACAATGAAAAGGTCAGTGAATGGGTACCTGCATGATACGCTAGAGATACAATGTGTTTTTAATGTGTACATTTCAGTATTTTTGTACTATTGTTTATAACATCTGATTTTTATATAACTTCTAAGCCATTGCATCAAATGTATCGGGTTGTCGTTTGCAGGAAAGTTCACCAAGGTATTGTAGTTGAACACGCTGTCTCACTATGCATCATACGACTGTTCAGCCTATCATATTTTTTACAAAAGATCATGCGCGGATGTTGATAAAATTTTACCTTCATTCTTAAAGTTTTTGACCAAGGCTATGCAGTCAGCTTGAGTTTTTTTGCCATGTTAACAATTGTCATTAACAATGCAATATTATCTAAAAATAGGGCTTGTAGGAAAAAATGGGTAAAATGGTTTATATTTGTTGGTGAACTGTACATTGTATTGCTGTAGTTGATGCTTGATCACACTGTACACCAGTTTATTATCTGGTTAGTTTTGTCTCTCGCATCATGAGGCGGTTGATCGCTAACCTCTTGGGTTGCCAGCTAGCCTCATTGTTAGCCCCAGGATATAATATTAAATGCTTCACTATGAATGAGAATTATAACATAATTGAAGTATGCGTTTTTCTTCAGGTTCGTTATACGCACCGCTTCAGCCCATTTGCAGCGATAAACTTCCCCCAGCTTGTGCTGTACGAGTCCTACCTCGGTGCTGTCGGCCAAAAAGAAACAGCAGAACCAGCCGTAATCATCGACTTCTTCGGTCAGTCATATAGAAACTTTGAAACTGCCCGAAATATCCTTGAAATGGACACGATGAAAGGCAACTCCGAGGCTGGTGTGCTGCTCAGCATCGCCAAGAACAATATGGTTGTGGCTAAAATTCTGGTGGACAGTCTGCAGAAGAATGTTCCGCGCTCAGTAAAGTTTGACTTTAGCTCCCATAGAATCTTTCCAATGGTTAAATTTTCATAGCAAGATTGGCAATCTAGTATTTGAATAATATATTATATTATGATATGAGCATGTCTTACAATGAAGGCAATCTATGGATTCTAACAGAAATGGATGCTTGTGAATGACAATAAAAATATTAAAACCAGTTATCCATATAGCATCGTATCACAGTGTATGTTATCCATACGATTTAGTATCACAGTGTGAGTTATCCATATGATATCGTATCACAGTGTATGTTATTCATATGATACAGTATCACAGTGTGAGTTTTACATACGATATTGTATCACAGTGTGAGTCGCAAAAATCTTTACCTCTTGTTGGGTGAACAAAAAGTATCGACAGTCCGTGCTGTTACATCTGCAACCTTGATTGGCGTGTTCTTGTATAAACTATTTACACTAGCGTCGTGGATCGATGAGACCTGGCCATCTAGAAGGCCTCTTCTATTTAGTAGGCCTGAATGTGGATACTCTTCCTCATTCCCATGCACTCCACTTCGTCCACAAAGAGTGTAGTAGCTTTAGTTTCTATGTCCTCCTCCAAGTCTAGCTGGTTTCTGATCAGTCCTTTGAGAGAGGTTTCTGCATCTACTAGCCTTTCCTTTAGCCTAGCTACGGATTCATTCAGCTCATTTACCTGTAGATGTAAACCGTTAAATGCACAGCTGTTCAAAATTGCACTGGGAGTGAACTACATGGAGCTAAGTTTTGTGGATGAAAGCTTTGAGTTTGATAAGTGCCAGTGATTAATAATTTTGCACAGTTAATGGGTGTAACCTTACCTCCGCGATGAGACGATATTGAACTGGGTCTCTGCAGAGCTCAACATTAGGTCGATCCTTTCTGGTGTCCAGCCTTGTGTGTGCCACTTTCATATTAGGCTCCTTATCATCTATTGCTTTCTCTAATCTGGCAATGTTCTCCTCAATGTCTTGAATCTGCTTGATCACCTGTATATAAGATTTATTTTGTGCTTTCGGTATCTATTTTAATTTCATTTATGCATAAACAAGCTTATGCATACCGCAATACTTACCCTAGACAAATGCTCCTCTAGCTTAGCCTTGGTTTCTTTGGTTTCTCTGATGCGTTTGTCAAAGCATAGATCAGTTTCTGCTTTCTGTTTATTCATGTCATTGGCCGCCTGTTGAAGAATGCCATCAGTTATAGAACGCAGCTGCTTGCTGCTCATTCGTTCCTGTTCAGCTTTGTTTATGTTGACGTTGGAGTAGTCCTCCCATTCTTCAGGTGTCACAGAACTAAAAGATCGCTATATATGCAGGAGTATTGTGATATAACAAATAAACTTATTCTATAAATGAAAAACCACAATCAATAGTATTGATTGCCAATTATTATAGCAATACAGTGCGCTTTCTTACATTCTTCAGTAATGGTGTAATGCTTTATATCAATTTAGGCAAAGGATCACACTTACTTGGCTTCTACCTTTGCTGCATTTGGGTTCAAGTGAAGCGACTGCATGTGGTTTTTCATCTGAGAGCACTTGTCATCGAGACCTTCCGCTGAAAACTTATCCTTCAAATCCTTTTCCAAGTTGTAAATAGCTTTTCTGTTCAGCCTACAAAAGCCAAGCTAATGACTTGACTTCACTAGATCAGAGATATTGGATTTGGTAAAAACAGTGCACAATGAACATACGTATACATTTCCTAGAAGTAGGGTGGTTTGGCTGAATAACTCACCTGACTTGCTCAGTTGCCTGATCAAGGGTTTTTTGAAGCATTTGCTGCACTCCTTGAATTGTTTCAATTTCTTTGATTAAGTTTTTCTGAACATCATCATGGACCAGATCGATCTTGATTCTCTTCTCTCTGCAAAAGCGTTATTTGTTTCAACTCAGCAGTTATGAATGTTATGCTAAAATTATGATTTCTAATACATATCTACATATATCTATGCAAAAATAACAAGCTTCAAGACTTAATTATCAAAAGTTACCTATTAGCTAGGCATTGCTGGGCTATGTGTAGAGGATCAGCTGTCGATTCCAGGGCTTGAGCAACTCGGTTTTTGAAAGCTAGTAATGCGTCAAGTTCAACTTTGAGATCATCGAGTTTCTTTTCTAGTTCTGCTTTCCAGTACTTAATGTCATCCAGTCGTTGTTCTAAACAAGCAAAACTATGCCTAATGGTTCTCACTCGCGCTATATTACATAATGATGAAAAGTTTTTGCAAAGCTTGTTCGTATCCTTTTGAAAGTTTGTTTACTTTTTTCTTACCTAGCTTCATGTTGACATCAGCCTGTGACTTGTCAGCACGATCTTGTGTTTCATTTACTAAGCGCTTAGACTCCTCTACCAGCCGCTCAGACGCTGCCCTTTCCTTTTCCGCATTCTTAAATTTGGTTTTGTTTGAGTGGGTCCACTCAGGATGCGAAAAGCGTTGAGGGGCTTTAAGTACACTTGCCATTTCTAAAAAACAACTCAGTTTGTGTTAATGTCAAAAGAGTTTTAATGAAATTATTTAATGGGATGAGAGTTGTAGAAAAGAAACCAATATTATTCCCCACATCTAACTTAAAACATCAAAACAAAGTTTAAACAACTAAACAACTTTCTCTCTTTCATTGATGAATGATTAAAAGTGACATGCTAAGTTTTTGATAATAGTAATCTAGTTTTTCTACAAAATATTACTTACAGTAATTAAGAGTCAAAAGTAGTTGCTAAAGGTTTGCTTCTACTAAGTAATTCCTAGTCAGATCATAGTTGCTGATAGACGCACAGACGAGTTTAACAGAAAAATATTTTCTAAGCAAATTGTATATGCATACATATATATTATCTTATGACAGCTACGAACTTACCTTTTTTTGTTTCTTAAGTGACCGTTCGTTAGAGTACACTACAGATGCTGAAACCTAATTTTGTTCAACTACGCTATTACACAGGAAATCGATGTTTGTAATACATAGCAACAGTCACCAAGAATACCTGTTATGGAGCGTGATTGGCGACTTGCAACATAGCGATTTCATTAAAAGTTTAGTTTAACGTAACGCCCCGCAAATGCAGTCAGTATTTAGCAAATAAAATTCAATTGGTTACAAACGACATTTAGAATGTCTACCGTGCTATCATTTGTATATTGTATTTCCTGCTTCATTTATTGAATTTAAAACGAATTATAGCTGTTTATTGAAATCATTTACAGAAAAAAATTAATTGTAAATGTTTATTAATAGAGTGAGGGTGACAAACTACGTAGTTTGTTTTGACCAGATTTCTTAACAAGCTTGATTTGTTGGCTCCTGCTTTCAAAACGACTCGCTGACCTTACTTATATTTTGCATGATTTTCCAAACTACTAATTACGCGTATAGTTTGGCTTTAGTTCGTTAAAGTACATGTATACATAAAATATTGTTTTTTTAACTGCAACTTGGACTTTATTTTTTACCTTTGTAAATTCGAGCCGAAATTTTATTTTAAAAATAAAAATTCTACTTTGGCTGCAAAGTTTAATTTTACTAATGTAAGATTTCCAAAGTAGTCTTACATATGAAAACTACAATCCTGTGAAGACTATCTTCTATGTAAAATAACATAATAGAAGACCTCTCACAAAGATTTCCTAATGACCACATTATATTAACTGGCGATATGAACCTTCCTGGTATTGATTGGCTAAATATCACTATAAAGCCACAGTCACAAGACCGTGTTATGAGCAGAGAATTCACAGACTTACTAGCTCAGCACAATCTTCACCAGCTCATCACTCAACCCACACACATACATGGTAATACGCTTGACCTGATCTGTACAAACCAACCTGAGATGATCCAGTCACATGAAGTCATATATCCTGTGTGGCAGATTTGTTACTCCTCGTATTATACAGCTCATTTCAAGTGCATGCTTACTTACATGATTAGTCAACCCCGCGCCATTAACCCGTATATGGTCATTATTACCATATATAGTCATTATGCCCTTATATGGGCGAGCTGCAACCTATATAAAGGAAGGCATAGCCGCAGTGGAGGGAGTTGTTTTGTAATCTAGTCAATACAATTATACACACACACACACTCTCTCTTCATTTCTCGCTTGAGCGGTCAGCAAGAATTAATGCCGGATAGTCGACCAGTATAGGCATCATCGGTCAGCTGGTTGACTACGGGGGTCAGCAGCTAAAGGTGCCCTGACTGGGTCGACCTAAGCTCGACCAGAGAGGTCGATCTAAGCTAATCAGACAACGGACCTTAGGGTTGACGTGGTCTTCTATAATCACATACAGTTATAGGCACGGCAAGCTTAATGTAAGCCGACCTGATCAGGTCGCCATTAGGTACACTGGTAGACCAAGACAAAAACCAGTACACTGGTGGCAGCAGTGGGATCGTCTGACCATGCCTGGAAGGCGGTCAACTAGGAGAAAGGCAGCTGAGGCTGACCTCCATCAAGCTGATCAGTATGGGCGGATGGCTGACGCCATAACTGAGGCTTTACGGCAATCTCGACCAGAGAGGGACTTCAAGCCCCCTAAGTTTGATGGCAGTGATGATGTTGAACTGTTCATCAGTCAGTTTCAGGAAGTAGCTGAAGCTAATCAATGGTCTGCAGGGTCAGCACGTCTGCACCTCAGAGAGGTGCTGAAGGACGGTGCTAAAAGCTGTAGCAGGGGAGAAACTACGGATGCCATCTTTGCAGCCCTGAGAACTAAATTTGGTCTGACAGTTAGAAAGGCCAGGAGTCGATTAAACCTCAAGAAGGAAGTCAAGGTTAGCTTGCAAGATCATGCTGTGGAAATAGAAAGACTAGCCAATATAGCTTATGCTGATCTCCCTGAGCACCATCGTGCAAATATGGCATTAGATGCTTTCTCCTTGACATTGGGCAACACCTATCTACAGAGGCATCTGTTAGCGGTGGGAGCACGGACTTTGGGAGAGGCAGTGCAGGCTGGAAATGACTTTCTGCAAATTCAGCCATTTAATCCTCGGTTGACCCAAAGGTCAACCATCATGGCTATAGAAGGGGAGGAAGAGGATGACCCCAAGGCAGCCCAGGTCGACCTCCCACAAGCTACAAAATCGGCTACGTTGGAAGATATCCTTGTAGCCCTAAAGGAGCTGACCACCTTGACGACGGGACTGGCGGTCAATGGTAGCCGACCCAGAAGCCAAGGTCGGACTACTCCAGAGCCGCAGCAGATCAGAAGGGCGACCAGCTGTTGGGAATGTGGAATAGTTGGACATGTCAGACGACAGTGTCCTCGGATGGCAGCTACCCAGCCAGCAAGAAACCAGCAGCAGGGAAACGGACATCGTCCACAGCAGTAGGGGGACATACTGACTGTGGACCCTCAAACCAGAGAAAGCCACCTTGGCAAACCCCACGTCGGACAGGTCGACCTCAGACCCCCCATGGGTCGACCTCAGTCCTACTACAAAACTCCTTTGACTCACTAACTGAGCAGCAAACAGAGGAAATCCAAATCCCAAACCCAGTGGTTACAGAAAAGCCCCAGACAAGGAGACGGCGTAAGAGGTGGCAGCACACCGGTCGGACGACTTAGCAGGTCGGTCCTGAGAGAGTGGCTGCGGACACCCTTTGGAAACCGTACAGTAGTAGCTATTTCTTACCTGGGAAGATTATGGGCCGACCTGCTCATTTCCTGATAGACAGTGGATGCACCTCCAACCTACTCAGCCGTCATGTCTTTGACCGGCTTCCCGCGGGGTTGAAGGCTCAGTTGGTAGAGAGAACAGACTATGGTACGATGGCTGACGGGTCTCGCCTAAACTTTCATGGCATGTTGACCGTACCCATCCGAGTCAGAAGTGTACAAGTGACTGTATCACTTCTTGTATGCCCCCTAAAAGAAGATGCCATCATCGGGATGCCATTCTTGACAGACCAATGCTGTGAGATGAATTTCCAAGAATCCACGTTGGTAGTGAATGGTCAGAAGCTGATCTGCACAGATCGGGACGGACGATCCTTGGTGAGCAAGGTGCAGGTTGTCCGTACCATGACACTTCAACCTCGGTCGGAGATGGTGGTTACATGCCGCCTCACGACCCACACCTCCCAACCCTTAGGAATGGTAGAGGGATCAGGAGATCGGTACATGGTGGCTGCCAGCCTCCACCTACCTGATGAGAAGGGAAGAGTGGCCCTGCGTTGTTTGAACCCGACAGATTCCCCTGTACAGGTAGCGTCAGGAACTGTGATTGGCAGCTACACAGGAGTCGATGAAACTGAAATTGGCCAGCCCTGGACAGAGGGGAGGGCCAAGGGAAGCGAGACCAAGCCAGGATACCCGGCCTGACCCAAAGGTGGCTCCTCACGTGAAAGAGCTGTATAGCCAAGCTATAGTGCACTGTAGGGGTGATTACGACAGACAACAGGTAGTTAGGCTCCTTGATCAGTATGCCGATGTCTTCAGTAAAGGGGATGGAATTGTGGGTCGGACTACCTTGGTCCAACATGAGATACCCACGATAACGGATGCTCAACCCATTCGGCAGACCCCATACAGGGTTGGCCGTGAGAAGGAAGCGGAAATAGATCGGCAGGTCTCCGAGCTGGCCAAACAAGGAATGATAGAGCAGGCATATGGAGCTTGAAGCTCTCCTGTGGTCCTGGTCAGGAAAAAGGATGAAACCTGGAGACTGTGCATTGACTATCGGAAGTTGAATGCGGTCACTAAACAGGACGCATATCCACTTCCTCGAATCGATGACAGTCTGGATGCTCTGTCAGGCAGCAAGTTGTTCAGCACTCTCGATTTGATGAGCGGCTATTGGCAGGTACCCTTGTCGCCGGGAGCGCAGGAGAAATCAGCCTTCATCTCGAGAAGTGGGCTTTGGAGATGGAAAGTGCTGCCTTTCGGGCTGACGTCGGCCCCTGCCACGTTCCAGAGGCTTATGGAGCGAGTGCTGCAAGGGCTCCACTGGAAGACGCTCTTGCTGTATCTGGACGACATCATAGTCATGTCAGCCGACCTCCAGAGTCACCTGTCTAGGCTGTCAGAAGTACTAGACAGGCTTCGACAAGCCGGCTTGAAACTAAAACCATCTAAATGTACCCTCATGCAGACGAAAGTGAAGTACCTCGGACATGTGGTGAGTTCAACTGGGGTAGCCACGGATCCGGAAAAAGTGGAAGCGATCCACAGGTGGTCGGAGCCAACCGATGTGACTCAGCTGAGGGCTTTTCTCGACACTACCGGTTACTACCACCGATATGTGCCCGACTACGCTTCGGTTGCCAAGCCCTTGACACTACTCACGGCAGAAGGGTCCACCTGGAAGTGGGGTCAACCTGAACAAGAAGCTTTCAGTCACCTCAAGTGGCTCTTGACGCATGCCCCTGTACTAGGCTACCTAGATCTGACCTTAGAGTACACCCTTGACACAGATGCCAGCAACGTCGAAACTGGGGCCGTATTGTCCCAGGTCCAACAAGGACAGGAGCGAGTTATCGCCTATCACAGCAAGACGCTCTCCCCTGCGAAGAGGAACTACTGTGTCACGAGGCGAGAACTCCTGGCGGTGGTGTTAGCCGTGAAACATTTCCGGCCCTATTTGTACGGTCGAGAGTTTGTCATCAGGACCGACCATGCTTCCCTAGTCTGGCTGCACCGGAGGAAGGAACCTTCCTGTCAGATAACCCGGTGGTTGGAAAGCTTGTCGGAACACAGATACAAGATTGTGCACCGAAAGGGAGAGAAGCATGGAAATGCTGATGGCCTGAGTAGGCAACAGTGTGAAGACTGCAAGCAATGTGCCTCAATAGATAGACGAGATGGTGGGCCTCCCCGCTCGGAGATCTGTAAGGAATTACAGGAGGGGATGATTCCATCAAGTCGAGTTCCCACGGGAAATCTGGATGAGATTGAGTGGCCACTTCTGCCCCAACAACCCCAGAGATGGAGGAACCAAGCAGTGGGCGTCCCGGCAGATGTGGAGATTGACCAGGTCGGACCCAACAGCGGGCCTCGGAGGGACAAGGAGGCCGGCCCCAGGCCAATCCAGGAGGGCAACCTTAGTGTAAACAAGAAGGTCGACCAAGGCTTAGGCTAGCCCCCCCCCTATTATGGAAAAACGGCCCTCCGCACAGACGAAAGCTGACGAAATTGTTGCGCTACAAAAGAGAGCAGAGACAGCAATCGGGAAAATTTACCAGGCAGTGTTGGCTGGTAGACCCATAGATGCCCAAGTTTTACAACTAGGCGACCCAGAGTTGAAGAGGCTAGCTAACATGTTTTCACAGCTACGGATCGATCCCGACGGGGTCTTGACAGCGACAATCCCAGGAAATGGTAGAAGCAAAGCAGTCGCCGTCTGCCCTTTACCTGTGCGGCAAGACCTAATCTGGGAGACACATAGACAAGCCCACAGTGGCGTAGATCGGACACTAAAAAGGGTCCAGTTGGACTGGTATTGGCCAGGAATGACCAGTGACGTACGTCGGACGGAAATGTCCTGTGAAGTATGCCAACAGGCCAAACATGGCACTGGTGCAACAACCTTCAATAGACAGAGGCTCTATGCTGGTCGACCGTGGCAGAGATTGGCTGTAGACCTGGTCGGCCCCCTACCCTTAACCACCCGAGGAAACATCTGGGCTCTTGTGATGACCGACCACTTCACTAGGTGGTCGGACGCTATCGCAATCCCAGATGCCACCGCGCCTACCGTGGCCAGTACGCTGGAGGAAAGGGTTTTCAGTTATTTCGGATTGCCAGAAATAATCCATACTGATCAGGGGGCCCAGTTCGAATCCGACCTATTCCAGGAGCTGTGTCGACTTTGGGGAGTCGAGAAGTCAAGGACGACTCCATACCGGCCTGAAGGTAACGGTATAGTCGAACGAAATAACAGGATACTCGGAGACTCCCTGCGAGCCCTCCTTACTGGAAGAGGACAGGAGGAGTGGGATCTCGTGTTACCACATTTAATGAGAACACTGAGGGGGATTCCCCATTCAGCCACCAAAGAAACTCCAAATTACATGATGCTCGGTTGGGAGTTGCGCCTCCCTGACCAACTCCAACATGGGAGTTCAGTGGAATCTTTTCAGAGTACGAATGAGTACGCTATTGCAATCCAAGATCGGCTCTTACAAGCCCATGAGCTTCTCAGGCACAGGCAGTTAGAAATCGTGGCGGAAGACACCACTGAACCACCACTGTTTAAGGCTGGCGACCTGGTCTGGATGACCCGCAGACGCCGACGGAAGGGGGAGAACTCCAAGTTGTCGGCCAAGAGAGTTGGGCCTTACCGGGTAATCCAAAGCTTTCCAAATCACACGTACACAATCGAACGCCGGGGACAGCGTTCTGTACAGTCTGAACACCGGTTGAGAGCTTACGAACCCTGCAGCAATTATCATGGAAAAGCCCCAGTCTTGCTTGAGCCTAGTAGAAGGCCTAACATGCGTGGAGTAAGGAAAAACAATGGAAAAACTCAGGCAGAGCCCGTCTTAGAAGCTGAAAATGCAGAAAAAGCAAATAGGAAGGACAACTCCGAAGGTGGCGGTGGGACAACTCCTAAGGAAGCTTTTGACAACCCAGAGAGCCAGCCTTCCAGTGGACAATGCCGAGATACAGAAAACTGCACTCCAGCAAGTGCGGAGGCAAGAGAGCCAGCTGTCCACCGACAGCCAGACAATGTTAGCAGGCCTCAGAGGAGTAGGAATTTGCCTCCGCACCTGCGGGAGTATGAGTTGAACAGTATCCAATTAAACAATTCGGGAGCGATTACATCATCGGCAGCGGCTAGTTTAAAATGTGCTGCCATGCCCCAATCATTCAGTCAACACCAGCCTCAGATTTCCGTTTGGACTGTGAGTGTACGTCCAGAGAGGTTGGAAATCTCGATGTCAAGGAAGTCAATGTCAGCCGCTGACCGGTTGAGGTTAGAGGCTCAGCAATTGCGTAGGACGGCCGCATACTTAGAAAAGCTGGCCGACCAGCG
Source organism: Watersipora subatra (assembly GCF_963576615.1). Lineage (NCBI taxonomy): Eukaryota > Metazoa > Bryozoa > Gymnolaemata > Cheilostomatida > Watersiporidae > Watersipora > Watersipora subatra. The sequence goes on along the minus strand of NC_088708.1, from coordinate 29,598,357 downwards.
AGAGGCCAGCCCGTAACTGTGATAGTAACAAGCGGTTTAGACTCATTTCCTTCTCTATTTTATCACCTCATTACTATTCTTTTTTATTTTTAGTATTATTTCTATATATGTCTATATAGACGGATAGCCGTCTATAGGGGCGGCGTATGTGGCAGATTTGTTACTCCTCGTATTATACAGCTCATTTCAAGTGCATGCTTACTTACATTATTAGTCAACCCCGCGTCATTAACCCGTATATGGTCATTATTACCATATATAGTCATTATGCCCTTATATGGGCGAGCTGCAACCTATATAAAGGAAGGCATAGCCGCAGTGGAGGGAGTTGTTTTGTAATCTAGTCAATACAATTATACACACACACACACACTCTCTCTTCATTTCTCGCTTGAGCGGTCAGCAAGAATTAATGCCGGATAGTCGACCAGTATAGGCATCATCGGTCAGCTGGTTGACTACGGGGGTCAGCAGCTAAAGGTGCCCTGACTGGGTCGACCTAAGCTCGACCAGAGAGGTCGATCTAAGCTAATCAGACAACGGACCTTAGGGTTGACGTGGTCTTCTATAATCACATACAGTTATAGGCACGGCAAGCTTAATGTAAGCCGACCTGATCAGGTCGCTATTAGGTACACTGGTAGACCAAGACAAAAACCAGTACACCTGGTCTTAGTGATCACTTTATTATAAAGGCCGAGATCAAAACTGCATTACCAGTAAAACAATTTCCAACAAAAGTCATCAAGCTTTATAGTAAAGTGGATCTTGACAGGTTTGAGTTAGTTATGAATGATACCAAACATAGACTAAAAGAGATGGATGATGTCAACAAAATGTGGACATTTTTCTCAAGAACCCTTAAACATGCTATCAATGATTTTGTACCAAAGAAAACTGTCGAGGACCGTCCAAAAACTGAACCAGTTTGGTTCACCAAAGAGAGTCGTAAACTAGTCACCAAACAAAGGCAACTATACAATCGTTTCCGTTGCAGTGGTGACCCATTTGACCAAAAACAATACACTAAAGCACGCAAAGATACTAAAGCAGCAATTAGAAAGATAAAAAGAGATTACGTCACAAACCGAATCTGTAAACCACTATCAGAAGGCAACTGCAAACCGTTCTATAGACACCTAAAAGGAATAAAAAACACAAAGAATCAAATTATGTTAAGAGATGAAAGTAACTTTCAAACAGATGACCCATGTAAGTGTGCGATAATGCTTAACACATACTTCCACAGTCAATTCAATAAAAACCACTCTCTCGCAGAAAACTGTACTGTCAACGCATTCACACCACCAAAGATAGATATCTGTGGAATAATCAAGCTTGTCAAGGACTTGAAGGGGGGTAAAGCACTTGGTCGAGACGGAATACGTAAAGAAGACTTGATGATTGACATAGAGCAAACATCCGACTGTCTTGCTACCATATTTAATAAATCTTTCGAACTAGGAATACTCCCAGAAGAGTGGAAAATTGCCAATGTAACACCAATCCATAAATCAGGTACAACTGAAACAGTTAGCAACTACAGACCAATATCGCTTACCAGTATCCCATGCAAAATCCTTGAACACATAGTGCTGAGAAACTTACTAGCCAAGGTAGACAAGATTCTTCACAATCGACAACATGGGTTCCGGCAAGGACTGTCATGCGAGACACAACTGTGTGCAACCCTTAATGACATTCTCACCTCTGTTGATCAACAAAAAAGCGTCCACGCAGCAGTCCTTGACTTTGCAAAAGCCTTTGATCGGGTACCGCATGCACTCTTAATGGAAAAACTGTCAAAAACAGATATAGATGACTACATAATAAGTTGGATACATAACTTTCTACTTCATAGATCTCAGTGCGTAGTACTTGATGGCAAAGAGTCCAACTTCTTTCCAGTAACGTCGGGAGTACCACAGGGGTCGGTACTTGGCCCAGTGTTGTTTCTGCTCTTCGTTAACGACTTTCCTGAGTGTGTAACTTGCTCAGTTTCACTTTTTGCAGATGACACACTGCTCTACCAAGAAATATCAACTACCGGAGATATCGATAACTTCCAACAAAACCTAGATGCACTTGGAAGATGGGCTACCAGATGGGGAATGGAATTCAATGTCAACAAAAGCAAGATTCTCATATTCAACAACACAAATAACGAACCCACACCAACATATACGCTGAACAAAATAGCTTTAGAACAAGTATCCAACTCCCGTTACCTAGGAGTAACACTGCAAGATGACCTAAGGTTTAACAAACATATAGAGACAAAAATTACCGCTGCTAAAAAGCAGCTTGGTATGGTCAAACGTGCTCTCTTCCGGGCTCCGCAAAAGGCCAAACTCTTAGCTTATAGGTCATTATGTCTACCCCATCTAGAATATGCAGCTGCAGCTTGGGACCCTAGCAATAAAGGTGAGATCAAAGACTTAGAGCTTGTACAGAACCAAGCTATCAGGTTTATTGCAAATCTGAAAGGTACAAGAGGCATAAGCGAGGCTATGGACAAGCTAGGAGTGATCCCACTACAACAAAGAAGACAACAACAAAGAATGAGGCTACTTATGAGAGTACTAAGCAAAGAAGATATACATCCTGCACTCACAGAATCTTATGACAAGCTCATTACCATACCAACAAACTTTATACAAACTAGATCTCAAAGACACGGAGTTCCAATCACTCTACAAACAAACAGGTCACTTTTCCACAATAGCTTTTTACCAAAGACAATACAAGACCTTAAATTGCAGACCTCTATGTAACATTAATTCATAGATTCTAATTATGAAACCAATTACTGGAACATTGTTTTACAAAGCAAAAATCCATTTGGGTCTAATTGAGGCACGCCCCTTACATCCCTAGGTGGTTTAGCGTGAAGAATCCTACGAGGTAACGAGGTAACGAGGTAAGACAGCTGTTTTATGTCAGGTGTATACCAATCATGACCGTGCCCAAAAGTGTGGTTACCCAGGTTTTGCTATATTGCAACATTCTCTGTTCAACGCTTCGGAGCTTACGCTGACTCAATTTTCTTGTATACTTACGATTATACAGTGTCGATACAACATACAAATTATCAATGCTAAATCATTTTCTCTTGTACTTTAAGATACTAGTATTCTTTATTAGAACACGTAGATTTGAAGTAATCAATGGTCATACCTGCCAACTCTCACGCATCGGGCGTGAGACTCACGCAATCACCCCAAAGAAAAAATGGAAATGCGTGAGATTTTTGCCCTAATTTCCACAATTTCATATATACTATCATTGATACATCAATTGCCCCAAAACCAAATCTCACGCATTGCCCCACTCTTGGGTTGACAGGTCTGTCAATAGTACTTCCCCAAGGTGTAATATTTGATCGTTAAAATACTACTGAATTTCATACATGCACAATAAAGGTTTTTTGTTTTATATGTTTAGGCAACGGGTTTCCTTTAAACAAGCTCTGTCATTCACCCAATCATTGGTTCTTATGTTTTGGCTGTATAAGTTTTTGTCTTGAAGCTTTAACAACATTAATTTGTCAAACAAATGCTAATTGAATATATTATTTGTTTGAACTTCAAAACTTTTTGCTAGTTGGAGAACAAATAACAATTAGCAGTATTTAATTTCACAGCATTGACGGTGGGAACAGCAGCACACAATTACAACATGATTGGGTTAACATGTTTTGTTTAGTAGGCAAAAATGAAATGCAAAGCTATCGCCATCAGAGGGTTTGCACAGTTCAGTACTGATATAAAAATATGCTTATTCACTTTAGTTGAGCATTAGTCTGTTTATCAATTCCTTAGCTTAATAAAATAATTTTTGTATACCCTAAAACCTAGCTAACAACTTCATTTTTTATAGTCACTTTCCTACGAACTTTAAATTTCTCATGTTGTTTTGTGTTCAAGACTTGCAATACATCTTGTTCTCTCAGTGAGAGCCATAACAACAATTTTCTAACAAGAAGCTCCATTATGTCAGATCTTCTGCCTATTTTTCTCAAGTTCTTGAACAAGTCTACATTATTGATGAATAGTACTAGTGTATTGATAATAATCTGATAATAGCATATTTTGCGCAAGTACTCGACTGCTGTCCAACTAAACAAAGCATCATTGCTGTGAAATGTTTCTATTGCATGTAGGTGATTTTTGTTTTTCTTGGTCTTGCATTCGCATCTGTTCATGTAACCATAGTGGTAGATGTTTCAGTGCTCTCTGGGGCTCTTTGTGCGAATAGCTGCTGTCAATGCAATGGATATAGACATTAAATGATATTAACTTTCAGGCTTATTCATAATGACTTTTCTCAAAAGCTTCCTTTTTTTAAGAGAGTTTGTTTGTATTTCACAATTTTCTTTGCGCTAATGTGGTGTTTGCAAAGAAAAGTAGCTAATATACTAATTTTTTTTACTGCTATGTTTTGACTCTCCCCTCCCCCATGTGCTAACCTCCCCTCTATGTTATGTAGCTAAGAAACATAGGTAGGTTTATTAGATTTTACCTATTTATCATACTGTTTCAATTTTATAAAAAGGCAAATATTTGTAGTGTTTTTTCTGTGGCCCATTAACTATAGTCTATTTGATAACAACAAGCATTAACATACTTACCTTAGTAACAGACTATAAGCATTGTATTTAAAAGTGTCAAGTATAAAATGTACATTAATTGTAGTTTCACTCTATTCTTCTTTATTTTCTTGTTCTTGTATACATACTGTCTGTGTTCTCATTTACATAAATGTTGACATTAATTGCATTGCAATCTAACCCAGGATTTCGTCACTGTAGTTGTTAAATGCTCATGTAAAGATTGTAACGTAAATAATTTTTTCTATTGGAATTTATATCCTTAATGAATAAAAAAGTAGTAGTCCGTTTAGTGGTTAAAGTTTAGAATGCTGCAGTAATAGATTAAATATGGCTACACCTCATAGCAATTCAGTCAAATAATCTCTTATAGAAAAAAATTTCTACTAGTTCCATAGCCACTATATATTAAATAAACTAGAAAATGATCTAAATATTATCCTTGCAAAAAGATTAAGGAGTAAGTTGGAATTTTGTAAATGCAAACACTCTCATTCATATTCTAACCTGCACAAAAATTCTAGCAAAGTTAGGCTGGAACCTAGGTTTATATTAGCGTGTCTCCAATAATGTTGGGCAAATTCAGTAACTTCTTTAGTTTGTATACATAAATCATAAAAGCTTTTGTTTCTCAGTGTTCTCAGTTACTGTTAGCCCCACATCAGTTTCATTGCAAGATCTGCATTATACTCACATTTTAACTGAAAAATCTAGCTACCTTATAAACTAGGTCATATAGCAGCTTGCTTAGTTACAACAGGTGTTGAGAGTAAACCCTTTATCCACACTAGTTGTACTACAACAATATAAGAACATTGAAATCAAGATTTATTTTTACTAGATGCTTTTGGAAAGGGAAGGTGAATCTATAAACCCATTTTTAGTTATTCTTTAGTTGGCTTTTTAGTGATGAGACTACCTGAGTGATTCATACAATATCGATGATATTTCCAATTGTGTTGAAGTTTGCTACAATGTCCAGACGGATCAAAGAAATCTGTGGAATACAAGGATTTCTTGATATCATTGATAAAGTATGTCAGGACAAACCTGTGATCTTTTTTTCTGCTACTATAAAGGAAACTGGTGAACCGTGGTGTCCAGACTGTAGAGACGGTGAGTAATGAGTGAAAGGTTGCAGAGAGACTCCTGAATACTGATTTGACTAGTAACAAGTGATTATTGACACATTTAGATGGTAGACTTCGAGTGATTGATGATAACTTCAGTGGATGAGTTTTGAGTGTTAGTGGGTAATGTAGTGGGTATGCTATGAGTGATTGACAAGTACTGTAGTGTATGTATGATGAAAATTTGATGAGTACCATAATGGCTGAGCTTTAAGCAATTGGTGATCAATATACTAGGTGGTCTCTAGAGTGATTGGTGAGTAATATACTAGGTGGTTTCTAGAGTGAATTGTGATCAATATACTAGGTGGTCTCTAGAGTCATTGGTGATCAATATACTAGGTAGTCTCTAGCGTGATTGGTGAGTAATATGCTAGGTGGTCTCTAGATTGATTGTTGAGTAATATACTAGGTGGTCTCTAGAGTGATTAGTGAGTAATATACTGGGTGGTCTCTAGAGTGATTGGTGAGTAATATACTAGGCGGTCTCTAGAGTGTTTGGTGAGTAATATACTAGGTGGTCTCTAGAGTCATTGGTGAGTAATATACTAGGTGGTCTCTAGCATGATTGGTGAGTAATATACTAGGTGGTCTCTAGAGTGATTGGTGAGTAATATACTCCGTGGTCTCTAGCGTGAATTGTGATCAATATACTGGGTAGTCCTTAGAGTGATTAGTGAGTAATATACTGGGTGGTCTCTAGAGTGATTGGTGATCAATATACTGGGTGGTCTCTAGAGTGATTGGTGAGTAATATACTGGGTGGTTTTTGACTAATCAAGCAGTTATGGAATGATTGGTCTCTAAGGGATTGGTGAGAAGCTATTTAAGTGAATATTCAAGAAAGTACTGTAGTAGTTCGCTTCAAGAAAAGCTGTTCAGTTTTCTATTTTTCTAAATTACTTGCATGCCATTCTTTCATAGGATAATCCTACAGCAATATAGTTGATCTTGTGTTAAGGATGTGAGTACTGTGTGAGATGGCACCAAGTATTGTCATGATAAACAAGTTCCTTTTCACAGCTATCAGCAGCTTTATTTTTGTTACTGGCATGTGTTATAACAGGTTTGGTTTACTCTCCAACGTAATTGATGACTGCTTTCTATTAGCCAAGAATTGATATAGTTTCATGAACTGTAAGTATAAATTTATGCGCAGATACTAATTACAGAGTTGCTTCAGAAGAAAATATATACGTGAATATTTAGCCTTCTCAGTCTATTCCAGCCTTTTTAATGTTAATAGCTGATCCTGTGGTGGAGTCTGTTGTTGGAGAGCTAAATGATGCAGTTCAGTTCATCAGAGTTCGTGTAGAACGACCTTAGTAAGTACCAAGTAGTTATTGCCCATGTGGCCACAACTCTAACAGCTAAGATAAGGCAACTCATATAAGTTATTTTCTTTGACTAGTTGTAAGGCAAAGTAATCATTGGCATAGCGGTCTGGAGGATTTAGCCTGTGCTCTACAGGTTGGGAAGCAGTTCTCAGAAAATTCACTGGTGATTATGTCACTTTGAAAGTATCCTCTTCCATCTTAGATGAGTCAGCTTCTAAGTGTAGCCTTTAATCTAGCATAAGTAAGTCCTTGTTCAATGGTGTAACAGCAGCATAGACTGCTAAAGACATGTAATTACGTTTGTAAAGACTTGTGGTTTTCACACAAAAGTAGTTTGAGTGTTTGATGTTAAGAACTACTTGTATGCATCCTGCTGGAGGAGTGCTATCTAGGCCACAGCCGCTACCAAATATGAGGTCATCACTTTCCTTTACTATCTAATCCCTTTATTGCAGCTCATCTTACAATGGTCACTCATAGGCCTGTTTAAATTCATGTCTTCATATCGGAGATGTTATCACTTATACAAACAGAGTTTAATAAACTTAGTGTAGATTATTTATCTCGATCACAGCAAAGATTCTGTTTCAATTTTATCTGTTTGCGAAGCAACATTTCTCTGTGAAGTTATGTTTGTTTGCAGCTGGAAAGAAGTTTCAGGAAACAAACTGAAGTCCGATTATGGTGTGAAATGCTTACCTACACTCATGAGATGGGGCCAGGTAGGCATATGCTATACACTAATCAAGGAATGGTATCCTTACAAGTCAACTTTCAGCTGAACCTGCCGCCTGTCTAATCCTTCTGCTTCTCTCATCTCATATCATTTGTATGTTAGGACTATTATCAAGTGCATTTGTGTCAGCATGCCAGACATGACAGGTGTCATAAATTGAATTAGCTGTTTGTTTGCAATTATTAGACTTGATTTTAATATACACGCTTAGCAGCTCCGAGTTAAATTCTATAAATCATTTTAACACTTTCTTGAACAACCAACAGCTTCTAGAAACATATACAATGCCACTGGATATAAAATACATTTTTGTTGCAATTTGTAGCCGAATTTGTTTGCTTTTCAGGATGGTTTTCAGGATTAATCTAATGTGAAAAGTATATTAGGGAGTATCGCCCTCCCACAGATTAAAGCTGTATCATCACTAACAGAACTGTCGGTTCAGTTCGGTAATACTCCATATTCCATATAACTTAGCAGGATGATAAACATTCCTTGATCATACTTTCCGATATACGTATAAGCATTGGAAACAGAATATTTAGCTAAGCACTCTGGATCGTTTGTATTTTATGGCATACTGTATATGGTCATTTTAAAGGAGAAAACAGCGTAATTTATGCATTATAGAGTTGTCTTCCCTTATGATAATAAGTTGGTAAAAAATTGAGTTGTTGTTTATTGCAAGTCATGCACGCTCAACTCTACTGTGTTATTGTCCAATCAGATTTAAAAATCCACTACTGCTTGATATTCTGAGCAAATATACTGTAGTTTCTATTTGAAAGTGACGCACTTTAAACACATCTAAACACAAGTGTTATGGTGCATTGTTTAACTACAGAGTTGTTTCTTTTTACATGTAATCTGTATAAACCCTGACCTTCCTAAAGTGGTCATTCAATCACAATTGGGTGCATTGCTACAAGCCGAGTCTTTCTGGTTCATCTCCTTCCTCGTATATTCTAAAATATTGCTTTTAGCTTAAAAAACTTAAGACAAGCCTGTAGAGAGTGCTAACCACAGGTGAGCACAATATCAATAAGAATTGGTGTAATAGCTAGCTGAAATGGTGTCTTTTTGCAGAGCGAGCGTCTAGGTGAAGAAGAATGCAAGAACAGTGCAACTGTCAGTCTGTTTCTGAAGAAGCAGGGTGTCTGAGGAATGTCCTAACAGTGTATTATATCTGCACATTGTTAGTCAGCTCTGAATTGTCTTAAATTCATGGTTTACAAGTGTCTTCATGTACATAAATGCTGCCAGGCCTGTGTTTATGAAATGAATTTACAATGTCGGTGCGTTTTCTTTTGTATTTTACATTAACCATCAGTTGTTTTATGTTTTATGCTGAACTTCGTCAATTTCAATAAATGGTGCTGAATGAATCTGAATCATACTGACTTACGATGATGTAAGAGAAAGTAAATCTATCTTGAGTTGATAAAGATCTTGTGTTAAACGCCTGCTCCAACGATCTACATTCATCAACATCATCATCGATTTAAGCTACTTGAACCGAAAGCTCTGTGAAGCGAATTTCAAGAATGATGTAATAGCGTTTGCTATAAGTTGAACTGGTTAAATTCAAATATTTCAGTCAACATTTTGTTCTGCTCTTCTCATAAAAACCCTTTACAAAAACAAGGCACTGCTCACCCACGCTAGAAAAAAAGGTTTAGCAGCAAAACATTTCTAAATATTAGTGACTATATGCACTAATGACTTATCTATCTTTGAAAGTGCAGAATGTGTTGTAAATGTGTAGAATGTATTGTAAATGTGTAGAATGTATTGTAAATGTGGAGAATGTGTTGTAAATGTGTAGAATGTGTTGTAAATATGGAGAATGTGTTGTAAATGTATAGAATGTGTTGTAAATATGGAGAATGTGTTGTAAATGTATAGAATGTATTGTAAATGTGTAGAATGTGTTGTAAGTGTGTAGAATGTATTGTAAATGTGTAGAATGTATTGTGAATGTGTAGAATGTATTGTAAATGTGTAGGATGTATTGTAAATGTGTAGAATGTATTGTGAATGTGCAGAATGTATTGTAAATGTGTAGAATGTATTGTGAATGTGCAGAATGTATTGTAAATGTGTAGAATGTATTGTAAATGTGTAGAATGTATTGTAAATGTGTAGAATGTATTGTAAATGTGTAGGATGTATTGTAAATGCGAATCATCAAAAAGCTGTGCAACATGCTATTCCAAACAGCCATGTTGTCTTGTACAGTGTATTTTGAATGGCGACTATCATGTAAAATTGCATGCTCTTGGCGAGCTATTAAGACAAAGCTATTCAGGTATTCAGTTCAATTGATATGGAACCTTTCTATATTTATTATTTTGATGTGTTGCTTCAAAATACGCCACAAAAAGAGTTGCTTGAATTAGCATTGAGAAATGTGGTAACTTGATGAGGTTATTAGTTGAGACTACCTGTAGACTAGAGCTGTCAGTTCAATAATCTATTAGGTGCAGAAAAATAGATTAGCCTTTAAATTAGTTTCTCGCTTTTGTTTGAATCGGTAGAAAATTGTGTGTGACAGAAGCTGTCCATCAGCCACCAGCGCTGGTTGTATGTAGCTTATATTGAGCAGATAAAATTATTGAAACAACTCCATGACTCTGACAATTGATAGATCATGTGAGTGCTGTCCACAATCAGTGATGATAATTTTTAAAATTTCGCAAGGATTGTGTGGATTTATAAAAATGAGTTTATCGGAGTAAGCTTATTCGTTGTTTTTGTTTTACGAGAGACTGTGTTCCTTCGTTTGGTGTATCATATTATGATACTAATGATATGTTGATATTGTATATCATCATGTTATCATATTATTATGTTACCGTATTACCATCTCATCAATCATCATATTATCAAATTATGTCGTCATATCTATCATATTACCTGAGCACCATAATATTATATTACGTGCTCCCTCTTCTGAATTGAAGCGACTTCATCTTAGAAAGATGTGTGCGTCCTGCCTTGTTTATTTTTACACTACTCTGTTGGCCTTGGTAGTTTTTGAAGTCTTCACAGTGTGGAACGACTACCTTTGCTCCAGTCTGCTCTATGCATTTACAGAAATCTCCAAAGTCAAATACATCTTTCATGGCTTTCATTTGACTTTTGACCGAAGCGTGAACGGAATCGGCGGACATGAAAGTATGTCCAGCTTCTAGAAATTTAAATGTTATTTCTGAAGCATTGATACGTCCTGAGTTCACAATTTGGATCATGGTAGTGATTAGTCCCCAATTATTGTTCTGCGATGAACAATTATCCGTGTAATATGTGATGTTGTTGTCATCTCGATCAACTAAGAGAGCCTTATTGTACATGGATGCTATTTCCTCACACTTGCGACCGGCCAGTCCTTCATGCCACACCATAGATGTTGTTTTCATATCCTTAGCATATGCCTTCACTGGAGAAAATGTTAGATGGAAGGCAATGATACATTTAGTGAAGCAAACGGACTTCACTCCTGGCAACCGCGGCAACATTATGACTTTCTGCAAGTCAACGCTCCGGACAATCTTGTCTAACACAATTTCGCTTGAGTCATCCAGGTAAGATTGTCTTGCTTTCGTATAATCAGCTATATGATTGTGCTTTTGTAAGCAAATCGCACAATCTTCCTTGCACTCACAATTCTCATCGATGTCGTGAATTGCCTTAGCAAGTTGCATGCCAAGTTCACATTCTTCCTCGTCAAGCTTTACAAACCCGATGTTAAGTTGTGATACATGTTTTGTGTATGTCATGTAACAACAGGCATTGTTTGGGTGTGTCTGGATGTAATCGGAATGCATGACCTTCTCGGTCAGTTCACTAGGCAGATACAGTCTCTTGGGTGCATGCTCGCGTCGATAGTGTGAGATACAGGGATTGAAGGATTTTATATGATCTTGAATTAATTTTACTGTCTCAGATGTTAATGCATGGGAGGGTGTCGCTTTGCCTCGTTTGTCAGCTGGTGGTGTTAGGCTCGATGCAGGTATCTTGAGAAGTTCCTGAATTATGAAGCTGGTCTTTGGATAGCCCAATGTAGCGAGGAAAAATATTTTACACACTTCAACCTTGTTTCCGCTGTCAAGAGGAAGATAATACATGTAGCTTATATCCCATGATCGAGATGACGTCGTTGCTTTTGCTGTTGGCTTACGAATTATCAGATTCCACATGCATTGCTTCCTGTAATTGTAGTGTAATTTCCAATAATCTTGCCAAACCTGTATGCGACGCAGTTGTCCTACTTGGTTGATACATCGTTTTAGACACTGGCTTGGAGGTCTCAGAGGATGCTTCTCTATGTCATGTTTGCTCTTGTCGGCTGCAGTTCGTCTCTTTTTAGGGATAGTGCTGTCAGCAGCTACGTTAGCAATGGTCAGGCTTTGATCGTCTGCAACAAAAAATTGTCTGGAAGAAAATGAAAGGCCAATGAGTGGAAAAATTCAGTGTTATCATTGATGTGCTCTTATTAAACAAGGAAAAGTATATAATGATAAAGTTAGTGATATCCACAACGTACTTCTATGAAACAAGACAAAATATAGAGATGATAAAATCTTAAACTAATGTTATTAAACTTACCATTTCTCAGAGAATTTGGTGGAAGCTCAGAGTTTAAATTCACGCTATCATCTTCTATTAAACGCCTCCTTGGTTTCCGAGTTGCAGTGACAGATGAGTAAGCCATGATATCGAAATGAGACAACCGTCACAAGTAACTTACAGATTAAGAATGAAGTATGATATTTGAAATTAAAATAAAGCAATTAAGCCCGACTGCTCACTTAAAAGGAGTAATTTCGTCTCATAAGGAGGGAGAAGCGGGATTAAGATCAAAGAAGGAATTTTGACTCATAAGTGACTAAGGCATAGGATTAGGTTTTGTGTGAGTGAAGAATTGGATTAAGTATTATTTAAAATATTTCATCTGACTGAGATAGGAGTGTTTTTGTTTGATGTTGCACCAAAGAGGTAAAAGCAGAATGCCATTCATTGAATGTAATCAACTAAGCTGTATGGAATTTGTGCAATGCATTGTTTTGTCATTTATTTACTATTTCGAATGTGCCAATGCAGTGTTTTTGCAGCGCTGGAAATGTACTTTCCAGAAGAGGGAGAAAAATAAAATTTTGCCATATCATAGTCATCAGTCCTAACATTTAGAAAATGCAAAAATATAGGTTTTGAAATTTTTGGCCAATATAGTGATTTGTCATTTATGGGCAGTAAAATAATATGATACTTTGACAATATAATGATATGTTAATATGTTGCTTTGACATTATAATGATATGATAATATGATGCTTTGACAATATAATGATAGGATAGTATAATAATAATATGATGATACAATAACATGATAATATGGTAATATGATGATATGGTAATATTATCTGACAATGTTGTCTTTTCTTACAGTTGAATGGAGCATGTTAGCATTCTAGTAGTTTCGTCCTGACATAAATGTTATTTACCTAAATAACATCAGTTTTTATATAAAGTAGTTGGTAAACTTCTTCAAATGTTTTTTTTATTTATTTCTATGTTATTCATTTTATTGGTTTATGTATTTATATCTTTAGAATACTTTTTGATTTGCCCATCCTTTTCTAATTACTGTGATAGCAACCTCAGTACACTATATACCAAAACAGAACACTCAAATGCAAGGTTGCAATCAATTCATATTTTTTGCTTGTTGATTAATGATGCCACTATAACAATGATAAAAATTTTCTCGCTGTTTGAAAGGAGGTTGAGCACTCTCCTTTTAACATTGAAATTATTACAATTACTAACTCGAATGACAATATCCTATAATTGTAACAAGCAATATGGAAAGTGGAATATGCAAACAGAATACATTGTTTTATGCTGAAAATAGTAATGCAAGCCGGTCTAAAATAAGCAATTTGGTTCACACACTGTTTTACTATAGCAGTTGGACACAAGTATTCCAACGTTAAACACAGTACTCAGCTGTCAAAATGAGAAATAAGCCTAGGCGTTTGCACAACAGGACTATGACATCAAGTACAAGTACATAGATCAACAGAAAGTTTGTTTGTTTAAATTTAATGCCTGAAGTTTAATTTTGCTGCTTTCTGAAAACAGGTAGGAAACTGCGTGATGCATCGCTATTGGGCAAAGTTTGAAGGGAGCGGCATTGCGATGAAAGCTCTGTTATGATGAAAGAACTGCAGCGCTACACAAATAAATTATGATATCCTCAATTGCTAACACACTCTCTTTTGTTTTATTCCTGCAATGCGTATAGAATATTGTATGTGATAGCGACCTAAAAAATTCAACTGCAAGCACATTCTAAGCATTTGCATAATTGTGCTAGAGAACTGTAGCCTCTATGCTACTTGGTTATGGCAACCGTAACTGTGCTTAACAAACCAAGCGTGCCGTGTCATATTGCTAGCTTGGTTGCATTTGTTATTTATAAATGACCAAAATCAGTAACAAGACCTTTAGGTTATTTTAACTGTTAGATTTTTTTTGATAACTTTAGCAAGTGATGCAAAGGTCACTAGTTTATAATGTTTTTTATTTGTTGGCGTTGTCTGGTACACAGTTAACTGCTGATATAGTCAGTAGTTGTATACCACCATGACACAACCGCACCGCCACGCAATATCTCAAAACTTGTATGAATTTTCAAAACAGTTTTGCTTAAATCATTCATAAAAGTACTAAAAGGAAGTATAAGACTACCAAATGGAGGTATGAGACCACTAAATGATGATATGAGACCACTAAATGATGGTATGAGACCACTAAATGATGGTATGAGACTACTAGATGATGGTATGAGACTACTAAATGATGGTATGAGACTACTAAATGATGGTATGAGGCTACTAAATGATGATATGGGACCACTAAATGATGATATGGGACCACTAAATGATGGTATGAGGCTACTAAATGATGATATGAGACCACTAAATGATGGTATGAGACCCCTAAATGATGGTATGAGACTACTAAATGATGGTATGAGGCTACTAAATGATGATATGGGACCACTAAATGATGGTATGGGACCACTAAATGATGGTATGAGACCACTAAATGATGGTATGAGACTACTAAATGATGGTATGAGGCTACTAAATGATGATATGGGACCACTAAATGATGGTATGAGGCTACTAAATGATGATATGGGACCACTAAATGATGGTATGAGACCACTAGATGATGGTATGAGACTACTAAATGATGATATGAGACCACTAAATGATGGTATGAGACCACTAGATGATGGTATGAGACTACTAAATGATGGTATGAGACTACTAAATGATGGTATGAGGCTACTAAATGATGATATGGGACCACTAAATGATGATATGGGACCACTAAATGATGGTATGAGGCTAATAAATGATGATATGGGACCACTAAATGATGGTATGAGACCACTAAATGATGGTATGAGACTACTAAATGATGGTATGAGGCTACTAAATGATGATATGGGACCACTAAATGATGGTATGAGGCTACTAAATGATGATATGGGACCACTAAATGATGGTATGAGACCACTAGATGATGGTATGAGACTACTAAATGATGATATGAGACCACTAAATGATGGTATGAGACCACTAGATGATGGTATGAGACTACTAAATGATGGTATGAGACTACTAAATGATGGTATGAGGCTACTAAATGATGATATGGGACCACTAAATGATGATATGGGACCACTAAATGATGGTATGAGGCTAATAAATGATGATATGGGACCACTAAATGATGGTATGAGACCACTAAATGATGGTATGAGACTACTAAATGATGGTATGAGGCTACTAAATGATGATATGGGACCACTAAATGATGGTATGAGACCACTAGATGATGGTATGAGACTACTAAATGATGGTATGAGACTACTAAATGATGGTATGAGGCTACTAAATGATGATATGGGACCACTAAATGATGGTATGGGACCACTAAATGATGGTATGAGACCACTAAATGATGGTATGAGACCACTAAATGATGGTATGAGACCACTAAATGATGGTATGAGACTACTAAATGATGGTATGAGGCTACTAAATGATGATATGGGACCACTAAATGATGGTATGAGACCACTAGATGATGGTATGAGACTACTAAATGATGGTATGAGGCTAATAAATGATGATATGGGACCACTAAATGATGGTATGAGACCACTAAATGATGGTATGAGACCACTAAATGATGGTATGAGACCACTAAATGATGGTATGAGACTACTAAATGATGGTATGGGACCACTAAATGATGATATGGGACCATTAAATGATGGTATGAGACCACTAAATGATGGTATGAGACTACTAAATGATGGTATGAGACTACTAAATGATGGTATGGGACCACTAAATGATGATATGGGACCACTAAATGATGGTATGAGGCTAATAAATGATGATATGGGACCACTAAATGATGGTATGAGACCACTAAATGATGGTATGAGACTACTAAATGATGGTATGAGGCTACTAAATGATGATATGGGACCACTAAATGATGGTATGAGACCACTAGATGATGGTATGAGACTACTAAATGATGGTATGAGGCTAATAAATGATGATATGGGACCACTAAATGATGGTATGAGACCACTAAATGATGGTATGAGACTACTAAATGATGGTATGAGACTACTAAATGATGATATGGGACCACTAAATGATGGTATGAGACTACTAAATGATGGTATGAGACCAGTGAACAATGGTACGTAACTACATAGCAACGTTCATGAGTCTACTATGCCCTCAAAGTCGGGACATAGCCCTGAATAGATCAATTAGACCATAGCACTATCATATTGGAGTAATCACATGACTGTTTGCATAAACAAATTGAAAATGAAAATGTCAATACTCTGTGCTATTACAAACGAGTATCTTCAACTCACATAGACTACCACAAAGATTATTTATTGATGTAACTCAATTCATCATTCACTCGCTATCATAGCGACAAGCCAGTAACATACTTCCTGGTGATGGCGGTCGATTGATCCAACACCCTCTCAGTGCAGAGTATTGATTAGGTAGAGAGAAACCCAAAAGATTGATTGCAAAGGGGAAATTTGCAGAGCTTTTAAAAATATTTGTGTAGCATATCAAGTGCCACAAAAGAAATAGGTTTCACATTTTAATGTCAGCCATAAAATCACTGTGTTGAAGCTGCCGATTGTTTACTATATTTTGTTGTAATACCTAATTGAACTGGTATGGCTACCGGTATGGCTACTGGTATGGCTACAGGTATGGCTACTGGTATGGCTACTGGTATGGCTACTGGTATGGCTACTGGTATGGCTAGTGGTATGGCTACTGGTATGGCTACTGGTATGGCTACTGGTATGGCTACTGGTATGGCTACTGGTATGGCTACTGGTATGGCTACTGGTATGGCTACTGGTATGGCTACTGGTATGGCCACTGGTATGGCTACTAGTATGGCCACTGGTATGGCTAGTGGTATGGCTAGTGGTATGGCTACTGGTACGGCTACTGGTAAGGCTACTGGTATGGCTCCTAGTACGGCTACTGGTACGGCTACTGGTATGGCTACCCTGGCTGTTCAAGTGGCAAATGATTAATTGAAACATCACAGTCTTATGTACTTCGACTGAGAGCTTAATATGAGCGGAATCATAAGAGACCAGAGCATAATCATGAACTGAAAATTTACGTTCGTTGAAACAAATATTTCAGTAATTTTTTCTCCGCAATTTATCTTTACAGAGTAATACGTCTACTTGCTAGTTGATAGTGCAAACGTGATGGTTTAATCTGATTTTTATTTGCATCTTATTGGGCAGCGAGAACACTGGAAGCAGTTATTCAATTAATAAAACTGTTTCTCATACTGAATAACTTTATTTTTAAATTAAAAGCATGAAATTTTGGTTTCCTTGTGAAGACAAAGCAAAACCTTTTAAGAACATATTCTAGAGCATGTAGAATATGAGACTCACTCAATAATTCCAGATTTCTTTCTTTTCAGTTTTTTGGCATGTAACAAAAAACATATTTTGTAGACGATTATTAATGCCAATAAAAAGTTATTCATAAGTTTGAGGTTATTATGTACATCTATACATGTACATCTGCAAATGTACATCTGTATGTGTACATCTGTATATGTACATCTGTTTATGTGCATGTTTACATATACACATGTATACATATACCTGTATATGTGTATCTGCATTTGTATATGTACATATGCATATATATACCTGCACCTGTACACATTCATGTGTATACCTATACATGTACATTTGTTTACGCACACCTGTACATGTGCACCTGCACACACATTCATGTATTCCTGTGCGTGTATACCTGCAATAGTTTATCAGTATACGTACACCTGTACATACATACCTGTATTTGTAAACCTGCATTGGAAAACCTGTACACTAAATTTTGAGCTTGAGCGTTTCAAGTTTTGATGGATCTATTACCAGAGGTGTGAAGACTTCCAACTCATTCTTTAATTTTATCTCATATTTTTGGCAAGAGCAACTTTATTTATCTTCAACTTAGAGTTATAAAGAGTCTATACATAGCTACATTGTCTAGTGCAAGTACTAACTTAGTAAGGTTCCTTTACATCAACTTTTTTTAAATGCGTATAACTACTGTATCAGGTATGCAACTAAAACCAAAAGTCTAGGTCTATACAAATAATCAAAATTGCAAACTGGAATTGGTGAAATGGTCTGATTGTCAGCTAAAGCTTGTAACATTCGAAAAAATTAAAGTTTTCTTGACTAGTTTGCGGAAAGAGGAAAAAATATTTAAATTTTATTTTGAATTTTGTCAACAAATTATGTTAATAAGCTGCTATACATTTTACCTGATAAAATACCTGTTGGATATGTTTAAACTGTGACAATGGAATGCTGTTACTCAAGTGCCTATTAAAGTGCCCCTTTGAGGGATTCGAACTCTCACCTTTGGGCTCCATGAACACCACTTTAACCCCTGAGCCAATCCTTCAACCACCACATTTTAGGCTTATTATGACAATATTTATTCTCTGTGCTTTATTGGCACACCTGACTATACCTTCTCAGTCAAGTGGGCTACTCAGAACACTCGACCACATAACTGAATCGCAGAATAATTGTACAGGTAGCACACGAAGAGTTTTCACCGTGCAGCGAACTGCCAGTGTACATCCTAGTTTTTACTATAATAAGAGCCGTATCCTTATGTTTGTCTTTCCAAAGTCAAGTTCAGAGGTTAGGAACAAAGATCATTTTCAAAGATCATACGAACCCACAACTTCGGCATTGAGCACCCAGCCCAGTACCACCTGCACCAATCATTCACCTTACAGAAGTTTGGAATTATTGTGCACATACTTACTCTCTGCGCTTTATTGGTACACCTAACGATCACCCGCCCCACTCACGGATGCCAGGCTACTAGTTTTAATAACACCTGATACAACATGTACTGATTATGGCGATTATGTTAAAATATAGCAAGCCATACAAAAAACCATAAGACAAGTTTTTCAGCAGTTGATAAGTATTGTTTATCACAATCTTGTGAGCGGCGCCAAGATCCTAATTTTTAACTCTAGTTTCCTAATCAAAGAAGCATTAACTACTATATTCTGATTTTATTGATTACTAGCACAGCTCACCTGCAGCATGGGTGTAGATTTTCATCAGAAATCGAAACACTACTTTTGTGACAACATGAATACGCTTATTGATGGCGATTGTTGGAGGCTGGTTGTCAGGCACCAGACAAAGGTGTGTGATATGAACAAATATGTACATAAAACACGGCTCTTTTTGTGAAACTCTATATTCATGTGAGAAAATTCCTCAGTTTAGAACAAACATAATGGCCTCTCTAGCGAGCATACGTGTACAAGTAATTTTACATTCACCTTTTGTTTGACTTTTTAGAATCGTGAATTGATTTTTTATTTGCATTTCTATGCATCTAGATGTTTTTCAATAGCTATTTCATTGTACTTAGCGCTCTACTCTTGGCAAGATGGGTGGGAGACTCGCTTACCTAATGTTGGTATTACTTGGAGCAAAAGGTAAGTGTTTTTAGATACATACTCGTTTTACATACATAGATACTGTTTTTGAATATGAGATTTAATTGATATTCATAGTTATTTGTTACATCTATTAATTGTGTTCTATGTATTTCAGCATCACTCGGATGTGAACTAGAAGCAATTATGAATAGTGGTATGACCTGCGGGTTCAACACTGATGGTGAATTCAACCTCACCAAATACATCAGCTATATTGATGTTCTCGCCACTGACGGTTATGGTAAAAACTATTCATCTATTATAATCTCTATATATTTAAATATTAGTATATTAGTATATTAGTATCCTGGCCGTCCGGTGTGCTGTGAGAGATTGTCAAGCGTTTCAATAAAGTACAGAGATTAACTATACACACAATAATTCTGCAGCCATGAAAGGTAACTGATAGGCACAAGTGCTAGTGTGCTGGGTGGCAAAGCCGCATGTAGTGGGCTCAAAACCTGTATGATGTATTTGTTTTTTCAACCTCCAACTGGTTTTGGACAGACGGACGAACAAAGCTCTTATTATAGTAAAGATTATAAATCTATCCAGTTAGGAGTTGTCTGTCATTACCACTGACCTTATTCGGCACTCTATACTAATAAACCATGACTATTATCATAGCTAACCAATATGAATATTTCCATAAACATTAATAAATTGATAACAATTCAAATGCATATTCATGATGAGTCGTTGAATATTTGAAAATAATCAGAATGACATGCGTATGTGTTGGCAGTAGATGTACCAAATAACTAAATTATAATATATAGCTGTGAACGCGCAATTGCTTGCAATAGTTATTATTATGTTATTGTCAGAATACACAATAATCTGCTGGTTTAGCAGTGAAATATATAGAGTTATAGATCTTTTATAAGATTTATATTTTATATATAAATTATATATATAACTTATGCATTTTATTTAATATGTAAAAAGCTCTTTAAAGAAATTTAAAACTTCAATCACATGAGGGTATGTCAGACAAAGTTTACAAGTTCACCACCTCGTCTACTTGATGTTTACTAAATATCAATAGCTCAATGTACATAACAGTTACACAAACTAGCACATGAGGAGAACAGTTTCACACTATTCTAAGGTGGTGGTAATGAGAATGAATGCATTGCTAAGATTCATCTGCAAATATTCATCGTGCGCTGACGTTAGAAACAAACGGCTGCCAGTGTATCTCACATATTCTTGCATTTGAGGCTGTCAAATCATCTAGCTTTGAAAGAACCTTGGACAAATAAAGAGAATTTCTGTATTTGGAACTACAGATTTGTTGAAAAATTTGCAAAATCTCAAAAGATATATAAAATGAAGCACTGAAAACCAAAAATATTTGAAAAAGACTTTGCAGTTTATTAAAACAGTGAAACTGAGAGTTATACAGTCTGTACATCACTAACAACATTTAAAACATGTTCTCATGGGCAGTATCATTTACTGTAGGTACTACAAGTGCTGTTTCGTTAAATGAGTTTGCCTGCTACTGCTTGCTGTGGTAATATAGGTTTTTTAGACATTTATTTTTATTGTTATAGAGGCAGAGACCATCGAAGAATTCTTCAATGACCACACATTCGCTGAAATGCTCACGGTGAGTGCCATAATAGTTTTTATACCACATAGCTGCGTGATAGGTAAGTGTAGACTGACTGTTGCTGTCAGTTGTTATACAAGAATTCACTGAACTCTTCAGAATAAAATAAGTGATGCAAGAGGCCTGTGGTTTGATCTAAAGTTGTTTGTATTCAAAGTAAAGAGTATTTACACAATGAGACTCTGAGGCATAGGGTAGCTGTCAGCTGTAACAGTAGTTTTGGAAGCCAGTGCTACGTGGTGAATTTCAGC
Organism: Watersipora subatra; assembly: GCF_963576615.1. Classification (NCBI taxonomy): domain Eukaryota; kingdom Metazoa; phylum Bryozoa; class Gymnolaemata; order Cheilostomatida; family Watersiporidae; genus Watersipora; species Watersipora subatra. The sequence continues at coordinate 29,576,524 of NC_088708.1, read as the reverse complement.
TGCTAACAGCTGATCCATGATACAGGTGAAAAAAGACTCCTCACCTTTTGCTGTAGGCGGTTTCACTGATCAATCGATATGCTTATAATAGTTTCATTTGTTTCAAGGAAAAAATGCAGCCACATTCTGTTTTGTGAATGTTATGAAATGATATAACTTCATGAGTATTTTCTTTAATCTAAATGGATACATTAATACGATTATACATATCATTATACGGTTATATATATCATTATACGGTTATAAATCTCATTATACAGTTATACATGTCATTATACGGTTATGCATATCATTATACGGTTATACATATTGTTATAAAGTTACGATTATCAATGAAGGCATTATTAAAAGTCTATTGTTATTGCGCAGTGTAAGAATCTGCAATATTTACTTAATGGTAAATTTCAATACACCTATCAATACATGGTTGCTTGGTAATTGATAAACATTAATGAAAGACTTTATTGTTTTATTGGCCTAGTTTCATTGTTGGATCTTCAATGTGTGTAAATGAAGACTTTGTTATTGGTGTGCATCAGGCACTTTTCAGCATTACGACATTCAATGAAACAAAACGTGCAACTAATTTGGCAGCTCAATCATGCGCAAAACTGGAATTTCAGCCGCCATTAATGCTTTGTATAAAAGTATTAATACAGTTCCGGTCTACTAAAAGGACCTTTAAACTTTTTTGTTATTAACCAATTGAGGCAATATGTTGCATGGCATGTTTCTTATTTGCATCTGCATCAGCCAAGATACCTGTCAACACCTGTCATGATATTTCTCTGACCCAATAATAACAACTCTCAGCACTGGTCAGGATACCTGCCAGTGCCAATCATGCATGTCTCAGTCATTAATAGCTGTTTGTGTCTACTAAAATACTTATCAGTGTTTATTGTGATACCCATCTGTGCTAGTGGCTGTCACGGTACCTGTCGTGTTTTTCTACAGCAGTCAAAACATACAGAGCAATGTACATTTCATTGGATTCCCTTTCGTTGCATTACATTGCGTAAGATTACCTTACAAAGTATTATTTTGTAGTTTCTCTCACTACATTATACTATGTTGCACTGCATTACTTTACATTTATATTGCATTACATTCCATTACAACACAACTATTTTATATTAACTAGCCTATTTCGTATGGTAAAGTTTTAATTCTGAATAATATAAATACACGAGCTGTGCTACCTGGCATTGTCCGGGATGTTAAAAATCAGCTTATAAACAATGAGAGGTAATGAGAGTTGCCTGCCACTTGCTATTAGCCTGGCACATTGCCAATGATAATTTGAGTAAGCTTACTAGTAAGAGCTACCACCTCTCATGATGTTACGCCATCACATTACGTCTGGACGAAAAGCAGTAACATATTTGCTCCCATATGGAGACATATATCGCCTAATGAATGCATCAAGCTCGTATGGCTGAATTGATGAGGCGTCGGACTGGCAAACCGGATGGTCAGAAATTAAATCTTCTGCGATACAGATTCTTTATTCCAAGATTTTAACAGCTATAGCTGGAACTACTGACATGCGCCCAAATTTGAGAAATATCTATATAAATGTATATAAATAACTAGAGAAGCCTGCATAAATAGTTTGGTGCAATGGTTCTTAACCTTGTTGGATGTACTGAACCTCACCAGTTTTACCGAAACCCTCTTTATTAAAAAATAAAATATAACTTTTTCGCATTTAAGACCTAGGTATATGTTTTACACGTGCACAAAATGAACTGTGCATTAACATCGCTGTGTTCGAAGAACAAAACCAATACAATGCATGAACTCGCTACAAATAAAGGCGTGGCCTTGCAAATAAATTGCATATCTTTTCATAAAGAAGTGAGCTTGTAAGTCGGTGCATCCTCTGCTGTTGCCTTTGAGAGACCTCCACCTCTACCGAACTCCTGAGAGTGACTCATCAAATCACTAGGGCTTGATTGTACCCAGGTTAAGAACGGCTGGTCCAGTGTTACTGTGGAAGAACTCAATTCTCTTCTAGCAGGAACTAAATAATTCCTTACTAGTCATCTATGAGGCTGATCAGATATCAAAAGCGAGTTGGTATTTAGCTAGTCAATATGATTCTGTGAAAGTATCAGGTGACTAATTACTTTCCACTGAGTATATGCTAACAGAGATTTTAACAAATAGATCAAATCGCGATTATCATATATACTGGGGTGATGTTGCTATAGTGAATTCACATAGAGGTATGTATAACCAGTAAAATAGGTCGTACACTTGTAAGTTGAGGTAACACAACACGATCAGGTATGATGTGCTCTACATGCTTTAGAATAAAAGGCAGGAAATATGCAAACAGCTAGAATGTCTTAACTGCGCGTTTAGTAACAACCAACATGTATATATTGTTGAGATCATTGGAAAGATGCTAAATTTGTATATATATTTGAAATATGCCCAGAATATGTGTATTTATCCTTCCACACATATGACAAGCATCATTTTCTATTTTGTGACACCAACATACTACATTCACCATCATATGTTTCAGCTTTATGACATTTCTGTTGATACATACCGCCTTTAATTCACTATCCCGACTCCTCCGCAATACTATTAAATTACCAACTTTTAAAACACTTTTATTCATCTCACTCAACAGTTACTGATTTCTGTCTTTTAATTTTTTTCATTTTTTCATGAAATGTAATGAAAAACAAAATTTTGTAGATAATTACTAATACCAATAAAAAGCTATACGTACATACCATGATATAGATTGAAAATCTATCAACTCTACATAAAATTCTAATTATTGTATAATTTTAATAATAATAATAATAATAATGAACAATTATTAGTTAATTATACATGTGAAGTTGCTGTGCGCAGACTGATTTGAAGTCACCTTTTTAATTATTTTCTTGAATCAAGCTTCAGAGACATTAGCTTGTGTTCCAAAAATTCGCCTTGCAGCATTCAGAATTAAACATATATATCAACTCTTTTTTCATAAAGGTCTTCGGCGAGTTGGAACCAGCCCTTATATGGCTAGCATCAAGCTTCTATGATGAGCATCTGAAAGACTTGACTGATGAACAATTCATCCGTCCAATGTTTGGTGACATGTCAAATATGGCTGCTCTCCTTACTGAATCACTCAGCTCTCACTGTCGGTAGGCGTTAAATGATGGTATGAGACTACTACATGATAGTAAGAGGCCATTACATGATGATATGAGACCTCTAAATGATGGTATGAGACTACTAAATGATGGTATGAGACTACTAAATGATGGTATGAGACTACTAAATGATGGTATGAGACTACTAAATGATGGTAGGAGACCACTAAATGAGGGTATGAGACCACTAAATGATGGTATGAGACTACTAAATTATGGTATGGGACCACTAAATTATGGTATGGGACCACTAAACTATGGTATGGGACCACTAAATGATGGTATGAGACTACTAAATGGTGGTATGAGACCACTAAATGATGGTATGAGACTACTAAATGATGGTATGAGGCTACTAAATGAGGGTATGAGACCACTAAATGATGATATGAGACTACTAAATTATGGTATGGGACCACTAAATGATGGTATGAGACTACTAAATGATGGTATGAGACCACTAAATGATGGTATGAGACCACTAAATTATGGTATGGGACCACTAAACTATGGTATGGGACCACTAAATGATGGTATGAGACCACTAAATGATGGTATGAGACCACTAAATGATGGTATGAGACCACTAAATGATGGTATGAGACCACTAGATGATGATATGGGACCACTAAATGATGGTATGAGACTACTAAATGATGGTATGAGACTACTAAATGATGGTATGAGACCACTAGATGATGGTATGAGACTACTAAATGATGGTATGAGACCACTAAATGATGGTATGAGACCACTAAATGATGGTATGAGACTACTAAATGATGGTATGAGACTACTAAATGATGGTATGAGACCACTAAATGATGGTATGGGACCACTAAATGATGGTATGAGACTACTAAATGATGGTATGAGACCACTAAATGATGGTATGAGACCACTAAATGATGGTATGAGACCACTAAATGGTGGTATGAGACCACTAAATGATGGTATGGGACCACTAAATGATGGTATGAGACTACTAAATGGTGGTATGAGACTACTAAATGATGGTATGAGACCACTAAATGATGGTATGGGACCACTAAATGATGGTATGAGACTACTAAATGATGGTATGAGACCACTAAATGATGGTATGAGACCACTAAATGATGGTATGAGACCACTAAATGATGGTATGAGACTACTAAATGATGGTATGAGACCACTAGATGATGATATGGGACCACTAAATGATGGTATGAGACCACTAAATGATGGTATGAGACCACTAAATGATGGTATGAGACCACTAGATGATGATATGGGACCACTAAATGATGGTATGAGACCACTAAATGATGGTATGGGACCACTAAATGATGGTATGAGACTACTAAATGGTGGTATGAGACTACTAAATGATGGTATGAGACCACTAAATGATGGTATGGGACCACTAAATGATGGTATGAGACTACTAAATGATGGTATGAGACCACTAAATGATGGTATGAGACCACTAAATGATGGTATGAGACCACTAAATGGTGGTATGAGACCACTAAATGATGGTATGGGACCACTAAATGATGGTATGAGACTACTAAATGGTGGTATGAGACTACTAAATGATGGTATGAGACCACTAAATGATGGTATGGGACCACTAAATGATGGTATGAGACTACTAAATGATGGTATGAGACCACTAAATGATGGTATGAGACCACTAAATGATGGTATGAGACCACTAAATGATGGTATGAGACTACTAAATGATGGTATGAGACCACTAGATGATGATATGGGACCACTAAATGATGGTATGAGACTACTAAATGATGGTATGAGACTACTAAATGATGGTATGAGACCACTAGATGATGGTATGAGACTACTAAATGATGGTATGAGACCACTAAATGATGGTATGAGACCACTAAATGATGGTATGAGACTACTAAATGATGGTATGAGACTACTAAATGATGGTATGAGACCACTAAATGATGGTATGGGACCACTAAATGATGGTATGAGACTACTAAATGATGGTATGAGACCACTAAATGATGGTATGAGACCACTAAATGATGGTATGAGACCACTAAATGGTGGTATGAGACCACTAAATGATGGTATGGGACCACTAAATGATGGTATGAGACTACTAAATGGTGGTATGAGACTACTAAATGATGGTATGAGACCACTAAATGATGGTATGGGACCACTAAATGATGGTATGAGACTACTAAATGATGGTATGAGACCACTAAATGATGGTATGAGACCACTAAATGATGGTATGGGACCACTAAATGATGGTATGAGACTACTAAATGGTGGTATGAGACTACTAAATGATGGTATGAGACCACTAAATGATGGTATGAGACTACTAAATTATGGTATGGGACCACTAAATTATGGTATGGGACCACTAAATGATGGTATGAGACCACTAAATGATGGTATGGGACCACTAAATGGAGGTATGAGACCACTAAATGATGGTATGAGACCACTAAATGATGGTATGAGACCACTAGATGATGGCGTGAGGCTACTAAATGATGGTATGAGACCACTAAATGATGGTATGAGACCACTAAATGATGGTATGAGACAATTAAATGATGGTATGAGACCGTTGTAATCCCTATAAGACCTATTTAATCTTTACAACATAGAAATACATCTATTATAATCCTTACAGCATAGAGATACATACATCTATTATAATTCTTATAGCATAGAGATACATCTATTATGATCCTTACAGCATAGAGGTACATCTACCGGTATTATAATCCTTACAGCATAGAAATACATGTATTATAATCCTTACAGCATAGAAATACATCTATTATAATCCTTACAGCATAGAAATCCATGTATTGCAGGTTTTTCAGGACCGGTATATCTCTATTATGGATATTCTTGTGCATCTATTACACATGTACAGAGAGACGCACTCATTATGCTAAAGTACTTATTTCTGCTTTCACCTTTACCTACTGGATGTCAATCAATAGAACACAGTCATACCCAGTACAGTACATTAAAGAGTGACAATTTACCCACCATATGGAATCAATACATTGGCAGCGCATTAGCATTAATAGGCTGTATGGAGATCTCAAGTGATGTTTATAGTGGAGATAAAACCCAGGCACAACTGTGACATCAGAGAATTGAGTTTGGTTCCTGTCTGTCTCATATTTTCTGCCTCAGTCAAAATATACGTACAAGTAACTGTACATTTCATTGCATTTCCTTTCATTGCATTATGTTACAGGAGATCTCATTACCGGGCATTGCTTTGTATTACATATCACTACATGGCACAACACTTGTAATACACTACACATTGTTTTATATTGCACTACATTCCGTCAGATTCCATTAAAACACAATAATTTGATATTAATTATTGCTTATGATGAAACTTTTATTCTGAATAATATTTATTTATATATTATGTTATAATATTATATAAATAAAGTTATTCATACACTTATATTCTGAATAATATAAATACAAATAATTATGTATATGTATAACTAGAGGAGCTTGAATAAATAGTCTAGTGTTACTATAGAAGTATTCAGATATTTTCAAGCAAAAACTAAATAATTCCTTACTGGTCATCTATGAGGCTGATCAGATACCAAAGTGAGTGGGTATTTGGCCAGTCAATATAATTACTGTATGTGAAAACAACAAATTTATTTAGTGGATTATGCTAATAATAAAGATTACATTATTTTGTGAGGCAGCCAATGGCAGCTTCACTCACCTTAATTAACGTTGCTGAATGGTCAGGTTACCATAGCTTTATGTCTAAAATATTATGCAAAATAGTAAAATAACTACTAACATTCAAGTAAATAGGTTTGTTTAAATTGGGAGTAAATTTGGTCCATAGTCTATGCCAAGGAAAATTGTTTAACAGTTTTTTAATAAATGTTTTCTGATTTTCCCTGAGAGCATGTTCCAATAAATAGAAAAAATGGTAAGGAGTTATCCTATCTTCATCATCCCTGGAACATGTTGCCTGTAAGCTTTTTTAGTCAGCCCACATCCCTCTTCCTTCTATTTCTCCTTTTTTCCCAAGGTATTGTGATGATGTGATGTTACCCAGTCATATTCTGTGATTCAGAATCCTGGATGAGCTGTCAACCTGCATAATAGAAGAGTTGAATGCGAGGTGTTCCAGTAGCAGTGATGTAATACAAATGATTGATTTATTCATCAACCCTTTCATAGGAGTTTTCTGTGATGGCACTGATGTAAAGAGTACCTCAGTAGATTGTAAGTGGCCTAATGCATTTTCAATGAGAGAGGATAACTCTCTGTGTAGTTCAGCTTTGATAACGCTTGAACAAAAAAATCTGTAATTCTCTTACTCTGTTTTTGCTAGCCGAGTTGTTAAAAAGAATGATAACATATAAATTATTTATTAAGTATTTATAACAGATTATAATTTATTGAATTGCAAATTAATAGAGGCTTTTTTACATAATTTCGGATTTTTGTTTTTCTTGAAGTCTGACAAGGTAAATGCAACATTGAATTTTTTGTAATTATTTTATGAACACAAATGTTAGTACTGGACAATAACCTGACTTTTATTACTTTTTGAAATTTTTGTTTTGGCATGACATATTACACACAAAATTTGGTATCTTTCAGAAAAACTTCCTATTTAATAAAAACTCAATTGTTTTTTGTGTCGAATATTAAATCAGTAAGATTTATGTCAACCGAGTATTTGATGTAAAACGCTTCTTTTATTGAAACCTCATTTCACCTTACAAAGTAGCTCTCTATTTGTCATATTAAGCAATGATGTATGGCAGTTGAAGGTAGATTATGTACATTGCTTACGTTCTGCACGGTACAACCCGCAACCCACCACTGTAAGGTTGTGGGATGAAATCCCACGATAGCATGTTTTATGCATTTTAACAAATTTTCACTTTCATGTTTCGTTTGCAATAAGCTTCCATCTTGTCAAACCTAAACTAGTATTTTATATGCATATATAGAAAAATAGCTGGTTTTAAAGATATTTATTGCCTTGAACCCTTTGTCACGCCATACTTTCAGGTGATACTGCATGTTCCAAGTACAAGCTTACAGCTAGTCAATATTCTTTAGGGTAATAGCAAGTAGTCCAGGGTAAAAAAATCTAGTAAAAATATTTTGGTCCAGATTAGTTCTACACTGTACGATTTGAATCTGTGTTATTTTTGGTACCAGGGATGAATGAGCATTCTGAAGGGCTGACTTCAGCATTTACATGTGTGGTTGACCCTAACCACCCACCAGAGCGTCTGGATTTCATAGACTTTGTAAATGACCCAACCATCCAATCCATCATTCGGCAGATTCTGCGAATCACTACAAAGGTACAGTATTTGGTGTTGGCCATTGCTAATGTACGTATGTAGCATCCATAGTAGCATTGTGTATGAACCAGGGGCTTGAATTCTTTTCTGTTATTTAAGTTGTTTAAAGCATAAGAAATTCACAAAGATGCTCTGCAGATACACAGCAAAAGAATGAACAAATACTTTTATGATTAAAGAATTCATTTGCTTTCTATAGAGTCAAGTGGAGCGTGAATGAATGAATTCACGTGATAGGAATGAGCATGATAGGAGAATGAATTCGCAGTATTTTTTAAATAGGCGTTTAAGAAAATGTTTGTGGAATGACTTTTTAAAATATTATAAGCATGAGATTTTTGTTTCCTTGAATAGGCAAAGCAAAATCTTTTAAAATATATTCTAGACCTGTTACAGAGAGTCAAAAGAAAATTATATTATCAGTGCAAATTTTTTATACGGAAAACAACTTTTGGCACTTTCAACTTTTAAGACAAGCTTGCAGTCTTATTGAGTTGAAAGTACTAGCTTGGCAAAGTTTCTTTATATCTGTTTTCTTTATACGCGTAGAAGTGTGCGCGCGTGTGTCTGGGCACTTGCTTGCCTGTGTGCCTGCGTGCATGCATGGCAGGTTGTGTGCAATCCCTCAAAGATCAATTATGATGTGTGCGTGTTTTCAAGAGCATTGTTGTACAAACAGTGTCTCTATTATCTTGGTCGGACATGTTTGAGCCCAGTAGCCAGGAAGCCTTGTCAACTATAGACATGACTAGTTGCCAAAGGCAGTTTAAGTTTGGTTGCCATTCTTGTCAATACTGCTAGTTTTCTTAATTGACTTCCAACCTGCTGTTTGCAGGCTAGGTGAGGTTAGGTGAGGTCAGGTGAGGTCAGGTGAGGTTAGGTGATGTCAGGTGAAAATAGGTAAGGTCAGGTGAGGTTACGTGAAGCCAGGTGAGGTTACGTGAAGCCAGGTGAGGTCAGGTGAGGTTAGGTGATGTCAGGTGAGAATAGGTGAGGTCAGATGAGGTCAAGTGACTTATCAAAAAGACTACTCATAGCACTATCACAACTAGTCAACTAGGTAAAGAAAAAATTAATATGAAATGCAGTGTTAAGTATACTCTTGGTTAGCAGGCATTTTTATCATTAAAAAGGCTTTGAACGAGAAAAAAAGTTTAATCAATAAACAGGAGCAATGTTAACTTTTTAAAACAATATAAAGTTTTGCTTATTATAAGAAATATCAGCATAGAATTCAGAGTTCAGTAGGGCAGAGCCATTTATATATTTTATATAAATATATAAATGGCTCTACAAGTATAGAATACTTTAAATATTATATATGTGTAGTATTATAAAATATTTACAATATGTTTGTAGTATGATAGTATAATATAAATCTCTATAAATACATAATACAGCTCTACCCTATATTTTAAGGTTGAGCTGTGTGATATATTTTTATAACTCAGTATATTTGTATATTTGAACAATTATTTAACACCAACCTGTCTGCTACCGATTGTTTTTCATTTAATTTACTGCCACAGTGCACATCTATGCATGTGCACATCTATGCATGTGCACATCTATGCATGTGAACATCTATGTATGTGCACATTTATGTATGTGCACATACATAAATGTGCACATACATAGATGTGCACATGCATAGATGTTCACATGCATAGATGTTCACATGCATAGAACATCTATGCATGTGCTAGTTTAGTTAATAATTGAATCAGTGATTCTGTTACGGGTGTAAATCTGATTTCAGTGAATCTATTGAATCTGTGAATTGAACTGTGAATCTGATTTCTGAAATCTGTGGAATCTATACGCAAACTTGGCGTCTATCAATTCGCTAATAAAAAGATATTGCTAGGCTGGCCGGTTGGTTTGTACGGAGTTGTTTTCTTCAGAGACATGAACAACTTAAAAACGTATAATCTCTCAAAAGTGTAGTCTCATGGCTTGCATGAAGCATTTGAAAATGGTTCAGCCTAAAAGTCATACACTATACAGAAAGGAAAAATAAAAATAGCAACAAACTATCCAAATATAATATATATAACATAACTAATTTTAATGAACAATTATTAACTTGAAAGGCATGATGTTACACAGTGATTTAATATAATGTTATAGGTTTTGATAGGGTTTTGACCGTTCGGTTCTATGAATGGACAATCAATAAGTTTTCCATAATTTTATAGATAAACGATTCACTAAACTTTACGGCATGTAGGTGCAGACAACTACTTATATAAACCTTTGTGACTTTGTTTATTTTTGTAAATAAATAAAATAGCTTAATATTTTATTACTGATAATAATAATTTATTAGTAAACTTATTAACATTACTAATATTAGTAAATTAGTTTTCAATGAATTTAAATTATTAGTAGTTGTTCCTAATTTTAAAATTAAAATTACTGATACCATGTTATATAAATAGTAAAAATATTAAACTTATTTTAGCCAGCCAAACTTTGCTCATATCACGCATGTAGTTAATTATTTAAGCTGCCTAAATGGGAGTTGTCGCTTTGTTGGGTGCAAGTGGTGCTGAGTAAACAACCTTCTGAAACGATATTAATCAAAGAGAAGTTAAACTGAGATTAAACTAAAAGCTAAACCACACAATGTAAACAAATGTTTTTGAATAAATAAGATTTATTGCATTGTTAGTTGCTCGATTGAGAAGATACTCAAGTCATAAAAACTACAATTTCAAACATTTTATGCTGGTACACATTTGTCTGCTATAGTAGGCAACTTCAGTTACCTATTAGCTAATCGTGTCGTCTTATAGTAGACAACTCCAGTTTATTAGCTAACTGACCCATCACATAATCTTGCCATCATAGAGTAGACAACTCTAGCTAAACATCACATCTTTGAAAAAACGTTTTTAAACATTTGCCAAATCGTACACATAAGTTGGTTTAGATAATAAATATGTTTATTGTTTAACTCAGTGCAATGGTTTGGCTATTGGACCAGCAGTTGTTGACTGGCCTACTGGCAAAGAGCTCGTTGATATGTTCGACGAGAACTTCAACATCTCTACCTTCAACATCTTTACGATCATAGACATGGATATTCAAACTCAATTCTTAGAGTAAGTCTTATCTAAATCTGTTTAGAATAGACCGATTGTTTCTTTATTACGCAGATGAATACAAAAATACTGGGCATAGTTTACACAGTATTTTCTAACCTGAAACACAAATGCTGACACTAGCAAGTTTAGGTTAAATGTTTTGAGATAGTATTGATCTATTTGGCTATAAGGCGTTAAAAATATAATCACTATAACATATAAAGAAATTGTAAACTGTCAAAAAAATTGCAAACAACTGCATTCAAAGGTCAATACTTGACCTAATTTATTTTCAACCTTGAATCAGTTAATATTTGACTAGGTCAACATTTCTCACATTCTTCAAAGTTTTCACTGTATAAGTAAGATACTAGTTTATATGATTTATTTTTATAAGGATTTGCAAAAGTCATGCTAGTTTTTGTCTTAGAGAATTCACTTTTTTCACTTTTCAACTGGTGCTTGAACTTTTGAAACTATCTGTATTGAACTTATACTCTTTTGCAAAACAGCTTCCAAGGTTTGACTCCTGAAAAGTCATGCAAACTCTAAAAGAAAATCTTGCACTAGTAAAAAACCCAAAATAAGCAACTATTTTTAAAAGACAACTCTATTGTTAGAAGACAATTCTATTAATATGAGACAACTCCATTAATATGAGACAACTCTATTGTTAGAAAACAACTCTATTGTTAAAAAACAGCTCTATTGTTAGGAGACAATTCCATTAATGGGAGACAACTTCCTTGATAGAAGACAGCTCTATTGGTAGGGAGACAACTCTGTTGTTAGGTTCACAGGATTTAAATTGATATTCAAGTGTCTTTTTTGCTGACACATAAATGGTACCTCTCTCATCACACTTCAGATTAGCGAATTGATTGAAATAAGGGTAGAAGTTTTGGCCAGATGGTGGCACATTATGCCTGATAACATACAGCAAACGGTGTAGATATTTTTTTATTTTTAAATAGTGTAAGTCATAGCAGCTTCCTAAAATTGCAAAATCTAATGCATAACTTTGAATACAGCCTTGTCCACCTGTCGATTGCATATCTATATATAAATTTCAAAGTTTGTCTGTATGTTTCGAGTCTGTCCAGCTATAGCTATTAAAATCTTAAAATTATAAGCTCACGTCCAACTGAATTTGATCTCAGAACCTCCCGTTTGCCATGCAAATATCTTATCGATACAGATACACAAGATTGATGGATTCATTGGCCAATAAATGTCGCTATGTGGGTGAAATTACGCTACCACTCTTCGTTACGGTGCAATGTCATTTAATGCTTGCTCTCACAGCTCTTATTAGTAAGAGCCATAGATAACTAGCTTACTCAAATTAGCCATTGGCAATGTGCCAGGCTAATGGTAAGTGGCAGGCAACTACATTACCCGTCATTGTTTATAAGCTGATTTTTAATACCCATGCAACGCTGGGAATTTTGCTAGTTGTTCATATAATCCATAATGTTCACATTGTAGTTTAATTCGGCCAACAGCTGATTGTTATGTTCATGAGGTAATGCCATTGCCCGAGAGACTCTGTCCATCGATAGACATCATTCAGCAAGCCACCATGCTGATGGACACTATCAAATTCATGATGCCTATCCTCCCTGAAATACAAGATGTCATAAAAAATATGATTATGTCACCGAGACCTCAGCCAGTGAGTATGGAGCGCAGTCTAACAATGTAACACTAAAGCTTCATTTTATATTCTACTGAGACTTTTTATTGTGAATATTGGTCTTGTAGAACACGGCCTCAGCGGATCGATACAGTTTAGCAGTGCTGGGTAATAATCATGTCTATAACCTAGAACAGGATGAGTGGATAACTACATGCTTGTATCAATCAGATGACAGATTGCTGCTGGCATTTGACTCCAAAGCTATTTATAGAACCCCAGAAGGCGACGTGAGCAGCTACTTGGTTATTTATTTTTAGTGTTTTTAATTTGCCAAATGATAAAACTGATACTTCCTCATCAGTAATTTTTAAAAATATTAATGTCATTTTGAATGATTATATTTGTGGTAGTGAAAATTGACATGTCATTGATATACTACTAGCGGTCTATCAATTTGGCATTCTTCCAGTTCTATTATATAAATTTCTAAAATTTCTCTATACTTTATTTTGCAATTCATGAAAACGTACATGGTGTAAAAAGGATATACAAAGGCTAAAACCAGAGCAGTTAACAAATAATAAGTAATTATTTTGTCCAATCAACTAACGGTATATAAACATATCGGTATATAAACATTTGAAGCAATTAAGGCATAGAGTCTCAGAACAGTATTTTAAAATTTTACATTGATGTTTTAGGGAACTATGTATGCTAGCATTAATTTCATGTCTAATTTAACAACTTACTAATTTTTGTTACAGTATATATTATCTGCACTTTTTTGGTTTAAGAACGTTCTATTCTATACGTTTTCATTTGCTAGTTTTTGAGAAACTATATATTAAAACTGAAGCTAATATTTACCCATAGATATAGTAAACCCTATACTATATCTATATATTATACTTTTCTATATCTATGTATTATACTTTACTATATCTATGTATTTACCCAAGCATAACAACTGGTGGTAATGTTTATATTTAGCAGCTGCGTACCTGTATATGTAGAGATGTAGGTCATGTAAATACGTGTATATGTAGGCCATGTAGATATGTTGATCATGTAGATATGCATATATGTAGGTCATGTAGATCACTAACAAAGTTGTAACAGTTACTGAACTCAAAGGGGAGCAGTCAATGACAACGTGTGCTCTAACAAGTACATGTTATTATGCTATTATACAACAACTCTATTAATTTTCATTCACATTCGTTAGTTCAACTCTATGCATAGCAGACCTGACAGCTTCTATTACACTCTTTGATGAAAAAGATAAGTTTGGCAGTTTCTATGTCTACGATGTTTGAACTGTAACATAACCATTAACAGTTTTTAAAGTAAAAAATAGTTGATTGGTTGATTCTTCAAAAAATGGAAAAACTTCCTGATAAGGATGATGATGGTGATAAATATTGTGTAAAGAGTCACATACTTTTTATTGGTTTGTCTATGCTTTGAAAAATATATATAATCTGTTAATTCTCAATTAGTTATTGTTGCTAATTCTTAATGAATTATTATTGTTTTCATTGGTCTTTTTACTAAACTAATATATGCTAAACATTTGTAGATTTTGGTCGGAGGGGGTTACTATGGTAAACAAATTCTATTCAACAGCACAGGTAGGTTTAAACAGTTTTACTTAAACAGCAGTTTTTTTCTTTAAATATACATAGATATATTATTAATAATATATGAGATATATTACTAATAATATATGAGATATATTACTAATAATATATGAGATATATTACTAATAATATATGAGATATATTACTAATAATATATGAGATATATTACTAATAATATATGAGATATATTACTAATAATATATGAGATATATTACTAATAATATATGAGATATATTACTAATAATATATGAGATATATTACTAATAATATATGAGATATATTACTAATAATATATGAGATATATTACTAATAATATATGAGATACATTACTAATAATATATGAGATATATTACTAATAATATATGAGATATATTACTAATATATGAGATATATTACTAATAATATATGAGATACATTACTAATAATATATGAGATACATTACTAATAATATATGAGATATATTACTAATAATATATGAGATACATTACTAATAATATATGAGATACATTACTAATAATATATGAGATATATTACTAATAATATATGAGATATATTACTAATATATGAGATATATTACTAATAATATATGAGATACATTACTAATAATATATGAGATACATTACTAATAATATATGAGATATATTACTAATAATATATGAGATACATTACTAATAATATATGAGATACATTACTAATAATATATGAGATACATTACTAATAATATATGAGATACATTACTAATAATATATGAGATATATTACTAATAATATATGAGATACATTACTAATAATATATGAGATATATTACTAATAATATATGAGATACATTATTAATAATATATGAGATATATTACTAATAATATATGAGATACATTATTAATAATATATGAGATATATTACTAATAATATATGAGATATATTACTAATAATATATGAGATACATTATTAATAATATATGAGATATATTACTAATAATATATGAGATACATTATTAATAATATATGAGATATATTACTAATAATATATGAGATATATTACTAATAATATATGAGATATATTACTAATAATATATGAGATACATTACTAATAATATATGAGATACATTATTAATAATATATGAGATATATTACTAATAATATATGAGATACATTATTAATAATATATGAGATATATTACTAATAATATATGAGATACATTATTAATAATATATGAGATATATTACTAATAATATATGAGATACATTATTAATAATATATGAGATATATTACTAATAATATATGACATACATTATTAATAATATATGAGATATATTACTAATAATATATGAGATACATTATTAATAATATATGAGATATATTACTAATAATATATGAGATATATTACTAATAATATATGAGATACATTACTAATAATATATGAGATACATTACTAATAATATATGAGATATATTACTAATAATATATGAGATATATTACTAATAATATATGAGATACATTACTAATAATATATGAGATACATTACTAATAATATATGAGATACATTACTAATAATATATGAGATATATTACTAATAATATATGAGATATATTACTAATAATGTATGAGATATATTACTAATAATATATGAGATACATTACTAATAATATATGAGATATATTACTAATAATATATGAGATATATTACTAATAATATATGAGATATATTACTAATAATATATGAGATACATTACTAATAATATATGAGATACATTACTAATAATATATGAGATATATTACTAATAATATATGAGATACATTACTAATAATATATGAGATACATTACTAATAATATATGAGATATATTACTAATAATATATGAGATACATTACTAATAATATATGAGATACATTACTAATAATATATGAGATACATTACTAATAATATATGAGATATATTACTAATAATATATGAGATATATTACTAATAATATATGAGATATATTACTAATATATGAGATATATTACTAATAATATATGAGATACATTAATAATATATGAGATATATTACTAATAATATATGAGATACATTACTAATAATATATGAGATACATTACTAATAATATATGAGATATATTACTAATAATATATGAGATATATTACTAATATATGAGATATATTACTAATAATATATGAGATATATTAGTAATATATGAGATATATTACTAATATATGAGATATATTAGTAGTATATGAAATATATTACTAATTTGATGCTTCCATTTGCTCCTTTAAACGTTTATAGTAAAATCAATAGTTCTGTCCATAGATATAGTAAACCCTAGATATGCAATAATCAAAACAAGTGAGGCCTATAATTAGCATGACGCAGCGTCATGGTGATGTGCAAAGCGAATCAGCTGATCTATTAACTCCTATTGACTTAGCACTAAAAACTGCTCAATTTTTCCATAGTTTGTGCATCTGAGACTGCATATTTTATTGAAAATATGTAAAACTTATATACAGTAATACTTCAACTTACGAGTGCCCTAACATACAAAAAACTTGAGGTATGAGCCAGCTTTTAAGCAAGTTTTAGCACTAACACATGAGCCATGTTTGAGATACGAGCACATGAGTCAGTTGCCAAGTATGTCGGAGGTGTTTTATGAGAACAGCATCACTCTGTATTTTTCAACTGCTCAGATTATACTTTTGTACCATGTTTTTTGTGCGCGATTTTCAGTGCAGAATTATGTGAATTAAAAGTATCGTGCGTAGACCGAAAGTTTGCCAGTAAAAGGATAGATAATGCAAAGAAAAAGTGAATGATAACAATTGATATTAAACGGAAAATTATTGAAAAATATGCGAAATGTGTATGCGTGATTGAGCTAGCTCGGCAATATGATAGAAATACATCCACAATTATCAAACACAAGGATTATATTCAAGGCATTTAATTTGCAAAAGGACTAACCATAGTTTCTAAACGACGCAACGATCTTCACGACCGCTGATGGAGAGACTGCTCAGGCATTGGATAAAAGATAAACAATTGGCCGGTGACTGCGTAACTGAAACGATGCTACGTAAAAAGGCTGGTGCTATCTATCAAGACTATAAAAATAGACATTCGGACAAATTGGCTAGTGGTAGTGCATTAACCCTTGGTGACGACACCTGTGTTCGTCCTGATCGCAACATGTTGAAAGGGCGACAAAGGCAAACGTCCTTAGATAGGTTTCTCTTAAAACGGCCGACTGGTCGTGCGAGCAAAACAAAAGAAAAATTAGCTAACCAGCGAGAAACTTCAAACTATGAACGCTGAAGAAATTTTAATTACGTTAAGTTAAAGATTAAAGTTTGCTCGTATGTTTGCTTTCAAGTTTGGCTTTTAAGACTTGGATAAAATCCAAATTTATCAAAGTCAACTGTTGTAATGAAGGATAACTTATCTCTCCCTCTCTGGCAAATGCTTGCCTTAGCTGCTATTGTATGTATTTAATTTTACATTTTAATTAATCACATTTCCTTGCATTATTTTTTATTTGTTGCTTTTTGAAAGCATGTGGTAAGTCAGGACAATAACCAACATGTTCTTTCTGTTACAATATATTGTTTTGAGTGTTTTATTTGCATTTTTAGAGTATGGAAACCAATCAATATATATTTAATTGTTCTATATATAAATAAATTGCACCAACATACGAGTAAATTGACATATAAGCTCAGTCTCTGAACGCATTAAGCTCGTAAGTCGAAGTATGACTGTAATGACTTTGGATGAGAAAGGCAAGAATCTTACACACATGGTAATGAATAATACCAATGATTTAGATTCTATTTGGTCACTCTTTGTATTATCAATGACTATATCATTGATAATACAAAGAGTGACCAAATAGAAATTAAACTAATAACAAACTAATGAATCAAATGAGATTTAGAAGCAGTTACGCTGGACCACTGTATTAAACACCCATTAGACATGACTGAAAATAACTAGACGAGATAGTTTTTGTCTAAGGTTGGTTGAACTAGATTCTTGCTTTGAAGCGGCATAGTGTATTCTGATTTTAGTATAGCGATTTACTATAGTGTTGAGTAGACTGTTGGCATGCACTGTACATGTAAAACCTTGTTTGAGGTTATGTACATGTAATAAGACATGCATGTTATTGTCTGTTACTTGTTTAAAAGCTCTCTGTGTGATACCATAGTTATCCATGTGTGAACGTAGGCACTTTTCTGCAGCAATACATATCCGGCCTATCAATCTGGTCACCAATCCTCCTCTGTTTTTAACTGAGATTAGGGTTATGTCATCACTATTTCTACTTCCCACTACTTCTACATCGGTCAAAAACTTGATACACTCATCACATTTGAGTTAGAAAAAAATCCTCATCACCGAACTCCTCATCTTCACCTTCCTCAACTTTTGTCTCTTCTTTCTTTTTCTTTCTAGCCAGAGAATGTAGCAGGAGTTGGCCAGTTTTTTCAGCCCTGCTCACATCCAGATCAATACAGTTAACTTTGGGACTTCGTGTGATATCTGTTTTTATGAACAGTGCTCAAAGTGCAGATCTAAAGCATTGCACATCCGGGTTATTGTTATAGCCACCCTTAGATTGTATTGTGGAAAGCAGAATCTCAATGTAATCCTGGTTGATCTTAAAGGTTAGGAAGTAGTTGATGTAAGGGTAGTTGCTGAAAAGATATTGAGCAATGCCATGTACAGATTTGGGTGCTGACTCAGAAGCAATGACGAAATGATGATGTTTTTCCTATTATTTGCCACTAGCATCTTTCAGCTTGGTGTCTTTAATCGGCATAGATAGCTTATGATATTGTTGAGAACTTCTTGTTTTGAGTTGAAGTTCTGTCTTGTTATGGGCAATTGAGGAAATACCTGGGGTGTTGTGGTCTCTTCTGATGACATTTCACTAAGAATTTGGTCTTATTGTTACGTTTATGACTTGAAAACTAGCATACCAAGCGTGCTTCCACTACCAAACTTATTGCTCAATTGAAGGCCTTGATGCTGTGATGCACATCACTAGGACGTAACGTCGTGAAAACAACAGCCAATTATAGGCCTCACTTTTGCTCCATTTTAATGATAGCTATTCGCCAATCTAGGGTTTACTATATCTATGGTTCTGTCTTTAAATGTTTTGCATATTTAAAGTGGACGTGTTCTTATTCAAAACTGTTGTTCAGGCTTGTATTCCCTGGTTGCAAGTTGGAGCGGCAAATGTTAGGCGACTAGTTATGAACATCTGGGAGTTTGGAAAGGGGGGTTTTAGGTCCCTTCTAAGCCCCAACAGGTTTCTTTCATGTAGAACCTCAACCGGGCCTCTCATGTAAAGTTTTAAAAAAATGTATCAGAAAGTATAAATATTTTTCTATTATTTGAGATTTGTTTGTTTTAGGTGATGTGACAGCCAGGACATTTTCAGATTAAAATAGGCTAAACTCGGCCACAGTTAAAATGCTCCCAAAAGAGATCTTTTTTGAGTGTTTCTACAAAGATCAATTTTGCCGATTTTATTTTAAGTTCATCCTAAGATTTCCACGCTTTCGATGGGCCATTGCCAAGCGGATGTTTAGTAAAACTTGACCTTTTGCAAACCTTTATAAGTTTAACAAGAATATTTTGCTGATTATGATAATAATAACGCCTAAGAACTACTAAAAGTTGATGTTTATCTTTAGGCTTGGAATAAAGTGATATTCTACAGCGATAACAACCGTTCCCATAGCTATTGGGCAAATAACTGTTTGAGTTAATGATGTTGTGTTGAGTTATCTAAAGCAATTTATCATTGTGTGGGAACATACCAAACAAATCCGTTTTAAAAACACATAACCATGTGTTCGAGATAAAATTTCACATTTTATCCGAGGGCGAGTTATTCAGTTCTGGAGGCAGCAAACTTTGTCATAAGACTACGCATCCAACTGAGCATAGGGATCAATAATAATGAAGATATTCATTACATCATTTAAAATACGCAGAATGGCATTGTTTTATCTGTAAGGAGTAAAGATTACCAGCTGGCCTCAGGGCTGAGTGCTTGGTGTTGCACGGGTAGTAAAAACAGCTTATAAACAGTTGCAAGTAATGTAGTGTAACTGTAATGTAGTAGGCAAGATAATGTAAGTTATGTAATGTTTATAAGCTTTTATTTATTATATACATATATATATATGTATATATATATATGTATATATATATATATATATATATACTAGCTGTACTACCCGGCGTTGCGTGGGTAATAAAAAAGTCTGCACAGAAAATTGATTTGTATTTAATATATAACAACATTTGCCATTCTAGCTTTCAAACTACATATCACCAGAAAAGTGTTTTGTCTAGTTGAAATAATTTAAGAAAAAATAAAAACAACTATAAAGGTTTTTAAACTTTGTCAAACAACTGTAACTTTCAAACTTCATATCATGAGGAAAATGTTTTGTGCAAGTCAAATAAATTGAAAAAATAAAACAACTATAAAAGAGGTTTAGATGTAAATGTGAAATAATTAGCAAGTAATTGCTAAATTAAGTCGGTTTTGTTATGCTTACAATAAAAGATGATTTAGTAATGATACAATTAATACGAACTGAGAAAACAAAATAAAAATCCTGAGTATGTTGAATTTATAATAACAATTCATGCATAGAAGTGTGTATAAACAAAGGTTACTGTTCCAGCAGAATCTATTCATCAAAACTTTGAATACGACGATACTGGTACTCCTCAATACCGATACAAATGTAAAAATGAGATATCGTACTGGCGTTTTCTGACCGAACAGAGAGGGAATATCGAGGCACTTCCCACGGAGATTATATAAGCTTGGAAGAAATGAAAAGAATTTGAAAATAATTGGCCTTGACCCCAGATATATTAATTGAACCTTATGAAAAATATTTCTTAATACGGGCATCGTAACACGTGGGCGCAGTGCTAAAATAGTCATCGCCTCCATACGATATAGATATATGATAGATGAAAACGGCACAGATTCTTAAATCTTCTATGGCTCAGTGGTAAAGTGTTTGGATTTTAAACTTGCAGTAGCAATCACCGTGAGTTCCAATACATCAGAACGCGGAAAATATTAATTACACAATTTTAATAGCTATAGCTGGATGTACATACACATACTTATGACCAACTTTGAGAAATATATATATAGATATTATAGTTATAATATATCTATAGATATATTATAACTATAATTATAGACTATAGTTATATAATATTATATAACTATAGATATATCTATAGTTATATAATATAATTATATAACTATAGATATATAGATGTAATACATCTATAGATATATTACATCTATAATAGATATTATATTATAGGTGTAATATAATATCTTATATATATCATATGATATAGTTATTATAGATATATTACATCTATAATAGATATTATAGATGTAATATATCTATAATATATTATAGATATATTACATCTATAATAGATATTATAGATGTAATATATCTATAATGTACAGATATCTAGATATATTAATATATAATATATTATATATACATACCACTATATATAATATATATAAAGCACCAAGTGCAGTTTTAACTAAAACAATGTGAGACTGTGAGTTCGTTTTTAAAAGCATTAATTTCATAAGTTTCATTTAGCATCCGAATTTAAATTTTAACAACAAACCTCATGGTTTATGACTCGTGGACACTAAATAGACCAGGTCATTTCTAATTGCTGTAACTGCTTTTGGTCTGTTCAGGAGCCTTCCTTTATTATGTGGACAATAATTACTGGCCGCAGGTGGCCCGCATAACAAAAGATTTACATGAGAACTGGTATTCATACACATTACTAAAAGTGAGTATTAAACACTGTCTCACAGTTTCCTTATTTATACACCTTACTACGAGTGAGTATTAAACACTGTCTCACAGTTTCCTTATTCATACACCTTACTACGAGTGAGTATTAAACACTGTCTCACAGTTTCCTTATTCATACACCTTACTGCGAGTGAGTATTAAACACTGTCTCACAGTTTCCTTATTTATTCACCTTATCATTATTCAACACGAATATATTGTCTCGATCGCTCTTCAGGCATGTTTCTAATGACCTTCGTGTTATAGTTGATATGAAATATAAATAGCTAGTCTAGAACATTCTATTTACTAATCGAGCTGATACTCTATATTGCCTTAACAAGCCAAGTTTTGTTTTTCATATAGGAACTTGAAGAGAGCAACTATGAGGACTTTTTCTCCTTTTTCTATCCAACTGTGGGTGTGATTGTTTCTATCGAGAACCCATCTGGGTAAGTTACCATATGTGATTTTACTTATTGCGAGTATTGAAGTTGAGTACGATTTGACTCATTCCAAATTTTTCACAGTGACAAGATGGTTCACTGTCTTAAAAAGTTGCTTTACCTAATATTTAGGATCGAAGGCTATTATGCTTAAAAATATAAATGTTTAAAAGCCTTAGAACCTTAATGATAATTGTTAATCAAGTTTTACGGCTCTGTGGCATATTCATGCTAGCTTTCACTTTGATTATGCTTAGCTTAAATTTAGATTTTGCATGTTCTATTATATTTTTTTAATTTCTAAAAAGTAAAAAATGACATTTGCCGTAACAACTGTGCATATAAAGTTAGTACAAACGAAAATTTGTGAGTAAAAGTTATAAGCCCTTTCAGTTAGACATTACTAGGTAGTATTCCATTACTACTCCTAACAAGCTTTGACATGACTAAGCATTCTTGATGTTCACAGTTCCAACTGGGTGGTTTACGTACGCGCAGGACGTGGAGCACATGATCTAGGATTTGGTGCACTTGAGAAAGGCTGCGGAGAAGAGGATGACACAGTAAAGAATTATGTCAGTACGTCAACAGATCTACAAATTGAAGCTTTGGTGCTGTCAATTCTTATATATAACATTGTTAGCCTAAGTTCTGCAAAATTCAGATACATTCCTTAGCTTCTCTATTCCTATGGCGAAGGCATAGGTGTAAAATAAATGGTGTATACCTTGAGACTTACACATAACATGGAGTTATCCTCTCTGCAATTTCCAAATATGCATCTGACATGATCATTAAAGGGCAATTTAAAGATGATCATGCTCATAAAACAAATTTTTAGCATTCACTGAAAATGCGTAATAATTTCATAGTTGTATGCTTATTGGACTGATATCGGCCACCATTTGGCTATGGCCTATAATAATCTACATAGACTAACTTGTTTGTTCCTACTCATTGGTGTGCACTTGGTAATTTCTGTCGCAAGACACACTTAGTTCATGTTGTGTCATTTATTAATGACACTAAATATATTATTATCTTTATTTTAGTTGCAGCTGCTGCACTTGGCTCAGACCAATGTAAAACACTGTGTGAGAGTTTGACAACTATGCGTGACCCCTGTGTTTTAGACTGCCTCGCACAGCAGGTACGCCGGTTAGCTTTACTTGCTGTCAACATGTGTTTCTTTTTAATTCGGCTCAATACCATGATGTTTACATGAGAAAAACTTTAAAACTAAAAAATGTTTGACATTTGTAGACTGGAATGGTGGACGAGATGAGAGAATTCGAAGCATTTGACAGAGTAGCTGCTCTATACGACAGGTATTAAAGTATTATAATGAGACCACCCAGGCAGATTTTTGGCAGCGACATGTTTGGCAGAAATCTTTGTTCAAAAAATTTGATCTAATTATGTTTTCACTGGGAATAACTATAATTAGAAAAGGGTCTTTAAAAATAGCCTTACCTAACCTTATTGGACAATAGGATGTTGCTATTATTAATTTAAATAACCAGTGAGTCTAAACATTGTAAAGAGACCGTGAGGGGCGGTGGCAACTCAAACATTAGCATGATAGCCTATGGCCAATATTAGTGCTGTCAAATATGAGCCTCTGTAGCTACAAGTTGTTAGTGGGAACCTAAGGAATCTATAGGCCTGTTAAACGAAAAATCAGTTACTAGCGCACTACTGCATAGTGTGGCTGTCCATAAAAGGGTGTTTTATGATGCAGTGCGGTATAGTGCTCTGTCAAGTGGTGTAAGTAGTTGACAGTACTTGAAGCAGCACCTGAGGGAATATCCTTTGTAAGCACAGGATGTCTGGAACAACAAACCACAGACAGAAGTTTGCTGCTGTTTCTCTGGCATAGACGATGACTGGGGCTCTGAACACTAGAAGCAATTAAGGTTTACGAAGTTCGCCTTACCAACTAAATAGATACATATATACTTTCATTGGGCAGTCAATAATCAATGCTATAAAAAAGTTTTACGTATGGTGCCACAAAAAATACAAAGAAAGGTATTGCCATGCGGTGTCGTAAACACAAGAGCAAAAGTTTACACAAGACTTGACACTAAAAAGTTTGGGTATATCTTGTATCTTTTGGCACAAGATTAGAGGAATTAGCAACACAATTGTTGAGTGCATCTTTTGGTAAGAACAAAATAGAATCATCACTAATTGGATATCTGGTACTTGAGAATTGAAATATATCAGTGACTAGATTTTACCTTCTTACTTGAGATAATACAATTGTCGGCGTGAAAAGAGTTGGCCTTGACCGCGGATTTAGCAATTGAACCTTACGAAAAACTGGAAACACAAGTTCACGAAATCATGATTCGTAGCGTTAAGAGAGCTCATAGAAATTCAATTAACGCGCCCTTTTGGGTGTGAAAAGGGTGCATACGCTAAACAGTCAGAGCTATGAATTGTAAGAACTTTCGTAGTGATTGGAGAGCATTGGATTGTAAACCTGCAGTTGACATTTTCGCGAGTTCAAATCTAGCAAAACGCGAAATTTTGATTCCAAAATTTTAATAGTTACAGCTGGACATACCGACCTGGAATTTATATACGTAGAGGTATGAAGGAGTTAAACCACTCAGTGTTTTGAACTCACAATATTAGTAAAATAAGTTTGCATGTCTGGCAGTGAGAGAGCATCCACCATTTAAACAAAAATGTAGACGGTACAAAACAAGGTGATACTATTTATAGATTACACACAAGTCATAATGCAGACTTCTGTAGACTAAATAACCTCTCTAATAGTGCATTTGTCAAAGGTTCAGGTGTACATAAATATGTATGGGATTTTATGAATACATCCACTTGCTTCCGCTCTGACAGTTTAATATATCTTCACCAAAAAAACTTTTGTGATTTTGAACCACAGACAAGATTATCTCGCTATCATCCATAATGGCAAGCATAGACAGTATTATACTATGACAAGTGTGAACACAGCTTTTGTGGAAGAATCATCTGATTGGTTACCTATTACCCCAGAATTAAACATAGAATGAAGATCTATTAATAACTTGATTAAAATGGCCATTATTGTGGTTTGCAATTAAGGCTCCCCTCAGCTAAACTGTGTATGAATGGTTTACAGTATTCCAAGAAACATATCACAGATATTATAATAGCTGTCAATCTGCCATATACATGTATAACTAAAAATAAACAAAAGGCATTTTGTCGAAACTTTGTCTAAAGCATAAATATGGCTTTTATTCACTTTTAAACCTGGTGTTTAATACTGTTATCAAATAGTGGTGAACTCAGGCTAGAAATCAATTGGTGATGAACTCAGGCCGCAAAGCAAGGAGTAAGATTACTAAAGATCACTTTGTTTTCAAGGACTCCTTATTACTGTTGGTAAGATAGTTCAAAGTGATATCTCTGTTTCCATGTTCTTGACTAGCATTTGTTGGAAATTTTAGAGATTCCATGAATGGGGCCATCAATGCAGACGGAGAGGTGCATGCCCCGTGCAGTACAATCGGCTTTTTGATTAACGTTGGATCTGAATGTGGATATGAAGTCATGACATCAGGAATTGGCCCCAGTTTGAATTACAGTGCAAGTGCAAGTACGTGTATTTGTATCAGTCTCTATGAACAAGCATTTGTATAAATGTATGTATGTACATACACATGTACATACATATGTATGTACAAATGTATGTATGTATGAATGTATGTATGTACGTATGTATGGACATATGTACATATGTACGTACATACGTTCATACATATGGACATATGTACATATATATCTACATACATATGGATGTTAGGTATGTATACACATATGTATGTATACATACATATGTATACATATGTATGTATACATACATATGTGTACATCCATATGTATGCATACCATATGTATGTATACATACATCCGCATGTGTAGCCTACATACATACATTTACAAATGTATTTACATACATACAAACATACGTACATATGTACATATGTATGTATGTATGTTTACATGTAACTTTTTATTGGCATTAGGAACCATCAACAGAATCATGATTTTTGTTGCCAAAAAAATGAAAAGATAGAAATCCCAAATTATTTAACGAGTTATTAATGAGTATTGATGAGGAGTCGAGATGGTGAATTGAATGTGATAGTAACAGAAAGTTCATAAACTTGATGTTTGATTTTCATACTTACAGCTACAGGTGTGTAATCCTTGTTAAATTTATTCAACAAAGATTATACTCAACATGAATTCATTTATACACAACAAGAATTTATTCAACACCTGTCTACATCAGATTAGAATAATTAATTATAATTAATTAATTAATTATAATTAATTACTGAGTAATAATTAATATAATAATTATAATAATATAATAAATCTCTTTTAACATGGCTAGAGTTTTAAGGTTTGGAAAGTGTGTGCCATTTTAGTGGTTGTCTTCCCTTTATATTCTCTATCTATTCACTGATTTGTGGCAAATACATTTTTAAATTATTGTTCGTTACAATCAACCAGACCATGTTTACTTTTATACATTTTAGCTATTGCTGAGATCCTTATCGACGTGGCAGCATACGAGCCCTATATCCTATATGGGATGTCAGCCCTTGTTGAGGAATTCATGTCTGGAAATTCCGCTAGATCGTTTATGGATCTTCCCAACTCAGTATTCCGCCCTATGCTTGAAAACTCTTTGCTTATGAACGCCATGACCAGACATTGCGAGTAAGTTTGACACACAGAATGAGCAGTTATCTTCACATGTTTAAAATATATCTCCGTCATAATTAATATTTCATGTGACATCCAATGAAAAATTTCTTAGTTTTTCGAAATATGTTACAGCTGTTAATTTCTCAACATTTTTAAAGATTCATAGAACCAATGGTTAGCTGTATGGAGAGAAAATTGCCAGAATTCTGTCTCACCACACATGAAGAAATCATCACAGAGTATATAGAGCCACTGAAGATGCGGTATTGTACCGGAATTGGTGTGGACTCTGCCCAAGTGTCACAAACTGTCTATAGTGGTAGGCATAACAGCTGTCATTTGGACATAACAAAAGCAAATATACTTTCGGCCAGAATATCATTGTTTAGTTGGTGAGCATGATACTCTGAAATAACAGGAGCCATAAAATTTTTAACAGAGACTAGTTTTTTAATAAAAAATCTTTTGCTTTATGATATAACCAAAAAGTTCGCCATCATTGATTTTTAAACACTACATTCACGTAAGTTTGGCACACTGGGTAAAATATAAGTTTAAAATAAAAAAAAGACAGTTTTTATTTTTGCTTTTAAACTTTTTAATAGTCTAATAATCATAATATATTTGCAACTTGTTCTCGCGGTGCTACCATCTTGTTCAACTACTGCTACCTACCATATATTTGTTAACTAGGTCACATAGTGCTACCGTATATTTACTAACTAGGTCACATAGTGCTACCTATATTTGCTAATTAGATCACAAGCTTTTCCATTTTCTTCAAATTGTTATCTGATGAAAATGTTTTTACACTTACCCCTTTTTTATGCTACTTGTTAATACCTATTATGGAGTTGTATTTTCTTTTATAGCAATGGTTGGAGAGAGAGATGCTTTCATGGATGAAGTTGCCTGTTTTGTTGATCTGACAAACACAGATTCCTTCGAGTTCAACATGGAGAAAATTGAGAAAATGTACTCAGTAAGTAGACTACGAAAAAATGTGTTTCATTTCAACTGTTGTTGTTGCCGGTGGTTTGGTTTTTCAAGCATCGCAATTTTGAGGGTTTTGTGTTAGTAGTGTCTTACTCGTGTCATTTTAGAAATGGCTTAAATGCGTGTCACATGATGCTTCAGTGTAAGGAAAAATTACAAGTGCCAGAAATATAAGTTATTACATTGATGTGACATATGTCATCACTTATATATAAGTGATGATCGGCTAAGGTAAAGACCATATATTTATCACTTATAAACTCTTTACCCCCCCCCACCCGCGCGTGATGATTGGCGTCATAAATTGTACCTCCACTTTAATTGGAGTATTCCAAGGGAAAGGATCTCATTCAAACTATAATATTTTTGAACTGGGCAGGTCTGCAAAGACAACAACTACATCAAATTGAAGCTTGATGTTTTAGCTTTATATTAATATTATTTTCATTCATTCAATGGTGCAAGTTCATTTTTAAGTAGCCTGAAATTCAGGCTTTTCAGCGTGATTAGGAATAAAATACGGTATTCAAAGAGTTAACAGAAACACAGTATTTTTGTTCTTTCCATTAGTGAAATTTTAAAACAAACTTTTGTTGTAGGAAATGTTAAACAGGTGCGACTTTGATAATATATTTTTCCGCCTGACATCAATAGCAGAGGATACAAGAGGTGAGATATTGTCTGAAGTGCAGGAGCTAATCAGGTAAGTATATAAACATATGTGTGCCATAAAAATTTATATAATTATATACTGTCCTAAATTTATAGTTTTGTGTTTTTGCATAAACTAAAATGAAAAATTCTGTGTCTGAATACACTGTGATGTTGTTCTTGATTTGGGTTTAATTCTCTAAGTTTTGATTTATTTTTAACGCATATGACTAACCTGTATTTTGCTCAAAATGTGGGCATTTGTATAAAGTGTTAGCTTGAAAACAATGGTCAGTGAACTGTAAGGTTTACATATCAATAAGGAGTACCATAGAGCAAACCTCAAGCCAGTCCCTCTGATTGCTGTGCTATATTATTGTAGGGTAGCCAGGAGTCCGATGCGATGCGTTGTTAAAGTAGTCGGGGAGCAATGCCCGAGCATTGACATGAGCGCCGTCATAGACAAGATACTTGTGCACGTCAACAGAGCGACTGCTGGCGTGCTCAATGTCGATAAGGAATATTTCATCAGTACTCAACAAGTCGTAAGTGTCTTTTATAATGTAAATTTTGAAAATGCTAGTTTAAATGTAAATGTAAATGTAAAATCATTAGCAAGTAATGGCTAAATATAGTCTCTTTCGCTGCAATTACAATCAAATATTACTTGGTATACAATTATATGATTTCAGTTCGTTTCAGTGTTAGCCTGCATAAATTGGCATGTAGCCTAATATCGTAGGCTATAGACGTACATAGAGTGGTATAGAAACCCATAGTCATCATCTAATGCAATCACCTCCTGGTAAAAATCATCATCATTAAAAATAGTACCAAAATACTATTTTAGCCTTAGTAACTATTGGTACTTATAATGACTTTAGTGCATTTTGTGGCTATGATCTGCTGGCCCAAGATAAGATAGCATTACAATGTACTACATGGGGAGTTTTGACCTTCGAGACAAACGTGTAACATAAATGCTGAATCTTATTTAAATGAATTTAGTTTGCTAAACACATACTTGAAAGAAGTTTTAAGATGTATTTTAGTAAACTTTAAACTTTTAACAGAAATTTTTGCATCGCGAAATGTTTTTATTTTAACGTATAACTGATATACCGTACAACGGATACGGATAACTCTCCATGGCGAGTTCAGCTACGAATCAGTACACAAATCGCCAAATTTTAAGTTCGAGATAAATTATTGTCGATATTGTGGGGCAAAATAAACTAGCCCTAACGAAAAATGAAACGAAGAAGCATCGTGTCGCATAAACTTACGTCCCAAAATATTTCTTAACAGAGATATCGTAACGTGTGGGCATAAGGCTAAAATAACTAGCATGCGCATGAGGTATGCGGTATATGAAATATGCCACTCTCGCTCTGTGGTAGAGCAGCCAGAAAAGAAACTTGTCCATGCATTCGTCATGAGTTCAAATCCATCAAACCACGGAATTTTTATATCAAGATTTTAATAGTCATAACCGGAATGCAGACATACGACAGTCGGAGTTTGAGAAAAGTATATATACGTAGATACACTAGCTGTGCTACCCTACCCTACCCTGTGCTACCCTACCCGGTGTTGCCCGGGTAGGGTAATAGCAAAAAGGTAATAAACTTTTTTTATTACCGGGTAGGGTAATAAAAAAAGTTCGGCGTTTAAATATATAATCCGGCGTTGCCTGGGTAATAAAAAAAGTCTTTGGACAGAAAATTGGTTGGTGTTTAACATATAACAACATTTTCCATTCTATCTTTCAAACTACATATAATGAAAAAAGTGTTTTGTGTGGTTAAAATAATTAAAGAGAAAATAAAAACAGCTGTAAAGGTTTTTAAACTTTGTCAAACAACTGTAACTTTTAGACTTCATATCATGAGAAAAATGTTTTGTGCAGGTCAAATAAATTAAAAAAAAATAAAACAACTATAGAAGGGTTTAGGTATAAATGTGGAATAATTAGCAAGTATAGTAGCTTAATTAAGTCGGGTTTGCTATGATTACAATAAAATATGATTTGGTAATGATGCATTGAATATGAACTGGGAAAACGAAATATAAGTTCTGAATATGTTGAATTGATAATAATAATTCTTGCATAAAAGTGTGTGTGTATAAATAAAGGTTACTGTTCCACCAGAAGATATCCATCAAAACTTTGAATACGATGATACCTCTCGATACTGGTACAAATGTAAGAATGAGATATCGTACTGTGGTGCCTGACCAAACGGTGAGAGAATGGCGAAGCTCTTCCCACAGAGATAATATAATTGTTCACATGAAAAGAATTGGCCTTGACCCAAGATATAGTTATTGAACCTTACGAAAAATATTTCTTAACAGGGGCATCGTAACGCGTGGACGTAATGCTAAAATAATTATTGTGTGCATATGATATACGGAATATGATAACTTCTTTGGTCAATATGCCTTATGTAGCTCAGTGGTAGAGCGCTTGAATAAAATAACATGCGAATGCATTTGTCGTGAGTTCTTATCCATCAAAATGTGGAATTTTAATTCCAAGATTTTAATAGCTATAGATGGACACGCACATACCAACTTTGTGAAATATATATATATATAGAGATGTATATATATATAAATACGTATATATGTATATATACACACCGTAAAACCTGTATTTGAATGCTATTTATGTTATATTGGTATGCTATAATATATCATCTGTATTATTGCACAGAACTATGGCTCAAAAGAGAGAGTGAGCATGTGGGTTGTGGGTGATCCCCACATACGTATCCTGGACGGCTCCAAATTTACATACTGCCAAGCTGATGGACTTACCACCTACTTCTTGTCTGAAGAAGGAACGCGCTTCGAATTAAAAGGAAAGAATGTGGCTGCTAATGAGTTCACTAATGCTACAGTTCTCAAAGAGGTGCACATCCTTTTCATCTTCTGTTAAATATTATTCAAATGGTGCTAGTTTGTTGTTTTAAGTTGATATAAAAGAAAGGTTTGGTTTTATCTTTACTGTATCTCACTGACTAATGCCGACAAATGTAAATCAAGCCATGTAGAAAAAAGAAAGTAAGTTAAATAAAATAATAACATGGAAATTCAAAAGTATTTAAATAGGTTTTATGATATAAGAATGTTCTAGATGTTCTAGAAGACAGCTCAGTTGTTCATGTTTACACATTAGTTTATATATACAAACTAGCTGAATGGGGGCTGAATGCTCGGCATTGCCTAGGAAAAAAAAGTCTTTGCACAGAAAATTTATTTTTATTAAATATATAAAAACAGTTACCATTCAAACTTTCAAACTTCCTATCATGACAAAAGTGTTCTGTGCAGTTGAAATAGATAAAGAGAAAAAATAAAACAACTCTTAAGTTGTTTAAATGTACAGTAAATGTGAAATAACTAGCTAAATTAAGTCTGTTTTGCTACGGTTACAATGAAAAATTATTTGGTATACAATTATATGATTTTAATACATTTCAGTGTAGGCATCGTAAGGCGAAAATATTGTATAGAGTGGTATAGAAACCCATAGTAATTATCTAATGCAAATGCCCTTTAGTAAAAATCATCAAAATTTTATATATGAACTGTACATATTAAAAATTAGTAACAAAACAATATGTTAATCTTAGTAAATATATAGTTACCTACAGTAACTTTAGTGTATTTAGTGGTTATGATCTGCAATAAAATGTAACATTACAGTGTACTAGTGCAGTACGTACCGTAGGGAGTTACCTTCGAGACAGATATATAACATAAACTTTAAATTTAACTGAAATTAATTTAGCTTACGAAACACATACTTTTAGCTAAGTTTTAGGATGTATTTTACTAAATTTAAAATTTGTCATCAGCTAAAGTTTTATCGCCTACATGTAGCCGTTTTCGGTTTTGTTTTTACTATAACTTATAATGAATAACGCTGAAAATCTTTTTCATGCCTTACGAGAGAGACTTTTGTCGTTTCATCGTAGTCACTACATCGATTGCCAAATTTTAATTTTGAAAAGAATTTTGGTTAATATCATATGGCGGAAAAGGAAGTCTAAAAAAATTGACTTTGAATGGGACGAAAAAGCAGTGTGTTCCATATAGTAAGATGAAAAAGTCATAGCAGAGACATCGTAAGCCGATGGTGCACTGTATTAATTAATAATTTAGCGTGTGCAATCGGAAAAAAGATATATACATGTCGTATTGGATAAGAGCAATTCATGTGACAAGAACGGTTTAGCCTTGTTACGCACGCGCTTGTTAGTAGTCTTGTGATTTCAATGTCGTGAGTTCCAATCTTCAGTAGTACGGAAGAGATTTTCTACGGCTAAAACTTTATTGCTATAGCTGGACAGATGAACTACCGACAAACTTTGAGATTTATATATATCAATAAGTGAGGCCTATTTTTTACGTACCTTATAAAATACATGTATTTGCTATCTGTCCTAGAAGCACAGACATTAATTTAGAGTCAGACATTTAGCAAGTTTACACAGTAGATGAAATACTTGCAGTCAGATCTGCTGATCAGTGATCAACCAATTACTGATATCCGCATCTCCGTCAAATAGTAGTTCATCTTTATAGATTCAAATATTAATAGTAACAATAATAATAAAACTAAGAACAGTGATGCTATCAATACTAATACCGTAACACTAATAATAACAATGCTAATAACGCTTATGATAACAATGCTAATAACGCTAATGATAACAATACTAATAACGCTAATGATAACAATACTAATAACGCTAATGATAACAATACTAATAACACTAATGATAACAATACTAATAACACTAATAATAACAATACTAATAACGCTAATGATAACAATACTAATAACGCTAATGATAACAATACTAATAACGCTAATAATAACAATACTAATAACGCTAATGATAACAATAGTAATAACGCTAATGATAACAATACTAATAACGCTAATGGTAACAATACTAATAACGCTAATGGTAACAATAATAATAACGCTAATGGTAACAATACTAATAACGCTAATGGTAACAATACTAATAACGCTAATGATAACAATACTAATAACGCTAATGGTAACAATACTAATAACGCTAATGGTAACAATAATAATAACGCTAATGGTAACAATACTAATAACGCTAATGGTAACAATACTAATAACGCTAATGGTAACAATACTAATAACGCTAATGGTAACAATAATAATAACGCTAATGGTAACAATACTAATAACGCTAATGGTAACAATACTAATAACGCTAATGATAACAATACTAATAACGCTAATGGTAACAATACTAATAACGCTAATGGTAACAATAATAATAACGCTAATGGTAACAATACTAATAACGCTAATGGTAACAATACTAATAACGCTAATGATAACAATACTAATAACGCTAATGGTAACAATACTAATAACGCTAATGGTAACAATACTAATAACGCTAATGGTAACAATACTAATAACGCTAATGGTAACAATACTAATAACGCTAATGGTAACAATACTAATAACGCTAATGGTAACAATACTAATAACGCTAATGGTAACAATACTAATAACGCTAATGGTAACAATACTAATAACGCTAATGGTAACAATACTAATAACGCTAATGGTAACAATACTAATAACGCTAATGGTAACAATACTAATAACGCTAATGGTAACAATACTAATAACGCTAATGGTAACAATACTAATAACGCTAATGGTAACAATACTAATAACGCTAATGGTAACAATAATAATAATGCTAATGATAACAATACTAATAACGCTAATGAAAACAATACTAATAACGCTAATGATAACAATACTAATAACGCTAATGATAACAATACTAATAACGCTAATGATAACAATACTAATAACACTAATGAAAACAATACTAATAACGCTAATGATAACAATACTAATAACGCTAATGATAACAGTACTAATAACGCTAATGATAACAATACTAATAACGCTAATGATAACAATACTAATAACGCTAATGGTAACAATACTAATAACGCTAATGGTAACAATACTAATAACGCTAATGATAACAATACTAATAACGCTAATGGTAACAATACTAATAACGCTAATGGTAACAATAATAATAACGCTAATGGTAACAATACTAATAACGCTAATGGTAACAATACTAATAACGCTAATGATAACAATACTAATAACACTAATGAAAACAATACTAATAACGCTAATGATAACAATACTAATAACGCTAATGATAACAGTACTAATAACGCTAATGATAACAATACTAATAACGCTAATGATAACAATACTAATAACGCTAATGGTAACAATACTAATAACGCTAATGGTAACAATACTAATAACGCTAATGGTAACAATACTAATAACGCTAATGGTAACAATACTAATAACGCTAATGGTAACAATACTAATAACGCTAATGGTAACAATACTAATAACGCTAATGGTAACAATACTAATAACGCTAATGGTAACAATACTAATAACGCTAATGGTAACAATACTAATAACGCTAATGGTAACAATACTAATAACGCTAATGGTAACAATACTAATAACGCTAATGGTAACAATACTAATAACGCTAATGGTAACAATACTAATAACGCTAATGGTAACAATAATAATAATGCTAATGATAACAATACTAATAACGCTAATGAAAACAATACTAATAACGCTAATGATAACAATACTAATAACGCTAATGATAACAATACTAATAACGCTAATGATAACAATACTAATAACGCTAATGAAAACAATACTAATAACGCTAATGATAACAATACTAATAACGCTAATGATAACAGTACTAATAACGCTAATGATAACAATACTAATAACGCTAATGATAACAATACTAATAACGCTAATGGTAACAATACTAATAACGCTAATGGTAACAATACTAATAACGCTAATGGTAACAATAATAATAACGCTAATAATAACAATACTAATAACGCTAATGGTAACAATAATAATAACGCTAATAATAACAATACTAATAACGCTAATGGTAACAATACTAATAACGCTAATGGTAACAATACTAATAACGCTAATGGTAACAATACTAATAACGCTAATGGTAACAATACTAATAACGCTAATGGTAACAATACTAATAACGCTAATGGTAACAATACTAATAACGCTAATGGTAACAATACTAATAACGCTAATGGTAACAATACTAATAACGCTAATAATAACAATACTAATAACGCTAATAATAACAATAATAATAACGCTAATGATAACAATACTAATAATGCTAATGATAACAATACTAATAACGCTAATCATAACAATACTAATAACGCTAATGAAAACAATACTAATAACGCTAATGGTAACAATACTAATAACGCTAATGGTAACAATACTAATAACGCTAATGATAACAATACTAATAACGCTAATGAAAACAATGCTAATAACGCTAATGATAACAATACTAATAACGCTAATGATAACAGTACTAATAACGCTAATGATAACAATACTAATAACGCTAATGATAACAATACTAATAACGCTAATGAAAACAATACTAATAACGCTAATGATAACAATACTAATAACGCTAATGAAAACAATACTAATAACGCTAATGGTAACAATACTAATAACGCTAATGGTAACAATACTAATAACGCTAATGGTAACAATAATAATAATGCTAATGATAACAATACTAATAACGCTAATGAAAACAATACTAATAACGCTAATGATAACAATACTAATAACGCTAATGATAACAATACTAATAACGCTAATGATAACAATACTAATAACACTAATGAAAACAATACTAATAACGCTAATGATAACAATACTAATAACGCTAATGATAACAGTACTAATAACGCTAATGATAACAATACTAATAACGCTAATGATAACAATACTAATAACGCTAATGGTAACAATAATAATAACGCTAATAATAACAATACTAATAACGCTAATGGTAACAATAATAATAACGCTAATAAAAACAATACTAATAACGCTAATGGTAACAATACTAATAACGCTAATGATAACAATACTAATAACGCTAATGGTAACAATACTAATAACGCTAATGGTAACAATAATAATAACGCTAATGGTAACAATACTAATAACGCTAATGGTAACAATACTAATAACGCTAATGATAACAATACTAATAACGCTAATGGTAACAATACTAATAACGCTAATGGTAACAATACTAATAACGCTAATGGTAACAATACTAATAACGCTAATGGTAACAATACTAATAACGCTAATGGTAACAATACTAATAACGCTAATGGTAACAATACTAATAACGCTAATGGTAACAATACTAATAACGCTAATGGTAACAATACTAATAACGCTAATGGTAACAATACTAATAACGCTAATGGTAACAATACTAATAACGCTAATGGTAACAATACTAATAACGCTAATGGTAACAATACTAATAACGCTAATGGTAACAATACTAATAACGCTAATGGTAACAATACTAATAACGCTAATGGTAACAATAATAATAATGCTAATGATAACAATACTAATAACGCTAATGAAAACAATACTAATAACGCTAATGATAACAATACTAATAACGCTAATGATAACAATACTAATAACGCTAATGATAACAATACTAATAACGCTAATGATAACAATACTAATAACGCTAATAATAACAATACTAATAACGCTAATAATAACAATACTAATAACGCTAATGAAAACAATACTAATAACGCTAATGATAACAATACTAATAACGCTAATGATAACAGTACTAATAACGCTAATGATAACAATACTAATAACGCTAATGATAACAATACTAATAACGCTAATGGTAACAATACTAATAACGCTAATGATAACAATACTAATAACGCTAATAATAACAATACTAATAACGCTAATAATAACAATACTAATAACGCTAATGAAAACAATACTAATAACGCTAATGATAACAATACTAATAACGCTAATGATAACAGTACTAATAACGCTAATGATAACAATACTAATAACGCTAATGATAACAATACTAATAACGCTAATGGTAACAATACTAATAACGCTAATGGTAACAATACTAATAACGCTAATGGTAACAATAATAATAACGCTAATAATAACAATACTAATAACGCTAATGGTAACAATAATAATAACGCTAATAATAACAATACTAATAACGCTAATGGTAACAATACTAATAACGCTAATGGTAACAATACTAATAACGCTAATGGTAACAATACTAATAACGCTAATGGTAACAATACTAATAACGCTAATGGTAACAATACTAATAACGCTAATGGTAACAATACTAATAACGCTAATGGTAACAATACTAATAACGCTAATGGTAACAATACTAATAACGCTAATAATAACAATACTAATAACGCTAATAATAACAATAATAATAACGCTAATGATAACAATAGTAATAACGCTAATGATAACAGTACTAATAACGCTAATGGTAACAATACTAATAATGCTAATGATAACAATACTAATAACGCTAATCATAACAATACTAATAACGCTAATGAAAACAATACTAATAACGCTAATGGTAACAATACTAATAACGCTAATGGTAACAATACTAATAACGCTAATGATAACAATACTAATAACGCTAATGAAAACAATGCTAATAACGCTAATGATAACAATACTAATAACGCTAATGATAACAGTACTAATAACGCTAATGATAACAATACTAATAACGCTAATGATAACAATACTAATAACGCTAATGAAAACAATACTAATAACGCTAATGATAACAATACTAATAACGCTAATGAAAACAATACTAATAACGCTAATGATAACAATAGTAATAACGCTAATGATAACAATACTAATAACGCTAATGGTAACAATACTAATAACGCTAATGGTAACAATAATAATAACGCTAATGGTAACAATACTAATAACGCTAATGGTAACAATAATAATAACACTAATAATAACAATACTAATAACGCTAATGGTAACAATACTAATAACGCTAATGATAGTAAAAGGTAATAATTGCAATAATAATAAAAGAGATAATAATAATAAGTTAATAACACAATCAACTATCTTAGTTCAGAAATGATTTAAAGGTGTATAGCTAAGTTTGTCAGGTTTTCGATGACTTTAATATTTTTAGTATTTCAAATAAGATTTTTAAAAAATGCTCTCATACTTTGACAGCACTTTGTTCTTAAGATATTGTTTGTCAACCTGCATATGCATGTATATGCGTATATATGTACTCTCATGTAGACCATTCTTCACAAGGCTAAACAACTCCTGCCAAAATACAAGTATGCGATATGTAAGCCTTTTCCAACAATGTGCAATCTGTTGCTTGTTTTGTAGATATACTTCAAGGTCTGGGCACCCGGGGCGGCTTACACAGATGCATCTGTGCTCAACTATACAATTAAAGACGGAGCTATCAAACCTGCGTTTGATAGCGGAGAGACAGATGTTGTTGTTGGCCAGTTTTCTATCTTCATAGAAACGAGAGACAATGGAAAGACTGTCGTCATTCAAAACGTCAATTCTGGAACATTCATTGCCATTCAGGGATTCAAGTAAGGGAATTTATCTCGAACAGATGCATTTTATGAATGCTAATTGAACGCCAAATAATAACTCAAACTCAGACATATTGAGGCCAAAATAATGAAAAGTTTCTATATAAATCGGACTAAACCTAAATGTTGCAAACAGTCATGTGTAATGCTATCTGTGCTATATGTGTCTACTGCATTACAGTCATGTGTAATGCTATCTGTGCTATATGTGTCTACTGCATTACAGTCATGTGTAATGCTATCTGTGCTATATGTGTCTACTGCATTACAGTCATGTGTAATGCTATCTGTGCTATATGTGTCTACTGCATTACAGTCATGTGTAATGCTATCTGTGCTATATGTGTCTACTGCATTACAGTCATGTGTAATGCTATCTGTGCTATATGTGTCTACTGCATTACAGTCATGTGTAATGCTATCTGTGCTATATGTGTCTACTGCATTAAAGAAGTGCCTAAATAAAGAAAATTTTGAAAATTTTTGGATTACGCATGAAGTAATCAGAACCTGACCAGTGATAGCCTCGTTTCAAAGCGCGTGCAAGCTAAACATAAAAACATGCATCATAGTGATAGATGCATCTGTAATATTTAACAAAACTTTACTCGTGTCATTTTATATAATAA
The DNA here is from genome assembly GCF_963576615.1 of Watersipora subatra. Lineage (NCBI taxonomy): Eukaryota > Metazoa > Bryozoa > Gymnolaemata > Cheilostomatida > Watersiporidae > Watersipora > Watersipora subatra. Next base: position 29,535,622 of record NC_088708.1, on the reverse strand, counting down.
TATGCACACTGAAGCTATTACACAGGATTTGCAACAAATAGTCTCAAAGTATAACAAGCAACAATATTAGTTATCTTATTAATGACACTAAAAGATTAAATACTTCATAGAACTTTGCAGATAAAGAAAAATATGGACTCACAATAATCGTAGAAAAGTCTTGAGCTATCGCAGCGTCTGCTCAGTGTGATTGTATTAACATTTTCTTTCGAGAGCTTCTTCGCTGCCGAGCTGCCTCTTTTCTGCCACTAGTCTGGTGATGACCGATCCTGTTTGGCTTTCACCAAGGTCTGGATGGTTCACCCTTCCATTGACGTAGTTACCTTGCATATTATACTTGTTTTTGTGAGGATTTTTAGCTGTTGGATGTCAATATTCTGCCAGTACTTATTTCCTTAGCTTCTAGCTGTAGCTAGAGTCAGACTTTTGCCCTGCCAGAGTTCATAGTTCATTAAAGTTTCAGAAACTAAGCAGATATTTGTAGATTAAAGCTAATTCACCATTGTTATTACTATTATTATTACAATAGTTTATTGTTAATATGATGAAGTTGTCTTCTTTTTTACTGAAGTCATAGTTGCTTGCCGCGGTCTCTTTGTCACTTAGCGTAACTATGGCATACCTTTTCAAATATCTTTCTCTATATACCTGGTCGATGTAACTCTAGCGGAGCAGCATTGTGTAAGCTTCTGTTACAGCGGCAAGGCAAGGTGATGATTTATGTGCATTCAAGAGAATCTATTGTTTATACCGTCATGTAAGACAGCTGTCTGGTCCGTACTTAATCTTCTTTTACCTTGTGAGCCACTTCAATCTCTTAACTTTTAGTTTATCGACAAGAATGTTCAAACTTTATAGGTCAGCGTACTTGTTCTCAAATTACGAAACAAGCAGTATTTGTAATATATTTAATATGCTATGTTTGAGAACACTAGGTAAATACATTTGTTTGTGTTATTATTCATTCATTTGCATTTTAGTGATTTTTTCAACATGGTGATGAGAACATCACGGAGCTATGCCGAGACTGCAACTGGACTTTTGATTGCCGGGTGCGGTTCTTCTGCTGTTGACATCACAGAGCTCAATGCCAATGCTGCAGTAACCAGTGAAAGTGACAGTGAGTATCGACAGAGATTAATAGTTATAAGCAGTAGAGAGTCATGCTGAGTATCAACAAAGAGTAATAGTTATAACCTGTAGAGAGTCACTGTGAGTATTAACAGAGAGTAATAGTTATGACCAGTAGAGAGTCACAGTGAGTATCAACAGAGAGTAATAGTAGTGACCAGTAAAGAGTGAAAGTGAGTATCAACAGAGAGTAATAGTTATGACCAGTAGAGAGTCACAGTGTGTATCAACAGAGAGTAATAGTAGTGACCAGTAAAGAGTCAAAGTGAGTATCAACAGAGAGTAATAGTTATGACCAGTAGAGAGTCAAAGTGAGTATCAACAGAGAGTAATAGTTATGACCAGTAGAGAGTCACAGTGAGTATCAACAGAGAGCAATAGCTATGACCAGTAGAGTGTCACGCTGAATATCAACAGAGAGTAATAGTTATAACCAGTAGAGAGTCACAGTGAGTAATAGTAGTGGTTAGTAGAGAGTCATTGTGAGTATCAACAGAGAGTAATAGTTATGATTAGTGGCGTTACAATAGGTCATGATCAAACTTAAAAAAACATATACTAACAGATTTTACACCTGCAGCAGAAGTAAAAGAATGTTCTAGAATGTTCTAGAATGGTCAAATGATTCTCATGCTTTACAGGCAGGCGTCGCAAAAGATCGACGGTAACATTTGATGAATGCCAAGCAGCCTGTCTTGAAATCCCTGAAATACTTCGGGAAGAGTGTACATATGACTGTTTCACTCTGGAGGACTTACAAGTAAGTTAATATGGCCCCTTTACGATTTCTAGCATTATGTAACTCTATTTTCACAGCCAAAAGATACGATGTCAAGAAAAATCTGCTAAACTGGCCTTACCCTTAAGTAGGTCAATTAAGAGTAAGTTTGGTGAATACCTATCTAATGACTACACCAGGTGACAAGCTAACATCTAAATAACGTACTTGTTTAACTCCTTCACACACACCGTAAATCTTATAGAACAATAAAACATGATAATAATAACAAATTATATCCGGTTTTCATTTATAAACTTTTATAACCAACCTCTAATATGAAAGCATAATTGCAGTGTTCAGATACTGTTGTCTAGATGGCATTATCTGTCTAATAGTGTGTTGTATATACAGTACTCTATATGGCATTATCAGGATAATACTGTGTTGTATATAGTCTTCTACTATAGATGGCATTATCTGGATAATACTGGGTTGTATACTCATACAATACTCTAGATGCCATTATCTGGATAATAGAGTGTTGTATATACAGTACTCTATATGGCGTTATCAGGATAATATCGTGTTGCATATAGTCTTCTACTATAGATGGCATTATCTGAATAATACTGGGTTGTATACTCATACAATACTCTAGATGCCATTATCTGGATAATAGTGTGTTGTATATACAGTAACCTTCCAACAGGCCTTTGATATTTTTGATCTAGAGTCGAAGTTGCAATGATGAATAGCGTGCTATGAACATCAAAATGAGTTTAAAAATAGTTTCCTTTAGCCAAGGTACTGGTCAGTTGAGGACAGCAGTCATGGCACCCATTAATAATAGAGGTCACCAGTCTATGCTCACTAGCAAATGCTAAGACTGCAACGTTTTGCATTCTTTGTTATAGTAGACTCAGCTTTGTAAAACAGCTATACATGGTATTGTACCAATACTGGGCATCAATTTACACTGAGTTTACTGTCTGCATTAGGTTGGGGAAGCTCACAGTGGGGCGATAGCAGTGGAAGAGGTTATTGTTGAAGATGATGTTAAGATAACCATTTGGCTGCCTGATTTGGATGAGACAACAACGGTTGTCGCTCCATCTAGTACAGATGGTACAGATAGTTCAGCTGGCCACGTTTTACTATCCACTACCTGTATGCTTCTCACCTCGCTGCTGCTTGTCCGCTAGTTCCCACAACCATATCTTCCATACGGAGCTAAGCTGCTCGACTATATTGTATTAGTCTTTACTTCGCTATAGCTTTTATAATTAGTGTACTTCTACACCGCGTAGCTTTTGGTGGTTTGCTGTACAATTTCAATTTTTTAAGAACCTGATTTTTCACTAGCTTTACAAGTTCTTAAAGATTTGCTCTAAATATTGTATGACTTTTAAGCCGCTTGTTTTTTATAATAAAGTTTCATTTTTCTTTGAAAGACTTATTCATTCGTATAAGTTCAACAGAGCAGCATTTTGTTGACAAGTCTTGTGTTAACGAGTTTTACTAATGATGTTTTATAACAATGGTTTTATCAACTGATATCTATGTCTATGCTTGTCGCTAGTTTAAATATAAGAAATGTATTAGAAGGTTGATTCGCTATAGAGTGGGTATACAGCAGCATCTTAAAGCAAGGTCACGCAAGCTGTGTGTGGTTATCTAACTAGATTTGGTTAAAAACTCAATCACCCAATCAACTAAAAATATTGGATCGGAAACTTGTTGATAAATCAGTCCTCTGTTAAGCTGATTATGTAACAATTATTGTTTCATTGCAATATTTACTCTAGTAAGGACGGTGTCAGAATGTCTGTCTACCCAAAGCCACGGTGGGAGGTTGAAAAATATCACTTCATCTAGGATTCAAACCCATGATATTCGGCAAAGCCACCTGGTATGCTACCACGCACCAATCATCTCCATTTCTGGGTATTATAGTTATTGGGAAGATACTCATTCTCCGGGCGTTATTGGCACGCCTGACGATCTCACATGGTGCTCCAAACTTCCAGGGTACTAGTAAGGATAAAAAAGCCTGCAGTACTGCGAGTGTAATTTTATTTTATCGCAAACAATAAGCCATTTCAAACACTTTCCACACTAAATATTTTTAGCAATAAGATTTTGCATAAGCTGCGAGTAAATTTGCCAGAGATTGGTCAACTTTTGTTAAAAACCATCAGCTGAAAGGTTAAAGGAAATGTTTGATAAAGATGCAACCAGAAACTTGCCCGTAGGTAGGTTTCATTTTAAACTGATTATGATAAGCCTTCTTCAATAAACCACTTACAACAGACTCAAACACGCAGTAAGCTTGGCTTCATTTCCATCAATGAGCAGTTTCCCTTTTAAATACACTAGAGAATAGTTTTTCTTATCATTGAGATTTGTGTATATGGTGTTAGGGCTGTTAGGCTGTTAGCACTTCACCTCTTGAAATAGCTTCTAAAAAGTGCTGAACGTATTTAGTAAAATATTATATTAAAAACAAATCACAGCAAAATTAATAATATCAAAGACAATGAACCAAAGAATAAATCGTATTCTGTTTCAATTGAGTTACACATGTGTTATTTTTGTCCAAATCTTTTAAGAAAAACTAATGATGTTGTGAAACAATGCAGTTTTTTACAAAAACAATTTTTAAGACATGACTTGCTTATTCAAGGCTTGAATATAGTTTACTGTCAAACAGCTAATAGTATTATTGGTTAACATTCATATTATCTTAAAAATTAATTGTTAGGGTGGTAAAATTGATAGACGGAAAAGGAGTAATCGATAAATTTAGGAAATTCTAAGAAAAGCCATTACTTCAACTTATTAATTGATGGTGACTAGTTGCTTCAAATCAGTCATGTTAGATTACTGATCATCTCAGGTGTAATCTGTGGAACAAGCGAGACATTTTTTTTAAAAAGCAATTTTTGTCATAAGCATAAATTTTTATCAAAACGTAAATTAACACTGTTTTAAATCACAAAGTTAGCTTTTGTGTGATGAGTACATCTATACCTAATATACATTTACTGTATATATGTATATTGTTTTAAATTAATTAAATTAAAAATGAAACTCCGAACTCTAAAAGTTGAGTATATTAAAAGTAGACAGTTTTTACATAACTTAAGTTTCTGATAGCAGCTGCAACGCTGTTTCGCACTTGGCGCTCGTCTGTTTGTTTAAATTCGTCACTGAGAGGTTTTAAGATGACTGAACAGCGGCCACTTAATGCCACACGTCAAACAAGCTTGTACAATCAGCAGACGTGCCTAGGTAGACTTTGTCTCTACAATATCTCTGTGATGTTTTCATTAGTCTAGGTTTCAGGGACCTCATCTCCTGTAACCTGGTAATATTGATTTTCAACGCTTGATGTCTCATTGCCGAATCAGGCACTTCATCTTATGATGATGCAACACGAGCCCAGACTTGTCTCCTTTTGTACCTTTTACTCCGACTCCCTGCTCTAATCATATTTTATCATTAACGTTGCGCTATTTTCACCCTGCAAGCAATCACACTTCGCACTTTTGTTCAGCATGTTCGAAACAAATTTGCCTTATTTCATTCATTAGTCTTTAATAAATAGAATTATAATATTAACAATGACTTCTCATGTGACGCTTTCATAACTCGTTTGTCACATGTGATGACTTATTAACACACACCGAGGTTTTAGATTTAGCCACATGGCAGCGTTCACAACTCTAGCAGAATATGCAACTGAGAATGAGACCATGGACAACAACGGCGCAGAGTTATGGCTGTCAGAAGACGAACAAGTCTCAGGTAATCTATCAAACTTCCTACCACTCTTCATACAACCAAGAAATGGAGGCTATTCACAGATTCTTATGGGTTATCTTCTCCCAGGCGTTATCATTCTTACTACCTTCCTTAATGTCTGTGTTTTTTGTATCCTGATCAAGCCTAGCATGAGAAGCAGCGTAAATGTTATTTTGGCAGCGCTTGCCATTTCTGATACGATGACTGGACTCACGGCTCTACCTTACTATATGTACTTTTACTCAATAGGAAATAGAGCAGATTACGTGCCCTATCACTGGTGCTATGTTCAAAAACTCTGTTCAGGAATTCTGCCAACTATATTTCATACCGTTTCTGTATGGCTGACTCTCACGCTAGCAGTCCAGCGTTACATGTATCTGTGCCACTCACTGAGGGCTAAAACCCTCTGCACGGTTAAACGCATGGTTCGCGCAAGCATTTCCGTTTTTATCATCAGCTTTTTCTTCCACAGCCCGAGGTTGTTTGACTCTAGTTTTGTCATGGTGTCGATATATTCAGACGATGATGGTGACAGGATGGAGACTTGCGTCGAGGTGCTTCAGGATTGGGCTGAATACACCAAAACAGTTTATTTTCCGGTATATTATTGGATACGGCTCGTGACTGTGCATCTTATTCCGACTATCGGACTTATCATCCTCACGATCATCCTCATAGCGGTGATAAAAACCAGCAGCCGCAGAAGAAGACGACTCATACTACAAAATCGCAATAGCGAGTGGAGAAAAGTTCGAGAAGCTAATTGTACGACCCTTCTTTTAGTCGTCGTCGTATCAGTGTTTATTATAGTCGAAGTTCCGATTGGCTCACTGATGCTGCTTACCGTCACAAAAAACCAGAATGAGAATAAAGGAATAAATTTGAATCAAGAACAGCAGGAAATGTTGACAACAATCTTCAACTTTGTCGTACTGATCAGCTATCCTACAAACTTTTTTATTTATGTTGGTATGTCCAAACAGTTTCGCAGTCATCTCATAAGACAAGTGTCGATAAAAAAGTACACTCGTGTAGATACAGAACGTACTCAACAGACAGCAACCAGCAGAGAAAAGTCGAACAGCATAGAGTTACTCAAGTCTATATTCACTGTAACTGCCGTTCCATTGGTAAAACATACTCGAAGGCATTCTGCTACTCCTAGTAACATAAGCAGCAGAAGTACTACAAGTTCAACCAAAGCTCCATCGGTAGTAACAGTGAAACTAGCGGAGGACGTAACTACATCATCAAGTAGTACATTTTCATTGTTAGCGCAAACGAGGTGCACATGCAAGTGCCCAATTTGTGTCACTGAATGTAGTGAGGCCATGAAAACCTTTGGAGCTTATGCTAATGAAGCTATGTAGCCAAGTAGGAATAACTCCAAATGTTTCTTAGCTGTTATATGTAATAGTTACTCTCTATTATATATGTATATATATGTTTTTAATAAGCATACTTGCTGGTGTTATTTCGCTGTCGTGTTAGTGGAACCTGCTGATGTCACATCCCTTCTGAACTCAGATAGTCATACGGACTCTCATCCAGGTCTTCATATAAACTGATGTCCTATTTTAACACAAAGACGCTGTCAAACATCAATATAACCAAGAAAAGAGAGCAACAATATAAAAGAACAGAAGTTGTCTCGATTAGGAAAAGACTACTTTTGTTACAAACATAGTCGATCAGGTAGAATATGGCCTGTAATAAAAACAGGCAAACTGGCATGGTACTAGCATAAAGATCCTTGCAAGGATTATTAGAGCGAAATGGGAAGACGGCGGGTAAACTAAAAATTTCGTAAAGGACTCATTCATAACCAATCCCTGAGAACAAGACCCACTTAGTTGAGCGAAGTTTTCTACCATGACATGACAATCACATGACATGTGCATCCTTGGTTTGGTGTCCGAATTGGCTGCTAGAGAGTACTATCTTTCCTAACTGACTAACACCTAGGAACATTGTCATCAGAAAATCAACTGGAAGCAGATCCTAGAAAAAGTTGATCAAAATGCAAAATGAACAGAATTTGGTTTGAGATAGATTTGGCGTTGATTTGAGAATATTATCTCAATAGGAGTGTAAAAGCCTAAATGATTTTCTGCATTACACAATGAATTGTCCTACTGTTTTCAGAACGCGGAATCAAATATAAAAATTATTTCTAGAAATTTTCAGAGAACCACATTATTTGCTAAATTTTAAAGAGTAAATTTTAACTCTCGTTAATACAATCAAACAAAGATGACAGTTCCAGAAATTTTCTGAAAGGTGGCAAGCTACGGATGACAATGACAAAGCTGACACGAACGACTGCCTAGTATTGTTATAGCAAATTGGAAACAGCCATCTTTAACCAAATTCCGGTTAAAGCCATTTGAAACTAAAGACTTGATCATGACTAACATACCTGTTTGATTTGGCTAAAGTACTCCAACGGCCACCTACTCAGGGTTAGATAAGTCTGTTTTACAAGGACATACGCTACACTTTAAAGTAACTTTTAGATTCCATTATCTACTGTAGGCAGTTTTAAGACTACTGCAATACATTGTCATTAATCATGGATAATCTCTATGATGACAAAAATGTTTATAGCATTTTTATTATGTTATAAACGGCACTAATATTGATCAGACTTATATTTTTGCTATTTCCTGTTTTCAATAGAGATACTGAGAATCTATACCGTGTGTCTCCACAGGTACAACAAGTTTATTACTTATTGGTATAGTAAGACATCAATAATACATAAATATAATACGAAAGTCAATCGAATTCACAGATTAAAGTGTAGCAAAAAAAGTGTGTAGATTAGACTGTATTGTAGAAAAGGTGGCTTGTTGGGTGTTGAGATCCTTTCAAAGATAAACGAGTTACAATAAATTAATATTAAAGCAAGCAACAATTTCTTACATCAACTTACGAATTAAATATTTCAAACTATATTATCCATTGACAGATAGCAAAAATGATTGCAAACCTGATAAATGGGTGTATGTGCAATCAGTAGCCAGGTATGTGTAGGTATACTCAGCAACATTATTGAAAATTCTAGCAGCAATAATCAGCCAATCATAGAAGTATAATCAGCAGCCAAAAGTAAAGGTGTAATCAGCAGAAAAAAGATACATAAGTGAGGAGCTAAGTTATAAGTGAGTATAGTCAACAGCCAGAATGCAAATTACATGAATCTGCAGCAAAAATCTAGTTAGATGTGATCTGCAGTAATGATGCAAATGAATATAACTAATAGTTACGATGTGAATAGAAGAAATCTGCAGCAAAATTGTAAGTAGATACGATCAGCGACAGAGAGCAGACCTAATAACCTGGTTCTACCTCTTCATCTATAGTCGATGAAACGAGAGAGTCGGTCCTAACTAATGAGTTGCGATTGCTGCCGGGGAGTCCATCAGATCTGCTCCCATTGTTCATCCGTGCCTGTAAAATACTGCCCCCAATGAGATACTATATATTCTAGATAATGGAATATTTACGTCTGTAACGATTATTCCTTTTTACTAAGCATGGTATCCATCAAACTAGTTAACTTTGTCTGTAAGTTTGCAATGAAATGCAGCATTTTGCTTATAACTGTAAATGCTGACTACTCCAATGTGATTTCCTTGTTACCAATCAAACTGTCTGTCAATTTGGACATAATTGCATGACGACAATCAATGTTTCATTGTCAGTCAAAGGTATTGACCTGAGGTACTTGACTGGATCAATTGTCTTGACTGGATCTGAGTTAGTAATTTGATCATAATTTAACCCGATATGTAATACAGCAATCTGCACTGAGTATAATCAACTTTTTGGATCACAACAACGTACACGCTTAACACTTTGGCTGCATTTTTCAAATTTCAACAGGAAAATAACAATAATAATTACATTATTATCGTTAAAAGAAAATCAAAGCAAATCACTTTAACGTAAAACTTTGGTTTACCTGTAACTGCCCCAGAAATGCTTCTAATTTAATAAAAACTATATCGAGCCAATTCTACCTCCATTAAGCCTCATATCCAAAGAGTGTTAAAACAATGTTTTCATTTGATGACACAGCATGTGTTAAATGATAGAGGCAATACAGCTAGCAGTACATTGACTCTGTGAGATTCGTAGAAAATTCAGAATTCAAATATTATTTGAAATGATTCTCACTGCTATAAAAATACATGTAATTAAATTTTAAAAGAGGCCAAGTAGGCAATTGATAATTTCAACATCAATATTCTTTCAAAGACACAAAAAAATTAATTTTATAGCTAAATTTTAAAAAGAGTAACATAAATTTCAAGGTGGTGAAACTCATTTGCCAGATTTTTTGAAAAACACAAAATGATAAAGCATTTGTCTTTTCATTCACAAACCACTAGTCAGAGAAAGTTTTTATTGCGGTAAAGATAAATATATAAACACTACAACTTCATCAAGTTTGTAGTAGAGTTAGGATACATAGCCTAGTCAAATAGCCAGAGCAGGTATCCGCTAACATGACTGTAACAATCACAATATCGCTCACATCAGCTCATGTTTATAATTACTGCAGCGAAAGTACTAAACAATACCGGCTAACAAAATCACAACACATTTGGAAGTTAAAACAAAATATAATCTGTTAGCTGTGTGCAGGCAAAGGCTGAAGACCAACAAAGTTTATTACCTTGTTGGTCTTCAAATAACAAAATCATTGAAAATCTTACTTTTTTGTTTTTGGAAAATATCATTGCATGTAAAAAAACTATAAAAAATTATTGATGGCTTTTTGCGGGGAAAATTAAATGAGTATGTTAAATCTAAGTAGAACTTGCTAAAAATAAAAATAGTTTACTAATAGATAAAAGCTCAGACTTTTCTTGTTTTTAGTTGGTTTGGACAAAAATTGTGAGTATTAATGTTAGCAGGAGCTTATCCAAAACTACCACGCAAGTTAGCGGCATTTTGTGTAAAGATCTTTTATCAATAGCAAACTTCTATGACTTCTATGACTTTTCTGTCTACCTGAGTGAATATCAGAACAACAAAGCATGGAGAAATCCCGGTTTCATAACAAAACACTGCTCTTGTCTAAGGTCTTCCACAATCATAAATTTTGAAGCAGTTTTTTATACCATTAGACGATCTTATGATCGGAGTACGCAAGGGTCGAACTACTTCAACTATTTTACTTTCTAAAAACTACGAATCTTTCTGATTTATTATGGAGTCTTGAAGAAATCTTTTCACTACTCAATGTAATATCTAGAAAATGCCAGCTAAACACTTGAGGCCATTGACCTTTGAGTGTCAGAAAAGCTCCAAGAGCGGTCGCGGTTATGCAGTAGGTATCTGTGAGCTATAATAGAGAACCAAGAAGACTACAAAAGAAAATGAAAATAGCAAAGCATCAGCCAAAGGATTGTTACAATGTCTTACACACCTTCGTCCTCTACATTTCCTCTCTACAGATAATTCACCGAAATATGACATTGGATACTGAAAAAAGTAACCAGCAATCTATTTTGTTAACTAGGTTTAAACCCAGTTCACAATGATAACTCTATCATGCTCAGAAGATGCATAACACAGATGAGAAAGTCTGATCAAACCAAACATGTTTATTTATATCACACTTATTTTGTCAGTGAATAGCAACCAATATGAACCAGACTAAGTCAACAGAAATTGTTGAGTATAAAAAACTAGCAAATGTTCATTTCACTAGCATTTTCTAACATGGGAAAATTGTGTGAAATGCTTGATCTGTTTAATCTGCTATTCTTTGTAAACTATAAAACTATAGGAGCTGATTTGACCAAGCTCAGACTTCAATTCAAAAATTATTGCCGCTGGATTACAGCGCTGTAACCTTCAGCCGGACATGACTTAGCATACAATGCAAGTATTAGATAGCTAGTGCAACAGTCGTGGAGAATGAGATATAAGTAGACAACTCCTACAAACTATTCCTTACTCACAAAATGCTAGTGGATAATTTAAACTGGAGCCGAGTTGAAATAATTACCAAGTTCTATAAAGCAATAATGTGGCGACACCTGGGTGGACCCGCGCCAAAGTGCTACGCTGGGCTGACAAGCAGGTTATGTTATTGGGTGCTATAGTAGAGCCATGGTTGTGCAACTCGTTATGTCAAGGCATATGTCTGCGTATGGAGCAGCAGGAAAGCGAGACCTATGCGCACGCACAAGTGCGATGCCGTTTGTCGCAAACATGACATATCGCATGAGTGTTTCGCTTCCAAACCGTGGCACCGAATCGCACCGAATCACACCGGAATGACAGCAACACAGCTATTTCCATGGTGAAACTGCAGCGCCATATGGGGTTGCCTTGCTACGCTTTCACTGTATGAAAACTTATTAATTGTTTATGAAATGTGACCTAAGTAGCAGAAAATACCTTCTTACCAGATTTGTTTTTATACATATAGCAAATAGGTAACCGTGATTAGATTACGGTCTTCAATATATGACAATTTAAACCAAAAGCACATCCTTGAGGACTGGCTAAATAAATATATATTTTTTGAATAATGTACTTTACTTCTTGGAAATGTTGAACTTTTGGTGACCTTGAACACTTTTGTAATGCAAACTTTTATTAATCATCAAAGATAGAAAGACTATCGACACTTTCAAAAATTTTATTGAAGCAAAAATATAAATTTATTACTTTTGATATACGTATTTAATAAATTGAAAGTATTTAGGAACTAGGAAATATCTTATTTGAGTAATCAAACTTGCCACACAGCTCTTTCACATTGTCAAATCTGAGATTGTTTCAACAGAATTCCTTTGACTTCTTAGAGTTCATTCTAGGTATGTTAATGTGAATTAACTTAATAAAATAATATGAATATTAAGAAACAGCTTTGCATTTACAACATGAGTACAACAAACAGGTACCTCTGAAGGTAGAGTGAATAACGACTTTGACTTCTAGAAATAAGATATAGCGAAATACCTACATGTACAAATTTCTCATTGCTACTCTCCTTACAAGCTATACGGCTTTGGGAGATGGGCAAGCAGCCCGTAACACCTACACATGCCAAAAGCGAGAGAGCCAGCAGCTATTAGAAATATACAAAAAACAACAAGAGATGCCATGCCTGCTAAAACTGGAGCTCATCTTTGTTTCATTGAGGAGTTATCTACTCTCACATGTATGTTTGTATTCTTTCCCTCAAAGATGTTGCCATGGCAAACACTCCAGTCGGATTTGGTGTTTTCCCAAAGTAAAGCTATTCAAGTTACCAACGCTATTTCAGAGACAAACTTCAACTTCTATGTGATCAAGTTTTTATGGGAGTCAAAAGTTTACTTACAATCACCTCCACTTGAAAAATTTAGAAGCAAAGGATATAAAACTTGAGAAAATGCTTAACTCTACACAGAAAATTATTTCAAACATATGATCATCTAAGTTTCTCAAAATCATGTAGCTTTTTAGGTGAAAATGAAAATCTAAAATAACACATAGTAAAATGTACAAATATGTAAGAAAAAATTACAGTAAGTTAGTTTAAACTTTACCTGGTTTAGGTTATGATAGAGTCTAAGTAAGAGTAGAGTCTAAGTAAGAGTAGAGTCTAAGTAAGAGTAGAGTCTAAGTTAGAGTAGAGTCTAAGTTAGAGTAGAGTCTAAGTCAGAGTAGAGTCTAAGTCAGAGTAGAGTTTAAGTTAGAGTAGAGTCTAAGTCAGAGTAGAGTCTAAGTCAGAGTAGAGTCTAAGTTAGAGTAGAGTCTAAGTCAGAGTAGAGTCTAAGTCAGAGTAGAGTCTAAGTCAGAGTAGAGTCTAAGTCAGAGTAGAGTCTAAGTTAGAGTAGAGTTTAAGTTGGAGTAGAGTCTAAGTTGGAGTAGAGTTTAAGTTGGAGTAGAGTCTAAGTTAGAGTAGAGTCTAAGTTAGAACAGAGTCTAAATTAGAACAGAGTCTAAGTTAGAACAGAGTCTAAGTTGGAACAGAGTCTAAGTGAGAACAGAGTCTAAGTTAAAACAGAGTCTAAGTTAGAACAGAGTCTAAGTTAGAACAGAGTCTAAGTTAGAGTAGAGTCTAAGTTAGAACAGAGTCTCAGTTAGAACAGAGTATAAGTTAGAGTAGAGTCTAAGTTAGAACAGAGTCTAAGTTAGAACAGAGTATAAGTTAATGTACATCTCTATCGCTTCTATTTCTAAATCTATGCATCGCCAAAACTATACTTTCTATGTGTATTGAAAATAAAGTAAAAATATCATTTTCTATAATCATTTTATTAATTTTTATTAATTATCTTCTTTCCATTTTTGTGCCTAGTTCTATATAATAAGCCTGCTTTAATACTATTCCTAATTAGCTGCAGTAATTATCAAAAAAGTACCATACATTTTGTCTATAGAACAAGTTATACAACTTGCAGTATATTCCTATAGAAATATTTGCTCCAACATGCACCTCTTTTATCATAAAAAGTTGAAATCAGAACAAATGAACTTCCTACGTAGAGACTTGAATGCAAGCTCCGGTAAAAAGAGTTGGCGCAACTACCTTCCTTTAAATCGACAAATCTAGTTCTACTAGACTAGTTCAACTAAGGAATGTAGAGCATGCTAGATGCCATCAGGAACTAATAGATGTCGAGGCCAAGAGTAGCAGTCACTGATTACTAATGAGCAAGCATGATAATAGTTGGGTAACAGGAAGCAAGTCATAAAACAATAACTGTACTGGTTTTCATGCCACTCTTAAATTCATTAATAGTTATAGATAAAGATGAGACAACCTACTTTTTGAAGACCACTCAACCACTCGACTTATCAAAAGTTGTCCATCACGCTAAGCCGCAAGTGAGTTGTACAACTTACCTTTACATTGTTCAGGGATGATCCGATGCTCACACCTATTTTGGTCCTAAAACATTTTATTGCATAAGATATCATCTACATATACACTGAACTAAATTTCGGTCATAACTGTAACCACCGAGTAAACGTGTCAGTTAAAATGGATTCCATGTCACCATGTCAACCTCTAAAACAAAATGCGGTACTAGATATGATACTGTGTAACACAAGTAAAGGCTGAACGCTTGGAAATAAGTGCCTAAAACTCGTACAAAAGAATGACTAGTCACTGATATACCTAGCAAGCAGCTCTCAGTGAAACACTCTATCAGGGTCGAGTAATCCAACTTTTTGATTACTCCAATGTTAGCTGTAAACTTAAGATTTATGAGTAGATTCCATGCAAAACCCCTTCTCGAAATATGGCAATAATATTTGGGTTATCACGCATAAAGCATTCATGACAGCTTTAGTGTAGCTCAACAAACTGTCAACATGGATGCAAAGAGCTTATATATCGGCAAATACACTTGATTGGGCCGGTAAAAGAGTAAAACTTCAGATTATTCAAAAGTTTAAAAGCAGTGAGTCAAAGTAATCAGTGAAGTGATCAGCTTTTAGTATTTGTAAAACTAGTAGTCAGTTGTAAAACTAGTTGAGTCAGTGGTAGAGCTGGTTGAGTCAGTTGTTAAAATATTTTACTACTTTTTTTAAAAATAAGGAGTTTAAACATCCAATTTAGTTTGACTAACGATCACAAAAAAGTTTGACACTAGTAGTCAGCTAGGCCATAGCACATAGGAGTCTCCACTCTCACGTCTCCATTGCCAAGGTGTCAAATTCTAAAACCAAATGCCTGACAGCTCACACAACCAGTAAGGAATCAAAACCTACCTGTATGAATTGTTTTTTCAGCGCCAATGTTGGTATGAAGTGAAAAGGAATGCTGACTAAATATAGCTTTGTGACCACAGCAAAAATACAAAGCTAATTTGGAAAACAGTACCTGACCCATAGTTAATCAATGAAGTGCATTATGAGTACTTGGGCAGACACACTCAGCCATGCTGCAATCTAGATAAGACAGCGAAAACCTTTTAAAGTCCAGTAAGAATCGTAGAAATAATGGAAAGCAATGCTAGGCTAACTTAGCTAATTGCACTCGGTGTAACACGGGACACCGAGTGGTGATGCCATGAAGATGCCTTCTAGAGGAGCTGAAATACCGGCTACCATACCTGACATCAACGAAGCGTTTACCGATGTTGGAAAAGGCAGCGCTTGTCTTTTCACCCGCTGACTTGAATGCTTGGTTAGTTTTCTGTAAACTATAAATAATCAAAAGGACAATTATGATTGGTATATCTTTGATTCTAAGCATTTGCAGTAATAAAATCGCAGATCAACCGTTTATTCATCAACTGTGCAGCCGATAATAAATCTCATTAAGTAAAGGATTCCAAAGGACTTTGAATTGATCGCTTTGATGCGTGACACCGTTTCAGCTTGTAATAGAGATAGTGTATCTATGTCTATGGCCTTGTCTAAACATCATTCATAAACAGTTCGCATGCCAATAAAGCGTTCCTTTATTCAGTTTGCACTCACTGACTCTGAAAATAACAGCGCTAGCTAAGCTTTATTGACAAATATAAATTTAAAACAATTTTAAAAATTTCATTACATAATTTTCAAAAATCAATATTTTGTTGATTTTGTCCAGATATCGACAGGAACACAAGTGTAGGTAAGCCATAGCTGGAAGATTTTTGTGGTGACCCATTGGCGTCATTTTTTCAGATAAAACTTCCTGCACAGATCTATGACACGTAAAAGTAGGATAATCATTGAAAGGACAACTCTCCGGGTGAACAGGTAATTCAGAAAACCAATAATAAATTATTAATATTTTGACAATAGGAATATGATAACAAAATTAATTGACTATATTCCTTCATTTTTTCTGCCTCAGCCAGGGGCTGTGACATGACCTCACAAATGAATCCTCCAAGCCTAACAGCCACTAATCCCGGACTAAAACACACTTGTCATTCAAGTACTCGGGACAAGTAAATGTAAAAGACATGCTTCTGCTCGATACCATGGGTGGCACCAGCAGCAGACTAACAAACAGCAGAGAAATCAATTGCTGGTAGAAGAAAATTTGTGTAATTAGAGAGGAGAGCTCATGGCTGGTGCCTATACACTTGTAATCAATATCAACTCAATATGATTTGTTATTAAATTAGTCGGCTGTCACAAATGCTTGGCTTGGCATGATGACACTGGAGACCACTGGTCAAACATAAGAGAGAACAGCTGAGTGTTTTCTCATCACGAAATGCTTTCGCAATACATGTAAATCATATAGCGCCACAGTTTAAATGTCATTATTCAGAGTGAAATAGCGAGCTAGGAGTGTGAAATAATTTTAAAGGAAAAATGGAATTTAATAAGGTTAAACAAGTTACTAATAGCCTGAAATTTCATTATCTATCACTCGCTTGATGGGCACTCAACTTACGCCTCAGAATCTTGAAGACTTTTCAATTTCTCCTTCACATCGTTAACTATCGGATTTCCTAAAATACTTCTAATCTCATTGGCTCGTCTCTGTTTTCTTGCCAGAACCTCGCGCAAAGCACGCATTTCAGATTCAATCTACAAATTTCAAAATCTGTATTATACAAACTTCGAAGAGTATTAAATGGGATGGTAAGGAGAAAAGATAATGCGAGAGAAGCGAACTGTCAAAACATATTTGGAGAATCAGAAGCAAGCACAAAGCCTCTTAACACTTAAAGGTTGACTCGCAACAAAATTCACGTTACAGTTATTTGGTATCAAAAAAATCACCATGTCTCACTATGTTGTGTTGTAGGTGCAAAATATGTGGGAATGTGATTACAAGCTCATAAACGCTCAAAAACGAAAAGCCGCCATAGATTGGAATCTCTTTATTTATTTGACGTATTCATTACAGTTTGGTTATCGTCTTGTCCCGTGATGTTATCACGTGAATTGAAAGGCCAATAAAAAGCTCAATATAAAACTTATCGTAGCACTAGTTTATGACAAACGCTTCGGGTTTTACCAAAGACCCCGTATCAAATATAGATGCTTGCTACTTTAAAGTTTTCTTTCGGCTTGGACTAATCGTCAAGTCTTAATCTGATCATGTGACCCAATACTTCGCAAATAATTTTTGCAGCACTTTTCGATTATCACAGGTAACCAACAGGCTCGTCATGATTATCAGACAATGATATGTACTCATTCGAGCTAAGATTGAAAAGTTTAACGATTTTTTACGGTAAGTTATAAGATATCATTGCTAAAAGTGACAGCATTACAATGACGATAAAACAGACGCGTAAGAACAATAGACATGGTTTTATTGAATACGTGAAGTATATTTGTGAAAATATTTTGACGAATGAGATTGCATGAAAGTGTAAACAGAAACTATCCTGTAACAAGTACGTCCCATTTGAGCCGTTTTGGAAAGTGATTCCAAACTACGGCGGTCTCGTGGCTGCGATTAACTGTTCGTTTTTTATCTTTTAAGAGCTTGTAATCACATTCCCACATATTTTGCACCTACAACACAACAGAGTAAGACATGGTGAATCTTTTCATATCAAATAACTGTAATGTGAATTTTATTGCAAGTCAACCTTTAAGCCAGTTTACAAATATCCTAACTCATAATATAGTTTCTAAACTTTATGGTATGACAGTCTTGTTTGCTAAGTAATTATATAAGTAATATATATTTCCGTACCAAGACAGTCAGACCTTGAGTTATGATATTAATTCATTTTAATATTTAGTATTTGCTTCATATATCAAAAGTGTCATATAAAAGGAGCAAATATTTCTATAATAATACATGTAGATTGTATTTTGTTTACCTTGTTACAAATTTTATAAAATGGTAAATTTTTCTATATGTTTACATGTAGCATTAAATAAGTTTATTTTATGAAATTAAATTTGAAATATTAAAATAAATATTAAATTATCTTAGAACCATGTAAACAGACATGTAGGCTATGCATAACTTACTCAAACTTCTACTAAATATAGTTTAAAAATTTTTAACTCCTTTTTGTTTGATTATTATTAATATTAACTATTTTTCATTTGTTTATAAAACAGCAATTTGCTAAAATATTTTGGATGTAATATGGTAGAAATAATTCTCACATGGAGATAAATATTTGTTTACACTGTACGACAGTTGTAGAAAAACTCGTATGTAGAGACAATTGTAAGGCAAGGTTTAACTGCATAATCTTTTTACTTTTCCCACTTGGCTCCAAAAATACTAATAATATTCCTTCAAACTGTTTCATTCTTTGTCAGTGTACATGCACTCTTCCTGAAGGCGTAAGTAAGATTCACGAGTAAGTAACATTTATACGGATGTAAATTTTACTCCTACAAGTATGATTAGCTAGCAGTCAATGTAATTCCTAAAGTCACCAATTAGCCACCAATCGACTGTCTCACCATATTCGAACGTCTCACCATATTCGAACGTCTCACCATATTCGAACGTCTCACCATATTCGAACGTCTCACCATATTCGAACGTCTCACCATATTCGAACGTCTCACCATATTCGAACGTCTCACCATATTCGAACGTCTCACCATATTCGAACGTTACACCATATTCGAACGTCTCACCATATTCGAACGCCTCACCATATTCGAACGCCTCACCATATTCGAACGTTCGACCTTATTCGAACGTTCGACCTTATTCGAACGTTCGACCTTATTCGAACGTTCGACCTTATTCGAACGTTCGACCTTATTCGAACGTCCGACCTTATTCGAACGTCCGACCTTATTCGAACGTCCGACCTTATTCGAACGTCCGACCTTATTCGAACGTCCGACCTTATTCGAACGTCCGACCTTATTCGAACGTCCGACCTTATTCGAACGTCCGACCTTATTCGAACGTCCGACCTTATTCGAACGTCCGACCTAATTCGAACGTCCGACCTTATTCGAACGTCTCACCTTATTCGAACGTCTCACCTTATTCCGACGTCTCACCTTATTCCGACGTCTCACCTTATTCCGACGTCTCACCTTATTCCGACGTCTCACCTTATTCCGACGTCTCACCTTATTCCGACGTCTCACCTTATTCCGACGTCTCACCTTATACCGACGTCTCACCTTATTCCGACGTCTCACCTTATTCCGACGTCTCACCTTATTCCGACGTCTCACCTTATTCCGACGTCTCACCTTATTCCGACGTCTCACCTTATTCCGACGTCTCACCTTATTCCGACGTCTCACCTTATACCGACGTCTCACCTTATTCCGACGTCTCACCTTATTCCGACGTCTCACCTTATTCCGACGTCTCACCTTATTCCGACGTGTCACCTTATTCCGACGTCTCACCTTATTCCGACGTCTCACCTTATTCCGACGTCTCACCTTATTCCGACGTCTCACCTTATTCCGACGTCTCACCTTATTCCGACGTCTCACCTTATTCCGACGTCTCACCTTATTCCGACGTCTCACCTTAATCGAATGTCTTACCTTAATCGAATGTCTTACCTGATTCGAATGTCTTACCTGATTCGAATGTCTTACCTGATTCGAATGTCTTACTTTATCCTGATATCTTACCTTATCCTGATATCTTACCTTATCCTGATGTCTTACCTTATCCTGATGTCTTACCTTATTCTGATGACATATCTTATCCTGATGTCTTACCTTATTCAGTTCTGTAACTAAAGCTTCTTGCTCAGGACTTTCACAGTTATTCCAGTTTTCTTTTTCTTCTAAAATTGTTGAAACAATAACATCACTCAAGTTCATTTACGTGTTAGCAAAACACGGACAAGATAATCCTCAATAACTATGTATATTTAAAGACAAGAACTTCAAAGACATTAGCTTTATCATAGAACACTTTGCGATATATGTGGAACTCATTCTATCAGAAAGCAGTAAGATGTAGTGACTTTAAAGCGTTTATCTCTGCAGTGCAATAAAATTATAACACGTTTCTCAATCACAGAGGTCAAATAATGCGAGAAAAAACCTTTGTTCAAGTTGTCTTTATTAGGAGAGTCATGAATTTTGTGAATATGGTGTAGCACATAGAGCAAAGTTTGAACAATGCCTACTTTAATCAGAAAACTACATTTTAAATTTTAATTGATACTTATTAAACTAGAACTTCAAAACATGCTTTGTTAAGAAGTCTTATCATATGAGGTAGATAGTCATTAGAAATACAACTTACTGACTACAGGATGTAATAAAAACCTAAATTGTGTGTAAAAACTAAATAAATATTCTGTTACCTTGTAAACACGTAAATGGAAGTGTAGGCTTAGCAAAGCATAACTTACTCAAACCTACTAAATAAAATTTAAATTACTCGATCTACATGTACTAAATAATATACATATATAGCATGCTGCCTATCCTAATAATATACATATATAGCATGCTGCCTATCCTAATAATATACATATATAGCATGCTGCCTATCCTAATAATATACATATATAGCATGCTGCCTATCTTAATAATATACATATATAGCATGCTGCCTATCCTAATACAAGTAAGCATATTGAAGTAAACAATACCTCTAGAATCGGATTCTTTGTCAAGCGTGTCGGGAACACGCTCTTTTGTTTCTCCACCATCTCTGTCGAAACTGTCTGCATGAACCAAGGTAAGGTATTGTGAATAGTCAGATGTGGCAGCAGAAGGGCTACCTTCGATTAGGTCACTCATCATTTATTAACCAAACAATTGCAGTTAGCAGAGCTAGTTAATAGTGTAGGAATTAGACACTCTCACACATGGCATGCCCGATCCATACTGGCAAGTGCATCAATTCTGGATAGATAGATGGATGACAGCTTTCGATTCCATGACAATATCCTAATGGATGAGTATGTGAATGTCCCCCAACAATAGTAAGATTAAAATATTGATGAATATTCTAGAATCAATGCTAGAACAGCCACTGATACCAAAGCCTGCATGATTAGCGAATATTCTTCAGTGAAATTAGGTTTCGATGAAGCAGGATGACATTTGCTCTAAGCATCGTAAACAAACTGAGGCAGTCTCTTGAGACCGGCTGACCGCAAAATTCCTATCAATAGCTGATGATCGACACTAGGCTATTAACGCTGAAATGTTTTGACAACGCAGCAATATAACTTTTAAATTAAAATTTTCGGTGACTTTCTAAGTACACTATAGATGCTCTTATCAAAAAGTGAATTATATGTGCATTACTTGCGAAGTACTTACCCGATGAAGTCGAACTATCCATGTATGACTGTTATCGTAGACTGCAAGGGAACAAAGCGTACACAGGTGATTATTGGTAGTCGACAGATGATAATAAACTACTTCAGATAATACCCGGTAATGTGATGGCTATCTTCAGCTGATACGCTACATTTTGATGAGATAATGTGGAAGGTTGATGATCTGATGGGTGGCTCACTTGGGTATTACAGCGCTTGGGGGATTAACAAACACTACGCGAACCATCAACCCATTGCTCATTATATTAGACATAATTCCACAACATCAGAAAAGTCCTCCACAGCAGGGATCAAGCTATATTGACTGAATGTCAATGCCATCAAAGAGACCGTCTGTTTTAAAATAAGCTTGTTATAATAATGAGCTTACTATATGTTGTAAGGGTCTTTTGAGCAGCAGTGGAGGAAAATTAGGCCACAACATTAAATTTTTATAGTGGTTTATATATCAGAATATATAAAGACAGCAAAAGACGAGAGAAAAAGGCTAAACATTATAATTTGTTGTATCTCTTTATATTACCATATCCACTTTCTTCCATTGATGCTGCCAACCAGAAGTGTCATAATTACCTGTCTTTGGTTATTACTGTTCAGTTTTGTACTGATGCCACGTGTCAATTTTCCTGCCATGATCTGTCATCTACGTGTCTGCTATTTGAATGTCACTAATCACTAGCCAGTTATGTCACAGGTATCTGCGAGCTATTGCCGCTACTTCATATGCCACACGCCATTTCCCATGAGTAGGAAATTATCATTATTATTCAACCTTGGTCATCCTTTTCTCTGAAGTACCTGTGACAGCTGTTTTTTCTACATTAGTCAATAAGATTTCATTTGCAGTCAGGTTTTACGAAAACTAAGCAGCGATCCATTATTATCCTTTACCTACCCGCTACATGCTTGTTATCATTAGCTGTCAAATGTTGTGCGCAGGCAACTGGCTGCACTTTAAGTATTTCAGCGATGGGACCATCAAACCAGCAAGTGATATGCATTGTGTCAATTGTAAAATAATAAAGCCTATCAGAACACGACTTTCGTCGATATGCAGATCTTGGGTCGGCTAGCAGTACATCTCGAATAGCGTTTTTAGCTTCCTCTACAGTATGAAAAAATGACCAGCCATAAATAGAGCTATCCCTGGGTCGAAATTCATTCAACTGTTCAGTAGCTCGGCTACCAAATACGACCTCAGTTATACCAGAGTCAGTCTCGTTGAGCCAACTTGCAGTTTGTATTTCATCCGTTGTCTTTATAATACTTGCAACTGCAGGCTCTTCTGCACTAGACGAAGTGAATTGGTCTCTAGAGTCGAGCTCTGCAGAAACTAAGGCGTGATCTGATGATTCATCTCCCAGTGGTGAATCAGTGATACCAGTTCTGAGGCCGATCGGCGCATCGTACTCAGGGATATACGGCTTGATGTCCAAAACAGGAGTTCCATCAACAATATCTACTCCAGACAAATGAAGGGTTGCATCTAAAATCGTAAGAGAGCGAGATGTCATTACTCAACAAACCTATACCTGTAATAAAGAACGACATATATGCGTACGCTCTTCACTTGCACACCAGACACTGTCTTCCGAGACATATAGAGTATATAAGAGTTTGAATGACGCATTTATACATTTACAGAAAAAGTGGCAAAACGAAAATAATAACAGACTAAACATGCTTTAAACTAAATGTTTGTAAAGTCTATTTTAGAAGACAATAGAGAAAGGGTAGAAGTGAGTACGCATAGCCTGTAATAAAAGCTACAAGGGCTTACCTTCTATAGACTCCACCTTGGCAAGTGTTAAACCAACAGGTACAGGCCTGTACGGACTTCTAGTAGCATACAGTCCTAATTTTTTTCCATTGAGCCGGGGAGGCTTTACCTTAGCCTTAGAACACGTGTTGTTGTTGAGGTGGAACACAAATATTAGCCTAGAGGGTTTATAAATATCAAGTAAATATACAACACTCACGTGTTAAGGCTGGTAAGCACTTACAAAAAATATAGCAAACTCATGAGGATGTACACAGAGCAAACAGGCAAACAACACGTTGAATGTCTGACTTACAGTAACAGTTAAAAGAAAACAACTCCCAAATAGAGAATAAAACTCACAAGATAACGCAACTCTTAACAGGTCATTACTGAGCAGGTGAGCTACCAAATGGATTAGCATTATACCTTAATGAAATGTACCTAGAAGATTCTGTACTCTCAAAAGGTTAGCTGATGATGTTATAGCCGTTTATGGCAACTGACCAAGAAAGAGGCAGTGTGCCAAATCCCATATGTTAAAACTGGTAGTTGGATTTCTCAGTTACGCTATAGAATAATGCTAATTCATTGAAGAGACAGATACGGGACAACCCTCGCTTTTCCTTGGATTATTACGTATAATACCATTCTTTCAATGAGTTGGTAGGCTTTAAAAAGCGGAATATGTTTGCAATGCATGGGCAGAATTTGTCATTCAAGGTCAAATCTCATGTTTGTTTCGCTACATTATTTGCTCTGGGAATAAATTGTAATGAATTGAAGCAGCTAGGAATTCAGGCTACCATTTTTAAACATATGCCATCAACACACATGTGCATTGCATCAAGTTACAAGAAAACCGACACATTTAATGACCTTTGCTGCATATCATGGTGTTAACAGATTGATTACCATTATCATAGTTCATTTAAGTTCAAGTAGGGGAGTTTATTATGCCTAATAATGAAAGAGAAACACTAGAGTTTGTAGAAGGTAGCAAATATAGAATAATGACCCACCAGACATGGGAGTACTCATGCAGACCCTGTAAACTATGAGCTGGGTTGTTGAATACAGCTTTGGATACAGTAAGGGAGGCTCTAGAAGATTGGCAAACTGCAGGCTGACGAGGAGTGCCATTCTTATGGAGAAACACGGTCTTCAGAGTGCCAATTGGAGCAAAATTACAGTTGGCATCTGTAAAAAATAGTAATTTTAAGACTTTATATAAATTTAAGCTATTTGTTCTCAAATTGTTAAAATGATAGAAAAGCTATAAAACACAGACACTTGAGTTACAGCCTAAACTTCAATATATTACAGTCATACTTCGACTTACGAGCTTAATGCGTTCCGAGACTGAGCTCGTATGTTAATTTACTCGCATGTTGGTGCAATTTATTTATATATAGAACCATTAAATATATATTGATTGGTTTCCATTCTCTAAAAAATGCAAATAAAACACTCAAAACAAGATATTGTAACAGAAAGAACATGTTGGTTATTGTCCTAATTTACCAAATGCTTTCACAAAGCAACAATTAAAAAATAATGCAAGGAAATGTGATTAATTAAAATGTAAAATTAAATACATACAATAGCAACTAACGCTAGCATTTGCCAGAGAGGGAGATATAAGCTATCCTTCATTACAACAGTTGACTTTGATAAATTTTGATTTTATCAATGTCTCTAAAGACAAACGTAGAAGCAAACCTAAAAGCAAACTTTCATTTTTAACTTAACGTAATTAAAATTTCTTTGGCGTTCGTAGTTTGAAGTTTCTCGCTGGTTAGCTAATTGTTCCTTTGTTTCGATTTCAAGACTAGCCGGCCGTTTTAAGATAATCCTATCTAAAGACGTTTGCCTTTGTCGCGCTTTCAACATGTTGCGATTAGGACGAACGCAGGTGTTGTCACAAAAGGTTAATGCACGACCACTAGCCAACTTGTCCGAATGTCTATTTTTATAGTTTTGCTAGATAGTACCGGCCTTTTCATATAGCATCGTTTCAATTACGCTGTCACCGGTCAATTGTTTATCCAATGCCTGAGCAGTCTCTCCATCAGCGGTCGTGAAGATCGCTGCGCCGTTTAGAAACTATGGCCAGTCCTTTTGCGAACTAAATGCCCTGAATATAATCCTTCGGTTTGATAATTGTGGATGTATTTCTGTCATATTGCTGAGCTAGCTCAATCACGCATACACATTTTGCATATTTTTCAATAATTTTCCGTTTAATATCAACTGTTATCATTCGCATTCTCTTTGCATTATCTTTCATTTTACTGGCAAACTTTCGGTCAACACAGAGTACTTTTAATTCACATAATTCTGCACTGAAAATCGCCCACACAAAAACACGGTACAAAAGTATAACTTGAGCAGTTGAAAAATACAGAGTGATGCTGTTTTCATAAAACACCTCCGGCATACTTGGCAACTGACTCACGTGCTCGTATCTCAAACATGGCTCGTATGTTAGTGCTAAAACTTGCTTAAAAGCTGGCTCATATCTCAAGTTTCTCGTACGTTGGAGCACTCGTAAGTTGAAGTATTACTGTATATGTATTCGGTTTTTGTAAAACTAGCTTCTAACTAGTGCTGCACAATAACACGATATAATTCGATATGACGATATATTTCAGTGGATGATTTTATATTTGGTCAGTTTTCAAGTCAATATGAATATCGAAGCCGACATTTTATCGAAATATCGGCTGATTTTATTTTGCAAAAATAGAGTTGTCTATTCTCTTTATTGTAACGAGGTGCAACTCCTGTTTTTCAAACGATATTAACCAATATACTCTCATATTGTTCATGTTAAAGCCTAACACTATAAATCGAAAGAAGACAACTCCAATGTTCGATACTTTTCGATATTCGATATATTTTGAGACCAAATAATCGAATGTACATGCAAAGATATCGTGCAGCACTACTTCTAACACTACAAACATGCTGACAATTTAAAATTATCCCCTAGCTTTCTTATGAGCGAACAGTCAACCAAAAAAGGTTAATGCTAACAAAAACAAGCAAAACAGCTCAGTATTGTTCATCATCTTTAAATAAACATTAGTCTATGTTGGTCTCTATGTGCAAATACATGGTGTTTCTCTAAACCATTTATCTAGGTCGTTATAGCAATGAGCAGAATTTTTACTCCAGCTTTTTGAAGTATGGAAATACTGTACTCATTGAAGTACAATTGGTAGCAATCGGTTTAGGGCATCATTTTATGTCAGCCATCTTGCAACATTTTTTAGTCTACCTTATTATCTGAGTGTATAAATATTTTTTAGGGTATTGCAAACTATTAAACCAACCAACTACCGTAAAACCACTATTTGAACATCATTGCACTCTATTTTTCAACGCTTCCTTTATAGTGGCAGTCAAATGGAGGTGGCGTTAAAATACAGGCGGGTGTTGTATTTTTAAATAGCTCGTGAGAATTTGGGAAGATAAATTTAGCCATTTTCCAAGCGAAGCGAATGTTGTCTATATTTTGCACTCTCCTTCGGGCGGAGCGATGAAGGATGCAAGAAATTTGCTAACATACCTCGAACATGTCAAAGATATTTAAATAAAATGGGAAGCCGAAAAACATATCTACTAGTTGAATCAATTGCTTTCAATTAACCTGCGATGATATTATAGCCTGTGCCCTGCTTTGCGATGATATTATAGCCTGTGTCCTGCTTTGCAATTTGTTGGAGCTTTAATGTTTTTCTTTTGTTCTAAATTTGAAGGCATATTTTCATTTTATAACTATACAACTTTACAAGTGAAATGCATATTTTGAAAATCAGATCCAATGAACTATACCATATGGTCCAACAAAATACCATATTCTTGTTCAGTGGCCTTGACTTATTAATAGAAATCAACTCAATTTTGCCAGGAAGAAGTTTAGCCATAGCCCAGTGTAATAGGAGCTTTAATCAATTTTAGCCAATTAAACTCATCACTCCATAAAAACAGTTCGCTCAATGAAGTTGGTTTTGTAGGACCAAACAGTGGTCGACTAGGTTGATTTATCAATGTTGCATAAAAGCTCATTGCACTCATTGATATGTTTGCTACAGTTTGCAGCCAAAACTGGCTTTTTATGTGCAATAGCAGAGGAGTTACGAACATCGATCCATTGTAAGATCAGATTACCGCAATAATACTATCAAATAATATAATATAAATATATAAATTTATAAGTTATATAACAATAATTTATCACATGCTACAAATATATATTCATGAGCAAGTGACATAAAAAAGCCATTCCTATAATACATGCAAAAATGGTCGATATTAAAGTCGAAACAATTTTTTTCAGTAGAGTATAATTTTTACGCGTTGCATTTCACGCAAATAAAGATAAACTTTTAACCGGATAGGCGCTAAGCACAACTTTCACACTAAAACTAGTCATTCATATACCATTGTAAATGTAAACCGTTTTTCACATACATCGAAGTATCAAGACCTCATTGAACAAGGAACTACTACATGTATTAGCCTGATACAGCTATTAATTATTTCTTGCTAAATAATGTAATTATGCTAAATATTTCTTGTTAAATATTTGTTGCTTTGAAAGTTTTAATAAAAAGAAAGAAAACCTTTGAAGTTAGAAAACAGACTTCGATATGAAACAGAAACAACGAAAGAATTTATCATTATTGATGTAACCGAGTCATTATTAGTATGATTTTGTAGAAACTTTTATTATTTTAGTATAACTTGCTATTATGGATTCAAGAAGATCAAAGAATGTCAAAGTGGCGGTCAAAAGGAGGTGGCCTTCAATTAAAGGGTGGCGCTTTATTTTTCAACCCTTCCTCTATAGTGGCGGTCAAATAGAGGTGGCGTTAAAATAAAGGTGGCGTTCAATTAGATGTATCACAGAATGTTGACATCCTTAGCTAGCAGTTAGTAAAAGATTTCCTATCCCTTTACCCATCTTTTGGATGAATCTAATTAGATATGTGCAAAACAAAATTGAAAGTAAATAAGATTAGGAGAATATTGCAAACATTGAGTAGATTTTACTAAGAACTAAAATGGTTATAAAACCTATTTGAAAACAATTTTCACCTAAAACACCAACTAAAATTTAAATTGTTACTAATTACAATAACAACTAGATCGACTAACTTATTATTTCAGCTTCAGTTCCAAATTCAATACAAATATGATATGCAAACCTAATTCTTGGTTTTTATTTAGTTCCTCATTCAGTGTGACTAAAACAAGAACAAAAAACATTAAAAAAGGTATTTGTAAAACATGTAGACATGTAATATAAAGAGTAATACAACAGCAAAAATTTAGAAAGCCAAATAAAAACTTGGTGCCAAAATGTATTAGGCCTACTTAGTTAAACATGACTTTACATGGTTAATAGAAACTCAAGAAGTTTAACTTTCATGAATTTTTATATTCACCCAAAATTAATCTTGGGTGAATAGTTTTTATGTAACCATATTTAGGCAAGCTGTAAGGTTAGGATTTTTGCTCAAGATGAAGTTTTATCATATAGCATTTACTGAAGAGCAAAAATCCAGCAGCTTTCATTTTTTTGTATATTAATTTAATATGAAAAAGGAACATGGCTTCCATTTGGTGAAGATGTCGTACTATAACAAAAAAGAATCAGTATAATTTAGGATTATACTAAAACTTCAATATAGCTACATCATATGTAGTCACCAATTACAGTTATTCGAGTTATGAGAAACCGAAGATATCATGATTGAGATCAGTAGCTGATGTATGAAACTCCAACAAGATAAATGGTTGGAGCATAAGAATAATAATTCTCATTTTATATGGAACTCTAGTCAATATTGCAAATTTAAAAAAGTTTACAAGTACTCTGATAATGTCCACACCTTTAGGTCACACTAGAAGTGATACTACAAACAACATGGCAGTGCTAATCAAATAAATACACCTTAAAGCTACTTGGGCTAATTATCAGTAAACAACTATTCAAGAAACAAGTTATGATTTAAAGCAAAATGCCAAAAGTTCACAAAGGATAGCCTGCAATGACCTTTTTGCTGAAAGATGAGTGCCTTTTATTTAACAGCAATCTCAAGTCAAACACTGCAGTAAAACTGATAAAATCGTTTCAGGCTTGCATGTACTCAGCCAAAAGTACTGCATGTTATTTGAACCACGCAAGAGGTCAGAGCTAAAGTACGATGAGAAATATCGAAAATTAAATAGTTCCAATATTTCCAACGCCAAAAAAACTAGTCTACCTTTCAGTCTTGTTATGCCAATTTCCCAAGCACATGCATGAAATCACAAAATAAATCAACGTTACTTACTACATCTAAATAAAACTTCCGTACACACGCTCATGATGACACTCATTCACTATGTTTTCGGAATCTGCTACTGATGTGTGATGCGGAATGGCGATAAAGCAATACAACTAGCATTGTTTAAACAAGTAAAAGTGCTAGACGTTCAAACTAAAGTATTAGCGTTAAAAAGAGCACAAATAATTTCGCAATACAACTACAATACACATGTGGGCCTACATGTAGTTATAAAACGACATTTTTGTGTTTAGCTTTTATAGTTTAGAAGATCAGAACACAATTTTAAAATTAGTTAGGGTAGACTTTGGAAAAAAGCCGTAAGTGTACTTAAAACACTAACTACTTCAAGCGGTTTCGCTGAACACAATACAATATATAACATTACTCTGTGTGGCATCTATCTTTCGGTGTACGAAATTGTTGGATACGGGCGTGCAGTCCACTGAGGCTGCCATTTTTAATCGGATATCCGGTTTTGTTACTAAGCGAACTGTCAATCATTTAGCTCGCAGGTGCTCGGAATTTCTATAGTTAGTAAGTGCTCGTATATTTTTATACGTTGCTTATTCTGATTGATAATATTAGTGTAGCGTATATATTTTATGTGGCAGCGTTTTAGTTAATCAAACCTTAAAATTTGTGTATTCACAATGCTGAATGAGCAAAAGCTGAGAATTTAGATTTTTGTTAATTTAGTCATTTAAGAAAGCTAGCCTATTGCATTTAAGTAATCAACAGTTTTGATATTCAAGTGCATCTTACATTAAATTATGCTAGTTTAATCTGTTTTTGGGTATACTAGCTACTCTGTCAATACAAGTTTATAGCTTTTTATCAAAATAATTGTAGGATACAATTATTAGTCGAAAAATTTAAAATAACTAATCAGTTCTCTCTTGTCCTTCGTATGAACTTGTTGCCCAAAGGTATTAATAGTGCTTCATTTTTGAAAATATCTTTTGTAAACTCAGTATAGGTTTTTTCTGATTATTTTGTTCAGGAAACAGTTTCCTCAGTGTCAAAAACTATAAAACTGATAGTTACTGTTGAAATGATTGACTTATTTACTTAGTTTGTAGAGCACCTGGTTAAAGATGTCTGGACATAAGTCAGCTAGTAGCTCTAACCAATCAGGTAGACAGTCATCTATAAAAGGGTTTGTTAGTCAGCAGTCAAACCACAGCAGGCAGAGTTCTGCTAAAACTACAAATAATCAACAGCGATTCAAACTACCTCACTTTAAATCTAAGCCAAAAGACTCTCAGAAAATCGACCCTGAGAGTAGCATGTACAATGAAGAAAAACTTGGATTTTCTCAGGTAAGTGTATAACGATGCAAAACAATACTGA
Organism: Watersipora subatra; assembly: GCF_963576615.1. NCBI lineage: Eukaryota > Metazoa > Bryozoa > Gymnolaemata > Cheilostomatida > Watersiporidae > Watersipora > Watersipora subatra. The sequence continues at coordinate 29,504,326 of NC_088708.1, read as the reverse complement.
TTGGGTGTATTTTTACATCTATGTTTATTTCGCACTAATTTTATAAGGAGCAGTTGTGGTTCTGTGGTTAGAGTGCTGGATTATGATCAATAAGTCGGTAGTTCGAGTCACACAAAGACCATTGGTGGTGTTAGGAAGGGCATCTAACCACAATTACCCCTGTACCAAATCGGGCCATTGGTACCTAAGCCGGCTCCCCATATGCGCTCTAGCATGGATGAGGAGGGTGGCTAACAACTCTGTAAGACTAAGAACAAAACCTGACAAAGGGTGGAGAAGCTTCTCTGAAAGCCAATGGCCATCTCGCTAGAGATAGTGTCTCAATAAAAACACCCCATAGAAGGCAATTATGGTGCCTTATAGTGCCTCGTGTTCTGTGTTCTCAACTCGAGTTGTTGAACTCGAGTTGCTGTTCAAAGAACTCGGCCTGGGTTTTTGATGAACTCGAGTTGAGTAACTCGAGTTATACAACTCGAGTTGTATTTACAAACTCAAGTTTGTAAATATAACTCAAGTTGCAAACTCGGGACACTTTAATTCGCCATTAGTTCTAGTTTTACAGTATATACATACATAGTTTAATTTCTATTAGCTAACGGATACCTATTGATGTACCATTGTTAATATAACCAGATCTATGGTTATGCTACCGTAATACCAATATATTGCGCCTTATTTTTACAAACTCGAGTTTGTAAATATAACTCGGCTTATCAACTTGAGTTGCAAACTCGAGGCACTGTAAGGCGCCATCAGACAATGGCTAACCACTGCTAAAACCTGTCAAGAACATTCATGGTTGAAGAAGTGGGAAAAACCATGATCGCCTACGTCTTCACAGGCCATGGTGCTTAAAGAGAGAGACAAAGATTAGGCACTTAATAAAATCATATGCAAAAAGTAGTGACTATCTTTTTTATTTTTCACAGAAAGACATACACTCTAAGAAGCGTGGAATAGAAAATGACTTGTCACTATTTGCACCACACGCAACAGAAATGGTTCCCAGCACAGAAAATGAGATTGTTATGGAGCGCCCTGTAACTCCAATCGACGTAAGTCATTGCCTCTATTCTGTTCTCTTAGACTTGGAGAGAAGACAACGCTAAAATTGTATAGAAGTTGTTCTCACTGTGAGGCTTGTTAATTTAACCATCGTCATTTATTTTGAGCATTTGTATAAGTTTCATCTATAAAGGTAGCCTAAGCTTTATTACTGCTGTCAGTACTTAAAAAGTATCTATGTATTCAGGCTAAACAGGAACAGCATCATGAATTTTATGTGAACTTTTTTAATCGTATGTTTTTTAGTTTCATTGTATTGGTTAATCACTGGTAACTTGTAAAACAATTTAAAAAAAATACTTCTGTGAATGTTTTATTGAACATATTACTATGTTTGCTTCTATTTTTCAGCAATCATTGATTTTTCTGTTTAATATAAACTTCTGTAGTTATTGTAGTATTTATATATTTTAATATAGTTATTGCCAGTCTCTAACGTCTGTAGGCTTTTCTAATCCAAATTTATCATCGTGATTCTCAGTGGATGTTTACTAGTTATTTATTAAATTAAGCTATGCAGTGTTTAATCCAATTCGATAATAAGTAAATAATTATTGAATATTCACTTGCGTGCATCATGAAATAAGGCAATATCTCATGAATTATTTTGTAGAGTCTAAATTGATAATGTGTTCATAGCATGCGTTTCAGCAACAGTAATGGCTATAATGTTGAAGAGCTTTTGAACAGCTCAAAATGCAACTGTCTTTGCTAATAACATGGAATTCTGTTGATACACAGTGCAAGCATTCTTAGTTTTCTTTTTTAATAAGAATGATATTCTTGGCATCCAAATATTCATTAGGCAGCAAAGAGGAAATAAAAATGTTGAAAGAATTTGCCATGAAATTGCAATTTCTTGTGTTCAAACAAAATAAAATATCTTTTTACTTCAAGCACTACATTTGTAAAAATTTTAAAAATTCCTCCATCAACCTATAAAACTTTAAAAGTTGTTACTGCGAGTCGGAAAAATTTACTTGGTGAGTAATGAAGGCATTTTTTCATATTCAGCAAGCCCAGTTTTATATGAACAAACTCAAATTCTAATTTCAATCAACATTTCACTTCAGCAATTCATTTTTTATTCTTTTGTCTTGGAAAAAATTCATAGTTCAAAAGCAGCACTGCGTCATAAGTAAAGCATTTTTAACAACTAGAAAATTCTCTAGAGAGTTAGTAGCAGTAGCAGCAAGATACTCCTAATATAGGAGTTGTTCTCCCAACTTTAAGACTCCCGAAAAAGGCTGTTTGCATTGTTACTGTATTTTACCGTAATTTTAAATTAAACACTGTTTGTGAATCATGGTATTCAAGGATATAGGCTATAGATTTCCAAGCATGTATTCTGTGGTTGGAAAAATAGATTACAATTTAACAAGTTCTTATTAGAAAGGTAAAATAGAAAGTGTAATAAGTAACTCTATTGTGAGGATGTTGTGTGAAGTTAGTGAGGGCTCAGCAAACTGGGTTATTATACAATCTTATACAATCTATATATATATTTCTCAAAGTATGTCTGTGTGTCGTATGTCCGTATGTCCGACTGTCTGCCTGCATTCCGGCTATAGCTATTAGTAGAATAACTGCAGATGGACAACAATGCTGACGCAATGTCATGGAGTACCATCATTAGAAGCCTAGCAGCTTACTGCAATTTTCCATTGGCAATGTGCCAGACTAATAGCTTGAAAGTTACAGTTGTTTGACAAAGTTTTAAAACCTTTACAATCGTTTTCATTTTTCTCTTAATTTATTTCAACTACACAAAACACTTCTCTCATGATATGTAGTTTAAAAGTTAGAATGGGAAATGTTGTTATATGTTAAACACAAATCAATTTTCTGTCCAGAATTTTTTATTACCCGAGCAACGCCGAGTAGCACAGCTAGTCATATTATATAAATATACAGTTAAGTAGTCTCCAGCTGGAATATACAGTTAAGTAAGTATCCAGCTGTTATATACAGTTAAGTGAGTCTCCAGCTGGAATTCAAGTATCTCACTAAATATTCCAAGCATGAGATAAATTCCAAATCAAATCATCTCTATTTTCGAAACTTTCTGATATACTCTAAGGTTTTAAATTTAAATAAACTGTAGAAACCTTTTGTTCTATTCATTTGGTTTGTGTCAGAACATAATAAGATGCCGTGCAGGGAAATGCAATAAGCGCATATAGATTATAAGTATTACATGTGCTGGTCAAGAAAACTGACTTGAAGACTTAATATGTTATGTTGATCAAAAAAATAAATTTAAATCGGTACTAAATAATATTTAAGCTTGTTGTCTAATGTCCATGCATATCGAGTGCGTTGCTTACATCTGATGCTGTTCTTACTTACAGCGGGAAATAAAAAAACAACCATATGAATGGGACCAGATGAGCCAATATGTGAGAAGGAGAGTTGCTCCAGACAAGAAAGTGGAGTTTCTGTCCTTAGAGGACCAGACAGACTTGGTAGGCAACGTAGTTGGTGCACATACTGTAGGTAGTATTGTTATACATGTAGCTTAGTTAGGATGCCAATGCTGCACTAATTTTTTCAGCTCGTAAAGTTCCAATATTGAACTTTTTGTAGGCTGAGATCCTTGTTGCTGAGGTCTACCACATTTGGCCCGAGATCAAAAGACAGATCGATGACCCATTTCTAGTGAGTCTGTTAACTACATACATTAGCAAACACTACAAACTAAGTTACTAGCATTTCATGTCACCTACTCAATCTCTATTGTAATTCGTGTCTGGAAACAGCTTTACCGTTAGTTGCTCTCTACGCTTCTGTTTGTTATTTTATAGCTCTTTTCTACATGGAGATGCATCATATTGTGATCCGACATATATATATATAAAAAAAAATTGTTTCCTCACCCCGGTTAACTCGTATGGGTGGTAGTTTCTGCTTTAACTCGGGTCTCCGACCAGAGACCTGGAAGTTTGAGCACTCTCCTCAAGATCTTAGCTGTTCCCAGTAGCGCACTTTTCTGCAACTCACCTGAGTTGATTGCTGTTGGTATTTGGGCAAGCCACATTTTATGCGCCGGTGTTATTGCGCCTAGTGCCCAATGACTACTGGGATTACAGTTGTTCTTACATCCCAGCATTTTTCAATTTCTTCTCCAAGAGGGAGATATTTCTCTACCTTTTCTTTTTCTTTGCTGTCTATATTGTAGTCATTGGGTACTGCGATATCTATTATAGTAGCTCTCTTGTTCTCCTTATCCACCACCGCTATATCTGGTTGGTTTGCTAGGACATGCTTGTCAGTCCGGATGTAGAAGTCCCAGAGGATCTTAGCGCGATCATTTTCATTGACCTTACCAGGTGCTTCTCACCAGTGTTGTGGTTTATTAAGGCCATACTCGTCACATAGACTTCTATACACAACACCTGCGACATGATTATGCCGCTCAGTGTATGCATTTCCTGCTATCTGCTTGCATCCACTGATGATGTGTTAGATGGTCTCAGGTGCATCTTTGCACAGCCTGCATCTAGGATCGTCTCTAGTGTGATAGATTTTTGTTTGGAGTTGCCTTGTTGGGAGCACTTGCTCCTGGGCTGCCATGATTAGCGACTCTGTATTGGTCGTTAGGTTTCCTTTGTTCAGCCACATATATGTCTGGTGAAGATTGCCAACCTTAGATATTTGTCGGTGGTAAGCACCATGAAGAGGTTTCGTGTGCCAGTCAATTTCCTCATCATCAGGGCGAAGGCCCATTGTAAGAGCAGCCGATTGAAATTCAGCTAGCAACTTATCTGAAGTAGCCATGGAGGCTACATAGGCTTTGATGCTTTGCTCTTCCTCCTTCACTGTCTGCTGTACACTTTTGAGTCCCCTACCGCCATCTTTCCTATCGAGATACAATCTAGTAGTATCAGATTTTGGGTGAAGTGCTCCATGCATGGTCAGCAGTTTACGAGTTGCTATATCTGTTTCCTTGATGGCTTCCTCAGTCCACTTTATTATGCCTGCTGGATATCTTATTACTGGCAGTGCGTAGGTATTTATTATCATGACTTGGTTCTTGGCATTGAGCTGGCTCCGTAGGACCTGTCGAAGGCGTTTCTTGTATTCAGTAATGGCTTTGTGACGTACCTCGGCTTCGTGGTTGATGTTGCTTTGCATAATCCCCAAGTACTTGTACCCTTCTTCTATATCTTTGATGGTACCATTTGGTATTCTTAGGCCATCTGTGAGCATAGAATGGTTTTTCTTAAGAATTAGCCTTCCACATTTCTCAATACCGAAGGTCATTCCGATGTCCCTGCTGTATACCTGAGTGAGGTGTATTAGCGAATCAATGTCCCTTTCTTTGTTAGCGTACAGCAAACAAAGAAAGGGACATACATATATATGTATACATATACATACATACATATATACATGTATGTATATATGTATATATATATATATTATATAAATATATATATATTAATCTATTATACTATATATACATTGTATATATGTCTATTGTATCATATATATATAATACAATAGATTGTATATATTATAATCTATTGTATTATATATTTATATATATATATAATGTCTATATTATATATATAAATATATGATACAATAGATCCTACCCATATCTCACCTCCATTTTTATTTGTTATGCATATGTACATTTCTGACATCATCTATGCTGCCTTATTAATCCATAAACTGCATTTACAGTCGTGTCAGGAGAACATTGAGTTGAACAGAAGAATATCAGTTCACATTGTGACCGTATGTGAACAACTCTACAGACACTACCTCAAAAAAGCTAAAAGTGGGTCCCGTTACTGCATTTTAGTCTTAGAGAATCATTTGTTTCCTTGTTGCTTCAGCTCCTAATGTCAGCAAAGCTACAAAGTTTTATGACATCATATAGTTTGTAGTTGTTGGTGTAAGAAATACATTTCTAAATACATAGTCACTCTGTTTATACTGGTGTGCATAATATAAGATTAAAAAATTATTTTCAAACATTAATATTTTGAGTTTATCTTATTCTTCAGATAGTAAAATTTAGAATGAGTATAATTTCCAATCTTTAGTTGAGTCGCCATTGAAGGTACACTCAAGTGAGAGCGACCTCAAGATTGGGTTGTCCAACCTCTTTCACCAATCTGTACAGTTACTTTTAGATCTAACTGATATACACAGTACAACTATTACTACAACTATTACTCCTACGTCTACTAATAGCACTACTGCTACTACCAACTACCACTAGTACCACTACTACGACTAACTACCACTGCCCTTACTAACTATCACTAGTAGGACTACTACCGCTACTACTACTAATTGCTACTACCACTAATTCTAACTTATATTACTACTAACTATTTTACTATTCATATTTCTCCTAAGTATGAAGGCTTAAAGTACCAGTATAGATCAGAGTGCTTGTTTTAGCAGGGCATCAAATAAAATAGAAAACGCTTCGGTGAGCAAGCTGTCAAGCTCAAATATTGCTAAACCCTAATATATACTGCAGATACAACATTCCAGTTTTAGAAATAAATAAAATAACTGTAGGAAGTTCACTCATGTATGTGAGCTACTAAAATGACCTCATTTTGCTTATATGGTTAAAGTCTACAGGCGATATTCCCATTGGTTAAGGTATATACCAAAACTGCAGGTATACCTGCTGATTGGCTCAAGTTATAACATTTACGTATGTTGATTGGTTACAGTATTGATGAAAAGAGGAGTTTTCAGCGGACCAGCAAACATGAGCAGACTGAAAGCGCAACTTGGAATTGAGGCGAGCAAATAGTAAGTACATATGTTTGTCTGTAGGTGGTAAGTGTAATCATCCATCAGCAATGTAGGTGGTAAGCTGGCTCACATCAACTTAATAGATGTTAAGTATTGCCTTATATTAACAATGTGGGTGGCAAGTGTAATCTTATATCAATAATGTATGAGGCAAGTGTAACCTTATATCAACAATGTGGGTGGTAAGTGTAATTTTATATCAACAATTAAAGTGGCAAGTGTAACTTACATGTGTGGTTTATATCAACAATGTGGGTGGTAAGTGCAACCTTATATCAACAATGTATGTGGCAAGTGTAATGTTATATCAATAATGTAGGTGGTAAGTGTAACCTTATATTAACAATGTAAGTGGTAAATGTAGCCTTACATCAATAATGTGGGTGGTAAGTGTAACCTTATATCAACAATGTGTGTGCGCGCGTGCGTGTGTGTGTGTGCGCGTGTGTGTGTTTGTCAAGTGTAACCTTATATCAACAATGTGTGTGTCAAATGTAACTTTATATCAACAATGTGCCTGGCAAGTGTAACGTTTTATCAACAATGTAGGTGGTAAAGGTAACGTTATATCAGCATTGTAGGGGGTATTTGTATCTTTATATCAGCAAGGTAGGTTGTTGCTCTTGGATATCAGATTATGCAATCATGGACTTTCACTAGTTTTCTTGCTGTAGGATTACACATACCGATACATTTAAATACATCTTACTTTCAAAGTATTCATGATCTATGAAGTTTTCATCTCACTTTCCAATATCTATCATTGAAGCAACCAGTTTAATATTACATTTTAATTGTTGCGCTAAAAGTTTTTCATCATTTTTTATTGAGTCAAGATACTTATATCATTTTGAGATTTGTATTATATTATCACAACATTTTTATTATAGCTTCAATGTGCTGACAATCAGACGTTACATAGTGGCTGATATGAAGGGGGATTTGACAGAGCTCGAGTCTTTAGATGACGATCCACAAACTAAGAGACCCACCGCTAAGAAGCCTCCCATACCATCTATGTCCTTCAAAGGAATGGTAAATCCTATAAATAGTCTCTTCTTGGTTGCTATGTCTTTAGTGCAACAACCTCTTGTAAACAGGTATCTCATTTTAATGGCTTTGCTATGGAATTGTCTTTTTTATACAATGTTAATCTTTGCTATAGTAAGAGCCATATCCGTCTGTCCGAAGCCACAGTTAGTTGTTAGAAAAAACATTGCACCATTTGGGGTTCAAACTCTCAACTATTAGCTTAATAGACTGAAACCATAACACTTGTGTCAATCAACCGTCCTATCGCAATCGGGCCTAATTGTGCAAATACTTATTACACCTGACGATCTCTCACAGCACATGAGACTGCCAGGATATTAGTTGTAAATAAAACTCTCAGCTTAGATGATGCTGTACAGGCATCAGGTTTTTCTTTTTGCATTTTTTGTGATTTTAGCAAATTCTTTAATTAATTTTTTAAAAACATATCATTTTATGAACGGTGTTCAAGCATTATTTGTATCTTGGCACTTCTGAAATGGTCATAAATGCAAGCGTGACTTATATGTAACATTAGTATTGTAAGAGAAATAATTTTATAAATGACGCTGTTTAGCATGTGTACTCACCAAATTTGGTTCTCTATTCAAAATACTGAAAACAGACAATAACTTGACAAAATTCGTGTCTGTAGGAGTTAAGATTTTACCAGTACTAGTCCAAGGCAGTTTAGTGCAGCCTGAGAGATCGTCAGTTGTAATAATTATTTTAACAATTATTCCAAAATGTGGCAAGGCAGTTGATTGGTGCAGGAGTGAGAGTGTTAGTCTACCAAACTGATTGTTGGGAGTTGGAATGTTGTTTAGTGCAATCCTTTTCTCAACATCTAACTGTGGCTTTGACGGACAGACAGACAGACAGACACGACTCTTATTATAGTAAAGACTAGGTGAATGCCGGTATTGCCCGGGTAATAAAGAAGTCTTTGGTCGGAAAATTTATTTTTATTTAACATTTACAACATTTACCATTCTATCCTTTAAACTTCATATCATGAAAAAGTATTTTGCGCAATTAAAACAAATTAAAAGAAAAATAAAACAGTTGTAAAGGTGTTTAAATGTGAAATAATTAGCAAGTAATGGCTAGATAATCTGTTTTGCTAAAATGATTACAATGAAAAATGATTGGACACTGATAAAATTATTACGAACTGAGAAAACAAAATAAAAATGATGAATATGTTGAGTTAATAATAGCAATGATTACATAGACGTGTGTGTCTATTAAAAAGGTTACCGTTCCAGCAGAAGCTATCTATCCAATCTTTGAATACCAATGATACTGGTACATCTCGATACTGGTACAAACGTAAAAATGGGATATCCAACTATTTTTGTCGAATACTTTGTCTGACCGAACCTGTTATATACTAGCTTAATGGTAGCTGTAAGTGCTGACAATTGGATGACATCATTTTGCATTGTACTAAACTCCGAGTTCCTATTTTTATGCTTGTAGGTGTTTAGTTTAGGTGGAAGATGAACCACTTTTATTTCCATTTGTAAAATCATTTTCGAATGCATAAGGCTGCATCTAAAAAATAATGTTATGCGTTAATAGTATGCAATGTTATTTTCAGCTCAAAAAGAGTCGGCCAAAGAAGGAACAAACAAAACGACGATGGCAAACGGCATCAGAAGATATACAAGAGGTACACATTCTTAAATTAAGAGTTGTCCTTTCTAGTTGTATTAGTAGATAATTCCCTAATTATTGTAACGTGAACAGTTATAAACTAGACTTCATTCCAGTAAAACTTTACTGCCTCTTCAGTAAATTTAACAGTTATAAACTAGCCTTTGTTCTAGTAAAACTTTACTGCCCCTTCAATGCATTTAACAGTTATAAACTAGCCTTTGTTCTAGTAAAACTTTACTGCCCCTTCAATATATTCCACAGTTATATACCAGCCCTAGTTCTAGTAAAACTTGACTGCCCCTTCAATGCATTTAACAGTTATAAACTAGCTTTCGTTTCAGTAAAACTTGTCTGCCTCTTCAATACATTTCACAAGTGTAAGCTAGCCTTAGTTCCAATAAAACTTTGTAGCTAAGCAAGCAGTGTGCATACCTTGAAGTTCAACAATGATTTGAAGAATGCTGATGTTCTTTGTTGGACTTGTGTTATGCATTAAGTGACTGAGCAATGCACAGTTGTGGATTTGAAGACTTCATGATTGCAGATCAAGGACAACATGCCAGAGCTAGAGACTTCCAAACTTTTGTCTGTGCTCTCAGAGATGCCCAAGGAACTACTTGAGGGTTTCGCAGGGTACACTGCCGACTCAGGTAATATATCCTGAGGCTATTAAAATGCTCATGATCTCCTACATCACAAGCGAAGTCTGAATTTGATCACATAGACTTTGTCTGTTTTCTATGAATGTGTGATGTTTGTTAGAATGACTAGCACCCTGGCGGTCTGATGCCCCGTAAGCGCTCTTCAGGTGTAACTGCACAATTAGTTTCTAATATTGCTAGATGGTGAAGTGTCGCAGGTAGTAGAGTGTCAGTCTGTTAAGCTGAATTTTGTGAGTTTGAATCCCATTGAAGGCAACATCTTTTCCCAACCTCTAAGCGTGGCATCGGATTCAGCTCTTATTATAGTAAAGACTAGTACAATGGAAGTCCCATGCACTGTAAGAGATTGTCATGTGTAATAATTATGTGCACAATTATTCTTAGACATGGAAGGGTGTTCGAGTGGCGCGCGAGTAGTACTGTTGGCTTTGAATAAGAATATGTGGGTTCAACAGTCATGTTGGGTGATCTTTTTTTCCAAAACACAGCTTCTACTACACTAAAGATTAAAAGCCTCAAGTAGATGTTCAATTGAATTTAAGTGTTTGAATGTGTGAAGTATGCTTGTTGTAACAAAGAAGTGTAATTAGGTAAACACAGATGGCAATTTATCGGAACTTTATTTTATAGAATGCTATTGGTTTTAACCTTGACATTGGCAACAAAAAAGTTCTTGGCAAATTTTAAGATGGGTATCATTTTTAAAAAGTTCTTATACTAGTGGCTATGCCATTCTTAAAAGTGTCGACAGTGACAGTATTCTTGGGAAATGTTCAGATAGGCGGCAACAGTTTTTTTCAACCTGGCAGCAGTAATTATTTATATATGGTATATAGTAACAGACTTCTTCATGAATTTGCTGCTTTTTTTGCTGCATCTTTTCACTGTACTTAATTAAATTTGCTGAGTGCATGACTGGTCAAAATCTGTTTGGACTTGTGATTGTATTAACATACACACCTATTGTAAAAACCAATTGCATTAAAATGCTAGCATGTTAGGCAGCTCTGCAGTTAACATCATATATGTCATGCATATGTTTGTAGCTGAAAGTGCTCAGAGGGAAACTAACACAATGAAAAACAAAGAAAGTTTGAGTTCCAAACAAAAGGCGAGAGGTATGAGAACAGCGACCCTCAAACATAAGGTAAGTAGAATCTTAGTTTAGTTGAAAAGTTTAAAACGTGTTTTTAGTACAACAGGTTTTTTTCTGAACAAAGGTGGAGTGAAATGTAAAATTCTTCTAAAAGCTGCACAGTTATAGCTTAATTTTATAGTTTTTTGCTTGAATATGTTGGAACGCAGCCAACTAGCTAGGAAGTCAAACATGAACATACAAAATTTAAATTTTGAAAAATTATTTGACCCTAACCAATTTTCAACATACGTATAAAAGATTTTTAATATTGCAAGTAAAAATTAACAACATTACTCAAAAGATACAAAAATGATAAAACATTAATTAATTAAACATAATTTTATTATTGTCATATAGCATAATTTGAAAGACACTTGTATTTGAAATTAAATTATTGCCAATAAATTACAGTAATATATATATATATATATATATATATATATATATATATATATATATATATATATATATATATATATATATATATATATATATATATATATATATATATATATATATATATATATATATATATATATATATATATATATATATATATGAAAAAACTAAGGTAGTTTAAATTTTATCTAGTATAGGTTGGAATAAGTTACGACAGATATCTCTACCTGTAAACCTAAAAATCCTCAAGACACTCTTTCTCCTTGCATGTCTCCAAGATGAAGTAACAAATAAAAACTCTTCTACTATTAATTTATTATTATTATTTAGTTTTTGCATAGTTGGATATAATGAAGTTGTTTTAGTATCTGCAGTATTTATTGAAGAGATCTAGTAGGTTTTTAGAATGTGGGACTAATTAAAGGAATTACAGTGTTTTCTTAAGTGAATATTTGCTCAACAACAATTGTTTCAACATACAAATGACGGCTTTAACTTACAAAGCAAATTTCGGAATTTACATGTATGTCAGTATGTTGAGGTTAAACGATATTTTGTGTTTCAACTTGTTCAGCTGGTCGGAAGGGCTTTTGACAGACTCTTTAAAGACCCTGTATTGCTCTCTATCAGAACTGTTTTCCTGACTCACCTTGACCTCCTGACTCACTACCACTCACCTTGATCTCCTGACTCACCACCACTCACCTTGACCTCCGGACTCACCACCACTCACCTTGACCTCCGGACTCACCACCACTCACCCTGACCTCCTGACTCACCACCACTCACCTTGACCTCCAGACTCACCACCACTCACCCTGACCTCCTGACTCACCACCACTCACCTTGACCTCCTGACTCACCACCACTCACCTTGACCTCCGGACTCACCACCACTCACCTTGACCTCCTGACTCACCACCACTCACCTTGACCTCCGGACTCACCACCACTCACCTTGACCTCCTGACTCACCACCACTCACCTTGACCTCCGGACTCACCACCACTCACCTTGACCTCCGGACTCACCACCACTCACCTTGACCTCCTGACTCACCACCACTCACCTTGACCTCCGGACTCACCACCACTCACCTTGACCTCCTGACTCACCACCACTCACCTTGACCTCCTGACTCACCACCACTCACCTTGACCTTCGGACTCACAACCACTCACCTTGACCTCCGGACTCGCCACCACTCACCTTGACCTCCTGACTCACCACCACTCACCTTGACCGCATGTGTTTTGCAGAGAAGTAGTTCGGCTCCAGAACTGCACACAGGGGAGGACATCCTGCAAGAGCTGGGAATTGTTATAGAAAAGAAGTTTGTGCCGCAGAAGACAACTGATGCACAGATTATACCCAAACATGGAAAAAAGAAACACCATGAAAGCTATGAAGTCTTATTTGATGGAGACGATACCAAGGTAGGTTTGTGTAATGGATTGATGTGGCCTTCAAGGCAGCTGTTGGTATGACAACATCAATGATATTAAGATGTTTTTGAAAGACATACTTTAAGACTTTAATTATGGTAATTTCAGAAACATCAATGTTTCTTTCTGACAAGCAAGTTGTACATTTGTCTGAACCAAAAACGATCCAATCCTATATTATATAAACCAACCAGTGAAAATATTTTGCCTGTTTGGTGCAAAGATTTTAAATGCAATTTTATCATTTGAAAAATCTAATTTAAATACATAAATATTTTCAGTAATCTTTTAAGTGACCGAAGGATTTTAACTGACTGACGGACTTCAACTGATCGAATGATGCACTCTTGTAAAAGCATTAACAAGGTTTGTTGACACCTGAGGGACACTGTTTGCAACTTTTTAGTCAAAATTGTCAAAGAAAGGAACCTTTGATCCTTCTCTGTCTCGAGATATGATCAACCGAGATCTGCAGACATTAACCGAGGTCAAAAAGGAGCCGGTCCTGGAAGCTGGGGACGAGGATCTCCCTCCACTCCTCCAGGTGAGGATAACTCTAGACATGATACTCAAGTTTGTGTGTCTGGAAACTGACCTTTATGGTAATAAGTCCCATTTTGTCATTGTGTCTATTAGTCAATGTAGATGCTATGTGTTGCCACGCTTTGTAGCTGATTTCATCCAAACTTTGCACATATATGCTCCATACCGCCCACCAGGTCGTTAAAAATATTTGGCTTCAAAACTCAGTCCGGTTCCTGAGAACCAGCCACATAAACACCCACCTGCCAGCTTTCTGGATTGAAAATCAAAAAAATTTCTGGCATCATCAGGCTTGCTGCTAGCAAAAAATAAATCTACAACTTTGCATTATGTGTATTGCTTAAGATGTTGTTTTAATCTGTGTGAATAATATTTTTGACTGATAGAGACATAGGCTGCTATTTACTTGTTCCAAGTTGTTGGATGTACGTACTATTGATACTTTACCAGAAGTAGACAGTCAAGCAGCAAAAAAAATTGAAAAGCACCCAAAGTTAAAAATGCTCTGGTGGAAGAACAGGATGTACAAAAAGATTGCTCTTTCACCTCTTGTTACCATATTACATCATATTTGTATCACAGGATTAATTATAATGATGAGACAACTCCCTCTTTTTGTCATACTTTTAGTAGTCTTTATATTTCTTGTGTAACAAGTAGGCAATGCTATGTTTCAGGCCATCATTCGACATTCAAAGCATGATGGGAAAGAAGAGGAGCACAAAAAGCTTATCGCTGAACTCGACGAAAAAGAGCGGCGGGAAATGGAGGAGCGGAGGTAAATGTTTGAACTATTTGAAGTTGTGACACCACACTCTCTAGCGCATGGTATTATTTGACCTTGACCTTACCGGTGTTTTGCTAAAAGACTGCTTTGAGATATAGACTAGTAAAAGTGGCACTGAACAGCCACATGTATCATAGCAGGTATCATGAAGATTATGGGTTATTCTTATTGAGTAGTGAACACAACTAGTTGGAATAAAATTAGGGTACATTAAAATGTCTAACCTTTACTAATAAACACCAGCTCAGACACGACTATCTTATCAGTTATTTGGTTTCCAAAATGGATATTGATCTGTCATGCTACAGTAGTTAATGCTGTGATGTCATTACTGTAGCGCCCCACTCAAGGATCCAAAGTACCCCCAACCAGCTACCGTGGCGCAAAAGATGGGCAACAAGGTAAGCGTATAACTAGGGCTAAGGTAAGCATATATCTAAGGCTATGTAATTACATCGTTATGTTGTCAGGTGAGATAGATTTCCTATGTCTGTAATAAAATGAGATAAAATTTAGAAATTTGATATTTACCTTGGCAGTTCTCACTGACATTATGATACGTTTAATTATATTGAAATTCTTGCCAGTTATATGTAATTAGTTTTTATTTGTCAGTTGTGACTTATTAGTCTGAGGTGGCAGCATGTACTAGATGTAGTTACTTTTGGTAATATACTGTTGCAGACTATCGTGAGAACATCGGACATACGCGTATCTGAAAGATTATGTATGGAAAATGTGACAATTCAGAAGAATTTAACAGTCTATAATGACCTGCTGGACGAGGTATGTAAAATCTGATTTCTGTTTCTGTAGACACGACCGATATCTCAGTTTTAGACTAGTGGTATTTTTTTACAATCTTTTTTTTCCTATTTGTATAAATCATTTAGTATCACATCTCAAATGTTAAATATAAAAAGATTAAATATATTATTATTAGTGTCAGACTCTAAGTTTAACATATTAAATACTACATATAAAAAGATTAAATATATTATTGTTAGTGTCAGACTCTAAATATAACTTAATGAAGCTAATAATGCAAAGATAAGATTTTGGAAAAATCTCAAATTTCTTATTTTCTTGTAGCTAATGTTTTCCAGAAAAGAAGCTTTAACATACTTCTCCGCCTTAACTTTCATTGAACATCCTGTTTGGTGAGATCACGGGGCTAAAGGTCTCTCTTACTAGTGCCTTTCCATCTGCTCTTTGGGTTCTCTGTTTCTCCTTTTTCTTTAACTTTCATATTGTAGTTCACTGATATCATCATCATAATTATCATAACATCATTATCTATCATGTAGTCGAATGGCAGCTCTCTTTTTTGCTTTCCTTTTAAAATAGTGACATATGCTTCTTGCCTTAATTTTTCTTTTTTTTTTAATTTGAAAATTATCTTATAACAGCATTTAGCAGGCGTTCTCGTACTTGTCAAACTATTACTGAAACCCAATAGAAAGCTGCAAATCATCGTTTACTACCATTAACTGGTGAGCCAATGCTATGTACTGACAACGCATGTCTATAAGGGTGTCGAGTCTGTCTAATAGATATGTTTGTTACTCATTCCATCTGATTTTGTTGATGGCAGAAGACTTGGGTTCAATCTCTGCTCCCACTCATAGACTTACCACAAATTTTTCAGCTTTCACTCATACATGTAGATTTACCTCAAATTTCTCAAATATAAGCTACAGGTATAGATGTCTATTACCGGGCTACAATCTCTCAATTTTGCTTTTTTATACTCAATAACATCTAACTGAAACCGTTTTATTCACATCCATAGATCGACAGTACGACAGTAAAGAATCTCGATGCTAATTTGTTTTTGGGAGAAGAGATACGAGAGGTTTATACAGAGATCATGAAGACAGTCCCACGAGACCACCTCGATTGCGAGCAGGTACGTAGATTCTCTATATCATCTGCAAGGTTATATTTATCCTTCAGTTGGAGTTACTTGCAATGATTTTTAAGCTCGCCTCAATCGAACTATTACAACAGCTATGAGTATATTTACAAATTATAAAACAAGATTAGAAATACTTGAGATGGTCAATGTTTGCAAATGGCCGTCAATCTAAATTTACAGCTGTCAAGATGACAGCTGTCAAGATAAGTGCTGCCAAAATAAAAGCTTTCAAGATGACAGCTGTTAAAATTATTTGACAGTTTTGAAACTTTGTGATACTGTGTCAAGAAATAGCTGTATATTAATTTTTTATGCATTTACATGTAGTTTTTAAAACTTTACCATTAAAAAAAATTGTTTTTAGTAGGTGGTTATTTCAATTTAAACTCATATCTGCAAGACTGAGGAAAAAACCAGCCTAATGTGGCTTATTTAGCAAATGTTATATTTTATGTTATATTATATGTTATATTTTATTTTTAGAGAATACCAATCAAGGTGTGCTTAATGTGATAATAAATTTTCCACAGATTCACATGAATCCATCTGCTCCAATGATTTAAAAACTTGACCGTTTAACTATAATTGAACATAAAAGTTTGCCGCAGTGTGTATTTTAATGAACTTCTAGAATTATTGAAGTTTTTAGGTAGTTGTCTCAATATTCATATTTATATGGCAAATGATTGATAAAATTTATGGCCATAGAGGTTATAAACCTCTATGTGTACACCTTTATGTGCACATCTCTATGTGTGAACCTTTATGTGTACCTTCTTTGTCACAAATACACTGAGAGTTAAGCTTGTGATTTTCACAGAGTTTCAAATTTTATCATTTTTGACAGATTTTTTGTATATGTAGTAACGCAGAATAGCAAAAGAAATATTAATATAATAAGTATAGACTAAGTAGAAAGTATAATAATTACAGTAAGCTTTAGTATTGCCATTTCAGAGACTGGAGTAAGTTCTGTTGCAGAACTATTAACTAACACGAATAGTTACTCTACATCTCCCGTTAAGGAGTTGTAGGTTGTGAGCAGGCGCTAGTGTAATACTTATGATGTACATATAAGTTCCAGAAGCAAAACTGTCTCATAAATATCAAACAATTGCAATATTGTATATGTGGACCGTGAAGCACAACATATAAGCTATAATTGTTATCATCACACAGTACTTAGTTTGTACTAGAAATTGTTTATTTGTGACCTTTAGGTCAAAGGACGCTCTCGTAAGGTTGGTATGGTAATTCATTCTTATTACTAAACTCTCAAATGCTGCTACACCTGCTTATAAATTCTGCTTGAATAAATAGTATTACACTATAAAGTTATTAGTTATATAATTCCACCTTTGTTTTTCCTCCACCATGATTCCCAACTCCATAGCATTCTACTCTGCCTGAGCTCTACCAGATCATATGCCTTTGTTAGTCGCACTTTCCTGAGATTTGCATAAAAAGAACCTACATCTGAATTAGGAATGTTGTGTTCAATATATTATCCTTGATTTAACTACACATTCCTTGCTGTGATTTCCTACTCAATGGCCCACAACTAGCTCGCAAACATTTTTTCTGATGAACCATGAAAGATTTATAGATTTTAGGAGTTGTTATCCTTTGCAATGCAAACAACAAGATGTAAATATTCACTTTGATTTTTGTAAGTTATGTACATTATTCAATCTATTTCGTCGCTATCGGTTTTTGTTGACATCGCCTGACAACATCATCTAGATGTAAGCTGGTCTTATCACCTGCATCTTTGGTTCATTGCAGGATGAACTCATCGAAAAAGCTCCCGAAAATGTTGACTTGTCAGGGCTCATGGCCTCATCAAGCTTGACTATGCGTCGGGTGTGCGACAGAATGGTCAACCCTCTGCTCAAGGTCAAGGCCGAAGCTCCCTGGGGAGCCAAGGAGGATAAGCCAGCTTGGTCTAAAACGTAAGCGACATTCTAAACCTTCCTATGGCGCCATATTAGTTAGTCGACAGACAAACAACATAAGATCTAGGAAAATCACATGGATAGGTAATCGTAATGCTACCGTTATAGCTGTATCTACATAGTTGTGAGGTACTTTAACCGTTATGCTGTGTGGTGTAGTTGTTAGAGTAACTGGCTTTGAGTTTGTGTGTCGTAAGTTCGAGTCTCATTTGGATCTTTTTATCTTTTTAATGAGATTCTTTTTTTTGTGTGTTTTTGAATTGAATTAGGATAAAGGTTTTTGATACATATAAAAACAAGGTGAATACAGGCTGTTTGCAGTCACTCATCACTATGTTTCCATGACGCATATCATGTAGATTTGGAGTTGTGTGCACGTTGTGTTACCACGCGAGTTAAGTGTTTCTATGGACATTCGCATGATGCGGCTTGACTCTGGCTTCTTGTTGAAAAAAGGTGAGGAATTGTACCCTACTAGTTAATAATTAGCGATGCACGTGTCAGTGACGCAAACGCGTAAAACTCGACCGAGGAAGGATGACGGAAGTATTGAAAATGTTTTAAATTGAATAGCTGGCGCGGTATTTTAATGCGCATCATTCGCAAGTGCTGTTTCTATTATTCGCAAACAAGATGGATTCGATAAGGTTTTTTAAATCCCAAAACTCACTTAGCTTGCAGATTTATGCTGTTTCCATGATGCGGGTAACTTGCGGATTGGCTCAAATTTGCGTATCATACGTGTCATGGAAATATAGTGTATGACTCTCCCTAAGATTTTATTAGCATGGAGGGTTGCGATAAAACTAACAATACCTTGTATCACCAATCACACTACTACTTGCCTTGTTAATCATATCTTAAACTAACACAGACTCGTAGACAGTCTTATAAGAAGAAAATAGATATAGAAAGGTTTGCTAGTTCAGTAAATTTGAGCTCATTTCAAAAATACTCAAACCAAATATAGTTTATATTTTTCATTTCAACATTCAAGCTGTAGTGCATTAAGCATACTGGCTGATCCCCTCATTTTCACCTGAGCAGTTGTTGTTTGTGACTCCATGTTTTAATGCTATCATATCTCATCTCGCACAGAAATTACAAAAAGATACCAGGTGTACCGGCTCGACGCCAACTCGCGTTTGCCATGCTATGTCAGTCATGCACTGCCAACTACGGGTAAATGTCTCTCGCTTGCTCTACACACCGTCTCCTGTTCCAGCATGATTACTGGTCTTGTAACATCCAATGCTGTCTAGCTTGGCTCTTATTGTTTCCTAACAAAATCTTATGAATTATCTGCAATAGTGACATCGCTTAGCAGGTGTCTGCTCAAATTACAGCAATGTCATTGATCAGCCCATCACATTACCATGCTATGGAACATATAAATGTTTTAGACTACCTTTATTTTGGCTGTTACAAAAGATTTTCAACTCTCCATAGTACACCCAATTGCATGGTATATATTTAAAATATAACTGCATGAGAAATCTGTTGTGAGTTTTCATTTTTTAACTCTACTTGCAAAATTTTACATATGACTGTGGTGGTTACTATTGGGCCCAACCTAGATGAAGATTTCCAAGATACAGAGTGTCTCCGTGTTACCAGTTCATGTTATAGTCAAGGGCTTAAGTTGCTGTATCTTTTCAAAGCATGTATTTGTATTTTTATAACGTTTAAAGTTGATATCCTTTTTTCGAATTTCAATCTTTTTTAGTAGCGAGTATCGAAGATTCCTGCTATCTGTTATTCTACATTTTAAACCTGAGGTATATTAAACAAATTAAAAAAATGATTTCACTTTAGCATGCACCACAGAGCTATTTGCGAGATGTTGGGGAATCCTATGTTAAAAAATTGTGGTGATCGGTAAGTCTTGCCCCCAGATTTAATGTTTGCTGTCCCCAAATTTCTTTTCTTTGAAAATTATTTCCAAAATTTCTTTATGCATTAGATCATATTTTCCTTGATTCACTTTTAAATTGAAAAGTGTAAGTACTGTTTTTTTATTATAATAATAATAAGTATTAAATTTTATGAATAAAAACACTAGAATAGCTAAATTCAACTTTCTGTCACAAAGTAGGTTTACACATTCGGGTTCAAGAAACTTGTTCTCTTCCACCGACTTTAGTAGTACAAGACTAGCATTTTAAACCACTATATGTATTGTAACTGTAAAATTTTATGTTGTGTATGAATGCAAACTTCAGATCACATGATTTTTGATAAGTAAAAATATATTATAGTTTTTTATAACTGTATTAACAAAATTTGAAGATGAACTCAGTGAATTTTTGATTAGAAAACGTTTATACTTGTATATATGTACATGTATTAAAGATAATTTACTTAATAATTAATTAAGTAATCCTAATAAAAAGTCTTGAGCGTATATATTTATATATATTATATTTTGGATGTATAAAAATACATAACTTATATTAATTTATATATTATATATATATATCAATACATATTATGGTAGTTGAGCACCCAATACTAACTGGATTTATTTGTTTTTCCACTTTTCCGTTTGCTAGCTAACTGGTTATTTTTCTTTAGTGATATTCCCGTTATGCTTATTTTAGACCGGCAGTACCACCAAAGGATAGTAAAGGAGCAGCACACTTTGACCCTCTGGTATGTTTTTATTAAAATTAAGCTTGTATTTTGTTGTTTTTTGCTCAATAATGTATAAATAAATTGGTAAAATTTTTAGTTCAAGTATATGTCAGCTTCGTCATGTTTTACTTTAGAGCTCTTGAAAGGTCGAACATATTTGTAACTTATTCAAAAATTTAAACATGAGGATGTTGATCTCACTAATCGTTGCCCAGAAGCTGAGCAGTAGGTACTGCTGTACTAGTTCTATATAACATGCAGACTGGTTGTGAGATGGCTGCAATTATTAACGCAGGCAATTAAGATACGCCCGCCACTTTTGTTCAAAGATGATGATAGAAAATCTTTTCAGCGTTTTCCTCGCAAAAACTTTCACATGCTTTAGATATTTAATAGTTTAACTGTCAGGCACACACAATTCCAGACTCTATTCAACCATCTTTATTCTGTCATTGGTTAGCTCCTTTCTGGCATATTTGTTGTGCTGTTTTTCAGATTCCATCAACAGAAAACATAGCGTTTGCTGCCGATCCTCAGAACGGCCGAGTCGGAGGAATCATGTTGTCAGATCTGCCGACCATGGTAGCTGAGAGAATGGCGAGATCATACGCCTCGTGGCTGACGTGGTGGAAGGGAACAATTGACAGCGATGACTACATGAAGTACCTTTCAACACTGGTGAGTTCAACAGGTTTCCTTCTGCTCAGATATAGTAGTGGTTACACTTACATATCTGTTTAAGTTAGCCGATATCTTGTTTATGCCTTTATTTTTATATTAGTCAGCAAAATATTGCTATTAATAGTTTGCTGAATAATATAGTAGCAAATAATTGATATTTTACGTTATTCATATATTATTATATGATATGTTTACATTACTAACAGCATGACTATAATTTTGATTTCAGATTTTAATTACTTATATCATAGTTGTGGTTACATTTGTATGTTTTAATTATTTATATTGGCATTGTTTTCAGATTGCATTATTTACTTTAGTCACAAGACTGTCAGACACTCATCAACGATTGACTATATTTGTTTAAAAAAAATTTTATTCAAGTAATATTTCATGTTTTTCTAATATTTATATCAACAAACAATATACACAGCTGTTACTGATTGTATATTATCATGTTTTATACTATATTAAGTTATATTACAATACATAGTGTTGTGCTACATTATTCTTTATTTTATTAAATTATATTTTTAAAGGAGACAGACTTTTTGGGTGTGATTAATCACTTCTATGATTCGGATGCTGAAGAAGATGAAGATGAGGAATCCAAGTCTACCAAGATGGACGACCTGAACAAGGAGTTGGAGAGCCAGAAAACAAAGAAGTTGAATGAGCTGAGGATGAAAAAGCAGGAGTATACGTCTGGCATGTGGAATGCTCAGACTGTCCTTCTTGGTGGCCTTGGCAGAGATCCAAATGTTGAAGGTATACATTCCTATTAAAACTCGACCTTCTAGAATGGCAGTTGGCAGGGATGACTATAATGTACTCCCCCTACTTCGTGACTTCAGCTTTTAAAGCCTCATGGATTTTCGGCGGCCTCAATATAGCTATTATAGTCTGTCAGCCCCGTCGCACAGGCATGAATATGGTACACAGTCTCTAGCAACGAGCTGGTAGTGCTCCATCTTTTAACCTTTGAATGGAATTTGACCATCCCTCCTTCATCTACAGAGAATCACCAATAATTTCCATTATTTTACTATTCTGACGCTGATTGGCTCACGAATATTTAGCATCGACTTTGGCTCGTTGATTCTCACCCGAGTCATGCTTCGCTGTTCAGCTTTCTTTAATCTCTCACAGATTTCAGTATTGTGTATATAGTGTATTATACGAGTACCCCGCATGTACAAGTACACCACATGTATTTACACGCATGGTAATTGTGAAAGTTTCCAAAGCAGTTTAATTGTTCCGAGGTGTTAAAATTATGGCTTATACTTGAAAAAACTAGTTTCTATGTCGTGGAAATTCCCGTTTCATTCATGAGTAGCTCTGGAACAGACACCCTTGAAGTAGGAAGAATTACTGTTGAGTCAGTAGGAACTAACTGAGTGATACATTAAAACAGGAAGAAAAGAGTATTTTGTAAATTTAATTTTCATTAAAGTGAGGTAATTGGATTTGATTATCGTTTACCTCAGAAGACAACAGCTATGGTTTGATACTATCCTTATTGTGTACCAGGGCTAGATTAAACAGCTCCACACTCTGTAGTATAAACTAACCTGACTGTTGACACTGCTCAATGTGGTCTCACAATGTTACCCTTATCAAGTGTCCGTGGTTGTTATCTTCTTGCCACCACAAGTATTCGCATGCCCGAGTGGCATAATCATGCCAATCCAGTGCTCAATTCACGTAACGCTGGATTTCCAATATGCAACGAAATCTTACTGACTTATTGCACATTGGCTGTAGATGACGAAGACATCGGTAGAATTAAAAGTGCTATTGATAAAGAGATTATTGCCAATCAGAGCAAAAAGAAGATCCTAGGAGACGTCCTCAAGGACCGGGTGAAAAGCGCTAACATGGCTGCAGCATCCCAGTATGGAGGAATGACTCCTCGCACGATTGGAACAGCCAGTCGAGGTTTCACATCAGGCCTTAGTTCTGCCGTTTCTGGAGCTGGTGTAAGTTCTTTTCCGACATACAGTCATACTTCGACTTACCAGCTTAATGTGTTCCGAGACTGAGCTCGTATGTCAATTTACTCGCATGTTGGTGCAATTTATTTATATATAGAACAATTAAATATATATTGATTGGTTTCCATACTCTAAAAAATGCAAATAAAACACTCAAAACAAGATATTGTAACAGAAAGAACATGTTACTATTGTCCTAACTTACCACATGCTTTCATAAAGCAACAAATAAAAAATAATGCAAGGAAATGTGATTAATTAAAATGTAAAATTAAATACATACAATAGCAGTTAACGCTAACATTTGCCAGAGAGGGAGATATAAGTTATCCTCCATTACAACAGTTGACTTTAATAAATTTGGATTTTATCAAAGTCTTAAAAAACAAACTTAGAAGCAAAATTAAAAGCAGACTTTCATTTTTAACTTAACGTAATTAAAATTTCTTCGGCGTTCATAGTTTCAAGTTCCTCGCTGGTTAGCTAATTTTTCCTTTGTTTTGCTTTCACGATTAGCCGGCCGTTTTAAGATAAACCTATCTAAGGACGTTTGCCTTTGTTGCCCTTTCAACATGTTGCAATTAGGACGAACACAGGTGTCGTCACAAAGGGTTAATGCACGATCACTAGCCAACTTGTCCGAATGTTTATTTTTTATAGTTTTGATAGATAGCACTGGCCTTTTCACATAGCATTGTTTCAGTTGCGCTATCACCGACCAATTGTTTATCTTTTATCCAATGCCTGAGCAGTCTCTCCATCAGTGGTCGTGAAGATCGCTGCGCCGTTTAGAAACTATGGTTAGTCCTTTTGCGAACTAAATGCCCTGAATATAATCCTTCGGTTTGATAATTGTGGATGTATTTCTGTCACACTGCTGAGCTAGCTCAATCACGCATACACGTCTCGCATATTTTTCAATAATTTTCCGTTTAATATCAATTGTTATCATTTGCTTTTTCTTTGCATATCTTTCATTTTACTAGCAAACTTTGGGTCTACCCACAGTACTTTTAATTCACATAATTGTGCACTGTAAATCGCGCACAAAAAACACGGTACAAAAGTATAACCTGTGCAGCTGAAAAATACGGAGTGATTCTGTTCTCATAAAACACCTCCGGCATACTTGGCAACTGACTCACGTACTCATATCTCAAACATGGCTTGTATGTTAGTGCTAAAACTTGCTTAAAAGCTGGCTCGTATCTCA
Source organism: Watersipora subatra (assembly GCF_963576615.1). Taxonomy (NCBI): domain Eukaryota; kingdom Metazoa; phylum Bryozoa; class Gymnolaemata; order Cheilostomatida; family Watersiporidae; genus Watersipora; species Watersipora subatra. The sequence goes on along the minus strand of NC_088708.1, from coordinate 29,479,408 downwards.
AGTTTCTCGTACGTTGGAGCACTCGTAAGTTGAAGTATTACTGTATTTTAGTTCACTAGTAGGGTGCTTACATAGCAACTCAAGTAGAGACCTTCTATATGTAGCAAATCGACATCTTTACACATTAGCTTTTATGTAGGCTAGTACCCTGGTGGTCTCATGTGCTGTGAGAGATCATCAAGTGTAATAATGAGACGTATAATTATTCTGCAATGCTAATTGGTGGTTGATTGGAGCAGATGATCGCGTGCCAGGATGCTATGCTAATAGTCCAGAATTTGAATAATGCACAATGCAATCTTTTCTTAACCTCCAGTCGGGGCTTCGGACAGACGCGCCTCTTATTATAGTAAAAACTAGCTGAATGCACGGCGTTGTGCAGGGGTAATAGAATAATTATACAATGAATTCGAGTAACTTACCTGGAAAGCTAGATCTTTAATAAAACTATACCCACGTTTTGGACTTGTTTAACAATCGGTGTTGCGCGTAACAGTCAACAGTGATAGTTATTAACCCCAAGCAAGCATAAGTGCAAGTATAATATATATAGATTATAAACATAGAAACGCAATATTACCTGTTATAAAACTGTATTTATAGTTTCATTCAGTGTTTGGTTTGCGCTGCACATTACTCATTTGTGACATTTAGGTATACAGATGCATTCGTGAGGTTTGTCTAATGACCTTTTTTACTAAGTTCTATAAATGCTTTTAAAACCTGTTTGATTAGATTCTATTAAAGTATTTTTATATAACTATCCTTTTGTTTTACCTCCATCTCAATTCCTAACTCACTTTTGTTTTACCTTCCTTAATTTCTACCCGATTGCATCCCTCGTCTCAATAGCAGTTTCCCAAAATGCATCAGAGGCAATATTATTATTAGCAATGATGATAGTTAATCATGATTGCTATTCTCATGCTGGAAATGTTTAGTTTAAGCAACGATACTATTCTCGGTGTAGTTGAGTATGTACATACTTTTTTGTCATTGAGCTAGTTTTTCGTCAACTATTTCAGCTCACTGAAGGCTCCAAAGTGGATTGCAGGCTCTAAATGTCATTTTAATTATTGTCTAGCAACATGAAAGTAACAAACTAACATTAAATCCTAAACTGAGTTATTATTGTTAACGCTGCGTAATTACAAGCCGATGATTGTATTGTTGTAGGCAAGCGCAACTGGAGAGCGCCATCCGAAGGCAACTTCGAGTTTCCAAGAAAGAATGGAGAGCGTTTGGAGTGCCTTACATATACCAGACGGCATTAAACTAGACATGGCTATAAAATACAGTTCTGATCAGTATGTTGACTCCCTGGAAGAGGTGTGTTGTCCACCACTTGTTTAAAGCTACAATGTTGCATTTATATTTTTAGTTTAATTTAAGGTTTACCAATAATAGTTTTAATGCGTCCGCCAATTTATAAATCTTTCAACACTAAAATTAATCCAATTCAACGAAGATCGTTCATCATATTGTTCTTTTTTCATCATTCCTGCAGGTGATCAGTGCATGGGAGGCTGCCACCAGCCTCATAATTCAAAGGGAACAGATCATATCAGAGCTAGAGGCGTTCGAAAGATTGGCTTCAGATCCTAACAGATTTTTTGAGAATGGTCATCGGGGATCTTCAATTGCCCGCCTAGAAGAATCTAAAATTCGAACTCAGCTGCGAATGGTGAGCGCTACAAATGGTTTTTGTTGCTATCAAACGAGCAGTAATATTAACGATTCTTGGAACCTAAAACTCTATATTAATTATGGTGTGGTTTTAGAAATTGGAAAACATCCACCAAAGAGTAGAACAGGCAGTGAGCTATGTAAACAACACATACAATGACACCATGACATATCAGGTAGGCCAGGCTTTTGTTAGATAAGGATAATTCTGCTTGTATATAATCAAAGTGAGAATATTTGAATGTTGCTAGAAAAAATGCTATATTGTACAAATTCATAATAAATAACAATGATTTTAGTAAATACCACTATTACAGGGGAGGCCCTACCTGGACAAAATGAAGTGGGACAGAACAGAGATGCTGTATTGGCTACAGGAAGAGAGAAAACAACACGCTCTTGATGTACACAACAGCATAGCTGTTAAAAAGCAAAACCTAATTATGACACCGATTGCTCAAAACTGACACCTTTTATAATCATTCCACCATTCCGTCCATTGTTAGTGTATAAATGATATGAATTGTATTTCAATATATGAATTTGTAAGTCTTTATATAAATATATATTACTGTAAACATTCAGTCTGCCTTGCTAGCTTTAGCTTTCTGTATGTTTTTCTTTCTCCGTTCTTCTTTCCGCTCCTTTTTTTCTTTGGCTTCTATCTGCTTGGCAAGTTTGTAGGAGAGAATAGCGCTTGCAAAAAGGAATGGGGTGAGCAACAGTATTATATAGAATATAAACTCATAAGGATTGAGAGCAGCATATTTTATCAACTCGATGAACCTTTCCCTCCAGAATTCTTTATCTACCTAAAATATCCAAACATGGAGATGTTGGAAGGTTCCTGCAGTCACAGGATCATCATATATTATACAGCAACTTGAATATTGATTTCAAGTACACGTAACTAGATAGTTCATCAGTCATCACTATCAAATTTGGACTTGGAGTATCTTAACATACAAACTTTATGATAGACTATGGGAACTTTGAGCAAATATTTTACTCAACATATGAAGTTTTTAAAGTATGATATTTGAAACATTAAAACTAAAACAGTAAGATATATACATGTATGCTAACTTACTTCAACTTCATAAGTTGAAGTAAGTTCCATTGTGTAATTTATCACTAGCTCTATCTACTTAACCCATGAATCACTGAGCCTACAATTCTGTTTATCTCAAGTAAAAATTAACAATAAAAACCTCTTTATCGATTATTCAATTATTTAGTTTTTATATTTAGTTGAGTTTTTTCACAGTTACAATGCAGTCATTTCAATGCTATGGGTAATTTCCCTGATGTATTTATTCATTGTTGTAGGTTTTTAAACTGTGAAATGATTAAAATAAAATAGAACGTATTTTCATATGAATAATTGCTTAAATATAGGATGGTTTTGACATACATGGATGAAGAGAATTTAGTCAAGGTTTGACTGTACAACCATTGCATTGTATGATAACAAAGTTCTCAACGTGAGAGAATGTTATCTGTTAACACAGTCATATGAACTACATTACTGTCAGTCCGATCATCCATGATGAACAAACGAAGTTGATACAAAGTTTACAAGACTAGTATGCAGACATCGTTGAGTCAGTTGAGATGGGCAGTATAGCAAGTTGACAATAGTTGAGTCAATTGAGATGGGCAGTATAGCAAGTTGACAATAGTTGAGTCAATTGAGATGGGCAGTATAGCAAGTTGACAATAGTTGAGTCAATTGAGATGGGCAGTATAGCAAGTTGACAATAGTTGAGTCAATTGAGATGGGCAGTATAGCAAGTTGACAATAGTTGAGTCAATTGAGATGGAGAGTATAGCAAGTTGACAATAGTTGAGTCAATTGAGATGGGCAGTGTAGCAAGTTGACAATAGTTGAGTCAATTGAGATGGGCAGTATAGCAAGTTGACAATAGTTGAGTCAATTGAGATGGGCAGTATAGCAAGTTCACAATAGTTGAAATCAAGGTTTACAACACCCAGTCTTACAGCCAATCAGGAATCGTTGTCGAAATGTGAACAGGGATAAAAGATGAATGTGGGCGCACAGCAAATTGACCCTCTCAGGGCTAATTTTTCATGCTAACTGAATTTGCAGCAGTTACTACTTGTTAATGTGCAATTCACCACCTGGAGTAGCCACCTCAGACAGTATGCCTACAGGTGGCAGCGTAAAGCATTTTATAAACAGCTTAAAGCATTTCATTAACATACATACCGTAAAGTACTCCATCAAACAACTTCTATGATTTCGAGGATGTCAAAAGTGTCAATCTAAAATATAATGAGTTTTACGGAACCCAATGTAAAGGATTCCTTAAAACTAAGGCCTATCAGTCTGTCTGACTAAACAATGTCGTGTAAAGATTCTGAACCTAAAGTGCAACTGCAAATTCTATGATTTCACTCAATAAGTTAGCTGTCGTTTCCAGTATTTTATATAAATTCCCAGCTGCATTAAAATGAAAAGGGTTGTGAAATCCATTGTTGTTATATTATATGCATAAAACTAAACACAATATACCAACATCTAGCAACATTAAAGATATTCTTGCAATAATTGTTTTAGAACTTTTTAGAAAATTTAAGGAAACTAGTATACTGAAGGAATAAAGAGGTGTGATATTGAGATATTCAGTTGAAAAAGTCATAGACAATACGACAACCAGTATTTTCAAAACAGAAATCATAAAAGAAGACTATTTAGACCGGCTGCTGTAAATAGGAGCTAACAAAATTAAACGACTAGGAGTGAGCTGATGGACTTTTAATGAGAAATATTATGTATTTAGTGCTGACAAACACCAAATTTATTGATTTGTCAAACACTAAATTAATCATTTGATTCTAAAAAAAAAGTATCATGACTGAGGAATGTTTGTAAGGATAAAAAAAGGTAAATTTTGTCACAATAATTTTTGTTATCAATGTATTGGCAAGTCATTCTTGTGATAGATTTCAAAATGTGTTGGTGACTAAGTTTTATTAGCTTGTCTGATTTAGAACATTTTGATAAACTCATTTTGAATCCCAGAGACATTTGTTCAGGACATAGGTGGGAACTGTAACAAACCAAGACGCTTATTTTTTGATTGTCTGTGTATCAGTAACGACAATTCCCAATGGCTTGAATTATCTGTCCTTTTTGCTATTACACATTTTACTAACACCTCTAAAGGCCAAACTTGCGAAGCCAGTAAAGCTATTGTAACTGGCAGCACCTTAATGAGCAGAAATCAACACATATTAAGCAATTGTGCAACTAGACTGGCTAAACCTTTATATTTATGTGTCATTGCATTGTCTGCGAGACATCCTCGGCATTAAACTGCAGCACACAGTAGACACACACCTACAACTGTAAATAAGCCGTTCCGATAATTTTCATGTTATAGGGGTTTGACATTATATGAGGCGCAAAGCACATGTAAATAGCTTAATCCTTTCAACAATTTTCCCAAACTTTCTCCTTTGAAATGTCCAAATTAAAAAAAATTCTAAATTTAATGACAGTAGAGTAACTGTGGTATTATTGTTTTTTAATGACAAGCTTTCTCTTTTTTCATCATTCAGACATGGTGTTGGGTCTATGATTATGGTAATTTTCGTTATGATCATGGTAATTAAGGTTTCAATCCGACTCATTGTATTCAGATTCATCCATAAGAAGGTTTACAACTTGATCCGAAGATTTAAAAACATTTTGATAAATGTACTCTTCAGGAAAAGAGTACGACGTAAAAGCAGTCATTGTTAAGGTGTATCGAAGTTCGATGTCTATGTTTTCCGGTTTTTTTTCAAAACTTTGAAAATGTGATTAATCACATTTTTCGAAACACCATCGAAATAAGTAATAATTGTATCAGTCTATTGTTTTACTCAAAGTAGTTTTTTGTTTAATTCGATCTGCTACTTCGACTTATATGAAAACCGTTTTGCAAAAATGCTGACGCCGACGGCATTAATGTCGACCAAAGAAAAGCGCAAAATATAGGCGGCTTTAGCAGCAATTCTTTACCACGAATTCTGACCAGTAAATCACAAAATAAAGCGCCACCTTTTGTTTGAGCGCCACTATGGTGGAAGGGTTGAAAAATACAGCAACATGGTGATCAATTAGACGTTTTACAGTATACTAAATACCCCAGATACCCTATATGGTGAAGGCGAAAAAAAAATGATACCTTCAAGGCTAACTATGGGAATCCCATTACTCGAATCGAATTTGAGAACTTGCACCGATTTGACACTTTACATTATATGGAATGTTTTACATAATGCAAAAACTTTACATAGATTCTTTACTTTTAGTGAAATTTAAATAATAGGCTTATGCTACAGGAGCGTCTACTGTATTAATGTAGAAGAAATATAATTACCACGATCTTGCTATCGATATTAACACCAGCATGAAGTTCAGTATGAGAATCAATATTTACTATCTGCTCTTGAATAAATCTTAATTTCAGACACTTTTTACAAATCCACTATTGACTGTGGTAATAATATCGTTGGTTCAAACTTGAACCTGAAAAAATGAAATAGTGAAAAATTCATGTTTTACTCAAGATGTAAATAATACATGTCACAATCTTCATTTACAATGAGGAACTTTATTACTGTCAATTATGGGCTAGAAATGCAGCATGTTATCTCTATATTTGCTAGCACTACAAAATTAATTGATACCTTTTTGCTTTGCAAACACCAACAAATAAATAGATTCATTATTTTATCTATATGTTTTTCAATAAAAGAAGCGACCAATCATGCAAAATAAAAGTTGGATTTTAGTGTTAGATCTTGGTAAATTGGTGTCTGGATTGGCCATTGTATTTTAAATTGGGGCATATTAAGTTAAAAACGTTTAAATAGGAATATTTATCTATGCAATTCTAAATCCTCATGACACAAGGCTTATCCTAGAATTACTAAGACTTATCTAAAATTAGAGAAAGAGGTTAAGCAAGTCAATGGTGACACTAAAATTAAGGTTGTGTCTGATAGTCAATGAGTATTGGAAAGTGAAATAATTTTTATTCCCATTTGAAATGATAAATGATAGATGCTATACTCTGACAGAAAGCTTAAACAGAAAGCTAAGCAGAACTATGGACTGTAGTCCATGTCAAATGTCCCTTACAGAATTATAAAATTCCGTGAAATATGCTGTGCATAATGATGAGTTACACTGCTGGAGATATTACTTATGGACTCAGAAACGAAGCATTTTGATATCGTATGAATGTTCTTTTACATGAAAATATGCACTTGAAGGATGGCATCTTAGCACACGGTGAAGAAAATTATTATTCTTCAAGTTAAAAGCTGTTTGCTACCTTAGATTCAAATTATCCTACCCTGCAGTTGGTCTAAGTCACTTGGGTTTGCTTTAAATGTAAGCCAGTCGGCCTGCTTTCAGCCGATTTATATGTAATTTATCCTTATTTGGCAACTATTCCACACAAGAAAGCACAGTTTTAAGTATTTTATAGACATACAACCAGGGCCGTATCCTCCTATACTGCAGCTACTGCCATGGAAGTTCCATTTTGTGAGGCTCAAAATCCCGGAATTCACATTATTTTTGCTTGATTTTAACACTTTGGCTGGAGAAATGACCAAAATGTCGTTCATCGGTCGCGTGGGAAAATGGCACTTATGTCATTTTCGGTAGACATTTACAAAGCTGCCATCTCGTAACGTTAAACAAAGGATATGAATGCTAGTAAGTTTTAATATCATCAACAAGATATTAGTCGATAAATTAAATTATGAAACGATTGTCCGAAAGGCGTTGCTTCGTGCTAAAGAAATCGCGCCTCCTTGGAAAAGAATAAAAGCTGGAAATACCAGTCAACATCGGCTCGACTTTCAAAACAGTAAAATAAAATATTATTTGATCCTCCGATCGTAAGTGGTTTTTGGTGTGATTAGAATAAAAATAATTCAGATGATAGAAGTGATGTAAACTTTTTAGACTTTTATTATACTTGGAATATACAGAGAAAAACGATCGTTATGGTAGCTCGCAAGGCAACGTTATAGCGTCGGACTCTACCGACAGGAATGCTTCCAAGCATTTCCTACAGAGACAATTGTACATGGTTGTATTTTTTGTAGTAGTAGATATGTAAATGAATGTACAATTATGTACAAAAGAATTTGTTCATAGAAATAAATTTAAGTTTGAGCTATGCATGTAACATGCATAGCTCAAGCTTAAATCTACTACTACTTGCTCAGTATTATAGACTATAGTATAAGTGCATAATTTTTAACATGGTGCTCTATTAACTTTACTTTTTAACTCTACAATATTATTTAATTGAATTATATCATAGGAGACTACTCCTCTCTTACACCATTCAGCATTGTACCCGGTGATAATTCTACCTCATGCTAGCTGTGGCCAACCCTTTTAGCAGTTATCATTCACATTATATTTTTAATAAGCGTTGTTAAAGACAATCTCAATAAACAGTTTTATAATTAGAAAACTGGGTTATAATGTCAAATTTGCTGTTAGAACATGTGCCCCATCAGGAGCCAAGTGAGCTAGATTTGCACCATTTTGACTAACTATACTAAAAAAAATTTCCGGGGGAGAACCCCCGAACCCCTCCCCATACCGAGAGGGCGCTCGGCACTTCTCTTGGACTCTTCCCTGCAGTACAATTTTCAAACAGGTGGATACTGCCCTGCATACAACAAAAGGATGAAACAGATTGCGAATAAGTAAAGAGCTGAAAAAGTCCACGTTATTATCGGCATTGATTCAGCAGATATATTTACAAAAAAGAACAGTATTTTGCTATATTATCGTAGTTAATATATATATCTACTAAATATTAACGTGTCCGATATAATGGTTTAATACAGCCAGCGTTTACTTTCCAATACACGTATCTTTATTTAAAAGTTGACTTGCAACAAAATTTACATTACAGTATTTGGTATCAAAAGATTCACCATGTCTTACTCTGTTGTGTTGTAGGTGCAAAATATGTGGGAATACAAATACGATTCGTATAACAGCTAAGCAAGCATTCGTCGAAGGAACACTAAAGCGTCCAATCACCTTAATTCGGAAATGTCAGAGAGCGACAATAGATCGCCTTTACAGCATTTTCAAGCTACCTATATGACGCGTCCAAAAACTGTACAGCACAGCGCGCGAAGACATTGCACGAGAGACTTCTAACATCAAACATCCGCATTTCTTCGAACTTTTTATCTCTAGTTCTTCGACAGCGCATTTGCAATGGCGGATCCACGACTCAGAAGCTTAAAAATTCAAACTGGTGTTGTCAAACGGTGAGGGTTATTTTTGAAAGATATTTTAAAACTGAAGAGTGTTCTAAAGACTTGTACTATAACGCTATCATTTTCCTGCAATTATTTAAAAAGTACACATCTAGTCTTTTACCAAAGACTGTTCGTGAATTTAAAAACTGTACATCACATCAACAATAAACAATTACTTGCTAATATGGCAATAAATTACAATATTATCTAGTGTTAACAACTGCTCAACATATGAGGCGTGCCGCTTGCCGCAACCGGCTCTAGTACGTTCTATGAAGAAGATGTAAGATGAAGATGTAAGATAACATCAAAGTTATGCTATCTCAAAAAGTTTCATTATACATAGCCTGTAAAACAAATAGACGTGCATATCGATAAAGTTGTGGTTTTACCAAATTAAATTTTGCATAGCAACTTTAATCTTTAGTCAAAAAGTACACAATATGTTGAGCATGTATATGTTTTATTAAACCCGTATGTCGCAGAATTGTATTTGAAAAGAACAAGTTGTATGCATATCAAAATTGTGTGGGAAGTATTTTTACCGTACAGCAATTATAACAGCAAATGGTTACCTATTAGCTGCTATTAGTTTCCGGTTTCCGGTTTTGAATGAGCTAGGCGCAAAAAATTCCTCTCTTCAAATCTTGATGATAAATCCACAAAAGAGTCCAATTTTCTATATACCTTTCTTCTTTCTTTCTTTTATATTTGTACATTTCTAATTTCTATACACTAACATAACACAACAGCAGGTATTTAAGCAGCTCGGCCGCCTCAGGCGCTGCTGTGGCTAGTTCGTTCGGTTGGAGTGCTTGCATTGTTTGTGTGTTGATGCCTGGTGTATTGCTGATTTTTTTTTTTTTCTTTTTTAGTTAATTGAGTTGGTACTGGCCAGTACATTCTTTTGTAATGTCAACTCCAAAAAGTTTAGGAAGAAATTCTAGTACTAGCAGCCAAAAGGGAGATAGATCTAGATCTGGCTCTAGCAGTAATAAAGTTAATGCTCACACATGTGGGAAATGCGAGAAGTTAGTATTGGATGAAGGAATTGAATGTGAAATTTGTACAACATGGTTTCACTATCCATGCAGCAAGTTTAAAAAAGAGGCAATTAAATTCTTGGCAATCCCCGGAGTGCATTGGTACTGCCACAAATGTGACCACCCCAATGTTAAAACAATTGAATCTAGACTAGAGAAGTTGGTTACTGACTCCCACCAACAAGCACCTCTAACAATGAATATGGATGGGCTGAAAACTCTTGAGGACAATATTAGTAAATCATTATCAGAATTCAGGTCACAAATAACAGAAACACTCGAGAACAAGCTTACCACCTCACTGACCGAGCTTAGATCACAAATAATGGTAGCAAACGAAAACATAGACAGGTTGAAAAAGTCCAGCCAACACACCAACAGGGACATACCTGAACAAAAGGCCTACGGCCCCCAGGTTGAAACTGATCAATTGAAAACATTCAGCTCTTTATTGAAATCACCTATTCATTCTGAAACAACCTTATCAGGCAACCCACCACCGTCAATCAAACCCCACAATAATCGGGTGGATTTTGATCCCAATAAATGTGTAGTAGTTCATAGCTTTGAAAACAAATCTCTGGCTCTCAATCATATAGCCATCAGACACAGCATCAGCAGCATACTAAATAAGCCAATAATTATGTTTTTGAAAAAATTCGAACATGACAAAAACGACCCAAAGCTCATGATACAATTTGAAAAATCTTCTTCAGTAGACCAATTACTGGAAAAGTGGAATCCCACCACTGAAAACTGCAAAGTTAGAAGGCCCCAAAGGCCATCCCCAAGATCAGATGGAATTTGTTTTGGGGTCCCTAAAAACATTAGCGAAGACGAGTTGTTGGGATATGTTAGGCAAGAGTACCCTTCCTGTGAAAAGGTGATCAGATTTCTGACCAAAGATAAAACAACTACTGGTACTGTGAAGCTAATTTTTAAAGTACCAAATGACCTAATTGAAGCCATTGATAAAGGCATATACATCCAGCAACTGTGCTTAAAACTAAATGTGGAAAAAGCAAAACCACCAAAGCCTAGGCCCCTTCAGTGCTATCAGTGCTGGGGGTATAGCCATGTAGCATCAAACTGCACTGCTAGCAAAATCTGCAGACATTGCAGTGAGAATATCACAGCAGGTGCTGACCACAAAGATTGTAGTAAACCCCCCAAGTGCTGTAACTGTGGCTCGAGGGGTCACGATGCAACGAGCCATAGTGACTGCCCCTTTTTTAACCAAATACTCAAAAAATTGACAAGTAGGGAAGCCGTCAGAGATTTACAATCATGACTCTGATTTTATGGAACAGCAACAGTATTAGGAACAAAGTCCAGTATCTGGAAACCATTGTACATGAGTATGATCCTATTTTTATAGTTCTCACCGAAACCCATTTAGACCCTCAGGTTTCGAGCAATGAACTAAAACTACCAAACTACGAAATTTTCCGCAGAGACCGCCCCACTAAAGGCGGAGGCATCTTAGTCGCTATTAAATCATTGAAAGGGGTTCAGATATTTGATTCTTTTGTGGATCCTAATGAGGAGATGCTTGTGATCAATTTGTCTGTTCACGGGTTTCGTGTTTGTGTAGTAACTTACTACCGTCCTCCGAGCTCAGCTAAGATGAGTGCACTTTTTGATTTTTTTGAGGACAGCCTGGTCAGCAATTTTGTCTTACTTGGAGATTTTAACTTTCCTGAAATCCAGTGGACCCTTGACACGCCGGCCGTCTCTCCAGGGGGTCGTGGACTTGCTGAGAGCTTTTTGTCTTTTATTTTGAAAAATAACTTTTCGCAGCATGTAAACTTCCCTACCCACTCTAAAGGCAACACACTTGATCTTATTTTTACAAATTTTGATCCCTGCCCTATTTTTAAAAACGCTGATGTTGGAATGTCGGATCACACAGCACTGTGCTTTGAACTTTTTAGTTTTTTTCCACAGGTTGATCCCCCAGTTTCTCGCACTACTAAAACTCTTTTTGACTTTGGTAAGGCTCGGATGTCTGACATAAGCGAACAGACAGCCCACCTTTACAAACATCTCCAGTTTATTGAAGCTTCAAATACGACAGATTTTTTATGGAACACATTCAAGTACACTATTTTAAACATAGCTAACTCATGCATCCCAGTACGTAAACCCAAAGGTAAAAAATTCTGGTTGTCAAGGGAAGCCAAAACAGTTTGCCGAAAAAAGAGAAGGTTTTTTCATACCTATAAAGCTTACCCTACTAGCCACAATTTAGAACAACTAAAGTCCATTGGTAATCTATCTAAACGCCTTATTAAAAGAGATTATAATAAATTTTTAGAGTCCCATATTACTGAAAGCCTTAAGAATGGCGATTCCAAACCTCTTTTCCAGCTTATATCTAAATCTTCAAAAGGGGGAAACTGTTCAAACATTATGCAATTACATAACTGTGTGAATGACAACGATATGGCCATAAGTTTTGCTAACAATTTTAAGTCCGTATTTACCGTAGACGATGGACACGTCCCACAAGTATCATTCACTCAATCTAGTGCAGAACATGTACCCCAAATGGACATTGCTGTCAGTGAAGAGGGAGTTTTGGCCCTTCTTAATAATCTTAACCATCGTAAGGGTATGGGCCCAGACAACCTTAGTCCTGCCTTGCTCAAGTTTTTGGCTGTTGACATTGCTCCCATTTTAACGCTGATTTTTAAACACTCCCTCAACACAGGGTGTGTGCCACTTGATTGGAAACATGCCAATGTAGTCCCTGTATTCAAGAAAGGTGACAAGAAGGCCCCACTTAACTATAGGCCAATATCACTCACTAGCGTATCATCTAAGGTTATAGAACATATTATTGCTCATAACATAAGAGATTATCTCGATCAGAATAACATCCTAAGTGAAACACAGCATGGTTTTAGAAAAAAGCACAGCTGTGAATCTCAACTTATACACACCATATCAGACTTGGCAAATTTTAATAATCTTAACACTCAAGTGGATGTACTTGTTTTGGATTTTAGTAAAGCGTTTGATACAGTTTCGCATGACAAATTGATCCACAAACTTAGAAGTTATGGCCTAAATGCAAATGTAGTGACTTGGATACAGCACTGGCTCCTGGACCGCACATTCTGTGTCATAGTTAACGGTAAAACATCTCCACCTACCCAGGTAACATCAGGTGTGCCCCAGGGGTCGGTGCTTGGACCCTTGCTTTTTCTTTTATATATCAATGACCTTCCAGAGTCTCTGAACTGTCCAAAGACATCCATACGTTTATTTGCGGATGATGCCATACTTTTTAGACCAATAGAATGTGCGTCCGACAGCCTTCTGCTACAGGACCAACTGTGCAGAGTGGCTGCATGGGCTGAGTCGTGGCAGTTGAGATTTAATGCTAATAAATGCACATCTACATCTGTGGAACCAGTTAGATTTTCACATATATACAACTATTGCGGTACATCTCTTATATCCTCGCAATCCTTTTTATACTTGGGTATACTTGTTTCTAGCACCCTCAATTTTAATGAACACATAAATCGCATCATACGTAAGGCTAACGGCACTCTTTTTATGCTTATGCGGACCCTTAAGAAAACATCTCCTAATGTCAAAAGGACAGCATACTATAGTGTGTGTCGTCCACTGCTAGAGTACGCTTCGGAAATCTGGAGTCCACATTTTGATTATAGTATACAAGATTTAGAATCCATTAACCGAAAAGCTTTTAGGTGGGCCAACAATTTAAGAAAATTTGATAGTATATCATCAGAAATGGTGAAAATGGGATGGCAAACACTTGCAGAGAGAAGACGCATCAAGGACGAAAGCACACTGCAAAAAATTTTAAGCCAAGACCTAATGGTCGATTTTAATAGATTTGTAATTAAGAACTCATCCTATTTTACTCGAGGCTCCAATATCAGACACACAATCAATACAAGTGCAATGAAACACTCTTTTTTTAACCGTGCGATGAAATTTTAACATCTGATTCTCTTATAACTAGACCAAGCGATCTTATACTTTTATCCTTCAGACTTAGATAAATAAGTCTATGCTTATTTGTGATCTTATTTTTATGCCTAATGCACCATTTTATTTCTACAGGCCTAGCGGCCACTTGAAATATTTTACAGAGATAGATAGATAGCTGTTAAAATTCTAAAGCTAAACTAACACGGAGTTGACTACAATATAAGTATAGCTAACAGGTAAAAACATACTACAGATATTATCATTAAATTAATAATATTTTTGGATGATATCATTGTTTTTCATTAAATGGCTTAAGTTTTCGACCAATAGCCGAAATCTTTGACCAAAACTACACATTTCGACGAAAGGTTTCCAATTCGAAAAATGGCTTTTCTACTAAAGTAGATTTCGGCTTGTAAAATTTTACCAACATCACCATAAACCGTCAGGCACACTGCGGATATTAATTGGACGAGTTTGATTAATCACATTTGATGCGATACACTTGCAGCCTGGGTATTTTGATTTACACCAGTCTTTAAAAAGATAGTTGATTTTAAATTTTCAGTTACCAGCATACAATGTTTTTGCATATCAAGACTGACACTAATGACACGTGCACATTTATCCGTTCAAGTTGAACTACGTTTTCCGTATCACCCTTGGGTGGAAGTGGAAGCCATCAATGATGTAAAATGTTTGCTTCAAAATACGCATATATCACAAGTAGTTTTTGGTATACTCTACATTACCTGCTCATCAGCGCCTAAGATATCAGAATGGGCATGGTAAGCTTTTGCTTAGTCTATTTTATCAGGATAATGTGCATTCTTATCTCAATTCTTATTACAAACAGAATAGAACAACTTGTGGAAAAATTGCTTCAAGAGCGCATAGGAAAGTGCCTCATATTTTGGAACAGGGTACATATGCAGCTGATTTGGTATTGTAGAGTTGTTTGAGTCATTTGTCAAGTCTTTTGGGCCAGAAAGTCGTGACAGCAAAGGTTAGGGGAGGTATTGACAGATGTTGGCTGACCTTTGTCTGTAGTTTGGGTTGCAACAGTTGTGTTTCGTAGGTTAAAATTTTCATCCTAAGAAAATGAAAGGAGTTAGCGTTTGTTTTCATTCAATAAATTTTTCATCAGTTAGGAGATACTGTAATTTTTTTCTGTCTTAGAGCGCATTAAGGTCAGGTTTTTTGAGAGCGTCGGCTATGGCATTTCTATCTTTTATGATCCTAATAAATTTATTGCCTGATTCTTAACTTGTTCAATGCCTTTGGTGTATTTGCCAGCAGGATTTTATAAGCCCCCTGCATATTCACGTATCAGTCTGAGTTGACTCGTATAGGCCAGAAGTTTAGATTTTATGGGGCCTCTGGGATGGCATATTTAATTCTTCCTGACTCTTGGTTTGTGATAAGATGATAAGGATAAGATGTCATTCCAAGCATAGTATTTAAAATAGCTAGCTTGTTTACTGGCTTTGACATTGGTTGTGTGGAATTTGCTGTGCAAGAACCGCAAATATGACGTTTCTACTGCCACCTCATTTAGTTATGAAATCGCAAAATATAAAATCTCACTTTTTCATATATGACATATAGTATAGTGCTCAGAAATAGATAAACACCAGACATATTTTCAATTGTATATAAGTTGATGACAACTTCTAAACCAAGCGAGTCAATAGAAAATGCCAGGATTTGCTTCTTTTTTTATTATCATGTATGTTGCAGTGGCAATGTGGGCCAGCTTGAAACTGTTTTGTGGCTGCATCGACCATACAGTGCAAATTAAGCTTCATTGTTACTGAGTCTCAAATAGCCTACATAGTGCTTATTTTCTCCAGCTATGATGACATGACACCAGATGTTTAAATGATGGAAATGTTTAAAATATTTATTAAAAGTTTTCAAAAGACCTGGTAACACCTCAGTTTAGCAATAACTGGTTCAGCAAAATTTGTTGATACACATTGTCTAGCAACGAGTACACGTGTGTAATATGTAGCTCAAGATCTATGCTGAACATACCATAAAACCTGTATTTGAACGCCACCTTTATTTGAATGCCACCTCTATTTGAGCGCCACTTTGGAAAAAGGTTGAAAAATAGAAAGCCACCTTTTAATTGAACACTACCTCTATTTAAGCGCCACTTTGGAAAAACGTCGAAAAATAGAAAGCCACCTTTTAATTGAACGTCACTTCTATTTTAACGCCCCCCTTATTTTACCGTCACTATTTGACATTCTTGATCTTTACGAACCTATAATAGCAAGGGATCAGTAGAAAAGTGTCTACAAAACCGTACTAATAATGACTCGATTACATCAACAGCAATTAGTTTGTTCATTGTTTCTGTTCGTATCGAAGTCCATTATCCAACTCCAAATCTTACCGGTAACAGTTCTTTCATTAAAACTTTGATTGCAACATCATAGAAATAATTAGTAACTGTATCAGGCTAATAGTAGTTCTTTGTTTAACGCGGTCTTGATGCTTCGATGTTAGTGAAAAAGGTTTTCTATTTTCGATGGAATCTGTGCTAAGTATTTTGAGGCAAAAAGTTTGAGGCTATTTTGATTACATGCGGTTTCTCTTTATTTGCGCGAGAAGTGTATATTCTGCTAAAAAAATTGTTGGCACGCTAATATCGACTAGCTCAGCTGTGCAGAAGAGAATTTGAGGTCAGAAGATGCTGTGAAAGATATTTAACAGCTAGAAGAATATGAAATGGTTTCATATGAAAGCAGCAATCAGAACAGAACTGGCCGAGCAAGCGATGCTAATATCTTTGCTTTGAAAATGTTAATTTTTTGTTTTTGGGTGTATTATAAAAATGGTTTGTTTATGTCACTTGTTCTTAAATATATATTTGTAGCCCTTGATAGATTGTTATTATATAACTTATAAATTTGCAGATTTATGGCATATTATTTGATAGCATAATTGTGGTAATCTGAACTCGGCTTACAACAGATCAACGCTTGTAACTTTTCTTCTAAGCACATTCTAAAAAGCCAGTTTTGGCTGCAAACTAGCAAACATATCAATGAGTGCAATGAGCTTTTATGCAACCTTGTTAAATATATCTATAAAGTAAAAGTTTGCTTTCAAACTTAGAATAAAATAAAAAACTTGAAAGCTCTAACAAATTGCAATGCAGGCTATAAGATAATTGTAGGTAAATTGCAAGCAGTAGATATCAACTATTAGAGACATATATCAGCTTCCCCGTGCATAGTTACATTATTTAGAGATACACGATAGGTTGGAGGTAAGTTAGCAAAATTCTTGCATCTAAAAGGGTTAATGTTGCTTCGCCCGAAGGAAAGTGCAAAATATAGGCGTCATTTGTTGCACCCACGGAAGGGTTAAAGTTATCTTTATATTTTGACGAGTCGTTTGAAAAATACAACGCCACCCTTTATTTTAACGTCACCACTAATAAAGAACCATTCTAAGGGAAGGGTTGAAAAATAGAGCGTATGGTGTTCAAATAAAGGTTTTACGTAGATACTAAATTGCAAGATCTTTAAAAATGTGAGATCTAGAATATAGTTTTTAGTGATCTCTGATTGGGCAGAACTGTTATGGTTTAAATTTAGTACTTTCAAAGATGCTTATTTTAATTCTAGTGAAAGTTCATTGTCTGTAGGAGCTACGTTATCATACATTGCCATTTCCAACTTCCTACATTTTGCTTCCTATTTTTACTATATAATTATTTCTTTTAGGCTAGCCAAGGAAAAGTCTGTGTATGAGCAGGAAGTTGTTAAACAGACAGCTCATATAGAGAAGATGAAGGCGGATGGCAAGGATGAATATGACATTAAGAAGCAGGTTTGTCGTTGTGCATTGATGAAGTCAAATGCACAAAATCTATGTCGGTACTAAAAGTTGGCCATTTTTAGTAACTTAAAAGGAACCTTTATAGAAATTGTATTATTCAGCTATGTATGATTTTTGTTACATAATAGACTGAGGTCCTAGAGGAATCACGCATGATGATACCAGACTGCCAGCGAAAGCTAAAAGACGCTCATGCTAAGATCATGTCTTTGCTAGATGAATCACATGAACTGCACGAAACAAAGGAATATACAGATGCTAAGGAGCAGGCAGACTTGACACAGAGTATTGTCAATGCCTAAAATTGCACCCATCAACTCTTTTTAGCAAGAATAATATTTTAGCTTTCTAGTTTTGTTGTATGTTATTGCCTTTTCCAAGTCGCATTTTGCTCTCAAATCATTTGATTTTCAGTTTCGCTTCATGTACTTTATTACCTACTCACAAATGCCTAATACTACTGTCATCTTTTATCCTTTTTTCATCACATTTAATCTAATTTTTTTCATCCAGTTCTAAAACTTTCATTATTTAATAAAAACAGCATGTGTGATAGCAGAACCCAAACTTGCAACGCGATCAGATCTATGTGTTGTCATTGCTTTATTTTATATAATGTTTAAACACAACTGTGTATTCCAGCCAGCTCGGGTGGCGATATCATGTTCAGGAATGGATGTTGCTAAAGTTGCAAGAGCATGCGACAGCTATTTAGTATTTAAGTACTAAAAAGATTTGTACACAGCAGGCTGTTAAGTTGTTCCATTATAGTGCACCAGTATGCTTGGCAATCCTGCACACCTTGAGAGATCGTAATGAGTAATCACTACATCCGTAATTCATTCTTACCTGGACAAGGTGGTCAAGTGGTGCAATGGTTAGATTGCTGGACAGGTAGTTGGAGGATCTGAGTTCAATTCCTGAGATAAGCAAGTATTATGCTAACACACTTAGTGTGGCTTCAGACGCTATTATTCAGGCTCTTATTATAGCAAAATTGTTGAGCAGTTTAATATTAATGGGTGTCTGTATGATCAGCTCTCTGCTATTATTGGTGAAAAACATTTTTCGGCTTTTTCGATGAACAAGCTAAGCTATCCATTGTAATCAATTCATTTTTGGTCACACTATTACTATTGGAAAGACAAACTACAACGTTGCATGGGTTAGTTACAAATAACATTCAAACTGCATTGAAATAAGTTGCCTCTCTGAGCAAAAATACCAAATGTTTACATTGGTGTATCCTCAGTAACCAGTTGTACGAATGCTGACTGTATATGTTGAAGGGGTTATTAGCACAGCAATAGCGTGAGTACAATTTTGGTTCAGAGTTCTAAAACTTGTGCACCACACAGGAAACCCATTTGTACGCCGAGTACCTATTCTCCCACGCCCTTCTCCCAAGTGCTGAAAGCCTTGCCATATATATAAATGCCCAGACATACAATGATATGTTCCTTTATTGGACAAATAACCAATTAAAATTATTTATTTGCAACATAAACAGGTAGTACTTATAAAGAGAAAAATTGTTGAAAGGTTTATAGATACACTGTATTCTTTTGTATTGCGATTACCAAAAAATTATATGAGACTATTATGAGTATTGAGTTATTTAGTATTGACTATTGAGTTGCTGGTCTATTAATATAGAGATTTGTTTTACATACATGTAGTCTATGTATATATATCATGGCGCTGTGCCTGTCGTCACTGCCTTATATACCAAATCTAGAAGCCATATAAACTAAATCTTTGGCATCAAGTTGAGACCTTTGGCTGAAGCAGAAGAAATCCCTCTCTAATGAAGAAATAGTCCACGCTTAACCTTGGCTTAAAAATAATGTCTGAATAAGGACTTTTGAGGATGAAGGTTGTATCTGCCAACTTGCTTTTAGTTAGTATACGTATATCCTAGGTAGTGAGGATTTTGAGCAATCTCCTCATCCTGTAACTAAATATGTGTGTCTACACAAAATGCCAGTGTTTCTCAATGGTGCAGGGACAAGGGGCTGGCTATCAAAATGAGTTGAAAACAGTTGTGATGAAAGTCCATGTCAATTTTTGTCTAATCATGGTGTGTAGTAATGTCACTTTGGTCAGTGCTCTGAGGTGAACTTCTCTGAAATAAGTATGTATACCTACATTAGTTACGTACATTCCTGGAGTTATCTAGAAAGGTCTTTACAATGACATTGCTTACTTATGTTCATGTAGACTTGCTTAAACAGGTCTCATGTGAGTTTTAGTATCGTTTTTGAGTAAAGGGAAGCAAAATAATGTATATTAGTAGACTTCTGAAGGGCTAATTTGAATTCAAACTCCAGAGGTAATGCTTCAGATTGATGCTTTGTACAGAAGAAGGCCTAGACTAGTTTAAAGAGCCTGCAACTCTCTCATAAAAAAGTTTAAGAATATTAGCCTAAAGAATTTATTCTTTGTCAATTTAATTTTAAAAATTATTTAATTATTAGAAGTAGTAGAAACCAGTAGTGCCAGTAGTATACGTACTTGCACTGTACTTATTACCTAGGTTCATTTCTTCCTACCTAAAATGAAGTTATCATCTCCTTACGCAGATACGCGGATTACGACACTCTTTGCTTTGTATGGCAAGAAAGCTGCGGTGATGCGCGAAGTAAACGTGGTTTCGGTTTGAGACGTGTACTTTTTAGTCCAGTCCTTTCTGAACGAAGTCTACATAATTTTTGTCTTTCTCTTTTATAAGTCACTTTAACAGCTAGTATTGCATTAAATGGAGACGTTATCTTCACCTGAACAAAAAAAGATTTTAAGACAAAATCAATATAAATCTTCCCCTTCTTGGAGAGATTCTTATAAGAGGGTAAGCTTATTTATTTGTTGAATAATAGAATTTGTGTAGGTAGCTAAATTTATTGACGCCAATATTTTCCGTTATTGTCATCTGTTATTTTACCTTCATCATAACAGGAATTTGATCGTTTTATGTTGCTTTAATGTGCTGAGTTGCGAAAAAACAATTCTTCCTAATGGACATCGATGTAGGGCATGATAGAAAATGTCTTTAACACTGAAACCTTATATGTTTGGTTTTCAAAGGAAATTATAATCGTTGATAATTATTGCTTTGCTGTATACAGGGGACTGGATACTTGGGAACAGAGTTGCGACTGATTCGGAAATATAAAAAGTATATATCTCATCCAACATAAACGGTGCTTCAAAAGATATTGTTTGTGTCTCGCAAATTATAAATATAACAGTTGATAAGAGTGTGATCATACCTGCCAACTCTCACGCATTGGGCGTGAGGCTCACGCAATCACCCCAAAGAAAAAATGGAAATGCGTAAGATTTTTGCCCCAATTTCCACAATTTTATATATACTATCATTGATACATCAATTGCCCCAAAACCAAATCTCACGCATTGCTCCACTCTTGGGTTGGCAGGTCTAGGTGTGATCCTTTCATGCATCTGTGTATACAAACGTATTTTCTGGCATGATGATATTTTTGGTGGATTAAATTGTTCAAACGCAACTATCAGTAGTCTATGTGCACGATAAAATTAGTCCAGTAACCTACTTCTTGCTGACATAATTAATATTTCATGTAGGTATGTGCAATAAAATATTTACTATTTTGTAGAGATGTTTGGAAAATCTTCGAAAAAGTCGAGAAAACTTTGTAAGAAAGTTTAGATCTGCATCACTAGATACAAAAAATTCTCAACCAACAGTAGATGATGTAATGACGGAAGAGTGGAACAGGCTGCGAAAAGATCACTCCGAACTTCCAACGTGTACAGAGTTACTTTTCTCAACCGATGATGAAGTTAGATACATAAATTCTATCATGGAAGAGATACAAGCAGCTCTCAAAACAGAAGGTAATTTTTGCTTTTGTCAGTTTTACTATCATCTGTGCAATTGCATTTTTATTACAGGCATTATTTAAGCTGTGTTCACAGTAGGATTTAGTGACCAAATTTGGGTATTTGCAAAGGAAGTTGGCATATGATTAATTGTTTGCATTAGCAATTTGTAATGCTGTGTTTTTGTTTTTTTGGCGTTGACCAATAGAAGTAATTATTGATCAGCCAATGGTAATAGTGTATTTTAGTCGGCACATCCAGCTATGGCGCGTTACAGTGCCTCGCGCTCCGTGTTCACAACTCGAGTTGTACAACACGAAACGCGAGTTTGTAAAAGTAAGGCGCAATATATTGGTATTACGGTAGCATAACCGTAGATCTGGTTATATTAACAATGGTACATCAATAGGCACCCATTAGCTAATAGAAATTAAACTATGTATGAATGTACTGTAAAACTAGAGCTAATGGCGAATTATAGTGTCCCAAGTTTGCAACTCGAGTTGTACAACTCAAGTTATATTTACAAACTCGAGTTTGTAAATATAGCTCGAGTTGTACAACTCGAATTACACAACTCGGGTTCATCAAAAATGCAGGCCAAGTTCTTTCAACAGCAACTCGAGTTCAACAACTCGAGTTCAACAACTCGAGTTCAACAACTCGAGTTCAACAACTCGAGTTCAACAACTCGAGTTCAACAACTCGAGTTCAACAACTCGAGTTCAACAACTCGAGTTCAACAACTCGAGTTCAACAACTCGAGTTCAACAACTCGAGTTCAACAACTCGAGTTCAACAACTCGAGTTCAACAACTCGAGTTCAACAACTCGAGTTCAACAACTCGAGTTCAACAACTCGGCTTGAGAACATGAAACGTGAAGCATTGTAAGGCGCCATACTAAACAACTCATCATTTCATTTTCTCTAGCTATATTTTTTATATGGAATTTTTTTTGGTGCATCATTAAACGTCGTTGACATAATTTCTATGTTTGTTCATTTTTGGTGTTCATTCAGTTTCTTGTCAGATTCTAGAAAGAGAATTCTTTTTTCCATTTGAAAAATAAGTGGCTGGCCCCAGCGTAGATTGTTTTTTAGTTTGCTTTTTACATTCTACAATTGTTTTTGTCTCTTTATATTTATATAAATATGCGCAAATATCGCCAATATATATAATTTAAATATATATTTAAATTATTATTATTAATCAATTATTAAATTTTATATAATATGCGCAAATGCAGTTCTGTAAATGAGACACCCCAATTACTCACTTTGCTTTTTTACAAACCCGGGTTAGTTTTGCTACAAGAGTTAGTCGTTAGAACACAACTTGAGTTCATCAAAAACCCAGGCCGAGTTCTTTGAACAGCAACTCGAGTTGTACAACTTGAGTTGCGAACATGCAACGCGAGGCACTGTAAGGCGCCATATCCAGCGCATATCAGTGTTATTTAGTTTTCTGGCAAGCTAATACGTTATGATAGATTATCAGGTGTGCCAATACAGCACAGAGAATAGCTACATGCACAATAATGATAGAACTCTGGATGTTGTCCTACCTAACTCTAAGCAAGCTGTATGTCTTGCAATCCTGAACTTCTGTATTCAACTGACTACAGATCCATGCAGTATACAATAGACAAGAGAAGACATAAACACTATTTAATAAGACAGTTATGCAATCACTTGAACAATAGACAAAGAGGAGGTAAAGGTATAAACAAATATATAATAAGACAGTTAGACAACCACAGAATGTTTAAGACAAT
This sequence comes from Watersipora subatra, assembly GCF_963576615.1. Taxonomy (NCBI): domain Eukaryota; kingdom Metazoa; phylum Bryozoa; class Gymnolaemata; order Cheilostomatida; family Watersiporidae; genus Watersipora; species Watersipora subatra. The sequence goes on along the minus strand of NC_088708.1, from coordinate 29,455,892 downwards.
GAAATCACTACAAGAAAGTACATGTATTATGACACAGTTACTCCAAGTATCTGTGATACTATGATTAAGTAATTGCAGTCAACTAAAGCACACAAAATGTATACAACCACAGATGTTGTGGGTTTGAATCCCGTGTGGAGTGATTTTTTTAACCTCCAACCGTGGCTCTGTACGAACATGGCTTATATTGTAGTACTAGATGAATGCCCTGCGTTGCATGAGTAATGACAAATGGCTTATAAACATTAACATTACCTACTACTGTAACGTTACGTGTGACGCAACATCCGTCGTTATGCATATTTTAACTGATGTAATGAATATCTTCACCATTATTGATTGCTATGCTTAGTTGAATGCTGTAGTCTGATGGATAAGCTCATGGTCTCCAAAACTGGAAGTTCCAGGATTAAATCCTCTGCGAAGCGAATATTTCGTTGCTAAAACTTTATCGCTATAACTGGAAAGACACTCACATTTATATACATAGATCAGTTAGTACGATGTCATGCTTACATTAAATACATGAGGAGTTAGTTAAAACAGCTGTTTTTGTTGACACCCATCAAGTTTACATGCTGAACAAACAAAAATAACGATAAATATAATAAATCATAACAAAGTCTGTAAATGTGCTGAAGTAAAAGGGATAAACTTAAAAATAAACAGACATAGTACTAGAAATTCCCCTGTCATACAGCCCATGACTAAAGTGATAATGGAAAAAGAAAGGGTACTGCTGGTTGAGAAATGCAATATTAGCAGTCAAACAGCAGTGCAGTGCAATAGGAGAACTGCAATGGTAGTTGTAATGGTAGTTGTAATGTACTGGGTGTTATTATGTACAACAAACAGCAATAATGAAAGGAAAAGATGATATGTTTATATCTCTCCCTCTGCAATAGGAGAAATGCAATATTAAAAGTAAAATGGCAAGCTGCTGTGTAATATACATACATACATACATACATACATACATACATACATATATATATATATAGCTGAGGGACTGTATAACATTGGTCATAGCAACCAATATCAAGAGGTTGTGATATTGATCTAGATTTCTGTATTTATATCTAAAAAATTATGCCGAATTTAAAAATCTAAACAGATTTTAGCTGGTTGTCATAGAAATAGATGTGTATCTATAAGAAAATGTAGGCCTATTACTTAATTTTGCAGATATTAAAAACGATTTGGCAGTACCGCAAAATTGGGCACAGCTGTAGTACCATCAACAAATACTTTAGAAAAGAAATAACAGTAACATATTGCACGCCATCGGTCACTATACACTTCGATCTTGTAAATTCGAATGATTATTCTTATAACTAAATCTTATAAAATCGAATAATTACTCTTACAATTAAATATTGTAATAATCTTATAAGAATTGTTAGAACAATATCATCATCATTTCCTTTACTTTTACTGCTTTGGACATCAGTTGGAATACCACAGTACTCATTATAAGTATTCAAAGTGTCAGAGTCTGGTAGAACCGGCAAAAAGAAACAATTACTTTTCAGTACTTCTACGTTAATTATATATTGTATCGTTATAAATCGTTAAAATAGAAAATAATCGTTGGAAAAATATCGCCATTTCCTTTACTTTCACTGCTTTGGACATCAGTTGGAATACCAAAGTATTCATTATAAGTGTCCAAAATGTTAGAGTCCAGTAGAATTGGCAAAAAAACGATTACTTTTCAGTACTTCAACGTTAATTACAGAAACCTTCGGCAGTTGGACAATGTGATAGACTAGTAAAATGTGCACAACTTAATAGTTCTACTCTCTGTTGCACCGCCTTATCGGCGTTTCGTTGGCCGGTCTTAATTTTGATTAAAATAGGCTTGGCAAGTTTTTATTTCGATTTTAGGCCAAATTAATCTGTCTATTTATGTATAATCCGATCAGATGGGTTAGTTTTAAGATATTGTAGTAACCTTTTAAAGACTTGGTAACATGTTTAAATAAGTTTACATGTGTTTTGTATCATTATTATACTTAAACGACTCTACACAAAAATGGTTAAATTTGTTGAAGAGATTTCAGTACAAGGGTTTGGTCACGGCCGTTAACGGATAATTTTTCGTGAGTTGTGTGCACATATGCATTTATCATAAATCTCCCAAACAATCGCTTTGGTCGTGGGAAAATTTATGCTATTTCTTTTGAAAACCTAATGGCTGCTTTTAATAACGTAAACAGCCATTGGGTTTGCTACGAAACATGGTTTTGAATTCAACTTCTCATTTCTTGCTTCTCTAGACCTTGTTATATCACCACTCAACAGTCGCCCCTACCGAATACATACACGAGGTGAATTACTGGCGTTGCACAAGTAATAGAATAAATACCCAATGAATTTGAGTAACTTACCTGGTAAGCCTGTAGCTTAAGCTAGTCTAAATGTTTACTATAATAACAGTTGTGAAGCCAGCTTGACGTTACATGTAATGACGCTTTGCATAAGGTTAAGCTGGCCAATAGTATTTTCGCAAGCGCTGGATAAGTTTGTGCCCTTATTATATCATAGTATGGGAAGGACAGCATAGTGTATTGGCTCAGCTCGTCCATGTGCAGACCAGGAGGTTCTGAGTTCAAATCCATTGCGAAGCCAATTTTTCATTCCTAAAACTATTTTTATAACTGGACAGACGAACTACAGAGATTCATACTCATAGATTACCATAACTAGCCGAATGGTCGGCATTGAATGGGTTATAAAAATCCGCTTATAAACAGTTGTAGGTAATCTAGTTGTCTGCCTCTTGCCATTAGCCTGGCACATTGCCAATGGTGAATTTGAGTAAGCCAGTATTGCTAAACTCACTAATAAGAGCTGTGAGACCAAGCATAAAATGGTGTTGCACCATAACGCAGAGCGGTATGTGTATTTTCACCCACGTATGACATATATTGCCCAATGAATCCATCAATCTTGCGTGGCTCAATAGTTGAGCATATTGTCTGGGGAACGGGAGGTTCGGAGATCAAATCTTCTGCGATATGGATTCCTCAGTTTAAGATTTTAATAGCTGCATGCATGCTTTTCACGTGGACAATTGTATTATTTGGTGTAGGAATCATCCCTACATTCTCTTTCCGTTCGGTCAGACAAAGAAAGTCCAATATTTCATTTTGACATTTGTACCACTATCGTCTATCAAAACTTTGAATTCAACAAGTTTATGCTGCAACGGTAACCTCTTTTATGCACACACTTCCGTGTACTCATTGTTTATTTGCTCTCTTGATTTATTTGAACTGCACAAAAACACTTTTCTCATTATATGAAGTTCAAAAGTTAGAATGGTAAATGTTTTATATGTTAAATACAAATAAGTTTTCTGCGCAAAGATTTTTATTATCTGGTCAAGGTCGGGCATTCATCTAGTAGCGCACAAAGGAGGTTGTCACTTAGTGACACTTGGAAATAGTGACTGTGTAATGACCAAAGGACAGTCCCAATCTAGTATAGCCAAACAGTTCTGATATTGGCTTATTCTAGCGCAGAAGGGTTGCGGGTGATTATCCCAGATGCGGTTGGTGTGACTCACAATATGATGGTTAACGATGAATTAACAACTCACGAAATTGTTTTATATAAATCCAATTTCAATTAGTCACCGGTTTTATGCGGTTTTTGTTTTTTAATCCAATGTATATTGTGTCAGTGTTTGCCTATTGAGATGCTGATTGTTATTTGAAGCTGCCTGTTGAATACCGTAATAGGTATCAGGGTATATCAACTCCGATATTGCTGCTTATTACAGAAGAATCCCTTCTAGAAATGTACACGGAAGACTATGAAGCTAGCCTATGCGCCTCTATTGACCAGCTAGGTTCAAACAGAGTTATATGTCCTGTTTGCAAAAAGTATGTAGCCATTGCTCTGTGTATTAGATATTTACTGTTTGCTCAATTTAGCCCTCGCCCGATGTTCTTTAAAATGGTTGCATTGGATGTACGTAATATTTGGAACAGCAACTATATGCACCATTTATTTGTTTAAGTCTTGTTCATTTTATAAAAACTGATTAAAAGTTATTCCGTCATCAGCACATCGGATTATTTAGAGTGTCTTTGAGGTTATGAAAAAGCATAAAAAATTTTCTTTTTGTGACTAATAATAATTATTTTACTTGAGAGTTGCTTTTTCAGGCCTGCCAGCGAGCAGTTAAGATAGCATAACTCTACGTCAACCATAAATCGTATCGTATTTTTATTGGATCGAGGTCTTACATGCACAAAGTTTCATTTTAAATACCATGAAATACAGACTCATTTGTTGTTACTTCTACAGTTCTTGTGCCTTGTAAATGCTGAGGAGACAGTTCATTTTTGTTCACAAGTATATTGAAGGCCTTTCTTTTTAGTTTCAATTTTTTTTCTAGAAAGCCAGTAAAATATCGTACATATTTGTTTCAGATTTCAGTTCAATGCAATAAAAATATTTTTTGAACTACTAAAATGATGCAGGTACGCAGGCATTTAATGAGCTACACATATAAATTTATAGTTTAAAAATTTATATGGCCAATTTAAAATTAGCCTTTCTAATTTTAAATTGGCCATATTTTAAATTTTAAATTTTAAATTGGCATTAAAATCATTTCTATTTAAAAGAGGTTTCAAAGATTTTTAACTGCTTCTTTAAAAGCTTCAGGACGAGTCTGATCCATGTTAAGGTTCACATTAGTCAGTCGGCCCTCTCAATCCGCTTGTAGTATAGCTAAGATCTGCCTCTCTTCCAGGTTCACGCTGTTCATGAACAAACATGTTGTTTTCTGCAAGTGCGGAATCCGAATCAACACTGAGGTGAGTCGGACAAGCGACTAAAACAAATTTTATGTTTAGATTAAGAGAATATTTTATAGTAAAATGTTTAATGAGTACTCCTTATATAACATCATACAACAAGTAGACCTGTAAACTAGTGGCTTGCAGAATATGTTACTAAATATATCGGTCTCTAGCACTGACATCATCAGCAGATAATAATTTTGTCATTTTATTCTGCTTACCTCATGGTATATTAATGGTTGTCACTGTGTGTAATTGACATTTCATTATACTATCTTTGTGGCTTCTGTCCTGCTTATAACATTTATTTATTGTTTTATATGCTTGCGGTATGATGGCTGTCAAATGGCACAGACTTATGCAAAACTTGAATAATATGTCTGATTGGTTTTTAGTACAGCATTGTACAGACTTGTGAGAGTTTTGTACTATTTGCAGTGACGCGCAAAATAAATTGGACTTTTTGCTGGAAAACTACAATTCTCATTTACAACATTGTTACTCATTGTGAATTTAATCAATAGCAATAAATTATATAGTAAATTAATCCTTGTTTTGTCCTGTTTTAAATATGTAAACCAAACAGTTGTAAAATTATTTTTTTTAATGATCATGTGTGGTAAATTCTGAATGTTTCATTGTTTTTATGGGTTGAAGATAACAAGCTGTACAGAAATGATCACCCCACATACATTTTATTTACTTTTTCAAAGCCACATATCATAAGTGTATGACTGGCAAAAGCAAACAAAAATTTTCGTTATCTTCAGCTATTAAAAAAATGAAATGTTCAGAATTTAGCTTACGTAATCATTAAAAAACACGATTCTACAGCTGTTTGGTTTACATATTTCAAATTAGGACAAAATGAGAATCAAGTTAACATATAATTTATGGTTATTGACTGAGTTAACAATGAGTAACCATGTTATAAATGAGGATTTTAGTTTTCTAATAAAGGGGTTCAGTTTATTTCGCACATCACTGTAGCTAGCAATCTCAAATGTTATGTGTTGGTAGCATTACTACTATGAATGTATGGCTAGTTAACAAGACGGATATACATAGTCGTGTATGGATTATATGAAGGAGGATGCGCTGACTCTAGAAGATGTCAAGCTGTCGATAGAGCGAGCTGTAGACATCCATGAGAAGGCGTGTGAGCAGACAGCCGTGTTTAGCACCGTACAGATGTATGGAATAGACAATCTCCTTATGACTTGTAATGTGAGTTGAAATCAGATATTTAGTTAACATCTGACAGACCTCCGTATTGCTGCCGAGTGTAGGTAGCACTCGGCAGCAATGCTGAAGTAACTTGTCCATTAATTCAGCATTGAAAATATTTGGGTGTGTGAAAGAGCATGCGATGTCTCAAACAAGAGTATTTATAGCAGTCGTAACATAGACCTGGGACAGGACTTTCGATTAGAGGGTGCGAGCGGTTGTTCTCTGGTGTTTAAGGAATCAATTTTTATCACTTTTATACATCAAAAATAAATATCGTAAAGCGATCAATCCTGAAAATGATCTGCACATTTTGGTCACCCAAAAGAAGCCAAGTTTTGATCAGAAAAAGCAAAGGTAGGAAAACAGTCAAAAATCATAAAGTGAGTTATTTTTATATGTAGCTGGGGTGGGAAAATGTTAGACTCTAATCAGAATAACCTTCCAATAACATATTGTTTTTATATATTCCAAGTATGTCTGTTTTTATTAGGCTTCGAGCCTTTTTGTTTAATTAAAAACAAGGGGGGTGCGAGATCGCCCCCGTCAGTCTTCGCGGATTCGGCGATGAAAACAAAAGGAAGCGCTGACCTGGAACATGTTGTTTCTTACTGTCAGTTTCTATTTTGAAATTGAGCATAATAATCTGATACAGTCAAACCTTTATTTATTGCACTTCCGGCGTGAAAAATTTAGGCAAATATTTGATTCTAGACTCAAAGAAATTTTAATAAATGATGCTTGAGGTTTCTTGAAGCATAGAAAATATCTCAAGGTAAAAATTAATAAAATAATGCTTGCTGATATCAGCAAAATTAGTTGAAGCTTCGCTGATGTCAAGTTATAGTAGGTTATGCTATATATCTCTATCATCAATCGACTATGACCTAATTTCGCCAATCACTAAGACAAACACCTTTTTTATTGATTACGTTCTTGTTATTAAAAGATTTTAAACTCATGTCTTGTCATTATATGTAATTAATTCAATTACCTACAGTATTTATTAATGAATGATCACAGGCGTCTAGGTTATGGAATTAATCAGTGTATTCTTACGAGAATATTAAACCCAACATAAGGAGTTTTCATACGCGAAGCAGATTCAGTTGTGATGATTTAACTCTATTATTTTAATATCCTTGAGATTTCAACGTTATTATAATTAGCCTGAGCCCAATCAGAGTGGCATTCGTTTCTATCCATTTCAATTTTTTTCCAAAGGTGCTTTAGTTATTAGTTGCTGTTCAACAACAGGCCTGTTTGGTATAGACAGAAAGTTCACTAAATCTTTCCTATAATAAGTGCTGTGTCTATCCATCTCAAGCATGCTTGGAAGTTAGGAAAAAGTTTACTTTCAATGGGATTCGAACTCGAGACTTTCAGCTTGATAGGCCAATACTTTACCGTCTGTGGCAATCAACCACCTCGTCCCATTTTGGAATATCTTTGCAGTTAGTTGCTACTGCCAGGTGACAATGTTCACCATCTTCTTTGCATAATGGCGTACACAGCAGTATGATTGTTATTTTGTTTCAAGCATGCTCTCTCCTTTTAGGTATGCGACTACATGCATATAGTTGTCTAGAGGAGAAGGCGGTGCTATCTGGGCTTTGAAGAGACTCTTTCAAGTCTAATTTGCCGATACAGTTGCAATGGGCATCATACAAATGCTTTTTGAATCTTTATTTTTTAAGAGACTTTTTAATGGTTACATGCAGTAAATAACATTAAGTGTAATATATTAGTTATAACTCAACTATTCATAAGACCTTGTCACCATTTATAACCCTGGAATATATGAATATTATCATGCAGTGTTTCTTCCCAACCACACAGAATGTAGAATAAGTTCAAAGACTGTGGAGCTGAAGCCGTGTTAAGCCATTCAGGAGGTCATGTCCGAGCTTGCATGTTTGAGGCTTATATCTTATGATTATGGCCATCTTGATGGAATGCAAGCATGTGCTCAGCAAAGCTGAAAAAACAAAAACATGGCATAATTGATTATAAAAGCATGAATGTGGCCATGAGCTAGTAAAACTGGGCTATTCCAGCCATTAAAATCAAATAATTTATTGCTGGATTTATAGAATGAATTTTTGTATCTTACTACATAGCATACTCCCTCCTCACTGAAGTCTTACTACATAGCATACTCCCTCCTCACTGAAGTCTTACTACATAGCATACTCCCTCCTCACTGAAGTCTTACTACATAGCATACTCCCTCCTCACTGAAGTCATACTACATAGCATACTCCCTCCTCACTGAAGTCTTACTACATAGCATACTCCCTCCTCACTGAAGTCTTACTACATAGCATACTCCCTCCTCACTGAAGTCTTACTACATAGCATACTCCCTCCTCACTGAAGTCTTACTACATAGCATACTCCCTCCTCACTGAAGTCATACTACATAGCATACTCCCTCCTCACTGAAGTCTTACTACATAGCATACTCCCTCCTCACTGAAGTCTTACTACATAGCATACTCCCTCCTCACTGAAGTCTTACTACATAGCATACTCCCTCCTCACTGAAGTCTTACTACATAGCATACTCCCTCCTCACTGAAGTCTTACTACATAGCATACTCCTTCTTCACTGAAGTCTTATTACATAGCATACTCCCTCCTCACTGAAGTCTTACTACATAGCATACTCCCTCCTCACTGAAGTCTTAATACATAGCATACTCCCTCCTTACTGAAGCCTTACTACATAGCATACTGCCTCCTCACTGAAGTCTTACTACATAGCATACTCCTTCCTCACTGAAGTCTCACTACATAGCATGCTCCCTCCTCACTGAAGTCTTACTACATAGCTTACTGCCTTCTCACTAAAGTCTTACTACATAGCTTACTGCCTCCTCACTGAAGTCTTACTACATAGCATACTCCTTCCTCACTGAAGTCTTACTACATAGCATACTCCCTCCTCACTGAAATCTTACAACATAGCATACTCCTTTCTCACTGAAGTCTTACTACATAGCATACTCCCTCCTCACTGAAGTCTTACTACATAGCATACTGCCTCCTCACTGAAGTAAGCAGAGCCATTCATTTAAAGGTTTTGAAAGGATTCAGTAAAGTTTCGGCTAATATGAGGTTTGAGACCAAATGCATGGGCATAGATCTGTCACTCATTAAAGCTCACCAGAATTTAGTGGTATTTCGTACAAATATTGTGAGGTCATTTAACACTGACCTTGACACACATTAAGAAATTGTTTGGTTAATCAGCATTCAAAATCTACGATTATATTTCACCTCGACACTGCTTAGGAGAGTAACAGTACTAGAGCCTGGCAGTTCCAAAGATACTGGATCTTAGCAGAAATATTTTATGCAGTTGAACTGCTAATAAAAACTCACACATTATTATTTCACTTGAAGTGTTTGATCCTGTTTACTACCAAATACTAAACATTTAATTAAGCACTTAAGACAGGAGCTTAATTTCATCATATATAAGTAGATACAGGGGAGTTGCAGGTTCAATTGCCGAAAACGGGAAATAACCTACGAAAATATAAAAGAAAATTAGAACTCCGTCTAACATAGTTGGAAAGAAATTAAGACATTTATAAAGCTACCTTTGCTCGCACTGCTGGGTGTCACTCGTGTCCATATTAGCCATCTTGTAGAGACACTAAAACCACATGAGATAAATAGATGTATGAACATGCTGGAAGATTTCCAGGGAGAAGAACCAATTGACAAATCTGCTAAGTAGAGCAACATCTAAAGCTGCAGCATGTTTACATTTTGTGTTTTAATTTATCAGTATATTTAGCCACATTTCATCAATCATCTCATTATTGCAAGCAAGTTGAAATAATAACACTATAATAATAATGATGGTAATGCTGGCTTGAAGCATCGCTGTAGATTTAAACTCAGTGATCACCTAAACTTTCAAGTCAACAAATGAAAAAGTAAACAAATGATTGGAACAGTTTTGTTGTAAAAGATATATTTTCATAGCACTAAAAAATTACTTTAAATCTACTGGGGGAAACTCCCAGTAGATTTAAACCTAAACTTCCTATTCATAGCAGGTACAATGCAAGTGAGCTGCCGCTTTACTGATTTAGGCTAACATACTAGATGCACGAAAAATTTGCACTGCTGACAGATAGCTTAGCACAGTTCTTTGGTAAACAATATAATCTACATGTAGCTCATACCAGACAGTCAAACGTAATACAGAGTGCAACATATCAACATAGAACTAACGTTTGGTACCACAAATACGGTGCAATTTTTTTTCAACTCGGTCGACAGCAGAGACATAGTAACAGTCGATAACATTTTTGGCTAGGATGCTAATGATTTGCAGGAAAGTGTGACTGCACATTTATACTAGAAATAACCTTTTGAAGGCATCAAATGAAATAAACTAATTAAATTTAAACTACATGTACAATGATTTGGAGCTGAATGTGTTGAGTAACTGTTTCACTGCTGCCAATAAACGTCCGCTGTTATCACTTGGATAATAAAGACTTACCAGAAACACAAGGAGGTGAAGCAGCATGGCATACACAAAGGCAAAAGTTCTTGCTGCCGCACTTCCCATGACGAATCGCCCCTACAATGAACAACAGCATAACATGTTAACTTAATATTACTATACATTGAGTGACTAGACCAAACACTAGCACAACATACCTCATGCATTGCACATCATATTAATAATGATTAAAACAACTTACTATTCCAAGAGTTATCTTCTCATGCAGCTTCAAATTTCCATACCTCCGGTTTCTTTCCTAAATACCAAAAGTTGTATAAAGTCAAGCCTCTTTCACAAACAAGACTACCCTATGTTGCAAAAGTGAATCTTTAGAAAAATAATATAATAATATCCTTATACCAAAGCTTTGATTAAGAGGTATCTGTATGTTAAAAATGAATACTTATTTTAAATACACACCAATATATTGTATTGTACAGTATTGGCACATTAAACAGTATCAGAAGTATTCTCTGAGTAAATCTTAAAGGTTGACTTGCAACAAAATTCACATTACAGTTATTTGATATCAAAAGATTCACCATGTCTTACTCTGATGTGTTGTAGGTGCAAAATATGTGGAAATGTGATTACAAGCTCTTAAGAGCTCAAAAGCGAACAGTTAATTGCAGCCATCACGAAAATGCCGTAGATTAGAATCCCTTTCCAAAACGGCTCAAATGGGACATAGCTGAACAAAATGGCTTTTGTTTACACTTTCATGCAACCTCATTCGTCAAAATATTTTCACAAATATACTTCTCGCATTTAATAAAACCATGTTTATTGTCCTTATGTGTCTATTTCATCATCATTGTAATGCTGTCATTCTGAGCACTGATATCTCAAAATCTACTGTAAAAATTCGTTTAATTTTTTAACTTTAGCTCAAAGGATTGTACATCATCCTCTGACAAACATAACAAGCCTGTTGATCACCTGTGATAGTCGAAAAATGCTTCAAAAATTGTTCGCGCTATTTGGCAGGAAGTATGTGTCACATGATCAGATTACGACTAGATGATTAGACCAATCTGAAATGAAACTGTAAAGTAGCAAGCATCTATATTTGATACGGGCTTTTCGGTAAAACCCAAAGTGTTTGTCATAAACTAGTGCTACGAGAAGTTTTATATTGAGCCTGATAACATCACGTGTCAGAACAATAACCAAATTTCTTGAGTACGTCAGAGAAATAAATTGATTCCAACCTACGACGTTTTCGTGATGGTGGCGATTAACTGTTCGTTTTTGAACTTTTAAGAGCTTGTAATCACATTTCCACATATGTTGCACCTACAACACAGCAAAGTAAGACATGGTGAATCTTTTAATACCAAATAACTGTAATGTGAATTTTGTTGCAAGTCAACCTTTAAGGTTTTGATTGATGAGCGGATTTGGTAAATACATGCATTGTTTGATTATTTGAATATTTGGGCAGCAACATATTGAGATGGACTTTCTTTAGTCTGTAAATAATATTCCTATCAACTCCACCATGGCTGGGGAGCTATTCAATGAGTTTTATAAACATGGCTCCCTATCAGCCATCACATTTACAAATTAAAATTTTAAAGGCCGATAGTTTATGTAGCCTGAAGTCTGTATGTCTGTATGTCTGAAGTGGAGAGAGATTCTTGGGGACTCTCTGTCATGCCAGGAGGATAGTGTACAGGGCCAATGGCCCTGCTCGCCGCTCACAGGGTGAGTCTGAGACAGGCGCTGCACCCTCTCAGTAGAGTTGGGTCCGGGGGTACTTCCCCGGAAATTTTTTTAGCATGAATGCCCCTAAATTATGCTGTTTTCCATAACTTAAAACCCTGTGTTGTGTTCAGTAAGAAATTAAAAGCGGGCTTAGCTGCACAACCTGTGTGCTCTATGACTATGGAGACTCCAGGTTGTGATGTGAGTGAGTCAAAAAACCCTATGGACAGTCCACATAGACCCCAGACACAAGACAGTCCCATCTCCAAACCACCATTAATATTATTATATGATAAGCTCAGTCACTCACTATTTTTTAAATACACTCTAAATTCATGACAGTCACTAATTCTTACTCCCCTTTAAAGAAGTTATCTATTGGCCCATGCTGTTTCGTTATGAATTGAAAGAAACGAAGAAACTAGTATAATAAGCAAGAATTTATTCAAAACTACCATCCAAAACACAAGAGAAGAATCCAAGCAATGATTAATCTTAAGCTATTCGAGGATTCCACAGGGCGACCAGCACAGTGTCCCGTCAATTGTGTCGGTTGATAGAAAACTGATCGGTTCTTAGGTGTTTAACAAAACAATCTAGTTGATCCGCTATAATAGCAAAGAACTGACTGAAGAAATTAAAGATCAGTAGCGTAATTCTCTCGTCCCGAAAACGGGCACTGTTTTCGGTGTAATGAACTCGAGCTAATATAAGTTCAGGAAGAAAAGGAAAAAAACGTTGTGTGAATATTTCACTTCATTCTGGTTTTACCGCATTTAATAAGATATGAGCAACCTTATATGAGGGGGTACGCGTCCTAGGAGTACCCCCACTAATTCTTCTTAGGGGTACGCCGTACCCCTGCGTACCCCCCCATTTCGAACACTGTATGTAGCTAACACTAGTTCATATTCATCACAATGTTGGCTGAAATAATTTTGCATCAGTTCATGTGTTGATGACGAGTATTGACTCACAGCATACATATATAGATTAAGTATTAAAAACCTTTTTGTTGAAGTTTGTGAAGGGGTCCAGTTTTTGCTCATACTGCTCTGAATATCTAGCCTCCGTTTCATCAGTCGGTCCAGGTGCAGCACGATTGGATGAGTAGTTTTGTAGGAACTTGATCTTCTCGTAGAGCTTGATGTTGTCTGTTCTGATGCGATCCATCTCATTTTGTTGCAGAAGATTTCTCTGCTGCGAAGCCAGTAGTTCCTGCAGCAAAATACAATAACAAAATAGAAAATGTTTATTAAAGATAATATGACAGTGACAATGTATGCACTTTGCAAAAATGGGCATGGAGCAGACAGCTTTGACTAAACTACAGTTGTTTCCTCTTGAAACAGCTCATAATCGTTTGGCATGCTTGCAAATGAACAGCAATGCCGGTACATGTAAATAACAAACACAAATGATTGTTGTCATACACCTGTGGCTGACTGACTACCAAACTAGTGAAAATAATTTATACTATGAGCAACGCAATATTGTGGTACTATTTTCTGCTGACCAATGCTTTTGACAAACTATTTAAGATTATCTATGCCAAAAGGTATTTAACACTGATACAATCATGGGTATGATGTTATTGCAACAAATTTTTCAGATATGCACTGCTAAGTAATTCCAGTCTATTGCGCATCCCTGTCTATCAATATTAGCATTATTATGTGACTGCTGTCACAACATGAAATTCAACCATTTTTGATAACAGTTGGATTTTTTGTTTGATTTCATGAAATTTATTTAAATATTACAAAAGACTTCACAAACAAAATCTCTTGTTTATACCTGTAATAAAAATGTAAAAACGGCACAATTTTTCAGTATTTCACTATCCGCTATACCACGTGATCATCAGCATCTCATTAGACTTTACGGGCAGATCAAGTGAGATAAATCTATAATTGATTTGGTATAAATATAAGTATGAGGAAACTGTAAGTGTATAAATGCATTAAAATTCTCATGTCACATCCTGAAAGATAAAAGATTTTCTGGTAGTAATCCTGTTGTTAACTTTAAATCATAAAAAGACAAGTCTTAGTAACGTTGAAATGTCTAACATAGACTTAGAATGAGCTAAGATGTGGTAGTCAGAATTAGCCACTGCCACATGTCACTCAACATTGCAATTTCGTTTGTTTTACACTGTGGCAATACTAAGGTAAATCAAAGCCATGGCATACCGTCTCCAATTCCTGAGCTCTTTGTCGGTATCGCTCCCGTTGGCCATGCATTATGGGTAGAAGAGAGTCTGCAGCTGCAACCTTACCAGGTTCAGAAACCTGAGAATCTTTCACAGCCTCTGCGACTAGCTCTGTGCTTTGTGATGGCTCACCCTATAACAGTGCAACACAAAGTAATCGAGGCACATCAACATTCCCGTCAGGTAGAAGGTACCTTACTTGAAATTATATCTGTACCGTTACGGTCGCAGATTTATAAAACATGTATGCATGACAAGAATACCTTTGTAGCTTTGAATAAATACTCGAGCATAATAATAATAAAAATAATAGATCAAATGACTCAAGTACCATGATCTGCAATATCATTAAAACGTTTAAAAATTAATACTTTTTTAACTTTCAAGCTATCTACTTAACGTTGTGCAGATAACTCACGACATTTTCCTGTGTCATGGCTTATTTTACCATCGTTATTATGGCAGTCGTTATGTTCCAAAAATGGATTTGTAAACTTGAAAGTTCATTTATCTTTTACGTTTAGTACTTGAGCAATAATATATTTTCGATTGGTCGACAGCTTTATTCTAAAATGGCTCAGTAACTCAAATCATCCACATATTGGCAAGCTAAACTTACTTAGACACCATTGACAGCATTGAGAGTTACATTAAAAACTTTATGTAGCAATGAACTATACCCACCTCAGCATCGCCTCTGAACATCACAGAGAGGGCATTCACTTTCCTCAGATCATCCTCCAGCTGTCCAATCAGCAACTTCTGCTCCTGACACATCTTAACTGATTCATTGAACTGCTGCACGACTGAGTCATACCGGCCTACAGTTTATCATGTGATGCCAACGCTGTTAGACAATCATAGATGCTTTGCCACACAGAAGTATTAATAACGTACATCAAATTATAAAATATTCCAGTCAAAAACTGACAAACACTGTCTTCAAAAATATGATCCATTTTTAAAAATTCGAGTTTATGTCTTAGCGAGTTTTAAGCTCCTCAACAAACCAGGGCACTCGAGCAATATAAAATATTCCAAGTCTCCATAAAACTTTACCGCAACTGTTAAGTTGTTCCTGTAAGCATTGCTTTGTCTAAACAAATGACATTGAGCACTAAAGGCAATGAGAAATAAAGTACACATTTCATGAAAATGGTCGTCGTACCGAAGGTATTCTTACCCAAAGATGATGCCGTACAACGCATATGGCCATTGCTATAATGGGAAAAGAGTAATAGTGATGTATGAAAGCAGCGTCTCCATAGAGCTTAGACAAGTGAAGTATGATCTAGACAGAGGCAGCAATGATGGGAGATGCTCAAAAGCAAGAGATGATTGTCCGTATTAAGATTCAGAGAATAAATTTCAACAAGAGAAAACGGGTACATGTAATTGGTTGGATGTATTATTATTATGTCATTAAATATGGCTGGTTAAAAGCTACTAGCTGGAGTCAAATAAATTATATCATATAATGGCATTGCAAAAGTGCATTTTGGTAATAATATGATTATTCATGTCTGGACCAAGAAAATGATGAGCTAGGACAATATCACTCATGATACTTACAAAGAATAATCTAACAGCGTTACAACAGAGAATACAACAATTAGTGGCAAACAACAGTAATAGAACATCAGATTCGTTTACAGTATGCGTTGATGGTTCCAATACGGAATACTGCGTCATATAATATACTCGGGAGTTCCTTAATATAACTCATCATATATACAGACATAGACAGAGCACCTAATAGATATCATACAGCGAATACACATCACCTTGCGTAACTACCTCGTTTCAGCAGGCAAGATAAAAATGGATATAATTGACAGTAGTAAAAATGAGAAGGACAAATAGTAAAGCTATTCAAATGTTAGACAGGTCCAAGGCAGATAATACGGTATTCAAAGGCAAGACTCATCTACGCTAATACTGAGTATGATGTGTTCAACTGTTTAATATTGCAGCATGATTGCCATTCTAAAATATAGGTGGGCTCGAGGTAACGCATACGCTACCGGCCACGATACGCGAGACAATATCATATGTACAATAAAGTGAAACATAATACCAGACTCAAAAGTGAGCAGAAGTAGAGGATTTAAAGGACCAGATTATAAGGTAGATGTGGAAAAAGGAGTTAAATATTGCTACACCAACTCAATTACAAAGAAAAAAACATGAAGGGTAATATCAATAGGGATGCCACAACGTGACAATGGGTATATGTATTACAGATTCATGGTCGCAGAAATAATATCCACATTATGGATGGAGTGAGTTTTGGTAGGCTGAGTCCCTCTCAGACTTTTTGGCCAGAATTGATTGATTTGTAAAACAACGTGCGGGTGGGTAGTGTAGAACCGTCGAGCTAATTTATTGCACTGGGAAGTTGACCAGAATCTCTTAAAGTGACTGGCTTTGATAATTATGATATATACATATATAAAAAAGCTATGTACATTAATACATATAACGACTGGTCAAAACTCCCAGTCGTCTGTACCACTCGTCTCAGTGTTTACTCGGCTTTCCAACTTCTGTAGACAGTCTTGTCTGTCCACGTCTGCTTCCTCCCACTTCATGTCATCCTCTCTCACCCTTTTTTCTAATTTTGCTATTTTGGAACGACTTTCACAATCAGCCAGCTCAGATGGTTCCACCTCTTTGAGTACCGTGGTGTCTGTTTTGAGTATTTCCGACTGAGGAGGCTGTGGTTCAGACAGACTAGTAACGTCTATTTCGATAGCGTCATCATCCTCGCTTGTGTTGTGTTTGTCAAGTACAGCTCCGGCACTTACATACTGGGGATTTGCACTTTTTCTTTTTCGACTAATATTACTGTTATTTTGAGGCGTCAATGCACATTGCTGTTGCGTAGACTGAGATCTATCCGTAGAGTTTGGGGATGAATCAGGGTTGGTACTATCAGGACTAGCTGCAGGCACTAAGGAATCGGGAGAAGAATTCTGGCTATCTGTTGTGTACGAATTTTGAGATGAAAAGTGATTATCATCAAGAGAGATGGAATCGGGCTCCTGTTTTATGTAGACGCCATTGACTAGCCGTCCCTCCTCTCGGTTTTGCTGTTTGCTCCTCATTCGATGATTATGAAACCAATTGATCACAGTCTTAGCGCTAAGGGCCATCTTTCCGGCGAGGTTTTCAATGGCGGCTGATGTAGGATAAGGGTCGCTGCGAAATGCGTCCCTTAACATATTTTTTTGTTCCTCCGTAAATGAATAGCGAGGTTTTTTTGAGTAGAAAGGTGATGCCCGGTCCTCCTCATGCATTGCACCAATGCTGCCTGATCTTCGCCGAAACGCTGGTAAACAGAAGGCCAAGCAAGTTAGCATCTTAAACTCAACTGGGAATCGGTAAAAAAAGATCAATAGCAGAAATTTGTTAGTAACAGAGAAAATCAATATCGCAGCTCTTTCTTGATAATCTTGTCAATAGTATTGATCGGTTTGACTCAGACAAACCTTCGTCTAACATCATATGGGTTACAAACAGGTCAGCACTGGATATAAAAGCACTGAGTGAAATTATCTTCTGCGCTCTTACCTTTCACCTCGGCCTGATACGACTTGAGTCTGAGAATATTCATGGGATCTGTGAGCCACATGTGCATTCGAACAAATGGTTCCCGGCCTTTCAGACTTAGTAAATGCCAAGGCTTTGGCTTGGACAGCATATCACTTACAGAGCCTGTAAAAAAGAACCCCTGTAAAGAAATCATTACCACCCAGATTTAGGCGAAAAATTCCTGTAAGCGAGCAAATGAAATAAAAAAGACAACACTGGTAACCGCAAAAGATGGTGCAACATCTAATGTTAAACTAATCGTTGACTGTAAAACAAAACTATAAAGAATTGGTTCAAGCGAAATCATACGAAATAATGCCAAGAGCACTAACGCAAAACACGCGTGACAGTTGCTTATACAGAAATGATATTATAGTGCAACAATGACATGACTACATAGCCAGTGCACAATGACAGCACTGCGTGGGAGTGACCACTGCACACCGTAATATCTAGAAAACTGAGGGCTATTTACCTAACTCCTGTCTCACTGTGGAATCTATTGGCAAGCAAAAATTGTGATAGACTAAACATTTCGCATATAGAGAGCATGCAGCATTACAGAGAGATGTCCGCATTGTGGCAAAGGCACGGGGTTGGACAGAGGGACGGAGGGAATTTAGTGGCCAGAAAATAGCTCAATGTGGGGATATAATGCACGATTTATTGCTTTCTCCACACCCAAGTCTAAATATAGACACTACCTCCATAACTTCCTTCACTTTAGGTAATCAATTTCTAAAAACATATTTCTTGTAAATCTATAATCACAGGCCTTAATCCGTAACTAAAATAGCAGCACTTTAATCCAAGACTGTGCGTGGGAACTGTAGGAGCTGCATTAGGATGACCAGCGATGACACACAGAATAAGCAACTCTATAAACTATAACTTACCTTGCGACA
The DNA here is from genome assembly GCF_963576615.1 of Watersipora subatra. Taxonomy (NCBI): domain Eukaryota; kingdom Metazoa; phylum Bryozoa; class Gymnolaemata; order Cheilostomatida; family Watersiporidae; genus Watersipora; species Watersipora subatra. Next base: position 29,436,896 of record NC_088708.1, on the reverse strand, counting down.
AACCAAGCACCGCTTCACCAAATAACTTCTGTCCAATATTATGAAATTGCAGCATCTCTTTGACGCGAGAAGTAACAAAAAGTGTATCAAGTTCCCCGGTGGCAGCGACCAGCTCGATGATACTAGGAGCAGTCATCATGCTGCCGTGCACAGGATGGGCTACCATAGTCGGTATCCAGTCCATTTGGACCTCTCCAGAATGACACCTTTCGGGTGTCTCGGTGGGTGCCACTGAAAGATGAAAACCTGCGCTATCTTTCTCGCAAATGCTTGCATAAATCACACTACCTGAAGCTATTTTAACGAGACAATCTTATTTCTGTATTAGTTTATTAACAAGGGTGACTTACAACAGCAAAACGCTTCAGATAGAAACAATGTCGTAATTTTCATACATATCGCAATACTATTCCAATAGCGTTCCAAGCGAGAATGACACATTGGGCAAGTCATGGATAGTACTGAAAGGGACTCACCTGGTAAGGACACAGGTGAATCAACAGCCTGGGGCACCGCTACTCTCTCGGCAGCTACGCTCGCTCTATACTGGTTGGACATAAGCTTCTTCACCGCCTCCGGGTCTTCAGAAAACACTTTCATTCTAATAAAGGGCTCGCGTCCTTTTTGTGTCAGCATGGACCATGGTTTCGGCCTTGCTAGCAAGTCACTGACGCTACCTTGTGATAGGCCAAGGACATTTTCGCCGAACAGCCTCTGACTGATGGAGAACTGGCTGAGCAGCTCCTTGACCTATATACAAGTAGCTGAAGATGAGCGAGCATCACATGCATTTTTTCAATCAATTTATACAACAAAAAATGTAAAGCTCGCCCACATCACAAACAATTGCTACCAAGAAATGCAGAGCGAGTGAAAATAGTAACCACTCACTTAAGAATCTGCCACACATAAGGTTTAGTAACTTAAGTTTTACAACTATCATTTTGGAAGCTGTCAAACCATGGAAGACATATGCATGTAATCCTTCCCTTTTTTAGTAGCAACTAACTTCTTAAATTTAATTTTGTAGTATTTTTGTATTTATTTATTTTATTATAATTATTTTGTAATAATTATAATAATTATTACAAATTATTACTCGGTCAGTAATGAAGCATTTGAAAAATTAAAATCCTTGATAGTACAATTTCATTTTAGAGAGCCATTTAAAATTGCACGTTTTTACAATTCTAATGGCCATCAAAACTCGAGTGTGACCAATACATTATATTGTGTGATCATTCGAGAGGGTGATTAGCTAAGTTGAAGCAAGATACACAAAAAATTACCTTTTTTACGAGATCTTCGGTGTTCAGACCGGTATATCTGTCGAATTGGTCCTGTGAGATAGGAGGCAAGACGTGTTTTAGAGGTTTTTGCTGCAAAAGATGTGCCTGTGAATTGCTTAAAAACTGGTTTGTGATGTTCTGCATCTGCTGCAGTGGTGAGGAACTGCGAGACGTCTGCTCTTGTTTTGTAGAGCAGTGGTGAGCTAGTGAGAGATCTTGGGGTTCATCCTGAGGATCTGCATATGAGGTGACGGAAGAGGAGATGGGTGAATGCGTAGCCTTTTTCACAAGTATTCGTTGTAGCTCGGTCTGTAAGCATATGAGTAAAAAAGAAACTTACAAAATATTCAGACTTACAAAGACACAACATGTGGAAACAAAAAATATAAAAATCTAAAAATTATCCCCATCATGGTTTCCATTTAATGCATCCAAGTATTTCCGATAATCCAAGATAAGAGTGAATTATTTTAGAGCGACATTTGCAAATTAACAGGTCATTAATATCAAATTATCCATGGTTGCTATCATAAACTACCCCCAATCTAAGGAGCAATAAAACAATATTACAGGGATAAACCACGAGTGACTTGCTTATTACATAACCAGCTGCGCTTAACATGTTACTGACCAGGAAGAAAAGAGCAAGCGATGAGCTCATGAGTGATCACGACAGAATAAAATAGTATCTCGCCAGACGGACCTGATACAGTTGATACTCTGTAAGATTCCCAGAATGCTTTGCTTGTTCGGCCAATTTAGTGAGCTCCTCCTCATAGATGCGCGAGACTATGGCTTGTGATGACTCACTCGCTGAGTTGAGCTGTGGTGGGAGCTGCTGCAACGGCAGCGAGGCCGAGCCGCATCGCCGCTGCTCCAACCTTTCACCGAGTCCAGCTTGCACCGAGTCTTGGTACTTAGGCTATAAATATTGACAACACAGCAATTACACTTGTTAATTGATCTGCAGGCGATCTGCAGGTTCTATTAAAGATTAACATTACATAAGTCTGAATAGCCAAACTAAAACATCTGCAAACATTCACATTCGAGCTGGAAAATTGGGAAAATGCCATCACATACACTAAGATCTTACATTGTTATTATTGGCATTAGGCGATGTGCGATTGCTAATAGTAGCGTTGTTACTATGGTGACGGTTGCTGTGCAAAGCTGGCTCCTGGTTTTTGTGCACCATTGCATTTTGGGCATCTTTGAGTATCTGAGCAATTCTCTCCTCTGCATTCGCAGAATCTTGCTTCGACATATTGAACAGACCCGGAGCTGAAAGCAGACAACACATGAGTACTGAAGCCATCAGCAGTAAAAACAAAGATGCACCACGCTGAGCTAATTATTAAAATGGGCGTGACTTATCATTCAGATTACTATCGGCTCAGTGAGATTATCTGCAAGATCTGCTTTGACGATATAAACTGCGAACTTATAGATCAAGGTTCAATAGTTTATTGCGGATAATGACAGCTGTAATTACTAGCATTGAAGTTTTTATATTTGGTAAGATCTTTGGATGTGGTCGAAGTGAGATTAATGTTAGGCTGACGCAGTGGGAAATAATCCCTTCAGCATGCATCGGATGCGCTAACAGCAAATCTTGGACTTCAGGTCGTAGCCAATCGCTGTGAAATTAATTATTTTATTATCACTTATCTTCATAAATCTAAAAACTGGACAGAAAATGGGCATTAACCCTGTTATTTCTGTCATGCGACACAAACAAGAGTCTCCTTCCCAGCAAGCTTGCAATAGACGGTCTTGAAGGAATAATAGGAGTGACAAGGAAATCTTTAGTTTGTGGCAGCATGCGGAACCATCATAAGGAAAGAGAATGTCTGATGCCGACTTTGCGAGATCATTTAAAAGTAAAGTACAGATAACTTACGTTTTCGAGGTGATGCGTTCTTCAGAGCGTCGATATTTCTAACATCTTTCAACCAGTAGTACATTTTTCTGTACGACTCGCGACCTTTTTCAGTTAGTTTATCCCAGTGTTTGGGTTTAGATAGGAGCTCGCTGACAGTTCCCTGTGACAGCCCAAGTACTTGCTTGGCGAAGACCCGCTGCCCGATGTTGTGCACACTTAACAGCTCTTTGACCTTATTTGACACATCCATTGTATCCAAACACTAAAAAATAAGGACAATATTTTAAAGAACATTCAATAAAAAATTAATTGTGAACAATATGAGACTTTGTTTATTACAAATATTCTAAGCTGACTCACCTCTTTGAAGAACTCTGGTCGTGGTGTGTAACCCATGTTGGGTGACCAACCGTTATCCTGAGGCAGCCTTATCAAGCCCGGTTCTATCAGTGGCTGACTAGAGACGCTGTGTTCGCTGACTCGAGACACTGGCGATGCCGCATTTGCCTCCGGTTCGATTTTAACCCCCTCTGCAATATGGTAAAAGGTGTCCAAGTGAAGGACTAACTCTAATGAATCAACTATAGCATCAGCATCAATAGCTCAGACCCTAAACTCGGAGGCCATCGTGGCCATTTTGGTTGCAAGTGTGCGGTTTGGTTTTTTCAATTGACTCAAATTACGGTAACTTTTCGACACCTTTCCAACACAGGCAGAGAGGGTCAAAGTCGAAGAATAAACTAACAGATACAGGATGCAAGAGACCCAAACCACACAGTTAGCAACCAGTTAGGCCCAAGGTTAACAGACAAGAGCATATGAACTATATATACACGTATGCATAGAGAAGGCATGAGAATAATAAAAGCAACCATACCCAAACCCAAAAACCGGAGTAACGGGTAGACGGGGTTGTTGAACGAGTAATACGATCCACGAGACATGTCGTCTTGCGCGATGTCCTTAACAACTCCGACACCAGAGCTCGGTTGACGAAAAGTATGTACCAAGCAAATGCTCTAAGATTTTCTTTCCCGAGCAATCAACACGCTAATGAAGGATCACAGCTCGGTTTGTCGGGTATTTATAATCTAGATAGCTCGCAACGGGCTCGTGAACTCTGTATAAATGCCGTTGTCATGACGATGAGCACAAATATTCCTGTGAGTGCCTGCATTAAATTATTTACTTCAACTATTGATATTGGATCAAAATTCTAAATCTGCTGCAGCGCAGACGAATCAAGCATCAAAAATAAGTGTCTCCATGAGTAGGAAAAGCAATAATATGAAATATCGCCTGATGACAGGAAGGTAGTGTGATGAGTATCTCAGAGAAGAGGAATGACAGTATGAGCGAGTGCTAGCAGGTGCAATGTGTCAGAGCGAAATCTCACCAGTAAGCTCAAGGTTGGCATTTTTGAGTTTTGTGTTGTCCGTTTGAAAAGCTCGATTCTTCTCGAGCAGGAGTGTTTCAAGAGACTTTGCCTTGTCCGATTCTACTTCTCTGGCTTCCGTATTTGAGAACTCTAGAGATTTTAGGATTCTGCAATAAAAATCTGGACCATGACAAGGAGATCTACAAAGTGTTTGTAAAATGCTAGTAAAGAGGTAACACGGAATTTGTTTTACAGATGTACTGGAATTAGTAATAAACTAGTACTATGCAATAAGAAAACCCTCAAACAACAAAGACATGGTTAACAATCATATTTGAGAAAACCATGGATTATCAGTTTAAGCGATGATTACAATCAGAAGGTCCAGTCAATAGCAACAATAAATATGCAGCCACTCAGCGTGGAAACTGCAACAGAAAAAGTGGCTATTTCTACAACCAACAGTTACCAAACAAAACAAGTTAGTTGTAAATTTCAAAGTGGAATTTGAAACGGTAAAAATTAATTTTGAGGAGTCACTCAAAATATACAATTTTTAGCAATGATCAATAAATCGCATTTTATTTTCCACGCTAGGTGGTCACCGAGCAAGTGCAAAATGCGAGCATCACCCCGCAGCTATGGCATAAAAAATTTGTCAAAAAGCGTATCACAGCAACCTTTTAGATTTATTTGTTGACTTTTGGGTATCAAATAAATACATATGCATTCCAAGTCCTTTTACATTCAGCTTCAATCTTTTTACTGTTGTTTAAAGACTAATTTTGTATCATACCTATAATATTGTTATAATAGCAGCATGGCTGATCAATTTAAAATACAGCAAAAACTTGACATACAATACCTCCACATATGAATTCTTTAGCAAACAACATCAAAACTGAAAAAGTTTTTGTTTACACTCGTAAAATAATTTCCAACATAAGACCGCAAATTTCTCAAAGCTTTTCAAATTTGTAACAAGCAAAAAAGTTGATAAAAACTAAACACTCAAATCATAAAAATACATTTAAAAAAGTTTATTTCAACTACATGTATAGTTTAAATTATGCTGTGGGTTTTTGTTACTAATTCTATGACGAAATTTACACTTCCAACCCCTTGTCTCTAAGGTGATATAACAATAAAAACCTTTTTAACGATTACTATTTTTATGCAGTTGTAATGGTTTTACATAATTTTACATAATGCATTTGTTTTATTAATGTTACATGTAATTACTTGAAGTATTTATTGTTGTTTCGAGGCTTCGGAATGAATTGACCAAAATATAATGCATTCTTACTATAATTTTTCCAACCTTTGATGGTTTTAACACACAAAAAATAGCAAAACAGTTTGACTAGGGTTTGTCTGTACACAGCACTGGGTTAATAATGTAACATAGTTTATATCAATAATATTAGCTGAATATTTTTGACATTTGAAAAACCAAATCAATGTAAGTCTCTTTGTCACGGACAACAACATGGCGCAGGTTATTCAACTAGGAAACCAAACAGCAAACGATTTTTTGGCTTGAAAGGCCCTAGAATGAAAAAAACAGAATTCAAGTCCTTGGCTTAATCTAACGTTTGAGAATACATACTGCAGGGTAATCTCATGCCTCCTATCGTAATATTGCCAGCTGCTCAACACACAAAAGACGTATTTTATGCAGGCCAACTTTCTGTCACCACGTATCAACCATCAAATGACCTGAAGCCAAGGTCGAGTGACAGCCCGCAACGAGAAATTAAAACTGTGAGTTCTACATGGGTGTGCGGAAAAGATTGGATAGCATGTTATAATTTACCAAAAAAGGTCAGCACTACTGATTGAAAGACTAGATGTCTCAGTTTGGTGAGATTATTATCCTGTCTCCAACCTTAACACCAATGATGATGTTAAGATACCATCACAAACGCTCATTATTTTAACCACAATCCATATTTTATTTTCATTTCAAAACCAATATCATGACAAGAATTGGATTTGAAGTTTTAAAAGTCCACGGAAGAACTGGTGCCACACGGTGGCACAGATTATCGGATTTAAAAATGGTTTAAAACCAACGACGTCGCGCTGGGAATGACCCGGCGGGGACGCCCTGTGACATATATAAATAGACCTACTGAAGCTCCTTCTGTAACTCTTCATAGTCCGATTGATCAGAGAGGGTTTTCGTTAGCGAATTCACTTTCTGCTCCCGCTTCGCCAGCTCATCTTCCAATCTTGAGATGCGTGAGTTAGAGTCAGCTTGTTGTTTAGCTGCCGAAGTCTGCAACTTTTGAATCTCCTCGACCAGCTGCGCAACCTGGACAGACCAACCATAAGTTATTACCCAGTTGCAGAACCAATCCAAGATGAAACTATTACTGTAAATACATGACCAGCTCAAGAGTGAACCACTGAGCACAGCAAAATTTTTGGGCACTAAATGTGAGAAAAGAGAAATGGTGCGCAATACTGCTCTTTAGTGTGTGAGACAGATTTGTCAACCACCTGTCATTTCCAGTCACAACTGTGATCCGAAAACTGAATAGTTGGTAGCGAAAAAGTTAGTACAGACATCGATACTAAATTATTACGATAGACAGCAGATTAGCTACATCGACAAGCTATGACGAACAGTAACAACGGTCAAAGCTCAATAAACTTTAGATGGCTCGCCAGAAATATATCTGAAGCTTGTGCTTTTGTAAGATTTTTCTAATGACTGGTTCTCAACCATGAATCTACTAGATGGTATAGCCTCGAGCGCACCTAGTAAAATTGATGTATGTCAACTGATGAGCAGAGCAGTTAGCGATTGACTATAAAATGCCAAAGCACATTCCAAGCAAAATTTAAGAGCTCTAGAAAGGGAAGAAATGATCGATATGGCTGATCCTTTGTGACTGAAAGAAGCACACATCTGGCGCTAAAACTCATAAATAGTGACAAAGACCATCGATTGGACGAGTGAGAAAGATAAACACAGGTGGAGTAAACAGCCATTGTCTGGACATCGTCCCTCCAATCAATGAATAGATGCCAGATCAATAGTGACGCTCATCCCATAACGGACGCAATTAATTCTCACAAAGGGAAAGCAGTATCATCAGTGTGTTATCAATAACAATCGATAGAGAGGTAACAGCGCCCTGCCTGACTGCACTCACTAACCAGGAGATTAAAAATATTTAGCAAGCAAAAAATTATCCTGTTTAAAACATGCGATTATCTCACGAAAATCAAAGTTTATAAGCCTCTTGAAATTACGCGACGAAGTTATTTCTTCCACAATTTTCAAATGTTTATGTGTTCCATCGCATTAGAGGCAATTTAGCATCACCAATCAATCAAATCACGCAAACCACTTCACAGACACAGAAAAATATATTTCTAACCGCTAAAATGTAGAAGAAGACAGATTCCTTGGACAGGATTTAAGCATATCGGCAGACAGGGTCCAAGGAGGTACGAAAATAGCTTATTAGTTTCAACTCTAAATGTCTTCGATGCTCTCTGAAGGCCAGTTGATACATAACTAAATGCTAGTATCAGCCTTAAGACTTGTAACAACTGCTCTGCACACCGAAGACGTAAAATGTGACCCGAATGTTTTTGTTATTAACACATGAAAATCATGTAAAAGAGAAAATATAAAATTTTCCATTTATATAACAATGGAAATTTTTACTTTAAACTTTAAAACAGCTCACTTTAAAATTATAAATCGAATCAAATCTTCCAGCATGTTCCATATTTCATGTAAAAACACACTTGCCAATCGAGGCAGACAAACCCCACTCATCCTAAATTCGCTTGGTATTTCTCCAATGTACCTTAGTACTGTCGTATCCAAACTAGAAACTAGTTTTTAATAGGTCTAATACCAACAGTTTACAGTCTTTACAGATAAGATCAATCGAAAGCGATAACTTCACCTAAACTAAAGGAAAACAATTGCTATGACCCCATATTCTAAAGGTACATGCACTAAACTAATTACAGCAACATTATGCGTGGTCTCAGTGCAGCAAAAACTAAACGTGAAATCAACTTACAATGGTTGTTAAATATTTAATGTAATTGTTTACAGAATATTATTAATGCTATTAGATCAGGCACTCAAACAGATCAGAAGGGTTCTTTAGGGTGACTTACAAATCTAGAGTATACTCCTACCCCGACGCTCGCATGAATAAGAAACCCTGAGCACTAAATCGCTCGTTTAAAAAATGTAGTTTTTAATATACAAGCCTAGTATTAATGCTCCATGTGTTACAAGTTGACTGCATTGTCTATGCAAACACAGAACAAAGTATAAAGATATTATTAAATACTTTAGTGTTACTGAATTTAAAAAATCGCTCCTGATTGCTTTCTTCCAATTAGGAATATCAGTGACAGAAATGAAACATTAAAGATTTATTAGCAAAATCTATTAGCAATTGGTTTATAATTAGAATAGAACATACATTTTATTACGCAAGAATATATTGTACGAAATTAGTCAAAGGATTACATTTTCTATGCTCGAGTATAAGCGGACAACAGCTCTGTGCAATGGATGAGACAACTAATAATGTCTTCTTTTGTACCAATTATAATTGTAGGTCTCCACAGTGGCGTAATTCACAAAACAATTTATTTTTAAAATGATTACACAACATATAATATTTATCATATTTTGTTTACTACTTAATTTATTTAAGATTCATGTAATTTAATTTATTCATCAGTCAATCTTCAACATGATTATTCAAAAAGCAGGAGTAAATTTGCGTCGTCAAGAGAGGAACCAGGAACTGAAACCCAATCACAAAGGTGTAAATGACATCAGATTCTGAGCTCTTGAGTCATGGCCGATATCTACTCCTGAGTGCACTCATTCTACTGGTTTGGTTACATTGAAAATCAGACTGACTGATTGATAGCCCCACTATATAAATTCAGTGGGAGTGTCACGTAAATGTTGCGAGTTACAACTTACTGGACATGAACTAACTGCAATACGATAAGCTAACCCAGAAATATAACACGGATTGAGGCTGAAAGAACTCTTTTTCAACTACAAAGAAAAATGAAAGCTTTTTGATACTTTGTCTCCTTTTTTATATTTGTTATTCTTGAGAAGCACCGTGTCCCAAACTGCTCTCATATGTCACTCAATAAAACACAAACAACATGTCTAGAAGGCGTGTTACTAATCACTACCAATTGTTATTCTTAGCATTACAAACTATTGTGCGTCGAGGAAGATACCTTAATTAGCCATTTCCTATTAGAAGCAGACCAGAATTAAAGCATTAACACATCATTTTACGATATAACAGACTTTTAAATTACAAAATATTGTCACATAGACAAAGCTATTTATAGAAAAAACTTTAACACAAGAGAAGACAACTCTTTAGAATATAATCTCAAATGGTACATCTGACACATCTATGACAGCAGAAGCTGACAGTTCATCTATTCCTAAGATTAGTTCAGATGCATCTATAGAAACCCACCTATTATCATTATTATTTAATCAGGTTACGGAGTCAAGTTACACAACACTAAACAGAAAATACCGACACGAAACATTGATAACAAGTAGATGAAGCTCTCTGTTCGACTGCACAAAACATACTACCCTCAAGCTACCCACGCGAGTTTATTACACAAGGTAAAGAACACATTTTTATACCTTTTCAATGTAAACTTTTTACAGCTTTGAATGTTGTAAAAGTTTTCAAAATAGTAGCATTTACGTAAATCTGAGAGATATCAACTGAATGCAACCGTGACTGGACATGACTAAGTCCATCTCCTATGTATGACTATTTTAGTGTTGTATGCCTATAGTTCATGCATCTATAGACAAGTTCCAGCAAGTGTGTGCAAGTACAGGTATCTATAAATTGAAGCCCGAGGACGATGAAAAAGTAAAGAAAAAGGGCATTATATAATTTAGTGGAGCTCTTTGGCACTTCAAGCAGACTAATACCAAGCCATCACATTAATATGATAATTTGTAATGTCTGCAAGCGAATGACAGCACCACCAACTGAAAAGTCAAATCATAAGTGGTAGGAGCAAGCTTAACATAAGCATGTTTCACTTTTGGCACAGGCAGAAACACCAATGAAATGACAAAACAAACATGACTGTTCCCAACAATTCAGTAGGATATTTTCAAGCATCATACTGCTCAGTAATTTACCTCCTTCTCTTTAGCAGTTAATTCCAGTTCAAGATTTGACCTCTTCATCTGGTCAATAGCCATATCGAGCTCTTGATTACTGGTATCTTTTTGCTGAAGAGATGCTTGTAACTTTGTCAGCTGTTCCCTCAGACTCTCAACCTGTCGTTCAGCCAAGTTTGCCCTCTACACAGACATAGACAAAACAATATTATATTATCTGTAAGAAGTTCACAACTGCCCAGAGAAAATAACAGAAATCCTTCCGAACGCGCACACTTTCCCTCGCTACTCATGTCAATCGACTCTTTGTTATTCATCTATAGCTTTCCCTAATTTAGATTGATTTTTCCAACAAATGCAAGAGTTGACAAAGCAGCCACCTGCTAGGCGTGTTGAGGGTAGCGTAATGTGATGTCACGAAGTCTGTTCGACTAAGCTTTCTTTGTTTGCCACCCTGACTAGGTATCGTACCGGATTATTGATAGATATAGGCTTTGTTATTGATTTCTCTCTTCAAGTGGATGTTTAATGCTCTCGCCATTATGGCCGTACTCATAGTATTGATTCGCATTTCCCTAATGCTATAATGGAGCAACAAGGGCAGCTAATCGTTCATGGATGTATAGAGTATGCATATTAGAGATAGGCATTTCATTCCTACGATCGATAGAGTTATATTTGCCACGGAGGCACCTAGACGCATGGCAAGAATCGTTATAGAACATCGAATTATGTGTATCGGTTGGATGAACTTGCGTAGAGCCTAAAAGTCAGCCAGAATATATTCAATAACGAACATAGCAGTAAGATGCTAAAGCAGCAATCACCTGTGTGACTTGTGATACACAGACATGGATATCTTTAAGGTAAATTCTAATGATGCATACCTCATTGGCCCTCTCCACGTCAGCTATGAGCAGCTCCATCTCATCTGCCCTAGAGACACAACATTAATGTATAGGAAGGTTCTTATGGAGAAGTGTAACAATCGATACACAAACATTCTACCATTGTCTGTCCAATTCGGAATGCATAGTATCAATGAGGTTCCACGCAATGAGTGATTTGGTTCAAATTTCTGAAATAGCCAGCGATAGCATTGATCGTTTTGCAAAAAATGTATGAAGTTGAGTTGGCTAAACAAATAATTAGGTCAACAGTTGAGAATTGTTACTAGATACAGTGTACAGCTAATCAAACAGTAAGTATTAATAATAATAATAATACTCACTTGGCAGCAGCTGCCTGCTCATGTTTTGACTTGACTTCAAACAGCTCAGAGTGAGAAGTTTCCAGCGCTGGAGGAAAGATAAAAAGCAACTCTATTAGATACACAAATAATTGCTGGAATGCGCATTTTTGAAACTGATATCTCGTCAGAGGAGATTAGGTTTCCCAGAATCAGCGGAGTGTTATTAATAATTACACAAAGCAGAGGATCTTACGAGGAGGGCCGAGCAAATACAACAACAATAGCTAGACAATGGAAAGATGATAAGCCAGGCCTGATTAGCGTCTATCGAGCATCAAAGATTCTCTTAAATTGGGTCAGTCTCGCTCCCCTTGGCCCGACTAGCCAAGAAACGAGGTCCCTATATCTCCCGCCTGACAACAACACGCCTCTCAACATGCTCTTGTGTTTGTTATTATGCTTTATCGCTGCAAATCTTTATCCAATACTGAAAGACAATAGAAACGAAGAGCAAGCCTCGGATATCGAATGATCAACATACATTTCGCTAAACAAAAGACCTGATACCCTATTGTCGAGAGGCTTTCTCATCTATTGCGTGTAAACAAGCCAAGCGTCATCTTTGAGCCTGGCAGCTTCGTATGACCGACAGACACCAAACCTATTGATTACAAGGAGCACTCGACACTTCAATTATATGCGTTATTAAACACAGGTCTATTATAGTACGCGGGCTGCACCCAATACTGCCGTCCCTGTGTGATTCACCAGTCTATAATCAGTATCTAGTGCAGTCAATCACCCTTAATCAACTGCTAAACAGTTGGTAAAGCACGACCTCAACAAAAAAACTCCAAATCAAGCCTCAGCGGCCGAGGAAGGAAGAAGTTGAAGAGCAATAGCTTAAACATACATGACTGTCATCAATACACGGAGTAGACCTTATTTGAATTGCAATTATCTTTCTGTTTACTATACTAATTGTTCTATTGAAGCCTGCCAACAATGATGGCCCGCTATTGATTGCCGCTAGTCAGAAAGGAAGAGCAGTGGCTGTGATGCTTGTAATATGTGTCACTATTGATTGCAACTACTCGTACACTAAAATCAATCCACCAACAAGTCAATCACGAGCTCTCTCCTCGGCAACTCTATTATTTGAGCAGGAGACGGTAGTGCCAACAGATAGCCAGTCGGTCTATAATCATTTTCACTAAATATTGATGTTAGGAAAACGGGACAGCATACAGGCAGCCTTGTAACATTGTTATAATAACAAGCAGCTATGGCGAGGAAGACGTTTGTTTTTGCTAAACTAAACTAGGTGAGCGATGCATAAAAGCGCGGAATTACAAAAATTGGCAATTGTATGTCATGAAGCCTTAGTTCTTCCGTCTACCAGTCCTCTTAGTAAAACAAATGTTCTGCTGCCAACATAAACTATTGTAAAAATCCTCTCTGATAGACCAATCAGCCTATTACACCTGTGAGTCATTCACACTTTGCACTCCAGCAATTTTAATGGGTAGCACTCAGGCATGTATACAAGAGTATTTCATTCTGCGTCGAGACAGTGTCATATCGATAGAAATTAAAAACATTGGATTGTATAGCGCAATGTTCTCCTTGACCAGTTGGCAAGGTAATTGTTACATTTTTTTTACTGATCTGTAGGCCTAAAGCATACTTGCACTTTGTAAACATTCCATAGTCAAAAGTCTAGCAATGAATATAATTCACTGCAAGACCGGCTTCATCATGTAATACCATCATACGTTGAATTAAATATTCCCATAATAATGCACTGTAATCCACACAATCTGTTCCACAATCCTGGTGATATGCATAGAAATAAAACAAATACTTTACAGGAAGTTGTAGATGGAAATGTAAATAATACATTAAATAATATATAAGAATATAATAAACGAATAATCAAAAAAAAATGTTTTCGTTTCTTTCTCGAAGAGGGAAGCAAACAGAAGCATAGCCTGGGAGGTAACAGAGAAACACAACATAGCTTTAACTTACACAAGTTTAAAGGTCACTAGGTCAAGTTTACACTAACTTTACTTATTCATTTCTTATGGTTATTTTCAATTTAAAAAACTGCAATAACTTTGGAAAAGTTCCAAAGTTATACATTAAAAATCTCTTTGAGACTACAATATTAGTCCAAACTTTAAAATCTAAGCCAGCAGAATTTCGACTAGACAATGAATATTTGTTATCTAGTGTCCGTGACCAACACTAGGCCAATCTTCTGAACAACCGGCCATGCTAGAAGGTATAATGTACGATATCTGTCTGTCTACCCATGGAACATCACAAGATCAACTATTCTAATCAGCTTCGTGATGCTTTATTCTAAGCATTGATAGACAGCAAATTAATAGACGGTTTCAACAATGTCGGTGGCATTGATGGCAAAATTTCAAAAATATGCTTTTATATTTTTCGTTTTCTATTTTACCATTTACCTAAAATTTTAGCCCTAAATATATTTGTTGCGAGTTACAGCTACTATCTGGCAAGTCGAATTAATGTTTTAAAGTTGATTTTCTGTCACGTGCAAAAATTTTTTAACGAGGTCAATTTCTGAAATTTTATTGTAACAGTTCTGTTCAGTATTTCTATTTTAATCAACCCTGATGGAGCAACATTAGCCGATGGCTGCATTTCGCAAATCTTCTGACGGCGCCACCCACCTGTGAAACGAATCTACGTTATGGACGCTGGCTCGCGGATGATAGTTGCAGAAAAACTTGTCTGTTAAGATGACCACAACAGCGACAAATTGTATACATAAACACTAACTACATTGAAAAATGTTTCATACCTACTCTACTGCAAAGGATAAATAAAGCCGCTAACTAGCTCAACTATACACATCTATGAAACAAATTCCTAGCGTTTCATTTTAAGCATGATCCGAGACTACCAACCTGTCCGTAAACTGTTCATTTCCTGTTCTGCCTGTCCCAACTTTTTAGCAAAACTCAGTTGAGTCTCATGCAGTTGCTTTTCCTTCTCTTGGTACTGCCTGTTCAGTTCTCTTTCTTGCCCAGCCGATCTCGTCTATTCAAACCATCACAACAATACAATTACTTGGCAGCTCACACATCTCAATCGTACCGCTCAACTGTCTTGACTGTCATGACGATATTTTGGCTACACTTCTTATTATTGAATCAGCGTACTCTCACCGGATCGGTTTATCATTTCGGCTATTGTCTACCTAGACAGTAATGACAGGTCTAAAATAGGGCACCCAGCGGGCCCGTGAAATATGTAAGCAAGGAGTAAGCTTTTAGCAATACTTGATTATGATCAAATTAACTGCATGGGGGACTGGGAATAAACAGAGAGATAATATTACACATCCTGGTATGTCCTGAGTGGTGATAAAATCCAAGCCTGTAATAGCTGCTCAATCTCCAGAAGGATTAATAAACAAACAGCCAATTGACTGGCGTCTTGGTTAACATCCACCCTCAACAGACCAGACCTGTCCCATTTCCACGGATGGTAACTTAAAAACAATTCCTTGACCTTAGCTTTTATAAAATTAATATCTGCATATGATTGTCAGCTTGCATCAACATATTCAATAATCATCGATCACACAATCGCTTAGTAAGGCTGTAGGTAATACCAACCTGTACTTCATTCTCTATCTTGTTTTCATAGTCCTTGATTTTATCCTTTAGCTGTTTTATTGTAACTTCTGAAACACCGTGAATCTTACTGAATTAGTTAGTATGAACAATTATTCTTCAACAGTTCAGGGGGCTGACAATATTGACAATGTAAATAACTCAAAGAGTACAACTGACTTGGAAGGCAATCAATCAATGATAATACGCTTGATATACATGTGACAGTATCAAAATAGCTCAATGTTGTCTCCTACCATAGAGATGTTAGACTAAATTTCACAGTTTTTGTAGGCTGGCTGCGGTGGCTCCGACTGAAGCAGCCTTATTAACCAGCACCGAGAGCAAACAAAATAAATAGACAGGCTCTATCAACAACATCTATTGTACAACAGATAGATGACACCTAGCAATCTAGCTATCAATTGTTTTGACTTGGCTCTCTACCAATGCCAGTCACTGTATGAACTCACTTCAAAGCAAAATCAGGTCTCCAACTTTTACTAAGGCAATAACTGTCTGGAGTATTACTACCAGATTCGTCATATACAATCTCGGCTTGCGTTTCTATAGAAACCTTAATATGAGAATGTTTGCCAAAGTCAAATTGTCTACACTACCATAAAATGTTCATTTAGCACATATTTGAGCGAGGCATTTGAAGGTCGTGTTGGTACCACCTTGTTATTCTAACAAATGATAATTCAAATATTAACTAAATTCTTTGACTTTTTATTATATTAAAACACTCAAAAGATGTTGTCTACATACAGACGACTTAAAAAAGTTACATTTGAAGGAAACGCGTTTCCATGAACGAATTATATTTGAAAACCTTTAATAGTTCTAAAAAACCAGCTAAGGAAAACAAGCTGTATGTCAGCTCATGGAAACCTGGTAGAACTCAGCACATGGAGCCAAAGGTACAACCCAGCTCATAGAAACATGGTGTATGTCAGCTCATGGAAATGTGGTACAACTCAGCACATGGAGCCAAAGGTACAACTCAGCTCATAAAAACATGGTGTATGTCAGCTCATGGAAACATTGTACAACTCAGCACATGGAGCCAAAGGTACAACTCAGCTCATAGAAACATGGTGTATGTCAGCTCATGGAAACGTGGTACAACTCAGCACATGGAGCCAAAGGTACATCTCAGCTCATAGAAACATGGTGTATGTCAGCTCATGGAAACGTGGTACAACTCAGCACATGGAGCCAAAGGTACATCTCAGCTCATAGAAATATGGTGTATGCCAGCTCATGGAAACAGGGTAAATCTAAGCTAATAGAAACACGGTATATCTCAGCGAATAAAATTAGCTGCCTTACAGAAAGAAACAAGCAACATATAAAGTAACGCAGTGAAATAACCAATGGTTAACTATTCAAAAATTCTAGTTTAGGGGACGGAAGGCTGTACATACCTTGACTCTTCACCTCCGCAAATTCGCTGTTGTACTCGGCTAGGGTTTCCCTAAGCTTCCCATTCTCTATTTCTATATCCGAGAGTCTGGTTGCCGATTTCTGGTGTGTCAAGGCCTGGTCAAGCGCTGGCAGCGGATCTGCCAAACGTTTAAACAAAGCAAAAGCTTATCTTCAAGGTTTGATAATGACTGAAAGAAAAAGCCAGCTGCTATCTGCTAAAGAAATTCTCATCGATTGTTGCGCGCTGTATTGACGTGATTGGGAAAGAGAGGGTAACAATGGCCGAGTAGAGCTTGAGAGATGTGCCTGAGAGCGTAGGTGAAAGGTTGATGACGAACGAATAGATTCTGGACTCAATCAATGCTGTACGATTGAAAGGTTGAGTCAGACAAAGGCCTCGTTGATAAGTCAGTGCAACAAAGCATCACAACAAACGGCTATTATTTTCTATGAGTGTACAATTTGAACGCCATCAAGTGTTTATATATAACAGATGTCGGCCACCTAGAGCATTCATAACTAGCCATAACCAAAATCTGTTTCAGCCACCTTACCTGGTACGTCAATTAGTCGCTTATATATGGAGAGGAATGCTGCCTCCGCTGCCTTGCTTCTCTTCGACAATGAGTCTATCTCCACTTGAAAACTTTTCAGCAATGGAGACACTTGCTTCCGTACATCCTTTTAAAAATGTAAGCACAGTTTCAACGCAAAAAGAGACGCAATGGCAGATGCGAGCATGTTATGGGCAAAATAGGCGCCCGTAATCAAGCAAGCAAACGATGAAATGCGCTAATCAATAGTATGGACGCTGAGGTTGGAGGCAGTAACGAGCTCAAATGTATGGATTATAGCGAAGCTGATTTTACAAATACTCGTCTAGCGGATCAATAAAAAGCTATAAAATCATAATTAACAAGCACAACAGGCTTTCTTGCTGAAGCTAGGGAGCAAATCAAACACTATTTCAATCACAGTATTGATTGTTCATCTTCTAACTAGCGGACGGACAGTGGAGTCAGAGACGAGTGGAGTTAGAGACGAGCGCTGAAGCTGAGATAAACAAGCGTGGCCTACCTCAGCCGTGACTTTCTTAAATTCTCTACTTTGCTCAACTAATCTTTTCCTCGAATTGTCACTCTCGTCCTGTCTCGCTGCCAAGTCATTCGCTGTCACGTCCAACTCTTTCTGCAAACAACAGGCAGGCGCATGTGACGACTGACTATAGAAAGAGACAAAAGTAAAGTGATGACATAATCATTGTATGAATAACAAACATCAGCCTTGATACCAATATGCCAATATTATTCGACAGGATGATTGGAGCCATCAGAGACAGCCAAGTGAGGCTAGTTGGTGGTTTGGCTCACAATAATAATAGGATGTGAGGAGAGACTGCCAGGGCTAATGAAAGCAGATAGGCACTAATTGAATGATTTATTAGAGAGGGGTTAGAAGTATTGGGCTGAATATTTATGTTTGACTGGAACAATGGCCCTCCCCCCAGCTCATCTTACACGACTCTGTCGTTGCCGCTGTTGCCACTACTGCTAATTATACAAAACAACATCCAATGACATCCTGACGGGCTTATTGAATGCTTCCCATGTAGAAAACCGCAGGTTCACATGAAATCAATATCTGATAAAGCATTCGGTTGCAGTGGAATAAGACAGTCTCAACTCGTGTCACCTTACCAAATAAACATAGACTACAGAATACGCGAGATAATCTCTCTGGCGAAACAATGAAGCATTCAAGAATAACTTTCACATGTGTGTGAGATGCCAAATGAAGAGTAACTTTTATATATAGCAAGTTAATAAGGTGAAAAGCACTGCAGTCGTATATTGTAATTTGGCTCAGATTTCAACTTCAAATCGATGTGGAAAAAAAATGAACATCACACGATAACTGCGTGGGCATGTTTCCAAGAATAAATAGTACCTGTTTGTCACCAGTTCCTAAGATAATGAAAAAGATAACATCAATCATACCATATGATAACATGCATCAATCATACCATATGATAACATGCATCAACCATACCATATGATAACATGCATCAAGGATAAGGAAAAATAACACATCAAATCATTTAAAATTCCATTTAAATTTACGTAGTACTCAACAGAATTTCAAAATTACTGTGTTGATATACGCAATACAAGTATCTCATATACAACCTACTAAACAGACAACAAGTCTGAAATTTGTGCTTGACACCTCTATACCATCAAGTCAGCAATGAATGGGTGAGATATTCATGAAATCATTACTATCTAATCTATACTATTATTATTATTACAGTTTACAGAGGAGATAACACAAAAACTGAAATAAAAACTACAGCCTTTAATAAAAACTCAATTGTATGATCCCATAAATTCTAATGGATATTATGCCACCATATCCAATTTTGTCATGCGCATTCAAAAAGATTACCAATAGCTTACAGACCATTATACTGAAATAAAACTGCAAGAGTTTAAATACAGAACTTCCTAGGCATTCAACTACTGGCAAAAATATATCATGATATGCTTAACCTACCATCATGAAAAGCTACTATCAACAAATGCCAACGATGTCACTATACAAAGAAACTAATACAAGCAACTGTTAAATGTATGAATGAAATACATTTCATCCACAAAACTATATTTTATGATTAATGCATTGAAGAATTTACATAGGCAGACACTTGAAAGCAAAAACAATGAATGAATCAATAGTATTCAATAGCAAAGCATAAGAAAAACTATAATCCAGCAAATGTAAAACATACATTTGTGAACTATACTCCAGGAGATAGGAATTTTTTCTGTTTCTCACGTTTGATGTGAGGGTACAGCAAAGTACAAAAAAATCTTCAAATTATCTCTGTACGTATCATATATCAAGACTTCAATCTCAAAAAGTATAAGAGTTGTTTGTGAGTAGGGAGTGAGTAGCTGCTCGATATTAGGTTATTACCTAGTAACTAAATGTTGATGAGTCGTAAGTTTTATTTTCTGCCGATATGTCATACCAATCATTGCCAAAAATCATGTTCAACAAAGATAATCGCTAAATATTGCTTCACCCTAATAGTAATAGCTCAACACCTCCAGTACCTTGCAACAGTCTTAAACCAAAGATAATGTGAAAACACACTTCATTTGTATAATGAATAAACACAAAATCAATGCAAATTCAATTGGAATCTAATAACATCCTTAAAAAAAATAATTGTCCATAAAATCTAGAATACAGCAAACCTTTGAATTGACAACGTGTTATAAAAAGTTGATACTTATCGGGGCACGGTACATAACGCTGAAGGAATGAGTAATGCACGATATTTATGAATAACGTTAAAAAGAACATATTCAAAGTTCCTCAACGACTTTTCAACATGTATATCCCATAATTATAATATCAAACACCGATGAAGTTTTACCTGCAATCCTATCAAGTTGAAAGACTTCCAATACTGAAAATGCGACTGCAGATCCGCAGCCATTTTCAGACAATGCTGAAGGAAAGAAGTGGAGTGTCACGTGATGCCTATAGGCGTGGTTCACGTGTTCGTGTTTACGTTTTTTTTATAACCGGCGTATGTGAAATCCTTTTAGGCGTACTGCATAACGAAAAACTTCTAATAAAATATTAAAGTCTAAGTTAACATGGCCGCCCCCATGTCTAGCAATCTTTCTTTTCGCAGTAACTTCTTTGCCGAGTTTAAAAAGTCACAATGTACAAAACAATTATCTACAGAATGCATTTTAACTGTATTCAATGGAATAATGTTAGTGTGGGATAATTTAGAATTTGTATTTAGAGTTTGTAAAGTTACAAAATCGTCACCAAAAAAGGAATCTTTTGAAACGCAGGTATAGTATATCAAGGAGCAGTTTTGCATTACATTTGCTTATCATTTGTTATATGAACTATTATTGTATTATTGCGTTTGTTGTTTTATTGGTTCGTTTTCATTATACAGGAAGAACTTTCATTATAGGATGTAGGTGATATTTCTTAATTTTCTTCTGTTAACTGTTACAAAAAACTACTGCATGTATTTTTTTATTCGGAATCGTCCTAATTAAGTACGAGAGCCTGTTATATGCAAACAAACTGTTTTTTCACGTTTCAAGCGTTTGGCTAAAATAATTTCGATAGTATTAATTACAGTTTCTGTACTTTTCAAATGGTAGGTCAGTAGATCTCAGTTTACCTGATGAAAAAGAAATTGGGATATTTCGAGTTGGTGAGTTTTTGAATTGAGCAATCTTATCATTTTGACTCTTACACTTATCTGTACTTGATGTTTAATGATTAAAGAATTAGTTTTGTAAGAATTAAGGTGAACTTGTTAGATATTTTGCTTGTGACACTCCTTTTTCGTCAGCTTGCTCAATAATTAAATATGACTAACCTCATTGCAAAAATGATTTTGAGTTAACTATATAAGATTTTTCGATCGTGTACCTTATTAATAGAGGTTTTATTAGTAGAGGTTGATAATTTGTAAAATATTACGTGGAACTTCTGCTCCATAGTTATTGCAACAATGAGGTTTACTTAAAAATTCCTGTTTCGCCCAAGCAATTGATCGTACCTGAGCATTTATGCACAAGATTAAGTTAACTTTAAAGACTTTAGCGCACAAGATTTAAAAACTTTCATTTGACAAAGTAATCATAGATGCAGGAAATACACTCATAGGATGTTACCAATGTTTCCGCTGCCGTACAACTATGAAGACATTGTGGCTATGGCTGCTTGTTGTTAATCACAGTTTTTTCACTTTCCGATAGGCTGTAGAGCACGCCTGAGCAAGTTGAGTTGGTCTGAAGTTTCTCATTTAAAGTTAGTTTGTTTACATATCAGTCACACATTGACTTATGATCAGCTTTACATACCAATTTTCTGACACAAGTTCAACCTAATATTTGAATCCATATCCGCGTTAGTTTTCTACTTCTACTTGCCATCCCTGAAGTTCCTGTAAACACTGCAGTTTTGTAAATAATTAAACTGTACACACTTCACATGGTTTGGTTATACAGTGTTCAAAAAGCATTAAATAGTTTTTTTTTGTTTATAATAGTCTTAAAATCAGACTAGTGAAAGAAGAAGTAATAGTGAAAAGGGGACAAGTTGCTTTTCTTAGAATTAAATGAAGAAACCATAAAAAAAACTTTAACAAAAATATTCACATTACTTATTTAACAAATCTATGATGCCATTTAGTATTTATCATGGAGAAGAATATATAACTGATGTGTAAAAAAAAGGCTAAACCAATTGAAGTGTAGATCTCCGATGTAGTGAATAGTAGTGAAATGTAAAAAGTTTTCAATATAACAACGAAAATATGCAAACAAGTTATGTTAATTTCATGTAGTCTAAGTACATTTATTGTCACCTCTATCTACTCACGGTCTGTCTCCCGTATTGCCAAGGTTACACCACTGTGCCTGTCTTTATAACGTAACCCTTTCAGGTCTGCTAATCTGTTATGTAATAATTGTTAGGCAGGCATTCCTGAGCAACAATCAAGCAAATTACCAATTTACACTAAATGTGCCCATTCTCATAGTAGGACTCAATTATGTTACAATACATGCTATAATTTTTGAGAAGCTTATAAAATTTCGGTTCTGATGGTACTTTCAAATTTGAGCTGTGTCCATTTTTCATCGATTCACAATTGTGTGAACATGGCATAATAGAAAATTTGTAAAAACTTTGAATTTACCCATGTAAAATATTGCTTATTTATTCACAGAAACACAAAATAAAGGTCTGAAAGATGTGATAATATAATATGGTAACATATATGCAATGTGAAATAGTTCAGTAGATCACTGGTTGCAACAGAAACAATGAGTTGTGATACAAATCATATTAGCTGCCATTACTAAACTATACTAATTTGCACAATGAAGCTTCATGAGATTCAGCAGTACTGTACTCCAAAAGTTGTCATAGGAACATATGAAAGTATTCCATCATGTTGATAGACCAGAATGTGTTTGTTTGATCAAGCCCATAAAAATTCTAGTTCTCATTGGCTGATCTATGGAAAATTCCATTTTGGTACATGCATGTTGATGAGTCCTAATACAGACTTTTAAGACCTTTAGTGTAACAATGGTGAGTCCTAATACAGACTTAAGGACCTGAAAGGGTTAATGGTGAAGCAACATTAAAAGCCTGTCTTTATTGATTGGTACTTTATTAGTTTAGCCTTTTACATTATTTCGGTTGGTATTAGTGCTATATGCCATTAACTGAAATACTCATCATTTCTTTTTTGAGCTTGGGAACAAGTTGAACAAAATACTGTGTATTTTGTTCCGACACACAACAGCTTCAACCTGCAAAGGCAATGTTGGGTGTCATCATGATGATATACAAACGTCTTATGTATTACCTAGCTGTTAACACAAATAGAATTACGTGTCGCTCTGTCAGTTTCACTAAAACGCATACACATCGGTGTCAGAACAGTTGCTTTGGTAGTGTTAGCGTCTTGTTATGATAACTTTTCATCTGCGAGAGCTGACATTACTTATTTTCTGCAGATCTATCGGATGCATTTACCGCTTGGCTTTGTCTTGTAGACGTTGGTGTGTTCCAATCCTCCCCTTTTTCCTATCACCTCAGTTTTGGTCAATGAGAGTGAGAGTCATGTTGCTCTCATCAGCAGCAAGGGTGTGGCTATCATGGAGCTGCCAACTCAGTATGGCTCAGATCATCTCTTTTTGGAGGGCAAAACGCGCATACTCTGCAAGTGAGTTGACATGTACAATGGACCCCTGAGCTACGGTGTCCTTGTCTTACGGTTTTTTCCTTACGACACAAAGTTTTTGCTTCGCGACACAATGTGAAACGCAAAGTTTTTCCAGCCTCTCGTTACGGCATTTTTCTCGCCATGCGACATCAACAAAAATGTCTTTCGAAACTCAAATTTGGCGGTCGGTGTGCTTCATACGTTGATGCATAAGATGCTGATATGCTTTTCACCAAAATCTCTCACACAACACCTAAAAGAGATACGATGCTCTCTCTCTCTCTCTCTCTCTCTCTGTTCAGCATTCTTCATGCTTCGTAAAGGCTTGATCTTGCATGAGTAAATCGATATCAAATCTATTTGGCATTTTAGTGTTTAACACAACATTTACTATAAACTTTACTTCATTATATATAACTTTATAACATTAGTTCCGTTAGCCATGGGTCCTAAGATTGATAATGACGTTAAAGGAAGAAGTACAAAAATCACGTGTGCATCATAATGTTACATTTTATTGCAGATCATAACCAGTAAATAGGTAACTATATAGGTACCTATATATATATATAGTTACATATTAAAAATTAGTAACAAAATAGTATATTAACCTTAGTAACTATATATAGTTACTAAGGTTAATATACTATTTTGTTACTAATATTTAATATGTGCAGTACGTATATACAATTTTTGGGGGTGTTTGCATTAGATAATTACAATAGGTTCTTATACGCCTCTATACAACATTTTTGCTTTACGATCCCAACACCAGCACGAATTAATGTCATATGGTGGCGTTCCACTGTTTTTGATTTTTTTGTGTTATTCCGATGTGCTGCTCATTTGTCAAGCAAAATTGTGTAAGGTTTAGTAATTGAATGTTGAATGAGGTTTAAGAATAGGAGGTGACATAAGTTGAACAGAGGAGAGTGGAGGTTGAATATTAGTTTAAGGTAGACATATGAGTGTGGTGGATGGATGTATGAATATAATGTATATGAGTGTATTAAAAGCTCGTTTTTGAGCTTTTAAGAGTATGTAATCACATTTCCACATATTTTGCACCTACAACACAACAGAGTAAAACATGGTGAACCTTTTGAAACTAAATAACTGTAACGTGAATTTTGTTGCAAGTCAACCTTTAAAGGTACAAGCATATGAGTGGGGTGGATGGATGTATGAATATAATGTATATGAGTGTATTAAAAGCTCGTTTTTGAGCTTTTAAGAGTATGTAATCACATTTCCACATATTTTGCACCTACAACACAACAGAGTAAAACATGGTGAACCTTTTGAAACTAAATAACTGTAACGTGAATTTTGTTGCAAGTCAACCTTTAAAGGTACAAGCATATGAGTGGGGTGGATGGATGTATGAATATAATGTATATGAGTGTGAGCGCCAAAAGCAGCCATTGCCAACTCTAACTGTATGGTATATCGATACATGAGTGCACGATATATTAATATAAGAGTCTACAGGATATGGGTATGTGAGTCCACTATATATGGATGGTATATGGGTATACTACTATCAGATGATAGGAGTGTTTGAATTGGGCATGACCATTGCCTACTGAAACATTAATGGCTGTTCTCTACAGGTCACTGTTGGTTGATGAACGTTACTTCTCTTGTCGAAGTAAGAAAAGCGTTTTGAAGGTCCTCTGGCACCCTGGTTCTCCCACCTCCTCTCATATATGCCTTCTCACTGTTGACAACAGCATCAGGTAGGTACAATAGTGGCTAGTTTTCCAACTTCCTCTAATATATGCCTTCGCTCTGTTGACAACAACTGTTGATTCTCTCACCTCCTCTCATATGTGCCTTCTCAATAATATGTGCCTTCTTAATAACAGAAACAAGTGGGTACCTTAGTTCTTCCTCCTCTTCTCATAAATGCCTGCTCTCTGTTGACAACAGCTGTAGGTACGTATCCCGGTCTTCACCTCCTTTCATATATACTTTTTCATTTTTGACAACAGCATCTGGTAGATACCCTGGTTTAGCCACTTGTGTAAAACAATCCGGTGGGTATCGTATAACCTTAATTTGAACGTCATGGCGCTCTATTTTGAACTTTTCCCCTGTAGTGGCAGTCAAATAGAGGCTGACGTATTTTTCAAATCGCTCATCAGAATTTTTGGGAGATGAATTTAATCCTTCTGAGGGCGCAGCGATGTCGCCTATATTTTGCACTCTCCTTCGGGCAGAGTGACATTAAACCTTTTAGTCACAAAAAATATGCTAACTTACCTCCAACTTGTCGTAGCTCTCAAAATAAATGCATTGGGAAACCAAGAAATATTTCCACCAGTTGATATCTATTGCTCGCAATAACCTACGATGATATTATAGCCTGTGCTCCGCCTTACAATTTGTTGTAGTTTTCAATTTTTTTTCTTTTCGAATTTGAAAACATAATTTTATTTTATGACTATATTTAACAATGTTGCATAAAAGGCTCATCGCACTCATTGATATGTTTGCTACAGTTTGCAGTCAAAACTGGCTTTTTACGTGCAATAGATATGGAGTTATGTGCGTCGATTCATTGTAAGCTGAGCTAAAATAGCCACAAGGAAGCTATCAAATAATATGCTTTAAATCTGCAAATGTATAAGTTTTATAATAATAATCTAACAAATGCTACAAGTATATATTCAAAAACGAGTGACATACAGAAACCATATTATAATACACACAGAAACAAAAATTAACAGTTTTGAAACAAAAATATTTGCACTGTTTGCTCGGTCAGTTGGGTTCTGATTGTTGCTTGTTGTCCTTCTGGCTATTTAATACCTTCCACAATGTCTTCTAACTTCAACTCTTCTTCTGCACTGCTCAACTAGTCAATATTAGAGTCCAAATTTTTTTTTAGCAGAACAAAACTTTCAATCGTTGCATTTCACACAAACGCAGCTTGTAAAAGTTTTGCTCATTTAGCACAACTTTTAGCCTAAAACTAGTCATTCATTGTAAATATAAACCGTTTTTCACATACGCCGAAATATCAAGACCGCGGCAAACAAGGAACTACTATTAGCCTGATACAATTGTTAATAATTTTTATGTTGTTGCTTTAGAGGTTTTCACGAAATAACTGAAATACTTTGGAGTTGGAAAACAGGCTTCGATACAAATAGAAACAACGAAAGAATTACTTGTTATTGATGAACCAAGTCAATAATAATATAATTTTGTGGACACTTTTCTACCGATCACTTTCTATTATTGGTTCATAAAGATCAAATAATGTCAAAGTGACGATCAAATAGAGGTGGCATTCAAATAAAGTTGGCGATCAATTAGAGGTTTTACAGTATCTATTCACTTTTCTTGCCTCCTTTTCGCTTTCCTGTCTCGTGTGAGCAACAGAGATATTTCCCAACGCTGTCAGCAGGTTTACAATAAGCAATTGTTTTTGGCTCAATTTTCTCTATGCAAGCATTTGTTAAAGGTTTTGTTTAGCTATAATCATTTAAAACAGTACGTTAACAGCATGTTGTTAGATCTTTCATGTAGAATCACCAAATTTCAAATCATTTGAAACACCAGTTTTCTCGCAACTGTCTAAAGTGTACAAGCGTATTGAGCCAAAGCCTGAAAAACAACTGCGGTCTCAACCAGCCATTTTTTGTATATTGGTTATGAAATGTGAGTCTGGGTTTCCTAATGCTTCGACCAAACCTAGATCTGTAATTTTCAGAATAAAGACGTTTTGCTTGCAGCATGTGTAGAGCATTTCAGCCGCGCATTCTCGCTGGTACGGCTGATGTTAGATGAAACTAGCATAGGAATTTATTTTGAACTACAAACTGCTCCCACAGATCGCTTGAATATTCTTCTTTAGAAATTTAAAAACTCTTTAAAAAGTAATAATAGTTGAAATGTCCGGGAGATGCAAGGGAAGGTCATCCTTTATCCGCCTCGCTAATTGTTTATCTTGATTAATAGAAGAACTGATAAATTCGGCTATCCGTTTCTGTTTGATTGTTCTATATGTAATCTTCGAAAGTCTTTGATTCGTTTGTCAACCGCTCTGAACGATAATCACATGCTCGATACTATTATTGTTTTTGAGCCGTTGCCTAATATTCATGTCTATTTTATTCAGTTGCAAAAAACTAATGAAAAAATGACCTGAAATTGAGTGAGTTTATGTAAGAGACTACATAAAAGCCCAGCGCTAACAGATTGTTTTACCTGAACATGATCTAATAAACTTTTTACATTTTTGTTTTAGACAGTGTGCTAGGTTAACAGATAAATTACACGCTTTGTAATACATGATATAAAAGTACTGATTTTCAAACTTTTAGAATTTACAACATAGCTAAACTGGAGTGTCCACATCAGACTCTGACTCTCGGAGCTAGTAGTACATCGATGTTCGCTTCAGCTCTCGGTGAATCATTCATCAGTATGACCTTCGGACTACCATTGCCCGGGGACCGAGAGCAGCATTTGGTTTGGCCCCTCTACTTGCTCAATGAAATGGGCAGTGTATATATCATCCACAGTAAACTCTGGAGTAGTCAGCTGTGAGTTGTACTAGCTTGTGAATTCTGATTGTTGTCTTTTATATGATTAGTAGACAGTTTCATTCATGAGTGAAGTATTTGTATTAGGTACTATACTGATCTCATCTTATGCAAAATTAAGATTAGAATGATAACGATATTGCACTCGTATTAGTACAAAGTGGGCAATGAAACTCGTTCTTCTCATTTGACTCTCGTAATAAGCTACTAAAATGGCATTGTCATCTTATCTTCAACAGCCTACATAGGGAATACACCAATAACTATTATAAGGCCATTAAGGCTGCTCATGGAATAATTAGTTTTATACAAGACATG
Source organism: Watersipora subatra (assembly GCF_963576615.1). Taxonomy (NCBI): domain Eukaryota; kingdom Metazoa; phylum Bryozoa; class Gymnolaemata; order Cheilostomatida; family Watersiporidae; genus Watersipora; species Watersipora subatra. Next base: position 29,408,226 of record NC_088708.1, on the reverse strand, counting down.
AAGTAATATTAGTTTTATGCAAGACATGAAATAATATTAGTTTTATACAAGATATGAATTAATATTAGTTTTATACTAGACAAAGCAATGCTAGTTCTATACAAGACATGAAGTAATGCATATCCAAAATATCCATAAAAGAGGTAGCTTGTACTAATGCTATTGTTCTGGTCACGATCACTATTTTGGATGGACGAGACTTGAAGCATAGTTTGTGATGGTGTAACATTAACTCACCAGTTTCAGATATCATATTTCACTATTTCCATAATTGGAATTCAAAGATTTGAGTATTTTTAAACGACTAGCTGTTGAAATAGCCATTGACTTTATATAATACAAGCTGGCAGCTATGACAACAGTTTACAGTTTGTCAGTTTAGAAGACTAGTTTCGCATGCAATGCTCTCTTTCATGGTCACATTAAGTCATCAACTTGGATTTTCCTGTAATAAACCAAGTCTAAATAGTGAACCTAATAAAGTTGATAGTAACCAGTATCAAAAGGTGTTCCGAGGTAATAATAGCTACACGTATGTTTTTATAACAGGCCACAACTGGAGGGGCCGTTAAAGATGTGTCCCCCAGCTGAGGACAACTATGGCACCGACTCTTGTGATATTCTTCACTTAGCCAGCTCTCCTGAGGTCCTAGTCATCGGCACAACCTCTGGATCACTCATACACTGTATTCTCCTTTCCGACGAGGAGGTTGATGAGGTTAGTATTACTTTATTTATGCTTTTACTATCAGTAGATGCGACTCAAAGACTCCCCTTTTTCTCTACATCTTTATAGCTTTAAAGCAAAGCAAATTAACTGCATATTTCAGACTGGAAATGTGTGAGCGCTAGTATTTGTAGCAGCAGAGGATTTAGAGGAAATTAGTATGACAAATTTTAATTACCCTCGTTTGAGACACCTATAGCAATATATATTTAGCTAGATTTGAAATTTTATTCAGGCGACTATGATCAAATACAAATTAAAATATATGCCAATAGAGCCGTTTAGCACTCGACTTTGATAGGAAAATCCGATGAAATACGAGCGAGAGACGGGCAATCTCCCGGCTATATACATCATTTTGGGCAAGTCTGAGCACAGCTTTGCATTTTAACAGCGATAAAGTTTTGTCGATTTTAATCTTGAAACATCTTAGCAGTCAGGCCACCTCAAACATCAAAAACAATAGCAAATGATAGAATAATACCGATACTTTCTGATAGAATCAACTAAAACGTGATGCAACTACATCTTTGATTCAAGTGAGAACTTCAAGTTTACTATCAATACATGCTAGGTATGAGATATTGGCTGTGCCACCATCATAGCTGGGGAATGGATTAACATAAGTACCAGCATGTTGTTCATTTAACGGCATCATTTAGGCACATTCATGGGTCTTGCACCATAATAAAAAGGGTCATTTAAACGCTACAGATACTGTTCAGTCACTTGAAAATGTTACCAAGATTTGTTAAACCATGTTTCAGGTATTTTATTATTTGACAATTCAAGCAATGGAATACTACAACATTCATCTTCTCTCAGAGCCGAGTATATGTAGATATATTCAGAGTACTACGAAATGAAAATTTGTGCATAAACTGATGTTCACTCAGTTCCTATCACCATCATCTGCATGTTCTGCATACACTACTGCAATTTGCATTATTCAATCATTTCAATGTAAAGTAATTGCTATTATTTTAGACATTGGCTTCAGTGTTAAGTGTTTCTGCATTCCAGTAAATGCCTAATCTACAGATGGAACCTTGTTTTATTGCTAAACATAATTCATTCTTAAGCGGAGGTTAATAAAATTGGACTCATGAGTAACTTTTTATAACAAGCCACAAGAGGTGTCATTAAGAATGTTAACTTTTCTGCAATTGACTCAAGGTCGAGTCAATTACATTTTATTCATCTTTTCAATTATCCAACAAAAATCATAGAAGTTTCACTGTTTGAAAGTATCAAGAGTTGTCGCTGACATAAAGTGTCAAGTCTCTGTCAACAAGTGCGTGGGCTGTCACTGTAACCAAGTGTTAAGCCTGTCACTGTTATAAAGAGACAAAGTTGTTACTCTCGTAACTGTTATAAAGAGACAAAGTTGTCACTCTCGTAAAGAGTCAAGTACTGTCACAGTCGGAGAGTGTCAAGAATTGTTCCTGTTGGCAGTTACTAATGCCATCACTGTTGCTAAGAGTCAGGGCTGTCATTTTTAACAAGTGTCAAGGCTATTGATGGCGCCAAATGTCAGAGCTGCCACTGTCTACAAGTATCAGCGCTGTCACTGTCTGCAAGTGTCAAGGCTGTTGATGTTGTCGAGTGTCAAGGCTGTTGATGTTGTCGAGTGTCAGGGCTGTCACTGTCAAGGCTGTAACTGTCGGCAAATGTGAAGGCTGTCACTGTCGGCAGATGTGAGGGCTGTCACTGTCGGCAGATGTGAGGGCTGTCACTGTCGGCAGATGTGAGGACTGACACTGTCGGCATATGTGAGGGCTGTCACTGTCAGCAGATGTGAGGGCTGTCACTGTCGGCCGATGTGAGGGCTGTCACTGTCAGCAGATGTGAGGGCTGTCACTGTCAGCAGATGTGAAGGCTGTCACTGTCAGCAGATGTGAGGGTTGTCACTGTCGGCAAGCGTCATGGCTTTGGACATGAGGTACCAGTTTGGCGCATGCGTAACAAGACTATACTACCCGTAATGCTTAATTAGGGCTCTGACAAGTATAATTACAGCCAGGTGTTTGAGGCTCTGCAAGCTGCTGCATACCTATCATTGCCAGTTCATAAATGTTTGTATGACAGGAAGAAACTGCGGTAAACATAGTGGATGAGCTTGCAATGCTTTATGTGTACGACATTGCAAAGTTAGAGCTGAGGCTAACACTTCCAAGGAGCCATGACTCCTTCGACAGGCAGGAAGAAGACAATTCATTTTTCACTGCTCTTCTCCTAATTAAAGGTTAGCTTTATGCTTTTGTTTTTGCTGAGAGCATATTTTGAACGCGAAAATCGGTTTACTGACAGGCTGGAGGGTCAGTGTAAAAGAGTTGATTATGAATGAACGTAGTGCTCAGTCAAGGAAACCGACTTATTCACCAAGTAGTCGCAGTGCAAACACTTTTCTCTCTTTGAGCAGCCAACTAGCAGTGCACCTATTCAAAGAATGTCATATAAGAATGGTATTTATGTAGAGGAGTTACTTTACCTTGCTGTTTATCATCATAAGTGGCTAGCGATAAGGCCTTGTTTATTCCCACAGCCTCGCTTCGCTTTCTGTACACATTAGGAGCAAATACGGATTGTAAATTCAGGACATCAGCCCATCTTTTTTGTATGAAATTTGGGCTTGGAAAATTTATGATGCAACATCGTGACATTTCGTATTCTACTGAATTTATGTCTATCAGCTTATTAGATGCTCTGCAGGGCATCCAGGCACCCGCTGGTTATTAAAAGCAGCAATGTGCTGCAGACATAGAGTTATCTCCCCCTAGAGTGATAACTACACGAGCGTTTCCGGTGCCAACAAGGAGCGTTTAGGCCACGCCTCTTTTTTGTGCTAGTCAGTCGTAGTGATTGACTAGATCAATAACATCAGCCATGAGAAGGGTTAAACAAGGATCATGAATTTCCAGTTGAGACAGTAATTAATGCTCATATATTAAAGAAATGATGATTATAGTTTATTACTCTAATATGTGCTTATTATTTAAAGCAATTCAATACCTACCAGGGATTGCTAAACATATTATGGAAATGTTTACTTTTTCATTTCCATAAACATAAATATTTCCATAATTTTAGGGGAAATAGATATGGAAATTTTATTTTACAAGTATGGAAATGGTATGAAAATGGAAATAATATGGAAATGAATTATGGAAATGCTATGGAAATGGAAATAATATGGAAATGAAGGAGGGTAATGTTATGGAAATAATATGGAAATGAATTATGGAAATGGAATTAATATGGAAATGAATTATGGAAATGGAAATAATATGGAAATGGAAATAGTATGGAAATGAATTATAAAAATGGAATTAATATGGAAATGAATTACGGAACTTTTATAGAAATGGAAATAATATGGAAATGAATTATGGAAATGGAAATAATATGGAAATGGAAATACTATGGAAATGAAGTAGGGAAATGGAATTAATATGGAAATGAATTATGAAAATGGAAATTGTGACATACACGTAATTCCTGATACCTACATGACTTGCCAAGGCACTGAATAGATAGTGAGTGAAAGTGAAGGTAATGCAAGCAGTTACTCATAGATAAGATAGATAGTCATACTGGGGTTGTATTACATTAGTGTGATGGGAAGCTAATCAACTGCCATCAACTATGAGCTGTACTACCCAGTGTTGCCCGAGTAATAAAAAAGTATTTGGACAGAAAATTTATTTTTATATAACATTTACTATTCTAACTTTTAAACTTCATATCATGAGAAAATATTTTTAAGCAGTTTAAATGAATTAAGAGGAAAAAGAAAACAACTCTAAAGGTTTGCAAGCTTTTTCAAACAACTACAACTTTTAAATTTCAGATCATGAAAGAAGTGTTTTGTTGAAATAAATTAGGAAAAAAATAAAACTGTAAATGTGTTTAAATGTAAAATAATTAGCAAGTAATGGGTAAATATAATCTGTTTAGCTATGATTACAATGAAAAATTATTTAATAAATAAGGTAATAAAAAAGTCAATTTTATTTTTATAAAATTATAGTTAGTAGAATTAAGTATAATTTATTTTTATTTAACATATAACAAAATTTACCACTTTAACTTTCAAACTACATATTATGAAAAGTGTTTTGTGTAATTGAAATAAATGAAGAGAAGAGAGAAAATAAAAACAACTGTAAATGTTTTCAAGCTTTTTCAAACAACTACAACTTTTAAACTTCATATCATGAAAGAAGTTTTTTGTTAAAATGAATTAAGAAGAAAAATGAAACTGCAAATGTGTTTAAATGTAAAATAATTAGCAAGTAGTGCTAAATATAATCTGTTTAGCTATGATTACAATAAAAAATTATTGTAATCATAGCTAATTTTTATTACTTTATTTAATACATAAAGTAATTCACAACTACTTTTTTCTTGCTTTATTTAATAAATAAAGTAATAAAAAGTCTATTTTATTTTTAAATATTTATAATTTAGTATAATTAAGTATAATTTATTTTTATCTAACATATAACAACATTTGCCACTCTAACTTTCAAACTTTTTGCTTGCTTACATTAAGCAAAGATGTCCACTAACTAGTGGACATCTTTGCTTCAAGCTAGTCTATGTATTTGATTGATATGTATTGAAATCTAATATTACATGCAAGGGCTGTTTGTGAACTGTGGTGTCAATGAATCACTCTATCACCATACAATGTCAATACTTTCAGTTGATGGCAGTCGATTAGCTTCCCATCACACCAATGTAATACAACCCCAGTATGACTATCAATCTTATCTATGAATAACCAATGATATACAGCCCCTCATGTGTGGGGGCTGTATATCATTGGAGTAACTGATTGCATTAACTCACTTACTTAACACCATCTATTCAGTGCCTTTGCAATGCATGTAGGTATTGAATTGCTTTAAATAATAAGCATATATTAGAGCAATAAACTATAATCATCATTTCTTTAATATGAGCAATAATTACTGTCTTAATTGGAAATTCATGATCATTCTCATGGCTAACGCTATTGTTCTGTCGATCACTACGATTGACTAGCACAAAAAAGGGGCGTGGCCTAAACGCTCCTTGTTGGCCCCGGAAACGCTCGTGTTGTTGAATGCACAGTTATCACTCTAGGGGGAGATAACTTTATGGCTGCAGATTATTTGTCAAAACAGGGAACTTTGTACTAACAGGCATAATCTAGTTAAAATACAAGCTATTGCTTTATGAATTGCTTTCCTGGGGCGTTAAATCATTTGGAACTCATTGTACGGTGTATTTGGCAAAAACCGTCTTTGTGCTTTACTTTGGGCATTTTCAAATCTCCCTGCGTCTGTACGAAGCGCTCTATTGAATAACAATTCATGACACTTTCTCCGATTATTATCTTTATCAATAATTCATTGGCTTTCTGTCTGAAAGGCAAGACATCATTAACTATTCAATAGCATCAATTCATAGCTTTTTTGTTTTCTCAATCTTATGTGTAAACCAAACCGAATATCGCGCGCCATGAATCTGAGTCGACAACGAGTAAACAATATGATTGATTATTCACTATCGTTTGTTTATCGTGCTTCTCCGCGCTCACCCGCTTACCCAGTCGCTTCACTAATTCTGATTCACTTTGTTTATACTCAGCTGTCTCTTCCGGTTACTAAGACCACTACACGCTACATTCCTCGTATTAGAACGGTGGCATAATGTTTGTTACTATGGAGATATTGGAAATATACTAATAAGGATTGCTCGTGTTTTATTTGAACTCAAATGTTCCTATTTTTGGTCCAAGGGTCAGCACCTTAGAGCTACCAGCTACAAGTTCCACCTTCATTTTCTCATATTTTGCTGAGCAACATATTTCAGTAGTGACAGAAAGTTTTACAGATGGTTACATTGGCTGGTGGATGACCTGTTTCGCTACTATTTGTCATCCCGTTCTACTCACACTTAGTTAACATAGTTGTAGATGATAAAGCAAAAACTGACAGCATCTAGTGCAGTGATGTGTTTAGCAGTAGTTCTAGGCTGGGCTAGTGTTTACAAAAAGCCTAAAAACAAAGAATTATCAGTTTGAATAAGTCACTGTACCTTGGCAAAAAATCAAATTTTTTTAGCCAATAACGGTGCATATTGCTTGCAATGCGCACCATGCATATTGCCTGTACAGCAGACCCCCCTCTCACTCGAATCGCCTTTTACATAAATTTTGCTGAATGTAATGAATTTATGTAAAGTTGTTGCTTTGTATTACATAATAAATTCCGTATAACGTAAAGTGTTAAGTTGGTGGAAGCTCTCAAATTCGAATTGAAGAACAAGAGTCCCATAGTTAGTCTTGAGGATATTGTTTTCTTCTTGCCTCACTTGAGAGAGAAAACTATGTATAGGGGTATCTATTATATTTATGATGTCAGGCATACACAATATTTTTCTGTGCTGCAGAAACCTGACTGTCAAAAAAAAAGTGAAAAATTCGACTCAAATTGACACTGAAGGTGTGCGCTCCTCTTGGTTTAATGTAAAATTACCATAATCATGGCTCATAGATCAAGTGAAAATGGTAAGGAAAAAGGAACAAGTTGTTGATGAAACCAATAATACCACAGTTACTGTAGAGTCATTATATTAAAAGGTTAAGTTTAGTTTGTTTTCATTTTGAAGGACAAAAGGGGTGAGTTTAGAAAGATCTTGGAACAGATTAGGTTATTTAGATGTATTTTACCTTACGGTATAATGTATGGTTCAGGTTCTCAGAATGGTTTATTTACGTTGTAGGGGCGTCTACTGTATATCACCCTGCAGGCAGTACGCATGTAATGTGTATGTTGTATATTACCTGTGTATTCTCCTGCTGGCATTAAGCAACGTTTCTGTGATCTATTGCCATTCATATTTGCCTATGCGTGTTGTAATGCACGATTGCGTATTGCTTGTGAGTCTTCTAACATCGAACCAATGAAAGAAAATCATGTAATTGTCTTCTTTTGTTAGTCAGATTGTCTCCCCTCTTTCTAATTCAGTCAATCTATAATTCACTTTTTATTACTTCATGCAATAATAAGCCATAAACCCCTCTTATCCTACGCTTGCTTGTTGTATTAATATCTACATGTATTTTCTACATAGAATTCTGCTTTATAGATCCAGTCTGGAACAATCGATATTACTGTGTACACTCTACTGGTGTGCACTGCATTCGTCTCCCCTGGCTGCACACTCTTCAGCAGCTCTCCACTAAAGGTTTGCAGAATCAAAGTTTGCTTATCCATGCCTCTGGCTAAAATACTTCTGTTAGTTCTAGTTGCTGTAGTGAATATGAGGAGTATTGGTTGCTTGGTAACTAGTATTATAATTATAACATGGATTTATGTCTTATATACATATATAACAATTATATCACTCTATGGTTGTGGAGCTGGTTTGTGATAGTTTAAAGGCTAAATGTCAATACGTTTGTGAGTAAGACTTCAAAGCCTGATGAATCATAGGGGTGTTTGTATAAGACAACATAAGGAACCAAGAGCCTGCTTTAGGGTCGTTTTGGTTAACTAATTTTGAATGAGTTATCCAAACAACGATTATGTTTTGCTAGTCTTTGTAGAGTTTTATAGAATTTGAGGCAGTTAGGCTAAAAAGATATATATTTTGGCCTATTAGGTGCTATGAAAGCATTTGATGGAAAGGGTGTGTCACATTTAACTCACTTGTGGGAGGTAAAAATACATTATCATTCAAATATGACACGCTTGATTTAAAGAAAAAAATTCTGAGTGAGTGTGGATGAATAATAAATGGTAGAGCTGTTGATTACCCAGAGGCAGCAGATGGAGATGGCGGTTTGTGTAGGGTAGAGGACGAGGAGACCAATTGTCGACATGTCATATGCACCCAACCAACTGCCGATAGCAAGCCTTCTCCAATTAAAGGTCTCGCAGTCGTTCCACAAGATATACACTTCACCTCCCTCATATGCTTGCTCTCTGATTACTCCTGTATGAAACTGGATATAAGGTGAGCTAAGTTGTGTAGCTTATTAAAGCTTGAAATGTTCAAATTCATTTGCAGTCTTGTTGGTAGTGTTACTCGTTTGCTGTCTGATCTCACATTCCTCATGAAAAAGGAGAGACTTTTCTATCAAAATTGGATATGATAGTGTTTGAACAAATTGAGATATGTTGGATCAGCGGATGTTTTGTAAATGAGGTTTGTATTTTCTACGTTTGTAAACAATTGTAGAAATTGTCTTCCATATAAACAAGGAAGGATAACTACATATAATGTTTGTCATTCAGTTTGTGCATGTTTAGACATCACACAATCGTCTGTTGAAACAGGTTCAATACTTGTGAAATGATCTTCTCTTTATATGTCCTTATTGTTTTAGATACATTTCAAATCATTTGCCAGTTGAAATATTGTCTTACTTGAATTTTAAATAATGGCAGCTATGGTGATGTCCATCTTACTGTGGCTAGGTGACATGTTTGATTTTTTATGTTTTAAACAGATTGGCAAAATTGTGTGGCGGGGCAAGTAGGGATGTTTTGCTAAAAATCAAATTCTTGCAATACAAAGATTTATCCAGTCACATTAGCATCATTTCTACTAAATGTTATCGCTTAGAAACGGGCAGTTCTTCCAGCCACCTACTATGCTGTCTAGCCTCAGCTCTCCTGGTAATATGAGAGCATCTACGCGGTGGTCATTTGATGCACACATTAATGAGCTGTTGCGAAAGGAGTCTACACATCCATTTATCAAGTGAGTATCTTTTCATCGTAAAAGTTTTTTTCTATATAAAGCCTGTCTTTTGTGCACCTGAGGCATTCCATCCTGTGCGTGTTGTTTTACTGAAATCATAAAAGACAGTTTTTTTTAAATGAGAGCAACTTTAGGCAAAGGTTGTCAACGCGACATCTCATGGTAAGTTAAACTTATGGAATGAGATCCATTAGCATGTAATATTTTCTATCTTCCAATAAGTTACAAACTCAGTCAGTATATAAAGGATTGAACTGTTGATATGAACCTTAACACTGAATGAGTCATACGTTAGCATGTAATAGTTTCCATCTTCCAATAAGTTACAAACTCAGTCAGTATATAGAGGATTGAACTGTCGATATGAACCTTAACACTGAATGAGTCATACGTTAGCATTTAATAGTTTCCATCTTCCAATAAGTTACAAACTCAGTATACAGAGGATTTAACTGTTGCTATGAGCTGACAGAAGTCTATTCAGTTCAGTCTAGTTTATTGTTAGTATCATACTTCTGTTCTAATGCCATAATTATTTTTGTTGTTAAACAAGTTTTTTCCATAAACTAAGGCAAATCTTTTGTCATTTTATTCTCACCCATTGATGTGGTTAGACATTGCATGCCATATCATGCCATATCAACCTTATCATGCCATATCAACCTTAGCATGCCATATCAACCTTATTATGCCATATCAACCTTATCATGCCATATCAACCTTATCATGCCATATCAACCTTGTCATGCCATATCAACCTTAGCATGCCATATCAACCTTGTCATGCCATATCAACCTTATCATGCCATATCAACCTTTGCAAATTCACGTATCTTTGATTAGTTGAACCTGTCATTCTGTGAAATTAGTTTCCTCGTTTTTCTTTCAATTTATACTGATTTAGATTGATTTCTTTCAATCAAAAATGTATTTCATAGGATCTTATTGTAGCCATGGTCATAAGAAAATAACGATACTACAGATAAATATTATGACCTCTTGGGAGGCTTTTGAGTAAAGCTCAATTCAGGCATATAATAAACAAATATCCGCAATCTTTTGTTTGTTATTACGCAGTTTGGGTTGACTCAAGTAAAGGAATGGGTAGTCGATCAAGGTATTATCGTGACTATCGGCCCTGTTTAATTTCTATGCATTATCTCTCAGGACAGGCAGTGATCAGACCCTGACAGCGGAACAGAATTGTGAACTTTTGTCAAGGGGAACTCAAATTTTACGAGAGCAGTACATAGGCAAGCTTCTGTCTGCCCGAAAAATGCTGGATACAAGGTGAGACCCTCCTACTTGTCCATTTCTAGCACGTAAATGATTGTTTGCCTATGACTTGGTGAGTGATGTTCGCGACTTGGAGTCATCAATCCTTGTGTTGATGTCATAAATTATGTAACCATCAATCCTTGTGTCGGTGTCAGATGTGACCATACTAACACATTAATCATGGATGTTGTTATATTACAGTATGTATAAACTAGCATACACTGTTTATATTAATCATGGATGTTGTTATATTACAGTATGTATAAACTAGCATACACGGTTTATATTAATCATGGATGTTGTTATATTACAGTATGTATAAACTAGCATACACGGTTTATATTAATCATGGATGTTGTTATATTACAGTATGTATAAACTAGCATACACGGTTTATATTAATCATGGATGTTGTTATATTACAGTATGTATAAACTAGCATACACGGTTTATATTAATCATGGATGTTGTTATATTACAGTATGTATAAACTAGCATACACGGTTTATATTAATCATGGATGTTGTTATATTACAGTATGTATAAACTAGCACACGGTTTATATTTTGCCAATCATAAAAAACTTTGCAAGTTGGAGTTAAATGAAAATAGTATATTGTTTATGTTAACTCTCTGCTGTAGAGTCAGCGCATTGGAAAACCTCAAAGAACAGCAGCTTTCAGATCTGCGCTGTCTTGAAAAAGGTCTGCAAACTAGAAAAGACGCTGCCGAAGAATTGGCAGAGAGATACGAGGATACGTGTGAGAAGAGTGAACTCTTATCCGTTAGGTGTGTAAAACCTGTCGAGTTGCTGACTTCGCTGACTCCTGGCTATTCAGTCAGCCAGGAGCTACATTGTTGATGGTAGTTAGTCTCGGCGCGTCAATATGTCTCCTTTAAAAGTTTTTAGGTTAAAAGTTACATAGTTTCCGTTGAAAACCATTTTTACTCGTGTGGGAGATGGTTTTTACAATGTTTGAAAGGACTACTTACTCGTATTGTATTAATGCCAGCTCAGAATGGCATAACCAGCCAATAGGATGTTGTTACTTTGCTTGCGGTAAACATTCATCTAGATTATTTTTATTTTGGTCTTGTGAGTTGAAGAAATGTTTGGATTTGAATCTGCATATTTAATGATTTTTGGCACGTATGAAGTTAGCCGAGATATAGAAGATGAAATAGTGCAGCATGTACATCTAGACATGCTGCTTAACCTGCTGCTGGAATGCAAGTGAGTTGCGAGTCCAAAAAACGGGAATTTGATATACTATTGAAAACTCTGTATGTGTGCCTGTACTTTATTAGAGTTGGTTATTTTATGAATTTATGTAAGCATCCATCAAAAACTATGGAGACATTCGATTTCCATGGCAAGTGGTAGACTGAGTTTCTGATTAGCTGAAGTAATGAGCAGTCGTTACATGTACCGCTATGTCGTCAGCTGAAATGGTAAGCAGTTGTTACATGTACCGCTATGTCGTCTGATCGGTAGTTGGTTTTCTTTCAGAATGGAAAATGTGATATCTAAAATTCAGTCTTCAATATCAGAGCTATCAGATGGAGAGCGAGCTCTATCAGGGCATCTGGAGAGCAGGAAGAGAGAGATCACGGAACTGCAAGATCGCCTTGACCAGGTAGACTCATGAATCACACTTACAGTTTTCAGGTGTATCTACTCTCCTTTGACTATAAATTTATTTAAACCAATTAAAATACCTGATTAGGAGTTTTATTTGGAGTTTCTGTTCTATTCTATCAGTTTTTTGTTTTTTCTGGAAATCTATCAGCCAATCTAATTTTATGCATTGAGTAACATGGCTGCATATTAAAGGTGTAATGTCAATGACAAATTGATGGATCTACTCTGTGCTAGCACCCTTAGCATAAGTGTAGATTAACTCATAAAACTCTTACCTTGTTAACAGTATTAGCCAAAAGTGCTTTGCATATAAACAAAGCCATGAAAGTTCATAAAGATGGCGTTTCATGTAAAAGTTTCTTTCTCGTGTAACTAAGTTATAACTTAAATGAGATCAATTGTCAGTTTATTTTGAAATGTCTCGTCATGTAAAGATGGTATTGTTGCAGCTCAGCATGCCCACCAACTTTAACACAAACTGTTCTGTATATGTCTAGGTCCGATTAGTTTGAATAATAATGAATTTGAATAGGGCTTCAGCAATGGGGAGATAACTACCACCGTGATGCAATCACACTTCCTGTCAGTTTTAAATCCTCTTGTTCACAATGTTTTAGATTAAAATGAAGTATAAATATCAAAAAGAAAGCCTAAACAGAAAGTCATCCGACATGCCTTGTTTAAATGCCACGCAGCAGAAGCAAGTCAGCAGCATACTTCATGATGAGTGAGTATGATGGCATTTGATACTTAGTAATTTCTGTAAAAAGTTTTGTTCATTTCTGTATCACTGCGGGAGGTCTTAGTCGTTTCTGTATCACTGTGGGAGGTCTTAGTCATTTCTGTATCACTGTAGGAGGTCTTAGTCGCTTCTGTATCACTGGAAAGTCTTAGTCGTTTCTGTATCACTGTGGGAGGTCTTAGTCGTTTCTGTATTACCTGTGGGAGGTCTCAGTCATTTCTGTATTACTGTGGGAGATCTTACTCATTTCTGTATCACTGTGGAAGGTCTTAGTCGCTTCTGTATCACTGTGGGAGGTCTTAGTCGTTTCTGTATCACTGTGGGAGGTCTTAGTCATTTCTGTATCACTGTGGGAGGTCTTAGTCATTTCTGTATCACTGTGGGAGATCTTAGTCATTTCTGTATAACCTTTGGAAGGTCTCAGCCATTTTTGTATCACCTGTGGGAGGTCTCAGTCGTTTCTGTATCATCTATGAGAAGTCTCAGTCATTTCTGTTTTGCCTGTGGGAGGTCTTAGTCGTTTCTGTACCGGCTTTGAGAGATCTTAGTCATTTCTGTACCGACTGTGGAAAGTCTTAGCTATTTCTGTGGCTCCTGTGGAGGTTCAATTCAGTTTAGTCTAGCAGAAATCAAGGCTGCAGAATAGTGAGAATAACCAGAATAATTATGATTGTTTAGTTTTTTTGTAATTCCATCATATGTTAACAACTAGTAGCGTTAAATGAAGTTTTTGATCTCAACTCATGATTACAATCGTCTTATTTTACACAGGGAATTGTTTGCTCTTGTTTGACATGATAGAAGCCCTTGTATAACTTTTGTCTGATGTTTATGTCGCCATTTTACTTTTTATAGTTATATTGATTTTATAGCGGAAAACATTTAGTCCTTTTGTTTGACTGTTATTTGCTAACCACTATCTCAGCTATTGATTATAACATTAAAATATATCAAGGTACGTAAACTGTAGTCTGCTGCAGTCCGCTGTAAGCTCCATTTTAGTCCTACTTTGTAACCTTTTCATTAGTCTTTCTTGTGTTGTTATAAGTGCTCGAGGGAAGTATGACAACTAAAAGTAATTATTTTTGGCCAGACAACTTTATTTTAATAAGAAGTAATTTTATTATGAATCAATGTAAAATCATTCGGCAGGCCTGCTTACAAGATAGACGCAGGTCTGCGTATAAGATAGACGCAGGTCTGCGTACAAGATAGACGCAGGTCTGAGTACAAAATAGACGCAGGTCTGCGTACAAGGTAGACGCAGGTCTGCGTATAAGATAGACGCAGGTCTGCGTACAAGATAGACGCAGGTCTGCGTACAAGATAGACGCAGGTCTGAGTACAAGATAGACGCAGGTCTGCGTATAAGATAGACGCAGGTCTGCGTATAAGATAGACGCAGGTCTGAGTACAAAATAGACGCAGGTCTGTGTACAAGATAGACGCAGGTCTGCGTACAAGGTAGACGCAGATCTGCGTGTAAGATAGATGCAGGTCTGCGTACAAGGTAGACGCAGGTCTGCGTATAAGATAGACGCAGGTCTGCGTACAAGATAGACGCAGGTCTGCTTACAAGATAGAATGCATTTTGATGACAAGTACAAATCATTGATATTATAGTTATGTGTTCGATTGTCTACTAGACTCATGAAGAAATGTATTGTTATTAGCATCATTTTCTTTTGTTTGAGGTTTTTGAAGAACTTTCACTACAAATTTAATTGTGGGTGCGTTATGATGGAGCCCAATATTTGAAGTATTACTAAAGAGTCTAAGTCTATTTCGTGCTGCTGTTTATCAAGAGGAGCAAGATTATATCAACATCGCAATGGTTCAAAATTCAGTCAAATTTTATTTTACTTATGAATGTAACGCTGGTATAAATCTATCAAACTTGTTGAATTACTGTATTAAAAAAACAGCACGAGAAAAATCTTTTATTTTAGCTGTGCTAAAAATATAAAAACAGCCCAAATTTCTGCTATATAAGCACATATGATTTATTGTCATGATGGAAATGAAACTACACAATCGGCAGCATTTGATTGTACCATTGCATAAAGAGCAGAGTGAGGGAAGCAAATCTAAATCTGGTTTTAACATAAAATATAAAAATCTTATTTCTGTATGAAGTTTTAAAAAAGTGAGCTTTTTTAATGTTACATAATGTGCAATAGTCATCCTTTTCATCAGCTATCTGTCAATCTCAAGTTTCTGTTCTCTGAATATTTTCAGATCTCAACAAATCGAAGGTCTGGTGCAACAACTGCGTGATATGATGGCCATGACAGAGTGAGTGAGATATGGACAGAGAGAGACCACTCGATATTCGATAGCTTATACAAGCACGCATATCTAATATACTATTGTCTGTAAGACAGAACTTGTATATGTTTCTTCACTGCTATCTAGCTTTATAATGGTCACATATATCAAAAATATACATATTTTATTAAAAAACCAATGATTTTCGTGATAAATTGTTGCTATGTTTGCATTTCCTAGCCAATCTATGCATGAATCAGTTTTTAAACCCCGGGGAAAGATGGAACGAATGCACAGCTCATGCTGTCTGTAAATAATTTAGAAACAAAGAGTTATTGAAGGTTGTCAGTATTTCAATGTCATCATTCTTCGCTCGGTGCTTGTCAGCATGTCTACCCAGGAAGCGCGTGAAATTCACAGCCAGAAAAAGGTAAGACAATCTCTCGTGTGTTTTACTCATGCAACTTGAATTGGGATTTTGATTTTAGCTTGTCATAAGAAATGAATGTGATTTATTGGAACTGCAGCAGAACTTCATCGAGTTCGTAGTGAAATATTTGAAAGGTTTTTCATCTGACATCTGATAGCCTTTGTTTTACAGTCCAAAACTAAATCAAGTCGGCAGTGCGCAAGTGACACGCCTTCAAAGCGAGAAGTCAAAGAGTCAGCTGTAGATCAAAAGATCAAAGATGGGAAGAAGTCGAAGATTAAGCGATTTATTCGAGTTGTCAAGGTTGTTCTCAAGATTGTCTTGCTGACGCTTGTCAACATGGTCGTACTCATGCTTGGCGCTTACGTGTTCTTCAAGCTCGAGTCGTATAATGAAATCGAGAGCTGTTTGGCGGCTCAAGTAGACTATGAAACGTCATTAAACACGACTATCCGGCTGATGAAATTAGATGCCGAAGTGCTGCACGCCAAAGGTATTGACACCGACTCGGTCACTTATTTGGAAGAGTCATACAGTGATTACATAAAATCTTTTGCACTTGAGGTACAAAAGGTACAAAAGGCTGGCTACAATCCGTCACACGATTGTCAGATGCTCGGAAACGATGCTGATTGGACCAACTCTAATAGCATAGTCTTTGCTCTCACCATAATCACGACCATTGGTAAGCAGTTCTTGTTATCCTTACCACTAACTTCTTGTATTTTAACGCATGATAATTGGTACAAGTGTCATGTTGCTATTATTCCGCTTCTAAGGGAGTTTTATTCGACAATGTAACGATATTTGACAATAAGGTATATATTTAAAACGAGAACTAACAATAAAATAAATTAAATACACCGAGAGTACTCACATGTCTCTCTTACACACCCACTAGCTGTATTTTTTAGATCTATACAGCCTGATGCAGAAGTTTAAGGAGATGAGTGTAAATGCATTTGACAAGTTCTTTAATAGAGTTAAACAGGCTAACTGTATTGCGATATTTGCATGGAGGCGTATGTTGGATACATTAATTGCTAGTAATAGTTGTATATTAATCCTGTGTGCTTATGAACTAGAGATCAACATGCATGCATTAATATTAATATACACCTAATCTAAAAATGGTAGACTCTGAGGTTTGTTTCCACAAAACAACATTATTTTCTCAGAGTTTGTATTCCTTCATTAGTTTCAACAGCAAATACTACATATATTCATGGAAGTTATTAAAGTAATGGTCACCTTCAACACATGGATCTCCTTTCATCCGCCACTTATGGTAATTACTATATGCTTGGCAGTCCTGTACACAATGAGAGATCGTCATGAGTAATCAATATTTGCATGATTACTGGTATTCATCGAAGTGATAAGGCAGCCAAGCAGTGTAGTGGTTAGCTTGCGGTTTTGTGAAATGGAGGGTCCGAGTTCAATTCCTGTGCAAGGTAATTTTTTCCTATAGCTCTTAGTGTGGTTTCGGATGGACACTGCTCTTATTATTGTAATGATTTTGTGCCATTACAAAGTTTTATTTGTTTTCTTATTTATAGAACCTGTGACTAAAAATGCATAGGAGTAAAATACATACATTACTGGTTAGTATTGGAATCCTTTTCATCACGCTTAGCGATATTTAATGTTTAACGGCTCTCAAAGCATAAGAGCCGATAAAACCAAGGCTCTGCAAGCCTCCTGAGCGGAACATAGAAGAGTATAGACAATCATGTAAACATCGGTTTATATAAAGCCTCACTTCCGGTGGCGGCGAGCGTTCAGAAAATTTGCATACACTGGCATTGAGCTGAATTTTTTTACACTTTTTGAAGCATAAAACCAGTGCTAAAAAGTAAATATTGACTGGAGGACTTTTGTATTAGTCTAAACTAACAAAGAAGTTTAAATTCTAATAATAATTAAAAAATTAGTTATTATTCAAAACACGGATTTTACCCTTTATTTAATATACAATTTTAGAGTTTTTTTTTAAAACATTTAGGAAAGGAAAACTTCTAATATATGAGAATCACCAACAAAGTAAAGAATGTAGAAGTAGAATTGTTGTGGTTAAGTAACCCTAGCTACTTTTTGAAGTGGGTTTTTGGAAGGTAAAGTTAGTGTCCCAGACTCCCAGTAATATATTATCAATTGGAGGCGTGGCGTTTTTGCCCCCTCGGCTAATCAGCTATGACGTCATTGTCTAAACTCTTATAACCTTAAACTCAGCAAGCTTCATACCAAATTGGATAAAACTTACTGTGTGACTTAATCTTCTACTGATGAATTAAAAAGAACTGAGTTCACTGAGTGTTTATTTGAGTGACATGCCTCATCTAAAAACACCAAAAAACTCAGCAAACTCTACAAAAAGAGGTACAAACTGTTGCACAAACCAAACAATTTATTGGTATATTGAAGGTAGCCTTAAAGAAGTGAATTTAGCTTAAAGCTACAGGTATAAGTCAGCTGGCTGCTGCAGATATGCTCTCATAACAAGACGTGTATGTATGTAGGTTCTCTTCAAATGTCAACACCTTTATGTAAATAAAAGGGTAATAGCTGGCTAATTGATATAAGATACTAAGGAGTTATTGCCCCTGATACAGTACTAGCTATGAAGTAGTAGTCACTGTTACAGTGCTCATTAAATAATATGAAGTCTATAGAGTTATTGCATGTGTCACAGTTTAGTTGATTACTAGGAAAATTTGGTATCTTCTATGGAGTTCTTGCAAGTTCTAGGCTATAAACTTGTTATTGTGGTAGACTATTTTATTCTATGAAGCTGTTGCCCTGCCATGATATCAGCTGGCTATTTTAAGTCCTTGATCGTAATTTGTTTGTGGAGTTATTGCTTCTGTCATTGCATTGTACCAGTTAATAATAATGATAAGTTGTTATAGGCTATGGAGTTATTTCCCCTGCCACTACATATGGCAGACTCATCTGCATAGTTTATGCTTTTGTTGGAATACCCGTATACATGGTTGCACTGGCCACCATCGGAGATCTCCTGGCACAGCTTTTTCAGAAATTCTACTGGGTGGTCTGTGTCTGCGGTTTCCGCAAGCCAAAGACTGACACTCGCACAGCGGCTAAAGCGGAACAGGTAACTGGTTACTTCTAGTCAAGCATGCATTAGTCCAATTCCTGTATTTTAGCAATTGGCTCTAGATATTGTATTATTTTTAAATATTAAATGACACGATTTGGAGAAATGGAAGAAAGTAAGAAATTCCAGTATGGCTGAACGCTATTCTTAGCAAAACCAAGAACTGTAAAATGAACGTTCTATGAATCATGCAATACAAGTCATTTATTATGACAATGCATTAATTTTATGTGAATACTTTGTACTAGTTATGATAACTTCTTACAAACAGGGCGGTAAGAAAAGAGGCAAATTACATGTCAAGAAAGAATCAACTGATGAGGATGATGAGAAAACAGGTGAAGTTGACAGCGCTGCAAAAAACTATGATGCTTCAAATGTTACCATACCCCTCACTCTGACCATCCTTCTGCTCTTCGGTATACCAGTTCAGCATCAGTATATTTCTTATTTAAAGTGCCTGAGTTCATTTATGTACCTTCGTTTCAAAAGTATTTCAAGCTTAAATTTTTATTAAAAGTCGACCGCCATTAGCTTTTGAGAAACGGAAAATAGATCAGATTTTTAAAAGATTCCCTTTATAGTGAAGAAACTAATAATGATCTCAATGCTATTCCTGGCCCTACTGGGGGTCAGGGAGTTGGGGTCAGGGGGTCGTAACGAGTTCTTCACACATAAACCATAACATGAGTACTCAAAACATTGCTTTTCAGTGCTAACACATGTTTGTAAATTTGTTAATCTTCGCTTTGTATTTATTCAAGGTATGGTGGTATTGGGAGCAGTCATATTTATGGCTCTCGAGTCGTGGAACTTTCAAGAAGCTATCTACTTTTCTTTCACCACGATTTCTACAATCGGATTTGGGGACGTCGTTCCCAACATAGACCTGATGGCCAGCTCGGGCAAGGTCAAACTCGTCACAATGATCTTGTATATAACAATTGGTAAGTATTGTATAGGTCTCAATTGTATTTATACATTCTATCATTATTATATACCGTATATATTCTTATATATAGTAGATCACATTTTTAGTAGATCAAAATTTTTTAGGATTTGCTTTACAAATAATAGTAGACAATAACAAGGACGTATCTAACATGATTATGTAAGTCATATAAATATCTCTTTGCATTTAATTATTTTATTGACATTCTATTCACCCCTTACTGCTGCTGAGCTTTCATTTACATTCTTACTGAAACTGTCAATAAAATTGAATTCTAATATTAAGAAAATTTTTAATTTTAAGGAGAATGGGTTTAATGTGGATGCCACTGATGGCCCAAAATCAATCACTTGTCATAACAGGTACCTTGGAATGTAGCTAATTAGGTAACAATATAGACAGCGGAGCATGTGCAAGAAAAGTAAGAAAGATATATGCAAAGCCCAACAACCACTCTCATACGAAATGCTGTACTTAGCATCATTTTAGCCTGTGTTATTTTGCAGACTTCCGAGCTAGCATAATGACAAACTAATACATGATAACTTGCTTTGGGAACACAAGCTTTCACATTCATTGACTGTTATGCTGTTAAGAAGCATGTGGCTTAACATTATATACTTCTTTTCATTGTCTTGGCTATGCCTATGTTTTGTTTTCATATGAGTGTTAGATAATGTCAAATTATGGTTTTTCGTCCATCAGAGCTGCATTTTCTTTAAATGGAAAACTACTAATTCGCTTTTGTAATGTGAAAATCTAATGTAGGCTACATTGCGTACAAAGACAAATACTTGTAGTTAAGCGTTAACACCCCGATATAGCTTTAGCGCCTGGTTTTATTATTTCGATTGGCTACCCTCAAATACGAGGGTGTCAAAAATAAGTTTATAGAGTCATTGTAATGTTCTTCTTCACAGAAATCTTTAATAAAAGGCTTATTTAGGTTAAAGCACAACAGAAAAACAACATGTGTTATGGTTTAGCCCTTCGCATTAAAATAATAACATTAAGTTAATGCAGGATGATGTTACCGTAACCCACTTAAAGTAGGGAGTCAAACCCTGATCACCTTCTTAACTTTGTCGTGGGAGCCACAGGCTAATGAGTTCAAACTAGTTTGAACTCATAAGAGTTTCAAGTTTCAAACAAAGAGTTGAGTAGAATGGATGAGAACTGAGCATTTAACATTAAAACAAGCTGGTGAAACTAATCGGGAGGAGATAAATCTGAACAAAGTGGTGACATTCCGCTGCAGCCATACTGCCATGCACCGAACATGAGGGTTTTGAAACCCAAGTGGAGATTGTCAGAAATGAATCGAATGGCTTCGAGGAGAAGCGGACATTAATTTTGCAACCTGGCCAGATATCTGATGTAAGCAACCTCCTTTGTTTGTTTCCGTGACTGATATCGTTTTTAATTCTCCTTTTATGCAGTTAGTTGAAAAGATAACAGAGCGAGCTTTGGTAGCTGCTTTTTTGAGACTGATTGTTGCAATATATCTGCCAGCGACTCCACCACATTAGCATCATCATTGGTTATGAGACCCGTATCAAAAACGTATCAAAAAGGTGTCTGGCAACTTTTTTCCTTTTAAAGACTCACAATAAAATAATAGATGTTTTCGAGGGTTAAAATAATAGGGTTTCGAGGGTGTTCTGCTTACATATCTGAAAGTTCAACGATCTACTCGGCAAAGATGCATGCCATGATGCAAGAACTGAGCCAGTTGTCAAGCAGTCCATGACAACTCTCCATGCAAAGTCTCTCAGCCTGGAGCTGATATATAGATCATGTAGTGACTGCCATAGTTGAGCTTCATTTATCAGTCGTATTGCACTTGTATATTCTAGATGTTTTATCGGACAAAAGGTTTAAATGTCTTTGTTTCTTTCTAATATGTGGCCTAACATCTGCTTTACTGTGGGAAAGACATTTTTACCCAGCATCCTTTGTTTGTTCCAAGATGTTCAGGAGCTTTTTGTACTGGTCTAACAACTGTTGGGCCGTTGACCCTTTGTTTAACAAGTTCTATAGGGGATCAACACAAAATAGGGGTCTACGATATTATATACATGTAAGAAAAATGTTTAAAATGTAAAAATTTAAGCACCCTGTAACAATGCCATTTGCATAATAATACAGGGGAGACAAGTTGCAATGTTAAGGTATGCGCCCAAGGTCGCTATATTATTATGCAACACCCTTCATGCAAATTAGCTTTTTAGATTCTGATAAAAACAAGGTGGGTCTTTAGACTAAAATTCATCTCCAAACACAAATTTATTGATAGTTATTTAAAAGTACATAGCAAATTGTTTTACATATCTACTAGAGAACTCCATTGTTTGATTTTATGAAGCGGTTTGTGGTGCAAGTTGATGAGCATTGCTGGGTCTGACTTGTAAATCCAACAACTCGTTGAAGCAGCTGTTGAGTGATACAGAAAAAAACATTGGCTCATTTTTATTATAACAAGTGATGTCCATAATAAAACAGGCTGACATTTGTTTGGATTTGCTAGGAGAACAGGAGTTGGAGAGCTAGTTTATTTTCCCTATCAGGGAGAAGATTATTTTAATAATTTTTTACACAGTTCATGCTTTGCTTTTTTCTGATCATGTTTCTAAAAACTGCTTAAAGAGACGATCAGAAATTATGAACAAATAGTTTATTAATAAAATAGAATATTCGCCAAGCTATGCTTATTGTCTAAAGACCAAGGTTGATTTGTTTCAGGTATGGCCACCATTTCCATGTGCTTTCAACTTATGGTTGATGAGATATACGCTAAAGTTGATTGGTTGACAAGCAAGTGTGGAGTCCACAGCTCTGAGACCGAAAATGAGGAAGAGTTGCTCGAGCCTCCAAAGCTGCAGAGGTCCTTGACAAAGGCTACGATAGTTATGAGGAGCGGCACACCCGCTCGTTTACGGAAGAGAGCAAATCCTTAATCTTTAATGGTTGATCGTCAACGTAAATAGAGTTTGGTCATACGGAGTGATGGTTATCGTCGGGCATCATCAGCTATGCTTTGGCGTCTTTCATATTTACAGCTTAAAGTAGAATGAATGTTGTTTGATTTTATGATAGCCTTGGCAGCACGGCATCAGTTCTTTGATATGCTAAAGTATCGATCGCTGTCTTGAAACTGTTCAGGCTAATTGTCATCTTTTGTTTGTATCTTAAGTTTCACATATTGCTTATTTGAGTTTTGAATTTTGCATCTTTATGGACTCGTGTTGTTTGCTAAGTATGTTGGATCGATACAGAACCACTCCTTAGTAACCTCACAGCCACTGAATTTCACTCGTGAATTTGCCTGAAGCTAGAAGGTTTGCTGTAAGTCTTTGTTACAATGTAAACACGTTATTACGAATGTTTTTAAGGTTTTCCGCTTTTAATTTTTTCATATTATATTACATTTGTTGTTTCCTCGCGGTTTTTAGCTGTTGCATTCACGTGTGACAAAGTATTGTATCGGTGTGTTTACTGCATCTTTGATTGAGTTGAGAAACGTGATGTTATTTTAATACGTAATGCATGTTTGTGTGACTATAAAATTGTGTGTCAATAACATCTTTTGTACTGGACAGCAGATATACACCCTCAAATAAACAAGTTTATTTTCAGCTTTTTCAATGCAGTTAAAGCAAAAATCAAATGTTTTTGTAAAACAGAAAGCCTACAGCTTAAGGCTTCATATACAGTATGATATGACCAACTAATTCTTAAGTGGTCATATCATACTGTAATAGGTCATTCTTATAATAGTTTATTTAAAGTATAAAATAGAATTGCTGAGGATCAAAATTTGGAGCCAGCTAAAAGCATGATATTCATAAGAAATGAAAGCATTTCGGTTTCCAATGAAACAAAGATATCAACTAACATAGCAAACCTAGTTGGAACATTTAGAGAAAGGTTTTGAACGCTGTTTTATTTTCTATCAGGAATGTCATATTATATGTACAAGATTTTGTATGGCATTACTTATACATTTTTATACAATTTTTCAAGTCTGAAATTTCACTCTTGTTTTGGGATTCACGTAATTACTGTTTTCTGTATTTTTTCTCACATTCTGTGTTTGCCATTGTCAACAAACGTAAGCTGACAGTCACTCTAAAGTTTTGATTCTTTTTAATCAGTTGATAAAGACACTTCTAATCTTGTCTTCTAAGACTCGGCGCATAGAGATATCTCTCGCAATAAATGCTGTCACTTATTGGCTAATTGGTGTCCTAGATATTATTACCCTTTCAGGAAATTAAAAGTTATAAAACTCCTTAACGGTAATCAAATGTTCAGAGCGACACGCTGAAATGACATGGCTCGCTGAAATGACATGGCTCGGTAATAATTCTTTATGTATCTTTGTGTTAGTCGAGCATGAAGATGCATTCAACTTTTTATAAAAGTAGAAAAATCATCTTAAGCAAAGGAACTTGTTGAAATATGACTGAAGTGTCAGAGCTGGACATCACCTGCTGTCAGTATGGTTTGGCTGATCGTCGCTATAGAAGAAAAAATCAATTGTGAACTCTAGTATTACGTATGCCATATTTTCGTCTTTGTTGTCATGTCTCTATGGCAAATATTGTACAGAACTGAATTCGTATCAATATGGAATAATTAATTATGCAATGCTACTGGAGTTCTTTCTATGCATCACAAATCTATTGTTTGCTGCGAGCATATATGCCAGGAGATCAATATATCTAGCGATGAACTGATACAAATCGCTGGCCTCGCTACTGTTCCATCAATATGAGTGAACACGTTTTATACCACATCTGTCACTAATAAGTTTTTTTTACACAACATTTAGTTTGTTTAGTTAAAAATGGCATCAGAGGTAAGCTTTATAACCTTTTTCCTTGCTTTACATTCATGGCGAATTTGCCTTCTCAGTATCATATATATTAGTTGCAAGTCTCACCTTGAACTTTTATTGTATTATAGATAGTACAATTCGTTGACAATTATGCTTTAATCAACTAGGCAAAGTCTCGTTGGAAGAATGCCAAACAGACCATCATGGCTGAACAGGCGGTTGTAGAGGCTATCAGGGAAGAACGTGAGAAAAAGAGAAAATCGCGGCGGCTAAAAAAAGCCTGTATCAAAGTGCTCAAGTTTCTCTTCTCGACTGCCGGGCTTTTCCTCATCAATGCCGCTCTTATACTAGGAGGAGCTTACATGTTCAGCCATCTTGAGAAAACCAATGAACAACAGGGGTGTAGAAACTCGAGAGACGACTACAAAGAAGCGGAAAATGCGACTCTCATTCTTCTCATGGACATGGCGCAGCGGATGGACGGGATCGGAGCCATGACTGATGTAGAGCTACTCGAGGTAGTAGCTGAGTTCCGTGGTTATCTGGAATCTTTTGCTCTGTCAGTAATCGACACAGGATATGATGTCAGCCTAGATTGTGAGACCATGGGAGAGGAGGGTGGCACTGAATTTAACTGGAGCGTAAAAGGATCTCTTGTATTTGCTATAACAGTAGCGACTACTATCGGTGAGTAAAATGTTTCAAACAGTTTTCAAGTTACTACAAAGTAAAATGGATATTTATACATTTTAGCCAAAACTTACTAAATTTGATACTCAATCTAGATAATAGTTCACTTTGTGAATTCTTTTAATCTTTTTTTAAAAACAATATGGATCAGATGATCTCATTTCTTACTAAAATTATATTATCTTTATTTGATATTTATAGTTTTCATATTTTTGCGCTGTCTTGTTTTTTTTAACTATTGCTTCTGTTTAAAAGAATTAGAGACAAGTTTTAAACAAAAAGGGGGCGGCAAAACTTTTCACTAGATTCATATTAAAGTGTCTTTAGACCCACGTTTAGCACTTAATATTAACCTGGACGATAAAGCAAATGATGTGATGACACTTTTCTGTTTAGTTTACAAATATGTGTTTACAATACTGACAGCATGCCAAGCATGCCAGCATATACATGCCAGCATGTAGCTCCATAACAGCTAAAGGTCGGCCAGCACATTTATCTTGCCAAAAATGTGTCATAATCAAAGATCATGAAATAATGTTGCTTCTAAACGTTTTTAAAATTGTTTAGAAACAAGAAAACATCTAGAAGCATTTATTCACTATTTTTTCATGTAAGCGATTTCAATAAAATAGCATAACAGTGCACGGCCCATTTTATATCAAATTATAATATTATTATTATATTAATATTACGCCAAAATTACAACTGTAAACTTTAAACTCACCCAGTTGATTGCAGGGCAAACACTCTAGCCTTTTAGGCAATGGCTGCTGCATAAAATAATGAGTTCTAATGAAAAACAGCAGTGTTATTTTGGTAAAATTTTACTTCAGATGAAGAAAGTTTTGAAAATCTTCCAATTATTTCTAAACGAGAGCTTACTTAGTATCTTATTTGTGCTTGCTATATCTGCAATAGGTGGTCAGGCCTTTGCTGTGGCAGGTACTTAGGAAGATGTTTCACGATAATGCTCTATAATAATGGCATGTCTCTATACACAGGTTACGGACATATTGCGCCACTGACCAAATGGGGACGGCTGGTCTGCATCGCTTATGCTGTCGTCACCATCCCTATATTCCTCATGTTTTTGGCGAACATCGGCAGCATATTAGCTAACCTTTTCCAGATCACCTATTCGACAGTCTGTTGTTGCGGATGCTGTCGAAAAAAAGTAGAGAAAGAAAAATCTTCGGTTAGTAAATCTTCATACAAAATATTAAACTCTGCTTCTGCTATCATCTGTTAAAACTTGGTTACTCATCTTACTAGCCCGTTAGTTAGCTTACTAGCATGTTAGTCACTGTACTAGCATGTTAGTCACTGTACTAGCATGTTAGTCACTGTACTAGCATGTTAGTTACTGTACTAGTATGTTAGTCACTGTACTAACATGTTAGTCACTGTACTAGCATGTTAGTCACTGTACTAGCATGTTAGTCACTGTACTAGCATGTTAGTCACTGTACTAACATGTTAGTCACTTTACTAGCACGCCAGTCACCTTATTAGCATGTTAGTCACCTTACTCGTGTGTTGGTCACTTTACTAGCAAGTTAGTCACTAACATTTTAGTCACTTTATTAGCATGTTAGTCACCTTACTAGCATGTTAGTCACTTCGCTACTATATTAGTGGTTTTGTTAGCATTTTTTAATTTTGCTATTTTCTCGTTTCCTTAATATTGTGTTAGTCACTTTGCTAGTATGTCAATCTTTTTGCTAGTATATTAGTCACTTTTCTAGAAAAGCCAAATTTGAAGTATTTGCAACAGAATGATCTGTATTTTTGATTTAGCAGAGATTGTGATTTAAAGTTAGGCGCCTTTTTGTCACCACTGGTTACCATTCTGAAAAATAAACTTTAAACCGTTGTTTCCTAGTTATGTGTTCTAAATCACTAAACCATGCTAGACCAAACCAGCTGCTTCCCAGATTCGTGACCTGGTTGTGTTTTTCAAATACTTTCGTGTGTGACTGGAATTGTTTGCTTTAGTGGGAAACCAAACATTGTAAGGAGTTCACACTTATAATTATGTAGGAGGAGGAGGAAAAAGAAGAGGAATACATACAAAAAGTTGCTCAAAACTGGACACTAGATCCAGTATCTGGGCGGCCGATTCCACCATCAGAATGTGTAGAAATAGAAGAGGAGGAGGAAGATGAGGAGGAAGAGGAAGAAGAGGAAGAAGAAGAGCTGACAGTTCCTCTCACAGTCTCGGTGTTAGTGCTTGCAGGTCTGATTCAAACTCATTATAACTTTTACTTCACCCTGTCATAAATATTCTTTTTATAGTTTGAATGTTCTTCATCCATTTGCCATTTACCGCTTGAAAACATAAAAGTTACAGTGAAATTTGAAAGCTACGAAAAACTATAAAATTGGGAAAATGTGTTTTGTCATAATTTGAGTAGCTGGTATTCTTCGCTTCAAATACTTCATTTACCAGTCTATTTGTCTGAGTTTTATCAATGATTGCCGGGCTTCCTGTTAACAACCAAATTGGGGCGCTAGACCGCTGTAGGTTTTAGGTAACATTGATGTGTACAGCACACACATAATATCATTCATTTTAGTTACATTATTTAATGTGACCTTGATTCATTTTTTTATGCAAAGCTTTGTCAGAAATATGAAAGGGTTGTCCAACAGTAATTGGAAGAATGGACCAGGAAAATAATTTACCGTAATAAATTTTCTGAAAACAAAATGCTAGAAGTAGCAAAGAATTGCATGTATTATGAAGAAGAACCGTTCAAATGGATTGCTAGACAATCTTCAACAAAGGTGATGCTGTATTATGTAAGACATCGTTTATATATTCATTGCAGCTTTCATAATATTTGGAGCGATTATGTTCATGGAGTTTGAAGACTGGACGTTTATTAATTCTCTCTACTACTGTTCCATAACTGCCACTACTATAGGCTTTGGTGACGTCGTACCAGATCTCACTCTTACTGGTACTAAAGGAGTTTTCAAGGCCTCTGCTGTCATCATGTACATCACATTCAGTAAGTCTACCTATGCTCTTATATAGCTAATTAACTATTTACTGCCTCAACACCTCTGGGAATGCTCATCAGGTATTTTTCTACGTTCACCTAAACACTAGTTACAATCACCACCTACTCCAGAGTTTATAAGATCTAATCATATTATCTTTACTATAATAAGAGCCATGTGCATTTGTCTGTCTTAAGCTATAAAAAATGATTGCTTTCAACTGGATTCAAACTAAGAACTTTTGGCTTGATGGAACAACAGTCTACCAACTGCATCAATCATTCACCTAGCTGTAGTGTGAAATAATTGTGCAGTTAATTACTTCAACTGACAATCTCTTGTGACACACCGGACTGCCTCTGTACTAGAACATGTATAAATACGTAATAACTCACACGATTTTTTTTTATTTAGGGGCTAAGACAGTCTATCACTGTGTTTTGAATCTGTGCCTTATTGACGTTTACATCAAAAATATAACTACCGCAATTTGATAATCTGGTCTACCTACGAGAGCTCATATCCGTTTAGCATTAGTTCATGTAATAATGTTGAAAGGGAGATAACTTGAGAATTTGTGGTAGAAGATCTTTTAAACAAGGAATGTAGTAATCAACTGGCTGAGATTGAGCAAGTAATCGGCTGAAATGAGAGGAATTGTTGTGCCATGGCATGGACTGCAACTGTTTCAGAAAATTCAACTCAAGCGTATTGGTCGTTAACATATTTCTACAAGATATTATATTTGTTCTGAGCTGTCTACTTCCTGCAACAACTTAAAACACTGTTAATCAATAAAGCTAATATTCATCTGAATAGAAAAGTTAGATATGTATAATTCTATGGAAGAATGACTCTATGGAAGAATGACTCTATGGGAGAATGACTCTATAAGAATAACTCTATGGAAGAAAAACTCTATGGAAGAAAAAACATGAGAGTGTTCTATAATGATAAAGGAAAATGATAAGAAACTATTACGGGAATAAAATAGAATTTGCTGTCAAAAAACCTAAACTGTGTCAGACATCATTACAACAAACCTAATTCTTAAAAGCTTTTGTTACTGATTTCCTTTTCCTTTAATTTACTGCCAGTTTATCGCAGTTCCCAAATTTGTCAATATCAGTGTTGGACAACTGCCATTCTAGAACTGACTTGTAGTAAATATCAGTGTTGGACAACTGCTATTCTAGAACTGACTTGTAGTAAATATTGCTAAACCGGCACTGAAGCGGTTGTTCTTCATGGTTTTTTTGCATTTTAAATACCTTCCTGAAGTAATAGTCATGCTGCTTCCAGTAAGTCAGGGTGGTTTAACCATATTCATAAGCAACTTATTGTACGACCTGACATTGCTCACAGGTTTTATTGTATTGAATGGCATTGCTTGCAGGTTGTATCGTACTAAATGACATTGCTCACAGGTTATATTGTACTAAACGACATCGCTTGCAAGTTGTATTGTACTAAATGACATCGCTTGCAGGTTGTATTGTACTAAATGACATTGCTCGCAGGTTGTATTGTACTAAATGACATTGCTCGCAGGTTGTATTGTATTAAATGACATTGCTTGCAGGTTGCATTGTAATAAATGAGATTGCTTGCAGGTTGATTTACGTTTAGCGACAGTGTAGGAAAAGACTGATTTCAGAGAATCTCCATTCTGATTGCCTCAGAAATACATGCTAAATGCTTCAATTATTTTTGGTCGATGAGGTGTCTTTATTGAAATTGTTCTTTCAGGTATGGCTGGCATCTCCATGTGTTTCCAGCTTATTGCTGACGAGATTGTCGCCAAATTCAAGTGGATCGGTGAAAAGATCGGCTTTAAAAAGAAAGAAGAAGAACCAGAGTCTGAAGATGCTGAAGAAGGCAACTCCAAAGAATAGTTGTCTGACCTATGTTTTATACGTATACCTTTTAGCATCATCTTTAGCTGATCTATATCTCACATACTTAATTTTTAATATTCTCTTTTTATTTCCTATTTTCTTGGAATCGCTTCAGTTAAAATGGTACAAATCATCCCTTAATAGATTTAAACAGGCTAACTGTATTGCAATATTTGCATCGAGGCATATGTTGAATACCTTAATGACTAGCGATAGTTGTATATTAATCCTGCGTGCTTATGAACTAGCGATCAACATGCATGCATTAATATTAATATACAACTAATCTAAAAAGTGGTAGATTCTGAGGTTTGTTTCCACAACACAACATTATTTTTTCAGAGTTTCTATTCTTTTGTTAATTTCAACAGCAAAGATGATATATATTCATGGAAGTCGTTAAATAATTTCCGTCCATAACACATGGATCTCCTTTCATTTACCATTTATTATAATTATTTTGTGCAATTATGGAGTTTTATCATGTACTCTGTCTAATAATTTTTCTTATTTATCATTTTTGTTACATAAAATTTGTTCAAAATGATCTAATTGTCAAAGCAATTTCTGTGATAAAATCTATAATTTTGTGATATGATCGAGAGAAATGTCTTTTACGTGATCAGGTAGTTGAACATTGAAAAGGGGACAATTCCAAGTTTTTTGTTAAAGCTTGCTTTATGGAATAAGCCAATCTACTTATTGAATAGATCTCTGTTCAAGTCATATATTCAAATAAGAAATGATTGTGGTGTGACTATGATATGCGTTGAAAGTGGTGTTGAGTTAAAATATTCTAAAAATGTATGTAAAACATATAATATTTTTGTAATGTTCCTGACTTTTACTTGTGACTTCACCAAAAGAGGAACGTCATTATTATAGCCTTCATAAGCAAATTTTGTCCATCTGGAGCGTATTTTATCTATCTCTGTCATTGTTATCTTGTGTTTCTATACATTTTTCCTCCTTTGTGTTTCTGTGTTAAAGTTTTTTAAAATAAATATAAAGATTATTTTAAGAATGCACTTACGAAATATGAGTTTTATACCTATTTACAGCTCATCTTTAAAAAATTTAGAGATCAATGCATTAAAAAGTAATATTAATAAAATATTTAGTATTTTTTATAAGTTTAATCAAATTTTATTTGGAACAGATCATAGCATTTGACATGTTCATTAACACTCTCACATGTGTATAATGTAATCATCAGCTGGCGTCAATGTTCCACCATTTATGCAGGTTCCTGTTTCTATTTTGCATGTTATGGTAGATTACAAAAATTGATTTTCTCTTTAATTTATTGTCTTTATTCATAATACTTTTATTGATCTCTGAGAGCTACAGTGTAGCGTATTGATGTTAGAGGTTAATGTTACGGCAAACAGAAGCAAGTTGTAAAACTATCATTGATAGCAATATGTATGAGTTCCAGTTTTAATTTTAAAAAATCAATATTATAGTTGATGTATAATATTATATCAAATGAAAGACCGTGTCTGAATGATAACATTTGTGAGCTTGGTATGAATCGGAGTAGATTGGAAACGAATAACGACAATACGTCAGCAAACTTTTGAGCTATCAACAGTTAGAGATGGCAACCAAAGACAGCGTAGAAGAAGCTGCTTCAGCGGTACGTTTGTTTGTATATTTTTTAATTACCTATCTGCTGCCTGTTTGCTTTGCTTAATTAAAAGATAAGTGAATTATGACTCCGTGTCAAGGAGCAAACAAGAATAGATTTTATGGTAATCAAGAGCAACATGGAAAGCAACATTTTAAGTTCGTTCATAGTATTTTGCTGTAGTAAAGAATATGGCAAGGTGATACGATATTTTTTTACATTGCTTGTTAGCTTGAAACATTGCTTTGAATTACCAAGTTTATTGTTAATGTGAGGATTTGTTTGCATATTATTTTATTTATTTTACTAGCATGTTGGTCACTTACTAGCACGTTAGTCACCTTACTAGCATGTTAATCACCTTACTAGCACGTTAGTCACCTTACTAGCATGTTATTCACCTTACTAGTGTATTGGTCACTTTGAAGCTATATTAGTGGTTTTGTTAGCATTTTTTTATTTGCTATATTCTGGTTTCCTTAATATTATGTTAGTCTCTTTGCTAATATGTTAGTTTTTTTTACGAGTATATTAATCATTTTTTTACATGTTATTCTTTCTATCACACGAGTCAATTTGGTTTTATAGCTGTTATTAATCAACAGATAAGCTGATTTGATAAAAATGAGCTAAAGCGAGCCAACCATTTTGTAATGCTTAATAAAGCACTCCTTTGTTCTATTTGCTATCATAGAAGAGACCTTTTAAACTGACATACATTAAAACTATGTCATATTCTCTGATCGCTCATATGGCTACTATTGCAGGTTTGAACAAAAGCTTCTGGTTTGAAAACAACATTATACACAGTATTTATGATTAATCTCAAATAAAATATTTAATGAAGCTTTTGAAAACTGAATAAAAATATAAAAAATTTGCAATGTACGTAGATTTAATTATGTTATGTGTGTTTTGTCATCAATGTAAGAGGACTTTTGCAAACAAAAAAAGATTTTGTCATTAACTTTATACTGAAAAAGTGATAGACATTCTAAGCTTTATTTTTAGAAGGAGGATAGTCCTACAGAGACTAAAGATGGATGCAAAGCAATCTGTCGAAAATCGATACAGTTTATTTTTTCAACTGCGGGCCTTTTTTTAATTAACTTCGCATATCAACTGATTGGAGCGTCTATTTTTACACATTTGGAGAAGTACAACGAAGAGCAAACATGCTTTACGGGGGCGGAAAATTACGAGAGAGCGGAAAATGCGACCACAACCCTAATGTTAAGTGTGGCAAAGAGGATAGCTGATGGCGCATTGCAGAAACAAGGAGGGTCTGCAATCATTAGAAAAGACTACAGTCAAATCCTTGAGAGCTTTTCGCTCAGTGTCCTTGACGTGAACTACAATGTCAGCAAGAACTGCTCAGAGCTAGGGATGCCTGGAGGACCGCAGTACGCTTGGTCATGGTCAGGCTCACTAGTCTTTGCAATGACTGTCACTACTACTATAGGTTAGTCTGTTATCTACTGTCACTGCTATTATATGTTCGTCATCTACTTTCACTACTACTATAGGTTAGTCTGTTATTTACTGTCACCACTATTATATGTTAGTTAGTCATTTACTTTCACTACTACTATAGGGTAATCAGTTATCTACTATCACAGCTACTCTAAGTTAGTCAGTTATCTACTGCCACTACAACTATTCGTTTGTCAGTCATTTACTGTCACTACTACTTTAGGTTAGTCTGCCATCTACTGTCACTACTACTATAGGTTAGTCAGTCAGCTATTGTAACTACTACATAAGTTAGCCAGTCAGCTACTGTCACTACTATAGTTAATCAGCCATCTACTGTCACTACTACATAGGTTAGTCAGTCAGCTACTGTCACTACTATGGTTAATAAGCCATCTACTGTCGCTACTACATAGGTTAGTCAGTCAGCTACTGTCACAACTATTATAGGATAATCAGCCATTTATAGAATATCAAATCTTCAAGTCTTTCCTTTTGTTCTCATTTATATACGTCATAATTACAACTATCAATGATGTCAGGGGTAAACAACTCTCCCATTCAGTATGTTGTAATGCATGTTCCACTTTTGCACAGGAGCAATTGATTCCGTTTTGCTTATAATGTTCTAACCAGGGATAGAGCTGAAGACCTTTCTCATGTTGACTGTGATGTAGATCTGTAGTAGCTAGTAAAGTTAGTTGTGTTTCACAAGTGGTAAAACTACAGCCAGTAGAAAGAGTCATAAGTGAAGGCAGTGCATATTATCGCTAGTGTTTAGTGCTATTGCAAGAACTAGTTGAAACTTGAAGTTACCACGAGTAGTAATACAAGGTATCATTACACAAATAACTAGTAGAATTCAATCACTGAAGTTTTTCATTTGCTTCCAGTTGCTCTTGCAATTCATGACACAACATAACACATGGTGTGTCTAGCTATACTGTTAGACTCCTTTCAATAATCTATATTAATAAATCTTGTTTTGCCGTTGCGTGTGTGTGCATGCGTGTGCATGCGTGTGAGGGTGTGTGCATGCATGTGCATGCGTGTGTATGCGTGTGAGGGTGTGTACATGCGTGTGAGGGTGTGTACATGCGTGTGTATGCGTGTGTATGCGTACGTATGCGTGTGAGGGTGTGTACATGCGTGTGAGGGTGTGTACATGCGTGTGAGGGTGTGTGCATGCGTGTGAGGGTGTGTACATGCATGTGAGGGTGTGTGTATGCGTGTGTGGGTGTGTGCATGCGTGGGTATGCGTGTGTATGCGTACGTATGCGTGTGAGGGTGTGTACATGCGTGTGAGGGTGTGTACATGCGTGTGTATGTGTGTGAGGGTGTGTGCATGTGTGTGTATATGTGTGTTTGCATGTGTGTATGTGTGTGCGTGTGTCTGTGTATGTGTATATTTGCAAAGGTGCGTGTGTATATCTATGTGTGCATGTGTATGTGCATGCATGCGTGTATGTGTGTGAGCGTGTGTGTATGTGCATGTGTGTGTGTGTACGTGCGTGTGTGTGTGTGGTGTGGTGTGTGTATGTGTGTGTGTGTGTGCGTGCGCGCGCATGTGTTAGTATGCATAAACAGTATGCGTTTCCCTATTTTTTTGGCTGATTTCATCCAAACTTCACATGTTTATGCTCTGTGCCTTCCAACATGTCGCTGAAAATATTTGGTTTCAAAACTCTGTCTGGTTCCTGAGAACCCGCCTCTTATACACCCACCTGCAGGCTATCTGATTAGAAATGAAATCAATCCCTGTCAACGCCAGGCTTACTGGTATAAGTATGAAATAATATGCCTTTTCCTTGTATGATGCTTCAGCGTGAATGAGGCTTAGAGTGTAACTGAGCAAGTAGCCTTTTGACATCGTTTGGTGGGTTAAAACAGACAGCACTACGGTAAAAGCTACACAGAAAACTTACCTGTTCATAGAAGACATGCTATTCCAAAACTCACAAAGATTTCAGTTGACACGATAAATAGTACAGGCACCATAACTTCTTAATATTTTTATTATTGTATTGCATGAGCAGGTCAAATTTAAAATCATCTCGTATAGTGTTTACTGACTATAGACACTAACACGGTGCTTTGATAACTCGGAAAGCATAATTTTCATACAATTTCACTGAGTATTCACAGCAGTGTTTATAAGCTGTTAGACTTACATCTTATGGTCAACTCATGGCAGCATTGCTAGCCTATGTTTATGCATTCTTGTCTAGATAACCCAGAATGTAACTTTTTACAGGGTATGGAGTTATTGCACCCAAGACACCGTGGGGTCGTCTGGTCTGTATCGCATATGCTATCTTGGGAATGCCAATCATGTTGATCTGCTTGGCTAATGTCGGTGATATAATGGCTGACATCTTTAGGTTTGCTTACGCTACCGTCTGCTGTTGTGGATGCTGTCGCAGCAAGCCCAAGAAGCAGGTATTGCAGATATCGCGTACTTAATGTAAGGCTACCTACGTAATTAACAACTGGAGATTACATGACGTCAGTATGCGCTTATGAATATTTAATATCAACGTAATGTAGGGCAATATGCCATTTGAAAGACATTAATTTCTGCACTTTCTAGACTGTCTCAAGTCTGAGTGATTTCACCATACATAAAGAAAAGTAATGACTTTGCAAGCCACCCACGGTGATTAAGAATCATTCTATCTTGATGAGTGTAGACTTGGTACTCAGCACCTTATTACATGTACAGTTATGTAGGTTGTACATACCTTAATAGTACACACTTGTATATTATCTGTGATCTATAAACTTGTTCGGCTGCACCAAAGCACATTTTATGATTACAATTATAGCTCACTCGATTTTGAAATCTCAAAAAGGAGACAGATATACCTACACGTATGTATACGTTTTTTGGTAAACTTAGAAACTATTTTGGATTTGTCAGAAAGTATAAACATTGTTACCTTTAACTTAAAAAGATCAAAGGTCGATAGATACTACTACCGTATAATTTTGTACTTGTTATTCTGTGTCTATTTTGCACAATTCGCCTGATCCTTAATTTGCCATGAGAATTGGTAAAACTACGTTCTAAGTAAGAAATTTTTATTGAAAAACTGTTAAGAAATCATCAAGTGGTTCCAACACTCGCTACTTTACCTGTAAATGTTTCTGATTTGCAGGCATTTGCACTGGTGTTCCGTTTCTGTCATGGTACAAAAGGTTATGTAACAAGCTGTGTGCATTATGCAACTGTTTGGTGCGGATCTATTTGTGGTCTGCCTGAATGGATTAGTGCTTCTCTGGTTATTGTCACCCCGTGGATGTGTGTTTGAATAGGATTGGATTGGATTTCTTCGGGCCAGTTTTGTTGACCAATGGGAACGTGACTTTCTGGTGTACTGACACATTTTAAATTCTTGCCCCCTTAAACCATCCACTCAGGGTGCTCAGTCAGTTTGGACTATTCAGTTAGACAACAAGCATTTTGCTGTCTGTCGAAAATGCGTTCGACTAAATATTTTAGCTTACAGTGCGATCCATTTTATGGTCATTTTGAGAGTCAAGATTTAATAGTAAAGGAGGCAAAGGTTAGTAGTGCATGTCTTTTTACATTTTATTATATTTTAACTGCTAACACTCGTTTACATTTTTTCTTGTATTGAATGTTGTTTTAAAAGTTTTACATGTGTGATTTTACATTAGTGTGATTTGTGCTATGTAATTTTAGACTTCACGGTGACATTGGTGTGATGTTAGTGTCAGTGAAATAAAGTACCCCACACTCATCAGTAAAGATCCAAGCCTTCTTAGTTGTGAACAGTTTACTAGTTAGTCAAAGTCTAGCAAATATCAATTCGATATAGCGAAGTCTTCCTCTCAAGTCGGAGAAATTAGTGAAGTCTTCCTCTCAAGCCGGAGAAATTAGTGAAGTCTTCCTCTCAAGCCGGAGAAATTAGTGAAGTCTTCCTCTCAAGCCAGAGCAAACAGTAACGTTTGTCTAGCCATCAAAAGTTTATACGGCCAACTAACTTGTAATTCAACTTAACCTATCAACAAAGAGCCAATCTGACGCCACTTAGTTTTCTGCTTACATCAGTACTTCAGCCTACACACCGGAGTCGTCTCTACCCCCTTTTCACAGCTAAGTGACATTTAGTTTAGACCTGTCAAAAACGAACCCTACAAAAGTTACGAACGTTATACTTGCACTGCGAAGCCAAAGTAACAATCACTACTTCGTAGTATTGACTGCAACTATGGAAAATAATTTTTAATATTTGTTTTGTTTTTAGTTTTATGTTAGTTTCAGTTAGATTATTTTGTTGACCCTACTTGTAAACTCAGCAGCTGAGTACGTGGTTCGGCGCGGCAGTGCGATGAGCGCTGTCATTGCATCACCGTTGCGTATTTGTTGTTTGACGAATTTGGTTTCTTGATCATTTCATTCGTGTTCATTGACCCACCCTTAGGGTGTCAGTTGCCAGTGTTTGCATTGGTTTGTTCGGCTGGTCCATCGTGCAGGTCACTTCAATATTTTGCATTGCTTGCAGCTTGTTGCATAGTTAACTCAAAGCGAGTAATCTAAAAGCATGATTATTTTAGTAGCATAATGGAAGATAAATCCAGTAACCCAATTGAGTCTGGCGTAGCTAGCGAGTCAGAATCGACTCAGAGTGTACTTTTAGAAAACACCTTACATGTTAGAAATAACCCGGAAGCTAGTGAACAATTGATTAACGAGAGTGCATCTCCCAATTGTCACAGTTGTAATCTCAGAAGGTCATCTAGACCTAAAACTTTAACTGCTATTGCTAAAAGCAATAGTGCAATACTATAACGTGTAACCCTTTCAAAAGAGATTTTTAAAAGTCAACGCGTGTTAGATGATGTTTATAGCAACGTTGAGCCACTTGATTCCGTTGAGACTCTAGAAAGCATACTTGCTGAGTTATCTGAAAATGCTATGCGCGCAAATGGTATATTTGATGAACTTGTTGTTTTATCTAACAATAAGATTGAACTAAACACACTTAAAATCATTTTTATGATTTTATGAAAGGTGACTTGTTGAAACAAACATTAGAAGAAAAGATAGATTCACTGGCACAAGAAGAAGGTGAGATGTGCGAATTGGAGCAAACAATGGAGCGCCTACAAGCAGAGTTAGAAGAACAGAACAGATTATATGAAGAACGGAAAGCGGAACGCACTGCATTAAAGGATAGGGTGCTTAACAAGTCAAAAGACAGAGACAGATCTGTAGACTCTACAACTGTTCTTCCACAAGCAACTACATTTGTACCTCGTCAAGAACCGACTGTAACTAGTCAAAAAACTTTAGATAGTATGACTACATACAAACCACTGGATTTGAGGAAAACGACATATCTTCAACATTCTGTCAAGAATCAAAGAGAGAACGATAGCATGAGCATAGTAAGAGAGTTGTCAGACAATATAGTACTGGTCATGAAAGCCTCGAAACGATCTTCTCCTGAACCCACAGTGTACGACGGCAACCCTATTTATTTCCAAGACTGGGAATTAGACGTTGATGCTTACATCAAATCAGAAGGACTCTGCGGAAAAGAACCACTTGGACACTTGAAAAAGTATGGGAAAGGTAAAGACGCTATTAGTGGTCATTTTATTACCAACACGGAAACAGCTTACCTAGATACCAGAAGAGAACTGAGAGAGTGATTTGGAAGCAAAAAGCGTCAATCGAGCATTGAGAAAGAAGTTAGAAGACTGGCCAAGAGTTGGTGCAAAAGACGCA
The DNA here is from genome assembly GCF_963576615.1 of Watersipora subatra. NCBI lineage: Eukaryota > Metazoa > Bryozoa > Gymnolaemata > Cheilostomatida > Watersiporidae > Watersipora > Watersipora subatra. The sequence continues at coordinate 29,369,011 of NC_088708.1, read as the reverse complement.
ACATCATTACGCAGTTATGCAGACTTTCTGTCACATATAAAGTCTGCTATGAAAGATGTTCCTGAGTTGCAGTCTCTCAACGATAGCCAGGAAAATGAGAAGTTAGCCGCAAAACTCCCTGACTAGATGATTAGAAACTGGGCACGTAAAGTAAAAGAGAAAAGATCAGCAGAATATCGTTATCCTACCTTCAATGAGTACGTCTACTTTGTTGTGGACAATGCAGAGGTAATGGATGAGCCTTTGATAAAAAGCATTAGTGGAAATAAGAGTTCTGCTGCCAGCACTAGAAGTCCAAAAGTATCCCTTAACTCAAATGTTAGAACCTTTGCTACAAATTCTACATCTAAAACTGAATCTTGCAAACATTGTTAAAAAAGTCATCGAATGACAGAATGTGTTTTATTAGATAGACTCTCTCCTGCTGACAAGGAAACTTTTGTTCAAAGCAACAGACTTTGCTACAGCTGCCTAGATTCAAGCCATCAGGCAAGAGGCTGCTACAAAAGAGCCACATGCAAGAAATGCAGCTTATGTCATCCGACTGCCTTGCACAAGGAGCCATCAAACTGGCAAAAAAAACCAGCAAAAATGGTCAACAAAAAGTAGAAAGGGACAATCAAACGAAACAATCAGCGAAGCCACCTAAAGAAAAAGATGACACCAAAGAGCCCGAAAAGCTTGTAGTAAAAGCAACCAAAGTTACGAGCACGACAATGAGCATGGTAGTTCCCGTTCATGTATCTACCCCACAGAATCCTTCCAAAGAAATGTTAGTTTGCGCAATGTTGGAGATAGCATCTAACGCGTCTTATATAACCAAACATACAGCCAATACGATTCAGCCATCATTCACTGTTAAAAATGTGACAATTGACACTCTCACAGGTGATTCATGCGAGTCTTTAAAGTTGTACAGCGATCTTATAATTCGAGGAAACTGGATAAGAAATTATAAGAAAACTGACTCAACATCTATAAAAGCCTCTTGAGTGGAACAAGATTACATGTGATGCCCAAGCAATACCTGATTGTATAAATATTCGCCAGTTTCCACACCTACGAAACTATGCTCATTATTTACCTCTATCTCTAGACATACCTATAGGTTTGTTGATTGGTACAGACTGCCCGGAAGCATTTGAACCTTTAGAATTCATATCAAGAAAAGGGGAGGAAGAAAGAAAAAGAAGAAGGATGCGATAAAAAAGAAGAAAAAAATAGAATAAAGAGAAGATTTTTTTTAACTTTAAATGTTTATCGATGACTAAAATAGTTTCACATAACACTTTTTTAAATTTTGAGTATAACTTCAAGATAAGACGGCAACAATGCGTATCAGAAACATTTCCTGAACAAGATAAGACAACTCAAAAGCAATGGTAAGTCAAAAGAGCCATAACAGCTATTTTGGTTAAAAATAGCCTGCGAACTAAGTCTTCGTTTTGTATTCTGAGGACAATAACTTCATAACTGACTGGGTTGATTTTCTGATAGATGAACAGGAGAGCCAAGCTAATGTCACAAGCAAGCAGAGAACGCTCAAGGCATAGAATCCATATCAGGAAAAGAGGAGGAAGAAAGAAAAAGAAGAATGAGATAAAAAAGAGGAAAAAAATAGAATAAATAGAAGAAGATTTTTTTTAATTTCAAGTGTTTATCGATGACGAAAATAGTTTCACATAAAACTTCTTTTAAAATTTCGAGTATAACTTCACGATAAGATGGCAACAATGCGTATCAGAAACAGTTCTTGAACAAGATAAGACAACTCAAAAGCAATGATAAGTCAAAAGAGCCATAACAGCTATTTTGGTTAAAAATAGCCTGCGAACTAAGTCTTCGTTTTGTATTCTGAGGACAATAACTTCATAACTGACTGGGTTGATTTTCTGATAGACGAACAGGAGAGCCAAGGCTAATGTCACAAGCAAGCAGAGAATGCTCAAGACATAGAGTCCATATCAGGAAAAGAGGAGGAAGAAAGAAAAAGGATGAGATAAAAAAGAGGAAAAAAATAGAATAAAAAAAAGATTTTTTTTTAATTTTAAATGTTTGTTGATGACTAAAATAGTTTCACATAGAACTTCTTTTTAAATTTTGAGTATAACTTCAAGATAAGACGGCAACAATGCGTATCAGAAACATTTCCTGAACAAGATAAGACAACTCAAAAGCAATGATAAGTCAAAAGAGCCACAACAGCTATTTTGGTTAAAAATAGCCTGCGAACTAAGTCTTCGTTTTGTATTCTGAGGACAATAACTTCATAACTGACTGGGTTGATTTTCTGATAGACGAACAGGAGAGCCAAGGCTAATGTCACTAGCAAGCAGAGAATGCTCAAGACATAGAGTCCATATCAGGAAAAGAGGAGGAAGAAAGAAAAAGAAGGATGAGATAAAAAAGAGGAAAAAAAATAGAATAAAAAAAAAGATTTTTTTTTAATTTTAAATGTTTGTTGATGACTAAAATAGTTTCACATAAAACTTCTTTTTAAATTTTGAGTATAACTTCAAGATAAGATGGCAACAATGCATATCAGAAACATTTCTTGAACAAGATAAGACAACTCAAAAGCAATGATAAGTCAAAAGAGCTATAACAGCTATTTTGGTTAAAAATAGCCTGCGAACTAAGTCTTCGTTTTGTATTCTGAGGACAATAACTTCATAACTGACTGGGTTGATTTTCTGATAGATGAACAGGAGAGCCAAGGCTAATGTCACAAGCAAGCAGAGAATGCTCAAGACATAGAGTCCATATCAGGAAAAGAGGAGGAAGAAAGAAAAAGAAGGATGAGATAAAAAAGAGGAAAAAAATAGAATAAAAAAAAGATTTTTTTTTAATTTTAAATGTTTGTTGATGACTAAAATAGTTTCACATAGAACTTCTTTTTAAATTTTGAGTATAACTTCAAGATAAGACGGCAACAATGCGTATCAGAAACATTTCCTGAACAAGATAAGACAACTCAAAAGCAATGATAAGTCAAAAGAGCCACAACAGCTATTTTGGTTAAAAATAGCCTGCGAACTAAGTCTTCGTTTTGTATTCTGAGGACAATAACTTCATAACTGACTGGGTTGATTTTCTGATAGACGAACAGGAGAGCCAAGGCTAATGTCACTAGCAAGCAGAGAATGCTCAAGACATAGAGTCCATATCAGGAAAAGAGGAGGAAGAAAGAAAAAGAAGGATGAGATAAAAAAGAGGAAAAAAAATAGAATAAAAAAAAAGATTTTTTTTTAATTTTAAATGTTTGTTGATGACTAAAATAGTTTCACATAAAACTTCTTTTTAAATTTTGAGTATAACTTCAAGATAAGATGGCAACAATGCATATCAGAAACATTTCTTGAACAAGATAAGACAACTCAAAAGCAATGATAAGTCAAAAGAGCTATAACAGCTATTTTGGTTAAAAATAGCCTGCGAACTAAGTCTTCGTTTTGTATTCTGAGGACAATAACTTCATAACTGACTGGGTTGATTTTCTGATAGATGAACAGGAGAGCCAAGGCTAATGTCACAAGCAAGCAGAGAATGCTCAAGACATAGAGTCCATATCAGGAAAAGAGGAGGAAGAAAGAAAAAGAAGGATGAGATAAAAAAGAGGAAAAAAATAGAATAAAAAAAAGATTTTTTTTTAATTTTAAATGTTTGTTGATGACTAAAATAGTTTCACATAAAACTTCTTTTTAAATTTTGAGTATAACTTCAAGATAAGACGGCAACAATGCGTATCAGAAACATTTCCTGAACAAGATAAGACAACTCAAAAGCAATGATAAGTCAAAAGAGCCACAACAGCTATTTTGGTTAAAAATAGCCTGCGAACTAGGTCTTCGTTTTGTATTCTGAGGACAATAACTTCATAACTGACTGGGTTGATTTTCTGATAGACGTGCAGGAGAGCCAAGGCTAATGTCACAAGCAAGCAGAGAACGCTCAAGGCAAACCTTCCTATGATAACCATCTCTTGCTCTGTATACACTCTCATATCTGTAGCTAGTAGAAATGCCCGTGTTTGATGCACAGCAACTTTAAAAAATGCAGAGACCTTGTTTACCCCACAATCTCTCTTGTACGAGCAGCGCATATATTGAATGCAGTTAGACAGAGTGGCTACTGAATTATCTCAGGTGCCAGAATGAACAGGTGAACACATGCATCCAATGTAAAAAGCAAGATCAAGCCAATAGAATGAGCGACAATTTTGCAAAGACCAGTGCAAAAGCTTGTGAAACTCCTTTAGGAGCTGTGCAGAAGTAGTATTAGAAATTGCATGTTAATCATTTATATTTTATGTAAACATTACTTTAGTAATTTCGTGTTACATTTTTATGTTACTCTCATCTTGTCATTATTAGTATAATAGATTGTTTTCATTTAGTTTATAGTGTGTGCTAAATAAAAAGATGCTAAAACTAAGATTAATTTGTGGAAATGTAATATATATTAAATTTGGTGGGAGTGTAAATGTTTCTGATTTGCAGGCATTTGCACTGGTGTTCTGTTTCTGTCATGGTAGAAAAGGTTATGTAACAAGCTGTGTGCATTATGCTACTGTTCAATGCGGATCTATTTGTGGTCTGCCTGAATGGATTAGTGCTTCTCTGGTTATTGTCATGCCGTGGGTGTGTTTTGTCTGGGACTGGATTGGGCTCTTGGGGCCAGTTTTGTTGACCAACGGGATGTGACTTTCTGATGTACTGACACATTTTAAACTCTTGCCGAGTTGAACCATCCGCTCAGCGTGCTCAGTCAGTTTGGACTATTCAGCTAGACAACAAGCATTTTGCTGTCTGTCGAAAACGTGTTCGACTAAATATTTTAGCTTATAGTGTGATCCATTGTATGGTCATTTTGAGAGTCAAGATTTAATAGTAAAGGAGGCAAAGGTTAGTAGTGCATATGTCTTTTTACATTTTATTATATTTTAACTTTACGTTTACATTTTTTCTTGTATTGAATGTTGTTTTAAAAGTTTTACATGTGTGATTTTACATTAGTGTGATTTGTGCTATGTAATTTTAGACTTCACGGTGACATTGGTGTGATGTTAGTGTCAGTGAAATTGTGAAATAAAGTACCGCACACTCATCAGTAAAGATCCAAGCCTTCCTAGTTGTGAACACTACCAGTTAGTCAAAGTCTAGCGAATACCAATTCGCTATATTACCCATAATGCATAGTCAGGCAACCAATAGTTCATAGCAGTATACAGGTACATCACATAAATACGGATGACGAGTGAACGCGATTAACTCCTCATTTCTGATACAGCAAGATGACATGGAGCTTACTCCAGTTTCAACCTATAGAACTGATGCCTCTGGTCGACCAATCATAGACGATGATGATGAAAGTGATGATGAGGATGATGATGAAGATGAGGAGAATGAAGGAGACATTACCGTTCCTCTCACAATCAGCATGCTTGTTCTCTTCTGTGAGTATTTTTATGATCCTGAGGCTATATTGGTTGATTGGGTAGATATATCAGCTTTACAATCTCATTTGCTGATTAATGTACTGCCAATTATTTGACTACGTTTGATAGATATTGCGAAATCTAACAACCTGTCTGAAAACAACCATTTTAAGGTAATTGGATCAATTTCATGCTTATATGGACAAAAAAGTATTTAGTTAATACTCTTAATACTAGTTAATACTGGTTGCACACCTATATCGTCGTTGTCCTTTCGGATTTCATCAATGACTATATGCTCCGTGAATAGGTGGCATCGACGAAGAAACGCGAATACATCAAGAAAGTTTGCAGCTGTCAAATTTTGCCGGTAGTTCAGCGGAGCATCGACGACAGCCTGTATAATGTGCACCATTTCAACGATGATGATTGGCTGTTGCGGATAGCATTATCCATATTTCTGTTGGTAATAAGCGTTGCAAGAGTAGTATTTGTTTCGAGCGCCTTCGAGTTTCCTTCGAGAAAAATTTAAAAAGAAATGTGAAAATGAAAGCAAACAACAGCGTGTGTTTGTGAGACTGGGAACATTGTTATCATTGACGACCACCGAAGTATATTGTCATCAACGCCGATATACGGCAATATAGTGTAAACCAGCTTTTAGTGTCTTTTTGAGAATGTTGAAAGTTTTGCGTGAAATCCAAAGCATTCCTTGCGGTCGTTAAGGCTTGCACACGATGTACACACCGATACTGTTACAGTGTATCGTAGTGTGTCAGTATTAATACTACAATACATCAGTGATCATCTGTGATAACATTGTTCACACTATCACAAACCCATCTGCGTTTACATCAGTGAATAGTCTACAGCGTTCTCATTAATTCATTAACTAGGACACTTGCTGATTGATAGAACTATGGTCTATTGAATCCTGTAAATAAGTTTTACATAAAAAGAGTATAATATTATGATAAAATACTGCCACTCAACTAGTAATGATAGAAATAGAAGATAATAATGATATTTCCAAAATATAATGTTTGGCAGTTGCTGGACCATTATAGCAGTGATAACTCATTTGTTGTTGATCCAGGAGTAGAAGTTTTATGACAAATGTTGAACATTGTCAGTTTGTTGTCAGAATATAATATTGAAGCATACAAATCTAATTAGCCTGTGCTACCAATAAAAGCAGTATTCTCTAGTATGTTGCAAGATTGGCTTTATTTCATGTTTTAGGTCAACATGCTTTCAAGGCAAGCTAACAATTGATCACTTTTTGCAGTACAACCAGTCACTGAGTGATGGTAGGCGAATAAGAGAAAAATAACTACATCATGTAGTCGTGTGCATGAGCAGTTAAAACTTAGCTCAACTTGTTTGTGTTGGCCAGACAACTGGAGAGCAGACTGTCCTTGGTTCTAATGGCCAGGCCACTAGAGAGCAATCTGTCTTTGGTTTTAATGGCCAGACTATTGGAGAGCAGTCTGTCTCTGATTTTAATGGCCAGACAACTGGAGAGCAGTCTGTCCTTTTTTCTGTTGGTCAGACAACTGGAGAGCAGTCTGTTCTTGGTTTTCGTGACCAGACCACTAGAAAGCAGTCTGTCTTTGGTTCTAATGGCCCGATCATTGGAGAACAGTCTGTCCTTGGTTCAAAGAGCCAGACCACTGGAGAGCAGTTTTCTCATATAGATCAGAGCAGATGTACGTACCCTGTATGTACGTCCATCCCTCTGTATGTACCTGTACTTGAGGCCGTTCTGAAAGTTAAAGAGCTACCTGAGACTTGCTGTAAAACTTCAACAAACAGCTCGCCTCAGATAAACTGGAGATTGATCTGGTTAGGTGAAAGACAGCCTTCAAAACCCTGTCTGTCGCTATGACTGAATTTGATCAAATTACTGTAGTTCACTATTATACAATACAAGCATATTCTTTAGCTGCCAGCGCTGCCGATGCACTGCTGGCTTCACTCTTTCATGTATATGTTGGGCAAACACTAATCTTTACTAACTTTTATATAGTTCATCTCTGAAGTAAAACAAGGATTTGTAAATTTCATAAATTTTCTTTCTAGATGACTTTAGAAAAAACCCAAGTTAAAACTAGAAAGACTATGTACAATCATTTTAGGAGATTCTAGAAGAATGCCCAAGTTAAAGTTACGGAGGCCATGCCCAAGTGAAAACACACTAGTTAATTTTTGTGATTGTAGCTTTTATTTTCCTCGGAGCCGCTCTTTTCTATGTTTGGGAATCTTGGGGATTTATAGACGCTCTATACTTCTGCTTCATTACCTTCTCTACAATCGGATTTGGAGACATCGTGCCGGGCACTACCAACCTTGACAGTCCTGAATCTCAGGCTCAGCTGATCGTAACAGGCGTATATCAGGTACTTGGATGCATTGCCTCAATTATTTATTTTCGCTTTTATTTATATCGGAGTAACAAATGTAGGAATGAGTATAGAAAACTCCTAAATACATAGACATATCGATGTTTGATTGTATAGATAACCATATGCTAAAATAATCTTATGTGTGAGAAAAGAAACTTTTTTCAAATGGCTGCCTAATCGCTCTGGGCTATTTGAGTAACCATGCTCACTCTTGTTGTCCCTGACATCGAGGAAAACCTATTATGGAGAGAAAACTTTCCAGTAATGAAAATGATCTGACCAGATACATTCGCAAATTACAGATATCACGGCGAACTACCATTAGGTTTTTACATATCATTATCCTACTATTACTTCAGTGCCAAGTCATCCTGAACAACAGAGATGGACGATCTATGTTATAACCCTACCAAATATTTTGGGTTGTCTTCTCATGCATGACACAATTTCTTATTAGATCCTGGGGATGGCTATGGTGTCCATGTGCTTTCAACTGATGCAAGATGAAATTGTTGCCAAAGTTCGATGGCTGCTCATTAAAATTGGTGTTGAGAAAAAACCTGAAAACGACCAAGTCCAGGAAACTGGGACAGAATCAACAGCTGAGAAAAACAAAGAAGAGCCTCCATCTCGGCCGATGACTGCCATACGGAAAAAATAAAACTAACTGCACAATTAACTGACCGCAAGACCACAAGCACAGAGATGAAAAAACCATCTTCTCAAGTTATATTCAACTTTCTGTGATTCTCTGATTTGAAATAGCAGTATTTAGCCTACTTACCTGTAAGCAAAAGCCTACTTACCTGTACTTACTTGTAAGCAAAAGTAAGTTATCATAAACAAAAACCTAAAAAGATAGCAAACATGTGCTTTTAACTTAGTATACATTTAATATTTGTGGTTGTGCAAAATTATTCTTCAAGAGACCTTTTTGGTAAACTACACACACTGTTGTACATTCAGTAACTGCTCAAGAACCGAGTATACTCATATTTCCGCGCTGTCGCAATTGTATGTGAAAATGCTTGTGACGATGCAAAACATAACAATCCTTTTTCTTGTATGTTGTGACAATATAATTATACATTAAATTATGTATTTGTTCAGAAATCGGCCTCATAGGGATAAAGCGGAAGAATAGTGATATTCCTAACTTTTTCCGTAAATGATAAGATGTAGAATTATAATTTTTGGTGATTACGTGCCGCAATTCCCTACAGATACTAAACTCTAGCTGAACAATTAGAGATAAGATGGTTAACTTTCTCAGACAAGAATGAATCTATCGTGCAAATCTGTGCCAGAGTACCAAAGTACTTGCAACTGCAATTAGTAATTCCCATTAAGCTACAACCTCCACTCCCAACTGTGCACTTCCTGTTTCACTTGGGTGAGCTCGTAGAGGGCAATTTAATATCCTCGAGAAAGTGCAACACCGCATCTGTTGGTGCTTAAGCATACTTGTGAGTTGAATGTTTTAGAAAACTGCGCAATGTTGCTATCAACAAAGTATTTATTAGGTGACTGGTGTTATTTATAACTGCAGACATGTTGAGCTCATTCATAGCTCAGGTAATCTTGTCTAGTATAAAAATTGACTGAATGAAAAGCTGGCAAAAGTTTTATTGGCGCATATTATATTATATTATAATATTATGAACATATGCTAAAAATTTTTATAGAACTTTGCACTTTGATTTTTGCACAATTAAAATAGAGTTAGGAGTTGTCCTCTTTTAGCATGCAAGATTTCATGGTACAGTTACAACTTAGAACAACAAAATAACATAATTTCAGAAACAAATAAAAAACATTTTTTATTTTAGTGTTAAAGAAAATTTTTTCTAGCAACAGATGACACAGCGTTGGGTTTGTTTAAATGTACAAAATTTAAAATAGTCTGTCTGTTAGTCTACCGCTGACGTAAACAGCGAAAATGATGTTGTTGGAGTTTTCCCGCAGTCGCTTTGGTTAGTTGTCATAAGTAAACAAGTTTATTCATGACTCATCATATTTGAAGGTGACTTTATGATGTAGTGCCTAAACCGGTGAAGTTGTCTGCACTGGCTGCCATATAATGTCGAGTGAACTGAAATTAGCACTTGAAGTCTCATAAAGCCAGCTGTGACATACCGCTTACGTAACATGATGTACTCAAGGCAGAAACCACTAAGATGAACCATTTCGATGATTGACATCTTGTGTGCAAAAACGCTTTACAACTTTCTCCGTTTCTGCTCAATGAAAAAATCATAACTTTGATATGCAAATATATTTTAACGATATTTGATCTTCCCTTATCTCGGTGTGTAGTTGTTGAGTGATACGGTGATATCTTAACAAAGCAGACTTCTTCATGAATGAAAAAGCTGGTCCATGATAAGTACTGAACGCTGTTGGCACAGAATGGCCTGACTGTCAAACAAAGTCTAGAGAGATAAGTAGAGGAACATTGCTATGTTAGTTCTGCTATCAGAAAATAAATAACTGTTATACTGATAAAAGTTAAATAGAAGATAAATATACATCTTACCAACATTGACCTCTAAATGTAAACTATAGGTCGAGCAATGCATAGGCTATATGTTAATAGTGTATTGGGTGAGAACTGGTCATACTTAGCACACAATGTTGGCTTCATCGTTGCTCCAACTCCCTACGTGGGGAGCATTTTAGCTTTGTTGCCACAGAAAAACTACATATATAAATATTACGATTGTTATTGATGTCACTATGACTATTGTTGTTGTCCTTACTACTGTTATTAGTTTTACTGTTACAGTACTACGATTCCTATTAATTTCTATTACTATTATTATTGCTATCGCTAGAGTTATTATTATTGTTATTTATACATAGTCTCCAGCAATTGTAAATGAGATGGAGAGATAACGAAACGTAATTCTCCTCAATGGTTTTTCATCAACATGCTGTCAGCAAAAACTTCTGGTTAGATTTGTTCAATAGCACAAGCAAAAATCATGCTTGAAGTTTTATTTTTTCCATAATAATTTCAGCCAATACAGGTAATAGCTCATCTTCATTTGATTCTGTATTAGCCATTCAACAGGACATACCGAGTGCCGATTGCCAAGTCTAGACGGAACATTTCACGCTCATGGTCTTCTAAGACTAGCGTTAGACTATAAATCAGAAATAATCTAGAGCCACCACCATATTTTGGACATAACTTTCAGATTAACTATTATTGGCAAGCTGAATGAAAAAGCACTTGTTACATAGCGTCATACTGAAAGCACTTGTTACATTGTGTCATACAAAGAGACGGGAACGTTCTAGCGACTCTGAATATACTAAAGCATGCGTGAAAATGCTTTGAATAGACTTGTTTGATCCGAGCTTAATTTCACAACCGTAATTATGGCTAATTATTGTTATAGACCAGTAATGACAATGTACATTGATTGACAGCGCGTACGGGCGTATTTTATCACACTTAGCCTTTCGCTAGACATACAAACTGAGTTTCTATTGACCATTTCATTGTGTGTTCACTACTCACCTCTACAAATACAAATCCTACACGGTAAAACATATAACTGGCATATTTTTTATCTTAGTAACAAAGAATAGAACAATTTATAGCTATTACTGTCAAATAAGTGAATGAGTGTTTAAGCTCCGCCCCATATAGTCTCAGGCTTCTTGAAGTCATTACAATAAAGCTAGGAGGTGGGTTGTAATACCCGCAGTAGATCGCTAGGAATTCGCTTGTTAGCCGGGCTATAGTCTATACTGACTAATGTGAAAGCTGTATAAGTAATGGTGACAAAATACAAGCAGGATTAATAGATTAGACTGTGGGCTCGCGAGAACAACTTTCTTGTCCGTCTTGTGTCTTCGTTTACCGTCTCTAAATTTCATCTAAGACAGGAGAGCCACTCACTACATAAGACGAACAAAGCTCACCGCCATATCTCATATTTTCAGAGAACAACTGGAGAACAATGATAAATTCTGTTGACTAGCTGTCGATAAGGGAAGTATCAACGACTAAACAAACTTAATCAGTCGAGAGCTTTTGTGTTAAGTACGATTATTAGCAAACGATATTGGTGCACGACACGTTGTTGGCTTACATTGTTACATTTTATGACAGCGTTTGGATCGACAATGAATTTGTTTAACTGTTTGTTTATGGTAGCAATAATTACTGGAATCCTTCATAAACCAGCTGAGAGTCGAAGGACTAAAAGTAGGAATCAGGCTAGGGAAAGAAGCGAACCTAAAGGAACGAAAATAGACTCGATGATATGCCCCGACTGTGAAAGACTTTTCTGTTACGTCAAGAAGGCGAGTAAACTCATGTGCAATGGAGGGGGCGTAACGACAGATATTTGTGGATGTTGTCCCGTCTGCGCGAAGCAGGTTGGTGACCCATGCGGAGGAGAGTGGAATTACTTAGGTAAATGCGATGTCGGACTTTATTGTAAAGCGCCCCACAGCTCCGCGTCTCCTAGCACAGGCGAAGAGATAAAAACAGAAGTACCGATGGGAGGCATTCCGGAAGGTACTTGTGTGAAATGTAAGTATTCTCTTTTCGGTTCAAACTCATTTAGCCGGTTTCAGCTTCGAGTTGCGGAGATAAATGTACATTTATTAAACATCTCCATAAAGCGCTGATGACCCGTAGCAATTATACCTTTTATAAATATGTATCTATATCTATAGAGTGAAACATAGAATGCTAATCCAGGATTAGCTGATTGTATTATTGTAAGAAAGCAACTGCAAATCACCTTGTTCTCTTATAGCTGAGATGTGTTTGATTACATTCCTCGAATGTCTTACACAGAGAGCTCGGTGTAAACTATCTTCATATTACCCTCAGTGCTAACATTTTTAATTAGTGGGCCGTATTAATTAGACACTTTCCTGCCATTAGATTTGAAGTGCTTTTATTGACTTCGGCTTGAGCGGCGCTCGGCCTCCCCTTACAACAAGATGACAAGATAAAAATAACTCTTCATGAGGACCGCATTTTTATAAATAATTATGTTATGGTCAGCAGTGGCGTGCCAAGCACTGTCGTTATTTTGCTAAAAGCATTGCAGACAACACCTTTCTTTCACTGGGTCACACGAGCTGATGTTTTAGGGGCTGATGATCGGCAATGGTTTATGTGCCAATGTTTATTCGCTAGACAGGCTGAATACGAGTGCAGTTGTTTTCTTCATAGCGCTACATATGTTTTTCCTTGCTTATGATAATACTGAATTCTATCCTTGCCAAATAATTTAAATCTGTTTTCAAAAACATTTTAATAGCGGCAAAAACCATCGTAATAACATGCTTCTCATATCTGAATACTTTATAAAGCGCAAAAGTTCACTTCCTGAAAACAGAATTGCCGATTAGATAAAAAAGCATTTTGAACAGCTGATCATGCTAAAATCAATAGCGTTCAGAGCATGTTCTGAATTTGTTGGCGCCCAAATGTCTCTTTTTATAGCTGCTCCCAAACTGGCCATTGCTGTGGTAAGTTTAGTAGGGTTGTATGACATGAACACAGAACTTTCCGGAAACTCTGCCAGTGAGTAATTAGCTAAGACCTAGCGTAAGGAAAAGAAGCTAGACAGTTTTTAACCCGGTCATAAGTTAATCAACTGGTTGTTATAAAAATTTTAGAGATAAAAGTGGAATGGCCAGCTGTACTCTCCGAGCCTGGAGCCGAGCTGCGCATAACCCAGTCAGATCTCTCATAACAATTGAGTAAAATTGATGTCCGACAGAAACATCCATAAAATCATTGATATATCATTTCATCTTTTGTTGATCTCGATGTTATTAAAATTTGGACATTAGTCTCTTTGATCTGGAAATGTCGCTTGGAAATTAATGATTCCTCGGTGAGAGATGAATAATGAAAACTAGTTGTAATACGGGACCGAGTAGCGATGTCAGCGGTGTAATGACCTGCCTGTCATCGGCGTGTCTACTCACGGACCAGTTATGCGAAACACTCGGGAACATACTTTTTATCTTGTTGAATGGAGAAACACAAAAGAGACTTATGAGCAGCGAATAATCTTGAATGGAAAGAGACAAACATAAATTATTATCTTATTAGGCATTGTTTGAGTCATATAACTGCATAATCACTGCATCAACTCGGCTGCCTTTTGTCACTGAGCAACTGCATCTCATCTTCCTACCAATCCTAGATTTTTGCCCATACAAGTTACTTAATGTTTCATCACGCCCAGCTGCACAGTGCATACCAGCGTACCGCATTTCAGATATTTGAGAATTAAATTATTATAATTTTATATAAGATCGTAATATCCGCCGTTTTGGGTGAGTCATTATAAACTGCTGGCCATATGTGTAAATAATTCCATAGTGAAAAAGGAATTCGTTGCAACTGAGGATTGAGACATTTGAACACTTATTTTTCCATGATATAGTCGCTCAAAAAAAACTTCAAAATTTTTCGTTCAGCACGTGATTCTTGGAGACAGCACTTGGGCATATGCTGGCCAGGGGGCTAGTCCTGCGCGACACTTGACATTCCTAGCAAGTGCTTGAAGGAGAGTGAAAGCTGAGAGAAAGTATTTGCTAGGCATATCTCACCTCTGAGACCTCCAATCGTCGCATAACTTCCATATAAACTGATCTACCAATTTATCTTGTATCCCTTTAATTGATCTCTAATCTTGAAATGGTATACCGAGTAGTCTTGCCTGATGACAACTGCATTTTTGTAAATATATTTAGTCAGGTTTTCAATGAAATGATAGCTTAGCTCTGAATACATAGCTGGCGATGGAAAGACATCTAACACCATGCGATTACAAAGCGCTGCATCACCAATCAATAAAGATTATCAGATATAAAAATATTTTTGTAGCATATTCCGAATACAAATCGCATAGTATGCTAAAAATAAAATGTGGTTTATATGACTACATTTTATTTAAAAAAAACTGATCTCTAAGGCATTTACGTTCGGACTCATCCTTCGCGATAGCGGAACAAAGAATGCTCTAGGGAGACATAATTAATAACCTTTAAAATCGGAAAGTGTATGATATTATGATAGAGGAGAATGGCTGCTTGTCTTGCGAGAGGTGTCACTTGTCCTTGGTAAAGTTAATTAGACTTCAGAATTGCATTGCACTGGCCCAATACCTGCTGCCTGATTGCCATATTTTGTTATTCAACAGAGCGCGTATTAGAGGCAATTAGTGTATAAATAGAGACAGACTTCTGCGATTAGCTAATCTAAAGTTGATTGAATCTGTTCAATATAGGCTATTGATCACGAATTGATTTTTATTATTCATTTCATTTAAGCGCAAACAGAATACGCGTGTTGTAAAACACATAAAAACAAGAGAGAATTTATTAACACAACATTCCACAATAGACGCTATTCGACACAATTAGCAATGTTTAATTCTTTGCATTTTTGTTAATTCGTTAATAAAGTGAAAATAAAAAACAGTGACAGTATTTACATAACACATAAGTATTTATATATAGGTATAGCCAGGTGTGAAGGGAGGTATAGATTCATTCTTGTAATAGCTACCAACATTAACATAAGCTAAGCACAATACATCGCGCAATTGAAAGAAAAAGTGTTTATTCTGCTTTGCCTTTCGCATACCATTCATTCTATTCAGTGTTCGCCGGTCTTGACTTACTGCAGTTTAATCTGAACAAGAACCTCTCATTCATCACAGGTCTGAATGTTTAAAATATCAATTGCTGTGTTTTTATAGATGCTGGACGGTAATATTTTGAAAGCAGTTGGACCATCAAATAACAGTGAACGAATAAACAAGTCTGTGTTTCGTGCCTTTGAATAAACTGTGTTTTATCTGACATCTTACCCTCTTTTGTATGACAAGCCATAAAAGTCTGATCTCACATGTGTTTTCTACATTCTTGAGTTTTTCATTGCAATTATTATGACTTGCGTTTTCATTCTTCTAGCTCCAGACATACAAAAGGATGATTCTGTCCTGAAGCCTCCCGCTCAACAAAATCAGCAGCAATGTCAACCTAAATGTTCTCCTGAGTTTTGCCTCGCTAATCCGCGATCCATTTGCTCAGCCGTGTAAGTGTAACAATTTATGTCTATGTATTATAATTTTAACATTTGCTGCCTTGTGAAGAAAAAATATTCTTTATAATAAATAATAATTATTAACAAGGGCTGATACCCGTTAGTGTCTGACAGCATACTCAGTAGCGGAGACACATGGGAAACAGTAGGTAGGTTGACACACCTGCAAACAATGTCCAATGTGTGGATTGCGGAGTATGCTATGCAAATGAGCATATTATCTTCATCGCATGACTCTCTGACACATGCCATATCGTTCTTATTCAAATACTACCAGAAACTGTCAACAAACCTATAACTCATTATCAATAATGATGATATTACCCCAAAATGCATAATTTAAAATTTCATACTTTGCCCAATTAGCATAAGTGGGCGAGGCAAAAATTTTGCTTTTTTGTCAGATTAAACGACGAGATCGCAATATCTTGTATCGATAAGTTGAAAAGGGATCTTCGTGTGAAATAAGCTATGTTCTGAACAAATACTTATGGCAGCCAGCTTGTCGCATAATTTCTGGTAGATAAGACTGCAGAGCCTCCGTGAGTTTGTTTCTTTGCCTGGAGTGTTTGCCAAACAACTCACATTTGCTGCTTTTGGTTATTTGATAAGGCAGCGATAGAGGCTGAAAGAAAATTGCGCTAGCTTTCTAAAGTATCGTACGGCAAATGCGTTTAAGGTCATTATTACATTTCTGACAGAAGATATCTAAATTGTTGCTTAAAACGAAGATTAAAATGATAAAATAGGCCATGTATTGAGTTAATTACTATGAATTATGGACGGGTGATGAATGATCAAGAAATACTGGTTCACCCAATAGCTCTCACTCCGTTGAAGAATTGCAAAAAATCTCAAGCAGTAAATCAAAAAATTCCATATTTTAAAAAAAGGTTTTAATGTCGCCTAATAATACGGACTAGAAGGTATGTAGATTAAAAATATATTTTCAGCTAATCAAAGAGGAGATAAAATAAAAAAATACAAAAAATAGTTATAATTGATTTTAACAATTAAACTATCTCAGATTAGAACGTAAAAGTGCAATAAACACACAGATTTCTTCACAAAGTTAAAATGAAAAAGGCACGCATTTTTTTTGGCTAGATCCAATTAGTATATGACTAATTTGGTGATTGCAATGAATTTTAGCGTGTACATGAGACAATACGTGAGTGATGGAAATAGAATGCTAAACAGGCTCGCCTTTTATCTATCGGAGATAAAAGGAAAAATTGCCTGCCAAAGTGGTTCTGTTATGAATGGATTCAAGTTGCCAGACCACAGGTTTTCTCTCAGTCGCTCATGCAGCAATTACATTTGGTAAAAGCAAAGATTATCATACGATAGATTATGGTAATAATTCAAGAATATATGTAAATTTCATTAAACAGCTTTAGCCTTCTTGGCAAGCGTAGTAACACATTAAAAAACTTGTCATTCAGTTATTGTTTCGAGTGCCACATATTTTCGAGGGTGTCAAAAAATTTGAAAGAAATTGATAATGATTGATTTTGGAACAATGCAGATAAAATATAAAATGATTAAAATAGAGCTTTCCGGAAACAATTCTGTGTACCAAATTTTATGCACATTAATGCTGTCAGATTATTTTTGAGAATAATAATAATGCGTCATTTCAGTGATGTCGTGGACATGAAAAGGGACTGCCATGGTTCTTGCCAGCACACTTCCTGTCAAGCGTGTTCCTGGGTAAACCCTGACCCAGAGTGCGGAGCCTGTGCTCCAGACGATTTCAACTGCATAAAGAGATTCGCTAAATGCATAAAAAGAAGTTACTGCACAAGAAGTAAATTTCCTTGCAAAGATGTGGAGGTAAGTTCACAATGCGCTCTAGCTTCATTCCATTAAAGTTATCCTGCAGTGTTTTGACATTTGTACAGATTCCACTGAGTGGCTTTCATTGGTAGACAGCTTGATGATAGGCAGCATAGATAGCCATGAAATTAGCATGCATAGAGCGAAGATTAGCTGAGAGCCGAGTATAGGCAACAGCAAACAATTGGCCGATGATTAAGACAGTACAGGCAGCAATCAACCTTGCTGGTTCATGATGAGTACACGACAGCGAGCTGTGTTTACAGTGTGATGAATCGGCCATTGCAAATATTATGAAAGGGTGGCAAATGAAAAGCTATCACGAATCCTTCGCTCGAAAACGTGAGAGCAACTTTGCTCCTACCGATGACATTGCTAAGCAGTGACATACACGTATTATATAGCTAGTTGGTTACTTAACGCTAATGACAAATTTTGTCTCATTAAATACACAAACAGTGAACTAAGCTTTGGACAATTATAACAAGATCTGATCGATCCACGAAAAGGACGAACAATGGCACTACCATCCCAGTTGCGCTACCATTTGGCACCTAGCTGTGTGGCCGACAGTCAGACTGACCGAGTGCCTAGGAGAAAGTCGTCGTTATTGACTTACACCGTTTAACATTATGTGAATCCATTAACAGCATCTTGAAACTGGCTTCCGCCATTCAACGCATTTCTTTGATCTCATTGCCTCAACGCCGCCTGAAGTATAACATGATACTCGAGTTAAATGTAAGAAATTGATCAAAATAGGATATGAGCGGAGGCAATCAAGGACATCAGAGAAGCTCATATAATTATGACCAGCAAATATCTTGTCTAATACTATGATTTTTAAGGTTTTGTTGACATAATGAGTGTGAAGTGATGTATTGGTACATAATCCGTACTAATCACTCTTGCAGGAACGAGAGCACGTCGGAAAGTTTCAATGCATGGTACCCAAGTGTCTCGATCAATCATAGCCTCGACTGCACTCTCTTGCTGAATCTCGAGAGGACAATTATGTACAGGAAGTTGGTTTCCAATCGCTCTCTACGCTGAACAGCGTGTGAAAGAAAGGGCTCTTGTCCAGTGCAGCTTAAGGACACTGAGCGAACATTTAAATACTGCTGAATGCCAAAGATTTTAACTTTCCCTCGATTATGTCATAACAATTATTTATTTTTCTTTAATATCCATTACATATAGCTTGCAATACCTGCGAATGTACATGCGCTTATAGCAACTGTATTTGTCAGTAACAAATGTTGCCATAAAAGGCTATATAGCACCCTCGCTACCATAGCTACCTAGACATACAACTGTATTAATCTTTCTGGGCAATCTTATATATTATTAAGAGGAAATGAGAAAGACTAATTCCTGCTCGTAATTGGTTAGTAGAATCATAGAGTAACGGAAATATTTGCCTACAATTACTAGTAATCTTAGAGATTGTGCGAGAAATAAATGCGCATGACAATGCTCAATGTGAGTGATGATTTCACACCTACCGCATGATGAATTATTGTCTTTCTATATTTCACAGCAATTTCCTTTTTATTCTTGTCACTTTTTTATGCATAAGACTAATAATACAACTTTATAAAATTAATTTATTTCTCACAACCACGGCTTTGCTTCTGTCTACATACATATATCTAGTTATACCGATGACCGGCTAGCTATCGGTGAGACCAAACTGTGACGGTAACCAGGAACTAATCCTCAAATTATTCACAAATACAATATTATTTGAGCAGAGATAGAAGAGAAACCTTGTGGCACATGTTAACAATCATATATTATAACAAACAACACAGTTAGTAAACTAGTTGTGCAAAGTAGATACCTACACAACAAATCCAATCGCAAAAAATAAGCATTTGATAGCAAAAAATACTGGGCCTATTTTTCTAAGCCCTTAAATGATTTCGCAAGAGCGTGATAAGACATATTTGTCTCTCATAGAAGTGGGGTGAACACTGACCAATGACACTTGACAGTTGCACTAAATTTCTTAGAGATGAGTGAAAAATATGACTTATATACATATCAACAAGGTTTGACAACTAACACAAAGTTTATGAAAACACAATCAAACATTTCCGTTGGCCAAGAATAAATCCAAACAGCTATGGAAGCTTGAGTGCGGTTTTCCAACATCGCGTCTCTCATCGTCTCAGAATTTAAGAAGCTTTTTAATGGAAGTGTCTGCAAAGAATAAATGGCTAAACATAAGTTGATAATCTAAATTAATTAGATAATGCCACCAGAATTTGATTTAATATATTTCGTTACTCATTAGCTGAGTAATAGCGAGCTCTTCAAACCGTGAAACCTTTCCGGTGAAAAAGCGAAACGTTACAAGTTCGCTTTCGCTCCTTCAGAAGCACAAAAAGGTGAGTTGAGAGGCCTAATAGGCCCCATAAAGATGGACAAATAAACGCCTGAACATATTAATGGCACCATAAACAAGTCTGTACTATTGACGGGTGTTAATTAGGCTAATACACTAGACCGCTATACTTTTGTCTTTATTCATAAGAGACATAAACAGAGAGAAGTGACAGTGTTTTGTGAGGTTAGCTGACAACAAAAGTGTGTATTTCTGAGTGCAGTCGAGTGTTTGTAGATTTTACTGATGTGCTTGTCTTCTTCGCTGTAGCGAAGGCACTTGACTCGCGACACCATACAAACACACGCATAACTAGCTTCATTTCACTCGCTTTTGGTGAGAAAGTTCCTTACACTGGCCCTTGCCTTTTATTTCTGTATTTCAACTCGACCACAGACATCTAATAGCCTGTCAAATCATCAACATAGCAACACTCCGGAGTCTAATTACCCTCGTGAAGCTCTTCAATGCAAAAGCCTTTATTTATTTCTAGCTAACTAATGAACACAGTTCCGGCGTCATCAGCCTTACAAAGACCTTCTGAACAGGTCAACGTTTCCTCTTCAATACTTCACATTTTACCAAATCTTTCACCACTTCACTTTCCCGCTCAACATCTCCAACCTACTCCCCAAATCTTAGAGTTCTTTTCCCCTTTTCTATTCACTACCATTTTTGCCCTCTCTCTAGATGCTCCTCTTCTGGCACCTCTAGTATACTTACTGACTAAACTTATGAAACCAATCAAAGCCAGCAAACTGCGAATATTCCCACCCTAATTATGCTTGCATGCGCTTCAAATCAGCTATTGGTAAATAGCTACAAATGAATCAAGCTCACCCTTTCTTTATGTACAGATTTCTTGACTGCTTCAGAAACAGCTTGTGTCACTGACACTATGGCAGCACGACAGTATAGAATATGTATTGAAACAGACAGAAATCCCCACCAAGTGTCTCTAATAATTACTCAAGCTCGGCAAGTCATTTAAACCTAAAAAATTTTAATGAAATCAAAAAACACAAACAGATACATTCGTAACCATTTTACCAAAAGATTATCATGATAATAAGAAAGATAGGTTCAGACGCATCATTAAGTAATTTTTCAAAAAAGTGGTTATCAATAATTCAATTTTTGTCAAGTGCAACTGTACACAGGCAATAAAATGTTTTCACTCCATAGAAAGGTGGCGCAATGTATAAGTTAACCCTAGTAAGAGACCTTTTACTTGCTGCATCTTGCCAGGTGAGTGCAGACCAATAAGATTCTCCAAACTGCCAACTCAGTTGCCATTTCTATTTTAAAGCAATTTCCTTTCATAATTTCGTAATATTAAATGTACATCACTCATCCCTAATAATAAATGAGTTTTTTCTAACTCGATCTGACATCGCGAGATTCCAGGTTTAAAAGGGGTTAGCTAAAAATAATGATTTAGTTTAGTATTGCGCGTACATAAAACTCAAGCATCCTGAAATAACTGAAATACTGCGAAGAAACCGCGCGATATTTCAGTCGTGCCGGATTAACGCAGTTTCACAAAAAGGTCAAAGTCCAAACATCTTGATATTCTTTTAAAAAATGCATAAATCTAGGAAAAGCCGAGATCAAATTACCTTGCTTATTCCTTCATGGTTTCCAAGATATTTTACTGAAATCACAGAAACTCGACGGCCAATCCCATACAAAATACAAAGCGATCAATTCAACAGCGGTATTTTTGTTCAACTGTATGAAACAGAAAGGAATTGAAGACAGCTTGTAGAGGTTTAACAGCATGATTTGCTGTCTGATATACAAATCCATCAATACGCTGCTAAAAAATTAATACACCAAACACATTGTAACATAACAAACAATACCTAATGCGAAACTAATACTGCCAATAAGCACAGCCGTAGCTATCGACACTTCCACTGCTCCTATTTCTCGTGGTGAATAAAGGCCTTCTCTAAGGCTATTGATGCTCGAAGCTTTACAAGATAAGGGTGGCTCGAAATATTGCACTACCTAACACGGTTATATAGACAAAACAACTTTCAGTTGAGAATAACGTCAGTCAACATAATCTTTCACCTATGACTATGCCACCGTTTAATTTCTCAAACACCGAGTGGCAGGAGTCTGTTGGAAAATTATTTGTTCCCTATTCACACGGCATACTCCAGCATTCAAGTTAACAAACAGAAGACTTGTGGAGACTTGTGACCGATACTGTGGACTGACATTGCAAGGACAAGCGATGTTGGCACGGAGGGTGTCTGCTGCTATCGCTTCTACAGAGTAGAGCGTGATTACCAACCTTTTGTAAGATTTTACGAAATCTTTAAATAAACCCAAATATATTTTTATTCAGTGAACTGATTTTGAGGTAGGCCTAATCATAAATCGAACTGACAAAGCAATTCACCCAAAATACTGTGACAAATGACCCCAAATGAAGTTATGCAAGCGGGTCTAACTTTTTCAAGACAAATATTGACAAACAAAACTAAAGGAATAACTCAATTCTAACACGCATTGAGACTGCAAAATGCCTCCCAACGTATTCATAATTATTTGCACTACTGTCAAAAATTGAAAAGATCTTTTCAAGATAGCCGCGGCATGCGTAATCTATCAAAATTGCTAAGAACAGATTACCTGTTCTTAAGCTTTGTTCGACGCTGATTTCACCGCGTTTATTATATTAATAATAAGAATTTTTTGAATAGCGCCTATGATATCGGAATGCTTTCATTAATTAATAAATTATTCCCAATGCCAAAGCATTGATAAACTAACCTGCCAAATAACAGTGACAATTCTTTATGGGCTATTAATATGGAAAACAGCTCAGACTTGAATATTCTAGCATAAGATGGGTCAACTCATGCCTACAGGAAACTAGGACCATGATTTCATATTCGGGTAGAGCGATACACTACTGTGGCAGAATATTTATAGCGTGTTTGTACACGTGTGTTAGTATCTCTTCTTCACACATTTATACAGTCATCTTACATGCAGCGGCAGCCAAAGTCAGCGGACTAGAGCTTTTTGTATACATAGCGATGATGATATGTGTAATTGTTTTCTAAATCAAAGCCAAGACGTGTAATCAAAACAAAATAGAAAGAGAGAGTGCTGAGATGTCAGCCTGTTCAAGTATGTGTCCCTGAGTTCGTGAGAGCAACCAAAACAAAAACTTGCTCTCAAAACATGTTCAAGAATAGTGCACAATTTAGGCAACCTGTCAGCAAAATAAATTGCTGCCGCATTCTTGATCTTTTTTCCTTAACAAAACTTTCTCACAAAGGGTTGAAAACATTAAGACAGCTAGGATGGCCTAACATATCACACCGCTAACTCAAAAAAGTCCTGTAAAAACTTAATAAAACCATTAAAAAGTTCTGATGATCAAAATTGTTTATAAATCTCATAGTGATCAATTGACTAGCCCGGGAACAGCGCGAGTAACTTCACGACAACACATCTATTACTACCGTTACTATTTCATCATATATTTATGAATTTCTTATAATATTCATTTTTTTATCATGAAATTAAGTTTCTTCGCATACTTGGAGACAAGCGGTTAGCAAAACTCGACTGTATTAAGATTACACCACAATCGTTCGGATTTAGCTCTGACGACGAATTCCCGAATGGATTAATGACCGGTAGTTCAATGTACCTGCCTGTAGCGACACGGGAACGATAAGCAACCAGCGAAACGAGTTCATGAAGAGAAATTCGACCAAGCTGAAAGTTTGATACGAACCGTAATAAAAAAGATGAAGCTGTGCAAGCAAACATATTTTGTTAAAGGTTGACTTGCAACAAAATTCACATTACAGTTATTTGATATGAAAAGATTCACCATGTCTTACTCTGTTGTAGTGTTGGTGCAAATTATGTAGAAAGGTGATTACAAGCTCTTAAAAGCTTAAAAACGAACAGAAAATCGCAGCCACGCGAGACCGTCGTAGTTTGGATTCTCTTTCCAAAACGGCTCAAATGTGACGTAGCTGTGAGAGATGGTTTTTGTTTACACTTTCATGCAACCTTATTCGTCGAAATATTTTCACAAATATACTTCACGCATTCAATAAAACTACGTCTATTGTTCTTACGCGTCTGTTTTATCGTCATCGTAATGCTGTCACTTTTAACAGTGATATCCTATAACGTACCGTAAAAATTCGTTTAATTTTTTAGCCTTAGCTTGAAGGAGTACATATCATTGTCTGATAATCATGACGAGCCTGTTGGTCACTTGTGATAATCGAAAAGTGCTGCAGAAATTATTTGCGAAGTATTGGGTCACATGATCAGATTACGACTTGTCGATTAGACCAAACCGAAACAAAACTGTAAAGTAGCGAGCATCTATATTTGATACGGGGTCTTCGGTAAAACCCGAAGTGTTTGTCATAAACTAGTGCTACGATAAGTTTTATATTGAGCTTTTTATTGGCCTTTCAATTCACGTGAGAACATCACGTGACAAGACAATAACCAAATTTCATGGCTACGTCATCGAAATAAAGATATTCCAATCTACGGCGGCTTTTCGTTTTTCAGCTTTTAAGAGCTTGTAATCACATTTCTACATATTTGGCACCTACAACACAACAGAGTAAGACATGGTGAATCTTTTGATACCAAATAACTGTAATGTGAATTTTATTGCAAGTCAACCTTTAACAAATTCACAAGCCTAACAAACTCAAAAATTATTTCATACCAATGAGAGGCCGGACTGACTGTTACAGCTTTTTGAAGTTTAGGCTGACATATTTAGGCAAGTGACCCGCAACTTCCACCTTCGTCTGCCTTATAAGCTAGTGTAAAAACATTACATTTAAAGTGAAGTATCCAGCAGAAAAGAATAATCAACATTTAAAAGACCTAATCTAATGAATAGGGAGATGCGGTAGTGCGCATTAGCGCATGAAAGGCTTCTAATGCATTGCGGGAACAAGCAAAGCTTTTTAAAAAACAATTTATTGCTAGCTCACCATTATTATTTTTTGAACGAGATTACGACTTATACAAAATCATTTTTATAAAAGAAAAGGAAGCCAGGTCCGGTCTGCTTGCTGAAAGGTGACGCAGAAGCAATTAAACATTCATATTTCAATGTCTTGCTGGTGGTCTCATCATTCGTGAGAGAACGCCTTAGCTCTTGGGTGAGGATTGAGAGAGAGGCTGGGTGGCAGATATTTAAGGATCGCGGTGCGGTTAGAGATTATGGCTTTACCCTACTCATTATTTTCTAATTATTTGAAATTGGGATGAATAGTCGAACCACAATAGCATGCGGAGCAAATGAGTTGGAATGATTAACTTTGTGATTGTGCTATGGTTACGTG
Source organism: Watersipora subatra (assembly GCF_963576615.1). Taxonomy (NCBI): domain Eukaryota; kingdom Metazoa; phylum Bryozoa; class Gymnolaemata; order Cheilostomatida; family Watersiporidae; genus Watersipora; species Watersipora subatra. Next base: position 29,343,483 of record NC_088708.1, on the reverse strand, counting down.
ACAGCCTTTTATTGTCGAACAGGAAGTCACACAGCGGACATATACAGAACTAAAGAATAATTATGGAAAAGAGAAGAGACTGATGTATGATACTCGAAACCACTTCCTTTGAGCAAAACTCTACTTAAGTCCAGACAAAACAAAACAAATATATTGACACAAAATTATAAAATTTTCAAATTACATATGTCAGCTAAAATGTTTCTATTAAATGTAAACAACAGCCTTTTAGAAGATAATAGATCTCTTGGTAAGCCTTGGCTTGTGATAACAGTGAGGGGCTGGGTGTGTGTCATAAAACCTTATTAGTATAAGTGAGAGTGATGAGTTGGCTGAAGGTGGGATAATTCCAAAATATGCTAACTCATAATGTTGTTAACATAGGAGCCCATACTAATAAATAAAACTCTAATCAGTGAACATAAAAAGAAATTTTTGCAAAATCTGATTCAATTGGCTGATCAATCAATGCAATTCACCGCAATGCCAAACTATTTCGCAGGGTATTGCTGGGGGTATTACTTGATGACTGAGTGGAAACGGCCATCATCCTAATTGGCATAATTTTTTTGCTGCATTTCCTGAGAATATTAATGAATGAATCATAACTTTTTATCATTAATAATACTAAGGTAAGTAATGGAATGTACCGAATGTCTAGCGAAAGGACAATTTAGCTCCGCCTCACGTCGATACGCTGAAAAAATAATTCTATATCACATTAAAGCATAGAACTATTCAACGGAATGGTATAGTACTGTAGTTTATCTCTGACCAACAGCTTGCCAGAATCCTGAATAGGGGAGGAGACGAGAGAGCCGCATATGGCTAATTGTTACAAAGAAGTTTTATGCAGCCGCGTGTCACCAAACAAACAAATATTGCTGATGGTACATAGAATACACGCACCCAAGTAAATCTTTATAACCCTGTTCCAACCTACAAGTCACTACAATCTTAAAAGAAAATATTAAAAACACACGTACTTGAAAAATGGAAAATTTTTTGAACAAAATCAAAAATGGAGAAACCATAGCGTTTTCCAAATAACTTCTCGCACATGGAATAAGAGAGCAATGAAGTATGCAACTATCTAGTAGATGGTTGTATGATAATGATCATATCAGGTGATCAGACATAATGGGAGGGCCAAACTAACACTCCACCATACATGATAACATTTTCAGACCCGTTGACATCTCATCATTACTCATGCGTTTAACAGATGTTATCGATGGAAACACACATCTGCAACTATTGTTAGCCTGAGTTATCTCGATAATGAAATGACAAGTTTATACAAGATGATATCACAAACCTGTAGAACAAGCCATGAAAATGTTTGACGGTCTCTCAAATCCTTCTTTGCGAAGTTGCGTTCTCTTTCTTACATGGAATAAACTAAATCTATTAGCCAAGTAGCAAATGTTTATTAGAAAAAAGAAAGTTTCACCATATTTTTTTCTTAATTAAGCCTTGTTAAAACTTCGATGAAAATTTTGTGACAACGCTTCTAAACACCTAGCTATCCTTCCATGTAATCTACGGTGTACCTTATCATCAACTGAAATAGAATGTGAAATATAAACCATCTTAAATCTTTTCCACAGACTATAATATGAATGAGCAATAAGCGGATGTCAAGGAAAAGGTCGTGTCATTGTCCGAAGATAAGTCTGTTGAATCCACTTACACTAATCCTTCCAGAAAATATGAGTAATAGTAACATAGCTTTTCTGTTTAAGTGCACAACCTTATGTAGAATTAACATCCTAATACCAAGTTTTCACAATTGAAACTGATATTTTTCACGTCATTTACGTACTGAGGTTTCAGCAGGTTTTCAAAAAAGCTTACAACTTGTTTGAGGAAAACCTTACCATTCCAAGAGAGCTAACAGAAGCAGTAGTTCATCTCAGACAAGCTAGCATTATGTTAGTCTGTAAAACAGAATACAGTCATATCTCGACATACGAGTGTCCCAACATAGGAGAGATTTAGATTTAGTTTTTGCCTTAATATACATGAGAGAGTATGAACACGAGGATACGACACGGTCAATAATGCGGCCACTAGGTGGCCGAGTATGCAAGAGGCCTCTTTCGAGAACAGCTTCGCTCGATCCTTTCCATCGGATTGGTTTAAAAAAAGTTTTAAAAGGGCTGACTGAAAGTGAAGGTGAAAGCAAGTTTGGAGTCAAAAAGGGAAGCAAAAAGAAGAAAAGTAAACTGAATTAAATGTAATGTAAGATTTAAACTCATTTCTAAGTGTATTTAGTGAGCAAGTGTATATAAGTTAAATTTAAAGTATATGTTACGAAGCGTCGCAAAAGTGTAACATAACAAATGTGTTGCCGTCAAGTCTCTCTCTAACAACACCACTCCCTTCTGTCTGGAAGGTGAGAACTCCATGCAGTCCTGTACATAGCAATGTTACATCTTATCGCAGATCATAATCCCTAAATAGTTATTTGTTTACTTTGTGAGTGTAGGTAGCGAATTACAGCAATTAAAAACATGTTGTACCTTTGTAATATCCTGTTTTAGGGAGTTTTTTTCAGAGGGTGGGAACAGATTAATTTGTATTTAGTTATTTTATATAAAAAAATTGATCTGACTTACGAGTTGACTAGACTTGACTCAGTCTTGGAACACATTAAGCATGTATGTCGAGGTATGACTATATCTCCCAAATATAAAAGTAATTTTCGCTATTTCTACTGACCGTTATCGTCAATATCGTTCCGTTTCCGTCGTTTAGCTCTGTGTTCTTGTTTAAGTTCTTTGGTAACCTCTTGTGATGTTCTAGGGAGAGGCAACTCCGAACCAGTACTCGGACCTGGCTTATTGCTAAAATATGACATTCTCAAAGCCTAAAACAAAAGCAAAAGCCTGTTGCAAAACGTTTGATCAAAAGACGAATGTGGAAGTTGTCATAGATGGATAAACATGGTCAGTCAGAAAGATGAACATACATAACATTTTAATAGACTTTATTTGAAAATTTCGATATTTTTCTATCATTTGCAATTGGTTTTGATGTTTGAGGTGATCTGATGGCCAGGATGTTTTAAGATGAAAATCGACAAAACTTGATCACGGTTAAAACGCTCAGAAGAAAAATATATGTCAATAGAAACATGTAACACTGCAACTTGAACACAATAGCAGATGTCATTAAGAGAGGAATGAACAGGAAACACGACTACTGACATCATTTAGGAGAAGTGTTTTTCTCCTGAGCGTTTCAACTGCGATCAAGTTTTGTCGATTTTAACCTTGAAACAGCCTGGCTGTCAGATCACCTCAAACATCAAAATTAGTCGTGAATGATAACAAACACCGACACTTTCGACACCACCAGAAGGTAACTGGCATAAGACACTGACTGAATGTAAGATGAATGACTAGATCATGTCAATGTTCCATTCAAAGCGTTTTTAAGCTTCAAAGATTAATTCTTTGCACCAACTGTTTATCTTCGATGTATGGAAGATAAACAGAAACACGAAAAGCTATGAAGATTTGAACCATGGAAACGCGAGCTTTTTAAAAAAAACAATATTCTTTGAAGAATTAATTCTAGAAGAGATCCTTAAAAACGGGAACATTAAAATTTGGCTTGTATTACAACTGTGCGGAGTCGTAATACAAGCCAAACATACCAGTTGGTTATAAAAATAATTTAATGTAATTTTGAGTTAGAAGCAAAAGCGTAAAAAGGTATTAACATGTAAATCTGAACCTTGTATTCAAAGTTCCCTCAATACAGCATTACAGTATTAAAACTTGTATTAAAGGTTTCCTCAATACAGCATTACAGTATTAAGACTTGTATTCAAGGTTCCATCAATACAGCATTACAGCATTAAGACTTGTATTCAAGGTTCCATCAATACAGTATTACAGTATTAAGACTTGTATTCAAGGTGCCTTCAATACAGCATTACAGCATTAAAACTTGTATTCAAGGTTCCCTCAATACAGTATTACAGCATTAAGACGTGTACTCAAGGTTCCCTCAATACAGTATTACAGCATTAAGACTTGTATTCAAAGATCCCTCAAGACAGCATTACAGTATTAAGACTTGTGCTCAAGGTTCCCTCAATACAGTATTACAGTATTAAGACTTGTATTCAAGGTTCCCTCAATACAGTATTACAGCATTAAGACGTGTACTCAAGGTTCCCTCAATACAGTATTACAGCATTAAGACTTGTATTAAAGGATCCCTCAATACAGCATTACAGCATTAGGACGTGTACTCAAGGTTCCCTCAATACAGTATTACAGCATTAGGACTTGTATTCAAGGTTCCCTTAGTACAGTATTACAGAATTAAGACTTGTATTCAAGGTTCCCTCAATACAGCATTACAGCATTAAGACTTGTATTCAAGGTTCCCTTGTATTCAAGGTTCCCTCAATACAGCATTGAGTATAAAAAGTGGATTAAAGGTTTCAGAGTGTTGTTCGGAGTATCGAGCAACAATGCTAAGATATAATAATATCTAAACACTGTTAAATAAAAGCTATGTTTATATTTTAAAATTAACAATTTACAGATCTTGAAAAGCAAGCCAATTCAGACAAATACTAACTATAAAGTTAGTCACATGAAAGGAATTTCAAGATTTTTTTAAGGAAGCTAGTTTATTAGTGTTTTAATAAAGGATATTAAAACACTAATATAATGCACTAATACTATTTTTCCCACGAAAATGATAATATTGGTCCCAGCATTACATGACGACGTTTTAAAGATTGGAGACAGTAAAAACCACAAATAATAGTGACATCTGGGAGGTAGCGACTAAACACCATTGCACAAAAGCGTGATAATGCTGTAAGACCTAGGTGGTGTCATTCTTTATGGCAGTGCGTGGGCAGGATTTAATAAATCCAGCAATAGAATATGATAAATGAAAACTTGGTCCAGGATCTGCGATAAAATTCAACATGACAGAAAAGGATCTAAATTTTTAATAAATTGTAACTAAAAATAGAATCGATTAAGTGTAGAAAAAAGAGAAAATAAAGTTTCAAACAAAAAATTGTACCAAGACAATAAAGAAGAAGAAAAAGCGGTTTTTTGTCTAATAGGAATGAAAGGCTAACTAGGAGATTATAAGAATCTTTATCAGAAGTTGCAGCCTGGTGATGCAGTAGCGAGCAGAGTACACTTGGCCAATCAAATTTTATAATATCACTCTCTTCAAATCCATTTCCTGATTGCTGCACCAATAAAATACACAGTCATGAGATAGATGCATTCCTTCAGCTTGTATTTGATGTTCTCTTGATATGAATCAGACAGACCTGGCTCGAGAGCCTTCTCCTTCAGAGAATGATGAGTGGGAATTTTGTAGTTATACATTTTACATTGTTTTACCAGTCGGCACACAAGATTTTAGACACAATTAATAAGCAGTTATAAGCCAGTTTATCAACATTCGCCTTCAGCTTCTTCCGTCACAAAAAATGATGATGGTTCGAGTCAACAAATATGAAATTGTTAATTTTAGCAGTTCGTGTGGTGCATCTGTGAGCCCACATATACAGTCAAATATATATAACAGGACGTCGCGAAATATACTAAACGAACCCAGTATGTGCGAATAAACAGACAAAAACAATTTTCATTCATGATTGTTCCCAGCCTAATGTTTACTGAAATATGTAAATTTAATCAATCACGCTAGGTGATTAGGAGAGTCGATCTTTGGAGTGGCAGGAAGTAGGCGAGTACCACTAAGAGAACCATGATTAAACTAGTAAAAAATGCATAGTAATTAATAATGATACCACCTGGTAGCCTTCTGCAATAAAACCAGTTTTATTTAAAATCTAAATAACGCTGGAAACCCACAGCTATGCATAGGCGAGCGTTTGTTCCACCCTATTCAACCTGAGGAACTGATTGACAAGAATCAACATTCGCATGGCAGCGATTCAGAGTAGATATACACCTCCCTCCACCAGCGTGAACTAATAATAAAACTGTTCAATTTGGTGAGTAAATTCCATGTTCAATGCTCACAACTGACCATCAAAATGGGTAACTTTAAATCATTACTAGTATGTCTCAAGAGGGAAGGATTTAGCCAACCTGAGTTGCTGTACACCGACGAATAGGGTCCAATTTGAGCATGGAGCCGAGCAGCTCAAGGAGGTCATACCCTGCAGCAGTGAATATTTGATCTAGGGGTGTTGCTATTATAGGTTTGAACTCGAGGTAGTCAGGTAGCTCTGAGACAGTCTGTAATAGAACAACCATTATAATTATGAAGATGAGAGACACTAGATATTGGCAGCTAACACTTTAATATCCTTAAGTTTCTTGGCCAAACAATACGCAATTGATTAAATATAAAATCAAAAATGTTATCTATATAATATATATCTAGCTATAGAATATGATAAATGCGAAGCCAGTCCAGTATCCATGATAAACTTCAATGTAACTGGAAAGGATCTAAAATGTTTAAAAATTATAACTAAAAATAGAACCAATCAAGTGTGAAGAAGCGAAAAAACGAAATAAAAAAATAAAAACCACGTCAGGACAATCAAGAAGAAAAAACAGGAGTTGTATGTCTCATAGGAATGCAAGGTTATATAGGAGATTATAAGACTCTTTATCAGAAGATATAAGATGCAGCCTGGTGATGCAATAGCGGTAGAGAAAACTTGGCCAATCAAATCATATAATTTCACTCTCTTCAAATCCATTTCCTGATTACTGCATCAATAAAATACACAGTCATGAGATAGATTGATCCCTTCAGCTTGCAACTGATGTTCTCTTGATATATTTATCATGATATATATATCGTGATATATATATCATGATATATACTTATATGTGTATATATATACTGAGACTGCACCATGTTATCGTCAAGACTTTCCAATTATTAATTTTATATATATAACTAGAAATTGAAAAGTATTGAAGATAGCACCACACAAACTCAGTTTTCATGCTGATTTTTTTAGCGTTGTGCAATACTTCATTAGTTACACTGCAATGAGATCTGTTTGGTTATTAAATTATTAAAATTTTCGATAGTCAAGTCTCTGAACAATTCTAGGAACAGCAGTGACTGTTTAAAAGAATGATAAAATTACAACAAAGGTGATGATTATAGAAACTAAATTTTTAAAATGGAGACTAAATCAAGGCTATTTTTATAAGCGCTAAAACATGTAAATCCAGTATACGTTGCTATCCAAACAATGCAAATAAAAAGTCACACCACAGACATTTCACTGCCTACAAAAGCAAATCAGAAATCGGATAACTCCTAAAGACAATATAAATTTGAGCATTACTCATGATTATTCAACAATGTCCAGACACGCAATCCCTGGAAAATACTTCTCATAGCAGATTGAACTGCGATATAGATCAACAAACCTGACTAAGAAGAAGGAATGTTGCATTATAAACAAGCCATTAAACGTACATCACGGTGAATAACTGAACAAGCTTCTCCATACAGGAATCAGCTCATAGCTCTTACAAGCTGTCTTGACTTGCAAATGCTCGACTAACCCCCGTCGCGCACCTGCTCCGCTCAATTTTCTTTGGGAAGTACAAAGATTAAACCCAGACAGGAAAGAGCAAAATGTGTGACAAATCAATTCTTAACCAAGAGACAGACGGCAATGTTTGATGAATGGAACGGTGCATTTGTCATTTCCGATTTTTTCATCCAGTTTGTTGCTTGTTGATTCTTTCAATCCTTCTTTATTTTACATCAGGGTTCTGTAGCAGCACGAATCAGACATCAAGATATGCCAGTCTTGTATTAAAGGAATGGAAATACGACTCTCGCAGTCAAACCGCGTGAGAAACATCAAAATGTTTTGACACACGATTCACCTAGTTACATCAGCCACTTCTAACCTTTATTTTTGGCCGTCAAAAATCATTATAGGACAGTTAACGAAATACTTGATGTCTTGCAAATTGTTTCTTTTTATTTCAGAATTATGAATTTGTTGAAATACACACAGACAAAATTGATATGACAATATTACTAACAAATGAAAAGTAATTGTCAGTTTATTATGACAACCTGCTATTGGTCAGTTGGTTGTGACAACCTGCTATTGGTCAGTTGGTTGTGACAATCTGCTATTGGTCAGTTGGTTGGGACCATCTGCTATTGGTCAGTTGATTGTGACCACCTGCTATTGGTCAGTTGATTGTGACCACCTGCTATTGGTCAGTTGGTTGTGACAACCTGTTATTGGTCAGTTGGTTGTGACAATCTGCTATTGGTCAGTTTATTGTGACCATGCGCTATTGATCAGCTGGTTGTGACCATCTGCTATTGGTCAGTTGATTGTGACAACTCATTTTAACCTAGTATAAATGATTTACCAGTACTTGTTGCATTTGGATTCAGTGTGACTGTTGATCTACAGGAACTTTAGTAGCAGGTGGTATGAAATTAAAAAACGCTTATAAAATTGCCTTATGTAAGTAACACCTTATCATCACATCGCTCAGGCGTGATCGAAGTGCAGAGCATACCTTCTATGTGGCACCTATAGTATACAAGATTCCAAATTCATCGGTGGCATGTATAAATAAACAGGTGAAATACCACGTTCCCCAACCCTCGAATGTCTGATGTCTTTTATGTATAGCTTAATAGCGGCAGACTTGAAGGCTAATGCAAGGTAGCAATACCACACGAACAAGTAATGTTTGTAGCAATCCATAACCAATAAGCAATTGCACATATACTTTAAATCAACATCATTCATTAATTTATTAATCTATGGAAATGGAGACAATGTTGACAATGGAGATGACAACTCCTTGATGTTGCTGGTGAATAACAACCTAAAATAAAAGTTGACTTTTAAATAAAACTATGCCTTGTGTGGCAGGGAATAAACATATAAAAGTTCTAACAGATAAGAAAATGTGTTAAAATTGATGTATGTTTAATATACCTACAAATACGAGTGTCACGACATACGAGAAAATCAAGTTGCAAGCAGAATTTCGAGCAATTTCTGCCTTGAGATACGAGAAACCTTGGAGATATGAGCCAGCTCTTGGTGGCCATTAAATGGTCAAGTATGCGAGAGGCTGCTTCCGAGTACAGAATCAGTCTTTATCGTCGAATCAGTTTAAAAAAAGTTTCAATAAGGTCGGCTAAAAGCTACAGTGAAAGCGGGGCAATAAGCGTCAAACCAAAAACAATAAACAATTAAGGCGAGGACAAAGTATGATGACAGTAAAATATTAAAACTTAATTTTAGGTGTGTGCGCGGGCCGGCGTTTCATAAGCTAAATTCATGTAAGCTAAATTCAAAGTTTATGTTGTGTTACATATCATTGCAAAAAGTCAAGTTTACCAAACGCGTAGCTGTAAAGTCTCTCTCACACCGCCATTAGTCACTACGTCTGTCTGGGAGGTAAGAACTCCATACAGTATCGTACATAGTAATGTTACATTTTTTTGCGGATCGTAACTGCTAAAAGGGTGATTGCTTTCACTTTGTGAGCGTAGCTACTAAATTACTAAAATTTAAAACACATTTTTTGATTGTAACATCCGGTTTTCATCCGGTGATTATTTTCATAGTACAAGAACAAATTAATTTGTATTTAGTTACTTCATATAGAAAATATTGCATTGACCTATGAGCACACTGACATAGGAACTCAGTTCCAAAACGCATTAAGCTCGTATGTCGAGGTATGACTGTAAGTACAAAAGTTAATTAATGTCACGGCTAATATACATATTTTTTATATACAATCAAACCTATGAGGGTATTTTTTATATGTCAAAACAGTTGTATGTTAGAGCAGGTATTCTAATGAAAACACACTGCATTGTAGTCAGTCAGTTGCACAGCTCTAAATCCTATCAATAACTACTTTAGGTAATTACATATAAGATTAAAACAAAAACATTTAGGTAAAACTATCCGAATAGCTAAACGGAAAAAAACTTGAACTTTGTAAAGAACTGAACAAAAAATAAATAATAAGAGTCTTTTATTGTAGCCTCGGAGACAGAGAAACAGGCGGAGAACAGATATAGGTGATGGAGGTGATACGGAACCGGTCTAACTTAGCCATGTGAGCACTAAATTAATATGACTTTATTATATATTTTGTTTTTAAACTTGACACTTTCTACATTTTGTTTTTGCATACAATGTATATATATACACATTACTTTATTGGCAATAACTTCATTTCAAACAGTAATCTTTAACAAATTATGCCATACAAGAATCATAAAACCAAAAAAGGCAACAGTTAAAGACTAAAATCAAATAATTCGAATTATAAATCAAGTCTAACTTTTCTATTTTCACTCGCTTTAGACTTCCCATTTGTTGCATAATTCTCATGTTCTCCCCTCAGATAACTATTAAATGGTTTTTTAAACTGTTAAAGAGTTGATCTAAAGATGTTTGCTCATGTTTATTCAATAATTCCTTGCTTTTATTCTAAAGAAAGCATTGCCTTCGTCTTCCGTTCACGGCTACCACCACTAGCACCAGTCTTCTTAAAACCCATAATTTTACAAGCATTTTCTGTAAAATGAAAATATATAAAGAACTGTTTAATATTATTCAAACACCATAAAACCAAGCTAAGTGAAAAATAACAGCATACATATGCACCGATTCACAATGCTGCGACTTTCGCGAAACTTCTGATAGCGTATGTTGGAAATTGCTTCAGATGTTGAGTCAAATATTTTCTCAATTAAGCAATTCATATGATGAGTTGATCACAAATCGGGCTTTCATTGTCAATGCATACATATAATCAATGACATTCGAGATATATTTATTTACAGATGCAGGCCAACAACATAGAAACACAAATGGCTGCTATGTGGCACTTGCGAGTCCCATAGAGAGACATGCATTTATAAACTGAATGACTAGACGATAGGTGCTAATGTAAGCACCCTCTAGTCTCACAGATACTGCAGACCACCAACGATAGGTGCTAATGTAAGCACCCTCTAGTCTCACAGATACTGCAGACCACCAACGATAGGTGCTAATGTAAGCACCCTCTAGTCTCACAGATACTCTAGACCACCAACGATAGGTGCTAATGTAAGCACCCTCTAGTCTCACAGATACTGTAGACCACCAACAATAAGTGCTAATGTAAGTACCCTCTAGTCTCACAGATACTGTAGACCACCAACGATAGGTGCTAATGTAAGCACCCTCTGGTCTTACAGATACTGTAGACCCCCAACGATAGGTGCTAATGCAAACACCCTCTAGTCTCACAGATACTGTAGACCACCAACGATAAGTGCTAATGTAAGTACCCTCTAGTCTTACAGATACTCTAGACCACCAACGAAAAGTGCTAATGTAAATACCCCCTAGTCTTACAGATACTCTAGACCACCAACGATAGGTGCTAATGCAAGCACCCTCTAGTCTTACAGATACTGTACACCACCAACGATAAATGCTAATGCAAAAACCCTCTAGTCTTACAGATACTGTAGACCACCAACGATAGGTGCTAATGCAAGTTCCCTCTAGTCTCGCGGATACTGTAGACCACCAAGAAGCCGCTGAGACTCACGCTCTTCTGCAGCACTTATGCTCAAGTAGTAAATTAGCATTTAATAGAGCAGATAGCATCGGTGGAGGAGACAAGTCATGAAAGTTTGCACTCAAATGGAGCCTTCATTAGCCTAATTAAATACAGGAGCTAAGCCTATAATTACCGATACGACCTTGGCTATTCCAATTGCAACTGCAGGAAGCAATGGCCAACCTTTGTAAAGTTGACTAGTTTGGAAGCAGCTGAGTCACGCTCTTTCTTGAATGAGAAGTAGTCTATGTTTAGAGCTAACCTATGGTACAAACTTGTAAATGTGTGTAATATAAACATTTCTCAAGCCAATCATAGAAATATAAATTACGTACTCAAAGCAGATTATTGGTGTGTAACTATGCAACAACAGAGTATATCGTAGCAAATAACTGTGTGATACCAGAGTATATTGTAGCAAACAACTGTGTGATACCAGAGTCTATCGTAGCAAATAACTGTGTGATACCAGAGTATATTGTAGCAAACAACTGTGTGATACCAGAGTATATTGTAGCAAATAACTGTGTGATACCAGAGTATATTATATCAAATAACTGTGTGATACCAGAGTATACTGTAGCAAACAACTGTGTGATACCAGAGTATATTGTAGCAAACAACTGTGTGATACCAGAGTATATTGTAGCAAATAACTGTGTGATACCAGAGTATATTATATCAAATAACTGTGTGATACCAGAGTATATTGTATCAAATAACTGTGTGATACCAGAGTTTATTGCAACAAATAACTGTGTGATACCAGAGTTTATTGTAACAAATAACTGTGTGATACCAGAGTATATTATAGCAAATAGCTGTGTGATACCAGAGTATATTGTAACAAATAACTGTGTGATACCAGAGTTTATTGTAACAAATAACTGTGTGATACCAGAGTATATTATAGCAAATAACTGTGTGATACCAGAGTGTATTGTATCAAATAACTGTGTGATACCAGAGTATATTGTAACAACTGTGTGATACCAGAGTATATTGTAACAAATAACTGTGTGATACCAGAATATATTAAATGTAATTTGTAAATGTAAATCTGATCTAACCGAATAGAAAAGATTCAGCAAAAGACTCATATCTCAGTAGACCCTCAACTACCATGGTGCACCATTTGAGCAAACACTAAGAGGATATTATATATGCAACAGACTGATAGAGGTTCATTATCAAAGCATGGTTAAATGTCTCTGAATTTTATTACTACCATTCCGCATGATGAGCGTAAGTGCAGTCAGGTGAATGACCAACCAATAACAGCGGTTATGATCAAGTGATAGTAAAACCAAAATAGCCTCACAGAATATGCAAAAAGTCCTTTAATAGATGTAATTATGCATTTCAATTTGAGGAATACGCAAGTGTTAGATGCTACGAATTTTTGAGCTTCGAAGTTGTGGTTTTGATCGTAGGAATGATGAGGACGTATTTACGTGATACGCAGGAGTGGTCACACAACTCCCAATTGTTCGTAGCTGACGAGTTTACATGCTACGAAGAAATTGTCGCACAACTCCGCGTTTTTTATATTAGCCTGTTGCCCTCTTAGCTAGAGCGGGGCATATATTTTATATTGAGTAGTAGCTTGGCATAGTCAACTTTGACGTGCGGTCTGAGAAGTGTAAACATGATGGTTTGTGAAATATTACATTTATGTACATAAAATGTAGTTTGATAAAATTGCCTTTTCAGTTTTAAAGCAGGCTAATATACAAGTATATGTATATACAGTATAATCAGTATAATGAACAATACCAAGAATAAGGACACAAAGAACTTTCTGTTTTTGATAGTCATTCTCAGTTCAGCTCACTGTCAAGCGTAAAACACCCGTGTTTTAAAAATTGCTGCCGTCAGCATTTGCCGCTATTGAACTGACATTTAAAAAACGAAACGAATGTTTTCAATATAAAACCAAGCTATGCACGAATAGCCGTAACGTCTGCATTGAAAATAACACACATCTTAATATTTCAACATATTTAATGTACATTTACCAATGTTGCAGTGAAATAAATATTTCAGGAATGTCTTAAGAATGTTCGTAACAATCAGCACCGATTAGTGAATTACTTAGAAATTAAGCAAAAAGTCTAATTTGTTAAGAAATCCCACACAAGAAGCTAGACAAAAAAAAACTAACTCATCGCTTGTCAATAACCATAAATAACCAATATACATTCTACCTTAGTTAGTGTAAAGGCCTGGCTACTGACAGCGACGAAATGACACTTTTGTGTAACCATTGTCGACACGTCATTACACATTTTCGATGCATCATGCCAACTCGAACATGTCGGCCCACATCGGTAGAGATACTGACGCATCTGTGATCGGATGAAATAGGTATTTCTAGAGAGCAACGATATTGATTCCATTTTACCTATTTCGAGCACAAGCTAGTTTCACCAAAGATTCGATTACATACGATGATGACAATTTGGATTTGTGTGACTATTTACATATGGACAAAGATATTCTCACTCGTATTATAAATAAAGGCCACCATGTAAACTAGAACTATTCGCGAAACCTTACAGATACTGATCCATATAATTAATTATATATTGAAATAAGTTTTTTTCTATAGTTTTTTCGTGTCGAGAACACCGAGTATTTTTGTATGCTGAATATATTTCGATAATGGTAATGGAAAATCCGGCAAGAACGACTTGGCCTTCACATGGCCTTTACACGACTGAAGCCAATTCTTATTGGTCAGTCCATGTTTTTACACGACTGAAGCCAAATCTTATTGGTTACTTCATGTGTCACTGCGATGCATTGTTTATAATCGTCACGCGTAGCCACAGCAAATACCAGCATGCGTAATCAGGGTTCCATTTCGGCTTTTTCTCTAAATAACTTTAGTAATTATTTTCTTCCATAAAAAACAGGATTGCATACAATTTCGAGGCATCAAGCCTAGAATGAAACTTACGGGCCAGGTTTCACTTGTTGGAGTTCCTAGAGCTTTAAATATGGTGCTAAGCTGTTCAATGTCAGTGTCTCCAGGTAGGAATGGGTTTCGCAGAAGCAGTTCAGCAAGAATGCAGCCACAAGCCCAGATGTCAACTCCAGTGCCATACATTTTGGCTCCGTATAGCAGTTCAGGGGCTCTGCAGATAACCACTATAGCAGTTCAGGGGCTCCGCAGATAACCACTAGTTTTAGTGAGCTTCATATTACAAAATAATAACCACAGATATAGCTTGCTCTATATCGGCTGTTATCTGCATACAGCTACAGATACCAGTTCTCACAGCTGCAGCCTACAATAATATCTCCTGAATGTTTAGAGCTGTGATAAATTTTTGTAGAGCAACAGCCAATCACTCATCTCTGTGGAACCAGAAACAGAAAGTTGTTACATATGGAACAATACTCTGTGGAACCAGAAACAGAAAGTTGTTACATATGGAACAATACTCTGTGGAACCAGAAACACAAAATTGTTACATATGGAACAATACTCTGTGGAACCAGAAACAGAAAGTTGTTACATATGGAACAATACTCTGTGGAACCAGAAACAGAAAGTTGTTACATATGGAACAATACTCTGTGGAACCAGAAACACAAAATTGTTCCATATCTTCAACATCTACAGCCTGAAAACATATATTGGTTCAGTTGTTCTGATTGGTAACAATCAGAACAACTGAACCGATATTGATGGATACCACCTGCACAATTGATGGATACCAAAATACAATAGGTAAGGGAGACCGGGACAAGTTGAGCATGCAAAATTTGATTGGCTATCACTCTTTCGTTTATAATACAATCAACTTGACTTTCATAGCATAGGTCCGACCCACCAGTATTTCAATGGGCAGTTTTATTTTTCTAGTCCAACAATTGAAGTTTTCATAAAAATTAAAAACCCAAAACAAAATATCAGGGCATGATGAGCATAAAGAATACTGAGTATGCTATTGCTGAAACTTTTATTCGGGATTCAAATTGGCAAGGAAAAGCTAAAATAGAGCAAACTCAAGTAACTAGTAGTATAAATTGGTATAAGTGATAGTCACAGTTTAATGCATAACTGAAATGAACTCTTCCTTGCTAGTCAATGACCAGCTTTGGCAGCACTTGAAAATATTTTTCTAGTACAACCATCTCTCATCGTCTTTGTCTGGATAGTGAAAGGATGTTTAAGTAGGAAAGCTCTCTCCTGTTTGAATCAGATAGTTTTACGCAGACTACTTTATCATCTTCATCAATCACAGTAACACATCATAATAACATGGAACATCCAATGGAGATAAATTTGAATTTTCTAACGACCCTGCCATAGGACGATCTGTAACATCAGCTGCTACAAAGTATGATTCACAAAACACATCACGATTCAGATGGATATACCTGACCTCTCAAATACAGATATAATGTTTTTAGGTGTTAGAGCATTTAGAACAGCTTGGTTAACAAACTCTGCAATTTTTACAATTCGAACAGGCTCACCATTATTAAGCCTCATCCAATCATTAATGACAGTGTTAAAATTTGCTCTAAATGTTTGGTACACTGTGATCTCAAGTGGCTGGATAAAATGGGAAGTATGAGGAGATGTGGTCAGCATCACCAAACCTGCACATTGTGCTTTCTCTATACCATCAATGCTGATATGTGAACTATGATTGTCCGAGATCAGAAGTATGGGATTCATGAACATACCGGGGTAAGTTGAGCATGCCCAACTTACCCAAATTAACAATGATCAACTTGCCTCGCACGCAACTTTTACTAAGTTGTAACAATGTACTGGTCACAGACTGGCTCAATTTGGGCTTATGCACAAGTATGGTGTACAGGAAAATCACAAAAAAACAGAAAACATGATGAAGTTCTGGATGAATGGCTGACCTCTCTGTCTTTTACCTGAGTTTGTAAATACTTGCATGTAATGTTCATGGCCATAAAATTATGTCAGAATTGTAAAAAGGGAAGCACATGGTTGGCAGGAAATGGCAATGCTCAACTTGCCCCGATTCTCAACTTGCCCCGATTCTCAACTTGCCCCGATTCTCAACTTGCCCCGATTCTCAACTTGCCCCGATTCTCAACTTGCCACGATGCTCAACTTGCCACGATGCTCAACTTGCCACGATGCTCAACTTGCCCCGATTCTCAACTTGCCCCGATTCTCAACTTGCCACGACGCTCAACTTGCCCCGATTCTCAACTTGCCCCAATTCTCAACTTGCCACGATGCTCAACTTGCCCCGATTCTCAACTTGCCCCGATTCTCAACTTGCCCCGATTCTCAACTTGCCCCGATGCTCAACTTGCCCCGATTCTCAACTTGCCCCGATTCTCAACTTGCCCCGATGCTCAACTTGCCCCGATGCTCAACTTGCCCCGATTCTCAACTTGCCCCGATGCTCAACTTGCCCCGATGCTCAACTTGCCCCGATGCTCAACTTGCCCCGATGCTCAACTTGCCCCGATTCTCAACTTGCCCCGATTCTCAACTTGCCCCGATTCTCAACTTGCCCCGATGCTCAACTTGCCACGATGCTCAACTTGCCACGATGCTCAACTTGCCACGATGCTCAACTTGCCCCGATTCTCAACTTGCCACGATGCTCAACTTGCCACGATGCTCAACTTGCCCCGATGCTCAACTTGCCCCGATTCTCAACTTGCCCCGATGCTCAACTTGCCCCGATTCTCAACTTGCCCCGATTCTCAACTTGCCCCGATGCTCAACTTGCCCCGATGCTCAACTTGCCCCGATGCTCAACTTGCCCCGATGCTCAACTTGCCCCGATTCTCAACTTGCCCCGATTCTCAACTTGCCCCGATGCTCAACTTGCCCCGATGCTCAACTTGCCCCGATGCTCAACTTGCCCCGATGCTCAACTTGCCCCGATGCTCAACTTGCCCCGATTCTCAACTTGCCCCGATTCTCAACTTGCCCCGATTCTCAACTTGCCCCGATTCTCAACTTGCCCCGATGCTTAACTTGCCACGATGCTCAACTTGCCACGATGCTCAACTTGCCCCGATTCTCAACTTGCCCCGATTCTCAACTTGCCACGATGCTCAACTTGCCCCAATTCTCAACTTGCCACGATGCTCAACTTGCCCCGATTCTCAACTTGCCCCGATTCTCAACTTGCCCCGATTCTCAACTTGCCCCGATTCTCAACTTGCCCCGATTCTCAACTTGCCACGATGCTCAACTTGCCCCGATTCTCAACTTGCCCCAATTCTCAACTTGCCCCGATTCTCAACTTGCCCCAATTCTCAACTTGCCACGATGCTCAACTTGCCCCGATTCTCAACTTGCCCCGATTCTCAACTTGCCCCGATTCTCAACTTGCCCCGATTCTCAACTTGCCCCGATTCTCAACTTGCCCCGATTCTCAACTTGCCCCGATTCTCAACTTGCCCCGATGCTCAACTTGCCCCGATGCTCAACTTGCCCCGATGCTCAACTTGCCCCGATGCTCAACTTGCCCCGATTCTCAACTTGCCCGGTCTCCCCAACTACAATTCTCGCCTTATAACCTTCTACACAAGAATTCATCACATATTGTGTATCCACTATAATGATCCGATTACACAATGATTCTGCTGAACTTAACCACTGCCTCTTCTGCTGGAATTTTATATAGTCTTTAGGCATTCTCACCAACAACTGATTACCACACTCATAGGTAATATTGTTAAGTCCCATCAGAATGATAGGTTCACCGCTGAGAGAATCAATATTGATTGTTAATTCCTAATGTGCTATGTAAAATCAGCAAACATAAGGAGCTGATTGACACCCTCCAAAGATTCTCCAAACATAATAACATTATATATATTCTATGCATATATATGTAATATATATATATATATATATATATATACATACATAAAATATACACGTATATGGAAAAGGCTAAAATCTTGAGATGAAAGCTCAAACTCCGGGGACACTGGTAAGAGACCCAAGCTTGGGTAGACATTACCATCCATTTAGATTAACCGGAATAAGACAACAATTTATATATATATAAATAATATATATACACTGCTGTAGTATATAATTACATAAAGAATAATTATTTATGGAATGCTAATACGGCGTGCTCAATATGAAATATGGATCTAATCTATGCAGCCTAATTAGAGGCTAGACCGCATTCTTAAAACTGACAGCAGCTGAAAACCAAGTACAAACTATTCTTTAAACTATTTATATATAGATATACTGTGTATATATTCTATATATTATAGATATATAACTAATTCTCTACTAATTATTTATATATTGAAATTTATCATAAGTAGATAAGTAAAACCACAGTGCTCAACATAGAATGGGGGCTGAATAAATTAGTAGACAGCGTGTAAATCACTATAGCGTGCACAACTATAATATAGTTAGATATATATACAGTTAAACATGGATAACTCAAACTTCACGGGACCGAGTGAAAGTTTTCGAGTTATCAGAGCGTTCGAGTTATCAGAGCACTGTCATAAGTCCATGTATTTATTAGTAGATACATGTACATATACAAACTATAATATAAATCAAAAGCATGAATGGCTTGTTTTAAATTAAATGCTTCTAATGTAAAGTTTAAAAATTTTTCATCAGAAAGTATAGAGATTTTTCTATCACTTGAGATTTGTTTGTTGTTTTATGTGATGTGACTGCCAGGACGTTTTCAGATTAAAATTGACAAAACTTGATCGCTGTTGAAATGCTCTGAAGAAAGACATCTTTTTCTTTTGAGCGTTTTAACCAAGATCAATTTTGCCGATTTTCCTTTAAATTTATGCAAAGGCTACCTCGCTTTTCCTAGCCTTCGTAGAACCATCGCTAAGCGGACGTTTGGTAAAAATCAAATTTCACCAAACCTTTAGAAAAGTCATTGACGAAAATATTTTGCCGATGATGGTAATAATAACGCCTACGAACTACTAAAAGTTGGGGTTTATCTCTATGGCTTGGAATAAAGTAATATTCTAAAGCGATAACAACCGTTTCGGTAGCCGTTGGGCTAAAAACTGTTCGAGTTAACGAAGTTGAGGTCGAGTTATCTGAAGCAATTTATCATTGCGTGGGAACGGACCAAACAAAACCGTTCGAGTTAACCATGCGTTTGAGCTATCCGAGGGCGAGTTATCCATGTTTGACTGTATATAGTTTTTGCTTACGCAGTCATCAGGCTGTAGATCTCAACTTTCATCAAAACAGTAGAGCAGAAAATTTGGTACACGTTTACAACAAACCTGAGGCGCTAACTTATGTCTAATATTGTATTCCGCGTGTATCAGGCAACGCATTGCAATGCACTCTGGCTACCATAAAAAGAATACACAGAGCTAATTAAACGAATAACTTGAAAGGAATAAAATATTTGAAAACTTTGTTCATCATCATGACAGAAGCGCAGATGTTTTTGGTTAGCAAAGTTGTGGTCGATATTTTTAACTGCCTTCGTAGTCATTTTAAGAGTTAACATTCGCCATTGTGAAGGTCATTTATGAGAGGGATGCCCTCTGATGCAAACGCAGTTGTACTATTAAAGAGAATTAAAATAATCACATGTTTAAAAACAGATGCATCATTCTTAAGCTCTTAAAATACGGAAAAGCAATTCAATATTTCGGTTACAATTTTTTGATGAGCCAATCATCGAAGGGAAAATCAGACTTCCGAGTCATCAAATACCATTTTTTATTATTAGCAAATATCGATATTAAAAATTAATGAACGCTGACAAAGCTGCGAATTCTGATCAGCGCGGTTGACAATCAATAACTATTAAATGAGCTGTCAGCATTTAGAAAGTGCACGTACCGATACCACCTGGTAACAACCTGGTGAGTGTACTGCTTTCCTGGTGAGCCATAAAACTTTGCGAGACCGAAGTCTCCGAGCTTTAGCACGCCTTTTCTATTAATGAGAAGGTTGTTCGGCTTCAAATCCTGAAAAAGAACGAGATGATTTCAGAATAACTGATATTAATGATGATATGAATATGAGGCTTACTGACAATCCATATAGAAGAGTCAAGTCACGATCTAGAGCATGACTTACACTACTTCCTCTTTTCTCAACTCCAGCTATGCTCTGCTCGTAGAACTCAAGACACCACAAACAAAATTTTTACCAGTTGAATCATGCTTCTGCTTAGAGAGAACCTAAACATGACAAACAACGATGGTTTTCTGTATAGCTTGCTGAAACATTCCAAATAACAACTTTGTGAGAGCTGAGACGGTACTGCTGCACATGACATACCGGTAGATCAAAAACAAAAACACAATTACCATATTGTTAAAAAATCTTTGGCAGTACGCTAGTAAATCCTTGGACCTTGCTAATAGCTAGTTAGAAAAATCAACCACAACTTGGGCCCCTGTTAAATTTGAAGCAAGTCGTGCGAATGATAGAGCTATTCTTATTGCAAAAGTTAGGTATCGGTGGTCGATATACCTTACCATGGTTTTTATCGCGATAACATAATGTCATTTATTTTACTTTTCTTTGGCTACCATAAATCTGTTTTTTTGACTATGATTATGAACAGAAACCGCCTTATGAACTAAAGAACGTCCGCACACAGAACTTTTTTGATACAGAGTGACTCATTAATAAGTACATACAACATATTCCGGTGCATACTGGATGGCTGACGCTCCAAAACAAATTTTTCTCCCATGACATGTTCAGTGAGATGATGCAACATAAGAAAGTTAATGAATAGCTGAACATGGCAGCCAATATTGCAGTTTAGTGTGGATAAATTAGAATCTCCCATTTGCTTCAATCAAAAGCAAAGCTTTCATCAATCTTGCAAGTAAACTATAAATAACTGTTCATAACTTGAGAGTTTCTATCACTCGTCACAGGCAATGAGAAAAGAAATTATCAAATAATTATAATACATGAGATCTATGTAACCCGTGCCCATTCAACACCACGCTGATCACCACTTCCTCACCTGTGCACTCCGTCAACGGATGGCAACTCGTCTCACACTTTCCTATTTTAGGGCAAGGGTTACTACGTGGAAAGCCAACTCCCTGCTATTATGACTTGAATATGCAAATTTTGTATTTGGCAAATGGTGATCGAGAATACCATTCACGAACGCATCACGTTTGACTTGGTAATGTGGTTAACTGACCTTTTCATATCACCATTAACTTACTGTGGGTTCGCACAGAATGACCTCACGTGCCCCAGGAACTAGATGTTTGCTTATCTTTTGTTGTGGGAACCTTACTATCATGTTTTCATGTTTAATCCAACCAACTAATATCTGTATCTTTCATGCAACCATTGATTAATGCGCCTCGAATGGTTAGAAAAACATCAACCGGCACACTCACCCTATGCAGAATCCAACATTTGTGGAGGTATTCACAGCCTAGCAGCGTTTGCAAAATGTATGACTTGACATTGGCAGCAGTTAAGATCAGTGACCTGTCCTTGATAATAATCTGAAAACAAATCGTTAAATAAAATAACAACTTTATCAGCTATGCTGTAGATTGGCAACTACCACTGCCCGCTAGACAGGCCGGTGAACTCACGACCTTTCGTGCGAAGGATAAACATATTGAATCAGGACGACGAATGTGACTGCACTGATAAAATGTGACACATAAAAAGCATAGACGCGATTCTGTCAACTTTTGGCACAAGGATATCTTAGAAGACCGAAAAGAAACCAAGAAAATAATTTGTACCACTTGACTATAAATTACCTATAGCTTAACAATAACTTAACAATAACTTAACAATAACTTAACAATAACTTAACAATAACTTAACTATAACTCAATGAGATTGTGTTTATATTTCATGTTTGTCTTGTTAAGCCAAAAGAAGGAAAGGTATAACCATAAGAAAGTTCTTCAATGATTTGCCTCGTCACAGCTTACCATAAGCACTCTCACAAACAAACTATGCAGGTAGAGCGAAGAATTCATCGAGGGCCGCAGTATTCAAACGCATTGCGACAGCTTTGCTTCGAGTATGCCAATTACTGTAACTAATTTTCCTAAACACTCACACTGGAGACTGACTGAAAAATGTCTTTTAATTGCACAATCAGTGCTTCAAAGCTGTGAACCTTCTGAAAATATTCGGCGAAACCAACTGAAGTGGTTAAGCTCGCTTTGGTAAACATCAGGCGATGAATGACAGAAATAATTTAGTCGTTGACACGCAAAGCCTCGCTTGCTCCAGCATTCTCTAAAATTCAACTGTATCAAAGATAATCAAAATCCAATTAGCTTCCTTACAAATCAGGCATTGATTAATGATTAATGGTTTTTCTATCATATTATTGGAAACAAAAACGCAAATTTTTTTTCTGCGGCAAAAAATTTGATGAGGAAACAAGCAAATGAGTTCTATTGCTGATCGATCAATAAGACTGATTAGGATGTCTAGGTAGTTAGATATTCCCTATCTCTAATAAGTCACTTGTACTAGTTAAATGGTTTATACCACTAGGTAATACGTTAAAGCTAGTAGATATCCCTACCTCTATGCAGTCACTTGAAGTAATTAGGTATTTTCTACATTTCAATAATCACTTGTTAGGGATCCTCTACCCTTGGGTAATATCTTACCTCCAAGTCAGTGTCCATAAAGTCCATTACCAAGCTGACATTTGACTTCTGACCAAACACATCACGCAGCTACAACAACCATATTCAGACAAGCTAGCATTAATCAAAAATAAATCATCTTTCATCATGAAAGTCAAGCTGCAGTTAACATTGTACAGACATAGAATGTAATAATTCATCAATATCTCTAAACCAATGAACCCAAATCATGTGCATAAGCGAGTACGCTGATGATGTTAGGGTGGTTAAGCTCCTGTAAAAGCTTTATTTCACGAAGAGCAGTTCTGTTGATTCCATCAGCGGCTTCAGCTCGTCTCCCCAGCTTGATCTGCCAAGATATCAAACACTGATGGTAAATATAATAACTAGAGGAAGGAGCTAAGCTCACTGGGACAGACCTATATGACAAACCTATTGTTTAATTCATCACCTGTCAACTATATTAAGCTAGGAGAAAGCAATCACTGGTGGAAAAGTCCATCATTACCAGTTTCCTCTTAACAAGGAAATTTCTATGAGTAATCGGGAAGAACTTGAAAGCTAAAACACCTGCAAGATATCTTGGTGCCAGTCAGGAGTGTCACTATCTCTTACTCATATGGGCAAATGCAAACTACCATGAGTGTCATGAATTATACTCACTAATAACATGCAGAGATTTTAATAAACATGTGGCTATATTTTAATATTATGTGGGTAAAAAATACAATATTTAGAGTTGCCCCACCAACAAAATTAATATCATTTGTGAAGACAACTCTGGTCTGATTGCTGAGATAAGTATTCACAGCATGCAAGGTCTCAGAAGCCATTTTCTTCATTCTATGAAAAAATGATATGAACTTTCCTATCAAGATACAACTTTACTTTTGGTAGAAAATTGCTATGATGAACTATGGTAGACCAATAGAAGTTTAGATCACTGTTTTCAAGTAATTGTGAGCCAGTATAGATGTTCATAGATTTCTAATGATCAAACAGAGGCTATTAATTGCTTCTAAATGAGAGAGTTGAAAACTATAATAACCGTTCCTCAGCTAAAAAATATATTGCGCGAGACATGCTTTGACATGCTTGTGTACAATATTACCAACTGATATTATATAACTATCAAACGTAATTATAAATACCTAAATCAAATATGTAAAGCTATCGTACAAAATATCTCTACACAACTAACATACCGATTCAATAAAATTAATCTGGTGTTACTATAATTATATACCACAATAAGTAGCTATCTCCTTTGAAACCCATTTTTCTAGAGAAGATAACTCCTAACATGTTTCAAAGTACCTTATGTTTTAATAACTATTTTTATAGAGAAGCTAATTGGTCACTACTGCAAAACATCTACATCTACTGCAAAACATACAAGGATGATGGGTTTTTCTTCACAAATCCTTTCGTTCCAAGATTAGGGCTGATACTGATTGCCTTCAACAGTGAAATATTCTTTAAGATGGTTTTAAGTTGCAACGAATACATTTGGAAAAGGACTTGGAGCCATGACACATGTATATGATAGCTGTTCTACCATATATGGAAATCAGGGTTCAAAATGTGATTTTAAAACAACTAGAAATGATATTAAACTAATACAAATATTGAAGTTAACAATTTTTTGAGATATAACACTTTTGGACAAAAAACGCTTTTTCTGGTGATGACGTTAAGTAATTCTCATCACAATGACTCTATGCGAGTCTTCAGTGTATATAGAATAAAGAGGGTAAATACAATACAATTTACTAAATTCATACATCAACTGTTTTAAATTAAGTTTGATTTTCATCGTAACAAAAACTATATTTTTCTACATAATTCTCCCTACCATTCCATTAACTATTACATGTACATGTACCTAACAATTTTGCACAATGCACAAAGAACATAAATATGCAGAGTTGAATAATTAAAATAGTACTCACTAAGTGACAACTATGCAATGCATAGCCTAGGAAACAGATATATTTTTAAAGAATAATAAATTATATATTTCGTAGACGGTTGTAGACACAACTCCTTGACTATTAACAGAACAGCAAATGGCAGTCTAAACAACATATATCAGCCACCTTAGCACCTCATTCGCTAACCACTGAACCATGAAGCAGTCCGTGGTTCAGTGGTTAGTACACTGACATATAATCATAAGGCCAGTGGTTCAAATCACAGAAGGACCTTGGGTGGTGTTAGGAAGGACATCCAGGCACAATTGCTCCTGTGCTAAATCTCTTGGGCAGTTGGTCACAGTATATTTAGTTCCAGGATAAATCTGGTTCGGAAAAATGCTAGACACTCAGCAGAGGGGGAATAAATCTTGATAATTGAATTTTATAGATTGAGCCAACTTTATATATCAACTTGTGGTATGGTTTCATTACATTCAAAATTGATAATCGTGTATTTAGACAGCAAATTTTCTTCATTTATCGACAAGTAGCTGAGTGCCAGCGTTGCCCGAGTAATAAAAAGTCTTTGCACAGAAAGTTTGTTTTTATTCAACATATAACAACAGTTACCAGTCAAGCGTTCAAACCTTATATCATGAAAAAAGTGTTTTGTGCAGTTCAAATAAATTAATAGAAAAAGCAAAACTATAAAGGTGTTTAAATGTAAATGTGAAATAATTAGCAAGTAATGGCAGAACAAAGTGTGTTCTGCTATGATTACAATGAAAAATTATTTGGTAATGATACAATTAACACGAACTGAGAAAACAAAATAAAATCATGAATATATTGAATTGATAATACCAATTAGTGCATAGAATGTAGAGTGTATAAAAAAGGTTACTGTTGCAGCAGAAGCTATCATCAAAACTTTGAATTCGACGAAATGGTACCTCTCGATACTGGTACAAACGCAAAAATGAGATATCAGACTGTCGTTGTCTGGTACTTCGCCTGACTGAACGGAGAGAAAATATAGAGGCAATTCCTACGCGAGATAATACAATTGTCCATGTGAAAAGTATTTAGCCATTACAGATTTAGCAATAGAACCTTAAGAAAAGCTGGAAAAAAAGCGTAATGACACATTTAAAATGGCAACTTTGAAAATTAGAAATTAACCAAACCGGTAAAGGTAAAAAATTGGCTTTTAGAAAATTTCAAAAAATAACAAATGCAAAAGGTAATAATGATTAATAAAAAACTACATTCCCGTTGAGCGATAAATACACTGTAGATAGAATAACTAAGAATGGCTTAGCCTTGTGGTTAGGTGTGCGTGTTTACAAACTTGAGGTTGCAATCTTCGTGAGTTCAAATCCCGCACGAAGCGCATTTTTCGTTCCTAAAACTTTATCGCTATAACTGGACAGACGATAAGCTTTGAGATCCATTTGAATTCACTCCTAAAGTCACAAGTTGCCTGTCTATTGACCTGACAAAATAGTTCCATCTATATATATATTTCTCAAAGTATGTTGTCCGTGTGTCGTATGTCTGTCTGCAGTCCGGTTATAGCTATTATTAGAATAACTGCAGCTGGACAACAATGCTGACGCAATGTCATGGAGTACCGTCATTAGAAGCCTAGCAGCTTACTGCAATTTTCAATTGACAATGTGCCAGGCTAATAGCTTGAAAGTTACAGTTGTTTGATAAAGTTTTAAAACCTTTACAGTTATTTTCATTTTTCTCTTAATTTATTTCAACTACGCAAAACACTTCTCTAATGATATGTAGTTTGAAAGTTAGAATAGTAAATGTTGTTTTATATTAAATACAAATCAATGTTCTGTCCAGACTTTTTATTACATGGGCAACGCCGGTTGGTACAGCTAATCAGACCATATAGTTAGATGTTTAGGCTAAAATTTTAGGCCACACAAGTATAATACATAAACTATTTAGGTTATACTGATTAGAATGGACCCAACCACAACAATTGACAACTCTAAAAATACTATATGAGAGTCGGTATCTACCTTTTTGACAGCCACAATTGTGTCATTATCCTGCAGATCTTTCGCCTTATACACTGTAGCAAACTGCAATAATATACAATAACTACAATTACCACACAATCGAATGGCAACAAGCGATATTTTTTGCAAATTGGGCATTAAAAACGTTTTGTGTACGTTGCACAGATACATGTAAAAACCCTAACATGTTGTTGAAGAAAAGTCCAACAATGGCACCTAAGTTAGTTTCATAGGAAGATGACGCCGATTCTTTTTTTAATCTATGGCTTAAAAATAATGCAGGATGTAGAGTGACAATGAAGCAGAGCAAGATCACCTAAAAGTTGACAGCCGGTAAACCTTATGAACAGATAAAATGGGTAACTACGCCGTGATAATGGTTAGGGTTATTAAAGAGGTCCACACCTTTCACAGGACCTCATCTAGGCTATTGCAAGTGTGAACGTCGATTTTATTACAGAAGATATATGAACTACTAGGTTACATAGTATGGTTATACATGAACTACTTGGTTACATACCTGTCCTTCACCTAAAAACTCGATCTTCTCATACCGTTTGCTAGATCTCGACTCCATGTGCAGCTCAGAGTATGAAGTATAGTTGGCGTATTCCAAAACTTGCCTCCTCTTTATCAACAGATAAGAGGAAACAAGTTCAACTACTAGACATTCCTCAACTCAAGCTGACAAGATAACTGAAAGAAAGGAAACAAGCAGACATACAATTTATTTGAATATATTCGTAAGTTTTGTTGTAAACAGTTGAAGCAGTTTGTTTTTAATTATTACCGCATTCTCTTAATCAAAATGGCCAACACAGAAAAATCTTACAAGGTATATGAACATATCGCCTGTCACGCAGCATAGTTACTTCGTAGGCAGTACTAGTACTTCGAAGGCAGTACTAGCAGTACTAGTACTTAGTAGGCAGTACTAGCAGTACTATTACTAGCAGGCAGTACTAGCAGGCAGTACTAGTACTTTGCATGCAGTACTAGTACTTTGCATGCAGTACTAGCAGTACTAGCCGGGTTGAACATCTATTCCCAGCCATATTCAGATCTAGGAAGTAATTGGTAGATTTTAATTTTATGTTTTGAGCCAGATAGAACAAACTCACTCACAACTGCACTCAGATAAGCACAACAGCAATATCATGCATTTCCAGATTGTTTGTGTATACTGTAAAACCTCTAATTAAACCCCACCTTTATTTAAACCCCTACCTCTATCTGACCGCCACTATAGGGGAAGGATTGAAAAATAGCCCACCCTGGCATTCAAATAGAGGTTTTACTGCATTGCTCTCGGACCATTAGCTTCATTTTACAGCATATCCAACAAACAAACCAATATCCCTACACACAGTAACCACACAAAATATTGTAACATGGCTGTCTTTAAATAGCAAATTACTTCCAACTTTTCTGAGAATCTTTGAATAGTAAGCTTCACATTTCAAATGTTAAAAAATTTTTGTTTGTTATTTTGCTTTATTTGGAAGCTTTAGGAAACCTACATAAGACGCTATCACATGATGCCCTACGACGTTCTCATGATGTAAGCACGGAAAATAAAACATGTAAGCTTACTTTAGCAATTTGTGGAATCAATTATTCTTGCTGATGTTTTTAGCAAGTAATTTGATCTTAAGTCGCCAGCAAACTGGACCCTAGCGTTAAAAATGATGGTGATGCCGTTACTGAATTTTGGGCAGCTGTGACATCTTTTCAGCAGCTAATATGTCAACTAAGATATGCTTAACTACGATAAACTAGATTCGGTGTCATGATCTGTATTGATAGATTTCTAATGATCAGACAGAGGCTATCAACCATTTTTAAATAAGAACGTAATGAACTATAGGATTTGTTCCCTATCTAAGAAATATATTGCGAGGGACATGCATGTACATACACGTACGAAATCAATTACTGATGTTATTAAACTATCAAACCTAATACTAAATACCTAAATAAAATACTCATGCAAATCTACCTTACAAAATACCTCTGTACAACTAATATATTTAGGAAAATTTAACTGGTATTACCAACAATATCTCAACAAAGAGTTGCTTCCCCTAATATCATATTATCAGAGAAAATAACTCTTAAAATAAGATTCAAAACGCCTCATGTTTTGGTAAAAGTTTTTTTTAGAGCAGCAACAACATTGAGGAACAACAAGGGAATCATGAAAGTTTTCAGCAAAGAACTTCAAAAGCTTAGATTGGCAATGTGTTAATATAGTAGTTTAAATTCATCACAGACATAGCACTCAGTCCAATAGGAACAGAACTAAATTTATTGCATAGTGGCTATAAACTCTGGTAATACTAAAATCAGTGGTGCCTTGAAATCAGCATTTCCCAAAGCATTTATGGCCAGTAAATAAATGCACCCTAATGAGCACAAGCCTGAAATGAACAAGGAGATTTTTTAGCTTCCCAAACTATATTTAACAAAGTATCAAAAATCTAGGAGAGAGAAATTTCAATCGCAACTTTTCATTGCATACCTAATGAGCATTACTATTATTATCACTAACAATTCTCACTTTGACTCAAAATAATTTCAGTAACATAATTACTTGCAATTATAATTAAACAGTTTGAACACAACTTTTAATATAGAAAGCAGCAAACACTACAAAACTAATTAGAAAGTACTTCTGAGAATCTTCATTTCTTATTAAATAGCATTGCGTAAAAAAACAGTGTTATATAGTAGTATTATACCTGGGATAAAAAATATCATCTTACTTGGAACTATTTTTAGCATTGATATGTTAGGTTGTGTAGGCAAAAATTCTGATTTATAACTGCATTTTTTTTACGTAAAGATTCAATACAACTGTCACCAATTTTTTATATCTGGAATGGAATTTTACTTAATAATGCAAACAGTATTCTCATCTTTTAAATTTTATAATATTGTCTATCAAACCTAATATTTTGTTTCATAGTTTACATATTGTCATACAAAACATACAGACAAACACAAATTACAGCAAGAGTCAACAATAGTTAACCCAAATGTAGAGTTTTTGTTGGATATCCCAATAATATATCAACAATGCTATTTGGTGATCTCTACTTGTAAACAATTTTTTTTCCGATACATAAATAATAAATAGTAGATGTGTATTCTAGCAGCGTCTTGGTATTTTGTCTCTAAAATCCAGTGGCCATTCTAAATACTTAATAATACTTGAATCTTTAGAAAATGCAGCTGAATTAACATTGTGAGTCAATGATCATTTCTAAGCATAGATAACCAAGAGTTGTCATGAGTGCATTGTTAAACTTACATAACAGTACAAGTGGGTTTCTATTAAAAGACTTACCATAGATGCACAACGGTTTTGAATTGTGCGGTATATACTTTAAACTACAGACTTCCAATCAACTATTGAAATATAATTACACTTTATACCAGCCGTACTAACCACTTTATTTTTGTATATCTTTCTTCAAACTTGTTGTCAAGTTATTATAAATACTATATTAGATAAATAAAATCGCAAGCTATTATAAATAGTGAGTGTTGTCAAAAATGAGAATGGATGTTTAATGTTTGGGTT
This sequence comes from Watersipora subatra, assembly GCF_963576615.1. Lineage (NCBI taxonomy): Eukaryota > Metazoa > Bryozoa > Gymnolaemata > Cheilostomatida > Watersiporidae > Watersipora > Watersipora subatra. The sequence continues at coordinate 29,312,717 of NC_088708.1, read as the reverse complement.
ATTTACAGTTTTAAAGATAGATCTGGCATTTAAAAACATTTACTAGCAATAGTAATATGGTCTTGTCAAAAAAACCAATGAAAAATTATCCACAAAATGGGTGATCTAGTCGTAATCTCTAGTCTCTAGTGCCAATAAAGATTTTCAATAACAACAAATCATATTGAGCCAAACCACATGTGTCAAGTTGAATTTTGAGTTGAATTGAGTTGAAAAATACGACCAAATTGGTCACACTGCTAGGTGTCTTTTTTATCTTCATTGTTGAAAAGAGCGCATACTTGCCAACTACCACAATCAATCTATTCAATACCAAAGCGACGATAAAGCAAACATAAGGCTCCACATTATAATTTATATTTCTAAATCTCAAAGTTTGTCTGTCATTCATGCGTCCAGTCGCGTTAAAGTTACAGGAACGAAAAATCCAGTTCACACTAGATTTAAACTCGAAACCTAACGAGCAAATCACTCGGTCTGCAGAAAAGCGAGTCTATCCACTAGGCCAAGCTAGGCTATTGCTATACAATGAAATAACTGTGGTCATACTTATAGGAACTGCCAATCTGATGCAGATTGGTTAAAATAGCACACTTCAGCTGGCACGCTTGCAGATCATGATTGCGTGAAATATCATGATGAAATATTTTTTCCTTACTATTGTAAAGATTTAGACTAACGTATGTTACACAAACTCATTGGGTAAAGCAACTTAATCAATTAAAAATATTCTATTAAAAATCTTTTTACTACCTGTACAATGCCAAACACTCAACTAATCTATGATAATAATCTGTGCCAATACTTTCGATACATCGATGATCAACTAGATGAATCTCATGGGCATCTCATATAAATTTTCAATCATCAAAAGCAATACATCTTGAGCTTATTCAATTAGGAAAGATGTTGGCAAGGCAACAAAGTATTATAAAATATTATGATTTACAAGCAGTACCATGAAATTATTCTTTTAAAAACATGAAATAAATGGTTCCACAATTGTAAAAATAATAACAGATTCCAATCTTATTTTAAAATGAAGTTTTCAAATTCTGCACATGATAAAAACAATTATTTTTGTAACCCAATAATTGATATCTTTCAGTAACTCCCAAAGCATTCTTCAACTACTTATGTGAAGCAAAAAGACCACTAGGCTCCCTGATGAGCTTTTAAAAAAGAATGTTAACGTAAGGCCTATATTGGAAACTTTTAAATATGTAACAACCTTCCTTTACGAATAATAAATAGCCATAAGTTACTGCAACACAAAGCAAAATAAGCCATGTTTTTTCAATTAAGTCTACTTAAAAAAGTAATCTACCCGACAAATTTTGCAAGCTAACACTAGTCAATTTTTCTAATGTTGTGCCATGAAATAGTTCCACAAAATTCAGATGGTGAGGAAGACAAATGTAGCTTGTTAACAATGAGCAGTTTCGCCTTTTGTAAGTTACAGAGCTAGATGACACATGGATGTATTTCAATAAGAAATATCGTTACATAAAAACCTATGCCGATACTTATCGACAAAGTTTGTTTTTACCATTATGCATGACTATTTATACAAAAAAGATAAATACGTTTCTAAACGGCTTTCGGTTAAGGAGCATGCCAGCTCTGTTCTAAGTTACACTAGGCATCATTTCGTTGCCAAGTCACTTCGTTGGTGCCAACATTTCATTAAAAGTTTTGTTAACTCAGTTAATTCTTTCATTTCTTAATTTAGTTAAACCGGCTAATAATTTGAGATTCTAGCAATATTGATTGTGATTTAACTCACTTTAGACACTTTTTCATTTTTCACACTGAACAAGAAGTCTTTTATCAATCTCAAAACCACTGCACGTGAAAAAACACACTAAAAAACTCATCAAAAGTAGTTGTCAAACTAAAAAAATAAAATTCCCACAACAAGTTGAGTCATAAGCAGGAAGAATTCTGGAACTATTCAATGTCACAAAAAGTTGTTGGTTAAGCAAACTGATTTTGTTTGGCCGAATATTTGAGACCTTTACGATTTATAGAAAACTGATCAAAACAGTCCATGATCTCAAAAAAATTAATACTCATTTCAACTTCTACATTCACTAACAGAACATTTTACTACACCATATCTAGCAATGTTTGTTTGATGGAAATTGGCAGTTAAAAACCAACTATAAAAGCCACTCAATACTTTTACAACTAGTTTGTAACATTTCAAAACTGAGCAATACAGTATTAGGATCAAACCAGTGTTGCTCTACAGCGTTTGAAATAGCAGCATTATGCTAACAACTTGAACCACCAAAAGCTTTACGCACCGTCTCTGGTAATGGGACAAAAAATGTGCCTAAACATTTTTTAAGTTTTCTTTATCAAAGAGTATATGTCAAGGCTATTTGAAACAAGATTCTGATTGGATGAGAAAACAATTTTGCCGCTCTTATTGGTCCTTCACAATCGGCCCTCATGTGCGTTCTTTGATTGAAACTTTTTACGCTAATCAGAGCCGTATAGTTTCACATAGTTTCGTATAGTGAAACTATACGACACTGACGCTAATGAAAATATCAGCTGACCATTCACGCGGTGGTCTGACGGAATCGCAACTGCGTCACGAAAGACGCATATTTACTCACGCTTGACAGGTATTGGACATTTTTTAACTTATTTTTAATAACATTGATTAAGATAATTTTTGCTTTTTCTGAGAGCAACATTATAGGTCTGTTTAGAGGTTACATTTAAAATATTATAGCTAGCAACTCTGGGGAACGATATGTTGTATTTGAGGTTGACTGCATTCGCGAACGTACACTTGTTGTAACAAATAAATATCGCAATCTAACGACTATAACGGCTTTCTATGTTGATTGGAATATTTTAGATGGTCAGTGTAATGATCTGACGATTTTATTTTCCTGTGCTAATTTTCTGTAGTTTATTTCGTGTTAGTTTTGCTTATAATTTCTCTCGTTCAATTAAAAATAATTATTAAGACACAAAATAAATTTAGGCTAGATGCTGTGCGTATGATAATTAACTAAGTATTAGATATATATTTTCTGTAACCTTCATTATGAATAATTCGATAGACTAGTCTATATCTGCTGTCACATGTTTACGTTTTAGTAGTACAAAGTCTAGGGGAGTTAAGTGTTATCATAAATAACTATGTGTGTAGATTTTCAAGCTGGTGGAAACCGTGATTTAGCGATTTACATTTATTAAACCATAACTGTCACGAACAACTTTTATTGTATTTACTAGGTAAATCAGACACGCTGATTCCGATTTTGTACTCAAAATAAAGATTAGTCCACTAACCTTCAAAGTCGTTTAGGCTTTTTTAAAGCGTTTCAATATCCGTTTCGAAAACAACACAATCGGCATTACAAGCTCCGCCCATAAATATGTGACGAAACCTAGCTTTTTCAGAAACGGAAGTTAGGAAAGTTTAGTCCGATTTAGAATAATAGAGATGGGTGTCTTAAAACCCATTATTATCTAAATCCAGCCTGTAAAATAATTTCAGTTTTTTATGAAAGGGATATAAACTATTTAAAATTGCTCGCAGCTTGTTACATGACGTTTAAATGGGCTGGACGCCGAGAAAAATGAGCTCAAAAAGTACGGTTTTATCACGAGCTAGCGTTGTTATCGCGCTTTTTAAATATGCAATGCTAAATAGCTTATCTACCTTTCAGAAAAGACTGATAATATTTTTAAAGCTGGATTTAGATATTAATAGATTTTAAAACACCCATCTCTATTATTCTAAATCGGTCTAAACATCTCTACGTAACTTCTGTTCCTAAAAAGCTAGGTTACGTCAAGTATTTAGGGGCGGAGCTTGTTATGCCGATCGTGTTGTTTTCGAGACCGATATTAAAACGCTATAAAAAATCCTTTATTACTCTGAAAGTTAATGGCCTAATCTTTATTTTGATTACAAAATCGGAATCAGCATGTCTGATTTACCTAGTAAATACGATAAAAGTTGTTCGTGGCAGTTATGGTTTAATGATGGTGTAAAAATTACTGTTGTTTCATAGCAAATATGTGTAGTAGTAAATCCGGTAGCAAGCTACCGGATCTCAGCATCGTTGCTGGCAAAAATCTTCAGGTTGCTAATCATCACTGAATAGGTGTACTGCTTGGATGTCTTGTAAGATTTGAACGTAGCCTATAGCAGATTAAAAGACTTTTTGACAACCTGCTGAGCTCTCTTAAGCTTCAGTGTGTGGCCATATGTGACGCTAGTTTTTGACCAATTTCAGCCCAAAATCTCTGGATTGATGAAACTGTTTGGCGTAGTTAATAGCAACTGGTGATGGTGGCACCATTATCAAACAGGCCAGATAATCAGCTGATCACTGGCTGGTACTGTATTCAAGAGTTATGTAACCAAGTGTGACAAAATATGGCTCTACGCACATAGCTTGCGGGTCATGCGTGAATAAATTTATTGCCTGCTGCACGATTACATTGACGAAATATTTTTAAAAAACGGGCTCATATATTTTATTGCCGTGTGCAGGTGAAAGTCATGCAGGTGAAAGTTTTATGTGCAATTGCAAACCATTTGGTTTTAGCTAGTAACCTACATACTTGTGCCTTCTTGGCACATGTAGCTTAGTAGCTCAAACCATGTTCATGAAGTGTTTTCTATTTTATAAAGAAATTCTAACACAGTTTTTGGCACTATTCCATTAAATACAAAACAATTGTGAAACAAAAATTTTCAATGTAAGCTTTAGAATATAAAAGACTTGTTACATCAGCTGAATAGACTGCGAGTTGAATATATTTAAAACAATGATTGTTTGAGCAATCAAGTTTTGCTATGGTCAAATATATATTTTCAGTATGTATCAGATGAAGGGTAGCAAAGCGATTATAGAACACCTTTGCATTATATGCAGTCACTCATGTATTCTGTGTCATATTAACATAAAAGCTTTCAAAACTAGTTTGTCATCGTTTGATGTCAGCGTTGAATTAAATTGTCAAATTGAAAGGTCAGTTGAAAGCAAATTTTAACAATAGTCATGCAATATTTCGATTTGCAATGCTAAGATGTATGATACAACAACTTATATTAAACATCAAAAAACTTATCCACCAAGCCCAACAAATGCTGAGACTTGGTATGCATGTATTCTGTACTTGCTTTTTGTGCTGCCCGTGTCACCGGGCATGGCATAAATGGCTAATTATGTTACCGTTGAGCCCACTTTCTTTTTTAAAATTCCTGGAAATTACAAGTCTGTCGTAGAACAATGTTTTGTAGCAAGTGAAAAATAAAAGGATATTTTAAAACTAGAAATTGTCATACAGCCCACGACCAAAGAGATATTGGAAAAAAGAAAGGGTACTGATGGTTGAGAAATGCAATATTAGCAGTCAAATGGCACTGCAGTGCAATAAGATAACTGCAATGGTAGCTGTAATGTACTGGGTGTTATTATATACAACAAATAGCAATAATGAAAGGAAAAGATTATATGTTTATATCTCTCCCCCTGCAATAGGAGAAATGCAATATTGGCCAATATTAGAAGTAAAATGCACTGATATTATTAGAATAACCAATATTATTAATATAGTAATAATATAAAAGCAATGCACAATTTTGTTTACATTTCAAAACGTCATAGCTAGCAATATCAAGAAGTTGTGATATTTATATAGATTTTTAGAAAATCTATATAAATATCACTACTAATGAGTACTACGTAGTCATTGTTCTGTAGTCATCCAAACTTATAATTAAATATTGTAATAACCTCATAAGGATCGTTAGAGAAAAAAAATCATCGTCATTTCCTTTACTTACACTGCGTTGGACATCAGTTAGAATACCAAAGCACTCAAGAGTGTCTACAATGTCAGTTACTTTGAAATCGGCAAAAATGAAACATTCATGAAATGATTTCAGTACTCCTACGTTAGTTACAGAAACCTTCGGCAATTCGACAATGCTGTAGACTGGTGAAATATGCACGTTATTTTTCCGTGAAATGAGCACGACTTAATCGTTCTATTCTCTGTCGCTCGGCCTTTCAATTTCCGGTCTTAACTTTTATTAAACCAAGCTTGTCAAGCGTTTTGTGAAGAATTTCAGCCAAATTAATTTGTCTATTTGTGTATAATCCATTCAGATGGGTAAGTTTTAAGATAATTTCGACAATTTACAAAGACTCGGTAATATACTTGAATAGGTTTATATGTGTTTTGTATCGTTATTATACATTAATGACTTTACAAAACAATGATTAATTTAGTTGATGAGATTTCAATACAAGGGTTTCCGACGTTGTCAATGAATAATTTTCGTAGGTTGTGTGCACATGCATTTATCATAAAAACTCTCAAACTTTGCATCCGCTCGTTTGGTCGTGGGATTAGTTTTGACTGATAACCTTAATCGGCAACCAGGTCTATAGAGTCAGCCTGAGCATCATTATATACACATAGAGAATGCATATACATGTATATACAACATTAAGATCACTGTAACTTCATGCATGGTCAGCCTACATAACTACAAAATCATTGTCACCGATAGTCCTTGGTGAACGTCAGTACCCGATAACAAATGGTATAGTCACAGCTGTAAGTTATAGTTGTTTTTGTTTTAGAATGCCACCCACTCAATCATACTCATAGATGCATTTTCAAACCAGCATAATCATTCATAATAAGCATGATAATCACGCTACATTGTTTGATCGTGTCTCGTAGTTAGTTGTGCTTGTCCCCTGATATTGTTGTTACTAATTCAGAGAAAGCGTTGAAGTCTGTCTATATTTGCTGATATTTTGTCTCAACGTATTATGCTACTTCTTTCTTTTACAGTAGTATAGCAATAAAGCAATAAAATTGAGAGTTGTCCATGTATTTCAATTTGTATTAGCTTTTATGCATACTGCTTGTTCAAATTCTTGTATCGCTTTTACTAGATTTTACAGTAGTTACTGGCACTACTGATTTTCACATTCCATTTTGGAACAAATTTAACATGCCTGTGTGGTTTGGTCACTCTGTAATGTGTCTACTACATGCCTGTGTAGTTTGGTTACTCTTTGATGTGTCTACTACATGCCTGTGTAATTTGGTCACTCTGTAATGTGTCTACTACATGCCTGTGTAGTTTGGCATTTTCAAAATATTAGGCAACGCGTGAGATATCTTGGAAATCTTGCAATACTAAAGTAAAACTACCCCAAGCTATCTCGAGGTAAAACAAACGTGGTTCCTATTAGTAACAAATAAACAAAGTTATGTGCTTTTTCAATACTTGCAGTCCATTATGATTTATCTTATAAAAAATTGTCTAAAATACTTAGTTGTTTAAAACGCTTCACAAAAAATAAGCCCCTTTTGGAATCAAGTGGAATTACTGGTTGTATCTCAAAAGCTTTACATCTCAGTGTGCTGATAGCTCAAGGTATCAAGGTTGTATAATTGTTGCATATAATTTGGTATGTGCATATCTGTATGCAGACGGTCATAGATTTTTTAGTGAGTTCATCTTGTTTTTAGTTTTGCAAAATACAATCTCCGTTATTTTAAAAAAATGTATGCAGCTTACTGGTCTTCGGAGCATTACTCCTATAAATATGAGGCTAGGTCAATAATCTCTCCTTTGTTTATCATAGATCAAGGCCTACAATCAAGGTCAGATAACATCGCACCACTCCTTTCTATTTAGCCAATCAGAGGCATGCCGTATTTTTCCATAAAATCAATATAACGCCTAATCATTAGGCATATAGCATTCTATGAGAAAGCTTGAACGATAGGGGTGTGCACTGGTAATGAGCGGTCAGTGACCACCGATTCTAATATAACTTGGAGCAGGATTTATTGAAATGGTTTGATGCTTTGTTGTATTGGAATAAGATGATGCTCTCATGTTGTTAACAAGCAGGTAAACTCATCAGTTTTTTATTTTTGAACACAAGCTCTTTTCTCCAAGCTAAAGGCATTTTAGGCCTACTGCATTGAAATGTTGAAAATACCAGTACTTTTGAGTTTGATGTTTTTTTGTTGGAGCATTATATACGTGTTTGAACTTTTGTAATGTTATTCTGGTTTTCACGGGGTTTGTTCAGAAACTCGATTACAGGTGATCGTTTGCCGTCTAACAATACTGACCTGCCACAGTCAAGTTTTTAAGGATATTTAAAGTTTTTCTCTGCCAGATTCTCTCCTAGCTATTTATAATATGTAGTATGTAGACCAGTACTCGCATCATTGCTTGATGTGCTCTCATTAATTCTGCAGGATTAGTATTTAGAGGTTTCATTGACATTTTGTAGTGTATACGCCGACATGTTTGCCAGCGTGGGTAAAATGTTCTCTAATGTCAAGTCGTTCTACAACGACATCAATCCAGCGACATTGACTGGTGCCATAGACATAGTAGTCGTGGAACAGCCAGATGGGTCATATGTCTCAACCCCATTCCATGTGAGGTTTGGCAAGCTTGGAGTCATCAGATCAAAGCAGGATGTGGTTAGTATGCAGTAGGCACCTCTGAGGCAGCATTCACAGATATTTTAATCTAATTCTAGTTGATACTAAGGCTAACTTTGCAAATTGTTGGCTCCTTGCTGGTATTTCATTCATACTTTACATGCCTGGAGATTTACTGGCTTCTATTGGCGCAATGCCAACTAATTTGCATAATCTCACAAAGGGTCACGTTTTCAGTCACGCTATTTTTATCATCCGCCTGTCGAGACTGCTTGGGACCCCAGTGAGGCATGCCAGAATGTCATTGAGTTTACTTAACATAATCAAAGAAAAGGCCCTGTAAAAACTGCTGCTATTGAACCATGCGTCCTTGTTGCTCTATTGACAGGTATATATTGAAATCAATGGAAAACCCATAGATTTACAGATGAAACTAGGAAACGCTGGAGAAGCATTTTTTGTCCGCGGTGTCAAAGAAGATTGGGAGGTAACCAAAATATACTTTTGTTTGTCTCACAAAGTTTCTTTCGATTCGTAAAACATTTCTCAATTTGTAGTAATTGCTGACTTTTATAGCATCTGCATGCCATAGTTGACTCCGTTATCTTTTCTAGGGCCCGGCATACTTGGCGACCTCACCAATAGACTCGTCTCCTATCGCAGAGCAAGTTAAATTGCGGGCAGCTCAGCCAGAGTCTAACCTCAAGTCTAAGCATAACAAAAAGTCTAAAGCTGTGAGAGTACGCAGGGAGACAGAAATAAGCAATAGCTCGTCTTCCAGCGCCTCAGATCTCAGCGGTATCGGCGGCTTGAAGAAGGAACAGAACTCCTTTGGCTTCATTCCAATCAGTCAGCAAGATGACGAGCTCTTGGAGTCTGGTGGCATGTTTGAAATAGAGGTAGGTCTTGCTCTTCACATGCCTCATGTTTCCATGAAATGGTCACTGTTTCCATGACGCTGTTAATCTGGATGTATGCATCATTTGTAAGTCATCTGCAAAATGCAAAATCTGCAAGCCAGCGAATTTGGTTGCTCGCAAGTTTCTATGAAATGTTTTATACTTGCGAAAGATGGAAACGGCACTCGCGAATGATGTGCAAGCTATTCCATTTTAAACATTTTGTACACTTCACTTGTTCTTTTTCCGATTTGACAAAACAGGAGTGCGCCGCTATGAACACTCGCGTAGAATTTCTTCTTATCTTTTTTAGCGAGCGGCCGCGTTAATCCGCAGCATGCGAATAACCATTGAAATACCTCGGCTCCGTAACACAACATGGATTTGGAATTCCGTCATTATCTTTTTATGACGGAATTCCAAATCCGTCATAAAAAGATAATGAAAGGTTTGGAGCCCGTAGGATACGTGTTTTTCAATCATGCTTAGAGAAAATTATTTTCTAGTGACACTGAAAGGCGTATTTCTTAAATTGCTTACTAATACAAACAAACTGCTGCAGTTATGCTTTTCAAACGATTATATATGCCTCCTTTTCGCTCTCTTATCCAAGACACCTCTGGATGACTGTTACAACACGCGCAATTGTACTTTCACATATTCTCATCTCTATTTTCCATGATCTCTCAGTGCTGAATAAACATTATGTCTTTTTAGGTTGATGATAGTAAAGCCCCTGTTCCTGACATAGAGATGGGTGGCCTCGCGAGGGCTGTTAGTCTTCCTTTAGTACAAGAGAGCAGCTTAAGCAGAACAGAGAACTGGGCTATAAACTCGTACCATAAAACCTCTCATTGTCACCCTTACAGCGACACAGACATCACCCCACTAGTCAGGTTTGTCAATATGGCCTGATATCTTTTGTAGCAGGGAGCCTTACGCTAGTTTGTTTGTTTCCCCATAGGTCTACCACAATTCTTATAGCGTGTTATTTATGTCATATAGGAATTTTTGATGGGGCTTTTACTTTGTGGTTGGCTGTGATTTATTTATTATTATGACTATCTTAACAACTGTGATGGTGGTAAGACTAAAGCTTTTTATTGCATGGTTGTTGGTACCTTTGGAATCCAGGTACTGACATATTAGATATAGGTCACTTGCTAATTCATTTGCCTATATTTACTTACAAACACAGTTTCGTGAGAGTCAAAGTGCTAGTCCAGAAAGGCATGACTCAATTTCAGGAATTCAATTACATATTCTGAAATGTTTGCGCAGTGTAACAAAATCTATATCTAGAGCAATAGTCGAATCTCCTTGTTTCCTGTAGTGTCCGAGTCATTTCGTACTGATCTCTATTCACTACCTTTTATTTACATCGTTTGTGGTGAAGCTAAAGTCGATAATGCGCTGGCGGGCAAGTCGTTGATGCATTATATAATCTATCGCTTCGTGTTTACGGACCAATAACTGCTTTAGTCACGGAGTGTTTAGTAGTCAAGATTGCATGTCTATTGGCTTTGTTTGCCTGACCACTGTAAGAGAATACAAATGTAAACCATACAGTTCTCTCCCTAGTTACACATACATGTATTCGAGATAGCCTACGCTGAATGCCAGTTGGCATTGCGCCAAGGCCTGTCAATTCCGCAGCTATGACGCTAGGTTATGCCCTGGCCAGGTTGCTTCTCCATCTTGCCACAGATTTCCCTCGATACTCTGTTTCTATAAGTCAACGTTCTGTGGCTCCTGAAGGAGGTCTGACAGAAGCAATGACAGCAGCAATGCCTGCGTACTTTACGAACATCTTTATGGTGCAGACGACTTCACGAACATCTTTAATAAATTCCCTCCTCAAACAATTTATCGTCATTCATTTTTATGGAACATTAAATAGAACTAGTATAAAGTTTTGATGATTTTTGTACTAGTATAATAATAATAATAATGCTAGCAATAATGTAGTAATGATAGAGTATTGCTCATATTGATAGACAACAGCACACTATTATAGACTTACAGACTTATAAAGGTAGGTGTAACAACAATGTATCCATCTTTATATTTGTAAGTAAAATTTAGTTTCATATCAGACTATCTTTACAAAGTTCTTCAAAATCTACTGGTAAAAGGAAGGATGCGGTAAAAATGAATTAACCATAGCTTTGATTCTCATAGTTGAGTTGATAGACTTCTGCATAACTATAATGGTTATAACTCATATTTGTCCTTGACCTGCGCTACAGCTCGAGCGCAAGCAGGCAAAATGATTATAAATAGTTCTATGAGCAAATTGCTCGTAATAAAATAAAGTTATCCCGTAATGATTTTACTGCTATACATACCTCTATTACTGCTATACATACCTCTATTACTGCTATACATACCTCTATTACTGCTATACATACCTCTATTACTGCTATACATCCCTCTATTACTGCTATACATACCTCTATTACTGTTATACATACCTCTATTACTGCTATACATACCTCTATCACTGCTATACATACCTCTATTACTGCTATACATACCCCTATCACTGCTATACATACCTCTATTACTGCTATACATACCTCTATTACTGCTATACATACCTCTATTAAAGTTTATTATTTAGAATTGTAATACGTAACAGATTTCCTTACGATTTGGATATTTTTACAAGAAATTGTCCATGCTCAAGCATCTGGCAGGTTAAAGCCATAATTAATAAAACTATTTACAGTCCTGTAAACTCAAGACCAACCACACCAAAGAGTGACACAGAATACGAGTGTCCCGGCTATAAAAAGCCAAGAGCCATAGATGCCGAATCACTTGAGCAGTGGAAGTGGGGAGAGTTGCCTTCTTCTAGCAAGAAAGTTGCATGCAAAGTCGTTACGCAAGTAGACCAACCCGATTCAAACCAGGACCCAACGGAACAGAGTTCAGGAGTTCAAGGTAATTTCACTTTTTCCACGCTTGTCCTCTGTAACTCTTATCACATTTGGCTTGTTTCCAGAATGTCATGGCCTTGTCTGAAGGCAGGAATTATCTTTGCCTACTACGAAAATCACATGTGTCAACAGTAAATTGTGGGATCACCGCGATTACATTCCATATAATTTACTACAATCTACCTGCCGGCTGGCTTGATGTTGCTTGTCGCTGTCAAAGGTCAATAGGCAATCACAATTTTAGTTTCCAAAATTGCACATATTTGTTGTATCAGTGTCATTGAATGCCCGTTTTCTCAATTAAATACTGAATAGGTAGCAGGTATTCTGTCAATTCATTATGTCCATCAGTTGATTCCAATATTCGCAGTAAACTGCACTCTACAATGTACAGTATTCCATCAGCATTTCCCATCAACCTTGACCACAGAGTTTTAAACTCCAAATTGCCTGGTTTACAAATGCTTTATTCTGAAATTTATCACTGACGCTGATAAGGCTGCTTGTCTAACAGTGTCTGTAAATATTGTGTTGGCATGCTGCCAGGCATGTTGGTACATTCAGGCCTAGTGACATGCCTTGGCAGGTGCTTGTTTTGAGTAGATGATGATAACAAAGAATGCTCAGGGCACTCCGATTGGCAGACCTCTGGACTGAGCCTTTAGTTAGGAAAGTCTTGCATGGTGCAAACCACTCAAGTTGGCCACCTGCGGAAGGTTTGGTATTGCTGGTCGATGCACTTGAGTTTGGGTTCTATCGCATTAAGTTAGTAATTTTTTCAACCTTTCTTCAGCAACTTGAAACCTGTTCTTTCTATCATTATTATAGACACAAAACATAAAGACATTAACAAAAAATAAGAATAACAACTACTATTTTCTAATGTCTCATGACTGGCACTTACCAAGGCCGACCAAGAATATTACGGTTTCTATATGAGCGAGTCTTGGGGAGCCAGATCAGACTGGAGGCCACTCAGCATGCCACGTGAGATGTTTTTGGTAGTTCACCGTGTCAGAAAAAGTAGTTTTGGAGCGAGCCACATTTCGCCTAGTATACAGTTATTGGCGTGCTCCATCGTTATTAACATGGAAATGATATGAGTTCTGCTGCTTTTTTTGTGTATGAAGTTGAGTTTCTGATTGCTGAGATAGTAAAAGCAATGACTAAAAGCTATGTTCTTGCAACAAAAGACAAGCTAAAGAGTATCAATCCATGACTACTAACATCTATAATAAGAATAGCCATAGGTCATTCAGACACTGTTTTAATTGTATTAGCAGCTCCATCCTTGAGATTTTCATAACTAGTAGTTTGACCAGGTATAGGCTGGCTGATGCAGTCTCCAGCGTGCCTTGTAACAACAGCAAATGTTCCGGTCTCACAAGGCACATTTCATGTAAAGATAGTATCTGTTATGGGTTAGGTAGGCTGTGATTGACATTAGGGCGTACAGGCTAAACATTAATGTTTCAATGTTTAGCCTTGAAGCGGATGTTCATCAAGGGCGCACTGATGATGTTCAAACAGCTATACTAAACGCTCATGCTTGCTGGTGTTTTTTATTGCGTTTTATACGTGTACGCTGTTTTACTTTAATACTTGTGTTAGTCATATATTGGCCAATCAGATTACATCGTCAAAATTAATTTTAATAAAATATTCCTATTATTTGTTAATTCAAAAAATTGAAGGGCTTCTTGGTTTTTAGTAACCTTCAAAATAGAAAGTTGACTCAACGCTAATAGAATTAGCCAATAAGAAGCGAGTGGTACTAAACTGTTATTAATTAGCCAAAACATGCTGAATAGTGCTGGTGACATCAGAAGCGTGTTCTTAAAGATAAACTTACACGAGTATAGTAGACTTTATCAGAAAGTATCTTTCTATTTTTCTTCTATTATTCTATTTTTTTATCAGAAAGCATCGGTGTTTCTCTATCATTTGTAATAGCTGAGATCAACTATAGTGATGATATCAACTAGTGATGTCATTTCGGCATGTGGTTTTCTTCTGGGCGTTTTAACCTCGATCAAGCATTGTTGATTTTAATCTTGAAACATCTCGGCAGTCAGATCGCCGCAAACATCAAAGATAATTGCAAACGATAGAAAGGCACTGACATTTTCTGATAAAATCTATTAAGATTTTGTGTAAGTTCACCTTCAAAATATCTGCGTAGTTACCCTTTATGACAGCGACTTCGCTATCACGCCCTAATTAATCCAAACCAACAAAGTTGCTAGCTTGGAAATGAAAAACTGAAAGTCGGTGAACTGCTCAGCATTCTATTGACCTCCGAGTCTTTCTGGTCAGTTAAGGTTGGACTATGGTCAACTTATTGAATCTATTCTATGAATGTTCAGTTCTCGGTATGCTCTTATTCTCCATATACCCACTATTGTCACTCTGCAAACCTTTGTTGAGGCAGCTCTATTGTGTTAGGTTGTCGATCTGCAGATAGCTGATACACTGACTTGCCGTAAGATAGTGCTGTTCAAATATTGGTAGTCAAGTTTATAAGATATCATCTTGCTGTTTTATGGGGATTTTAATGTCCGAATGTTTTGAAAAGTGGAGTTGTCTGTCTTACCGAACATTATGTATACACCTCATCTTGGAAGGCTGTTCGAGTGTCACAGCTTGGTTCTACCCAATAAATATGTCAACTTTAATCAAATATTGATAAATACATATATGCCTAGTTATTTAATATCAACGTCTTGTTATAAAGTTGCAGCTGCTCACATGTGTGTAACGTTAAGTTCTCATTGTCTATTTTGCTCAAAATATTTGATATGATTTTCCTTTAAAGTCTTTTTGTCATTGTAGACACCCAATCAAGTGGTCTTTGGTCTTTAATCAAGGGAGGACAACACAAGACTGAAGGTGATATCTATTTAGATGAACTTCCTGAGCAAGTCGATTCTGAGCTAGCTGCCATTTACTTAACAAAACCCAGGAAGTAAGTAAAATGTGTAAGATTTTACCCGTCTCTGCCCTTGAGCAATTCTGGGGTGGAGAGGTCTTTGTAGTGTTGGATTTTTTTATGAGGCTATCGCGTATAGCTTACAGTGATTACATTTTCAAACTGTTTCAGTAATACGCGTCATTCTGTGCAGTCGCTATTTCTCTCCCTTCCTCCTACTATCGTTGAAGGATTTGGTAGTTTGGCGATGGCATCTGCTGCGCATGTACATCTATGACGTTGTGCATATACATCTATGACAATGCGCATATACCTCTTATGATGCATCATCAGAAGTCTGCTCTGAGATTTTCATCAATGTTCAGAGCTTGTAGACTACATGAGCCGACCGCCTGCCTGCCATATATAGCAAATATCTTTGGCGAATGCTAAAAATTTTGTTATGGATTCATGCGTTGGTCTCCCTCTATTACCTTAGAGTATTGGCAGCATCAATCATTCACTCAGCGCTTGCCGAGTAACAGATCTGTTTTATTCATGTTAAAAAAGAGTACATGTAATGGATGGCCACATGGCGATCAAACCAGAGCATCTAAAATGCATTCATCTTTCCTGAAGTTTGCAAGCTACGCCCAATGAAATGAATAAGTTGATATCCTCTAATTATTTCTTCTCACTTTGTCCTACAATGCTATCTTCAAGCTTGAAATCGTCAATAAATCGGTCATTTCTAAAGAAAAAATGAATATTGGATTCGCTAATACAACATTGTTCAATCAAACGTGAGCTCTGGTTGCACGATACTCATCATGATTAAAGTTGTACGGTAGGAAGTTTTTCTCTTTTGAGGTGATGTTGGAGATTTAACTGTGACTGACTCATGGTAGCAGGGTTGTCACCTGTACATTAACCTGTACATATTAAGCACAGATAGACAACTGATATGCATTGTCGATTTGTTTTCCACTCAACTGGTTTTAAAATTTTTGTCAACGACCTCAGTTTGTTTAAAACATAGCAAAGTTTTCTGTCATCTTATCTAGTAGCGATCATGAACAGCCAGATCCTGAGTGCACATCTCACATAGTCAACATGTCAGAAGATGATGCCGAGTCAGGGCAAGGGACATCCTTACCACGCTCCCCTGTAAATGAGCCACAGATGGAGAGAGATAAGATAGGTCCTTCTCCTAGCAGTGACTCGGGCACCATGAGAGAACACGAATGCGGGTTAGTCAGTTAGTATGTCTCACTGGATGTTAGGAGGAGTAAATTGTTTCAGAGGACAAAATTAAAAATAAGTGGACTCAAAAAGGTTGTTGTTCACCATTTTACGAGTTATCTTCCATGCTTACAACCTCATCACACTGAAAGAACATGGCAATGCATGTTTGGTAAATTTTGGGAAGCTGATGAGGGTGTCATTCGTTGATTCGTCTATGAAATATGTTAGTTGTTCATGTTTATATTTTTTGGCAGGTTATACGGAGATGTAGCCATGTCACTGTGCGGGGGACTAGTCGACAACTACAACAATGTGCCAGCAGAGATTTTTGAACAGCATTTAGTCAACTTTTCTACATATATGGAGAAACCTACAGAAACATTGCATCACCCAGACCTCATTATTCGTATTAGTGGAAAGTAAGTGAGACTATGAGTAGATTAGCAAGCGTATAAAAAGAGTGACCTGCTCAAACCCTCAGCCCGTGTTACAAATGCTATATCTATGAATATTTATGGATTTGAGTATACAGTCAAACATGGATATCTCGAACTTCAAGGGACCGAGCAAAAGTGTTCGAATTATCAGAGCATTCAAGTTATCAGAGCACTGTCACAAGTCCATATATTTACTTATTTATTAGTAGATACATGTACATATACAAACTATAATATAAATCAAAAGCAGAAATGGCTTGTTTCAAATTAAATGCTTCTAATGTAAAGTTTAAAACGTTTTCATCAAAAAGTATAGAGATTTTCCTATCACTTGAGATTGGCTTGTTGTTTGAGGTGATGTTATTGCCAGGACGTTTTTCAGATTGACATTGGCAAAACTTGATCGTTGTTGAAATGCTCAAAAGAAAAGACATTTTTTTCTTTTGGGGTTTTACCCACGATCAATTTTGCCATTTTTTCTTGAAGTTTATGCAGATTACCTTACTTTACCTGGGATTCGTTAAGAGCAACACTCCGAGGCAGTTCAATTAGAAGTTTTACGAGGTTTTACGGTACATTCTATATCACTCACGCTTTTTTAATAGATACTTATTGAATGTACACACGTATTCTGTGTTTAGATCAAACGATGAATAGTTTTTTGTAGCTCAGACAACGTATACGTTTAATTACAACATTTTTTAAGACGTTTTAAACATTCAACATTCCGACGTTGATTCAACACGGAATCAACGTCGGAAAACTATTCATCACGGGCTAGCCGAGTCACGCACTCAAGGATTTTCGCCACGCACATACAAAACAACATGCGATTTTTGTTTTGTATGTGCGTGGCGAAAATTCTTGCGCGCGTGACCCGGCAAGCCCGTGCTATTCATCGTATCGCAGTATAAATCAAATTTCACCAAACTTTTAGAAAAGTCGTTGACAAAAATATTTTGCCGATGGTGGTAATAACGACGCTTATGAATTACGAAAAGATGAAGTTTACCTCTATGGCTTTGAATAAAGTGATTTTTCTAAAGCGAAAACAACCGTTTCGGTAGCCGTTGGGCAAAAAAACAGTTCGAATTAACAGTGTTGAGTTCGAGTTATCTATAGCAATTCATCATTACGTGGGAACGGACCAAAGGAAATGTTCGAATTAACCATGTGTTCGAGCTATCCGTGGACGAGTTATCCATGTTTGACTGTATATATGATTTTACAATGAGTTTTTAAAATAAGAGTTTCCATTTGACTGAGTTATGATTAAGCCTGATTTATGTAAAATTGAATACACGAGCAAACAGGAAAGAGTTTACCCTATATTCAGACTATTATTTACTTAACCTATTTGTCTGTAATTAATGAGAAAAAAGGGCTGCGAACGCTACTAATTTTCTACATTGAAAAAAGAGATAGTTGACAGGAAGTGCCAGACTTCATAACAAACCAATGGCGATGTTGAGTCTAGCTCTGGGGAGAAAGCTAGCTATCCATCATAAATATATTGTAGGTATTACAACTGGTCAGTCGCTGCCCCTATGATTATGTCTATGATGAGCTTTCATCAGATGCTACCAGAAAACATGCATCAGACTTTAGTCAAAAATCACATGAGCAAAAAGCAAAAGCCTAGTCGATGGTGGCCATGGAGCAGAGGTACAAAACCTGCCCCTGATTTGGTATGTTATAATCATGTAGGCTTGTCACTGATATAGCATGGTTGATCTTAGAAACCTTTCTCTCATATGATATGTTTTAATATTCAAAACACGTTTCTAGTAAAAACTTGTTTGTGGTGTAGCATGTTATAATCATGGAAACCTGGTCGTTATATGATCTGTAATAACCATAGGAACAACTAGCGCTCTGGGTTTTCACTCTTGCTTTTCCTCATAAAACTATTGTGGTGCAAATAAGAAGACAGGAAGCGTATTGAGACACAAATTACTGTGTTTATTGTCGTTATTAAAAGATTTTCAGTAAATCCATTCCAAGAAATTCTTTCAATTATGGAGACTGACGAGAGATCGTAACTGCCTTATGCAGGTTGTAATATACATACTCCCTTACTTTGTTAAATTCATATTTTACCTGCCATGTTCAGCCATGGCATGATAATTGACACACTTTAGACGGAGTATTCAACAGCAAAATAGTTGTGCTTAGCAATGAGGCACATGATATTCGCTCAAGAAACGAAAAAGTTACTACATCTGTGCCTCTCTTGCCAGCTTACTAGAGCCTTGTGGGCAGTTTGCTATGAACTGATCACTTTGCGTTCGAGTACGCGTGTCTAGTGAAAGAGAAGCTGTTGCAAGCACCTGATAGCATCTGATTCCATAACTATTCAGCAGGCTCATTACCCAGTACGATTGATCATCGGCACTTGTTGTAGGAATCTGGACGAGGAAGTGGGAACACAACTCCTAATGGCAGTCCAAAAAAGTCAGCACCTTTGACCGAACCTGTGAAGAGCAAGTGAGTGAAGTTGTTCAAGTTT
Organism: Watersipora subatra; assembly: GCF_963576615.1. Lineage (NCBI taxonomy): Eukaryota > Metazoa > Bryozoa > Gymnolaemata > Cheilostomatida > Watersiporidae > Watersipora > Watersipora subatra. The sequence goes on along the minus strand of NC_088708.1, from coordinate 29,293,305 downwards.
TTACAATTTCGTTCATGTGTACATTGAGCTTTATTTGTTATTCTACTTGTGCCAAGTATCAAGCGTGGAGGTCACAATTGCCGACTAAATCGCTTGCTTTGGGCAGTGCCAAGAGAAGCATTTTCGCTCTGATTGTACGGTGCTTTCTGTAGCAGTAATTGCATTTACTAGTGAAAACACATGTTAATCCATTTACAGATTATTTATATAAAACGTAATGTGTATAAATAACTAGTTATTCTGTATACTGGTAGTTATATAAAATGTTTGAGTTGCAGAACGTTGGGTGCATGACTCGCTTGGACATAACGTTTTTGCGCAAGTTTATTGGAGGTGTTTGGTAGAACTCCGAGGTGACTTGCACTGGTTTAGTGACATTGTAGTCAATTAACATTTGAATATTTCTGGGTCATTCATTGCCATTGCTCAGATTGTTGTTACCGTATGACTTCATAAATCAGTTAAGTGATAAGCTATTTGGTGCTTGTTCTGTGGGACAAAGTGATTGGGTATTTGCTTTAGTGAAAGTGATGAGGAGGCCGAGGATGAAAAGGCCCAATTCCTACCTCAGCATTCTGATTCACCGGGAAAGAGATCTGAAGGCGTGTCCATCAAGGAAGACACGCACTATGTAAAAACTCTCAGGCTAACTTCTGATGAACCGGTAGGTTTTTCTTTCCAAAGTTCAGAGCCACTTCATGCAACATTCAGTGACTTACTGTTATTAATGTAGATGAAATAATGTTGGATGAGTATGATCTTGCAGAGGTATGAGAACTCGCTCGTACTTTATCTACTCACTGTGTTCTCATTGCGCAGATAATGCTGGTTTGGAACTGCGTGCGCATTGAGTTACCGTGTGACAAGTATTTCAGTGGACATTCGCGGGTTAGCGATGGTGCTTCGTTAAAAGAGATGGAATTCTATGCCAAATGTCACAGTAGCACACCACTGTTTCCTCACATCAAAATAGGAACAACTAAAATGTGGAAAATGTTTAAAATGGAATAGCTAGCGCTGCGTTTTCTTGCGCATCATTTGCAAATGCTGTTTCATCTTTCAAAGCATCTTTCATTCTTTCTTTTTTATCTTTCAATAAAAATTTGCGAGTAACAAAACTTGCTTGACCTTTTGCTGGTTTTTATTGACTTGTGGAGTAACCATGGTAACATAGTGATGGTCTATTCAGAAGATCGATTCTCCATTTACTCTGTGTTTTGGGCATGGCTAACCTAAGCCTGGTTCCCATATATGCTGCAAGCCACCAGTGGCGGGATCGCAGGGCTATCGGTGGTGAAATGGGAACCTACGCATCGAGTGCTGGCGGTTAACACAAGAGTTCAGCGCTATTCAACTTTCACAAGGAGCCGCGGGCAAAGCTTTCCCGAAATGCACTGTACAGGTGAAGGTCAGCACTTACGGAACAGCATGGCGAGCGGATATTTTGATGCAATAATTAGAGATGCAGTTTTATGTGAACATGAGGCCGTTGAGCCTTATGTCACAAGTTTTTTGCTGCAGGAGATTACCACAGGGTCTCACTGCCAATATGAGAACCACACCTTAGAGAAGTTCGATTCACTCTATGAACTGCTGTATAGCATGGTCTGTATTTGTACTTGGCCCATGAGTGCCTGCTGTACGGTTAAATGGAGCATCTATCTATTCCTTACCTTAATTATAGGAGAGACTGAATCTGCATGAAGGAGAGAATGACATAGAGTTTAGTGTGACGACGTCCTACCAGGGTACGACCCGCTGCGTCGCTCGTATATTCCTCTGGAAGCACACAGACAAAGTAATCATTTCCGACATAGATGGTACCATTACTAAGTAAGAGTTTATTGGCAGTAGCTACCTCTCTCTCTTTTCTCCTGGTTAGCTCACCATGTTGTTGAACAGGATTCTAAAATTTCAATTTACGCAATGACATTTTTATTGTAAGCAAAGTGCATCATGTTTATGTTGCGCAATATCAGGTTAGTCATCATAACAACTCTATCAACGGTTTGCGCAGTGAGTGTTATCAATTTACTTTGTGAGTGTTATCAATTTACTTTGTGAGTGTTATCAATTTACTTTGTGCGCTCTGCTGCCTAGATGATGTTTATAAGCTATATACAGTCATTCGAAAAAGTATAAATCCACCCAATAGTTTTTATAATCTTCATACACTTCAACTATAGGTCTCAATAAACCCAATATAGTCAACTGAAATAAAATAAAGAGTCGTATATAGTGCACCCCCGGGTTACGATTACCTCGTTATATGGTTTTTTATCTTACAATGTGCAACACAATGTTTTCCCACTCGCGTCATATGACATTTTTATCACCATTCGGCATCAACAAAAATTAGTCTCAAAATTCAAATTTAGCAGTCGGTGTGATGAATACGTCGGAATAATGAAAATGCCAATATGCTATTCCCTGAAATCCCTCCCACAACACATGAAAGAGACACAATGCTTTCTCTCTCAGTTCAACGTTATAAGTCAAAATGAAAACGAAACTGGAAACAGATAGGAGATGACATTTTAGATGATAACAAATTTAAAGTTTAGTTTAGTAAAATTCATACTAAAACATAGCTTTAGGTATGTTTTAGTATGAATTTAACTGACTAAACACTCACTAAGTGTGTGTGTAGTCAGTTAAATTCATTTAAGTTAAATTCAAATTTTATGTTATACGTCTGTCTCGAAGGTAAGAACTCCCTACGGTGCGTATTGCCGATAGTACATTATAATGTTACATTTTCTTGCAGATTATAACCACTAAATACACTAAAGTTACTGTAGGCGAATATGGTTACTAATGTTAACATACTATTTTGTAGCTCGTTTTTAATTTATGTACGTAAATTAAAGTACGTACATAAAATTTTGATGTTTTTTACAAGGGGTTATTCGCATTACATAATTACTATGGGTTTCTATACCCCTCTATACAAAGTTTTTTCCTTACAATGCCAACACCGAAATGAATTACATGTAATGTCGTAGGGCGGGGGTTCACTGTATCGTTTTAATCTTAAAAATATACACTTTTCTGTAATGTTATTGTATTGTTTGCGAATTAAATGTTATTCCTCCTAATTACGTAATACTCGTACTTGAAATAATTTAGTATTTATGAAACATAAGTTAATAGGTGGTTAATTTTTTTTTCTAGTTATTATCTTAAATTCTTTAATGTTTTCTTGAATGTTTGACATTTTTATTTCCCTTGCAGTGCAGACTCAGTCACATTTGATAGTTTAAGTATTCATTTCCCAAAAGAGCATTTAGTAAAACAATATTTATATTTAACACTGCTTCACGATGTAACAGCCAAAGACTAGTAGATATGAAAAACAGATAGAGGAGATTCTGAGCATTAAAATGATACCAAGTTTCTGTATTATTGTCCTTTTTCAAAATTAATTACAACTAGTTATAATATATAAGGTACAGTCAAACATGGATAACTCGAACTTCGCGGGACCGAGCAAAAGTGTTCGAATTATCAGAGCGTTCAAGTTATCTGAGCACTGTCACAAGTCCATGTATTTACTTATTTATTAGTAGATACATGTACATATACAAACTATAATATAAATCAAAAGCACAAATGGCTTGTTTCAAATTAAATGCTTCTAATGTAAAGTTTAAAACGTTTTTATCAAAAAGTATAGAGATTTTTCTATCACTTGAGATTGGTTTGATGTTTGAGGTGATGTTATTGCCAGGACGTTTTTTAGATTGACATTGACAAAACTTGATCGTTGTTGAAATGCTCAAAAGAAAAGACATCTTTTTCTTTTGAGCGTTTTACCCACGATCAGTTTTGCCGATTTTTCTTGAAGTTTATGCAGATTTCCTTACTTTACCTGGGATTCGTTAAGAGCAACACTCCGAGGCAGTTCAATTAGAAGTTTTACGAGGTTTTACGGTACATTGTATATCACTCACGCTTTTTGAATGGATACTTATTGAATGTACACACGTATTCTGTGTTTAGGTCAAACGATGAATAGTTTTTTTAGCTAAGACAACGTATACGTTTAATTACAACAATTTTTAAGACGTTTTAAGCATTCAACATTCCGACGTTGATTCAACACGGAATCAACGTCGGAAAACTATTCATCACGGGCTAGCCGGGTCACGCACTCAAGGATTTTCGCCGCGCACATACAAAACAAAAACAACATGCTGTTTTTGTTTTGTATGTGCGTGGCGAAAATCCTTACGCGCATGACCCGGTTAGCTCGTGCTATTCATCGTATAGCAGTATAAATTCAATTTCACCAAACCTTTAGAAAATTCGTTGACAAAGATATTTTGCCGATGGTGGTAATAATGACGCTTATGAATTACGAAAAGATGAGGTTTACTTTTATGGCTTTGAATAAAGTGATTTTCTAAAGCGATAACAACCGTTTCGGTAGCCGTTGGGCAAAAAAACAGTTCGAATTAACAGTGTTGAGTTCGAGTTATCTATAGCAATTTATCATTACGTGGGAACGGACCAAAAAACCGTTCGAATTAACCATGTGTTCGAGCTATCCGTGGGCGAGTTATTCATGTTTGACTGTATTTTAGAAATACTAGACTATTGTAGGCGATCTTATATTTTGAGGATGACTACATACAGGCCTATGTACATGTATAACCAACATGTCAGGCATACATACAAGACAAAGATTATTGAATTGTGATGCAATCTTTTTTGTGACCTCAACAAGGCCTGTTAACCATTTTTTCAAAACTTTTTCTCAAGCTACAATGTAAGAAATAAGGTTTTATGACTTTTGATTTAACATTTTATTTGGCTAATATATCTTTTTTACCGTTTTTTATTTTTCATAAAATGTCATATTTTCATCATATTCCAATCGCTTAGTATTTTACTTTTAAAAGGATAATTTGTTAGCTTATTCATTTTTGACAAAAAGTTTCCTGTTTAGATTATATCTTGGAGTTTTGGTGGGTTTATTTTAAAACCTGGTACATCGAAGTTATTCACACTGATAATGAAAACAGTTAGGGGAGAGCGGGGTAGGTTGGACCCCTTTTTAGGTTTCTTGCTATTGCTGCTGTGTTTTTTATCACATTTTCATGGAATTTTGTGTGACACTACATTCACTTGTTGACACCACTGTGGTCCTTTGTTAAATTTCTGGGAATTTTTTTGAAAGAGTTATTCTTGCTCTTGCACAACAAGTTCAAAAGTCCAACCTGCCCCGCATGCGGGGTAGGTTGGACCCCATAGTGGGGCAGGTTGGACTATCCATTATTAAGCTCAGGTTATGCGCAAAATAAGATGTGATATGAAAGTTTTATTTAACACAGCCAAGGTGAATAAGATAAAGTTGAATTATGGTAGAAGACAGAATTATTAAAACAGTGAAATAAAATGTTCTATACCATAAAGTTGGTACCAGAACCAGAAAAAGTCCCAGCAAAGAAGTGCTTTTAAAACAGAAATACATAAAATCTTGCTCAATCTTTGTATCCAATACAGAGAAATAAAATTTTACTCAAAATTGGTATCTAATAATCAAGTCATCTCAGATCATCATAGAACTTGCTCAAATCTACGTTGAACATGATGCGTCTTATTGCTCTTAAAGTTCCCCCTGTAGATACTGGGTCGCCCAAATTTAACACAATATCATCTTTAGGTATGCAGTCACGGTCCTCCTTATCTGGATACTGAAAGGCACCTTGTCTACTGCTGCTGACCTTGTGTAGAAAGTTAACTTCAAATCTGTCATCCTCTTTAACATCTAATACAGACCCGGCATAAAATATTGTCTTCCTGCCAGCAGGATATTTTACTAGCACATAGCAGCCTTTGGTAATTTCCCCCAGATCTTCCTGTTGCTGTTCAGGATCGAACGGATCTTCTCCAGACTCCGAGTCCGTTAATGCTATTGGCAAGATATCATCGTCATCTGAGGATTCAGGAATGGGTGCCGTTTTTCTCCTCTTTGCAGGTTGTTTGGATACTTTTGCTGCAGCATGCTCTGCAATTCTGTTTTTTTCCGGTGTATCAGTTAGAATAGCAGATGCTACTTTCCTTCTTTTGGTGTTCTTTTTTTGGCGAATGCCAGCTTTAGGCAATGGCATAAGCTGCTCTGGAGTTATATGCGAGGTTGATACTCGCCTCTGCTCTATTGGTGTTTGTGCAGATGTTGATGGTATTGGTTCACCTACATGTATATTACTGAAAGAAGGTGAGGGATGAGTAGATGTAGAAGCCTGTGGCTCTACATGTGGCTCTGGATCAGACTGTGGCTCATTATCTGGTTGATGTCTAGCATCCGGTTGTGGCTCTGCATCCGGTTGTGGTTGATGTCTTTCAGGATCTGGTTGGTCGGTCACATCAGCAGGGAGAAACTCACTGTCATCGAATATGTCTGCATTGTAGGGATATATGCCTGTTGCGCGAAACCCAGCTATAATGTTAGCATTTGTGACACTCTTTGTAAAAGCTACACCTGATAGCTGTGCCATTTCATATATGGTTATAGCACGCCCAGGATTACTTCGCTGCCATTCATCCATAGTTGAGTTAAGGTAACGCTTCAGAGGACCATATACACTACGATCTAGGGGCTGAAGTCTGTGGGAAGTGTGAGGAGGGAGAGTTAATAAGATGATATGCTTCTCTTTGCATAATTCGATTGACTGAAGAGATATGTGTGAACTGCGATTGTCAAGAATTAGCAGAGTTGGTTCGCTGCTGCATGGCTTTGCATGACTAATGAAGAATGGTAAGTATTCATTTGTAAATATATCGCTGTTCATATACCCAGTTTTACAAGCCACTCCCTTTGCACTTGCAGGAGCCCCATTTAGAAAGTGTTGTTTCATATTCACCCTTGGGAAAATGTAGAACGGTGGTAGAGAATTACCGATAGCGTTTACAGCACAACACATTGTAACCAGTTCACCACGCTCCTGAGATGCAGTAGCTCCTACTTGCTTTTTTCCCATCACACTTATCACTTTTCCAGGGTTCTGAACCGTGGTCACACCAGTCTCGTCTAGGTTGTAGATATTCTGTGGTAATATTTGGAATCTGAAACAAATAGTTCTTATTTGAAAACCAGAAACATCATAATTTAATTCACTAAATGTTAGGCTACTTATAATTTGTAGTAGAAGTCTACAAGATCTATAGCTGGCCTGCAGTATTATAATGTGAGTATTTAGTATTGATGAACTTGCCGCGGCTAAAAACTAATTATATGCTGTAGGCTCATAATAATTTGTTACATTTTGCTTACCTAGCAGTTACTTCTTTGAGCTTGTCGAAGAACAGGTTAACTGCTGGCTTATTAAATGCTGACTGTCTGGCTAACGAAGTGGCCTCTGGTGTTCTTATTGATAACTTGTGTCTCTTCATAAAAGCAGCAAGCCAATCTTTGCCAGCTGACTTATTTGTGTGCCAGCTCTCAGGTACTTTTACTTCGGTTCTGTTGTTGATAGCATATTCATATGCTAACTCACGACACTTAACAGGTGTTAAGCCATGGAATCGCGAGTCTAGGTCTTTAAGATGTGTAGCTAATGTTTGTTCCATGGCTTCGCTAAACACCATCTTCACTGTTTTACAACGGACATAGCCCTCACCAGCATTCTTTCGATGTCTTTTAAGCGTGGTAGCTGAAATTTTATAAGTATCTACTGTTTGGTCTAAAGTAGCCCCTTCACTCCAAAACTTGAGCGCAGCATCAATGTTCTCTTTGCTGGCCCCTCTCTCTGTCTTGCGTTTATAATTCCTAACCATGGTTGCCTACAATGGTATTAGTATGCATATATTAATTGTACTAATTGTCACTAAACTGAAGTAGGAGTCAAACAGGCAAAGATTATTATCATTTTCCATTATAACATTGTTGAAGGGGCAGGTTGGCCTACAGGCCAACTTGCCCCTTTCTCAAAAGGCCAACCTGCCCCTTCTGACCTTTGCTAGCAAGATTGTATTTTTTTTTAATTCAATATTGTTTAGCTGTAAAATTTTATCTGAATTTTGCTGAATACATGGTAAACATCCCTCAAACAGAGTTTGGGGGCAAAATAACAATTCAATCTAGAATAAATTGCTAAAAGTTTTTATTTCTTATAGTTACTTTTTAGGCAGAAAATATAGATTTGAAACTTATTTACTTACAATTGCACATGTCTTGTTCAGTCATTGACAGGAAGTGATGAATTGACCTTGACCTACATATAATGTGGAAAGATAACTCTGAAAATGCACATTTTGCTCAAAATTTACAAAGTCCAACCTGCCCCAGGGGTCCAACCTACCCCGCTCTCCCCTACTCATTATTTAAATGTTATTTAAGATGAAAAACTCTGATGAGCTACTTCGTCATTTTGCTCCATGGGAAGACAAATCTACACATGACATAGTCAATAAGTCCCAGTTTGAAAAAAAGAGCATATTAGATGTCATTAAAATATCATGTGTCAAAGGTCATTGTTTGATTATGGCAACATTGCCACAAGCAATAGTTACTGGGACTAGGTAAAGAGCTTTTATCTCTAAATGTGACATTATATATACAGTAATACTTCAACTTACGAGTGCTCCAACGTACGAGAAACTTGAGATACGAGCCAGCTTTCAAGCAAGTTTTAGCACTAACAGACGAGCCATGCTTGAGATACAAGCACTCAAGTCAGTTGCCAAGTATGCCGGAGGTGTTTTATGAGAACAGCATCACTCTGTATTTTTCAACTGCTCAGGTTATACTGTTGTACCGTGTTTTTTCTGTGCACGATTTTCTGTGCAGAATTATGTGAATTGAACGTACTGTGCGTAGACCAAAAGTTTGCCAGTAAAATGAAAGATAATACAAAGAAAAAGCAAATGATAACAATTGATATTAAACGGAAAAATATTGAAAAATATGCGAAATGTGTATGCGTGATTGAGCTAGCTCGGCAATATGACAGAAATACATTCATAATTATCAAACAGAAGGATTATATTCAGGGCATTTAGTTCGCAAAAGGACTAACCATAGTTTCTAAACGGTGCAGTGATCTTCACGACCGCTGATGGCAATGGACAAACAATTGGCCGGTGACAGCGTAACTGAAACGATGCTATGTAAAAAGGCCGGCGCCATCTATCCAAACAGTTTAATAGACATTCGGACAAGCTGGCTAGTGGTCGTGCATTAACCATTTGTGACGACACCTGTGTTCGTCCTAATCGCAACACGTTGCAAGGGCGACAAAGGCAAACGTCTTTAGATAGGTTTATCTTAAAACGACCGGCTAGTCGTGAAAGCGAAAAAAAAGGAAAAATTTCTCGCTAACCAGCGAGAAACTTCAAACTATGAACGCCGAAGAAATTTTAATTACGGTTAGTTGAGAATGAAAGTTTGCTTTTAGGTTTGCTTCTGAGTTTGTCTTTTAACACTTTGATAAGATCCAAATTTATCAAAGTCAAATGTTGTAACGAAGGATAACTTATATCTCCCTCCCTGGCAAATGCGAGTGTTAACTGCTATTTTATGTATTTAATTTTACATTTTAATTAATCACATTTCCTTGCATTATTTATTTGTTGCTTTTTGAAAGCATTTAGTACGTAAGGACAATAACCAACATGTTCTTTCTGTTACAATATCTTGTTTTGAGTGTTTTATTTGCTTTTTTAGAGTATGGAAACCAATCAATATATATTTAATGGTTCTATGTATAAATAAATTGCACCAACATGCGAGTAAATTGACATACGAGCTAAGTCTCGGAACGCATTAAGCTCGTAAGTTGAAGTATGACTGTACATGTAGATAATTAAGTTAGAGTATTAGATAATTAGATGCAGAGCGACAAGTCTATAACTTAGCATGGCGTTTACAAGGCTGATCTAATGAAAGCTCCTCACTAGCTAGCCGTTGACATGATGTGTAATGCTAAGCATTTCCGTGTAGGCAGGTGGACTTTGATATTACTTAAACAAAGGACCTACATGTAGGCGTGCTGAATGCCTTGCACAATTGGTTGATCAAACCGCTAATGGAATGTTTGCTCATATCCTATATATAAAGGGGCCATCATATGCGAAGCTCCTGCTAATATTTGTCAAGTATCATAGAGTGATTTGGCAGCAAGGATGTTAATCTTGACATGAGTAAGTGTAGCTATGTAATGTCAGACCATATCTTGTAATAGAAGTAATGATTACTTTTTAGGTCAGATATTTTTGGCCACATTCTTCCCATGGTTGGTAAGGACTGGACGCACGGCGGAGTCACTGACCTCTTCACAAAGATCTCTAAAAATGGCTACAGGTTTGCTTATCTGTCTGCCCGGGCGATAGGGCAGGCGCAGATGACAAGGGATTATTTGAGAAATGTCAAACAAGGCAATTTGACTCTTCCATCAGGGCCTGTGTTCCTCAATCCCAGCTCACTACTGAACGCATTCCACAAGTAGGTCTTCGAGCTGTAATTTGTTTAGTCGTGTGAACTCAGTTGGTGAGGCCAGAAAGCTAGATTTGGGTTTGCTGTTGTATACCAGTTCCTGTCATGTTCAGTGGCTATCTGTACAATGTAAATGGACATTTTTAATGTTTCATAGTTGAAATACGCCATAGCAATGGCTGCTATTACGTCGCACATCGTTTCTTAAGAGTATTCTCTAGAAAAAGTAGAATTTAAAGAATACTTCTTTAGAAGTATTCTCAAAAAAGTATTCTCATCGTTCATCAAAATGCTTTGGAGTTTTCAGGTATGATTGTAAACCACATTATGGATGAATCTGAAGACAATGGATATGATTTAGACCTTAGTGACTTCAACTCGTAGTGTAGTTCTGATGATTGTGACGATTGATTTTCTCAGGTACATTGTCACTGAAACCATGGCAATCACTACAGCAACAACGAAATAATTAATTGTTATTGATGTAACCCATTCATTGTTAGTACTATTTTGTGGACCTTCTGATCACTTTCTATTATACGTAGTTATGGGTAAATAGAGGTGGCGTTCAGTTAAAGGATCCGTATTTCTCAACCCTTCTTCTATGGGTAGCCTGTTATTAGAGCTGGCGTTCAAATAGTGGTTTTACAGTAATCTAATTCAAGCTATCAATCTATTAGGTGTATGGGTTTCAGCATCAGAGTGCTGTAGCAATGCTTTGTGTGGGGTATGCGTGTGCATAGTCACCACAGTCATGGATTGTAACAGTCATGGATTGTAACAGTCATGGATTGTAACAGTCATGTGGCGTAACTGATAAGTTGTACTGATTCATTCTTGCTCATCGCTTATCTCTGCTTCTTGCAACATAATAGGAAAACCAGCAAGTTTGCCTTATCGCATAGTTTCCTTATATCGTGATATGCAATAACTGCTCAACTTTGTAGTGATAAACAAGGGTAATTTCTATATTCTAAACTTCCATTCTCCAGAATTTTATCCTGATATGAAGTTTAAAAAATTGTTCTTAATATTTCCAACATTCATTCTGAAAAACGTGTTTGAAATTTTTACAATTGCTGCAGAGCTGGTGTTACCTAGTAACAGTCGGCGTACAAGGATGGTATCGTTGCTTGTAGGGAGGTGATTGAGAAGAAACCAGAAGAGTTTAAAATCAGTTGTCTGTCAGACATAAAGTCTCTCTTCTCAACTGACACAGCTCTGTATGCCGGCTTTGGTAACAGGCTCAACGTGAGTTGCTTTTGCTACACTCTCACTGTTTCTCTTAGCCTCATTTCCTGTTTCTCTTTTGCTACACTCTCACTGTTTCTCTTAGCCTCATTTCCTGTTTCTCTTTTGCTACACTCTCACTGTTTCTCTTAACCTCATTTCTTGTTTCTCTTTTGCTACACTCTCACTGTTTCTCTTAGCCTCATTTCCTGTTTCTCTTTTGCTACAGTCTCACTGTTTCTCTTAGCCTCATTTCCTTATTCAGTTATTATTAACTTGTTCTGCTTAGCCTCAAGTGCTGTTGTTTTTATTTCACACTCTGTTCTTTCTAGCCTCATGTCTTGTTCTGCTTAGCCGCATGCCCTGTTTTTCTAACCTAATGGCCCCCCTCTCTCTCTTGACTGTCTTTTCCCTTCTCCCTTCTCCCTTACATTATGTTTCATTTTTGTAGCCATAATGCTGATTCTATACTACCTTTTACCTGTGCATTTGAAACCATTGGTTAGAAAGGGGCTGTTACAACTAGGTTGGGATCATGCTGGGGTTGTAACAGATCAATATGACCGACTTGGCTATTTAGTTTGAGGCATTGTCTACAATTTAGTTAGTTTTATAGCAGTTAGCAGTTGTTGGACTTTGATTTTATCAGAAAAACATTAATTTGGTCTTAATTTGCAGGGAGTGTTTTTATTTTTTTTAATGCGAAGTTCAACTCTATTCAAAGTTGGTATATTTATTAAGGAGGCAATCGCTGATTTTTTTTTAATTGTATTTGCAGGACATTCACGCGTACAAAGCAGTAGGCATTCCCAATTCACGAATGTTCTTGATTGATCCAGCAGGGAAACTTAAATCAGAATTTTGTGAAACTTTTCAATCCAGGTAAGAGTTTATGTTAGTAGCTCAACAGTTTGATTGGAGTTAACTTTAGATGAAGCTAAGCTGGCTCCAATTTTAGCCTTAGGCGACTCAATTAGTTATGGCAACTACCCTATATACTCAGGTTTAGGTTGAGTTTCTGGGAGATGATTTTAAGGTACAACTTTTGGGGTTGACTTACACATGAGTAATGTTTATGGACATGTTGCTGCCGAGTTGAATAGAATGTAAATACAATAAGAAAACTCTGTTGTTATCCGTGCAATTATACACATTGCGGCATAAAGCTTTAACAAATGCTCAAAATAATAGCGGTTCATCATATAAATGTTTACGTTACTCCACAGGTTTATCAGTGAAAATATTGTGTATATTACTAGTAAACAATTTTGCGACCGCATGCTCAGTCATAACACAGCAGCCTTGAATTGAACAAATATATATTGGAAAACGTTGTTTGTTTTCTTCAGGAATAGCAAAATTCGCTTCAGATTCAAATATACTCATTCTAGAATATTCTGAAATATCAGAATCGACTTATACCTGAGTACTTACTACCTATACTAATGCAATATTTTGACTTAAAATACTTCTTGACGTATAAAGGATATGGACATTTACATGAATGTAATATATAGAAGGTGTATTTTTGATTGTGTTAAGACCTGTGCTTTATACCGAAAGGTTGATTAAGTTAAAAATATTCTGTTTGTACGTAACATGTGAGGCTTTGTGCTTCTCTGTGATCAAATGTTTTTGTTCTCAAGTTTTCCCAATTTTGGTTGTTATGGTTAGGGCTATTTGAAGTGCTTTAATTGGTCAGATTGTCAGATCTAGTGTGTTTATGGGCTTGTTAATCATTTGAAGCTGCCAGAACTATATAATTCCGACTAGATAAGCACTTGCTTATTAACTATCCTTGATCAGTCATCGCTTTTTTGCATTCACAGTACTTATATTGCAGTTATTCGCATTTGAGTGACGTTACTGACCATTATTTCCCGCCGGTCGAGGAGTTAAGTGGGGAGACGACTCAGAACCCTGCTGCAGAGTTTAGTTCTTCTACTTATTGGAGGGAGCCTGTACCCGACATCTCTTTTATCCTTCCAGAATAATTTTTGTCCTTCCATGAGCATTATTTGCTTGTCCTTTATTTGTCCTGCTTTTCTATTTTTATAATGATTTTTGAAGTAGCATTCGTTGTTGTCAGGCTCTTGCACATATTGTAAAATTCAAAACTATTTTCATTGTTTGAGTGCACAGAATTTAAAGACAGATAAAAGAGGCTCTGTGATAGGAAATTTTTGATAAATCCTTACACATTATTAGTGCAATTTAACGTTTATGGAAGCGCGCTGTTCTTCGTGTAGCAATAACAAAATGTTTTTCTTACAGCTCATTATTTTGGTGCTCCTAGGCAGGCTCCATATAGTCTAAACATATCTTGTACGCTACTGCAGAGAGCCTCTGTTTGTAGTGAATGACCGAAAGTCCATGTATTTCAGTCAAGTTAAATAGTATTGTTGAAAAGCCACTAATCAGGCCAATGTAAAATGCATTATTTTTCTAGCATCGTATTCATTGAAGTATAGAATTATTTTTGTTATCTTTTGTGTTGTTGAGAAGATGGCATTATCTTATATATTAGTGTAGAAATATGTTACACAGACTGCGTTGAATATTTTGAAATATAATATTTGTAAATAACATCATGCCTCAATTGTGATAAATATTAAGATCAGATTTAAAAGAAAATGGACTGCCAAGTCTGACTAATGTACTATTGCAGTAATTATACATACTTTAGATATACTGTGCAATATGGTAATTATACATACTTTAAATATACTGTGCAATATAGTAATTATACATATTTTAAATATACTGTGCAATATAGTGATTATACATACTTTAAATATACTGTGCAATATAGTAATTATACATACTTTAAATATACTGTGCAATATAGTAATTATACATACTTTAAATATACTGTGCAATATGGTAATTATACATACTTTAAATATACTGTGCAATATAGTAATTATACATACTTTAAATATACTGTGCAATATAGTAATCTAAGCATTCAGCTAGAATTTCTTGCAATAAGACTAAACGGTAGCATATCATTTTGATTGCGCATGTATACCATAAAATAAAAGAAAATTGATTTTTTAAGATTAAAAAAAATAAAGCTATTAGTAAGTAAACATTACTATAATTATACGCACGATGTTCAACCGTATGGTATATGCCAATAGAAAGTTTTAGAGAACCAGGTAGCAAACGTGATTAAGAGATCCGCTAATTCTACATAGAGTAACGTCATCGCAGCCGTTAACCATCTTCAGATTAACTCTTAGGCAGGAATATCTGCGCTATGCATGTTATTGCTTGCGATCCATATTAGTACGTATAATTTACATGGTTTACAATTTCTCAGTGTTGTATTTAACGTTACACTATAAATCTTGTACGAAAGAATTTATACTTACACAATTTCAGTGTAGTTAAACAGCACATAAATTTGAGCAGACATAATAAATACTCGCTCATATTTAGCATGTTTGTTGTCAGTTTGAAACAGTTTTCTAAACGTGGTACTTTGACAATTTTCTTATTTAGTTTATTTTATTCCTTTAGCACATTATTTCGTAGACGCTGTTCTGAAATTCGCAGCTTAGCGTATGTATTTTCGTTTATGTACGAGTATTTACATTTTCTTGCTAGTAAGAAGGCTAATTTTTGCCGTTGTTCAGTTTGCTCAGCACTTATTATGAATATATTTTAGGTATAGGAATTGTATGTTGGTTAATTTAAGGAAAGTAGGATATGACTCTGCTGGTTTTACTTGGAGTGGATTTTAGTTAGCAAGTTAAGGGAGGTTGTCCGAGTCCGACCCTCTGTTTGCATGCATTGCAACTCCGAACTTTCTGCTGTTTTAAAAGAAAATACCACTTTCTCTGGGTCCTGACTAGTGAAAATGACTTAAGAGATACAACTATCCTGCTGGTGCAATGAGACGCTGGTGCGAATTAGGAAATTGCCAATCTAGTTGTTTATTGAAGACGATGGCTGCTCGTGATCTGTTTTGCTGATGCGATTTAGGAGATTGGCAACCTAGTCACTTATTGACGATGATACTTACTGGTACGCTGTGAATTCTGATGCAATGCGAACGATTTCTAGCTAGTGGATCTTGGTAGACAGATCCAGGGAAAGCTGTAGTATGTCTTGTATTGTGCACAATAATGAATATAACCATGTATGCAGAGGTATTTATACCTTAGAGGGCAGGCCTTAACAAGTTGACGAGGGTAAAGAGGATGGCTAGTTATATAAGAGTTAAAATGAAAACAGGCCCCACCCTAAACACATAATTGTATAATGGCTACTTCTATTATACACAGATAATGATTACACACACCAAAAAGGAATAATTAAAGAAATGTGTAGTTTATTCTTTGTACCAGTCCGTGTCACTCTCCTCCCCTAGGGTTAAAGCATTAATCCAATTATTAAACAATGGGTGTCTGAGAAAGGGAAGATGTCTTTACTTGTTGAGGTTCTTATTTCTAAATCTTGACTTGAGCTGGTTTAGTACGAAATCTGTAAGCTAACCAAGGGCCTCCTTGTGCGAACAGGTCAGTTTGATGTCTCTACTATTGTTTGATTCTTGTCTTGAGGTTCAGCCTCCTTTGATTCACTATTCAGAATTTGTTGGGGCGGGCCGTTCTCATGTACTTGTTTTGGTACTGACTCACCCAAATTCCTGGTAGTTTCCGTTAGGGCCAGGGCAGACGTCTCTGGTGTTGGGGATAGTAACCTCAGTGCTGCGATATTTTGAGGGAGCGGCTGATCCTCTATCATCTTATTTTGGCAAACAGTTTTCTGTCTCTCAACTCTCTGCCCCGCTCTTGAGGGCTGGCGATTGCGTTTTTCAAAACTAGAAGCAGATTCCCATAAAAAAGTTGTTGGGTGATATAATTTGAGTTGTTCTTCAGTCACAACGATGACCTTGTTGCTTTATTTTATAAGTGCCATTGTCGAATTGTTCAAGTATTACATATGTGCCGTAATACTTAGGTTGTAATTTCGTACAGATTTTTTTTCCGAAACGCTTGGCCATCATCCATACTTGACCCTTTCACAAATTTTGGTTCTGTTTCAAGGTCAGCCTTTCTGACGTTCTGCTGCTGATAAGGAACAAATGTGTAACTATTTTTAATCCTTTCAGAAAGTTTTGCGGCGTACTCACTTTTAGACTGTTTCGGACATCTAGGCCCAGCAATGAGATTGTCTGATAAGTTCAATTCTTGTCAAACATCATAAAGTTGGCGGTTTCATTGGTGAGTGAATGCGGTATAGCACATAATGATTGCATGATCTGAGGTAGTATCAGATCCCAATCGGTTTGATCTCTCCATAGCAACAGTGACCCATTTCATTGCCTTGTGGGTGATAGCTAGCGGTGTGGCTTTTGCTGACTCCCACATGTTATACAACTCATGCATGAGTTGTGACCCAAATTGAGTTTCCATATTACCCAATTCTCTTAGGAAACCCGAAATAAGCAAAAATCTTTTGATCTGATATGTGTGGAACAGTTTTGGCAGTTCTATATGGAATGGCGATGTCATCTCGTGAAATGATCGGACAAAATCTATATCATTTTATTGTCTCGGGATTAGGGTAAAATGTTCTACAAGGTCGATGGATACGACTTGCCAGGGCCGGCCAGCAAATAATCTGTGCTGGCCCTGGCTGCGAAATTTTTTTTTCTCAAATAGGTTTACCTATGGCAGTAAAATCTTGGCTCTTAATTGGTTCACAGGTACACGCGTAATGAATATTCCTGTTATGAGCTCTGAAGGTATTATTGCTCGCACGCGTGGACTTCTATTATGTTGTGTGTGTACTGTGCGTATCTGTACTGTACAGCACACGAAGCATAGCTGCGCTGACTATTGGCTTAATGTTTACCTGTACTGTTGTTGAGCAATGGTGGCGACTACTACAAGTTCAACTCAGTGCAATTTATCTAAAGAAGGGAATATCGACGTCTTGAAGAATCACCAACACCTTTATGTAAGTACATTATATCTTGGAATAATACATCGGCCCATTCCTTAGGGGAATTTTCTCAATACTATACTTATAAAGTTGTAAGCAATGTAGCGTTCTGGTTAAAAAGTGTTTCTCAGTGATCATTAATCAACATCGTGCGTACCACGTCCACGCTCGAACAGTAATTCGACAATTTGTTTTTGATCAACAGCGCAAAATAAACAATATATTATATACAAATTGGTAATTCATGGTACCTGTAGTCATACATAACACATTTTATGTAACAATCTTCAAGAATTTACAAATGAACAAATCTTACAATGTCGAGACAAGTTTTATGTATTCCTGTGTGTGAATATGCTTGAATATCCAGTAACATGTCTACAATAGCTTCAATACGTGCGTAGAGTGCAGTGCATGCGATTTGTATTGTACGCCTGTATGACTGTACTCTTTTCTTCAATACTAGACCAGTACCACCAGTGTACTATGTTATGAATTGTTAGTATCTAGTCTGTTAGTGTTACTTGTTACCTAACTGTAGATGTAGTGCATTTGAATGTGTGTGAGTTTGCAATGAGTACAGCGGCATTCGTTATTGCAGCGATTAAAAAAAAGCTGGATTCTAACACGGACAATCGACATAAATTATCGATTTAAAATAAGTTCTCACTCTTTTCATAGTAATTTTATGTAGCGTGCCCAAACACGAAGGTTTCACGGTGTATTAAAACTAAACAAAATACAAAAATAATTTGCCTAAAGGGATACCACACCTCATCGCAGATTTACAAACATGTTCCTGCAAGATCTCAAGCAGTGTATATGCCAGGCTCTGTGCTACACACAAAGCCTGGTTAGGTTACATGTTTGTCTGTATGTGTGTGGTAAATTGTGTGTATCAATGTATGTGTGTGTGTATATTTTCTAGACTTGTAAAAAGTCATAGCTTGTCACCTCAGCTTGGGCTTGACAGAGGTTTTCACCATTTTATTTGCTTTGCTATTTTATAGTTTCAAACATAAAAATACAGGGGGCGGAGTGGGTACAGCCTATTATACGAAATATATTAGAGTACAGACTTTTGTGCTTGTGCATGGCACTTCATATTATTTTCGCCATCCACATCCGAAAACAAGAACAAAACATGTCTTACTTCCTTCTGTTCAGGGATCCCTTCCACCTGACTATGACTACCACATTTGCAATTATCAAGAGGTTGGGGACGGCAAATACGAAGCAGAGTTCAGAATTGACATCGTCAATGAAGATGATGCTAAACTGTGGCTTGAACAGTACCAACAGCTCACCGGTGTGACATTTCGTGTTGAAGCAACAAAGCCAAAAATTGGATGGGTGAATCTTTTCATAGTTTTTTACCGATGCCAACACAAGACTTCCTCGGTCTCGAACAGCTAATCAGAAATTGCCATCCAAGAATAAGAATTGTTCAGCGAAGCTAGCTATGCCTATTAAAAGGGTTCCTGGGAAACGGAGCAGGTAAGAAATTTCACATAAGACTGGGGGTTAGCCCTATCAAGTCTAAGGGGGCCTGAATGAGCCTCCCCCCCCCCAGATTTTGTACTGCCACGCCCACATTTGTCATCCAGCTCCCACAAAATTCTGTGACTTTTCGTAAAATTGCATCAGATCACCTCCACAATGATTTCATGGATATAATGGTTTCTAAATCCCATCAAATTTCACTGAAAAGTCGTGGACTCTGTTGCAAAAAGAGATATGATTGGTCGCAAGTTACGATTAATGATAAAAACCGAAAATTTAGATTTGCGCATCTAGAACCCGTGATATGACTTACAATTAATGAATTATCTTTTTCTGCTACAGGGCCCTGATCTATTTTCAGAGTATGTATTATATAATTATGTTGAAAATATAAAATTGCCTTCATATCAATCCACTTGGCATGTTATTGTAACTAGAGTCCTTATGGTGACCTTTAAAAATGTTCATGATTGCAAATTGTAGAGCTTGACCTGCTTGACACATACGTGCAAATATGAAAGTGGTTGATTAAATCATAAATAAATTAGAGATGGGTCCTACGAGTTCCTTCCCCCCTCTCCCCTTGGGTCTGGGATAGGAATAATGTGATGGCCATGGGTCTAACCAGATATTCCCAAAATGGTGGAGTCGGCCCCTTTTTACAGTCCAGTATTCAATTGTATGCTTTAGTTATTGCCTTGAAGAAATTTCAGTGGTTAAATGATTGCCTATTTCAGTTCTTCAAAAATTAAAGTAATTGAATTTCTATTGTCTATTTCAGAGCACAAAAGGATCTTCATTTGCCAGCCTTTCAAACTGTTATCAAGATCTCTCACACCCATAACCAGTTCATTGATAGTGCCGATACACTGAAGCACAGAGACGTCAGCAAGGAGACAGTTGAGAAATTCAAAGATCTGTTCTCGAAAGGCCATTCACCTGCATCCGCTGTGAACACACACAGGCTGGATCTTCAACTGCATTATGACCAGGATTATGTGTACGAAGCTGCTGACCGTGCAAAGTGTCCAGACATACAATTCTGTCAGAGGTAAGAAAATTTATAAATATCGTTCCCCCTTCAACCCAATACATTTGTTTCTTTTTTGTTTCAAAATCCATCAAGATACCCATGATTATTGTAGATTTTTTACAAATTTTCCAAAATTATATTGAATTTTTTTCAAGCTTTGACCATTGACCTAATTCAGCATGAGAGATTAGATGTAGAATGTGAATTTAAGCTTGTTTTTATGTCTTCACAACGAAGAAGATGGAGGCGTTGTGTTTTCTGGTTGTCATATTATTTTGATTGCGATTGAAGTGCTGTTTTTCATGTCCCTTCATGTGTTGCGTGGTTCTCTGAAGACTGCTCACCCTCTAAGCATCCTCGAAGTCTGGGGGCGTTTCATGGGGAGAGGCGGGGGATATATACTATTGCACCCCTTCCTCCAAATGTTTTTATCAATATTTAACAACTATAGTAATTTGAAGTGTAGGAGATGGTCTGTATTAGTAGCCCCCTCCCCCCTACCAAAAATAGAAATAAACATAGATAAATTGGGAAAAAATCAAATAAATAAATGAAATAAAATAATAATAGATTAATAGACAAAATAATATTAGATCAGAAATAACAATAACTAGAGACAAAATTATAAAACAAAATTAAAATGAAGCTCGACATGGTCGCCTCTAATTCATTATGATACTCTAACTCTATCTCCCATCTTGAGAGTGCCGAACTGCCTAAATTCAAAATCTTCCAGAGGCTGTACTCCCTAGAATCCATTCCCATTG
The DNA here is from genome assembly GCF_963576615.1 of Watersipora subatra. Lineage (NCBI taxonomy): Eukaryota > Metazoa > Bryozoa > Gymnolaemata > Cheilostomatida > Watersiporidae > Watersipora > Watersipora subatra. Next base: position 29,272,379 of record NC_088708.1, on the reverse strand, counting down.
AGCCATCTGACCCACTCCATTGTGCCTTTGCACATATTTACATTTAATTTAGGATATAACACGGTATTATTTGGATAATCCAATACAATCTTTTAGCTTCCTCATTGTAATTTGCATTCCATTGCGAAGCTATCATTGCAAAATTTGTATTGGTCTTCTCAGTATCACACGTATGTCTGAATTATATCTTGTATTTATAAGGAAGATGTAATCATAAAATGTTTACCATATTTAATCACAGCATTTTTCACTTTTAAATTGCAGGTTGTACCGGAAGATCTTCAACAATGCCTATGATGCTGCAAGTGGCGAGAAAATGTTAAAAGACCTCGAAGCTGCCATTGCAGAGTACAACAGTGAGGTGGGAAAAATCTGTGCCAAAATTGATCAGGTCAACAACAAGATCGCCATCGCTCTATGTACTCCACTCATGAAATGTTGCAGTCAGAAGCATGGATATAGCGGAGAACTTGTGTTTATCGATTCTTCGGGGGAATGGATTGATACGATTGCAGGGTATTTATGCTGCTGACCTACAGTGCTGCTGGCGGATTACCCCTGGGATGCCTAATTGTTGCCTCTGAGTCTAGGAAGTGCATTACCCTGGCATTGAATCTGTACCTAGAAGTCATACCAGAAGATGCTTTTTTGGTCGTGGCACACTTGACCCTCGTGTTTTTTGTCTGATGACAGTAAGGCGGAGAGGCAGAGCCTGGCAGCAGTGTTTCCCAAGGTTACACTAATTCTGCCTTTGTTCCACTTGCTGTAGGCAGTGTGAAGATTCCTGTGGGAAGGCAAGAATAACATCAGGAAGGAGCACAGAACACAGCTGCTCTTTGCTGTTAAAAAGATGACATTCACCATGTCTGAAGATTCTCTGGATGAAGCATATAAAGAGCTTCAGAATAGTGAGGTAGCATGCTTCTACCAAAACTTCTTAGCGCATGTTGAGAAGCTCCATAATCGCTGTCAAACATGGTCTGTTTGTTATCATCGCGATTTGCCCACTTAGAGTAATAACACCAACAATTATGCCGAGGCGGCAATGAGGGTTCTCAAGGATCAAATCATTAAAAGAGGGAGAGCCTACAACATCGTTCAACTGTTGGACTTTCTTGTTACATGTGTCCCCTGCTACTATGAGAGTAGACTCACAGACTTGGCCAATGGGAGCGTGGATGTCACCGTTTCAAGGAAGTAGCTTTGTGGTGGGTCAACAATTCCAGTCAGCGCCATCACCAAGATTGGTGCCCATAACTACGAGGTGATGAGCGAGACCAAAGCGGAAACAAAGTACAATGTGGACACTGAAATTGATGTCTGCACATGCATTGCAGAAAAGTATGGCGCTCCCTGCAAGCACCAGTATGCTGTTGTGTGGCATTTCATTGCTACCTCACTCAATCTCTTGCCCCTGAGAGACCCTCACTTGGGGGAACACATGCTGTTTCTGGCTACTGGTCAGGAGAATGTGAGACCAGGATGTTTCACATCTCTACCAATTGCAGGCTTGCCACGAGGTACAAGACCAGATGGGAAGTCTGAATGATGATGATGTCGTTGAATCTGAGTCCCTTCATTTGCGGCTCCATCAAGCTCCAATGTGGCTGTGGAGTCTTTGAATGGTCAGAGGATGCTGCAGAACAAGTTTTATTTGAGGGGCAGTGGTTCGTTGCAGTCAAATGTTGATGGAGGTGAACCATGGCTGTAATAAACTAGCCTCTTTGGAAGTTGCTGTCAACAAATGTGCCAATCAGCTGGTTGAAATGCTCAGGCATGATCCAGAAGAACTTGGTGAACCCGTTACAGCATTTGTGAAACAGTTTAATTCTTTGAAAACAAATGCTGTTCTTGTTGGTGCCCTGAAGAGCTTCGGGAAATATACAGGTACTTCCCTGGATATGGTCTCTTTAAGGAAAAGAAAACAGGGTCGAAGGGAGTGGCCATCAAAGCTCAGCCATCTGCTGTAAGTCGCCGCAAAACCGTTCTTTGGAAATGCTGATGCCTTCACATTGGCCGAAAAGTCAAAAGATGTTTGTGGACCGAAATAGAGGAAGAGAGTGGACAGTTGCCAGTTGATTCCCAAAAAGAAAACAAGGAAAGCTCACCACTCTCTCAGCCAGTGTGTCACAAACAATGAAGGTATTGGGCAAAGTAAATCTTCAAAGTGGTAGTTAGGCAGTCCTGTTAGATGTCTTGTCGTGAATATCGACCACGGCTTCCCCAGCTGTCCCGCAAATCGGCTTTTGTGTTCGAAAGAAGGATTTTGCTCGGTGCAACCCGCAGGAAACTGAAAGTTTAAAACGTTACGGTTTTTGGTAAAAAGTGACTACTTCTAGTTTATTGTTATCGCTCGCTACTTTGCTGACGCTACTCAATATCTCAGTTTCACAACAGGATCAAATTTGCTCTGATTTTTAGTATCGTTCTCAATTGCTCTCGATCATGTCATGACTTGCGACCTGCAGCCATTTTGACTTTACATGTACATTTTTTCTAATTTTTAAATAAACAACATGAGGATATGAATTCCAATGGGGTTGACCCGTCAATATTCTTCTATGAATTCATAAAACGGCACAGAAAATAATTTTTAGCTATGAAAATTAGAAATAGTTTGCATACATGTACTAAATTCATGGCGAGTTGCTCATGAATGCTGTACGTTATATGAATTTAATTTTAATGTTAATTTTGAAATGTTTGCTCATTACTACATGATATATTCAAATTTATAAAAATTTATATATATTTCCAGTCCGATTTTAATTCGTTCACTAAGGGAACCGAGAATTCTCGGCTCCCGATTCGCTTATTCACATACGAGAACCAAGGTTTCTCGGTTCCGAAAGGGGGCTTTATTAAAATGATAGATGAGCTCTGGTAAGGAGAGTATAGTTTTCGTGAAATTGAGTTTTAGTATCCAAAACCTACATCATTACATTAAGAATTAAGTTATAATTAGAAAGGTACACAAAAAATTCCAAATGACGTGGTAAAAATTATGTTATCATTCAAAAAGTGCTGTTAAAACGTAAGAGGGCGCTCACTTAAAACTCATTGAATAAAACCATTTTTAATTAGGTTCATAAAAAATTATTAAAAATTCATTAGGTTTGTAAAAATAGTGATTAGATAGAGAGATAATCAAAAATAATTAAAAGCCAAAAGGAAATCACTATTTAATTAAGTTTAAAGATGCTAAAGGTAATATATTGTCTGCTACATGGAAGGTTTAACACAATTTACTTGGCTAAAAAGAAGAAATTAAATGCAGATAATTCAATTCTAGACCATAACATCCCTAATAATTTTAATAATTATTTTGTAAATGCTACATCCAACTTATTGAATAAATCTGCACATGATGTTAATCATTATTGTTATTTTAATATCCCATCTAGTTCCCAATCTATCTTGTATTAACCTACAAGTTTTCTTGAAATTATTTATATTTTTCTTAGAATGAAAAACCTAATATCCCTGGATTGTAGGATATTTGTATTTACTATTGTATTATACGCTCAACATACGAACCTCTATGTAAAATGTGTAATTTTTTCAACCTTATTGACAATTATTTAAGGTCATAGGGCATGGAAGGTACCAAATTGCGCAAATTGGGTATGATCATGAAAACATGTCATGGTAATGTAAAATTTAGTGAAACATAATAATAATATATTTTACTTATTTACAAAACACATTATCGAACAAGCTCCTTATGATCCCACATTTTTAATGATTCTGGAAATTTGATTGTACATCCTTTTAGGGTGAGATAGAGGTACGCACATGTTTCAAGTTCTCTTCACACAAACACACACATACACAAACAGTTCACATGTGCAACGTACATACACACACATGCATATATACTGTAGGGGGACTGTAGGTAGCAATTTCTTGTTTTGGTTGGTATATTTTCTTGCATAGATATATTTACATATTTATTTTATATATCTCAAATTTGTATTGACAAAGAGTTCACTTACAATACACACATCTTGAAGTTCTTTCACGGATAGGCAGACAAACAGACACACACACACCCTTCTCCGTATCTCTCAATCTCTAAACACACACAGGCAGAACACTCCACAGCATAACTCACACACATTTTGTACACCCTAAAATAGTGCTGGGCACGGGTAATAAAACTCGTTGAACTCGCTAGTTTATTTTCTCTCGAGATTCGGGTAATAGAGATTTTGAGCATTTCGGTCTTGCGGATTCGGGTTTTGACTTGCGAGCCCGGGTTTTGGTACACGGATCCGTCGAGTAGAGTGGATAAAAACTCGGTCTATTGCGCCCTGAGCTCTAAACACTGTTGGATAACTCACCTGTTAACCCTTTGAACCCTGGACTTTTTGTCAATGCGTGTCAGTAACCCTGGGCAATCTGTCCAACGATCTGACGTTTTTAAACTTTCATTATATATATCTGAACGTGCTCATAATACAATGGTATTTTGTAAAACACTAGCAAAAAGTCGGGCAACCCACAGCAAATGTTATCACACAGAAAAAACAGTACTTTACCATTATTTGGCCTAAAACTATAAAAGTTCGAACAATTTTAAAAAACTCATAAAACATTTACAATAACATCATATCCATTGAGCACATGTTCATCATTATTTTATGACTCAAAATATACTGAAAAAGTATAATTAGTATTATAAAATTCTTTATTTGCATCACAATCATTTATGACTTACCAACAAACGAGTCGTGTCAATCTTTTCGCGATATCGTTCAAATAAAATCTGTTATTAAAACAAAGGATGTAGGTAAAGATATTTTTATAAACTGTTACAAATGGAAGTGAAATTTCTGGTCTGATATCTTGTGCAAAAACTATTTTGATTGGTTTACGCTGTTACTTAGAAACGGCTTTTGTAAACAAAGCCGTGTTAATGCCGGAATTCCGGACGATAGAGATTCTGACACACCCTATGCAATGCCTGAAACCGACAGTTTGGGTTCAAACTTCAAAGGCTAAGAGCACGAATATCGGTCGTTAGAAAATAGTAAAAATAACTATAGATAAATTGAATAGAATTATGGTTGCATTGTAAATTTTAGAATATGTCTAATGTTTGGAAATTTTAGACATAAAACCATATCAACAAATCCGATACCCAAAAACCTCGTTGGCCAAGAAGTACTCGTGCCAAGCATTACCAGCTACCCGATACTCGAAAAACTCAAAAGGAAGGGGACGAGTCTAAACTCGTTGGCCAAGAAGTGCTCGTGCCCAGCACTACCCTAAATGTCAATGCATAATACATGTTAGCTCACCGTACAGTAATGCACGCACAACATTATAGAAGTCCACACGCGCGAGCAATACTACCTTCAGAGCTTATAGCATGAATATTCATTACGCGTGTACCTGTGAACCAATCAGGAGCCAAGATTTTACTGCCATAGGTAAACCTGCTTGGGAAAAAAATTTCCCACCTTGACTGGAGTATTCGCTGTTCTTTGCTGTCTGACAGATTTTGCATCTCTTTACCATCCTACGTACATCGCCGACCATGCCTGACCAGTATCATGCGAACCGCAATCATTAGTATGTTTTGTTTATTTCAGTAAAGTGTTGAGTGTGCTTTTTGCATGGCAAGTGCCTTTATGCCTATGAGGTGAACAATTATCTTCCGCGAACAGCATCTTCTACTATGTTTGCAACTCGGAAGGAAACTTCTGCAATGTAGAGTGATTGTTCCGTAGAGCAGGAAGCCGCTGCCGTTTGCCATCAATGCTGTGATTCTCTACATCAAGTCTGTCTTTTATTCTGGAGAGTAGACAGTCAAAAGCTCTCTTTGATAAGATTTCACTAGCTCCGGTAACGAGTAAATAGTGGACAGATTTTCTACCTTCGATTTTGCAGGTGCACGTATATACAACTTCCATAGTTTAATCTTTTGGTCTCCGGTTTCGGTTCAAGTGTTGGATGGTGTAGTTGGAATTCAGTCTTTACTGCAAACTGTCATAAATCTCTGTTGGTGTCTGCCCTCTTCCAGCTTCAGTTGCTGGTCTATCTAACCAGACTCGGAGGTGTAGTGTAGTTCTTTGTCATTAAAAAATTAGCTTTCGCTACATCATTGAACTGTGAAATAAATAGCTCTACATCAGTGGTACGGCTGAACTGGAGAGACTTGAATTTAGCTTTTCTGGTATTCATTTGTCTTAGTCGGAATAACCGCTCCTCTACTAGGCTAAGGTCTTTTTTTCTTTGCGTTATTGGGGTGCAGAGCTTGGGTGATTCGGCTTGCCGCCCTTTATCCTCAATTTCTTCCCTTAATTTTTGTAGTTTATTGGGTGTACGAGTTGTTGCCCTTCTTGGGATTTGTATCCTGGTCTTCTGCCTTTTTGCCCTAGACCCAACTGCTGCCACCAATGACAGAATTTTTGGTTAGCAGGTAAAGGGAGGTTGTCCGATCCCCAACCCTTTGTTTGCAGGGATCGCAATTCCAAACTTGCTGCTGCTTTCAAAGGACAATACTACTTCCTCTGGGTCCTGAAAAGTGGAAATGGTAAAGGAGATACCACTGTCTTGCTGGTGCACGGGGGACTGGTGCAATTTGAGAAATTGTCAGCTTGGTTATTGAAGATGGCTGTGGTGTACTGCGTTGCTGGTGTGATTTAGGAGATTGCCAACCTAGTCACTTATTGGCGATGATGCTTGCTGGTACGCTGTGTTGCTGGTGCAATTTAGGAGATTACCAACTTGGTTACTTGTTGATGATAATACTTGCTGGTGCGCTGTCAATTCTGGTGCAATGCAAATGATTTCTAACTAGTTGATGCTTGCAGAAAAGTTCAGAGAAGGTTGTAGCATGTCTTGTATTGAGCACAAGAATGAATATAAACATACATGCAGGGGTATTTATATTCTAGAAGGCGGGCATTAAGAAGTTCAGGAGGGTAAAGAGGATGGCTACTTATATAAGAGTTACAGTGAAAACAGGCCCCACCCTAAACACGTGATTGTATAATGGCTACTCCTACTATACACATATAATTATTACGCACACAAAAAAAGAATAATTAAGGATATATATAGTTTATTGTTTGTACCAGTCCACATCACACTGTATATTTCAAATGTCTAGGATATGCTTGCTACTTATAGTATTAATTGGCTCATGTTGTTAATCATTTTTGGTACTCGCGGCTATGGGAGACTATGCCTACTTGTAGATTAACAGCCACGACGTGACTGGTTATTGGTTGTCTCGCTTCTTCATAAATAATGGGGATCGTTCGGACTTACAATGAGGAGTTGTCCTATATTGAAAAGTTGACTCCAGTTTCTTGGAAGATCAAAAAAGGTTTTGTTCCTAATATGAATGTAAGTTGTTAGCCGGTGAACCCCCTTCTTACCGGCATCTTTGAGACAACTGGGTCATTTTCTACTGCATACTTCCTACCATCACCAATACATTCTCGCACTAAGGCCTAATAGGCTGCTTGTAGAAAGCAGTGCAGTAGGAGTATAAAATTCTGTATTGTTGCTATTAGTGAAATTTGGGATTTATGCTCACTTGGCTTATCCTAAATACTGTTATAAGGTCTTGTGTGATAGTATTTCCATCGGATTGTTTCTTTAAAGTAGTTAGGCTTTGAATAAAATAAAATTAAGTTCATAGATCGTAATTCCCATTTATGTGTCATCCTTGTCGGACTCGATGGCCTCGCTAAAACCACATTTTTCAAATACCTAAACCATTGTCATATAAAGCTAGTGTACAGTAGCCAGAGCATGCATGTCATTGCTAAACATCCTACATGCTCATGTTGCCGAAGAAGCTTAATTTATCAATTTTTTCATCAGCACGTTGAGGCGCGAGATTTTTAGTGTGCTTTGTGTAGTTCACATATTTTTACACTTGAAGGTTGACTTGCAACAAAATTCACATTACAGTTGTTTGGTATCAAAAGATTCGCCATGTCTTACTCTGCTGTGTTGTAGGTGCAAATATGTGGAAATGTGATTACAAGCTCTTAAAAGCTCAAAAACGAACAGTTAATCGCCACCATCACGAAACTGCTGTAGATTGAAATCAGTTTATTTCTCTGACGCAGTCATTACATTTGGTTATTGTTTTGTCATGTGATGTTCTCACGTAAATTAAAAGGCTAATAAAAGGCTCAATATAAAACTTCTCGTAGCACTAGTTTATGACAAACACTTCGGGTTTTACCGAAGACCCCGTATCAAATATAGATGCTCGCTACTTTACAGTCTTGTTTCGGCTTGGTCTGGTCGTAATCTGATCATGTGACCCATACTTCGTGAATAATTTCTGCAGCATTTTTCGATTATCACAGGTGACCAACAGGATCGTCATGTTTATCAGACAATGATATATACTCCTTTGAGCTAAAGTTAAAAAATTAAACGAATTTTTCCGGTAGGTTTTGAGATATCAGTGCTCAAAGTGACAGCATTACGATGATGACGAAAGAGACACCTAAGAACAATAGACATGGTTTTATTGAATGCGTGAAGTATAGGCTACTTGTGAAAATATTTTGACGACTGAGGTTGCGTGAAAGTGTAAACAGAAGCCATCTTGTACAACTACGTCCCATTTGAGCCATTTTGAAAAGAGATTCTAATCTACGGCAGTCTCGTGATGGCGGCGATGAACTGTTCGTTTTTGAGCTTTTACGAGCTTGTAATCACATTTTCACATATTTCGCACCTACAACACAGCAGAGTAAGACATAGCGAATCTTTTGACACAAAATAACTGTAATGTGAATTTTGTTGCAAGTCAACCTTTAACTCAATGTAAATTTACCGCAATCATGGACCGTAAACAACCAAACCGTAAACCATAAACAAGATAATCGATAATTCCGTATATATTATGTAGAATCACTCATAAATTGTTCTGTAATAAGAGCAGTGTCCGTCTGTCCAAAGCCATTCTAAGAGAATTTAAAAAATTTGCCTTGTTTGGGAATTGAACGCAGGTTCTTTGGGTTATAGACCAGCTCTTTGCAGACACTGATTACTCAGTACGATCTCTCACTGGCCCGTCAAGTGTACTAGTATCAATAAAAAGATGAGATGCAACTATTATTTTCTCATCGTCCTAATATGTTATTAAACCATTAAGGTTAGTCATAGATAAATAAATATTAATAGAGTTATTTATATACAAGACTGTGACTAAATAAAATATATGATAATCTAGCCTTGATACTTTAATTGTAATGAGCTATTCATGATATATTTCTATCAGTTTTCGTTGATTGGTTGTTTCTGTATTTTACAACCTAAATTCAACCATTTTCACTTTTTCTGTTCCAAACTATCACAGCTCCATGGGAAGCACGATCTAAAATAGATATCACAGCCACTAGTGTGTTTGTGTGTCTACAATCGATACGCGCTCTTGTGCTTAATATGCTAATTATCAAAGTATTTGAATTTTTGTGGCTGTGTAAGAAGTTGGGTTGCACCCTTAACATGGTTTTCTCGCTATTGTTCCCATTTCTCTCTTTTGTGGAATTCAGTAGCTAATTTAATTCTCAAGCCGAATGTGCTAGGTGGAAGGCATATTTTACGTCAACGACCCGTTGGAGAGGATCATGTTCGATGAGTTGAAGCAGCACAGTCACCATCAAGGTTTTGGTGGTTTTTTGCCCGGTGTAAAACAGATAGCCAATGTGGCTGCCCTTCCTGGCATCGTCGGGGTGAGTTTGATCAGTTTGCTCTTCTTCCAAGCTTAGCATCATTATCCTGCTTATAATACTTGTAAACCTCAGCGTCTTTCCAAGGGAACTGTTCAATGAGACTAATGAAAGTTATTGTGAAGCATTGCCTTGCGATATAAAAGCAATGTCCAATCTTGCAGAAGTCTGTTGGTCTGCCTGATGTGCATGCTGGATACGGTTTTGCTATTGGTAAGTGTTTCTAACGGTCATACTTCCTGCGCACCTGTCTGTACTGTCCTGCACTTATTGTCTTGTCAAATAGGGAATGGATGCCTTTCTGCTACAGTATAAACAATGAAACTGTATCATGTGTTCTACTGACTATGCTTGAGTCTACTTTTCCAATCAATTTCTGTTAATTATACTCTAACTGCATGTTATATTTTACAGGCAACATGGCAGCATTCGACATGTCTGACCCCACAGCTATCGTGTCACCGGGTGGAGTTGGTTTTGATATAAATTGCGGGGTGCGTCTGCTGCGTACTAATCTTAGTGAAAAAGATGTGTTGCCTGTCAAAGAGGAGCTGACACAGTCACTATTTGACCATATTCCTGTAGGTGTTGGCTCAAAGGGAGTCATACCAATGGGTGCACGGTGAGTGCTGACTTGCATGGCTACATTACTGTCTCATACCGGGTGTAAGGTCAGTTTGGTCAGCCATTTCCGATAGTTATAGTAGATAGCACTGAGTCAATTTTAGTAAAAGGTTGTCTTGCAACAAAATTCACATTACAGTTGTTTGGTATCAAAAGGTTCACCATGTCTTACTCTGCTGTGTTGTAGGTGCGAAATATGTGGAAATGTAGTTACAAGCTCTTAAAAGTTCGAAAACGAACAGTTAATCGCAGCCATCATGAAACCGCCGTAGATTGGAATCCCTTTCCAAAACAGCTCAAATGGGACGTAGTTGTACAATATGGCTTCTGTTTAAATTTTCATGCAACTTCATTCGTCGAAATATTTTCACAAATATTCTCCAAGCATTCAATAAAATCATGTCTATTGTTTTTACTCATCTGTTTCATCAGCATTATAATGTTGTCACTTTGAGCACTGATATGCCAAAACCTACCATAAAAATTCATTTAATTTTTCAACCTTAGCTCGAAGGAATGCATATCATTCTCTGATAAACATGAGAAGGCTGTTGGTCATCTGTGATACTCAAAAAATGCTGCTGAAATTTTTCACGCCATTTGGCAAGAAGTAATCAGGGTCACATAATCAGATTACGACTAGATGATTAGACCTGGCTAAAACGAAACTGTTAAGTATGCAGCGAGCATCTATATTTGATACGGGCTTTCCTGTAGAACCCGAAGTGTTTGAAATAAACTAGTGCTACGAGACGGTTTATATTGAGCCTTTTATTGGCCATTTAGTTCACGTGATAACATCACGTCTCAAAACAATAATCACAATGTTTGAGTACGTCATCAAAATAAAGAGATTTCAAACTACTGCATTTTTGTAATGGCTGCGATTAACTGTTTGTTTTTTAGCTTTTACGAGCTTGTAATCACATTTCCACATATTTTGCACTTACAACACAGCAGAGTAAGACATGGTGAACTTTTTGATACCAGATAACTGTAATGTGAATTTTATTGCAGTCAACCTTTAAACTCACTAGTATAGATAAAGGAGTGGTAGACTGGCAGTGTGTTGAGTGAACAAACATGTCCATGACTCATTGTGGAATCCGTATAGAACTTGTCAAGCATAGAACAACTGAGTCTGTCTCTGTCAACTACCTAATTAAATGTTTATATTCAGTTAATGCTAGCTGTTGATTGCTTTTTAAACCTGCATCAAAATAGTATAGTACATAAGACCTGTGTTATTTAATAATTGACGATGCCTGTACTTACATGTGATGACATCGCATGTGAGTACACGCATGGTTAGTTATGTCATCACTCACTTTCGAACTGTCGGCCTAATCAAGATAGACCCATCAAGTGAGCTTTACAAGCTTGGTATTAGAAAGGTTCTTGCTTACAGTGTATTTTTATGGTTCGAATGGGTTCAGAGTTGCTCGCTGCCGAAAAATTTGCTGTTTCAAGATTCGGAGTTGCACTTTATAGGGCTTTCTAAGATTCGCGACGTATCTATCAAAACAAAATTTATTAGAGTATACTCGCTTTCGGTGCACGGTCACTTTTCAATTCATGCGTAGTCAATTACCAGATCTAGAAAGTAATTATGTCATCCTAATACAACCTATCCTTGCCATCCAAAGACAAAAAGTCGAGCAGAAACAGTAGTGAATAGCTGTAGAATGTTTTTGTAGCAGAGACTCGCGTGGTTGTCAGCTGAATCTTTTTACCTACCTTAGCCGAGTATTATCAATTCGGATTCATCAGCAGTGAGTGTTTCTATGATATCGAATAGTACTCTCACAGAGAATGCTTTCACACAAATTTAGCGAAGTGAAATGGCGTCAAACGCATTGGATTTTATCATTTCTATGATTTTGAGTCGAAACAACTTCAAACCCATTTGAAGCATGTACACCTACTGTAAGAGCCATGCATTATGCTAACTACTCCAGTTATATTACATCTACTAGTAGTTAAAGTGAGACGGTGTATTTTAGAGACCTGGAGGAGGCATTAGAGATGGGAATGGACTGGTCACTAAGAGAAGGTAGTACATCGATTCTTTTTCTAGTTGCTGGTGTTGTACTTTTACTTTCTTTAGAATCAAACGCTGGAGTCTTATGTATTCAGTCAGCAGTTAATATACTCTCAGAAGCAATTCATCATAGCATACCATTGATGCATACCATGGACTTGTCCTTGATTGGTCGGGTGATATTGAAGACACAGAAATTATTGTGTAGCCAGCTTATGAGAGATTGTTTTCTGTTCTTCTGTATAATTCCGGTGATTCAAAGTTTAATGATACGTTATGTCTGATTATGCACTCTGTTTAATGATACGTTATGTCGGATTATGCACTCTGTTTCTGCTTAGCGAATCATTTAAATGGATTGCGAGTAGAATCGCTAAAATTCGCTAGGAGGCTCTGATTTTAGATGGCAGTGCCAACTTGTGTAGTTTCTGGGCCAAGGTTATTACTGGGTCATAGCTTCACTTACAATCCATTTTGTCAGATTTTGGACAGTTTTATGTCTATGAGGGAAAGTTTATATATGATATAAGAAGTTTGTTTTTTGTTGTCACTGCCAAGCAGCTTTGCAAAAAGCTAATAAAATGCTTAATTTTTACTCATCACTCTAGTGAGCTGATTGTATGTCATTGTTGTGGTTACGAGTGTGGTAACTGACAGCATTTTTAAATTACATCTATTCATACCAATGTAATCATATTTTATTTTCTGCAAGGATCTTGTCAGCGATGACAGAAACCAGCTTAAGAAACAAAAACACTATGCAAACTCCAAGCTGTGGCAAGGTTATTTTTTCGGCAAGACAGACGTATGTTATACGACGTTAATACTGACGGTTAGCCAATGAGTGAAAGCATGACAAAAACACTTCTGTTGGCCACCATTCTAATACATTTTCACTATCCAGCTGCCACACTACATGTTTTGGTTACCCAACAAGGCAGATAATTATAATTCCAGATTGAAACAGATTTTGCAAATACTGAAAAAAGTATGCGCTGTATTCATATATCCCTCATTAACTTTTGAGCGGTTCCGTCGAATCCGTTTGTGCATGCATCCTGTGAAGTGCGCTAGCAAGAATTTCTTTCTTCACACAAATAAAGAATTTAAAAGACTGTTCATAAAAATTAGCTATACTGGGGAGTCATGTTTAAGACCTGTTAACGCATGCTCTGCTTTCCTGACTAAGGGTTTTGAATAAAAAAATTTTAGATAATCTCGTCTAAACATGAGTGATTCACTATAATTATCTAGTGTCACAGCTGTTTCGGTCGACATGATAGTGAGTTTTTTCTGACCATTTTCATAAATTAAAATGTTGATTAAACTTGTATTTGGTCTGAACTATACAAAAACATTATTCAAACACCAATCTGTAATGTTGTCTGCTTCTGTTAATGCAATAAAATTTGTGCGATCAAACCCAAGGGGTTCACAGAGCCAGTCTCGTGTGTTTGATAGAGTTCTCTCAAAGGCAGTATTAGATTATTATGTTTTTATGAAAATGCCGTAAAACCTCTAATTGAATGACATGGCGCTCTATTTTTCAATCCTTCCTCTATTAATAGTGGCGGTTAGTTGAAAGTGGCATTCAAATAGAGGCTGGCGTTGTATTTTTCAAATGGCTTGTCAGAATTTTGGGAAGATAAATTTAGCCCTTTTACGGGCGTAGTGAATGTCGCCAATATTTTGCCCTCTTTTTTCAGTAGACAGATGTTAAACCTTTTGGATGCCATAATTCTGCTAAATTACCTTCAACTTGTCAAAGATCGCTTAATACGTATGCATTGAGAAACCCAGAAATATCTCTACCAGTTGATATCTATTGCTTGCAATTAACCTGCGATAATATTATAGCCTATGTCCTGATTTGCAATTTATTCAAGCTTTCAATTTCTATTTCATTCTAAATTTGAAAACATACTTTTAATTTATATTTATATTTACCAATGTTGCACAAAATATCGTTGCACTCATTAGTCATTAATATGTTTGCTACAGTTTGCAGCCAAAACTAACTTTTTATGTACAATAGAAGAGGAGTTGCGAGCGTCGATCAATTGTAAGATTAGATTACTGCAATTATGCTACCAAAGATTTATAGTTCGAACCTCGGCTGGTTTGAAGCTCGACGAGTTTGTATATTGACAACGGTTGGCCCAATCTCGACAGCGGTTTTGCTATTTTACCATTTACTATTTTCATAGTAAATGAGTGAATTATATGTAAAAGATTTATTTGCGCAAAAATATCTTGTGATCCATTTGATGCAGCACTTCCCAGCTTATGTAAGCCTAGCAATATTTTGCCCAACCTAAATATAGAACGAATGCTAAAAGAAGTAACAATAATAAATATGGTTGACTGTTATGCTAGGAGTATGTATTTATTAGAAATCTAAACTTCAGTGAGTAGCTTTGATTTTTATTTTTTGAAGTGAGTATAGAACTGCTAAAGACATTTATTATTTGTTGAAGATTAGTGCGTGAGAGCACCAGAATAAAGGATTAAAATATTGTAAAACTGCACCAGACTTTGTCGATATTCAGACCAACCTTTGTCTAGATTCGGACCAACCTCTGTCAATATTGGGACTTGTCTAGGTTCGGACTTGTCGATGTTGGGACTGTTTTCCCTATCAAATAATATGCTATAAATCTGCAAATTTATAAGTTATATAATGATAATCTATCAAAAGCTACAAAGATATATTCATGAGCAAGTGACATAAACAAATCATACTTATATTACTTGCAGAAATAAAAATTAACGTTTTTAAAATAAAACTATTTGCATTGCTCTTTCAGTTAGCTGCATTCTGATTGCCGCGTTCGGTGGAACGAACATCTTTTAGTTGTCCAGTACCTTCCACAATGTCTTTTGACCTCAACTTTTCTTCTGCACTGCATAACTAGTCGATACTAGCGTCCAAACAATTTTTTAGCAAAACAAAATTTCTACGCGTTGCATTTAGCACTAATGCACAGCGTAAAAGTTTTGCTCGCTAAATGTAGCATTTGTACCATTGTAAACCGTTTTTATATACATGTACTTTGAAGTATCAAGACCGCGTTAAGCAAGAAACTACTATTAGCCTGAGACAGCTATTAATTATTTCTATGTTGTTGATTTCAAAATTTTAACGAAAAAAAGCTAAAAGTTTTTGAGTTGGATAATGAGAGAAATATTTGTTATTGGTGTAAACGATTCATTATTAATATGATTTTGTGGACACTTTTCTACTGATCCCTTGATAATAGGAATTCCTAAAGATCAAAGATTGTCAAAGTAGCGTTCAACGGGAGGTGGCGTTCAAATAGAGGTGGCGTTCTAATAGAGGTGGCATTCAATTACAGGTTTTACGATAATGTTATTTGTTGTGAGTTTATGCATTGTATTAGTTTTGTTCTTTGAATGCAGTGATGCTAAAGCACAGTTCATTTTGTGCACCAGTAAAACATTCCTATGTCTTGAATGTGGAAAAAATCATATTGTAATTTTCAAATATAAATGGTTTGGTGAAAGTGCATGTGAAATTGGTGGGGTCAAGTATGGCCAACAAGGTTAGAGACGATTATATTCTCTAACTCCGTGGTTAGGCCAACCATGGAGTTAGAGAATATAATATATTAACTTGGCTTCAGAACTGTTTTCCGTAATGCAAGGCATTGACTTTGGTTTGGCTTCAGGCTATGCATGGGCAGAAGACAAAGAACACTGTGAGGAATATGGTAGGATGTTGCAGGCTGATCCTAGGAAGGTCAGCATGAGGGCAAAAAAGAGAGGACTTCCTCAACTTGGCACCTTGGGTAGGTGTCATGTGCGATGGTACTTTAAAGTTTTTGAACTCAATTTAAAAAATGAAGTTATTGAAAGCTTAGGTATTATGCTGCCATTTAGACAGTAGCTCTAAAAAAGGCTTGCTGATTTGTCATTTATTTAGTGAGGTAGGAAGGATCGAACCAAGTAAAACACAAGAAATAAAACTTACTAACTCTTACATTGCTTCTTCAGTATAAGGAGTTGTCTGCTTATTTGTCATGCATTATTGTGAAGACAACTGTTGAATTTTATTGTTGGAATTACCCGTAATCATATCGTTAATTTTAAATGCTTTATCATTTGGCACATGAGAAGCTCACAAATAGCCCTGGCATGATTTAAGTGATTTTTCCTGCTTCTGCATCTTTTTATGGCTTGATAGTGAGGCAAGTCTTACTAACTTTCTGACATAAAATTTGACTTCTTCTCAAACAACCATTCAGGTGAAATATTACATGTAATAGATGCCAATCATTTATCTTTTCATATATTTTAGTTTATTCACAATTTTATTCAATTATTAAAACTCATATGTGTAGGGGCAGGCAATCACTATGCCGAGATTCAGGTGGTAGATGAGATATACGACAAGCATGCTGCCAGTAAGATGGGTATTGACTACAAAGGTCAGGTCTGCGTTATGATTCACAGCGGCAGCAGGGGTCTTGGTCACCAAGTGGCCACAGGTGAGTCTATATTTGCTGCTATTTGATGGCAAGTGCTGTTCACACAGACACTGGAAAATGAGTGAGCTGCAAGAAGCAGGTCGCAAGCAGTTAGTTTTGATCTCCTTCCAATAGTCATCATAGAGTGGAGCAGTTGATCCAGATCACATGATCCGTTGGTCCTATCCCTACTACTCACTTCTCATTTCAGTAGTAGGGGTAGGTAGGATTTTTTGTGCATGTCTGTGCTCCAGAAATACATACATGAAGAATAATCTATTATTTTACGAGTTATTATTATTAGTTATAAGTGGGGTGATTATATTGAGGTATTCATTGCAAGGTTGGTCAAACATGAAGTATTCAAACTCATTTTTAATTCGGTATTCGTTGGAAAAAATTGTTAGTTATTGTCAAATTTGAATACAATTGAAGTGAACACCAGGGGATAATAAATTCAAATTTTAACTCTTACCGTTTTGTTTCGAGTTAGTAGTTGTATGTTTGCTGTCTATTGCTGTTAGTAGTTGTATGTTTGCTGTCTATTGCTGTTAGTAGTTGTATGTTTGCTGTCTATTGCTGTTAGTAGTTGTATGTTTGCTGTTGATTGCTGTTAGTAGTTGTATGTTTACTGTCTATTGCTGTTAGTAGTTGTATGTTTGCTGTTGATTGCTGTTAGTAGTTGTATGTTTGCTGTCTATTGCTGTTAATAGTTGTATGTTTGCTGTCTATTGCTGTTAGTAGTTGTATGCTTGCTGTCTATTGCTGTTAGTAGTTGTATGTTTGCTGTCTATTGCTGTTAGTAGTTGTATGTTTGCTGTCTATTGCTGTTAGTAGTTGTATGTTTGCTGTCTATTGCTGTTAATAGTTGTATGTTTACTGTCTATTGCTGTTAGTAGTTGTATGTTTACTGTCTATTGCTGTTAGTAGTTGTATGTTTGCTGTTGATTGCTGTTAGTTGTATGTTTGCTGTCTATTGCTGTTAGTAGTTGTACGTTTGCTGTTGATTGCTGTTGGTTGTATGTTTGCTGTCTATTGCTGTTAGTAGTTGTATGTTTGCTGTCTATTGCTGTTAGTTGTATGTTTTTTGTTGATTGCTGTTAGTTGTATGTTTGCTGTCTATTGCTGTTAGTAGTTGTATGTTTGCTGTCTATTGCTGTTAGTAGTTGTATGTTTGCTGTCTATTGCTGTTAGTAGTTGTATGTTTGCTGTCTATTGCTGTTAATAGTTGTATGTTTGTTGTTTATTGCTGTTAGTAGTTGTATGTTTACTGTCTATTGCTGTTAGTAGTTGTATGTTTACTGTCTATTGCTGTTAGTAGTTGTATGTTTACTGTCTATTGCTGTTAGTAGTTGTATGTTTACTGTCTATTGCTGTTAATAGTTGTATGTTTGTTGTTTATTGCTGTTAGTAGTTGTATGTTTACTGTCTATTGCTGTTAGTAGTTATATGTTTACTGTCTATTGCTGTTAGTAGTTGTATGTTTACTGTCTATTGCTGTTAGAAGTTGTATGTTTACTGTCTATTGCTGTTAGTAGTTATATGTTTGCTTTCTATTGCTGCTGCACTTTTCCAGCTAATAATTATACCATGAATATTCTATGCTGGGTATTCATGCTGATGTATATGCGCTTTCTCTCCTGTAATGGATGTGATAGGCTGTCACATGGCAGAGCCAGTTGCTCTCAGAGCTTACCCTATCATTTCACTAAACTTGTTGTCTTCATTAGTATGAATATCTGAAGAGCCCTTCAGTTAAGAAATGCTGTAGAAACACCTAGCTTAGCTTATTCATAGTTTATTGTATGGATTAATATTTACTATGGCAGCATGCTGTCTGAGAAAGCTTTTTCACACGATTCTGTCCCTGAGTCTCTGCTAGCACTGTGTGTTTATTTCATATAATTCTGTCCCTGAGTCTCTGCTAGCACTGTGTGTTTATTTCGTATAATTTTGTCCCTGAGTCTCTGCTAGCACTTTTAGTTTATTTCATATAATTCTGTCCCTGAGTCACTGCTAGCACTCTGTGTTTATTTCATATAATTCTGTCCCTGAGTCTCTGCAGCGCTGCATGTTCATTTCAGTGATTAGTATATTTACTTGATAATATTAATTGGGCTTGCTTTGCCTCGAGTCCTTGTCTAAGCCTGCCAGCATCAAGGTTATTGGCAGTCAAGAAGAATGGCAGCGCTGTATTGATCCATAGCTACATCTTAGCTAAGCCTTTGCGATCCTCCTGCCTCCTTTGGCTTTCCTTCACCTCACCCCAGAGCCTCTTTGTTCTAGCAGAATATGCAGTGATTTAATGAGTTAATTCATGCTTTCATAGCTATTATATGATTGAAACTGCGTGCTGGGTTAAGAGCCATTAGGGCAACAGCAGTGGATACTCTAGCAACCATCATTATATGCTGTTGCTGCCATTGGTTACTTATACAGTGCTAACTGACAGCGCTCGTGTCATTGCCTTCGCTGCCGCGACAAACTAATCTTAGTAAAATGTTTATACCTTACCTTTTGTTTTCTTCAGTTGATTCTGCAGCAGCAGTGTGAGCCTGCTGGTTGGCACAATGAATGCTTCCTTACCCTGTTGGCCATATTATCTCACTTCCACTCTGTTAGGGTACCTTCTGAGCGTTTCAGTTTCATTCCATCAGCCCGCTCTTCAGGGGTGGCTATATGGCAGGTGAACGAAACCATTTAATGCAGCGCTTCTCTATTCATTCTCAAACCCCCTACAACCGATGAGTGCCACCTCGCACCCCTTGTTTTGAATGAAACAAAAAAGGCTCACAAACAATGACCAACAGACATTCGGAATGTATGACAAAAATATGTTATTGGGAGGTCATTTTAGAGAGAGTCTAGCATTGTCCCATGGCAGAAGCGTGTAAAAAACTATCCACTCTGTTATCGTTGAATGTTTTTTGCTTTTTGCTATTTTTTTATCGAAACGTGTTTCTATGTGGGCAGGTAAAATGCGCAAATCTTTTCAAGATGGTTTGTGTTACAATAATTATTTTTGATGTATAGAAGAGATGAAAATTGTTTGATGTACACCTGTGAACAGCAACTCACATCCCTTAGGTGGGCGAGCACCATTAATCGGGAAGCTTTTGTTTAATGTCAGAAACCTTCGCTGAGGGAAACAGCTAGAGTCCATAGGTTTGCGACTGAATGTCTCCAGTCATGTTCATCGATTTAGTTCAGCTAGATGCAGCTGAAGCTTGTGTTTAAATGAACAACTTATTATTAGCGAGTGCAATAATTACTTTTCTCTAAAAGTGGTTGATTCAACTCTAGGTTTAGAATGTATCAAATTGAATAAATTAGACAGGAAATTGCTGGAATGATGGTATTGCCTGAGTTCAGTTTCCTGTGTGACCACTCCTTGCAAACTTCAACTGCTTTGGTTTGCTTGCCAGGGTACTCTATGAGTGTCTCACTACCATTACTCTAGAGTACTCTATGAGTGTCTCACTACCATTACTCTAGAGTACTCTATGAGTGTCCCACTACCACTACTCTATAGAGTACTCTATAAGTGTATCACTACCATTACTCTAGAGTACTCTATGAGTGTCCCACTACCACTACTCTAGAGTACTCTATAAGTGTATTACTACTACTACTCTAGAGTACTCTATGAGTGTTTCTCTCCCAGAGTACTTTATGGGTAGCTAGGGAAAGATTAACTTTTAATGTTTCTCACTTCAGCGTGGATTATCATGACAGCGAGTGTGCTAATATGTTATTATCTGAAGTGTAATTTAGCCACTCCTATGTAGAGAGAGTTGTTTTATTTGCCGTGCTGCTGCCTGTTCACTTTAGATCACCACTGTTCACCTCCATATTTACCAACAACATTTGGATCCTTCAGGCGATCTCGATTCTCTTGCAAAGAAATTATTCATATTGTGAAGTTTGTACTTTGAAGCACAAAATGTGTAAATTATGATAACATGTTTTATTCGATCTCAGAAATATTCTTTGTTTTTCTAAATTTGTTAAAAACACAGTTTTCTTTGGCTGATAATTATTTTCAAGTTTATAAAAGTACTTGTAGTTGGTGATTGGGCTCTGTAGATGCCTTGGTGTCCATGGAGAAGGCGATGAAAAGAGACAAGATAGAGGTGAATGATAGGCAACTTGCCTGCGCGCGCATCTCGTCTGAGGAAGGACAAGACTACCTGAAGGGCATGGCTTCAGCAGCGAACTACGCCTGGGTCAACCGCTCGAGTATGACCTTTCTCACTCGCCAGGTGCTGTTTTCTCTGCATGCCCTCTGCTGTCCGCCTTTCCAGTTCTTTGGCATGGCTAGTTGTACAGCACTAGATCTAATACACTTTGTTGGCATTAATTAGTTCTCACCTGGCAGCATGAGATGTAACTGTTGGAATATAGCAATATAATATAAGTATATTATGTGTAGATATTGGTGTGTGTGATCGAATTTTGTACTGTTTTCGGTGAAGATGTAGTGGTTTTTAGTTGTGTAGTTAATAAGTTTTTTATGTATTTATTTAGAGGGATTACATTATATGACCATCAACTTGAAAAACCTGTCAGTACTTGTCATCAATGACTAGGATATGTGCGAAAGTCTTCACTAATTGATTACATTAACCTGTTCATCCTATACCCAAATTTCAGGCTTTTGCAAAAAAGTTTCAAACAACACCTGATGACCTTGACATGCATGTCATATACGACGTATCGCACAATATAGCCAAGGTTGAAGAGCATTACATCGATGGCAAGCAGAAGACTCTGCTTGTGCATAGGAAGGGTTCCACTCGTGCCTTCCCGCCTCATCACCCGCTTATACCAGTGGATTATCAAGTATGCCACAAACTTTCACCCGTTTTAAAACTGTCTTCGTATTTATTTGTGTGAATTTTGTATCACGTCTTTAGATATTGTGTTTAAATGTAGTGCATTTCCTTGCAGTTAACAGGGCAGCCGGTGCTCATCGGAGGCACAATGGGAACGTGCAGCTATGTGCTAACTGGCACAGAACAGGGTATGAACGAGACGTTTGGGTCTACTTGCCATGGAGCCGTAAGTGTTTTATCCGCCAGCATTAGCAGAACGTTGCATTGAGAGATCCTTTCATAGGCTGCGCTATCTCTCATATAGTAAAGGTCAAAGGGGGTGCATAGGTCAAAGGGGGTGCATAGGTCAAAGGGGGTGCATAGGTCAAAGAGGGTACATAGGTCAAAGGGGGTACATAGGTCAAAGGGGGTACATTGGTCAAAGGGGGTACATAGGTCAAAGGAGTACATAGGTCAAGGGGGTACATAGGTCAAAGGGGGTACATAGGTCAAAGGGGGTACATAGGTCAAAGGGGGTACATAGGTCAAAGGGGGTACATAGGTCAAAGGAGTACATAAGTGGGAAGGTGCGAGCGTGTAACGCAAAGTGGTCCTGGTGCATAAGACTTGATTTCAATCTGTAGCAGCATCTTTGTGGTAGCAATCAAGCATGCAAAGTATAATACGGATTATTAATCTAATGGGTCCTGCCATCAGCTCACCTAGTTGTTCTATAGTAATATTGTAATATTCTATTTTAAGAATTCTGTGTAATAGACGTGTAGAGGTACTATCACTCTCTATGTTTTCATAAATTGGTATAAGATCACCCAATGTTTGACCAAATACAAATATTGATGCTCCATTATCAAACATAATTCTCTCAAGTACTCATTACTAAGATCTCTAGGTCTTTACGGTGCTGCCGTCTGTAATATATGAGCCACATTATATTGCTGTTACAATATTTCTCAAGTCGGCATAGATGGCTCCTTTTGTAGTTTATTTGTCATAAAACTTGAGCAAATATTATTAAAAATTTGAATTGGAACTCTCCTGTACACAGTTGCTTGTTTAGGAGTAGTAGTCTGTATTTAATTTTGCTAGCAATATGCAAACACACTCCCATTACACACAGTTCTATGGTAATGACAACATTGGTTTAGGGACTGAAATCGATGAAGGACTATTTATATATTAGTTTGGCGCTGAAGTGTGGGTTGGACTTATGGTTACAAGGTTTGAAGTTCAAATCCCATTCATGGCCATTTTTGAGCCATGAACAGGTGGTATAGGCACTCTGATACACTCCGTGGTCTGCTCTATTCAGCCATGTTATATCTGAGTGTCATTGGTACTTGCTAAGTTTACACATCAGATAAGATATTAAAATAATTAATTGTTATGTAATACAGTCAGCATTTGCTTACATGATTTGTATAACTAATACTCTCCGCTTACACTGTCTATTGTATAGCTAGCAGTTAGTAATAATACATATAGCGTGGTGGAAGATGCAGAACAAGGGAGACAACTCTAATATTTGTTATCGGCATAAGTCAGCATATGAAGAGGTTACTAACGCTCAGTATTTTTAAAATTCTCATCTCCCATTTCCTCCAAGTTGCCATAACCTGTTTCCGGCGAGGTTTAACTTATATTCAGTGCATATCAAACCTGTCTCAGTCTATATACTGTAGTATACTCTGTTTAAACAGTTTTATTGATTGCAAAGCAGCAGAAGTAAACAAACCTCAAAATGCTATTTTTATGTTAAAAACTTATGTAATTAGGAATCTAAATCTTGATTATCTGCACCATTTACGTTGTTCAATTCTCATCTAAATTTGACATTAATACATTTCCAAAGCTACTTACAGGCCGTATTGTCTGTCAGATGACAAACTAATGGTGGTTTAGGCCATTGAAAAAAATTAAGGCAAGCTTATAAGCATTGACTGCCCTTTGCATTGTAATATGTATAAATTTTTCAGTTTTCAAGTAATTGTGTGAACCACTTGCTACAAGATCTATACACTATCACTGCTACATTTTGTTAATCGAAATATTGTTTACTCCATTGTTTCTACAACTATAAGTCATTCTTGCTGTTTGTTGTTCAATTATTACGATCACATTGGTGCTGTTTATGTCAGATGTTAAGGAAACGGACAAGTGTTCATGTATCATGCATATCAATGTTCTTTGACTGTTTGTGTTCATGTATGACCCACTCAGAAAAAAGTTTGGTGTGAGTCCTTGAGTGTGCCATATGGCTCGTTTTAGTGTTGGCATCATAAGGCAAAAATGTTGTATAGAGGGGTATAGAAACCCATAGTAATTATCTAATGCAAACACCCTCTGGTAAAAAAGATCAAAATTTTATATACGTACTTTACATATTAAAAATCAATAACAAAATAGTAAACCCTAGGACACTTATGTATTCGCGTAATCTAACTTTCGCATTTTCGCGGTGTCATCTTCTCACGAAAATTTCATAAGTGAAACTAAACTATCATAACGAACGAGCGAAAACGCGAAATTAAATAGCTTTGTTCATTGATATCCACAATAAAATCTTCATATTAGAAATGCAGGCAATTTTCGTCTGCGGTTGGGCTCAATGGGAAATTTCTGGTAAACTCATTATAGCTAATACATCGACTGAGCAGCATGGCAAAGCAAATTAAGATGATATCAGTTTAGTCACCGAATTTGTAACTGATGAGGATGAAAGTCTGGTAGGTGAAATCATAAAATTGAAGAATAATTCTTGTAGTGATGAATTTTATTACCAACCAAAAAAAATATCAACCCTCACCAGGTCCAACCACATTAAAAAGTTTTGGTTGTGAACAGACACATTAAAGACAGTGCTGCTACTTTAATTATCTGTATAATCACAAAAATCTAAATATTGGTTGGCTATAATATCATCAACTAATTACCTGTTTTATGACTCGCGCGCGGTAGTTAATGAACTCACAGAAAAATGTTCCTTTTTAGATTAGAAAATCTCAAACAAAAGTTTGAAATTGCTTCGTTGTTATAGGCTGATTTTATAGAGAAATCTTCGGACAACACAGTCAATTTCATAAAACTCTCAAAGACCGTGGGTTATATGGTCAACGAATAGTAAAATCAGGTTACCACGCAATTGCTGAGAAAGTCCAAAAATGCGTTTATGGCTGTGTCCCCTAGAAAACGCATAAATGCGTTTATGGCAGCGAAAGGGTTATACAGTTTTTGTTGTGAAGTTGGTAGTTACCTATCTATTTTCTTCTTGGCATTCGAGTGTGAAAGTCACGGCGGGAGGACCTAGACGTCATTGATAGTCCAAGAAACAAATGGCAGCAAGTGATCAAATTGAATTATCGATCTCACCCACACATTTCAACCTGCGGTTTACAAATACGAACTAGTCCCAAATTGAATTTTGTTTCTTATTAGCAAACTAGACCTGAGGAATGTAATCTGTTTTTTCCACTGCATTTATTTTCACATCCCTATATTTTCGCACTCATCAGAGCCGTGAAATTAAGTTGCAGCAAAATTTTACTCTGTGTGCTACTCACGAAACTAAATACTAGCGAAATAAAAGTGTCCTAGGGTATTAACCTTAGTAAATATAGTTACATTCAGTAACTTTAGTGTGTTTAGTGGTTATGATTTGCAATAAAATGTAACATTACAGTGTACTATGTGCAGTACATACCATAAGGAGTTCTTACCTTCAAGACAGACGTATAACATGAACGTTGAATTTAACTTGAATGAATTTAGCTTACTAAACACATACATAAAGCTAAGTTTTACTATGTATTTTACTAAACTTTAATTTTGTCATCGTATAAATCTTTTTCATCTGTTTCCTTTTCAATTTTCGCTATAACTTGTTATGAATAATACTGAACAGAGAGAAAGAGTAAGCATTGTATCTCCTTCAAGTATTGTGGTAGGGATTTTGGTGAATAGCTTATCGACATCTTCATTATTCTGACGTACTCAGCACACTGACCGCCAAATTTGAATTTCGGAAAACAATTTTGTTGATGTCATATGGCGAAAAAAATGCTGTATAGAGGAGATGAAAAAACATCGTGTTTCACATCGTAAGGCGAAAAAAACCATATAACCGGGAAATCGTAACCCGGGGTGCACTGTATCAACATTTGTAACCCGCTGAAAGGGCATTGGCTCACAATGCTTAACATATACAATAAGGATAGCCCTATGTCTTTTACATAAGTGCTTAAAACTTATTAAAGACTCCACCTTGCGGTGTTTTCCTAGTTGGTCGCTTAGCCATAGATCTACTAGTTTGTATCGCTCAGATCAGTGCCTCGTAACAGCAATATGTATGTGTCAGGTATTCTAGCGACTTTTGGCTGTTTAACCGCGTACGATTGTATCAAACTAAATTATAGATGGTCGGATGGAAGACTTGATCGCTTTCTATCATTGCAGGGTCGGGCCATGTCGCGTGCCAAGTCGAGAAGGAACATCGGATTTGAAGAAGTCTTAGAATCGTTAAAGGAGAAGGGAATAAGCATCAGAGTTGCTTCTCCCAAACTGGTAATGGAGGAGGCTCCCGAGTCATACAAGAATGTCACAGATGTAGTCAACACATGTTAGTATACCCCGGGTTCTCTCAGTGTCTGTATGTAAATATCAAATAGCAGTACTTGCCGTCACGGTGTGTTAACATTAGTTATTGAATGGAACACTGACCAACCTAAATGATGGTTTTTCTTGGTTCAATATTTTTGTGTTGTTATTAATACTAGTATCATGACAATCTGGTGCGCCGTGAGAGATCAACAGGTGTAATAAGTAATGGCACAAGTATTCTAAAGTGCAGCAAGCTTTTTGAGTGACGCAGATGGTAGTGTGCCTAGTTACTCAGCTGAACGTCCAAGTTTAATTCCTGTGTGATGCATTCTTTTTCTCACATCCACCGTGGCTTCAGACTGAAGGGCACTTGTCTCCTTCAGGTCCTCTTATGGTAAATATGTCAATGCAAGCTCTTGCATATTGAAATTTTCATGCAGCCATTTCTAGATTTCTGTATCAACACATACCTACATGTACTCGCAGTTTGAGTAAGGCTTCATCTCATTCAACAGTCACAAATGAATACAGTCTAATTGAGACTGTTGTTGGAGAGGTCATGACTGGCAGCAGTTATATAAACATCTATTTAAATTTGTGGCAG
Organism: Watersipora subatra; assembly: GCF_963576615.1. NCBI lineage: Eukaryota > Metazoa > Bryozoa > Gymnolaemata > Cheilostomatida > Watersiporidae > Watersipora > Watersipora subatra. The sequence continues at coordinate 29,245,482 of NC_088708.1, read as the reverse complement.
CTTAGTCCCGTGTATGTAAAGAATTGAAATGAGTCTTTTGATTCTATTGATGAGCTGACTGAGTAGGCACCTGTATGAGAGGCAGCGAGGGAGACGCGAGGCAGCAGTAATCAGACTTGCCGTGCATTCAGTTGTCTAGTCGTGCAGCAATACCATTAGTCGCCTGATTCCAAAGCTGTCTGCTTCCTGAGGTTTTCTGTTGTTCTTCAATTGATCTCCAATGATGGTACCATTGGCATTGATTAAGAACATTCTGAAGATCTTTTTGACAAATAGCGTTATGTTTCATTTTCTGTCATTGATTGGACGCTGCGTTCTACCTAGGAAATAAACGCATCTTTTCATTGGTCGTACATTTTGACTTTTCATTGTTCTTCTGTTCACTAGGAATGGGTCAGTACTAGGAATGGGTCAGTTGGTCTGGTCATTTTAGATCTTTTCATCCACATCTCCTAGGATTATCTGTTAGCAGACTGATGTCTGTACTTGTATACAGTTTATATTTTCAATCATTCTGTAATGCCGTGACCTAGATGTATGTATGACAGAATAATAGGTAAGGTAAGGTAACTCCTACATTTTGATGCAGCATGAACCCACCGTAATATTCTGTTATCTAGTATTAGTCAGATCCTATTCTAGAAAGGTTGTGTCTATACAAATGTAATTGGCCTTGTTCATTTTAGGTCACATGGCTGGGATAAGCACAAAGTGCATAAAACTCCGTCCCATCGCTGTTATCAAAGGCTGAGGCTATTAATGGTTATGTAATGTACGTGATGCTCCCTTATCAGCAAGTCTGTAGCTACTAACAGTTGGTGCAATCTTCCTTGAAGCCTGTCAATCGCTGACATCCTGTAACAAGGACTGACAACTTCTATGCTATATGAAAATGATAGGTTGACGAATGTATATTTTCACAACAGCTGTCCAATATGATGTTTTTTGTCTATTACCTTTTTTATTATGTCTACCTTTCGGGTCTAGTTTCTGCCATTTCTCTTAGAAATGAAATGTTATAAACTTGATGATATTTATTGACTGTATAATGCCTAGCATTGAGATAAATTTTAGCAATGATGTTCCAGCGATGATGTTCCAGCAATGTTCAAGTAATAAAATTTATAAACAAGTATATCAGCTGTGATTTTTTCAAAGCGTATACAATTTTGGTTCTAAGGAAGTTTTGCAATAGGTAACTTTGGTTTACAGGCTAAAATTCAATTATCAATTTATAGACGAGTCCATTGTACCTAAGGCTAAATATTTCATTTATTGCTAAAATTTGGTTATTACAATTGTTAACAATCCTTTCCATTCTTATAATGGTGTGATATCACAGTAGCTGTACAACTGTATATCTCGGAGTTGTCTGGGGTTCTATCCACATGTTATTATGTTGCACAGTGTCACCTGTTAATGTTTGCTGCTACATGGCCAACAGATTTAGAGATTTTATCAAAAATCTTTTGTTGCTCAATCAATATTCCTTTAATGGGATGTAAAGCTCATTTAAAGAATAATATATTTAAGTGAACTCAAATAAAATTATACTGTAAGTTTATTTCAGGAATTCATAATTATAAATGAATATAATTAGGCTAAAGTTTTTGGGTAGCAAAAATTATATACATTTTGTGGTATTTGCTAATAAAGATTACTTCCGTTCAGCTGCTGACTACATTACCGGCTTATAACTATAAGTACTGTCTCTCGCTTGGTGTCACCTGCTGACTCCTCGTAACTATGAGTACTGCCTCTCTCTTGGCATCACCTGCTGCCTCGTTGTAACTATGAGTACTGCCTCTCTCTTGCATCACCTGCTTATTCCTAACTGTAAGTACTGCCTCTCTCTTGGCATCACCTGCTGACTCCTCGTAACTATAAGTACTGCCTCTCTCTTGGCATCACCTGCTGACTCCTCGTATCTATAAGTACTGCCTCTCTCTTGGTATCACCTGCTGACTCTTCATAACCTCTTCTAATGGCCAGACTTATTTTGAGCTGCAATTCCTATAATATCTTAGATTCTCCAAAGCTAAAGGCTGCTTTACAAAGTTATAAAGTTCTTTTGAGCAGTCCTAGTTTTGCATTGCATATCACAGATGAGGATAGATGAATCTGATGCATCATTGACTCACACACTCAAGACTCATTGCTTCTCGCTTGTATTCGTGCTTCTCGCGTGTTCTCACAAGAACACAACTCTGAGATATGCTAGGTTGTGTATTCTGAGATATGCTAGGTTGTGTAGTCTGAGATATGCTAGGTTGTGTACTATGAGATATGCTAGGTTGTGTCTTCTGAGATATGCTAGGTTGTGTACTCTGAGATATGCTAGGTTGTGTATTCTGAGATATGCTGGGTTGTGTACTCTGAGATATGCTAGGTTGTGTATTCTGAGATACGCTAGGTTGTGTACTCTGAGATATGCTAGGTTGTGTACTCTGAGATACGCTAGGTCGTGTATTCTGAGATACGCTGGGTTGTGTACTCTGAGATACGCTAGGTTGTGTATTCTGAGATACGCTAGGTTGTGTACTCTAAGATACGCTAGGTTGTGTACTCTGAGATATGCTAGGTTGTGTACTCTGAGATACGCTAGGTCGTGTACTCTGAGATACGCTAGGTTGTGTACTCTGAGATACGCTAGGTTGTGTATTCTGAGGTATGCTAGGTTGTGTACTCTGAGATATGCTAGGTTGTGTACTCTGAGATATGCTAGGTTGTGTACTCTGAGATACACTAGGTTGTGTACTCTGAGATACGCTAGGTTGTGTAGTCTGAGATACGCTAGGTTGTGTACTCTGAGATATGCTAGGTTGTGTACTCTGAGATACGCTAGGTCGTGTAGTCTGAGATACGCTAGGTTGTGTACTCTGAGATATGCTAGGTTGTGTACTCTGAGATACGCTACGTCGTGTACTCTGAGATACGCTAGGTTGTGTAGAACCTCTGTTTTATTAATCTAAAAAGTTCTCGTGTTTGTCTTGCAATAAAGCAGCAAAATACAAGAGAAAGTAAAAAATTTTTACTACATGTAGGAATTTTTGGTGATGACCAGAATATTTGTAATTTTTATAAAATACCCTCAAGTGCATTATATTATATTGATTATTTTGACATGTACAGGTTATTATTCATAAGCTTCAGGAATATTGTAAAAAGAGAATATAAACTATTAAATTAGAGAGTTGTTATGTAATAAAGTGTCAGTGGAATTTTTATATATATCAAGGGTTGGTGCGTGCAAAGCATGTGATTGTTGGATGATCGTAGAATCACACCGACCATTGAGTAATACTAACCATAGAGTGATGCTGACCATGGGGTGATACTAACCATAGAGTAATGGCAACCATAAAGTGACACCACCATAGAGTAATGCAAACCATAAAGTGATGCTAACCATAAAGTGATGCTAACCATGGATTGATGCTAACCATGGATTGATACTAGACATAGATTAATGCTAACCAGAAAGTGATGCTAACCATGGATTGATACTAACCATAAAGTAATGCTAACCATAAAATGAGTTTATAGAATGTTTATGATTCTTTCATATATGCCTACTCATAACAGAGAGTTGATAAACTTGATAAGCCATCTTTTTAGAAGTTGCGACAATTTTATCAGGTAAATAAGCGCCGACAGGAATTCTCTTGGTGCTTTTTGCGGTATGCAAAAATGAAGCTTCTTGTGTGTAATACAACAGCTCGAGAATTGGCTAGATCAAACCAATCTCATTTCACTCTAGTTTACTAACCTAAGAGTAAACTATCCTAGCAACATTTGTTTGCATCAATGCCGCTACTCGTTCTATAATACTATTTATATATTGTTCTATACTATTTAACAATCTTTCTGGTGACACTGATTAGCTTATTGGACTTCAAACATCTAGTCTATCATAACTGTACTGACAGCAGTACAAATATAATCTATTATTATACACTCATTGTCTAGTTTGGTTATGCGATTCTAGAAGCTTCTATCATAGAATTGCTATATAAATGTATATGAAAAAGCTGCAAATGAACGAAGGCATGGTTATATCTGGCAAAGAACCAGATTATCAAGTGATCAGCAATAGCAAGCATAGCTTCGCTGAAGAGGATAATTAGGTGGTTATATTCATCAGGCTTACAATGCTATTCATGTATTTGAAGAGGTTTAAATTGCGTGACTTCTTAATAAGAAATTTCTAAGTTGGTCTATTGAATGTTTCAGTACATCGAAAGACAACTATTACATATTACAAGCACTTATTACAATCACATGTTACAAGCCCGTATTACAATCACATATTGCAAGCCCGTATTACAATCGTATATTGCAAGCCCATGTTACGATCACATATTGCCAGCCCATATTGCTATCGCATATTACAAATGCGTATTGCAACAACACATTACAAGCCCGTATTACATTCCCATATTACAAACCCATATTACAAGCACGTATTTTAATCACATATTACATTCACATATTGCAAGCCCGTATTACAATCACATATTATAAGCCCGTATTACAATCACATATTACAAGCCCTTATTACAAGCACATATTACAATCAGTCAAATGTACAAGTTGTGACCAAATTCTTGTTTTGTAACTCTTATGAAGATTTTGCAAGGAAATATTATGAACCTTGACAATTTACCACACGTTGTATTCATATTATATCAATGTCTAAACATACCAGTTCATGTCATGCCACATCCAGTCATGTAAGTTCAATGTCAGTCGTAACCATGTCTGTTCAGCTATGCTAGTCAAGCCATCCTAACCATACTACATCATACTAAATAGGCAAGCCAATTTCAACCAGCTGTATACATGATGATATTGTCTGTCTGGACAGCCAAGTTAGTTTTAATGGGAGCATTTCTAGTCCTCCATCCTAAGTAGGGCAATATTGCGATCAACAAAACGGAAGCTAAGACGAATATTGGATTGTATGAGTTATCATAGATATGAATAAGGATAGGCTAGCCATGCGCTGACTTACATACGATTGTATTAGATCCAAAGTTGTTGGCAACTACACATATTTCAATGCGAGAATGCGCATATGCTTGCGATATATAGTAGATAGTTCTTACCAATGTTTTCCAAGTGATGCTCTCCTTAGCCTATAGGAAGCAGGCTTTGCTGTCAAGTTAATACGCTGCCAAAGATATGCGTTGAGGCTGTGCAGACGATATTCACAGAAGAAAATTACTCTGTGCACAACGCCTACGCAACATCACGCAACCATTACTCTCTGTCATCTCCTCATCGCTCCAGTCGACTGAGTTACTTACCCAAACTTTAGAGCCGGCCGAGAGTTATATAATTTGCAATTAGGTAGCTAAATACAACTCAGATTTGTCTAATGGCAGTTGGCTAGACGCTTGACTGAAGAAATCAGCAATGAATTGCTGCTGCGCTCCCATGTAGTTGCTTTGGAGCTGCTGAGGCTGTTGCTTGTGGCTAGAGAGACTCTGAGAGATGTTTATATACGCATATTCCTAGCCATTCCGTTTCTATGTGAATGAATGCACAAATCCTCTCATAATCAATGCCTATTTCAATGAACAAACAGTGCAGGGTTCTTTCCAGCACGTAAATTTATATAAGCTCTATAGAAACTAGCGAAATAAAATTATTTAGTAACGAGCAATCATCACAAGCAATGATCTGTGGTCTAGCAACGCATACACTTGCATTCAGCTCACACAAAGGCCGGAGTTTAGCTGTCGCTAATATCATGATATATATTTCCTTTTCTTTAATTGCCATTATACGAAGGGTCTGCTGACTGCGGTGCTGCCTGACAGCGACGCTATGCCAACAAGGGTTTCAGAGATAGTTGTCAAATATTCTTAAGTTTCTCAATATTTTACCCTACAAATTAGCATTGATATACATGTATTCATATAAATATTATTTGCTTCAGCTTGTATTTTAGTAGCATACTGTACATTTAGTGCCCAACAGCTGTCATCTGATAGTCTTTCGACTGAATCTACATAGTCAAAGATACATACTTCTCCAGATTTGCTCACATGTACTTTTGCCCTTTCCTGTGTACAGTTATAGCCATTAGCTATTACAAGTCCACACTAGCAGATGGATGTTTGATCACTAAACAAGAAGCTATATTATGAAAAACTTGACTGTTTTATAAAATTGAAATGCTTTCCTTTTAAAAGATTATATTTAAAACTACCCGTGTAGTCTTTAGTTTTTACTTCAATTCAATGTTTCAAGATTTTTTTGGTTTGTGTCCTCGTTTTTTACATGACATTTACAGGTTCTCAACTCATTTCAACTTACGTGATATGAACAAATTGCATACAATCACTACCAATCATTTTGAAAATGTCATTGCCAGCTGCTTTAACAATCTTCCACTAAATATCCGTTCTCTTAGCAGAGAAAGGCATTTTAAACACTATTTGTCAGACTATTTATTCAATTTTAATGGCTAACTGTTGCTTTTTTCCCTTTTTTTTGTTTTTTGTTTTACTATTGTTGTATGACCTAATTTGAAAAACATTTCTATTTGTTAAATGAAATTATTGCCAATAAAGTAATATATATATATATATAGTCATAGTATGCTGCAGGTAAACATAGTCATAGCACCTGTAGTCATAGTCTGCAGGCGCAACAGGCTGTAATTGATGTCATTATGTCTAAACAGCGGCAACAGAAAAACTCTCCTTTCTAGACGTCCTAACATCAAAACTTAAAGTTCTATATTTGTTTTGTAAAACTTATTTCGGAGTAAGAACTCCCACGAATATCAAGTGCTAACCTGCCAATTCACCACATCGAGAGATAATTGTTCTCCCCTTGTTGAGAAGACTGTATAACATACCTGCCTAGGCAAATACTATAAAGCATTGTTCCTATTAATGACCATCTTCATCATCGCAAAAGACTGCAAAATATAATTTGAATCACACACATAGATTCTTAATAAAACTTCATCATAAAACAAAAGTAGCTAAACAAAGATGCTCGTTGAGTAGTTGATTAGGCCAAAACCTGCTCATAAATATATTGCAGTGAGTCAAATGTCTTATAGCTGCTGTAGCATGTGCTCCAAAATAGAAAGTTACAAATAGCCATGTAACGGACAACCACAAGAAGGACGTTTCGCACAGGTTTAAAATCTGATAATGAACAACTCTTTGATCAGAGAAGATTCTTTAAATAGTAAAGTTTAACTTATAAGGTTGACAAATGATAGGCCATATGACTTGCATGCTTTTCATCGGCTTGAGAAACAATGGTATCAGTCAATACAAGGAGAGAAGATAACTCTAGTAATGTCTTTTCTTCTCTAAATAATTTCTAAGAACTCGAAATATGCTGTACATGTAAGTGATGAACATTCTTCAAACAAACAAAATTATACACAATGATACATAAATGAAATTTAATGAAAGCATTTTATCTACTACAATTTACAAGTGCCACAATACCCATGCAGTACCAATAGCTAACAAATCTGAAAGTGAGACACCGAGCTCGGTATGCCACGTATTACAATGCTAGTGGAAGTAGTTGGCACGACAACAGTAATTTAGAGTGGAGACAGATAAATACCACTGATATTGATCAGTAGCCAATGAATAAAAAATTACTAAATAATAAATGTTTTCCAAATTATGCCATACAAGAATTATACAAAAGGCGTAACATTTAGTCAATCAACTCAAATAGACATACCTTGACAGGTATAGGTTTGACATATACTTTGACAGATATAGGTTCGACATGAACCTTGACAAGTATAAGTTTGACATAGACCTTGACAGGTATAGGTTTGACATATACTTTGACAGATATAGGTTTGACATGAACCTTGACAGGTATAGGTTCGACATAGACCTTGACAGGTATAGGTTTGACATATACTTTGACAGATATAGGTTCGACATGAACCTTGACAGGTATAGGTTCAACATATACCTTGACAAGTATAGGTTTGACATGAACCTTGACAAGTATAAGTTCGACATAGACCTTGACAGGTATAGGTTTGACATATACCTGTTTGATATATAGCTTTGAAATTATCCAAATAATTAGAGACCCACAGTTGAAGTTAAACCTCCGAGTCTTAGTTTCATCAAATCGCTGTTAACTCATTTCAAAGATCTTCAACTGCCTCAAATTGTGTGCTCTTTATAATGATGTTGCATAATGCTTTCAATTTACAAAAGCGTTAAAAAAATATGATAATTTTTAGTATGAGTTCACTAAGAATTACTAAGATTTGAATTGAATGAAAAAAATTAACTAACAAAAATTTTCAAAGAGAGAAAACTAATTTAAAAGCGAAATTTGAAAATCAAGCTTTAAAGATCTATAAAATACACAAAGAGCAAGAATTGCCGTTTAGCCATAGCTGTTAGAGAGATTCAACAATGACCAATTACTTTCTAACTGTCTTTGATTGGTTCGTTTCATGCCCTTCATCTGCACTCTTTCTATCTCTCTCTGATGTAATGTTTCACCAAATTTCTTTTCTTAAAGTAAGTCTACACTTGAAAAATACTATTTTATTAATTTATCAAGTTGAGCTTTGTGTTGAGAACAACGATAGATAACTGCATCATTAGCCATCATAGTTTTCCAAATCTGGTGGAACTATTCGCTGCCGTTAAATGAAAAACTATAATAGTGGTGGATGAATGTGGTCCAGAAAAATACTAACAATGCGTGCATGATGGTAGCCTGTTTCTGCGGAGTTGTCCCCCGGTAAGAGCGGCGAGCAAAACAAAACTATTGTTTTGCTCAGCCCGCTCAAGGGGGGGTACAACTTTGCAACAACAGTTTGTCAAGACAGGCTAGCATCATGATGGATGAGAGCATGATGCTAATGGTAATCAAAAATTATATAGTGTAGCAGTGGTAAATGGAAAGTTTCAAAAATAATTGAAAAGAACATTTAAGCAAAATGAATTGTTATTGGTACATTTATATGGAAGACAAATTATTCAACTTACATGTATGTCTAGACCACCTATGGTCAAATGGCAGATCTAGATTTAAATGCAGATCTTTGTAGTTTTTGTGTGGATATTTCAAGTTGCCTGTCAAAAAGAGTTTTTGAAGTATTTTTTAAAAATTTGGTTTAAAAGATTTTTTGTAAACTTTTCTTAGAATTTTTGTAAATTCGTTGTTTTCATCAATAAGTTTTGTAAAAAGCAATCATAGAACACTACTCACAAATACTCACTTTCATGAACTTTAAGAGTCGCTAGCAGTAGCAAAAAACCGCGTTTTGATAGTATTGTGATGTCAAAGCCCCACTCATCATTTTCTCACTGATATCAGGCATATTTATTGCAGCACATTCATTCACTGATTTATAGTCAAATTATTTATATAAGCAAAAAGTTTTCAAATCGTGTTTGAGGCCTCGCTTTAAGATGTGCATAAGTAATTTCATGTTTATGAATGGTAAAAAATAAAAATGCACATCTTCAGCTCGTTGTGGATCTTTAATGCATCAGATTCGGCTGTAACGGATCCTGGCCAAAATCATTTGGCCATCCCTGGTCTAGACCATGAATAGTGCCAGCACTGAATATTGTTACTAATATGTTTAACATTGGGCCTAAACTAAGACAAATCAAATGCCTTTGCAAGCAGAGTTCTAAGCTGCTTGCTTTCAAGACAATGCATAGAATATTTGCACATGTCAACACTAAAATGTCGTCATGCTAAATACTATGTATTGATACTCATCATACTCTCATACTAAGGTAAGTGAATATTGATTTGAAAGAGCGATATTTTATACAAAAACAACATCAATAAAATGTGTAGTGGATAGTATCACTGATGGTCTACCAGCTTTATAGTAAAAGAGTAAGAAGTGATGCCACACTGAGCAAAATACGTCAACATTTTTGTAGTCAGAGCCATAACATCTACAGAGCCATACCACAATTATAGCACTATGTCGAAATTTTATTAATATATTAGCACTCAACAACAACAGCAACAACAACAACTCATCCTGTGTGACACTTCTGTACCGAATATGAATTCTATCGAATTCTACTTTTCTCACACCGGCTTAACTTTCCTTTGTTTAAAATTAACTTTCCTTGAGTTGTCTGAGTCGTCAACAAACAAATGCTTCTTTACAAAACTATAAAAACACCAGTTGTCTAATGTAATTAATTATTCCACAATCTATTTTGAACTTAATGAATTAAGTATTTGTTATTTTAGACAAGGAACGTAAATTGTATAAAGTAGGCATTTTGAAATTGTCTCATGCTAAACCTGTTGTTGGCTAGTTGTCAGAATAACAGCGTGTCATAGAGCCGTGTCATAGAGCCGTGTCATAGAGCCGTGTCATAGAGCCGTGTCATAGAGCCGTGTCATAGAGCCGTGTCATAGAGCCGTGTCATAGAGCCGTGTCATAGAGCTGAGTAAGCAACTACATGTACAATGTTATTAAATTAATTGGCTGCCGGTCATGCTGCAAGTAGATAAAAATTCATAGACACGTGTCTGCTTGAATTCAAGAAAAAGGAAATTTACCGATAGAATGATCCAATCGTTAACTTTAAACCTGTTGGTGCCTTTTCCTCCAGTTTTGGATACCCCAAAGGGCCATTCCTAACCAGACCTTTTAAGAGGGAATGATAACTCCTTAATAAAGATATGCCACATGTACCTTACTACACTCATCATATAATTTGATTAAGCTTTTCATGTTAAATATTGGAGTATTACTTCTACTGCACTTGAAGGACTTCCAATTGGTTACACAATATATAACTACAGAAGGCAGACAAATACTATTATTAGGATCATGAGATGCCATGATATAGACAAAGATGAAAAATGAACGCAAGATATTGCAGCATGTGTATATATGTATATCATAATGTAATTAAAAGGGACATTATGTACAGAAAATAAGATCTTTCTACATATGTAAACAAGTAGAGAGGTTTTATGTACAGCAGAAGACAGATTGCATCACCAAAGGAGATAGTAAATAGGTACATGCATGTATAACATTGATATTTTGAGAAACAATGACCTCCAATTACTGGTGCTTCAATGCATAGATAATTTCTATGTGGGGTGATATATCAATGGTTATTTAAAAGAGATTGTGGAGAAGGTAACGAAATCGTCAAACATCCGTCTAACTCCTCATCATCGTTATCAGTAGTTGTAGCCTGTGGAATCGGGTTGCCAGAGCCGACATAGTCATCACTAAACTGGGTAGACAGATGATTCGTACTCTGCTCATTCGTTCTTAAAAAGGCATCGATGAGAAGAGAAGGTGAATCGTGGCCTGAATTATAGGAATTTTCTTCTCCACTATGGTCAGGCACAGAATGTAAGTCTGAGTCTGGGACATGCCCCGACTGATCGGTCACGGCTGGTGAGGAACCAATTGCTGCCGTAGATAAAGAATCATTGGGTAGAGTAGGAGCCACCTCTTCATCGTCTGGCTCCTCAAGTGTCTGTAAATATTGTTCATTCATGACAGCATCCCGCTTCGCTTCGTCTATCGCCTGCATATAGCTCTTGGTCTTCTTTTTCTTATCAAACCTGTGGGAGGATATATAATATTATCAAACCTGTGAGCGGATATAAACTATTATTAAATTGCAAGCAGCCAGGGCATTGAAAATGTTTAAACAATGTACACAAAGATAGGAACTTCCTAGTTCTGACACATCGCTTCTCCACAGTTATGTACAGAAGTATAGGACCGCCTAATAATTTTTATAAGCCTGAACCATAGGTCTCAATAAGCCATTATAGTTGACAAAAATACAATAACTTTAATATAACATATATGATAAAAATATATTCCTTCAATTTGAAAAACAAACATTTTTCCGTGATCTTATTGTATCGTTTGCGAGTTACTTTGAAGTTTTCTTAAATGTTTGTCATTTTTACTTCCCTAGAAGTATATATTCAGGTAATTTTGATAGTTTAAGCACCTTTCACAAAACAGCATTTAGTAAAAATATTTACATTACATACTGCTGAGCAACGTAACAGCAAGTGTTTTCAGAGACTAGTAGATATGAAAAACAGATAGAGAAGATTCTGAGCATTAAAATGATACTAAGTTTTTGTATTATTGTCCTTTTTCAAGACAAATTACAACTAGTTATAATATAATATATAAGGTATTTTAGAAATACTAGACTATTGTAGGCGATCTTATACTTTTGCACAGGACTGTATATGCAGCAAATTTAGGTAGAATGGCCAATAAAATGAGAATTGTTATGAGATGATATATATCCTTGACACACCAGCATAGATGATATAGCTGAATATGACTTCCTGCTGATTTGATTTTTACAGAAATATTATTTTACTGAGGATCATTCACATTTTCTGTTTCATTTTATAGGGCAGATAATCAAAGTAAGCCTTCAAGTTTTTATCTAACACGGTGTTGGATAAGAAGGTGAGAGCATAGATTGACGTAGATAATTTGACGTAGTAAGCAAATATAAAAACTACATACCTTTTTGGGAAGTCCTCTAGAAATTGATATAGTTCTGAACAGGGCAGATGTGACTTGGTAGGGGAGCAATACCAATCTATATCGGCAGTGTGGCCCATCACCATGCCTTCCTTTGTTTCACTCACAGCAATGGCGCATACTCGCCCAGGCCACCAAGGAAAGCCAACGATTTTGCCCCATATAACATCACCGAGTGAGATGCGTTTACCTCCGGCACTCTCATATGTGGACACAAACCGTGTGGTCTTCTCGGAAATCAAGGACACGTCTGCTGAGAGGGTGGTGTCGCTAGGAGCCGCTTTAGATTTCCTGTTGGATTTAGGAACATACTTTTGCTTTCTTTGGTGAGTCTTAGTTTGAGCCTGAAAAGCCAATTCATTAGTAACCTCTGAGGCAGATGAACTTTCAACGCTGCCGCGGCGTTTGGAGCTAGTCGCGACAGCACTCGCGTCTTTGTGGTGCTTCCCCTGCTCCGGTCGTAAATCAATTGATAAGCCTTCAGCGCCAGAGTCCTCACTGAAAACGTCATTGCTACAGTTATTGACTGCCCCACTATCCGCCCACCCACTACTCTTTGATTCTAAATCTTTTGACAGACTCCCATTTTCTTCCAAGTGAATGTCTTGCTTTTTAGATTTCTTTGAATGTTTTCTACTTTTGTGCTTAACAGAATGTTTGCGCTTCTTGTATTCTCTTGGCTCAATCTCCATAACACTCGGTCCCTCTGGTGATTTAAATGATATGCGTATGGGCGGAGTCGTGAGAGGTACCGTCCTTTTTTGTTCTATGCCCTCCTTTCCAATAAAATTATGTTCAAGATCACTGTTGTCCGTGTCGAAACAGTGGGTCCTACACATAGAGCACAAGAATAGCTTCCCCTTGGAGTTCTTCCTACGTTCTCTCAATTGCCGTCGACTGTGATTACACAAAAGAGATGCAGACAAGCTAGAGCTCCGGCTTGGTATGATAAGTGGCTTCGTATGTAATTTAGAGTCAGTCTGGTAGGAGTACCTGCAACAGTAGCGAACAGCATTCATCAGAGTTATAACTGCTGATGCAAGAACTTTTCAAAGATTTCAATCAGCATTTTTGTTGTCAGTGTTTTCACATGGGGTTTTTCTGGGTATCATGGCTTCGAATGGTCTGGAAAACCATCTCAAAATATTAAAAACAAAGATTTTAATGTTCAATACATATAATTTTAAAAAGGTTGGGTCGTTTGTATCAAGATACAGTTTGGCAGATTCCTAAAAACATATTTGTTGTTAAGAATGCTAGTTGCCAATGCTCCTGTCATTGAACATGCAGATCTCTTGTTTGTCAATGCTTGTTGATTAATGTCAACATTGCTTAAGAGTTCTATGATCATCTGAATCAATCAAATTGAACAGGTTGTTAAAACATGTAAACCAACCTTTAGTAAAAAAAAGCTCTTTGTGTAATGTATGCAATCTGTAAAAGGATAGAGCATCAGATAGGCTATGCAAATGTTTCCAATAAAATGTTTGAGCTAATAGATTGTGGAACCGGAATCAGTAATACAAGTGTCTAAAACTCTCATGTATGTTAAAAATCAAATCTTTTGAGGCTTAAAAAGTTGGCTAAGTGTTGTAAAAACAACAGTGTGTGAGACTGACGTTTTTATAATAAATTGTTACGGTAGATGAAAAGTAAATTCAGTAATTACATTTAATAGCAATAAACTGCTGACTTTGGAATTATTTTTATAGTGTTACTGTTACACCATGCCTTATAATAACAAAAAGTGGTATTTGATAGACCTATACTCCTCAACAATGTATCTTTCAAAAACTTGATAGCCACACACTCGTAACATCAGCCATAAAATTTGTTTTCGTGGATTTGTACCTCAAATATAAAAACCTACCATGGCAACGCGTATTTTTAATAGAATGAACTTTTCCAGCTAGCCAAGTTGATAGTTTACCACATGGTGGTGTGAAAAATAAATGGACTTAAATAAATAACTATCCTACAAAACTTTATCATTGCTATTGTTCAGCACTCGAGGTGATTACATCCCTCATTAAACTCTTGTTGTTGAGTAGAACCCATACAAAATATAGATCAAGAGAGCTTAAACAATGCTAGATAAGTTTTAGCGAGAGTCAAACTTGGCAAGTATTTTTGACATTTTTACTCATTTTGACTAAAGTTGAACCTGTATTTTATTTGCATTCAAACTCATAGCAGTGATGTTACTCAGATCAAAGACGTTGTGTGAAACGATCCCCATGTCATTATGTTTTGCTGAATAGAAAATTGATCTTTGATTTTCAGTTTTTGTGCTAGCAAGCGGCACAAGTGTGCATTTTAAATGGTAAACTACTTCAAATGAGCTTTTAATAATATATCTTAATAAGGGAGAGTCAGAGCTTCATTCTGATATATAATAAGTGCAACTTTAAAGAATTGACTAGCAACAACGACACCATATTTATTGAAATTGGTCAAAATTCTAGGGCGGTACGTTTATTTTTCACACCGCTGTAAAGCTATAATCACAAAGGTTCATTATTATCATTAACTGGCACCACTACTCCATGCATGTATACCAAATGATTATAAATTATTCCTTTAGGATATTACTCCAGATCGCAATAACATCTGTCCTTCCCTTAACCATTCTCCCAAAATGTCTGGGATTTGTTGCTGTGACATTTTATTTAACGCCAACAATGTAATTTATGAATGCATTGATTTCATGGTAAACTGAAACAATAAATCGCAATACGTCTGTTACACATTCAGTGTATTTAAATTTTGTGTTCAACACCTTTTAGACATGTTTAAACTTCGTTAAATGTTTGTAGAATCTGATCACAGTTGTATTTTTTAGTCTTAAATTTGTTGCTCTTATTGAGAGCTTCCCATTTTATACTACAAAAACTATCTAATACCTAAGACAATACAGTCACAGCATTCAGCAAACTAAAGGTCTTTTTAACATCAAATTTAAATAAATATGAATAAATTGAAAAACTGCAAAATAATTAAATCACCCTAAATACACCTGAGCATCCTAAATCCTGCTTTGAAATTATAAAACAGAATCCCTTGAGCCCACATGGAGAACTTTTCAAAGGAAATGCCATAAATGATACCTTTGCTCGTAAGGGGGTATTTCTGTATGAGAAGAGGTCAGAGCATCACAACCGACTGGTTCCACTGTTATAGTTGATCTCAAGCTTTCCTGATTAGTCTTCTCTCTCGATGCTAGCTTAACCAAAGCTGGACCAATACTACAATACATTGTTTGGTGTGTCACTACTGTATGAACTACTAAACATTACAAACAATAGCGAACAGAAGGCAGGAAAGTTTTTACCCAAACGGTCAACACCTAAAAAAACTATTCCATTTTGGAAAATTCTGCAGGTTTCTTAAATGCCGTGACGACTACCGATAGCGATAGTGACACAAACAAAAAGTAATAGTGACCATGACCACATCAACAAAACGGTGTTTCAAGGGGCAGTAAGTCTGTAAAAAAAATGATTGTTATTATTCTAATCATGGCTTGGTGACAGATTTATAGCTAACTATATAGATTTGCTATACAGGCCTATCTATATAAATATTTCCACACTTTCATAGAATTTAGAACTATTAAGATAGCTAAACGATGTTACCAACTGACTTTGTGCGTGCATATGTGAAAGCACAACACCGTTAGCTTACTAAAGAGACTACAAAACATTAATCTAATTACAAATATAATCGCAAAATTAAGATAAACAGAATACTTCAAGATGAAACAAATTAAATAGCCGTCATTATATTAGCATCAAAATCGTCAAACCGGACAACAACATGAGAACTCTTAACCTGATACAAGGACCCCATCATATGATATTTATACGTTTCAATGTTGGCATTGCCAGCAGGCATTACGTGTATGTCACAATTTCCATTTCCATAACATTTCCATAATTAATTTCAATATTTTTTCCATTTCCATAACATTTCCATAATTCATTTCAATATTTTTTCCATTTCCATAACATTTCCATAATTCATTTCAATATTTTTTCCATTCCCATAACATTTCCATTATTCATTTCCCTATTTCATTTCCATATTATTTCTATTTCCCTAACATTTCCATAATCCATTTTCATATTATTTCCATTTCCATATTTCTAAAATAAAATTTCCATATCCATTTCCATAAAATTATGGAAATACAGTGAAACATGGATAACTCGCCCACGGATAGCTCGAACACATGGTTAATTCGAACGGTTTCTTTGGTTCGTTCCCACGTAATGATAAATTGCTATAGATAACTCGAACTCAACACTGTTAACTCGAACTGTTTTATTCCCAACGGCTACCGAAACGGTTGTTATCGCTTTAGAAAATCACTTTATTCCAAGCCATAGAGGTAAACCTCAACTTTTTGTAATTCATAAGCGTCGTTATTACCACCATCAGCAAAATATTTTTGTCAACGACTTTTCTAACGGTTTGGTGAAATTTGATTTATACCAAACATCCTCTTATATTAGCGATATTATATTAGCGATCGCCCTTCGGAAGCAAAGTAAAGTGAGGTAATCTTTGCATAAACTTCAATAAAAATCGGCAAAATTGATCGTGGGTAAAACGCTCAAAAGAAAAAGATGTCTTTTCTTTTGAGCATTTCAACATCGATCAAGTTTTGCCAATGTCAATCTAAAAAACGTCCTGGCAATAACGTCACCTCAAACAACAAACCAATCTCAAATGATAGAGAAATCTCTATACTTTTTGATAAAAACGTTTTAAACTTTACATTAGAAGCATTTAATTTGAAACAAGCCATTTGTGCTTTTGATTTATATTATAGTTTGTATATGTACATGTATCTACTAATAAATAAGTAAATACATGGACTTGTGACAGTGCTCTGATAACTTGAACGCTCTGATAATTCGAACACTTTCGCTCGGTCCCGTGAAGTTCGAGTTATCCATGTTTGACTGTATTTATGTTTATGAAAATTGATATGGAAAAGTAAACATTTCTATAATATGCTTAGCGATCCCTGATGTATACACTTAGCACTTTAAATATTCTTTATTTCAAATATACACCTATATAGACATATTAGCCAGTATAACTTGCCTCTGTTTATATCTTGGATTACACGTATGTTACAATTTCCATTTCCATCATTGACTCCCATATAATTTCCATTTTCATAACATTTCCATAACTCATTTCCATAATATTTCCATATTATTTCCATTTCCATAACATTTCCATAATTCATTTTCATATTATGTCCATTTTCATAATTCATTTCCATAACATTTCCATATTATTTCTATTTCCATAACATTTCCATAATTCAGTTCTGTATTATTTCCATAATTATTTCTATTTCCATAACATTTCCATATTTCTAAAATAAAATTTCCATATCCATTTCCATAAAATTATGGAAATATTTATGTTTATGGAAATGGAAAAGTAAACATTTCCATAATATGTTTAGCGATCCCTGATCGCCAGGCAAAAATGTCGTATAGAGGGTATATAAACCTATAGTAATTATTTAATGCAAACAACCCCTGGTGAAAAAACATCAAAATTTTATATCCATGTACGTACTTTATATATTAAAAATTAGTAATAAAATTGTATGTTAACCCTAAGAACTATAGCTATTACCAGTAATTAGTGTATTTAGTAGTAATGATCTGCAATAAAATGTAACATAACAACGTACCGTAAAACCTCTAATTGAATACCACCTCTATTTGACTGCCACTATTATAGAAGACTAGTTGACAGATAGAGCCTCACCCTTTAATTGAACGCCACCTCCATTTGACCGCCACCTCCATTTGACCGCCCACTGACAGTCTTTGATTTTTACAAACTTATAACTAATAAATAAATGATCAGTAGGAAAGTGTCTACAAAATCGGACTAATAATGACACGATTACATCAATAACTAATCTTTCGTTTTTCTGTTCATATCGAAGTCCAATTTCCAATTCCAACGCTTTTTGCTTTTCGTTAGAACTTTGAAAGCAACTCCGTAAAATCTATTAATAGCTGTATCAGGCTAATAGTAGTTCCTTGTCTAACATGGTCTTGATACTTCGACGTATGTGAAAAATGGTTCACATTTACAATGGTATATGAATAACTAGTTTTAGGGTGAAAGTTGTGCTTAGCATGCGGCTAAAAGTTTATCATTATTTGTGCGAAATGCAACACTAAAAGCTTTGCTCGGCCAAAAAATTGTTTGAACGCTAACATCGACTAGTTCAGCAGTGCAGAAGAAGAGTTGAAGTCAGAAATCATCGTGAAGATATTAAACAACAAGAAGATGTTCATTCTACCAAAAGTAACAATCAGAACGTAATTGGCCGAGCAAATGATGCAAATATTTTTGTTTAAAAAATGTGAATTTTTGTTTCTGCATGTATTATAAGTATAGTTCGTTTATGTCACTTGTTCTTGAATATATATTTGTAGCCTTTGATAAATAATTATTATATAACATATAAATTTGCAGATTTATAGCATAAGATTTGATAGCATCTTTACAGTTATCTTAACTCGGCTTACAATGGATCGACGCTCATAACCTCTCTTGTATTGCATATAAAAAGCCAGTTTTGGCTGCAAACTGTAGCAAACATATCAATGAGTGCAATGAGCTTCTATGCAAATCTGTTAAATATAGTTATTAAATAAAAAGATGCCTTCAAGTCTAGAATGAAACCAAAAAACTTTAAGTTCCAACAAATGGCAAAGCAGAGCATATGCTATAATATCATCGCAAGTTAATTGCAAGTAATAGATATCAACTGGTAAAGATATTTCTTGGCTTCCCAATGCATATTAATTTAGAGATCTTTGTCAAGTTGGAGCTAAGTTAGCAGATTTATAGCAGCCAAAAGAGTTAACGTCGCTCCGCCCAAAGAATAGTGCAAAATATAGGTGAGATTTGCTTCACCAGTAAGAGGGTAAAAGTTATCTTCCCAAAATCCTGACAGGACATTTGAAAAATACGGCACCAGCCTCTATTTGACAGCCACTATTGAAGAAAGATTGAAAAATACAGCGTGATGGCATTCAAATAGACGTTGTATGGTATGTACATACTATGTGCAGTATGTACCTTGGGGAGTTCTTACCTTCGAGACAGACATATAACATAAACTTTGAACTTAATTCAAATAAATTTATCTTACTCAACAAACACTTAAGCTAGGTTTTTGTATGTATTTTGCTAAACATTAAGTTTGCCATCGTCTTAATTTTTATTACCTGTTTCCAGTTTCCTATAACTAATAATGCTAAGAAAGAGCAAGCATCGTAACTCTTTCAGGCGTTGTAGGAGGGACTTCGGCAAATAGCACATTGGCACCTTCGTCATTCTGACATATTCAGCACACCGACAGCCAAATTTGAATTTCGTGAGAAACTTCTGTTGATGTCATATGGCAGGGACGAAAAACATCATGTTCCATATGGTAAGGCAAAAAAATTGTATAATAGGGACATCGGAATCCGGGAGGGGGGGGGGTGTGTGCACTGTACTAATTTGAATTGCAAATAGTAGCAGTAAACTAATACATGTGATTAAGAATCTATAGTAAAATTTAAATACTGATCTTTGGATTTGAACTTATGGTACATCAAATAATGTATCCTCTTATGATTTATTGCAGCGATGAATGTCAGAATCAATTCCAAGTTCCTAAATCGGTGTTTGTTTAGGAGGAGAGTCCCTGATAATTTTTTCTCTGCATTTCCAAAAGCATATGTATGATATCATATTTTGTATAAGCCAACAAAACTATTTAATTGTTTTTTTTATCAATTTTATATATAGCCAATAAATTTCATTCAAGTATTTAGACCAGAGAAGCGTATTCTATCGGCATTAAACTAAATTGAAGCATAAAATTTGGTTTGCTAGATCGGAGACATTCTTAAAGTTCATATACGTAAATTGAATGCAAAATTTGTCTTCTATTTTAATCCGGGCATGATGGTGATACAAATTATAGTGAATGGTACTGACGCCTAAATAGATAAAAATAATATAACAAAATGCTTTCCAATTGATTTATGAACAGACCTGCCAACCCAAGAGTGGGGCAATGCGTGAGATTTGGTTTTGGGGCAATTGATGTATCAATGATAGTATATATAAAATTGTGGAAATTGGGGCAAAAATCTCACGCATTTTCATTTTTTCTTTTGGGGCGATTGCGTGAGTCTCATGCCCAATGCGTGAGAGTTGGCAGGTATGTTTATGCAGTAGTAGTAAGTTGTAGCATTAATGAGTGCATTTACCTACAATGAATTTTAGCAACTATTTACAAGCTCCTGTCCGATGTAAAGGAATGTCACTATCTACCAAAGAAAGGATTGGCTAATTCTGTTACATTATTTACCAAAAGTCTTATACTGACCTTTTTACAGTTATTTGCAATCAGAAGCCGGTCATTTATATAAAGTAAAAACGACAGTGGTCTCAGCACAGAAATCTGAGACGCTCCGACATACACGTGGATACGCAGAGTGTAACAGTCATCAACAGACACTCATCTTCACACAAAAGTTTTGTTAGTGAAAAAGTTTTCTCCAGTAGACTAAAATTTTACTTATGTTTTTATAGTTACTTATAACTCCAATATAAATAGCCAAAATGTATCAATTTTGCGCAAAAACAAGTGCGATTCTTTAGTAATCCACTTTGACATCCAGTTTTTCCCTTAAGGCAAGCATAATTCCATAAATGACGATAAAAATAATAAATTTACATGAAACAAATGTAAGTGATATCGGTTAGTAAGCATAGATCTAGCGGCGTGAACGCTAGCGACTTGCGCCAACCTGCCATCACCTTTAAATACCTTGGATTAGATGCATCCAACAAAACACCGGTGTATATTATGCCATTGAATTTAGTACGAATAACAAGCGCACTTTTGGTAGCGACAATAATGTTAACCAAATGCTTGGTTCCCTCTAACTCGTTGTAATACTGACAATCTTTTATGTCATTTTCTGTAGTCCGCGGACAACTATCTACCATTTTGTGCAAGGTCACATGACCTTGGATATATCATCGACAAATTATTTTCCTGACAAAGCTTTGTTGGCACTTTAACGGATCTATGACAAAGCTTGGCAAAAGAAGCTATTGCATAGAGCAACTTTTACCTTTTAGGGATTATTTTCTCTATGTAACGTTACTCGTGTTTCGACACTAATCCTTAGCCTCTGTTTTACAGTTAATTCAAAAAAAACAGTATGCAGTTTTAAACACGTGTTATTTATGGCCAAAAATAATTCATAATTAAATAATAACAACTCATGTAATATATATTTAACAATATTTGAGTTGAAACTTGAACAGCCTCAATTTAGTTCAATGTCGCTTCATAGAGAACCTACACTATAAAATACGTAGCCAGAAAAATACGCAAAACGCGATATATCGCGATACCATTAATTGGGCGGAGCCGAAAGAGACTATGGGCCACTATGTAGCGTTAAATTAAACACAAAGTAGAAATAGTTAATTAGCTAAAAATTGTTTTTAGTTACAAAATAATTGTTTGCTGTTTATTTTGTCACTACTTATCTTAACTGCTCCGTTATAAAGCAACTATGTAGTTTACGATCAACAGTACTCGCCTTTTTTGGACGTGACGTCATTAAGGGATCATTTTGCTGGCTACAATATAAACTCCACCTACATATGCACGCGATCTCAACGCACATACTTCCGTAGTAATCGCTTTGCTTTATTGATCGTTAGAGTCAGAATTTTGAACAGTGTAGCGTTTTGCTAAGTGCTATTTAGAGTAACTTCAAATATGTCTTTTGCAGGTTTCAAAAAACAATATAATAAAGTTAACCAGGTAAGACTATTGAAACATAAAGTTTTATGCACCACTTTTAAGATGGTTTTCTATCATAGGTGCTCAGAAAACAAGCATTCGCAAAATATTTTTGAACTGTTTTAGCTGACAGTTTATCTGTTTTATATTTAATGTAGCGCTTAACCATATTAATTGTTTTTAGTTAAGTTTTTTGCACAACAATATTAGGAATAGCTTGAATTGGCTAGTTGTTGTCATAAAGCTAGAGTTTTATTTCACTAATTGTATTGCGTGGAAGGGTAGTTAATATTGATATCGTTAATTTCTTAATATTAAGTTCGACTAAGTCGAAATAACGCCGAACGAACGCAAATGCACTAATCACTGTTATTTTCAAAGTTTAAGTTATATTAAAATGCAATACAAATGGCTGCATGGCAGATTTTCTTATTACTGGAGCTATCAATAATAAACGGAAACCTCGTAGAAATTAGATATTGGTAGTCCACGTTTGTGCATTATATGCATATACTAGGTGAATGCCCGGGTAATATAAAAGTCTTTGGACAGAACATTCATTTTTCTTTGACATATACAGTTACCATTCTAACTTAAACTCCATATTATGAGACAAGGTTTTTTTTGTGTGCACTTCAAATGAATTGAGAAAAAAATAAAACAATTGTAAAGGTTTTCAAACTTTTTCAAACAATTGTAACTTTTAAATTTCATATCATATAATAAGTGTATTGTTGAAATAAATTAGGATGAAAAATAAAATTGTGAAGGTTTTAAAATGTAAATGTGAAATCATTAGCAAGTAATGACTAAATATAGTCTGTTTTGCTACGATTACAATGAAACATTATTTGGCATAGAATTATATGATTTTAGTGTTGCATCATAAGGTGAACATATCATATAGATGTATAGAGTGGTATAAAAACCCATAGTAATTATCTAATGCAATCACTTCCTGGTAAAAATCATCAAAATCATCGTCATTAAAAATAGTAACAAAACAATATGTTAACCTTAATAACTATAGTTACCTACAATAACTTTAGTGCATTTTGTGGATATGACCTGCAAGAAAATGTAACATTACGTTGTACTATGTGCAGAGTTCTTGCCTTCGAGACCGACGTGTAACATAAACGCTGAATCTAACTTAAACAAATTTAGCTTACTAAACACATACTTGAAGGAAGTTTTAGAATGTATTTTAGTAAACTTCAAACTGCTAACTAAATTTTATTACTTATCTGTTTGTAAACCCGTTTTTACCTTAACGAATGACGCAGAACCGAGATACAATCATCAAATTTTGATTTCGAGAAAAATTATTGTTGATACCGTATGGCAGAAAACAAATTCACCCTAGTATAGTGAGGACGAAAAAGCATCTTGTTTCATAGAGTTAGGTGAAAATATATTTCATAACAGGAGCATCGTAACGCCTAGGCGCAATGTATCAATGAAATTAATACGTTATTTAGCGTGTGCGGTGAAAAGGGTATACGATATATGATAAGAGCTACATAATTGTAAGGACCGAGTAGCTCAGTGGTTAAATGCGTGGTTCAACACTTGTGATCGCAAGCTTCGTGAGTTCAAATCCAGCACAAATCAAGCTTTTCATTCCAAAATTTGAATAGCTATAAAACTACACTTGTCTATAACTGGACACACCGATTCACAGAATAACACACACACAAAAACCTAGATTTATACATATAGATTATATGCAGTGAAGCCTCGGTTGTCGAACACAATCCGTTCCAAAAAGTTTGTCTAAAACCGAGTTGTTCGAGATCTGAAACAATCTTTCACATTAGAATTTATATATGTAAATTTTAATCTGTTCCAAGCCGATTTAACAACTTTGGTAAAGTATTTTTAACATTTTACACCATAAACTGTACTGTATACTGCATACTATAAATAAGAACAGGTAGATATAGATCGTGTTTAATTTTGATTAAAGATTTTCTATCTATGATAATGAAAAAAGAAAACAAAAAGTAAACATTTCGTATGCATTGCTCTTAAAACATCGAAAAAATTAAAGATTACGATACAATACCATAAATCGTAGAAATTGATAATGAAACAGCAAAAAATGCAACAGATCAGTTACATCAAAAGTCGCGTGAAAAAGAAAATAGAAACAGCAATGGGACGTTTACTTCCCATCTTTGAAGAAGAATCCTTCTCCAAAACAATTTAGGGTAACTCGACTGAGAGAGTTGTTTCCCTAAAAAATCTCTTCGCCAGAGGCGACGTCATCCCAGATAGTTCCTTCTTATTTGTAAAAAATCCATGACGCGGAACTTCTCATTTTGTTTGAGAAATTTCCGAAAGTGGCTCATAACCACATCATTAAACGTATAAACTTGCTGTTTCTGGAGCTGTTCGGAACGTTTAATTCCAATGCGCATGCTCCGGTTTGGTCGAGAACCGAATTTATGGTCGAGATCCGAGACGAACAAATCTCAAATTATTTGGTCGAAAACCGAGTTGGTCGAGAACCAAAGTGTTCGAAAACAGAGGTTTCACTGGATTCTGATTTAAATGCGCCTGAGATTATCTCATTGTTGTTTGCTACAAATAAACAGTAATTTAATTATTGTTCATCAGTAAGGTAAGCTAAAATGTGGCAATTGCAAACCAGTATATTCAAATACCTATCAACTTGTTTTAACAAAAACCTATGCTCTGCAATAACGCCTTTGTTTGTTGCTGCTTATTGAAAGGAGCATCGTATGCTAGTTTTCTATCGCTTTTCATATGATAGTACCTTTAACTCAACTGGTTCAGTGACTGCAATACTTGCCATCGAACTAGCTTTCAGATGAAAAGATAAACATAATCATTCCATTCAGTGATGACCGAAAGCCCTTCAGCTCCTTCGAAAACAATATGTTGTTTGATATGTCCCCTCATTTGTGAATTATATTAGCCAAAACTTACGGCTTTACTTAACCTTAAAGGTTGACTTACAACAACTTTCACATTACAGTTATTTGGTATTAAAAGATTCACCATGTCTTACACTGCTGTGTTGTAGGTGCAAAATATGTGGAAATGTGATTACAAGCTCTTAAAAGCTCAAAAACGAACAGTTGATCGCAGCCGTAGATTGGAATCAGTTTATTTCTCTGACGTAGTCATTACATTTGGTTATTGTTTTGTCACGTGATGTTCTCAAGTAAATTGAAAGGCCAATAAAAGGCTCAATATAAAACTTTTCGTAGTACTAGTTTATAACAAACTCTTTGGGTTTTCCCGAAGACCCCGTATCAAATATAGATGCTCGCTACTTTATATCATGTGGCCCATACTTCGCGAATAATTTCTGCAACATTTTTCGATTATCACAGGGGTACTGCACTTCTCATGCTGCCATAATATGTAGAGTGATTCTGTAGATGTCATTGTGATGCTGTAGATATCTTGGTGATTCGGTAGATGTCTTGGTGATGCAGTAGATATCATGATGCGGTAGATGTCATGGTGATGTCATAGATATTATGGTGATGCTGTAGAGATCATGGTGATGCTGTAGAGATCATGGTGATGCTGTAGATATCTTGACTGTTTAACATTTTAGGCAGTATTTACTAGCCACTGGATTACCTGATATCAAACTAAAATTTCCTTTTTATTTGCTAATGCTTAGAATGCAGTTAATTTGTATTCTGTTTTGAGAGTTGTCACAGTCAGCAATAAATTTGATAAGCGGGCAAGACTGGAATGAAGAAAAGACAGGAGGCTTCATCAGCCATTTCTTATCGATATTCATGGATTCACATCTATAGATATGCAAGGCTGGTGTAGTTGAGAATAGTATTGCAGGCTGCAGGTGTTACCGCTTCATTTTGTACATAGAGATAACATCCCACTTGTTCAAAGGTTATCATTTATGGTTGTTAATTTTATCAGACGGTCTCTACTATTGGTTTTAGCTTGTGAGTGAAAAGATAGGAGGAGCGAAAGGAACAGAACTTGATGATGACTATCTCGAAATGGAAAGGGTATGTCGAGTGGCACTCATTGGCTAAGACCATTTTGAACTAATGAACATGTCATTTCTATGTCAATGATTTGCTTCAGTAACTTTCAGCCCCTTCTCTTTTCGACATATAGCAACAGTACATGCATGCTGTTATATACTGACATATATATACACTGTATATGCATACTGTTGCTAATTTTATTTGTTGGATTCTGATGAACTACATGGGTGATCCCATAGTTGAGCCTATTGTAACCATATGGTAGAAATTAATGATTTGCACTGGCTACTTAACGTACTACACCTACACTTACACCTACTTAACGTGTCCTAAGGTGACTATTAGATTTTAATAACTATCATTATTCATTTGATAAACTTCTTTGCCCATTGTATTTGGGCTAAAACTGTGCCTAGAAGTGTGATTCAATTTTGAAATAGTCAAATTAGATATTTTTTAGGGTAAGCAGGGCAGGGTTTATTCTTTTTTGGATTTTTGGTAAAGCTAATTTACAAAACTCCTGCTTAATCCAGCACAATTCGTATGTTTAGTCCACAACTTTTTTTTTACAGGCTTTTCACACGACTGGTGGAATTGCGACATAATAAGATTGTGGCGCTCTAGAGTGACTGTAGCAATTCTGAGTGACCGGTTCCCTTCCATTAGTGTAAATCAATATTTGGTAGGATTGAGAGTCATAAGTCATAGTATTAGCAATTGTATGATTGAACTAATCGATTTACTTCCTCTTTAGCCTAGCACCATGAGTGCCAGCAGCAACCGCTTTAACCCGAAACTATATATGTAGCTATATATGTATGTCTGTTGGTACGGTGGTATGCGGCATGAAATACAAGCTCCCACTCCCCCGAGATATGTAGGCCTATCTATCTTTTGTGCAAATCTGCCAAACAGACACTATATAGCAAACAGACACTATATAGCATAGGGCAAATATATTTTCTTGCGCGGTAAATTTTTATTGTAGCTCATTTCAATATAGCTACTTGGCACATTCGCTGTGCTTGATAAACACTCCTACTATGTCTCTGAGCCTACTCAGGTTGGTAGCTAAATATAGAATGTTGGTTGGGCCCAAGAAGCACAATATCTAGGTCACTATCAAATAAAGGTTTCTCTTACTCCTAAATACAACAATAGGTAATAAGCTTTTAGCTTCTTTGTTCTGTGAAAGATGTTAAGAAGATTGGAGTGCATTAACACTTACAATAATTCTTTACTAAGACATGCATGCTTAGCTTAGGATGAAGTTGGTTTTATGCTCTTGCATGCAAGCCAGCAATTATTGAGAGACCTAAAAAGGATGCAAAACTAGTGAAGCGGCAGCAGTGCCGTAACTTTATACTATAATCGTTTATTCTAGAAAACTGACGTCACGGATAAGCTGGTCTCCGAAATCATTAATAAAACTCAAGAGTTTCTTCAGCCCAATCCAGGTAGTTACCAGTTAGTTTTTGTTCAGCCGCTGTCTCCAATCATTAAATGCTAAAGGCAGCACATTTGTAAGCTTACGGCGGGTTATGGTTTGTTTTTGAGCCAATAGTCAGGACTTGGTTGTTGATACTGCTCTAAATTTATCGAGTTGTGGCTTTGACTCTGTGTAACATGTTTTGTTGATGCTTTGATTGTGACAATCAGTTTAGCAGCGATGTTGTGGCATTAGGCATCAGAATTTGACGTTTCAGTACTCTGTGATGACTGCCGAAGTTTTTCAAAAGTTAAAACAAGAAACCAATAAAGCAACAAAGATTTAGATTTGTTCCTTTCTACTTTACATAAATACAAATCCTTGACTAACAATCACGCACTTTTTAGCAGTCCTGCATTTGATTTTTTTAGCTTTATGAAAGGTGAAAGGAAAATTTTAATTAATTGGTGTAAGAAAAACCCTCTCATTTTTTATGTTGAAATGTATAACACAAGTTATTTGAAGTTATAACATGTTTTATGTAACGCAATGACACATTTTGACTTTTTTCTTATTTCGCTTGAAAGGCACCACACGGCCTCAAGACAGTACTTCCTTGTTCTATCTGGTTATTTTTTTGTTTTATATTTGATATGCTGTGGTTTATCCAGATGATGCTGTGTCTACTGGCAGCATTTTACATACTAATGTCTACACTGGCAATCTGGGACGAGCAGTTACATAGCACTCCTTTGAAAAGCTTCCAAGCTGTCACTCACTATTTTAACCGACTCATTTCAAAGCTAAAGTGTGTTGGCATTCAGGTTTCTACGATGAAATTCATTCAGTATTCTCTGTAAATATAAATGTACGATCTCTATGAGTGCCTTCTCGCTTGAATGATCTGGTTCTCACGGAATGATCTAGTAGTCTAGTGGAGTGGTAGTCGTTCCGCGAGATCGTGAAGCTTTGTGATATGCTTAGCTGGAATCACACCATCAATGATTAGTTTGCCTGTCGGCCTTGATTTTCCCTTGGTAATTTTTCTTACATTCCTCTTAGTATTTTACTCCTACATTTTACATAGACTGATACATAGACTGATACATAGACCGATGCATGGACCGATACGTAGACCGATACGTAGACCGATAGTGCATTCATAAGCCATATACTGATAGTTTAACCCTTTTTCTGAATGTTCTGTTGCTTGCTTCTTCAGCTACTAGAGCCAAACTCGCTACACAGGCAGCCCTGTCTAAGATGAAAGGTCAGCAGCGTCACCTGGTATACACTCAGCCCGAGTCAACGCTCGGCGACACCCTGTCAAAGTATGGCGCCGAACTAAGTGAGGGCTCACCTTCAGGCTTCGGTAAGCTGCAGTTTTGGTTATGGAAAACTGTTTCTTTTTAACAACTATCTTTTCTTTGTATATTAATCTTCATTACAAGTGAGTAGTTAAATGGTTGCGCTTTAACAAAGCCTACAATTTCCTATCTAGTTGTCATCATTGGTATATGACAGCGTATTTTTCCATCTGCATATCTTAGCCTTTATAATTGACATCCCGCTCTATTGTGATCTCGGATAGCAAGTCTGCACTATTGTATGAAGCCTATTGCTAGAGTATGATGGACCCCCTTCCTTTTTTTATCTATAGCATGGTTTTCAACCATCAACAATTCTTTTGATGTGGTATAAAGCGTGCCTTTTCCAAAATGCTCAGGCAGCAAACTATTGTCCGCTCCGTCACGCTGTGTTTTCAGCAGAAGAAAAATATCTAAAATATACAAACATATGATAGAAAAGCATGTGATTTAGTAAACTTGACTATCAATTATAGTTGATATTTTTGCTGTTTGGTTTGACAGCCATCAAGAATGGCTGCTTTTTCCAGTATCATTTAAATGGATGCAACCGATCATACGAATTTGTATTCTTCTGAATATTCTCGCAGTGTTATCTGTTTTACCAAGCAGTCGCATTCATTCTTTAGTCTGAGGGCAATTGACATTGTGGTCCATATTAGTGAAGAGATCGGCAATGGTACTGAAGGAACTAAAATTATCCTTGTTGTCCTTCAAGTAGTGCCCTGTTTTTTGTCTTCAGTCAGTAGCAGCTGATTGCATTATCCTGTTTTTATCGTTGTTATGGCTGTGAAGTGCTGGAATAATATAGTAGTTAAATGAATGCCTGGGTACATTTCATTGGTTCCACAAAGAATCTTTGAGGATTATTGTCAAACTTTACCCATAAATAGTGTTTTTTGTCTTTCAATAATGTTTTTTGTTTCAACATATTTTTTATATAGTAGATAGCATTTAATATGATTCATCGTCACTAATTCCAAAGATGGGTAGTATGAGATGGGCGATGCAAGATGGGTGACGCCAGACACGGGCGACGCGAGACACCGGCGACGCGAGACACGGGCGATATTTTTGTTCTTCAGTCCCAATGACATTACATTGGATGCCCGAGTACAGTAGACGCTCCTATAATGTATAACTCCTATAACGTAGATTCTAGATAATGTAAAGAATCCATGTCGGGTTTTTGCTTCATGCTACTTCCCTAAAAATTCCCTATAAAGGTGAAGTCAGCGCGAATTCTCAGATTTGATTTGCATAACGCGCGTCTTGTGGTTAGCCTTAAAAACATCGCTTTCCTTCTTACCGCACTTGAGAGACAAAATGACGTATAGAGTTATTTCTCTATATACTAATACTCTGCCAGCCGAGTTCGCCGTGAGAAGTCGTCAGGTGTGTCGATAAAGCACAGATAATAAGTAGCTACACAATTATTCCGTGTAAGAGTTGGAGTGTCGGTCTACCGACCTGAATGTCACCAGTCGGAATATCGTCAAAAGCTATCTTTTATTATAACCTTGAACCTTTTTGACGGATAGACGGATGGACAGATAAATACCGCTCTTATTATAGTGAAATTATATTTTTGCTTTACTGTATTTTAGACATCATTTTTATGGTTTTCCTTTTGCAAAAGAAACCTTACTGTCTAGCATGCAAGAAAAACCCGAAGTAAATTGACAGCGACGGTGTGCTTTCTCCTTGAAGGTTGACCTGCAACAAAATTCACATTACAGTTATTTGGTATCATAAGATTCACCATGTCTTACTCTGCTGTGTTGTAGGTGCTAAATATGTGGAAATGTGATTACAAGCTCTTCAAAGCTCAAAAACGAACAGTTGATCGCAGCCATCACAAAACCGCCGTAGATACAAATCAGTTTATTTATCCGACGTAGTCATTACATTTGGTTAATGTTTTGTCACGTGATGTTCTCACGTAAATTGAAAGGCCAATAAAAGGCTCAATATAAAACTTCTCGTAGCACTAGTTTATGACAAACACCTCGGGTTTTACCGAAGACCCCGTATCAGATATAGATGCTCGCTACTTTACAGTTTTGTTTCGGCTTGGTCTAATTGTCTAGTCGTAATCTGATCATGTGATCCATACTTCGCGAATAAATTCTGCAGCAATTTTCGATTATCACAGGTAACCAACAGGCTCGTCATGTTTATCAGACAATGATATGTACTCCTTCAAGCTAAGGTTAAAAAATGAAACGAATTTTCACGGTAGGTTATAAGATATCAGTATTGAAAGTGACAGCATTACAATGACGATAAAATAGACGCATAAAAACAATAAACATGGTTTTATTGAATGCGTGACGTATATTTGTGAAAATATTTCGACGAATGAGGTTGTGTGAATGTGTAAACAGAAGCCATATTGTTCAACTACGTCCCATTTGAGCCGTTTTGGAAAGAGATTCTAATCTACGGCGGTTTTGTGATGGCTGCAATTAACTGTTCGCTTTTGGGCTTTTAAGAGTTTGTAATCACACTTCCACATATTTTGCACCTACAGCAGAGTAAGACATGGTGAATCTTTTGGTACTAAATAACTGTAATATGAATTTTGTTGCAATTCAACCTTTAACTCAATGTAAATTTGCCGCAATCATGGACCGTGAACCAAGTGAAAGTGATAAGGTAAAAATGAAAAGTTATTGACACAAACCAATGATTTACGGTACAGTCATTAAATTGAAAAGTTATGTCGAGTTTTTTTCCTTTCTGAAGGACCAAAGAGGTGAGTTTGAGAAGATCCTTGAACGAATTATGCAATTTACATATCGTTTTACGTTATGTAAATTGCCCAATTGTCGCCATATCATCTTACGTTTACAGTTTGTATAACGTAAAATCCCTATAATGTTAATGTTTCCGGAATGGATTGTTTACTGGAGCGTCTGCTGTGCTACTGATGTGATATCTCTAGAAAATACTGTTCTTTAGATAACATATAATTACAGGTGAAGCCTGCAAGGAAACGGGAGTCGCTTTCTCACATTTATCTGAAGCTAAAGACTCTTTAGAAGAAAATGTCAAGCAGAACTTCTTGTATCCATTGCACCAGTTGCAGAGTAAAGATATAAAGGAGATACAGGTAAACTGTCTTTGTGGCGTGTTCATAAGTGCACAATGGTACCAGTGAGAACCCGGTTAGAACCAGTGAGAACCCGGTTAGAACCAGTTAGAACCCGGTTAGAACCAGTTAGAACTCGGTTCAGCTCAAGCTATTCGTGTTTGTAGCACCACCGTAAGAAGACTGCCGGCAGGCGATTAGACTATGACTGCAAGAGAAGAAAGAAAGAAAAAGGTTGGTGTCGGTAATACGTCCCTTGTCCTTGACATTAATTTGACCTCGTACTAACAGTTTGTGTCACAATACCTATAACTAACTGTCTCAAGTCACTTGATGATGTAAAATAATATATAGTCGTTCATACTGACAGCTCAGCATTTGAGAGCTACGAGCAATCTCGACATAGAAAGATTTAGGTTTATGAAGTAACCTAGAGCCATATAAGGTGTGCGCTATCGTGCAGGAGTTTCTGAGGAAGAACTGTCTCAGGCAGAGGAAAAGTTTGCGGACTCAAAAGAGCTCACTGAGACGGCCATGTTCAACCTACTTTCAAATGATGTCGAACAGATTTCGCAAGTCAAAGGTTTTGTAGATGCACTTCTCGAATACCATGAGAGCTCTGTAACTATTTTAACTGAGCTCAAGGAGACCCTAGATAAAAAGTAGGTGAACATCTGATCTCTATTGCACGTAGCTTGTCTATGCTTTAGCTCACTGCAACTACCTGCTGTTTCATGTTCTCTATGGAAAGATGCTAATGAAATCCCTAGGAAGATGCTAAAAAATCGCTGTTTCTTACCCAAGGATGTATGTTTTTACTCAGCATGTATCCTGGACTGCTAGATAACTGGCAGTTTGTTTGTTTCTGTAAAACGGTTTAATCCTTGATGGAAAAAGTATTATACAATTTTTTATTTGAAAGGGTGCTAATTCAATTTGGTGACTATATCGGGAGAAAAAACAATTTTTAAAGTATATACGCTCACATGTTGATTGACTGAGAGTTGAAGAATGTATTGGACTTAAAGGTCAGTTTTTAATCTAATCTGACACAAACCAATGACGGAAGGCCACTTGCCATGTCACTCACTATCATCAGTTTACCATTCAACTATAACTAAACCCGTGACAATTGGTTGTGCAATAAATATAGTGATTCTAGAAATTATGAGCCAATCCTAACTGTGCCTTAAATAAACTTTAACACAATCACGTCTAATTAAGTTTATTGTGTTTTGCTCTCGGAGTGATCATCATGTTTTCGTAATCACCTGTTCTAAACACGCTGTGATTGGTTATTATTCATAAGACAATTTTTTTGTTCGCATTGGTAAGTCAAACCTCGTTTGTAGTTTATTTATGTCCATAGTAGTAAAATGCCAAGAAATTTAACCGTTAAAGAAAAGAAAGTTAAATTAGGTTTATTTTAAGCTAAAAGCAGTGTAGGCCATTACACAACACTTGTCAGTAATATTGTTTGCTAAACTAATGGTTGATAATAAACCTTTATCTATGTACAGTCGACGCTCCTATAACGTATACCTATTATAACGTGAATTTCAGATAACTTAAAAAATCTATGCAAAGTTTTTGCTTCGTACTACGTAAAAAATTCCTTATGACGTTAAGTATCAAGGAGGGGTAACTTCTCAAATTCGATTTGAATGGTAACATATCTCACCGCACTTGTGAGGAAAAACGACGTACGCATGGCGTTATATCTATTATATACAATGTTCATGATATTTTAGTTTGTCAAGGATTGGTTGTCAGATGTGTCGACAAAACAGAGAATATGTAGCTGTTCAATTGTTAATACAGTAAATACTTAAAAGGCGATCGATCGGTTCAGGTGTTACTGCGTCCGTCAACCAATCTGAATGTCACGAGTTGGGAGTATCGATGAAAGTTATCTTTTATCCTAACCTTGACTCCTGGATACATGTAGACGACAAACAGATAGACAGCTTTTTTATAGTAAAATTTTTTTGTTTTGTTTTATTATAGACATATTAAATATTTGTTATTAATCAATTGTAAATGGACTTCAAATATGTGCGTTCCCATTAACTTATTGTAAAATTACCGCAGTCATAGTCTATAGTCTATAAAACCAGTGAAATTGATCAGAAAAAGAAGAAAAGTTGTTGATACAAACTAATAATATTACACTTACAATACAACCAACAAATTGTCAAGTCTAGTTTTTTCCTACCGTACAGGATGAATTTATTCGCGGAGTTATATTTCGCGAAAATTGTCTTTTCATGCATATTCGCGGATGAATTTATTCGCGGCTGAAAACTGCCACTCTCTAGGAAAAGTTAACTCTATTACGTTTAGCAATAGAGTTAACCTTACGCATGCGCGGCTGCGCGCATTGCGCGTTTCGTTTTCTATTTAGCTTACAACTACGGGTGGATCGTACTAAGCTATAAATTCTTTGTTGCGTTCAGAGGTTTTCACGAATATTCACATATTTGGAGGCCTTTGATGAACCAACAATTTGTGGTAAGTAATGAGTTTTTCACATTTACTAAAGTAGTTGAATCTTACTTTGGTTCTTCGGTAACACGCAATATTCATGTTTTCCATCCCTACCAATTCATTATTTGTTTTAGTGTGAGAGAGAGAGATTTTTCATCCTACACGGAAGAACAATGATTGCAAGGGTGGTGTATGTCATTTTTAGAAGATCACGAATCATTCAGGGAAGTCTGGAGATTCAGATAGAAGTGACCGCAGCTACTTACGAGGAGAATATATCTGATGTTAAAAAAAGAGCAAAAACGCCTTTACGAGCACTAATCTTTGGCCAGCCGGCAGAACTTTGCAATAGTAAGCTACGAGGAGAGTTCTGATGATAACTTCCTTACCAGCCATGTAGTAGCAAGAGAATCGCCTTTAACATCTAACCAAGACGGTGACAGCGATGTAGAGCTGCTATTACCAAGATAACTAGTCAGAGAGCGCCATTACACGCTAGTATTCACTTATCAAGAGTATCAGTTTAATTTTATTGCTCTAGACAACCGCAATATATACTAAACTGTTTATATTTACTCCATTCATCGTTTGTAAAATTTTATTTGTACACTCAAGTTTGTAATAAATTATAATATATCTATACATGAAATAAAATATATAATTTAATCATGTTTGCTGCAGCGATATCAAGGAGTTGTTGTCAATGAAGGGGTCTAGGTTGACTGGTTGCTTCTCTGCCAATATTCCTGCCTTGATGAATATTACTACTTGTCTCTAGTTTTCGTAATCGGAGTAGGTTGTTTTATTCTCAATCTGCAGTAAACACAAAAGAGAAAAAATCTTAACAAGTGTCAATGAAGTACAAAAACAATAGCTGAAGTATTTAATGAAAGCGATCAGTTTTAAACAAAAGAATTAACTAATGCAGTTAATAATGGAAAAACGTATCTGCACTGCACATCAAATACATACCATAATGTCCAGATCAGAATCATGATCGTCCTCAACTTCGGTATTAGAGATTGATGGAGTTGATTTCAATGTATAAAGACTAGGAGAGCTTTTTTGCGATGATGAAGCCATGCCGAACTACTTGCAAAAACCTTGAATAATTTTGTAAAGTTTGCTGCAATGGCAATAAAACTCGAACCCCGGCGAGTATTTTAAAGAAGTTTTGGAACTCGGCTACGTTTAGTACTTCTGCCTAGTGGCTATTTTCGCTATGGCGCCATTCTGCCTATCTTGTGACAACCATGAATAATTTTGTAAATAAATGTGATGCATTGGCAATTGTGTTAGCTCAAAGCCTAGGCAATGATTTTAAAAATGTTTTGGAATTCACCTACGTTTAGTAGTTATATTAAAAACTAGCCTAGCGACTAGTTTTCAAATTGATGCAGTAGTTATTCTCCCTTGTGATAAAAAATAGAACTAATTATTCACGGAATTTAATAATTCGCGGAGTTGACTGTTCGCGAAATCGCGAATTTTTATATCCATCGGATATTTTCATCCTGTACGGTATTTGAAGGGCCAAAGGGGTGAGTCTGGAAATATCTTGGAACAGATTAGGCAATTTATATATACATGTAGTTTACTGGTCGTATAACGTAAATTCCTTATAACATGATCGTTCCTGGAACGAATTATTTACGTTGTAGGAGTGTCTATTGTATTGAATTTTGATAATATGTTGTAATTAGTCAAACCAGCGCACCATAGTATTTGGGAGTCAGATTACACGAGAGTTTATACAAACTTTTTCATTTGTGAGCTTATAAGCGATATCAGCTGATGTGCAAGTACATACAATATATATTATAATATTGTACTTGTGCCTAATTTAATTTATAAATGTCTATCGCTCCTTGCTGAATCTGTTCATTAGGTTTCTCTCCATTCATGCATACTTATTTACACACCCTTTTTATCCCAGTTGACACTCGCAGTTTTATGAAAAGAAATATTACATAACATGGGTATTATGACAAAGAGCTTAGGTTCACGATATGTTTTTTTTTTGGACATTCTCTAAAAGTTGTTTGCTAGCGCATTCAAAACTTTCACTTTGTCGCTCCTCTCTCTGTCTGCATGATGACCATTGATAATTGTAGAGGGTAGGTGCTAGACGTGCTGCTGGTCCTACAGGAATAAGTATTGCTTGTTCACTGTTCACCTTGGCAGCCTGATGATTTACTAAATCCTGCCTCTTGCAGCATATGGCATTCTCTGTCCTTTTCATATTGGCTGCGGGATGGGATAACTTCTGAAAACACACCATGGTTTTCATAGATTAATTGGGTTCACCTGAAGCCCACAGTAGTTACTAATTTTTATAGTTACTAAATCTTCTGTCCGCTTCACGTGCTCTCCGCTTTTCTGTCTGTCTATTGAAATAACTAGACCAAAGGAAATCGGCAGAAAAAATGTAAATAGAAAGGAAATAAAAGGAAATGCAGGATAAATTGGCTAGGAATGTCTGAATGGTTTTACTATGCTACGGTTGCTTCCAGTGCATGCTTGGGTTTTTGGCTAGAGGCTTTTCAATCACTATAATTAGCATATGCTTGTCTTGGCCTTTCTATTCATGTTGAATATGGTTTAAACTGAAGCCATTTGCATGCAGCATCCCTGAGAGAGTACAGTACTTTTTTTCTTATAAACCTGCGTCATCCTAAAATTCTCTCTGTCATCAAATTTCGGTGTGAGGGTTATTTAATTTAGGCTACTTTTTAAGAGTTGAAAACCTCCACGATACATGCAACCCAACTGTGAACCCAACTGTGAACTGTGAACCTCAGGCTAATCTCAGGCAAATCCTTTAAATATGAACTTGCACAAACCTAGATTTTATCAAAAAGTATCAATAATTTTCTATCATTTGCGATTGTTTTTTGATGTTTGAGGTGAACTGACTGCAAGAGTGTTTTAAGATTATAATCGGACAAACTCGATCGCAGTTGAAAAAAATATGGAAAAAATGACATCACCAGTTGCTTTAGTTGATATCGGATATTGCGTTCGAGTTGCAGCATTACGTATCTCTATTCTGTCGATCTCTTTACCGTTATAGACATCACAGTCACACTTGCTTGATCTGCGAGTTTTAATCCTTTTATTAGGTTTTTTTATTTTAATCTTAAAACATCCTCTCAGTCAGATTGCCTCAAATTATAAAAACAATCGCAAATTATAGAAAAATACCAATACTTTCGGATAGAATCGGCTAAAATTTTGTGCAAATCCATTTTTAATGATATATTTTTTTCATCATGATCAAGTCATTTCTAGCTGCCACCCGAAGCTTGTTGCTAGTTAGTATTTCATATACCCAAACGATACACCTGTAAAGTTGCTGCATATCTTTGCTATTACACAAGATTATCAGATTATTTTGGGTTTGAATAAGCAAACTTTGTTATTTGAAAATAGAAACAATTTAAACATTTTGGTGAACATTTAACAGATTAGCTCTTACATTGCAGAAGTGATGAAGCGGCTGGCAAGCCAAAAGCTACACACGTTCCAAAGAGGATAGGTTCAACCGCCTCTAAGAACAGCAACCCTTACGATGCATCTGATAGCAATGGTAAAACTGGTTCCTATAGTTTTGGAGCCCCTGCCAGCGCCCCTGTCTACGCGGAGCCTATTGTCAATCAGCCAGGTTGGTTTCAAGGCAGCACTTGAATCTAATTTATTTTGTAATAGATTTTATTAAACCTATTTTTGCAAACTAGTTTTCAAAAGGCAGCATCCATCTCTTATGTATCACATTGACAGCACACTTGTTATGTACCCAAGCTGAAGGTGTTGCTTGTTTCATGGGCTTCAAAGTGACAAAAAATGTATATATTTCTCCTCTGTTTCAATTAGTCAAGTTTAGTCGTTTCATATATCATCGTTTAGGGTGAGTTATTACGGCAACGGTGCATCTTAGGTCGGCACAACGCATGCGTAACGGACATACACGGCACTTGCAACACACAAGCATTGTGGATACAACGCCGACACAAGTAATTAATATCGCATGCGCCACAACGTGACATTGTTAATACATTAACATTATTAATAATATTAATGTGTAATAATAATAGTAGTAATAATACTATATTATTATTCAATATTCTATTTAGAGTCTGATAATAAAACAGGTCTAAAACATTACTCAAAGTATTCTATTTATTTTCTATCGATCGTTGTATGTGCGTTGTGATGATAGTGTATGCGCTATTCCAAACTATGGAGTTTTAGTAATGGCTGCGATTAACGGTTCGTGTTTGAGCTTTTAAGAGCTTGTAATCACATTTCCACATATTTTGCATCTACAACACAGCAGAGTAAGACATGGTGAATCTTTTGATACCAAATAACTAATGTGCATTTTGTTGCTAGTCAACCTTTAACTGTACTGTTGATCGGCCATACAAAGGCTGAAATCCGCAAAAACAACAGTTTGTCAAGACAGGCTAGGATCCAGTTGGAGACGTTGCCTTTTTACAGTTACAATATACAGTGTAGTTTTCGTTTCGACTTTACAGTTTGTCACCTTCATAACATAATGGGAAGTTCACTATTATTAACATTTTCCATGTGTTTTAGTCACCAAACTAACTCCAACAGCAAAGGCCTTGTACGACTTCGAGCCAGAAAATGATGGTGAGTTGGGTTTTAAAGAAGATGACATAATAGAGCTAACTCAACAAATTGATGAAAACTGGTTC
Source organism: Watersipora subatra (assembly GCF_963576615.1). NCBI lineage: Eukaryota > Metazoa > Bryozoa > Gymnolaemata > Cheilostomatida > Watersiporidae > Watersipora > Watersipora subatra. The sequence goes on along the minus strand of NC_088708.1, from coordinate 29,205,965 downwards.
GAAGGAAAAATCCGAGGACAGGTTGGTTACTTCCCCGTCAACTATGTTGAAGTTGTAAATCCCTTATAAAGCCTGTAGACAAGAAAATCATTTGTCGTTCACTCATTGAACAGCGAGAAGGCAGTCTGCTGGCAAGATGGATGTGGGCGTAATGCACTTATCTTGATATAAATTTACATGTGCCAGTCATACCCATTGTGAAACATTCGGGTTAGGTAGCAAGCTGAGATTTGTTAGCCATATGGTTTTATTTTCAAGTATTCATCTTGTTGTTCTATGAGTTTTTACCAAATGATTGTTATAGTTTACCTCTTAAATGTCTCTTTTCGACCACAGAGGTGCACTTTTTAAGAGATGGATTCCAGATATAGCTATCCAATCCATAGATATTTTTTGCTGAGTATGTTTTGTACTTTTGATTTTTAAGATTACTGAAAAGTTTAACTCTACTCCACATTCAGTCAATTTCATGCTTATTCAAATGGTTCTGGGCAGTTTGTTAGTATTTGTAAAATGTAAGTTAATATGATAGATTATTACAGCATATTTAATATTTGTATTAGTTTAGATAAATGTATTCATATAACTGTATGCATGTGCAGTGCTGTTCCACTCAAACACATGAATTACTCTGCATACGCCATAAAGACTATATATCAACAATTGCTAACAGTATTTTGCTATCTCTGGTAACAAACACACAGTCAACAACAAATAATCTTTCAAGTAGTTTTTAGGCACCAAACTTACCGTTTCATACCAACTTGGTGAATTGAAGATACGCAGTACGATATTCTGATGACTAGATGGAAAATAAATACATAAAAGAAGACCTGCATACCATAGAATCCTTTTACACTCCAGTTAGTTACATACATCAAAAGAAAATTGAAAGAGGATATGCATTGCTATAAATAGTAACAATAAAACTCATTTTCAAAAGACGAGATAATTGTAATTAATATAGTAAAGATGTGAGCTTTAAAGCGGCATCATCAACACAACCAATATACCAATATACCGAAAAAGATTAGTGGAAAGATGCTGATCAAATAAATATTTGGTAATCCAAGTACTATAATTCAGTAATTGAAGCCTGTTGACCATTACCCGAAGAAAATCACATGTTTAATTGCTAGATTGCTTTGAGAAATTATGCGATTAATTGTAATCAGATCATATAACTGAAAATAGATAAAATAGATATATTGGAAAATTTTTTTATCACAGACTCTCAGTGTCAACTAACGGATGCCGCTCAGTTGATGCAAATAAATCATCTTCAGATGAGGATTCCGTTGTTGACCTCTGACTGACCTCTTTATACCACTTATCTGTTAAAGTAGCCATCTGCTTCTGACCTGCAGTCCAGAGTTAGTCAAGACTAAGTGATGTTCTATCAATCGGTTAATCTCAGAAGGATATATACACAGTATATCTTTTTATATCAATATAGCATAAACTTGCAGTCAATATTTCAGCAAAACAACATTTTTGAGAAATGAGTTCAACTAGAAAAGTACAGAAAGTACGAAAGTAAAAAACTAACATTTATTTCTGAAGGGTCAGCATCAACATGATTTTGTTAGCAATCTACTTCTCTAAGATGAGTGAACAATAAGTGGCTAACCTTCTCTAACTTCTTGTACCGTCATTGGTCTGGTGAGCCATGGGATAAAGTACTTGTGATCTAGAGACATGAAGCGGCTTATATGTGGCTTGCTAACAGTTCGTACTTCCTCCGCCTCCGTATGTTCTGAAGTTGTCTCAACTGTATCACCCTGGGACCACAAAAATGGTTTAAAAAAACTTGTTATAGAGTACAAAGATACATATCACCGGCTGTACTACTAAGAAATGTAACTCTGTTGGTGCGACTTTACCTATAAAAAATATAAACATTAAATTTCGGTGCAGTAAGTAAAATCACATTCCAAATCATATAACAATAAGTAGCACACTTGCAGACAGAAAAACTATAAAAAGTAACACAAAAAAATTGAATGGGGATTTTGGCTCACAAGATAACAATCATAGGAAGACGCTTAGGGAAGAAAAGCCTAGGCTTGGAGTGATTAATTCTAAACTTGGTGAAGAGAGGAGTTGGCAACGCTTCCTATTTGAACTGGCTTTAAATGATGTGCATCTCCTGACCTTTCATCTCACAACTGGTAGAAACAATGTATGGCCTGACGAGACTCAGTCCCTGACTTGTACTTTGATTTTCTTTATTAGTAAGTTACAGTAATACTTCAACTTACGAGTGCTTTAACGTACGAGAAACTTGAGATACGAGCCAGCTTTTAAGCAAGTTTTAGCACTAACATACGAACAATGTTTGAGATACGAGCACGTGAGTCAGTTGCCAAGTATGCCGGAGGTGTTTTATGAGAACAGCATCACTCTGTATTTTTCAACTACTCAGGTTATACTTTTGTACAGTGTGTTCTGTGCGCAATTTTCAGTGCAGAGTTATGTGAATTAAAAGTACGGTGCGTAGACCGAAAGTTTGCCAGTAAAATGAAAGATAATGGAAAGAAAAAGCAAATGATAACAATTGATATTCAACGAAAAATCATAGTAAAATATGCGAAATGTGTATGCGTGATTGATCTAGCTCAGCAATATGACAAAAATACATTTACAATTATCAAACCGAAGGGTTATATTCAGGGCATTTAGTTTGCAAAAGGACTAACCATAGTTTCTAAACGACGCAGCGCTCTTCACGACTGCTGATGGAGAGACTGCTCAGGCATTGGATAAAAGATATACAATTGGCCGGTGACAGCGTAACTGAAACGGCGTTTCAATAAAGGCGAAAAGGCCGGTGGTTAAAAGGCGAAAAGGCCAGTAGTTAAAAGGCCGGTGCTATCTATAAAAATTATAAAAATATACTTTCGGACAAGTTGGCTAGTGGTCGTGCATTAACCCTTTGCGACGACACCAGTGTTCGTCCTAATCGCAACACGTTGAAAGGGCGACAAAGGCAAACGTCCTTAGATAGGTTTATCTTAAAACGGCCGGCTAGTCGTGAAAGCGAAACAAAGGAAAAATGAGCTAACTAGCAAGAAACTTCCAACTATGAATGCCGAAGAAATTTTAATTACGAAAAATGAAAGTTTGCTTTTAGGTTTGCTTTTAAGTTTGTTTTTTAGGACTTTGATAAAATCCAAATTTATCAAATTCAACTGTTGTAATGAAGAATAACACTTGCTACTGTATGTATTCAATTTTACATTTTAATTAATCACATTTCCTTGCATTGTTTTTTATTTGTTGCTTTTTGAAAGCATGTCGTAAGTTAGGACAACAACCAAAATATTTTTTCTGTTACAATATCGTGTTTTGAGTGTTTTATTTGCATTTTTTAGCGTATAGAAACCAATTAATATATATTTAATTGTTCTATATATACATAAATTGCACCAACATGCGAGTAAATTGACATACGAGCTAAGTCTTGAAACGCATTAAGCTCGTAAGTCGAAGTATGACTGTACCAGCTATCACAGTATTACGCAGCAAACTTTCTGTATGATAGATTATACTTTTAAACTTCATCATATTTATGGCAAATACAAAACAAAACGAAAAAGCTTACCATCTCTTTGGTTTTGCTCAGATTCAATTCAATTCTCTTCCGTGATTTCTTCTTCTTTTTATTGAGAATCTAAAATAAATTGGAGTAAAAAGTTTATAGGTACGTTATAATTGCTGTCAAGAGAGAGAAGACAAATCATCATAGAATGAAGGAATACTCACAGTCATGAGTGGCATGGTGCCACCACCCAAAAACAGCAGTGTAAACAGAACTATGATGAGAGTTGATGTCACCAGAACCTGACGTTTGTCCTTTCCGATATCTAAATGTAAACTAAGAGCAAAGGCTATAGCTCCTCGCAAACCTAAGAAACAAGAGCGGGGATGAGCAAAATACACTTTAGACAAGGTGGACAGATAAATCAATAGGTTCATCGAGCAAGACTCAAACTCACCGCTGAACCACATGATGAACTGTTGTTTAGGAGTTATCTTATGACTGCGAAACTTGTTAGCCACAAATGCAAGTGGGTAGATATTGAGAGCTCTGCCCACCAGACACAGCACCTAACACATGTTAAAAGTAGACGGTAAAGGCAGGTTGTCACAACAACAAGGGCTACAAAATGCTCAAAGAATGTAATTGACCCTTTGCTAATCATGTTTGACATATGATATACTTATCCCGTGCTAACTATAAGCCAAGTACGGCAAGCCGTTGCACAGGATTCCTAGCAATTTAATATAAAAGGTAATAACCCACTCTTACCTATAATATGCACATAAGACAAGTAGAAATACTTACAATGGCCCATAGAACAAAGGCGACCTCAATGTGGTGACCCATGCTAAATATGGACATGCCAAGGTAAGCGAATACACAGGTTTCAGCCATAAAAGCGACAGTGCGGAATGTCTGCTGCACTGTGATTTGAGTGATTGGGGAAAGATTTCGATGAGTGTAGTGAGACATGACAATGCCGGCAAATAAGACAGCCATTATTCCTGCAAACCAATTATTAGCAAGTTAGTCACAACTTTCCTACCGCTAACTCGCTGTCCGAGTTGAACTCGTGTGACACCAAACGTTTATTTCGGACTCACTGATCACTGGTGGCATTCATCCCACCAATTATCATACATTATAAACTGCCAGTCAAACCAGTCAAACAATAATGGAAATTTGTCAGACCAGATACCAACAATATGCAAGATTAAGGGTAAAACAGAGTGTTCCAGAAGTTTCTATGAACATGGCAATTACTACACTAATGACTCAATTATAAAACTTAGTGAAATCCATCCACTCACCTGAGAGCCCAAGACCTTCTGCCAAGCCATAAGGCAAGTATGAGAATATTAGCATGAGAGCTATTTCCAGGGAAGGAGTTTTCCGTAAATCAACAAACTTAAAAGCACAGGCACTTACAACAGCTGAGGCTATGCCAATAGCAGAAGAAGCGAAAAACATTACACAGAATTTGCCAAGACCGTAACCGAATGCCCGAGCACCGCTGACATCTCCGAACTCAGGTTTTCCCATTGCGATGATGGTGCTACAAACATGGTAGATGAGTCATACATCACAAAGTGCTTGATGTGATGGTGCTACAACTATATCCGATCCAAAACAACTGTGATGGAGTGTCTACAGGAGGTTATAACAGTTTACAGTTAGTTTAAAAGCCATTGCAACTGTTTCTAATTGTGGATCAGGAGGCTTTAATCACAGGAGTTCCTGATAATCTAAATAATATATAATTCTCTGTTGCATCTTCTTTAATTGATGTCCATCTTGTCATGGCTACAAAGAGTTCATATTTATAGTCATCAAGCTAAGCTGCCGACCATTACTCCAGCCTCTTATAAGCCTGACTGATTTTCTTATAACCCAACCACTCTGTGCTATCCATAATGCATGAGCTATCTGTATTGTAACGCCATGACTCTGGCCCTCAAAATCTACTATGATAACTGATCACTCAGTGCCATTCTGCAGCAGGAACTCACCTCGTGAGCACAATGGATACAGCATCATTCAGCACACTTTCACCAAACACAAGCATGTACAAAATGGCATCTACATCAAGAGCTTGGAAGATGGCGAGAGTGGCCACAGGATCCACAGCTGAGATTAGAGAACCGAATGCAAAACTTTCCAGGAGTGTGAGACGATAGGCAACATCAGCCTGCGCAAAAAAGAGGAAAAAACAGGATATATGCACAAGTACTATTAGGTAACGCAAAGTGACACCAATGCATGAGGATACTGTCAGAGGCTGACATTGAGACAGCATAAAGTTTTCATATGGTGTCATTGTTACAGGATAATAATGTCACTGAGAGATACTGTCACAAGGTGACACTGTTATAGAGTGACACTGTTACAGTGTGACAGTATCACACTGTCACAGGGTGGTACTGTCGCAAGGTGACACTGTTACAGGTTGACACTGTTACAGGGTGATGTTGTTCTTTGGTATGATACTGTTACGGTGTGATACTGTTACAGTATCATACTGTTACAGTGTGATACTGTTACAGTGTGATACTGTTACAGTGTGATATTGCCAATGAATAAGAAACAAACAAAGTTATAGTAAAGAAACTTACCACTCCAAGCAAATATATTCCACTGCCAATCACACAAGCTGATAAAACTGTTCCCAGTATAGCAAAGAGGAGGATTGTTCCAAAGTTTGCAAAAAAGTTGCCCTAAAACACACATATACAAATACAGACATTAGCAATTACTACCACAGGATTCCCACTGTAATTACAATGATTCGATGATCAAGTTTGTTGAATCTAAAAGCTCAATAAACTAGAAATTCCACTGTCATACAGCCCACGACCAAAGAAAGAAATAAAAAAGAAAGGGTACTGATGGTTGAGAAATGCAATATTAGCAGTCAAATGGCACTGCAGTGCAATAGGGTAGCTGCAATGTACTGGGCGTGGGTGTTATTATATACAACAAACAGCAATAAGGAAAGGAAAATAATTATATGTTTATATCTCTCCCCCTGCAATAGGAGAAATGCAATATTACAAGTAAAATACACTGATATTATTAGAATAACCAATATTATTAATATAGTAATAATAGAAAAACCAATGCACAATTTTGTTTACAATTCCAAACGTCATAGCTAAGAATATCAAGAAGTTGTGATATTTATATAGATTTTTCAAAAATCTATTTAAAAAAGTGTTTGGTCATGACAAACAGCAATAATGAAAGGAAAAGATTATATGTTTATATCTCTCCCCCTGCAATAGGAGAAATGCAATATTAGAAGTGAAATGCACTGATATTATTAGAATAACCAATATTATTAATATAGAAATACAGTAATAATAGAAAACCAATGCACAATTTTGTTTACATTTCAAAACGTCATAGCTAACAATATCAAGAAGTTGTGATATTTATACAGATTTTTAGAAACTCTATTTAACAAAACTATTTAGAAAAAGTAATAATAACAGTAACATACTGCTCATCATCGATGTTGTTAGTGTGACTATAAGACATCAATAGTCATCCAAACTTATAATTAAATATTGTAATAATCTCATAAGAATCGTTAGAAAAAAATATCATCGTCATTTCCTTTACTTTCACTGCTTTGGACATCAGCTAGAATACCAAAGAACTCAAAAGTTTCCAAAATGTCAGTTACTTTGAAATCGGCAAAAGAGAAACGACTTCTGTACTTCTACGTTAATTACAGAAACCTTCGGCAATTCGACAATGCTATAGACTGGTGAAATGTGCACGTTACTTTTTCGTGAAATGCGCACGACTTAATGGTTCTATTCTCTGCCGCTCGGCGTTTCATTTGCTGAGCTTGATTTTGATAAAAGTAAGGCTTGGCCAGTTTTAATAAAGATTTTTAGCCGAATTAATCTGTCTATTTATGTATAATCCGATCAGATGGGTTAGTTTTAAGATATTGCGGTAACCTTTTAAAGACTTGGTAACATATTTAAATAGGTTTATATGTGTTTTGTATCGTTATTATACTTTAACGACTCTACAAAAAAATGGTTAAATTTGTTGATGAGATTTCGATACAAGGGTTTCCGATGTTGTTGATGAATAATTTTCGTAAGTTGTGTGCACATGCATTTATCATAAAAACTCTCAAACTTTGCTCCGCTCGTTAGGTCGTGGGATAATCTGAGACACGATATAGCTGCTAATATTCTACTTGCATGTGATCTGACGGAGGGTAATTAAATGTGGCTTGAATAAGGGTACTAGAAAACTACTTGTATATAGCGAACTTGTAGAGAACACCCGAGTCTATGCCAGACCCATGACACATATTAGCCGTTGCTTAATAACTTGTCTAAACACCTGTAGATACTAAGCTCTAAAAAAAGGGCTGGTACCGCATCGCAGCCCTTCCTTACAACTAGACAAACACAAAACGCATCATTCTTATCGAGGTCTCAAAAATACTTTGTCAGAGTTCAAGCAAGCTTATTTCTGTTCGGTATCACCAAATCTTAAAACCTTGACGACTGACAGCAGACATGTCCCAGCCCATTCCAAAAACAATGTAGCTACAAAAACATTGTAGACAGGAAGGAACTAATAAAGAATTTAGGAACTGTTCACCAAACATTCAACAGGGGCCTTTTTAACACATTCAGATAGCAGTTTGTTAAGCAGATCACAAATGCGTCACAAACTGTATAGCTTATTACTGCCAACCAAATTAAGATTTGTTTCCACTTTGATTTTAGCCCATATCATGAAAAGGGCAGACAAAACTTCAACGGTTATGGTTTTTACAAGTTTTCTGAACCCATAGTCTAAAAGTATTGATAATTTATGTATTTATAAATATTTATAATCTACTATAATAATAGTATATCTTTAATATTATGTTCAATATTAAATAAAATATTTAGTATTTACACATTAAATATTACTACGTGTGTCCAGCCGAAACCCGGTAGTGAAGTTTAAAAAAAAATTACATTATATGAGATTCGAACACGCAACATTGTGCTTGGTAGAATGACACTCTAACACTTGCATCAATCCACCTAGTGTTGGCGCTGCGGAATAATTGTGTGCATAGTTATTCTCTGCACTTTATCGACACACCTGATGATCTTTTACAACACGCTAGACTGCTAGGGTACTAGTAATCACAAAGTAAGCCTGCTTACCTTGTGTAAGTTGTAGCCTGACTCAAATATGATAGGAGGAAGCATGACTAAAAAGAAGATGGTAGGAGGAAAAGCTTCTTCATTATGTAAGTCAACCAAACCATAAGTAGACAGGATTTTGAGAATCCCACCAATAATTCCTCCTGTAATGCAAAATATATCTGACCTTGATGCGCAGAAAGTCATCACATACTGTAGAAGGCAACATCAGTTATTCCATGAGGAAGCTGTTAAAACATGACATTTGACAAGAACAGGCAGGTGCCGGAACAAATAGACACCAGTAAAAAAAGGAGTGATGCCAGCAGCTAATCAATACAGGCTTACCTACTATGACTATGGCGACACTCTCAGGAAGGTAGTGAAACTTCGTGACAATAAGTAGATGAGTGGTGAGGATACAAAAAGCTACAATATAAACATATAAACACGCATCTGACTGTGATTTTGACATATAACAACCTGAAACTGTCTATTATCACCTATGTTAGCCTGGCAATCAGCTGTGTCCTCGCCACGTAGGCGTACAGGTGTGAGTAGCCAATTGTTCCCAACATTTTCAGCACTGAGCGCTTAAACGGTAAACATCAAGAAAAACCAAAAGTAAGCATCGTAATTCTATAAACATGTTTCAGTTTGTGCTTTTATTATGCGATAGGATGTCCACAAGTTTATAAGAGCGACTTACAAAGGACCAATAGAATAAAGAATATGGTGAAGCTGCTGTGCTTTTCCTCCTGAGCAGCACTCTGGGAAGTGAGTAACAATTCAACAGTAGTATGTGGTTCCGCCGCAGTGCTGTTACTGTAAATATATCAAAGTGACCACCATGCTTGCGAGAAGTCAGCGAGCAACTACCAAAATTACGAAGATATTCCATATGTAACAATATGGGGAATTTGCTAGTGCCTTGTCCAAACAGCAGCTAAAAAAGATTCGAAATCGGAGAAGCAAAATTTTGACCTTTCAACCTGATGTGCATTATAACTACTTCACATCGCATGCCGTGTAAATAAACACTAAAAAAGGTATTAATTGTATTTATTCATGCATAACAAGCACTTCCATCTTGGATTAAAATTTGGTTTACATTTTTCACTTTTTCACAGCTCAAACCAGCGATCATAAGTGACAAATGCTGGCGAGCTGATGCAGTCGTGGCAAAATAATGCCTACCCATAAAATTTTCGGCTCATCTGCCTTTTGAAGGTTGAATCTTTGCAAAACTTTTGAGTTTGTACTCAAACATGAAACATGACGATGTATCCACTAGATCTTTGGTCAATGACCCATTGTAGAAGTTACGTCTTATCTTGGTATAGAGATTATTTCCATCTCTTGGATTTATCCATTCTTCAGAATGACTTTCTGGATATTTTGTGTCTCAAACACTAGTCACTGAAAGTCACTAGTCACGTACAGTAAAATCTCTGGAAGCTGCTCTATTTTTATTAATTTCAGAAGTGTCAGCAAGAAAAACAGAACTAAAACAGGTAACCCTCAACTCACATGTAAGTTTGACAAACATTTAAACGCATAGTTATACACGCTCGCAGGTATAAAAGAATAAAAATCAAAATCTAAGAGCCCTTTTATGAGGCCCACCATCAATTTTAGGTATCTTTGTGAATAAAATAACCTTGCATGCTGTAGAAAAATAAATATGGTGGCCTTGTGCAACAATCCAACAATCCATATTTGATATTGCTGAGATATAATAAGCAGGTTCATGTTGCTCGTAGCTTATAGCCAATTACTGGATTAGTAGAAACCATACAAAGAAAAACCTTTCAAAATAATTTAACCATAGTTTCCACATTCACCACCTACCTACACGTAAGTAACATAATACATGTATGACCACACATGACCTAATAATCACCCACCTATATGTCAGTGATATGATATGACCTACATTCACCACCTACCAACATGTAAGTAATATAGTATGCTGACCTATGACCTACATTCACCAACTAAAAACATGTCAGTAATATGATATGACCTACATTCACTACCTACCAACATGTAAGTACTATAATATGACATACATTCATCACCTAACTACATGTATGTAATATAATACATGTATGACCTACATTTACCAGCTGATCTTATACAGCTTAATACAACTAGAAATGCCCCTTATCCTGGTATCCATATCAGTTATCAGCAACAATGCGGGAAGTCAATTATCTGGTTTTCTTTTAAATAAATCTACAACTTACAATTTTTTTCAAAAACAAGCTATCGATTATGGTAGTAGCATAACAATAAATACTATAAACCACAATTGTCTATCACTCAAATATAAATTGAGCTCTGGTACTGACAAATTACTTTTATTCATACCTATGCAATGTAGCAGTTAAAGTTGACAAAGAATTTTCTGGTTGCAGTCCAGGATCTGAATAGCACAGGTTACAATTCTGATTTACAAAGAACTAAAATCTATTTCAACTAATCATAGGATGCAGTTTAGGGTTTTAGCTTTTTACCCAATCAAAAGGGTGCAGTTCAGGGTTTTTACCCAATCATAGGCTGCAGTTCAGGGTTGTTACCCAATCATAGGCTGCAGTTCAGGGTTTTTACCCAATCATAGGGTGCAGTTCAGGGTTTTTACCCAATCATAGGCTGCAGCTCAGGGTTTTTACCCAATCATAGAATGCAGTTCAGGGTTTTTACCCAATCATAGGGTGCAGTTCATTTGGATTGTATTTGGATCTGGATAGCATTTGGGTCGAGTTGGTTGTTAGTGAGAGTTAGTGGAGCACATCAGTACTTGAATCAGCTGTTGTATTTTGAATTTAGGCATCTCTAAATTTAATATATTACAATATTATACAACTTAATTCAAATTATTGTTGTGTTATATGGTTTAACTCAGTATTTTGTGGTAGTGCATGTATATGTTAAATTAAAATCGATTAGTTGAAGCCCAAATTTTAATTGCACAGAAACTCTAAGCTATCGCCACGATAACCTACTAGGATACTTGCCGTGTACTGCACTGCAAAATTCATCAATTGCAGTCTCACCATGTACAATGCTTAATATCTACTTACATAGCTTCAGTCGTAGCATTTGGTGAGGATGTAGAAGCAACTGTGGTGGATGTTGTCTCCGTAACATGCTTTTGCTTTTTAGACTCCAAGCCAAAGATGCATAGAATAATCACAACAAAAAAGATCCACCGCATTGTTGATTTCATGCAGGACTACAACACCAAAATATCAGACAACCACTAGCATGTTGATAGATAACTTGGTTTTCAAATCATGTACCGGTCTGCAAAGTTATCAAGAAGTTTGCCATGCATACAAAATTACAAACTTATATTATACGATATTCACATGGCATGGGAGCCAAAAGAATTAGCTGATTTCTTTGATCATGAACATTTGAAAGGATTTTCACAACAGTCAGCGCCTAGTCCTCACCTGGAACACATTGAAATCTGCATTCTTTGTATCCAGCCAGAAATGGGCTATATAAGGTCAGACGACTCCTAAACAGAAATAAACAATCGGTTTTCAGGAAGCTGATATTCAGACCTAATGACTATTTGATGAGCCTGAGCTCTAACAATGCGCATGTGTATCTGTGTATTGTTAGGGCACAGAATAAGAATAAATAAATCAGAATAGGAAAAATTATCTCTTCGTGGACTCTAATAATAATACACAACATTTGATATACTGCAATAAAAATCTGTACGACGATAGCGCAAATTATTTTCAAACAGTTTCGAAGATGAATAGGAAGATAAAAAAATGATTAGCACAAAAAATTTTTATCGAGGTATTTTTTGCCGTGCGCAACTAGCTGATCCTGTAGTGATTCGTTGCAGATAACTAAATCGTAATTAAATCCTAGAAACTAGAAATTCCCCTGTCATACAGCCCACGACCAAAGTGATAATGGAAAAAAGAAAGGGTACTGCTGGTTGAGAAATGCAATATTAGCAGTCAAATGGCACTGCAGTGCAATAGGATGACTGCAATGGTAGCTGCAATGTACTGGGTGTTATTATGTACAACAAACAGCAATAATGAAAGGAAAAGATTATGTTTATATCTCTCCCCTGCAATAGGAGAATGCAATATTAGAAGTAAAATGGCTAGCTGCTGTGTAATATACACAGTTTGAAAGCTGGTTGTGTTGAATGTAGAATGGTTTTGACAGCGCTCTGTAACCAAAGTGAAGAAATGGGTCATGATCACAGAAACCATGGTTAAGCCGAGTGTGTGAGATTCAGAGTTATCTACACTAGCAGAAGGAGACAATTCTCAGTTATTTTTCAAAAAAATTTGATTTCAGCCTAATTACAGCAGATTTTATGGTCAATAAACTGAATGCATGTTTACCATTAGTGCGAAAACATAGTTCTGAGAAAACTGGTGTTAAAGTTCGAGAAATGAAAACCAATGCACAATTTTGTTTACATTTCAAAACGTCATAGCAACCAATATCAAGAAGTTGTGATATTTATCTAGATTTTTGTATTTATATGCAAAACATTATGCTGAATTTAAAAATCTAAACAGATTTTAGTTGGTTGTCATAGAAATAGCTGTATATCTACAAAAAGATGTAGGCTTATTACTTAATTCTGCAGATATTAAAAACAGCTTGGCAGTACCGCGATATTGGGCACAGCTGTAGGATCATCAACAAAATCTTTAGAAAAATAATAACAGTAACATATTGCACACCATCAGTCACTATATACTTTGATCTTATAAATTCGAATGATTATTCTTATAATTAAATCTTATAAAATCGAATAATTATTCTTATAATTAAATATTTTTGCAAGATATTAAAAACGGCTTGGCAGTACCGCGATATTGGGCACAGCCGTAGTATCATCAACAAAATCTTTAGAAAAATAATAACAGTAACATATTGCACACCATCAGTCACTATATACTTTGATCTTATAAATTCGAATGATTATTCTTATAATTAAATCTTATAAAATCGAATAATTATTCTTATAATTAAATATTTTTGCAAGATATTAAAAACGGCTTGGCAGTACCGCGATATTGGGCACAGCCGTAGTATCATCAACAAAATCTTTAGAAAAATAATAACAGTAACATATTGCACACCATCGTTCACTATATACTTTGATCTTGTAAATTTGAATGATTATTCTTATAATTAAATCTTATTATAATCTTATAAAATCGAATAATTATTCTTACAATTAAATATTGTAATAATTTTATAAGAACTGTTAGAAAAATCGTCATCGTCATTTCCTTTACTTTCACTGCTTTAGACATCAGTTAGAATACCAAAGTACTCATTATAGGTAAGTGTCCAAAATGTCAGAGTTAACTTTAAAATCGGCAAAAAAGAAACGATTACTTTTCAGTACTTCTACGTTAATTACAGAAACCTTCGGCAATTGGACAATGCCATAAACTGGTGAAATGTGCACATTTTCCCGTGAAATGCGCACAACTTAATGGCTCTACTTTCTGGTGCACGGCTTTATCGGCGTTTCATTGGCTGTCCTTAATTTTGATTAAAAAAGGCTTGTCAGGTTTTAATGGCAATTTTGGGCCACATTAATCTGTCTAATTATGTATTATCCGATCAGATGGGTAAGTTTTAGGATATTGTCAAGAATTTTCAAAGACTTTGTAACATATTTAAATAGGTTTATATGTGTTTTGTATTGTTATTATACTTAAATGACTCCAAACAAAAATGGTTAAATTTGTTGATGAGATTTCAGTACAAGGGTTTGAGTATGGCGTTGATGAATAATTTTCGGAACTTGTGTGCGCATATGCATTTATTATAAAGCTCCCAAACACTCACTTTGCTCGTGTTTGGTCGTGGGATAATTATTGCTTTTGAAAACATTGAAAATGGTTTTGTCATTATGGTTTTAATTTCTTATAATGCACCAAAGGCCAACGAATATGTTTAAATCAGATTGAGGATCCTGGGCAATTGTAGCCACAGAAGTTATAAGTTTCCATAATTATCGCGAAACAAATTTTTATCCACAGTATTTCTATTTCTAAGCCTGGTAGCTGAATATGACATGCTTAAGACGAGACGTACTAGAATACATCAAGTAGACTCCTTTGCAGATATTTTAGTAGATTCTAACTCAAGTTTCAGTGAAGCTGGTTCTGAGTGAGAAGATTTTATTGATGTTATTTGGATATTTCCCCAGAAGTAATGTCTATGCACTGCAAACAAAGAAATTCATTTTCTGGTACATTTAGTTGTATTCCTTCCTATTTACAATAGATGTAAAAAACACACACCAAACTCTCATTTTTGCTCCTTTCATATCAAAAACAAGAAACAAAGCATTTTTTTCATGAAAATGAGATAACAACAGACGGAACCCTAGATTTGCAAACATGGCAGCGAAACAGTTGACGTGTAATCCTTTTAAGTGCAGTCGTAAATATGTAATCCTGTGTTGGTATATCCTACATGGAAAAAGGGTAGCATAATAACGTTACAAAACTGGTGGCAAAATTGGTGAAACAGATTTTACTCAAGTTGATTCAAATTTTTAGTTTTATCACTTGATTACATTTTCTCATGATATGTAGTTTGAAAGAAGTTAGAATGGCAAATGGTGTTATATATTAAATACAATCAATTTTCTGTGCAAAAACTTTTTTATTACCCGGGCAACGCCGGGTAGTACAGCTAACACTAAAGTCATTGTAGGCACCTATAGTTACTAAGGTTAACATAGTATTTTGTAACTATCTTTAATGATGATGGTTTTTACCAGGAGGTAATTGCATAAGATAATGACTATGGGTTTCTATACCACTCTATGTAAGTCTATAGCCTACGATATTTTCACATGCCGACACTGAAATGAGCTGAAATCATATAAATGTATACCAAAAATCTTTGATTGTAATTGTAGCGAAATAGACTATATTTAGCCATTACTCTCTAATGAGTTCACATTTACATTTAAACACTTACATTTATATTTTTCCTTCTAATTTATTTCAACGAAACACTTCTTTCAAGTTATGAAATTCTAAACTTACAGTTGTTTGAAAACCTTTACAGTCGTTTTATTTACTTTTAATTTAGCTGTCCTGCACAAAAACCATTTCCTCATGATATGATGTTTGAAAGTTACAGTTGTTTGACAAAGTTTGAAAACCTTTACAGTTGTTTTTAATTTTTCACTTAATGTATTTCAATTACACAAAACACTTTTCTCATGATATGTAGTTTAAAAGTTAGAATGTTGTTATATGTTAAACACAAATCAACTTTCTGTCCAAAGACTTCTATTACCCGAGCAACGCTGGGTAGCACAGCTAGTACATGTATATAATGAGACTTTAGCTAAAAAATAGCTTATTTTTGCAATCAATATTCCATGTAAGCACTTCTTCCGGCTTGATGTACCAACACACTCTACGAGCAGTGGTGTGACAAATTATCAGTAGTTTCATAGACAATATAGATCTCTTTACTTGACTATGACATGACACTGACCCTTCACCACATTTTTGACATTTAAATGACCCATTTTTTGCCAACTGATACATAAACTGATGAAGACCTGCTCAAACATAACCCCATGTTGCACTTTCAAATTAAAATGCAAGCATTGATTATGCCTTGATTACTAGCACTGCAAATTCTATTTTCTGGCTGTTTGCCCTTGATTTCAGATACATAGCCTCGTCACTAGGTAAGCCTGCGACAATGACTAAAAGATCAGCAATTATTTTGTCTAAGCTTCAACAAATCAGCTAAAGATGCAGCCATTGACTCTCCATCTAGTAAGATCCTGCTACGCAGCTAGTCACAACAAAAGTTGATCGATAATTGAGACGGTTCTTAATTCCGTTCAACGTTCCATTAAGCATATCACGATCTGATATGACATCAAGACATGTCTGGACAAAAATGTTTAAGTTTTCCCCTTATAGGTAGCGCAACTTAGAGCTGCACTATGAACTTAGCTTTTTAACTGAAACTGTGAACTCTCTACCGCCGTTAAAATCGGTAGTTTCTCATGGTATCTGAAAACTTTGTATATACAGCCACTGATACCATGCCATAACAGCTTATGGATGAGTCAGATGATAACATATGGCGTAGTTGACTTTTTCAATTATTACTCAGCACTCACACATCAAATTATCAAATCCGTATATTTCAGACAAGACACTGAACTATCTTCGATGTTAAACTCAATCAGACACAACAGCACCACTTGCTAACCAACCATGACAATGTTAACAACGTACAAAAATACGTGAAATGGTGGACGATCTTAGGATGATGACAACGTGTTTAATTATAGTGAGCTGCTACAAGGAGTCCACGCACTTAGTCGGTATTAAGCGACCATAGTAAGTTAAAACTTCAATGATGATTATTTAGAACAAAAATCATCAATACTAGTGATCCAGTTCGGCAGATAAGCAATAACATAATGCAAGCGTTTAAAGAATCCATTAAAATAATACGTTTAAAAATAAAATTTCAGAAACCTTGAGCTTACATCTGGGCATAATAGCGAAAAGCCTTTACAATAATTATGCTGTTCATTTAACACTACTATATCAATTTTCTTGTTGTGATACACTAAATAGATACACCAAAAAAACGATAGGAGTAAATGACACCAATAATACTTTTTTGAGTCAGCTGATACCGTATAAACTTTGCGGTTTCAAAAAACTTATGGGCCACAAGGTGAGGTCGCCGACGTAAATTTTGAGCCGTTCGACGAGCTTATTGACAAATCATCGATGTAAAATAAGAGAAAGCAACTTCGTATTAATCAATTTGCGTGTCTGGACATTTAATGTGCTGACTACAACCTTTGTTTCACTGCTTAAAACCTATCTTAGACTGACTTAGACAGCAGTTTAAAACTGGCTTGAAACATTGCTCAAGTAAAAATTACACAAAAGCGGCATGAAAGGCTTGTGAATCAAAGTTTGCAATGGTGAGAACCTTGAATAGGGTTGATGTAAATATGAATGCTCTGGTAAATTCAAGCATTACTCTTGCAACAAGTAAACTGTAGTTTACTGTAGATAAATTACATTTTAGTATTGAATCGTATTGTTGTGTGGTTGCAGCTACTTTACTTCTATTCTAACATTGCAGTCATTGCGTTGAAAGTGCTGTGGTGGCATTTTAGCCCAAAATATTAAAAAAAATGAAGCTGGCCGTAATCATTTGCAATCCGTTTATAACTGATTTTAGTTTTTTACAAGTAACAGTTATATATATAGCACATACTAGCCAAATCTTTGCTCACTTTTACTTTAATCCAACTCACATTAGGATTATGGAATGCGGTTTAATATTTTGAACTATTGCTTGAATGTGTTTAGCACTTTATATCTGTTACTTATTATTGTCTCTAGTGCACTTTTTACCTTCAATGTACTACATAATAAATTTATTTTTAGCTCTCTATTATAAAATGTCAAGTTTTCATTTGGAGTATACTTTGTTGTGTTCTGACAGTTCTTGATTGATTAACCACTTGTCATATAATTTTTTTAGAAAATTCATTGATATCTGAAACTCCAAAAAAGACTTTATTTGCAACAGTGACGATATATTGTCAATAATAACAAAAATATTTGCAAAAAATATTATTTAAAAGCTCTTCACTTTAAAGTGTTCAAACCTAGCTAACGTAGTAATATACAAAACTTGGTTTTTTGTTGGATTTCCTAGTTTAAAAACTGCAGTTACGAGTTTTCACTTAGGTAGATGGGCCAAACAATGAGATGGGTAAAAATCCTATCATTTTACCTCAACATCCTGAGCCATGGTATTAATCTTAACAACATCTACATGTCTTAAGTTACAAGCGTATGACATGCCATAATTACAATTAAAAAAATTATGATGGAATAATCTTATGGTCTCATTGAACGGCCACTTAAGGCCCCTACAGAGCAATATAATTCTGGTGTATTGTAGCTATATTCTTGGTACAATTTAAGCATGCCACAATGATTCTCTAACATGTTTGATATTTATTTTGAGCTCAGCATAAAAATTAAGACCACTTTTCAATAAAATGCTGTATAAATGCATTTAGTTCAATTAGTCGTATGTAATAAGAAACTGTTCTTGTGAACTGACACCTTCCAGATTTGAATCTGAACACATGAGATCGATTTGGTGGTACATATATATTGACAAATTAACAAGTTAAGTGGTTAACAAGTTTAAATGCATGATGCTGACATCATGGTTATACTTGCTTATCGTGACAAGACTACTACATTTAAAAATCTGTGAATGCTCCGCCAATCTATAAGGATCTGTGCACTACACAAATAGTTATGCTCTTCTGTTTGAGGTACATTTAAAAAAAATTCATATGTACACAGAAATCCTTTTTTCTTAATAATACACCACTTGCCATAATAGTGATAAATTATAAGGCGTCTTTAGCTATCTAACATGATCTATTGAGTATTATTTTCATCTAAATATAATCTCAGCATGGCATAAGTATCCAGTATCCTGTTCATCAGATAAAACAACTGAAATATTAACAGCAAAAATTATGCCATGCCCTCAATAGTTATCAATGGGCGAACCTGAAATGGAACACAATGGACGAGATACAACATCAATATATAAATTCATACAAACCGAACTCAATTTATTTAACACTAAATAAAAGCTCTAAAATCATAAGAAAATGTTGCAGTGGCCACAAACCACATGCAAAAAACTGCATGTTACTCTCTCAAGAGACACGCATCATCCTGAGTGGCTACATACAGATCTAAAAATGCAATTTGCCAGAACATTGGCAATGACATGCAAACATAGCAAAATTTATCTACAAACACTCAAAGGTTTTTATGCAATTAGTGGCATACCATTAGTCACATTCTTAAAAAGGTGGATAAGGTGTCAGCCACCTCATAAATATAGAAAGTTTATGAGTTTCACACAAGTATGTATAATTTATCAATCATTTCAAAATATGGGATTCGTTGAATTGGTGAGACGCGAATCCCTAATTCAAAAATGATTTCAAATAATTTATATATGAGTTGTGCAAAGTGAAAACCAGAGCAAAAGCTCATGGCCCATCATAGAGGCAGCGGAAACTCTAATCCAGTAGAACAATATAAACTATATACAAGAAGTCAACTAATGAGAGAGTCAGCAAGCGCGACTGATTCCCTCCAACTCTAAAAACATTTATGAGTGATCAAAAAGAAGTAACAGCCACAAATGTATGCAGCTATCAACTATAATATTTTAAAACAAAATCTTCTAACGTAAATGATAAAATAATATACGATTTCTCTGTGAGGTCTGCTGTTGGTGAAAAATTATTTGCACTAGTTTATCAAAGTAGAATAAATCGCACAAATGAGACAACCAAATTTTCAAGCGGTGATTCATAGTACGGAAATCATAAAATTATTCAACTATTGAACTCCGATAGGAAATGTCTGATCTGCATCAGTACTACATACACGGAAAGAAAAAGAAAAAACACGTCTAGTTTCCAGGTTTACACAGCCTTCATGAGAAAGTTTAAAAATAACTGCTCTCCGCTAGAAAATGTTGTTAGTAGAAAAATAGTGTGATACAACTGGTTTAACAAAAGTTAGACTGTTGTCTCCCCTTTACTAAATGTGTATGGAATGAATGTGGCAAGCGCTCATAAAGCGTTATATCTCCTCAAAGTCATCCTAACAGACCCAAGATCTTTATCCACTTTATCAAGTTGTTCTTCAAGCGACTCCTACAAAAAACACGAAAAAGGAATAACTTGAAACGACCATAGGAGACTTGAGGTAGCCATGTAAGTTTTCTACAACGAAGGATAAGAAACTTCCAGAATCAAATCAGAATTTTGCAAATCAAGAAATGCCTTGCAAGTTCTAGAACACACAGCTATGATCTGATGAATGTCCATGAGAAACCACGACAAAATATTTCTAGTTAATCATTCAATCCTAGGGTAACACACCTGCCTTTTATAACACAGACTGTACTGATAATGCCTATTTGAAGATCATTATGGACAGACAAACATAGAATATGATAAGACACACCTGTCTAAGCTTGTCCTTCATGTTGTGTGTAGTAGACATTCGGGTAAGAGAAGATTCCAGCTGAAAAAAGTGCAAGAAATGCAGAAACAAAATGAAAAGTTATTAGTCTAGCAATGCATACACCAGGTTTAGCAATGCATACACCAGGTTTAGCAATGCATACACCAGGTTTAGCAATGCATACACCAGGTTTAGCAATGCATACACCAGGTTTAGCAATGCATACACCAGGTTTAGCAATGCATACACCAGGTTTAGCAATGCATACACTAGGTTTAGCAATGCATACACTAGGTTTAGCAATGCATACACTAGGTTTAGCAATGCATACACTAGGTTTAGCAATGCATACACCAGGTTTAGCAATGCATACACTAGGTTTAGCAATGCATACACTAGGTTTAGCAATGCATACACCAGGTTTAGCAATGCATACACGAGGTTTAGCAATGCATACACCAGGTTTAGCAATGCATACACCAAGTTTAGCAATGCATACACGAGGTTTAGCAATGCATACACTAGGTTTAGCAATGCATACACCAGGTTTAGCAATGCATACACGAGGTTTAGCAGTGCATACACTAGGTTTAGCAATGCATACACCAGGTTTAGCAATGCATACACTAGGTTTTCATAAAGCAGGTTAATTTTGTTACAAATTTTTATTTAATGTTTCATGATTGCGAAAGATGGAAACGGCACTCGCGAATGATGCACTAAGAAATGCCGAGCAAGCTATTCCATTTTCAACATTTCCACACTTCAGACGTTCCTATTTCAATTCCGCACTTCAGACATTCCTACTTCAGCAGTTCCATGAGACTGAATGACCTATGACCTCTGGCATGGAATTCCTTATCTTTACCCGCTGAAGCACTTATCGCATGGTAACTCAACGAGCGCACAATTCCAAATCCGCAGTCTTCACAATGAAAACACATTAATAGGCGGAAATTAGTAACATGGCCACTTAAGTCAAAACTGAGAAGCCAATGAGCGCGCTTTAAATGCAGCCTGAGGATTATTTAGATTATAGCTACCGATATAAGTCCCATTCGCAGTCGCATTAAACAGTCGGGAAATCCCAAGAATATTTAGCGTCAACTCTGTAGTTCAAATACGTGCCTTCTTATTGAAAGTTGTATAAGTCGTTAAGCCAATATTTTATAACTGCCAATAGTCCATCTCAAATATTTGCTACACAAGAATTTACTTATGTTGACTTGTTGCAGCTCGTCAAACATTTATTTTGTACGAGCCGAGTAGATACTGAATTTTATGTTTTATAGACTACTAGTGCTCCGACTGTTTGCTGCGTCATGAGAAATCATCAGGTGTAATAAGTAACTTCACAATCCTTCAATTAGTGCATTGGATGGTCGATTGATGGTGGTGGAGCGTCATTCTACCAAGCCCAGTCATGAGTTCGAATCCCATTGAAAGCAATGTTTTTTAACCTGTAGACGTGGCTGCGAGTCGCACAACCCTCAGAGATCTTATTAGAGTAAAGATTGCTGCCAAATGCAGAGTTGGCATATATTTTGCATATTTGCTAATTGTTTTGAAAAACTAATTATGTTAGTAAAAGGGTTAAATGCATTACACGAGGAAAACAAGAGAAGTATGCAGCGTGGCTAAGATAATGACTGGCCTGCGATCTACAGAAACAGACTATACAATTGTATGTACCCTATATTTACACTGCGTGAAGGATTAATGAACCTGCTGTTAATTATATCATGTTAAGTGAGCTGCTCTTCTTTATAATTGTAATGGAACAGCATATCAGCAGATTCTGATGAAATTGAAAAATTTAAACAGATTTGTGGTGAGCGACGAATTCAACAGGCTACCTGAAGCTTTTCGACAAGTAGCTCATCCAGCCTTGTCTCAGCGTCTCTGATTAGCTGCAGTCTGTCCTGGTACACGTTTGTTGACTTTTTAGTTGACTTATCCGGATCTTCAGAAAAAACTTTCCCTGTTCGAACTTTATCTAAAATTCCCTCTTTGTCATTGCTAAAAATATGAGGCATTTCAAGAATCACAACCGCATCAACACAATTTTAACTGCATTTTTACATAAATAATTTAGAAATGGAACTTTTGTAATTAAATTGTAATGAATGCAATGATAGGTCCGTTATCTGTTACCGTGAGTGCTATTTGTATCACGCAATTTGTATGGCAAATACAATTTATTTTGGACAATAGTATAAAAAAATATAAAATAATCAATGACTAACATATCCATTTCCAATTATAAATTAATTACATGTATCAACAAATGAGAAGCATTTAGGGTAATTTTTTGAAAAACTCAAGTGATTCGCTATTGGTCACCTACGCTACTAGCGATTTGCTATTGGTCACCTACGCTACTAGCGATTTGCTATTGGTCACCTACGCTATTAGCGATTTGCTATTGGCCATCTGCCCGCAACTCACAGATGAGCAGCTCGTGATTATTGCCAAAAGCAGTTGGTGCAAACTATCATTCACTGTTTACACATGAGATTTTAGTCCCAGGTAGTTCGTGTAAAAGTAAGTGAACACAAACCATATGGCATGATATTTTACTACTACGTAAAAGGGGTGAGTGGCATAATATATGCCACCCACCCCTTCTATAATATATACCACCCGTGATATATGTGTGCTATACAGATAGATATATATATATATATATATCTATATATATGCTTTATAGGCTTATGATACCTTGATGTCCAATCAGTCGATATTGAAAAATGTTCTCCCGCAAATCTAAACAAACATAAAAAATCAAACTAGAACAAGACTTACACGCAAAATTGGTGTCACTCAACATTTACAGTCAACTTCATTGCAGAAATAGTGATCTAACAGCCCGAGCAATATTATACTCTTAGATGTTATATAGCATTAACTAGTTGTTTTGTGAGCTGCTATGCAATTCTTGTACCTCTTTATGGAGAGACTATATTCGGCAATAGTTAGCCCTACCGGTAACAAAAGAATATATAGCAACAAACATAATAAAATACTTATGTTCTAATAGGACTTTCCAAGTAAACAGTAAATAATGTAAATTCAAAGAAATAAATTTTTGTTTGGCTGAGCATCTGAGGATAATAGTGGAATATGTAAGTTGTGAGCGCATTATTTAGAGGTAAGTTCAGAGTTAGACAACCCTAACAGATTTTAAGCTACAAGTAAAAGTTTAACTCTTTGAACTGAGAAAATTACAACCTGAATTTTGTCAAGACGCAGGACAAAGTGCAAACTAAACTATATTTTGATTTTGCAAAATATTGCATACATTTAGGCTTTTAATATTAAATAATTAGTTTATTGGTTTAATCTTAATATTAATAATATTAAGATTAAACTTCATCAAAAGGGCAAGTTGACAAAAAATCAGAGGGCAACAGGTTCAATTAACAAAAGCCAGTACAAAGTGAGCAGCACTAAAATCCTACAAAGCACCCGCCAAAACTTGTGTGGCCGGCCTAACCATTTATCGCTGGCAAAATGTCTCAGAGGCTGGTCGTAGGGAGCCTGCTTTAGTTAAATTCTTACAAATTAATAACTACAAACCACTTACATTTTTGATTTCTGTGGCGATGTGGGCGGAGCTCTGAATGAAAAATTAAGATTTTTCATGGCTGGTGACTGATTCGTTGTCTGACTGCCGTTTTCACGATTGGTTTTTGTAGGTTCGACATGCCTGCTGAATGGTGATAGGACCGCCCACTGTTGGGTGCGTTTAGAGGGTGACATACTGGCTCCCACATGATGATAGCCGAAGGGTCTGTCTATAGATTGCCTAGTGGGAGAGGATGAGGTCTTATAGGTCAGACCTCCGCTGCTCGCACTGCTGCTATGCCGCTGTCGATCTACGATTGGGCTATAGGCAGTGATCAAGTCATCCTTACCCACTGTGTGATGGACGGATGTCTCGTTGTGATCGCTAGATGCACATTTCGATGTCTTTTTGTTCGAATGCTTAGAACGGTGTCGTGTTGAGTATTCTCTTGCGCTGTTGTCCGAAGACTGGGTGGCGTCTGAGAGAGGTTGTGGTGAGGACTGTTTGTTGAGATCATTGCTGTGAGGTTTCGTCGATTGCTGACCATTTGATTGTTGCCGCGTATGCTGATGTGATTTGTCAGAGTTGTGATGACGACTCCGTTGTTTGTTAGGAGACGTGTTGGTAGAGGCTTGCTGCAGACGTCTCTCAGCCTGCAACATCGGTGATCTATGCTCCTGGATATTAGACTTTGCCGACCAACTGCAAGAATAGACACCATTGAAACAGTGGAGATCCAACCAAGACTAGACAAAGTCACATTTCAGTGTATGAACTGGTACGACTAAGGTGTAAATGAAGTGTGACATGAAGATTTTATAGACTTTACACAGTAAAAACTTTTTAAAGTAATTAACTAACGTTAATTGTTAACACTGTTAACTAATGTTAATTTATGTGAAAACTAGTTTCAGACTTTCTCCTTGATGGTGCCAATTGAAATGCTGCCAAATACGCAGTTTATTGCTGCCTATGTAACACCTCATACAACCACATTTATATATATTACAAATGAACTGTTTTCATATCTTTAGAACAGCTAGAAATATGGGATTTTACAAGTGCTGTTTTTATAATACAAGTATTTAATAAATTTGATAAAAAACAAAAGCATGAATAATATCAAACATATCTTACGGTTGCAATTGCAATATGATATTGCTTGGATTGATAGACAGCATAATGCAGCTGACCTAAATTCTTCAGCGATATTTTACAAGAAAATTATGCATGATAACAGCGACTCCTATGACAATGCCATTACAATTACTTTTGTAGTGGAGTTTTTGTGATGAATATGTAGTATACTTAAATATAATGATTAAAATATTTTGAACAAAAGTAATTTTTTAGCAATCATGCAAAGAATAGAGTATTACATTTAATATTTTGCTGAATAAAAGGTCAGCTAAATAGGTAACTATAATGACAAAAACTTGAGTTTGGCATCGAGCTGTACTACTGCTCATTAACAAAGACGCTGATTGTTAACTGTTGCATGAGGTAATCACTCTTGACTAGATGAAGTTGCATTTCCTATGATAAACGTCATTAATGAAGTTTTCCATAAATGCCTAAGAAATTAGGATTTGTTTGCTCTATAATTACAATCTACCTATATCAAGATAAGAGCAGACAACTCTTTATATAACACTGCCATGTTATTGCTGTTTGCGAAACTTACACGAACGCCTGTCAATTATGGATATTACACTATGAGTAAGAAATATATGTTATTTAAACATCAGAAATGGTTGTCTAAATCAACTATGGCAATCTGAGCGGAAGGGTATTGGAACCCTTAGAACTTGAAAGCTAACAGAGTTCTTAAATGTTTACAGAAACATGACATAATCACACTTATTCAGTTACTAAAGTTAGTATTTTCTCATGGTTTTCTAAAAATTACATGTGGTAGAATATTATTTAAAGACAAATTGCACCAGAGTAAACAGATTATTAAAAGGTTGTATTACAGGTGTGCAAACATCAGTTGATGAACATCAGTCTATATACATGTAGGTATATTCCCTGTCCATAATATTTCCCTAAACTAAAGAATCAAGTCTAGTTTTTTTCTATTCAAAGGGCCAAAGGGGTGAGTTTGAGATGATCTTGGAACAGATTAGGCAATATATATGTATTTTGCTGTTCATACATATAATATTAAATCCCTCAACGTAAACATTCCCAGAATGGATTATTTATGTTGTAGGAGCGTCTACTGTAATTTGATATTCCTTTACACAGCCATTGATTTTGCAAATTGGGATTTCTCACATAGTGAAGTATAATTCTCTCTCTAACCTTTGAAGCTGAAATTTGGGACAAAAAAGGGAGAATTATATTTGAGTTATTCCGGTAAATTGAACCATACACCCAATAATACTATATCATAGCAGAATATCTTTTCATACTTATATTTGTTTTAATACAATTAAAATTTTAAATATTACTTGAGGATATGAAGTTTCGGAGAACAATGTGAAAATATATACTACATGTACATGGGCACATCGGCGGATAAACCAATGGACTTACAGCACCATGGACTAGACACTAAGATAAGGGGAAACTATTAAAGGAAAACAGAACAAAAGGCAGCGAGATGAAATAGTTAAATTTTGAATGATAACTCGTAAGAGTGAGGTTAGAGACAGGAACTATTGGAAGGAACATGTGGAGTCCTTTGTTTAAAACTGAGACACCTCATGGGCTGAGCATAATGAAGCAAGACACATAACTCCGAAATTTTCCTATTGACACCTTCCATTGCATTGTCTTATTAATTACTCAGATGAGTTAGGAAAGACAACTCCTGCACACCTGTCATTGTGTGAAGTTGAGGTGAGCAGTCGCAGCATTTCGTTATCCTTTGCAAGTTTCTGCTGGTCCACTTCCAACCTCTTTACCGATTCTTTCAGACTCTCCAAATCTTTGCGCGAACTGGCAAGATGTGACTCGGTAGCCTCTAGCTTAGCCTGTAAGCAAGTACACTGGGAAGTGATTTAGAACATGTGTACAGGCAATTCACCACAGAAGCAAAAAATGACCACATTTCAGACTTACCACTGTAATTTCATTGCTTGTCTTCAATTCGTCATATCTACTCTTGAGCTGCAAAAAGATAACAGCATTCCTAGTGACCTGTCAAAACTACTCAGTGTTGTTTCACATGCCTGTAAAGCATTGAAACAACAAATGAATTGAGAGATTATACGAACCTCGTCGTAGTGACGGGAACTCTGCGAGGCAGTACGGGCGGTGGTATCTCGTACCTACAATACATCTTCAAATCTAAGAACTTTTAGAAATTGTCCTCATCCTGAACATAAAAGCCTTATTGTGTTTATATTTAGTGATCAGACATTCATACACCAACTAACCACCCCTAGTCTAATGGGGATGATGAGATATTAAATAGCCTTGGCACAGCCTTTAAGTTACGCAGTTGACAACTCTGACAAATGAGCTAATGCATAATCTTAGACTCACAGGCTACCATCACTATTAGTATCAGCTCAGATTTGAGTCTTGCTTCTTTGAATTACCATTCATCTGCCAATGCAATATGGAGCCTGCCTAACCGGCTTTAAATGTCTGCTGCAGTTCAAAGACAGTGAAAATATGATAAGGAGAGCTTGATTGAGTACTGTGGTGACATAGGGTAATGTACTCTGATGGTTAGATGTACAATGTTATGACAGTAGGCGCTGCTACAACGTAAATAATCCGTTCCAGGAGCATCTATGTTATAGGGATTTTACGTTATATGAACATCAAAATACGTATAAATTGCCTAATCCATTCGAAGATCTTTCTATACTCACCTGTTTGGGCATACAACAAGGAAAAATTTGACTCGACTTTTTTAATTTATCAGACTGTACCGTAACTGCAGCATTATCAGTTTGCACAGACCACTTTTCTTCTTTTTATGATCAATCTCACTGGTTTTATAGACCATGATTGCGGTAATTCTACAATAAGTTGATGTGGAGCGCGCATTTTCGACGTTCATTTATAACGATTTGCTTATTTATCTAAACAGCAATGTGTACTCTTTAAAGCAAAACTAACAACAAAGATTTTATAAGTCTACAAGAAAGCAAAACAACAAAACACTTTACAAAAAAGCGGTACTACCTGTTTGTCGTCTATTTGTATCCAGGGGTCAAGGTTAAGTTAAAAGAGAACTTTCGACGATACTCTAACTCGTGACATTCGGATTGGTAGACCGACGCTGTAACACCTGCACTAATCGATCGCCTTTGTATTGATGAACAATGCGCAGCTACCCTATTCTATATTTTGTTGACACATCTGACGATCTATCACGACGAACTAGATTGTTGCGAAAAATGTATACGTATACAATATGTAAGTACAACACTATACGCTTGTCATTTTTTCTTTCGCAACTGCAGCGAAATAGATTAATGTTCAAATCAAATTTGAAAACTTGCCCGACTTGGCACTTTATGTTATATGGAATGAAATTTTTACGTAGTACAAAGCAAAAACTTTACATAAGTTTTTTACGTTATTTTGAATTAACGTTATAGGAGCATATACTGTACTTGAATTGATTCCCGCTACTGTTACTCACTCCCATTACAGTAATACTTCAACTTACGAGTGCTCCAATGTACGAGAAACTTGAGATACGAGCCAGCTTTTAAGCAAGTTTTAGCACTAACATACGAGCCATGTTTGAGTTACGAGCACGTGAGTCAGTTGCCAACTATGCCGGAGGTGTTTTATGAGAACAGCATCACTCTGTATTTTTCAACTGCTCAGGTTATACTTTTGTACCATGTTTTGTTGGTGCGATTTTCAGTGCAGAATTATGTGAATTAAAAGTACTGTGCGTTGACCGAAAGTTTGCCAGTAAAATGAAAGATAATGCAAAGAAAAAGTGAATGATAACAGTTGATATTAAACAAAAAACTATTGAAAAATATGCAAAATGTGTATGCGTGATTGAGCTAGCTCAGCAATATGACAGAAATACATCCACAATTATCAAACCGAAGGATTATATTCAGAGCATTTAGTTCGCAAAAGGACTGGCCATAGTTTCTAAACGGTGCAGCGATCTTCACGACCGCTGATGGAGAGACTGCTCAGGCATTGAATAAACAATTGGCCAGTGACAGCGTAACTGAAACGACGAAAAGGCCGGTGCTATTTAGCACAACTATAAAAATAGACATTCGGACAAGTTGGCTAGTGGCCGTGCATTAACTTTTTGTGACGACACCTGCGTTCGTCCTAATCGCAACATGTTGAAAGGGCGACAAAGGCAAACGTCTTTAGATAGGATTATCTTAAAACGGCCGGCTAGTCGTGAAAGCGAAACAAAGGAACAATTAGCTAACCAGCGAGAAACTTCAATCTACGAACACCGAAGAAATTTTAATTACGTTAAGTTAAAAATGAAAGTTTGCTTTTAGGTTTGCTTCTACGTTTGTCTTTTAAGACATTGATAAAATCCAACTTTATCAAAGTCAACTGTTGTAATGAAGGATAACTTATATCTCCCTTTCTGGCAAATGCTAGCGTTAGCTGCTATTGTATGTATTTAATTTTACATTTTAATTACTCACATTTCCTTGCATTATTTTTTAATTGTTGCTTTTTAAAAGCATTTGGTAAATTAGGACAATAACCAACATGTTCTTTCTGTTACAATATCTTGTTTTGAGTGTTTTATTTGCATTTTTTAGAGTATGGAAACCAATCAATATACAGTCAAACATGGATAACTCGAACTTCAAGGGACCGAGCAAAAGTGTTCGAATTATCAGAGCGTTCAAGTTATCAGAGCACTGTCACAAGTCCATATATTTACTTATTTATTAGTAGATACATGTACATATACAAACTATAATATAAATCAAAAGCACAAATGCCTTGTTTCAAATTAAATGCTTCTAATGTAAAGTTTAAAACGTTTTCATGAAAAAGTATAGAGATTTTTCTATCACTTGAGATTGGTTTGTTGTTTGAGGTGATGTTATTGCCAGGACGTTTTTCAGATTGACATTGGCAAAACTTGATCGTTGTTGAAATGCTCAAAAGAAAAGACATTTTTTTCTTTTGGGGTTTTACCCACGATCAATTTTGCCGTTTTTTCTTGAAGTTTATGCAGATTACCTTACTTTACCTGGGATTCGTTAAGAGCAACACTCCGAGGCAGTTCAATTAGAAGTTTTACGAGGTTTTACGGTACATTCTATATCACTCACGCTTTTTTAATAGATACTTATTGAATGTACACACGTATTCTGTGTTTAGGTCAAATGATGAATAGTTTTTTGTAGCTCAGACAACGTATTACAACAATTTTAAGACGTTTTAAACATTCAACATTCCGACGTTGATTCAACACGGAATCAACGTCGGAAAACTATTCATCACGTGCTAGCCGGGTCACGCACTCAAGGATTTTCGCCACGCACATACAAAACAACATGCGATTTTTGTTTTGTATGTGCGTGGCGAAAATTCTTGCGCGCGTGACCCGGCAAGCCCGTGCTATTCATCGTATCGCAGTATAAATCAAATTTCACCAAACTTTTAGAAAAGTCGTTGACAAAAATATTTTGCCGATGGTGGTAATAACGATGCTTATGAATTACGAAAAGATGAAGTTTACCTCTATGGCTTTGAATAAAGTGATTTTTCTAAAGCGAAAACAACCGTTTCGGTAGCCGTTGGGCAAAAAAACAGTTCGAATTAACAGTGTTGAGTTCGAGTTATCTATAGCAATTTATCATTACGTGGGAACGGACCAAAGGAAATGTTCGAATTAACCATGTGTTCGAGCTATCCGTGGACGAGTTATCCATGTTTGACTGTATATTTAATGGTTCTATATATAAATAAATTGCACCAACATGCGAGCAAATTAACATACGAGCTCAGTCTCGGAACGCATTAAGCTCGTAAGTCGAAGTATGACTGTATTTGATTAACAGAAACCTTAACGTGTATTTGGAGCACTCCAGTATTTGGAGTTGCTCTCTTTCTAGGTTGCATTGCACATCTTTTATGGCTTATGGTTAATAATTCATACTCATATGTTCGAGGCAACTACGAGGCAACTACAAAAGCATCTAGTTTGTTAAATTTGTGCAGCGTGAAGATAAGGAAAGATGAGAAAAAAGAGGCTGAATGAATAATGAAAAAAAAAACAGATTTTAGATCTTGCATTATATGGGCTGCTGAAAGTAGCAAAGCAGTCAGTCATAGGTACTTTTCATGCGTTTGAGAGGAAAAGGTGATTAGTACTCAAGACAAGCACTTAGCACAGCTACTTTGTTTAAGTTAATGATAATAATAAAGTTAACAATAATAATAGGGATCATAGAGTTGCGCTTCCTGCATGGAGCTTATCCATACGAAGATCAGACATGGTTTCAACCCATTTAATTGTACTAAAACTATAGAGCACTGGCGATATTAGCCTCTTAGCACACTCAGGTCACCCGGGTGTCCATCACATATGGTTGGATGACATTGTCACTAGAGTTTTTCACACAGAGATAATCAACATTACTAGGGTTGCATGATGCAGCCGATAGCAGCCACAACTCGAAAGAGAGGGGCGTATTACTTGGGCTAAATTTTCAGAAGGAAGAGCATGCAATCCATTATTTACCTCGTAAGCATCACAGACTGCAGAAAAGAGATCCTTGTTTTTAGATTCTAGAAGCGCTATGTATTCCTCCGCTTGTACCAGTTTGTTTTTATACACTTGCTCATCAGCAGACACCTGAGGCACTTCATCATGACCTTTAGTCTCCTTGCTAGAACTGGCCAGCGTCTACAAAAAAGCAATATCTTGATAAAACAATATCCTTTCCCGATAAAAAATGCTTCTGCCCAAAAAAGGTTTCACTTATTGAACTGTTGCCAGAAGACCTCTACGACAAAAATTACTACACACACACTAGTAGTAACTAACAGGAAATGACTATTATGTGACTCGTTTGTAGCTAGGCCAACAGCAGTGCCGAAGCCTTGTCATGATCAGCTGTAGTCCAACGCTCACAACAAAAATACAGGGTTCCATAAACATTCAGCGCGCCCTCGGGCTATGCTGACCCTGTTATACAATTTTTTCGCCTTACGATGTGGAACACGATGTTTTTTACCCTAGCCATATGACATTTTTTCGCCATACGATGTCAACAAAAATGTCTCTTGAAATGCAAATTTGGCAGTCGGTGTGCTAAATACATTGGAATAACGCAAAATGCATGAAAGAGAAATGATGCTTGCTCTCTCTCAGTCTAGCGTTATTCGTTATTAGTTATAATGGAAATGAAATCAAAAACCTATAAAATAAAATAATAAAAATTTGAGTGGATGACAATGTTGAAGTTTGGTAAAATACATACTAAAACTGAGTAAGTATGTGTAAGTATGTGTAAGTCTTTAAGTATGTGTTTAATATGCTAAATGCATTTAAGTTAAATTCAACGTGTGTGATGTGCCTCGAAGGTAAGAACTCCCTACAGTATGTATTGCAAATGATAATTTGTAATAAAATATTTTATTGCAGATCATAACCACGAAACACACTAGAGTTACTATAGGTAACTATAGTTACAAAAGTTAACATACTATTTTGTTACTAATTTTTAATATGTACAGTACGTACATAAAATTATGTTGATCTTTATCAGGAGATGTTCGCATTAGATAATTACTATGGGTTTTTATATCTCTCTATACGACATTTTCGCCTTACTATGCCAACACTGGAATGAATTAGAATCGATAGCGAGGGTCTACTGTAGTTGTCGTATACTAAAGGTCAATCCGCTCAAAAAGAAGCCAGTTAACACTTTCAAGTCTGGCCGCTTTAGTACAATCCTCCCCCAGTGGCTGGCCGCTTTTAAGGTTTTCTATTTATATAATATGTCAACCATAATGCTAGTAAAGCTAGGTATGAGCACACCATTGTGGAGCTGAAAACATGAGCTTTCATACCATACTAAATATGAGTTTATTCTGATAAATCTAATCTATGTAACTTCAAGACAAATAATGCCTTTTCAAAGCAAAAATGATATTTTTCGTAAACAGAGTACAAGGTAATGCTCATTGCAGTAACTACTTTGATTGTATTATATTTACTTTTATTTATGTCTGACATGACATATTATTATTTCACATTAAGCCTATGATAAGACAAAAAACAGTCAACACATAATAGTCTGTTTCAAAATTGCTCTCGCTTATTCCCAGTTCGTGGTGATCATCATTATTCATATCCATAGGCATATCAATATCTGAGTTGGATCAACCACCAATTCTCCTATCCGCTTCATCAGTAATCTAATACAATTATAATGGCTTTGTAGCTATTATTTATAAATGTATGAATAGCCCACAGCTTGCTTCCAAAATCGGTCGGTTGGGGCAGAGGTGGATTGGAAAAGGAGGAATATCCCCCCACATCCCACCCCTTCAATCCCCCCACACCCCACTCTTCCTATCCCTCCATACCCCAGACTTCCTCTCCCCAACAGAGAGAAAGGGTGGGAAATATTGGCATGTAGAATGTAAAATATCCTACTTTGCAGCAGTATACCCTATAGAAGCAGTTTTAGAACTAGTCTAGTAATCTACTACTATTAGCCAGTAGTCACTTACATATCTAATAATAGTTTGGCCAAAGCAACTAATCATATGAGAAGTGAGTGTGACCAAAGATTGGACTAACAAGATGAGTTACAACCATCAGGAGTCTATCAATGAGTGTCTCTAAATCATCCATTAGTCAAGTCATTTCTTGACACACTAAATAAAGTGAAACTGCACTGACATCTTTTACTCACTAAAGCTGTGATTTTCATCTACAGTGAGTAATTCTGAAAGTCTTTTCAATTTTACTCACCTTTCTCATCATCACAGTCATCTACATCTACTTCACTATCACTTTCATTTACCAACTCATCAACATTTGCAGCTATTTCTTTGATGTAGAAAAAATCCTAGCAGTTTTCTCAAACTTTTAAAAAAAACTTGAGAAAGTTACAATTCTGACATAGCTTGAGGTTTTTGCTAATATTTCCAGTTTTATTTAAGCTAGTGGCAAAATTTTTTTTTGTACACAAAGCTAAAACTCACTGCTATCAGAATATCGGCAATATTAGCCGATCCAAGGTCAAAAATTAGTACCATGAACTAACATAACCGCGGCCGAATTATTTCGATGTCAGCCACTTGGAGAGGGCAACTCCAATCGAAATAATTCGATGTCAGTCTTGAAAGTGTTAACGAGAGGCAAACCTTTTCCTAATCAGCACGATAAGCAACTTATATATATCATAACATAGTTAGAAATTGTCGTAACTCAGAAATTGTCGTAGGCTATGAATGCTTGTGCTCGCATCTACAAGACATGCCTACATTTACGACAGATTATCTTTAAATTTGTCTCCTCATCATGTTTCTATATCATAAAAAAGGTTGATGAACTAAGCCTGATGACAGAAACAGACAAATTAAAACAATCCTGCACTGTACAGCAAATACATTTGATCAATGTGACCAAGCTATAGGTTTTAGTGCATATCCAAGTGACTGGCTTAACTCACCGCATTGAAAGACGACTCCAAGTCCTGCATCTGCTTGTCAACGTTGTTAATATACCTAGAAGGAACACAAATAGACAGTGAATGACCATTGTCACAGTGATTGAAGAGTACAAACTGGCACTTTTGATACGCCCTTTCTTCACATTTGGCCTTGACAGTGACACCTTCGTAAATGAAACAACGCTTTCATACAAAATGATATCAATACTTATAAACCAATATATGACAATGTTAAAAGACCTCACTTGTGACAAATATTGACATTGGAGTTTGTTTAGGTCACCTATTAGCTCGGAGTAGCTCTTCCTCAAGGACTCTGCACCTTTCCCTCAGCTTGTTGTTGTCTGTTTCAAGCGCTTGGTAGATGCTGTGCTGGCTGATTGCCAGAGATGAAGTAAGCTTCTCTTTGAGGTCGCTCAGCTCTTGCTCATAATAGGCCTTCATATCCGCCAAATGCCTCGAGTGCTTCTGTCGAAGGCTGAATCTCAGACTACGAGGTGAATGAGATTCTGTTACTATTTTTGACATAATCAGAGAGAGAGGCTATTTTTTTCAAGTTTATCGATTCAGAGTGCTAAAAGGAGAACAAACAGTAACTGGGTACCTAGCAACCTCAGCAATTGCTAACACAATTATGCTTTAATGCGATGTGAGATGCGATAGAGCTTTGACACTTATTCCCTTACTGTATATATATCACCTTAGAAAGTGTTGTTAACAGACAATTTGCTCATTTACATGGTAAGTCTAAAAAACGTGTACCGGATACAAGCAAAAAATAGCACAAAAATTACACATGTGTAAGTTATCCATTTAGTAAGGATTAAAGCTTACAAAAACCAGGTTAAAGTTAAAATTCGAAATAAGTTCAAAGTAGAATATTGTTGACAGTGGATAATAGTCTGAATATCAGCTTCAACTCAGTTGACTATCAGACTCATGTAGGTGTAGACATGAATTATAAATGATTAATATTAATATAATATAATATTAATAATAATATTAATATTAATTATTATGATTAATATCATGTAGGCCTACAATAGTGTATAATGTACACTATTGTATGTACATGATGTATAATGTACACTATTATATGTACATCACGTATAATGTACACTCATGGTGAAACATTAATTTTCAAATAAAATGTAAATATCGAAACGCATAACTTCCAATATTGAACTGACTCAGATGAAAAAAAGTAAGATAAAGAGATTATAATAAAGATGATGATTGATACAACTAGTATTCTATAGTCTCTCTAACCAATCTATCACTAGTGTTACATGCTACAAAGTTTTGTCCTATATTTTTCATCTTCGTAGCATGTAACTGGTTCAAAACGTCGAATCTTTAATTCTTCGAAGCGATTCAAACCTCCGTTTCAAGGGGGTATTTTTGAAAACATCGTAGCAACAACGAAGTACTGCATATCATGTAAACATCAATATTTGTATTATTGCACAAATCTTTGTGATCGGAGGTTGGATTTTCATCGTTTTCATTAGTGATGTCCTTACAACATCCCTGTTTTTAATGCACGTGTTTGAAAAATATTATCTTCAAAATAAAAGTATATTAACTCCGAAATTTAAAGAAAAATTTCTTACACGCTTTGACATTGACGTTTGACCTTAGACGCATTTCAGGAGCGCCAGCCGCGATATAAATTATGCGCCCCGTTGTAGATAAAAGCGCAACAGACTAATAAAGAAAACACAGAGTTGTACAATAATTTCTTCGTAGCACGTAAACTCATCAGCTACAAATAATTGCGAGTGGTGCAACCACGTCTGCGTATCATGTAAATTCGTCCTCCTCATTCCTACGATCATAACCACAACTTCGAAGCTCAAAAATTCGTAGCGTGTAACACTAATGAAAATCATGGAAACCACGAAGTTGTCTATGTCTGAATTTCTAATCTTATCTGGCCTTGGATAAATGGTATTTCATCTGAGAAATTAAGCTAGACTGTGGAGTAAAACATATCAGCATTTCTAACTGAGCCAAGACAATTATTACACTGGCTTGAAATAACTACATGTACATGTATTCAGCTGAACGGAACATGGGAATGTTCACTCACTAATCAAGTCTCAGCCCAAGAGGAACTCACAGGCTACGCTTCAATCTAATTAAGTTCTTAGTAATCTACTCAGAATTTCACTCAAAATTTTACCCACAAGTATTTTCCAACAACACCTCATTCCTGGTAGCAATAAACTGTACGCGTGAACCAAATCGTGGGCAATCATCAAAAATATTTAACTAATCTATATATTTTTTTCAAAGTTGTGTGTATCTGTCGTCGTAGTATACATCCATTTATAGCTATTAAAATTTTGGAATAATGAATCCACATCACAGAAGTTTTGATCTTGGACCCTCTATATTGCCAGTCCAACACCTATACCAATTCAGCCACACGAGATTCATGGATTCACTAGGCGATATATGTCGCTATATGACAGCAAATACGCTACCAATTTCCATTACTACGCAGTGTGATGGCGTAACGCCATAGAGAGGGGTAGCTCTTATTAGTAAGCTTACTCAAATTATCCATTGGCAATGTGCCAAGCTAATAGCGGGCAACTCTCATTACATCTCATTGTTTATAAGCTGATTTTTAATAGCCGGGCAACGACGAGCAGCAATGTTAGTTCTAAATATAATTCAAATTATTTTACTTTATCCCACTTATTACCCCTTTCCCCCATTTTTCCTGCTTTTCTCCTACTTATTTCTGAATTTTCCCGCTGTCGTGGGGAAAAAGTGTTTTTCCTGTCCAATACGCCAACCCTGCCCAATACCTTATTGAAGCTTCCAAATTCCATGATTTTATTTGACAAGCTGACAAAGAACATTTAAGGAAACAATAGTATATAGTATAAATATATAGTATAAATATGTAGACTTATTAACCTATCGTCTAATTTTTAAAACACTTTTAGAGCAGCAAAGATGATTCCTAAAATAGGATGACAGAAGAGCTAAAGAAGCATGTAATTTAATTTAAGTCATCCAGTGTCATGCTCGAATATTGGCAACCGATTCTTGAACCCTAGCTCTTGCGATCAAATTTAAAGAGGCATCTGTCGAGGCAACCCATTTAAGCACATGATTTCTCATGTACATTCGTGAAAATGGAAGCAATTTACTAAATAGGCATCTAATTACAGGAACACGCGAAGAACTAACTCAATGATACACCTACTTGAAGAGTAAAAGGGGACTGCCAAGCCAATACTTATTTTAGCTGGTAGTGGGTAATTTATTGTCAGTTTGATTAGATGGTATGAAACCAAGTAGCAGAGGGTGCAATACACAGACCTACAATAGCTATAATGCCATGACCACACATTGAAGATGTAGCCCAGGTGCGTATCGTATCGTGCACGTAGCTTTCTCTTTGCTTAGATCCAAAAGAGCTCGTCATCAGCAATTCTTATTTTCAGCACAAGTTGTACTTGCTTGTCATTACATGAACCCTCCCCTTTGGCCTCCATTGCATACATATAGGCTACTTACGAGGCAATTCGTCACCTTCTCTCTTTCTCTACTTACTACTTGCACTTTTAATAACAAGCATAAACTTTAACAAGTACAGTGGAACCTCGGTTCTCGAACATAATCCGTTCCAGAAGGTTGTTCGAAAACCGAGTTGTTCGATACCCGAAACCATTATTCCCATTAGAATTAATGTATGTAAATTTTAATCTGTTCCAAGCCAAGATAACAACTTCGGTAAAGTATTTTTTTAATAATTTACACCATAAACTGTACTGTATATTACATACTATAAATAAAAACGGGTAGATATAGATCGTGTTTATTTTAAATAAAAGATTTTCTATCTATGATGATGAAAGCAGAACACAAAAAGTAAACATTTCGTAGGTTTTGCTCTTAAAACATCGTAAACATTCTACGTTAAGATATAATACCAAAAATGGATAACGAAACATCGGAAAATACAACAGATCAGTTATATCAAAAATCGTGTGAAAAAGAAAATATAAACAGTAATGGCACGTTTATTTCCCATCTTTGAAGGAGAATCATCCTCCAAAACAATTTAGGGTAACTCGACTGGAGGAGTTGTCTCTCTAGCAAATCTGTTCAGTAGAGGGACGGCGTCCCAGATGGTTCCTTCCTTTTGTTGTAAAGAATTTATGAAGCGTAACTTGCTTCTCCCTTTGTTAACAAATGTTTCCATGCTGTTCCGGAGCTGTTCCGAACGTTTAATTCTAAAGCGCATGCTCCGGTTTGGTCGAGAACTGATTTATGTTCGAGATCTGAGACAAACAAATCTTAATTTTTTTGGTCGAGAACCGAAGCGTTCGAGAACCGAGGTTCTACTGCACATGAAATTTTAACTTTTGTGTTTCATTTAGCTTTCGCAGGTGCACGAGCATGTAAACAAATATTAGGCTACCGTAAAGGACATTGCGATAAATTTTACGTATTTTTACTTATGCTTTATGTTTACTTTCTTGACATTTCTCTTTTTATTAAGCATTTGTATGTAGCATAAAACTTTTTTATAAAGCTTCGCTGCGGCGCATATTAGCCTACCACCCAGTAACCTATGTGCATAAAAACCGTTTTATGGCTAGCGTACACGGGTAATATCTATACATCCATAATATATAAAAAATTTATTTCCATGAAGTTTCTTTACACACATTT
The DNA here is from genome assembly GCF_963576615.1 of Watersipora subatra. Lineage (NCBI taxonomy): Eukaryota > Metazoa > Bryozoa > Gymnolaemata > Cheilostomatida > Watersiporidae > Watersipora > Watersipora subatra. The sequence continues at coordinate 29,166,264 of NC_088708.1, read as the reverse complement.
TTTTACCTTGTTCACAATTTGTAACATGACGTCGTAACTCAGAGTCGTGGTCAAGCAAATGAGGACTTGCAATGGTAAACCACTAGAATAAAATGCTAAAGTAGAGAATCGAAGAACAAACAAGTTTGAAGAGCTAGAGTATATAATAGCCTTCTTCAATTGCTGTCAGTTCTATTTTTAACCACTTGTGATTACGCTACTCAGCAGTGTATTTTCAATCTGTAGTTTCTAACTTTGCCATACGCCTCATCTACTGCGCCTTATCTACTGCGCCTTATCTACTGCGCCTTATCTACTGCGCCTTATCTACTGCGCCTTATCTACTGCGCCTTATCTACTGCGTCGCATTTACCGCGCCGCATCTACCGCGCCGCATCTACCGCGCCGCATCTACCGCGCCGCATCTACCGCGCCGCATCTACCGCGCCTTATCTACCGCGCCTTATCTACCGCGCCGCATCTACCGCGCCGCATCTACCGCGCCGCATCTACCGCGCCGCATCTACCGCGCCGCATCTACCGCGCCGCATCTACCGCGCCGCATCTACCGCGCCGCATCTACTGCTTCTAACTGTACTCGGGTAATCAAGAGCAATAGAGTAATGAACATGATTATAAGTGGATCGGACAGACAGACAACCGGAGATATAGTCCAGCTTTATATTTTTAAGGTCCTAGACTAAAGTAGAGACCAACAAAACAACTGCCAATAGCAATAAAACAGACCAGGTAATGATTATTGTTAATAGCCATCTTAAACCGGTTTACCTTTAACGTAATAGTTCGACCTTTGACCTAATAGTTAGCTAGGGTAGTCGATATTCCCTGTGATGAGCCAGAAGGCTCCTACTAAAGATAAAAAATATCCACCTGAGTGGCAGGACTAAACGATCATTCTTACCAATTTTTTATGATACCGTATTATACGGAATCAGTAATTCTCAGTAACACCTTCGCTGGTCATATATTGATCAACCAAGTTAAGGATTTATTATCAACGATACTTCTTGAATTACAGAAAGTGCAACGACTTGAATTACAATGACAGGTTTACCACGTCTGCTAACTTCCAAAACAACAAAAATGTTGTCATTTTTAATTAAAATAGCCAATAAGATGCCAGCAAGAACCATCGCGCTTGAACGTTGGTGCAGCAGAACAGGATACAGTAATTCTATAGCAAAAACTGTTGTGAAAGTAACATTCAGTTTTATTATCCCATTATCTTAATTTGTAAAGCATCTGTATTAATTACCAACTTTCCAATCACCATTTTGAAAATGTAGGTGCAGATGTACTCTGTATGCTAGCAACCTCACAGATTATCACTGCGTGTATTCCAATCAAAGCTACAATGGGAAATATTTTGACTCTTCCAGATGTCATGTACATGAACATGTCGTGTACATGAATGTATGCCATTACCACCACAACAATGTTGATGCTGGTGACTTAAGGAAACACCATTTTTTCAAATGAATAGCATATATTATATATAACGAGACAACTAAAATGTATGAAGGCATATTGCAGCAGCAACCTTTACATACTCATGAATAGCAAATAAAACTGGTTGATCTTTAGAGGAAGCAAATAGCAGAGCAACTTTATCTGAAAACAACGCTTTGACCTGAGAACAAGTACAGTACTTTTCGGACTATTAGCCGCTACCTTTTGCTGATGATTTGAGCCATGCGGCTTATATAAAGGCGCGGCGATTTGATGGTTTTTTCTATCACTGCTAGGGCGCATGAACCAGAATCTTCGGTTAGTGCGCCTCTAGCGGTGAAAGAAAAACTGAAACAATGCCTAACGGTACTGTTCCGTTAGGCACTGGGTTAAAAAGCGTCGGTTAATACAGAACAGTGCCGTTAGGCACTGTTCCATTTTAACCAGCAAAGTTGCTGCCGTGTAAAAAAGCACCGGCCTGAGTTCAGCGGCCTATACCAAGGTGCGGCCTATGTATTGTTTTACTATCGGTTTTTTGAAAATAAAGCAGAAGTGGCTTATATAGGAGTGCGGTTAATAGTCCTAAAAGTACGGTATTTATAAAACAACTGCAACACCAAAGTACTCCTAATCTATAGTAACCACAACAAAACTTATGAAAAACCGCTGAAATTCACTAAGAGACAATTTGGACCAAACTGCATTGGTGTTACAGATGTTTTGACAAGGAGTGAGAAGAAAATATATCTGTGCGATAGGAATGTCTATCGATTATGTATGTGGTACTTTGTTTGTTACCAAAATATTATTGCTACTTGAAGACTATAAAAGATTCCTTGTCAACCACCCTATGAAATCTACACAAAAACAAACTCATTTTAAACATGTAACCTGATAATTTTACAAAAATTATACAATTATGACTTTTTTATATTTTAAAGTACTTCAAAACTAATTTTAGATTTGCTTCCCTCTGTTTGCCCAAGATGCAATGGCACATTCCAATGTTTTCAACTATAAATATTTTGCATATAATTGCTGCATATAAAATGCAATACTTTGTATAATAATGTGTAATGAAAGTTGTACAAAGAAGCTATTTTTATAATTCAACCACGGGTAAAAATGGGATGTTGTGCTGCTTTTCGATATTTAAATAAGTAAGATAAAAGACAAACAAATAATTGAAATACAGTCATACCTTGACTAAAAATTACCTCTACATATTAATTTGTCAACGGGCCACATGAAATTTTAACAAATTTTTGGCTCGCCATATGAAGCAATTTTTAACGTACGATGTGCAGACTTCTTGAAACATCGTAAGTAACAAAACTGACAACAATTAAAATAGATAAATAGTATAAAAATGTCTTGTCACGTGACATTCTCACGTGTATTGAAAGGCCAATACAAAGCTCAATATAAAACTTATCGTAGCACTAGTTTATGACAAACACTTTGGGTTTTACCGAAGACCCTGTATCAAATTTAGATGCTCGCTACTTTACAGTTGTTTCGGTTTGGTCTAATCGTCTAGTGGTAATCTGATCATGTGACCCAATACTTCGCAAATAATTTTTGCAGCACTTTTCGATTATCACAGGTGACCAACAGGCTCGTCATGATTATCAGACAATGATATGTACTCCTTCGAGGTAAGGTTAAAAAATAAAATGAATTTTCACGGTAAGTTCTAAGATATCACCGCTAAAAGTGACAGCATTACAATGACGATAAAACAGACGCGTAAGAACAATAGACATGGTCTTATTGAATGCGTGAAGTATATTTGTGAAAATATTTCGATGAATAAGGTTGCATGAAAGTGTAAACAGAAACCATCTACCACAACTACGTCACATTTGAACCGTTTTGAAAAGAGAATCCAAACTACGGCGGTTTCGCGTGGCTGCGATTAACTGTTCGTTTTTGAGCTTTTAAGAGCTTGTAATCACATTCCCACATATTTTGCACCTACAATAGAACAGAGTAAGACATGGTGAATCTTTCGATACCAAATAACTGTAATGTAAATTTTGTTGCAAGTCAACCTTTAAAGGTTGACTTGCAACAAAATTTACATTACAGTTATTTGGTATCAAAAGATTCACCATGTCTTATTCTGCTGTATTGTAAGTTCCACATATGTGGAACTAAAGAACTATAAAAGAACTATTAAAAATACTAAAGTTATGTACATTAAGTTGATCTGAACTACCGCATATCAAATGTATGAGTGAATTATGCCACTCATTTCTACTACTCACACCGCTACTAATCTTACACATTGACAAGCCTACACTTCTATTCTCCAGCCTCTGGTGGTAAAGGTGGCTATATGGTCCAGTGGTAGTACACTTGGCTTAACATCTGCGCATCCAACTGTACGGGTTCGATTCCAGTGAGGAGCAATATTTTTTAACACCCAGACGGAACGACGAATACTGCTTTTATTATAGTAAAGATAAAACTAGCTTAAGTTACTCCAATTCATTAGGTAAAGAAACTTAGCTGATGGTAACTACATTAACTGTCACTGTTTATAAACTGTTTTAAATCTGGAACGAATGTGTAGCATAAGAAGTAAGAAATGTTTTTTTAACAATCTGTTTTAGTTATGCCTCGAGCTGTCAGGTATTTGACTTACGCATTGGCATTGGCTAAACAGTCACAGAAATAAACAAACACCTTCAATTGAAAGTTAGAATGGTAAATGTCGTTTAAGTTGATTAATAATGAACTTTTTGTGCACAAACTTTTTGTATTACCCGTGCAACGCCGAGCATTTAGCTAGTAGTTTTATATAGTACACCTTTTAATGTTATCAATATTACTTGAGGTATTTATCATTAAACAGGTTCTGAAACGCATTAAACAAAATATCATGTATTTTTTTTATAAAAATATACTTGCTCAAACATACAACGATTTCATTGTACGGAGTAATTATTGGAACGGATTCACTCCGTATGTTGAGGTTTGACTGTAATGTTAAACTTTGGAGTCTTTTGAAATTTTATAACAGCATTACGATGCTGCTCATACAGTGGCACACAATAGACTATATTCCTTAGCGAGACATACTCAAATGACTAGCTGTGATAACAATTCACCCTAACTATATTTGTAATAAGATCTGTTAATGTGATAAATATTAGGGTATCTTTGCAGAGTCCTACAAAATCTTCTGACTAGAGAAAACAACGTAGTAATAATACATTACCCATAGCATCTACTAGTTAGCCTGTCTTATTATCATCTTTTTGTCATTGACCTTCACTAATACTTGTCGCACGATTATAAATTATTAAGCAAATAAGTCACTCCTGATTGAAATATAATTGCTAGTCCTGTAATTAATTTCGTCTCTATCATAGACTTATATCTCAGAATAGACTTAGCCTCTGTCACACCTCTTTAACTGTTTATTAACTCTATGAAAATACTCTGAGCCTATTATGGATTCCCAACAATTTTAAGCCTGCCCTATTTGAACGTTGCAGACTAGTCCAACTCAAGTTCAAACTTTTAAAAAGGATAAAGACTATCACAACGTTATGGCGAGTTTTGGAGTGGTTTTGTGAAAAGCTTCAAAAGAATTTAAAATTAATGAAGACTATGGCCAGCAGCAAGTTGTGGCATCGTTACAAGAAATAACTACGAGTTATGTTGCAACTGCAACAGTATCTCGATGACTAATAACTAAATATACATTTAAACACGGTTTAAGGACTTGAAAAAGAACTTTTTAAATGGTTTTTTTCGCCCTTTATTGGCAATAATTTCATTTCAAACAGAATTTTTTTCCAGATTATGCCATACAGGAATTATAAAACAAAAAAGTAGCAGTTAGTCAACAAGACCAAATAAATGGTTTGAGATAACGTTTAAAATATCAAATACTTTCCGACAATGGCACAGAGGCTGTGTCGATCCTCTTGACTCATCGCTTAGGAATTTTTTTGTCTATCGGTCCAATTTGTTTTGAATGTTATTAACCAGTGATAATATAAAGGTTATATCTATCGATACTAATGAATCGGAAATTAGTCTCCAGTTCTGACTTACCCTTCTGGATTTTTGAAACCGGTACATCTGGCAGCATGGGGTAAATCCATCAGCAAACCAACAGAAAAATGCATTAGACAAACTGTCTTCTTAACAATGATTCCGACAGAGCGAGACTAACCTTGCACTGAGGTCATCCGCTGGTGACTCTGGTGGTGGGGTGCTACTGTCCGACAAATGATCGCCATTCTCAATCGGAGAAGTATCCAGCCTTGACCCTACATCGAGCTCGGGCTTTACCACAGCTACTTCTTGAATAGTCGGACTGGCCTGTAACAACATCACAGCGAATGCTAAAACTACGACATAACAGCCGGCATGTAGGACGGATTTTGCATTTTCATAGGCTGTGTAAATCCAAGGGCGGTTTCATTGGACAGGTCATAAATGACAACAGGTATCCAGCCATCACCAATTGTACACTATTATCAGCCAAAGATCAAACTGAGCCCTGAATCCCTTGATTACTGAATAGGATCATAACCACAAGCTTTTATGAAACATAAGGCATGGCTGCGGTATGTTTAACACTCTGCCAGTGTACTACACTATCGACCAGTTAGGCATAGGATGTGTGAAAGAGCCGCCTGGCAAAGTGCCAATATCAATAAAGGCGTATTGATTTGAGTGCCAAGGAGAAAGATTCCTCAAGTCGTAATCACGTATTAGACTATTAGAGGGTGTAGAGAAAAATCAACGATTCTGTTGAGTGCAGCTCAATCAATGATATGCACTCGATGTTGTTGAACATTTACATTGTAGGAGAAACTGCTGAGCAACAAATTGATTACGAAAAGAAACCATCTCAACGAATTCCTGCTTGACATGCAAAAAGAAAACAGAAAGTGAGATAAAACACACTCATATATTTACAACAGATTAACCAGTGTAGTATGCAATGTGTATGAAAAACAAAACTATTCGCGCATAGAAATCATAGAAAATATTAGTACATACATTAGATGTTTGCCACCATTTGTGGGGAAAATTCTGATTGGTTACTGCCTATTCTTTTTATGTAACACTAGTTGGTACCCTGGCAGTCCAGTGGACGGCGAGATAAAGCAGAGAATAAGTATGTGTACAATTATTCTATATTCCTGGAAGGCGCATGATTGGTGGAGGTGGTAGTGCGCTGGGTGACAAGGCTGAATATTGCTGGTCAGAATCTGACACAACGCGATCTCTTTCCCCAACCTCCAACTGAGGCTCCAGACAGACATGGCTCTTATTATAGTAACGATGTTTACTAGGATAAACATGGTTGTGTTTACGATATAGGAATTCAAAACATTGCTGCCTTTTCATACAGCAACAGACTGGTGTGGTAACATATAGAATCGAATCAGCAAATGGGAGAAAGACCTAATGAAGTTCTAAGCACCATTACAGCATAGATCACATCAGCATAGGAATTTGACTAGTGCCTACCCATTAAAGACACAAACAGGAAACTGTACACAAAATACAACTGCCATAGATTTTGGTATAAAACAGGCTGATCTACAAGACAAACCTTAACAAACATATGGTATGCTTTAACAGCATATTGACTAATACTGACTATAGACTTACACTATATAGGTCGACATGCAACTCTACCGCCACGCTGTCAACTTACTGTCAATCTATAAAACCATTGTGCCAATTAGCAATGCATTGCGTATAGCCAGTCTAATTAGAACTGGTCCGAGCTGAGGCGACAGGATGTGACAATACACACAAACTTTTACATATCATATAGCCTTTGTTCATCACTAAAATCAGGTCAACCCTCAACAAGATTGATCTCCCTAAAAGGTAAAACTGTGATATTTATCAGTTGGTCCATGAGACTTCATGAGTTCAAATAAATTTGATCGTGAAAACGATCAAATTTATTTGATCGTCTTCAAGATGTCTTATTCTACACGTTGATGAAGATATAACTGTAGCGACGTTGAGAGCTGGATTTCATAATTCCAAAAATGTACTTTTATACTTCACTCTTTGATTCATTTATTTTGACATCGGGCCTGCATTGACCTCTACAACAGCATAATTGAAAAATGTAACCAGACATCTTCATCAATGTATCCTGTTTATGGTCAACAGAAGCCAACTGCATCCTGCATAATAATCTCATTTGCAAAAATATTGTTGTTGGGTTTGTTGGTGAATTGTTCTGTAATCGGTAGAGTGTGTACCATGATGGTCGTTATTGCTCAAAATGGCATAGAGGGGATAACTTTCAGTTCATAGGTACATTTATGGCTCAACGATTGCTCATAGAGGAATCTAAAAACACCCTTACAAGAAGATTTAGGTTGGCAGATTTGTGCTTGCAGTTATATGTACAGTGTACATGTACAGCGAGCAGTATAAGCTGTAAAAAAAGCTCAAAAAAGCGCGATAACAACGCTAGCTTGTGATCCCGTTTTTGAGCTCATTTTTATTGGCGTTCAGCCTATTAAACATCCTGTAACAAGCTACAAGCAATGTTGAATAGCTTATCTACCTTTCAGAAAAGACTGAGATTATTTCGATGGCTGAATTTAGAGAATAATGGTTTTAAGACACCTATCTCTATAATTCGAGATCGGACTAAACATCCCCAACTTCCGTCCCTAAACTGCTAGGTTGCGTCACAGATTTATGGGCGAGGCTTGTTGTGTCGATTGCGACACCGATATTGAATCGCTGTGAAAAAGCCTTCAAAAACAAAAATGACTTTGAAAGTTAGTGGACCAATCTTTATTTTGAGTACAAAATCGGAATCAGCGGGTCTAATTTACCTGTGAACAAACAATGAAAGCTGTTCGTGGCAGTTATGGTTTAATACTAATTCATGATAAAAATTGTTTTCATGACAAATATAAGACTATGTTAAACAAAGTTCTTCAGAAGCCTTGGGCAACGGCAAGCAGCAGGGTACGGAATTGCCATGAGCATTACATATTTTAGTTAGCTCTGAGTTGATGGCCGACTACATAATGACAAGAAGTCATGTTTGTCACCGACTAGTGTCCATGATACAGCTTGATAATTTAAACGATTTACGAGAAAACTATTCTTAATTAACACTGAATCGTCTTCCCTTGAAGATTTTTAGAATGTGTAAACTTGGTGGCTGTTAAACTTTTAAGATTGAACCCTTTGGCTGGGGAAACGACCAAAATGTCGTTTACCGGTTGCGTGGGGAAACGACATTTATGACGCTTTCGGTAGACGTTTATAAAGCTGTCGCCTAGTAACGTTAAACAAAGGATATGAATACTAGTAAGTTTTAAATACCATCAACAAGATATCAGTCGATGATTTACAATATGAAACGATTATCTGAGAGGCGTTGCTTTGTGCTAAAAGCTAAACAAATCGCGCCTACTTGGAAAAGAATAAAAGTTGGAAAAACCAATCAACATCGGCTCGACTTTCAAAACGGTAAACTAAAAGATTATTTGATCCTGCGATCGTTAGTGATTTTTTGTCTGATCAGAATAAAAATAATTCAGATGATAGAAGTGATGTAAACTTTTTGGACTTTTAATATACTTGGAATATACAGAGAAAACGATTGTCATGGTGGCTCGCATGGCTACGTTATAGCGTTTGACTCTACCGAAAAAAATGCTTCCAAGCATTTCATGCAGGGACAATTGCACATTGTTGTATTTTTTTTGTAGTAGTAGATATGTAAATGAATGTTTCTGTACAAAAAATTTTGTTCATAGAAATAAATTTAAGATTTGAGCTATGCATGTTCATAAAATATCGATTTTATTGAATTTTGAAAAATAAACTACACGACTTTCGGCTGTTTTTGCCGGGCTTTTACCCAGCCAAAGGGTTAATAGTAGCCTAAACTCTATCAGAGTTTCCTAATTCATGGCACAGCCGGTCTTATTGACAGTGCTAGTCTGGTTCTTAGCAAGAAGCGTTCGTTGCAACAATAGTATTTACTCTAGCTGAACAAACAAGATTGGTCTGTCACACCAGCTCTATAACTGGAATATTGGTCTGTCACACCAGCTCTATAACTGGAATATTGGTCTGTCACACCAGTTCTATAACTGGAATATTGGTCTGTCACACCAGCTCTATAACTGGAATATTGGTCTGTCACACCAGTTCTATAACTGGAATATTGGTCTGTCACGCCAGTTCTATAACTGGAATATTTCCAAGGAGTTCAACGACTCACTTCAGTGATAAGGAGAGTATACAATGGTGCTGTCGTGTCTGACAGCGTAAGGGTACATGATTGAGGTACACACAAGTAGAGTCAGGTCTATTGACAGACAGTGATAACAGAGTAGGGTAGGGTCTATTAACAGACAGTGATATCAGAGTAGGGTAGGGTCTATTAACAGACAGTGATATCAGAGTAGGGTAGGGTTAATTAACAGACAGTGATAACAGAGTAGGGTCTATTAATAGACAGTGATAACAGAGTAGGGTCTATTAAGAGACAGTGATAACAGAGTAGGATAGGTTCTATTAACAGACAGTGATAACAGAGTAAGGTCTATTAACAAACAGTGATAACAGAGTAGGGTCTATTAACAGACAGTGATAACAGAGTAGGGTCTATTAACAGACAGTGATAACAGAGTAGGGTCTATTAACAGACAGTGATAACAGAGTAGGGTCTCTTAACAGACAGTGATAACAGAGTAGGGTCTATTAACAGACAGTGATAACACAGTAGAGTAGGGTATATTAACAGACAGTGATAACAGAGTAGGGTCTATTAACAGACAATGATAACAGAGTAGGGTCTATTAACAGACAGTGACAACAAAGTAGGGTATATTAACAGACAATGACAACAAAGTAGGGTCTATTAACAGACAGTGATAACAGAGTAGGGTATATTAACAGACAGTGACAACAAAGTAGGGTCTATTAACAGACAGTGATAACAGAGTAGGGTATATTAACAGACAGTGACAACAAAGTAGGGTATATTAACAGACAGTGATAACAGAGTAGGGTCTATTAACAGACAGCGATAACAGAGTAGGGTATATTAACAGACAGCGAATAGGCAATGCGCTGCGAGGTGTCTTTAAATACTTTTCATGCTTCTAGTCTGAGATAAATGAATGCTTGCCTTCTAGCAAATGCATTTGGTGGCTGCTAAATAAAATGCTTTACGGCTTTCGTTAGTAGGTTAATTATAAAGTAATTACCTCGGCACCCACATACTGCCAAAATAGTCATGTAGACGACAACTCCTAGTTCATGTATATGTTTAGGAATAAATGATTGCTTATCTTGTACCCTATTCCATGAAAGGTGTGCATTTTTATAATTGCATTGCGCATCCTGCCCAGGTACATATGCGGAGGAAATCTGAAAGCAACTTTAATCGTGTGGCATGCCTGTTATGAGTCGTCCTCTCTAAACAGAAAGTTAACCTTAAGTTAACTTCATGTACGACTATCACATTCGGTAGAATATTAATATTTTTGGTCAATGTCGGTTTCTACAAATTTGGTGCTGCTCTGACACAGGTAACCAACTAAAATTTCCAAGCATAAGCAAAGAAAACTGTGAGTACCAATAATGTTTTGGATGATTGACAGCCAGCCAGTAACCAGCCAGAACAAAACTTTCAACAGGTGTTATGTAAATAATGCTACGACTTACCTAAATCAAGAACCAAAAGGGTTAGATGCTAACATATGCTAATATATGCCATGTACGCTACATTTTATTTGCTATATGAACCTGTAAGCTAGATAAAAAACTTCTAAAGATATATACAAGCGAAGGTGCGGAAAGCTTCAAGCTTGCCTACACAAATATATTGTTGTTTAGTGATTAGATAAAGCTTAGAGGAATGAAAAGTTTGTCCATTTTCAAAACCATTTTGAACAATAGATCAGCTTTCGACTAACATAGATGATTATTATTAGAGCTACATATGGGACCTGTGAGAACTGCTACTAAAAATTGGAAACAAAAACTCTTTGCGTTGTTACATTGTGTAATAAGCTAGCTAGACAGAGTAGTCTTACTAGTTCATTATCCTACACCAACCTAGATAGTTTTATAACAAGCTTTTCAAGGTCTGTAGAAATCGTCAATCTTGTACATGGATATTTGCACTGTTTTCTAAATTTACAGAAATCTTCACAAACGTTTTAAAAGCATAGCCTTCTATATAAACGGCAAAGCAAGAATTACTTACCTGATGATTCCGTGGTGTGCTGTCATTAGGTGGAGCACCACGAGGAGTCAGCTCAGTAGGTTCCTCTACTTCTCCATTAAACGCTGCTCTCCCAATCGCTGTCACAGTAACGACATCAGCAGCATCAGGAATAACCGAAACACTCGGGGCAGCATTCTGTATAGAGACAATGCTCTGAACGGCACTGGCAGTCACTACCCCATTAGAGCTGAGAAAGCCATTGACGGGACTGTTACCACCATTTGATGTTTTCAGATCAGCTTGCTGTCCAACGATAGAGTTCCTAGTAGAGCTATCAATGACTGGTAAGTGAACGCTCTGACTGAGCAGCTCCAGATCATTGCTGCTGTCTGCCGAAAGAAGCACTGGTGTCGGGGTCGACCTTTCGCTGCCAGTCAAGACAGGACGTTCGTGAGCCAAAGCGTTAGCGCTGTCCCAAGTATCATGTGAAGAGCTCTGAGAAATATTGCCACTCATGCTTTCATCCGTGCTAACGGATGGTGTGTTATCAGCTGCCGATTCTCTCTTATTACTCATACCATTGGAGAAAGCTGACGGACCACTAGATTCTGTGACTGGAGTGTTGAATGCATCGGGAGGATTGAGAGAGGCTGGACCATCATTTGGTACTGTTGGCGGTGGTGGAGAAAACGAACTTCCATTGGACAAAGATGGTGGTTGCGCTGACTCAATACACTGTAGTTGTTGCATAAGCTGTGCCTGACGGGCTAACAACTCCTGCTTCATTTTCAGTTGAATCTCTTCCAGTGTCCTTGTTTGCTCCATGTACTGTTCCTTCATCTCACTCGCGATATACTCGGCTATTTTCCTTTGCTGGGACGTCAATTCTTGCACGTTTCTCGAGCCCGTCAACTAAAACATCAGCAAACTAATATTATGGTAAGTGGTTTACAGAGTTGCACCGGCTCTGTCCGCTATTGTCAGCTTCAGCAGAGCCAATAGGCGGGCAGAGCGATACACAACAGCATATTAATATCAAGAACAACAACAGAATAGGTGAATAAAGATTTGATAACGCTGAATTGCAAACACAGCTTAAAAACCTATTCAGGTAACCTTGAATGAAATAAAAATGCCGCGTGTACAAACATGAACAATATGAGATTGGTTGGATTATACTGACAAACTTTTAACACCCTCTCACACCATTCCTACCTGCAGTAATGTGCTTTGATGAAACTGTTGAAACAGTAGACCTAGCACCACGAGCCTATAATGCAACTATGCAGGACTCGTGAGTCGATACAAATGAAGCAAAGTACGCTATCTTCAATTCACAATCTCGTTTCAAATAGCTTTTAAGTTGAATAAAGTTTACCGGCACGCAGACAGCGCATAACAAATCCCTAGAGTAGAATTTACGATGATATAGCAAACAAGATGCTAATGCCAAACGTTCAAACACAACAATTGCTTACTACGCCATAGACAGAATTCTATGCACACAAAGCCTGGAGTTTATGAAATGGCATACGCCAATATGACCTGCCTATAGCGTATTTGAATTGATAATACTGTGCATAAAGCTTTATAAATGGCCATGAATAAATTTGTGTAGGCTATCGGTCGGCAAGGGCTGCCTGCGTTACCAACCCATGCTTGTGACTGGGTGACAGCGGCAGCATAGGCCAGGGCACTTGAGATAAGAGATTCAATTAATACTGAGTTAGTCTACGCTTACAACATGGCTACATTTCCCTTCTAGTGACACTAGAGGCAGCCCCGAGTAACCACTAGCCATATCATACAGCCACATAATATACTACTAGGTGATTATCTCCCCTCGAGAATGATCAGTCAATTAAACGATGTCCAAAAATTAGAACAGCAATAGATAGCCTACAAAATGTTTTTTTTAAATCTACTTCGTTATCCAAGTTTCTATTTATGCCTATTATTATTATCATCACTCATTCCATACAGAGACAATAATTTTTGTTTGCTAGCAAATATTAATCATGCTTGATCGGAGGCCCTTAGCCTGTCTTGACAAACTGTTGTTTTTGCGGAGTTGTCCCCTGTCGAGCGGGCGAGCAACAACAGCTTGTCACAAGACGTACTGCACCTGATGCATCAGCTGCACTTATAGGGAGTTGTTCTCTTCCGTCTACGCGGCTCGGCTGCGATGTTATGTCGGTCGCTCCATTGGTAATCATAACGGATTTTACGCAAAAATTTATGTAGAAAAATTAAAATAAGAACGTTCAACTAGCAACCTGTCTCTGCAGTAAACTTTGGTAGAGTTTAAGAACTTAGGCAACAGCGACTAAACATGTCGTTATTTGTGCGCTCAGTCAGTTTTATTTCTATTTTTGTATTAGTAAGTTTTATTTGTTCTTATTGATTTTATTATAAGATTATTTTATTCTTAAGTTCTACTAAAGTTATCACAGAAACTGGTCTTTGGTTAAATGTTGTAATCTTGTTTTTTTTCTACATAAATTTTGCGTGAAATCCGTTATGATTACCAATGGAGCGACCGACATAACATCGCGGCCGAGCCGCATAGACGGAAGAGAACAACTCCCTATAAGTGCAGCTAATGCATCAGGTGCAGTATGTCTTGTGACAAGCTGTTGTTGCTCGCCCGGTCGACAACTCCGCAAAAACAACAGTTTGTCAAGACAGGCTAAGAGGCCCTTGGACTAGAAAACATTTGGTCTTTCCAAATCCCTGACCAACTATTCACTAACCTGACCACTTCATAGCTAAACCCAACAAACAAAAACAACTGAGCACTACAGACAAACATCTTGCCTGTCCTGTATTTGGAACATCCTCATATCACAAGAATTTCTTTAAGAAACACTATTAATTTTCTATGCTATTATTGTTGTTTCACACAACCTGGTTTGCTTTTATTGCTATTGTCTGATAATAAATAGAACTAAGACCAAATCAAATACCTCTCCATAGGAAAGAAGACAGACCTGAGTGGAAGAAAGGATGGTAAGTTACTTTAACTTTACAAGTACTCAATGTGAGTACATATGATACAATTTAGTACTGACTCTATAAGTACTGAGTGTGACAGTATATGATAAAGTTTAGTACTGACTCTATAAGTAATCAGTGTGACAGTATATGATACAGTTTAGTACTGACTCTATAAGTAATCAGTGTGACAGTATATGATACAGTTTAGTACTGACTCTATAAGTAATCAGTGTGACAGTATATGATACAGTTTAATACTGACTCTATAAGTAATCAGTGTGACAGTATATGATACAGTTTAGTACTGACTCTATAAGTAATCAGTGTGACAGTATATGATACAGTTTAGTACTGACTCTATAAGTAATCAGTGTGACAGTATATGATACAGTTTAGTACTGACTCTATAAGTACTCAATGTGACAGTATATGATACAGTTTAGTACTGACTCTATAAGTAATCAGTGTGACAGTATATGATACAGTTTAGTACTGACTCTATAAGTAATCAGTGTGACAGTATATGATACAGTTTAGTACTGACTCTATAAGTAATCAGTGTGACAGTATATGATACAGTTTAGTACTGACTCTATAAGTAATCAGTGTGACAGTATATAATACAGCTTAGTACTGACTCTATAAGTAATCAGTGTGACAGTATATGATACAGTTTAGTACTGACTCTATAAGTACTCAATGTGACTGTATATGATACAGTTTAGTACTGACTCTATAAGTAATCAGTGTGACAGTATATAATACAGTTTAGTACTGACTCTATAAGTACTCAATGTGACAGTATATGATACAGTTTAGTACTGACTCTATAAGTAATCAGTGTGACAGTATATGATACAGTTTAGTACTGACTCTATAAGTAATCAGTGTGACAGTATATGATACAGTTTAGTACTGACTCTATAAGTAATCAGTGTGACAGTATATGATACAGTTTAGTACTGACTCTATAAGTAATCAGTGTGACAGTATATAATACAGTTTAGTACTGACTCTATAAGTAATCAGTGTGACAGTATATGATACAGTTTAGTACTGACTCTATAAGTACTCAATGTGACTGTATATGATACAATTTAGTACTGACTCTATAAGTAATCAGTGTGACAGTATATAATACAGTTTAGTACTGACTCTATAAGTACTCAATGTGACAGTATATGATACAGTTTAGTACTGACTCTATAAGTAATCAGTGTGACAGTATATAATACAGTTTAGTACTGACTCTATAAGTACTCAATGTGACAGTATATGATACAGTTTAGTACTGACTCTATAAGTAATCAGTGTGACAGTATATGATACAGTTTAGTACTGACTCTATAAGTACTCAATGTGACAGTATATGATACAGTTTAGTACTGACTCTATAAGTAATCAGTGTGACAGTATATGATACAGTTTAATACTGACTCTATAAGTACTGAGTGTGACAGTATATAATACAGTTTAGTACTGACTCTATAAGTAATCAGTGTGACAGTATATAATACAGTTTAGTACTGACTCTATAAGTAATCAGTGTGACAGTATATGATACAGTTTAGTACTGACTCTATAAGTACTCAATGTGACTGTATATGATACAATTTAGTACTGACTCTATAAGTAATCAGTGTGACAGTATATAATACAGTTTAGTACTGACTCTATAAGTACTCAATGTGACAGTATATGATACAGTTTAGTACTGACTCTATAAGTAATCAGTGTGACAGTATATAATACAGTTTAGTACTGACTCTATAAGTACTCAATGTGACAGTATATGATACAGTTTAGTACTGACTCTATAAGTAATCAGTGTGACAGTATATGATACAGTTTAGTACTGATTCTATAAGTACTCAATGTGACAGTATATGATACAGTTTAGTACTGACTCTATAAGTAATCAGTGTGACAGTATATGATACAGTTTAATACTGACTCTATAAGTACTGAGTGTGACAGTATATAATACAGTTTAGTACTGACTCTATAAGTAATCAGTGTGGCAGTATATGATACAGTTTAGTACTGACTCTATAAGTACTCAGTGTGACAGTATATGATACAGTTTAGCACTGAGTCTATAAGTAATCAGTGTTGCATTGTACTTTTTTGAGCACAAATAACAATGTTAGAAGAGGACTACAATATCACAAAGGATATGAACCCAACACGGCCTATCCGGTACAATAGCTATACGAATGGCATAATTTGCTTTATACCATAGATGGAATTTACTGCAAATTGATTTGGGAATCCTGACAAACAACAGAAGACAATTTCTTACATTTTCCAGTAATACAAGCTATAGCTGCCAATGTTGAATCGCAGCCTGGTTACACAAATCCATTTTATGAGAAACTACTGGTGTTGAAAAATTCACCTATTTGATGACGTGCTTCGCTTTTTGTATAATGATACTTGTTTTACTCCAAAGTTACTGTTGCTACTGTTAAAAAGTTGAAATATTAAAATTAAATTTACTCAGACATAAGACTTTTTAAATTAGTAGTCAACATTGTGGACTACATTTGAAGGGCATGAACTGCTGATATTCATAGGCTAAATATGAACTCACCTTGCGTCTGGTAGCTGGTACATAGTAACCAATGAGCAAAGGTCAAACGAAAAATTATCTTGCCGTGCAAAACATACGTACGTGATAACGATAGCATCAGCCTATATGGCTGTATTTGTAGCATTTTATCTTGCGAAGGCTTTTACTTACATTACCACTCCAATTTTGGAAATTGCTAACAAAACTTAACAGTCTTGTTTTTTTCGTGATATTTCATGGGACTGAAGAAAGTGAAGTAAAGCTGCTTTGCTGAAATGCAGCCATGTTGAATCCAGACCATTTATCAAATTTTGCATGCAGACTGAGTGATTTCAATCAGTGTTACACACAACAGCAGTAAACGATCAGAGATTGTTTGTAACACTAAAGCTATATGCAGTTACTTTCTGCAGTTGGCCTGATAAAAAAATAAAAACGCTGAAGAGCATTGACCAACATATGAAGGAATATACCACATATGAAATACCCACAATACAACAGTAACAATGGGAAAATTGACTAAAGCATTCGTCAGTGGATAAGAACTAAGGCCAGTTAGTTGACACACTACTTCATTAGCATGACAAAGGAAAGAAGGCCTAGTGAGTAGAGAGTAAACAGCTAATCAATGGAAACACACAACTCCCTATATGTTCACCGACACTTGAAGGCTAGAACAAATCTGCACTTCAACGGCGTATTTTGTATGATTTTATTGATAGGCGTATGAACAAGTGATGAGTTGTTATACATGCAGTAAACTCTGCTCACAGATGTCTGATAATCGCATTACAGCGTACTTACAAATAACTGAAAACCTATCACCAGTCAATATATGAAATGTTGGCACATATCGCAGGTGTCCCAACGCAACGTATAAACCTGGCATGAATTATCATTCTACATACGTCCATGGCCTTCTCCAATGATCAAAACCTGCACCTACTGAAACTATTGAGGAGAATGTACATTATATGGTTGTAAAATGCCTTATAATCAACTGGCCGATTTCATATAACACAAAAATAAAAGTTTACTCAATAGCAAGTGGAAACCTTTGACTGCTCTACATTCCTGTAGAACCCACAACGTTAAAGACTGGTTCACACCATATCGCAGTATGTCAGTATAAATACTACAACACATCGGTGATCGTCTTTGATAACATCGTACACACTATCACAAACCCATCCATGTTTGCATCGGTGAATAGTCTGCGACAGCGTTCTCATTACACGATGCAGTCGCCAAACTTTGAAATACTAGTCCCGCAGCAACTAGAGAAATATAAATAAAAGCATTCCACGACAGCCAACACCATCGCTGACGTGGAGCACATTGCACTGACTGTCATGGATGCCTGGGAACTATCAGGATAGTTTGACAGCTGGCGTGTTTTCCAACATATCCACTTGCCTCAGCGATGTCATCGGTCCACGGTGTACATAGTCAACGAATAATTGCTGATAGGACAACCCTGACATACAGCGATACAGTGCTAACCAGCCTTCAGCCGTACAAGCGAGAAAACAATAAAAATTACCCACACTCGCAGCAAAATTGATATTTGTGTCATCTATTTAAAAAAACTACACAGCAACACTTTCACTCAATACATACATTGTGACTATGAATCCCTTTATAGGGTCGGATATATTTTAAAACAGTGACCTACCAGACACTGTGGCGATGCAGGTGCGGAGACATCCTGCTCCTGAGAAGCATCCCGTAGACTGCTGGCTGTCGTCTGCACGTCAACAGTCCTTGACGAAACTGATCCATAGAACGAGGGGCTGAAGGAAGGTGCACTCTGAGCCGAAGTTTGTCTGTATGCTGGCACCTGTCGACCACCCCTATTCACCCCATTGCCAGCTGGGCCAGACATCACTCGACCTAACGATAGAAATATACTAGTAGGCCTAATGAAGATTTAGGAGGGTTTGCCATATTATATCTTAACAAATAATCATTTAGGTCACTCTAATCAGCTTATCATTGACTTTGACATTTCTGTTTGATTCTGAAGAAACCTTCGCTAAAATTAATGTGATTTATTCATGATAACAAAAATGTATAAATACAACACTCTTAACTTAACCGACCACAGCGTTTCTATGCTTTGAAGTTGAGTTCTTCGTAAAGCCATTTTCAAACCACATAAAAATACCAAGATTGCAATCTTAAAAAAGCTTTTCCTACGATGTCTATTTTTTGAGGATCACGCTGTCCGATGTCCTGATGTCCTATGACCTGATGTCCTAGGACCTGATGTTCTATGACCTGATGTTCTATGACCTGATGTTCTATGACCTGATGTTCTATGACCTGATGTTCTATGATGAATCCTTGCACATGGCATCTTACTGATGCACATGGCATCAGTAATCATTGATGAACTCGGCTTCTACTAGAGATATACGGTTTATATTCAAGCATGCTTTATTTCAACCGCTAAGGTTGACAATACGAGCCGTGTCCATCTATCCAAAACCAAAGCTGAAGGTTTGGATTAGAAATTGCTTAGCAAAGGATTCGAACTCGTGAGACTCGACTTAGTGGTCTGACACCCTAACACCTAGGCTAATTATTCGCCTTCCAGTATCTCAGAATAGTTGTGCATACACTCATTCTCTGTGCTTTATCGGCACTCCTGACGATCTCTCACAGCACAATACACCACCAGAATACTAGTGTCATAAAATAAAGAATACATTGACCCCTTTACAAACCTATAGCATTAATAAGTAAATCCGTCTGTACAAGTAAATCATTGACTGTATGAGAACATATCAGCCAATACATACTCCAAGGAATAACAACCCCTACAATACCTTCATGGCATGGAAATGCAGTGAATCCGTACCTTGATTCCAAGCAGGAAATCCATATAGAAGCAAGTTGGTGCATAGAATTTGCTGTCGGCTAGTACCAGTGTCTTGAGGTCAACAACAAGGCCACGTCCACCAAAAAGAGACAGACTATGTTCAGAATACGGAGATACTAAAAAGTTATAGGAATAGCGATGTTAATAAAAGTGTGTGTCTTTACAAATGCAAAAAATGAAGCTGGTCTTTTTATGCATTGAAATATATGAATCTAATAATATTTCAAGCTACATATCTCCATTAATAAATAGCACTTTGTCTGTGTAAGTGCTTTGTCGTTCCACATTTTTTGGCCGATTTCAACCAAACTTCACACACATCTATGCTCCGTGCTTTTCACTAGGTCGCTAAAAATATTTGGATTCAAAAGTCAGTCTGGTTCCTAAGAACCATCTTCTTTAAATATCCACCTGCAGGCTATCTGATTGGCAATTAAAGAT
Source organism: Watersipora subatra (assembly GCF_963576615.1). Classification (NCBI taxonomy): domain Eukaryota; kingdom Metazoa; phylum Bryozoa; class Gymnolaemata; order Cheilostomatida; family Watersiporidae; genus Watersipora; species Watersipora subatra. Next base: position 29,145,714 of record NC_088708.1, on the reverse strand, counting down.
AGCCTGGGCATTAATGGGCTTGCGTATTGTTAAACTAAAAATCGATCTCACACATGGCCGGTCAATTTTGTTTCAATCAATTAACTTAAAACAAAGGAACAGATTAGTTAATTTGATGAATTTTAAATATGTACTTGTTAGAATTTTTAATAAAGACTCAATGCAATGCTAATTTCAGCATTTACACTGTCATTAAAAATCCCTTTATACCATTGATAAAATGCAGAAACCTGCAATGGTAGGCTTTCAATTATTTATTGACGGTCTTTTGGTATAGATACAGATTTTGCTCAAAGCAACGATAAATGAACCAATCATCCTTGGAGCAAATACAAGAAATATTGTGAGACTTGAAGGTTAACTGACAGCATTTTAAAATTAAATTTATTTATCCTAATACAGTAACATTTTATTTTAGCAATGATTTTGATGTTGGAAGAACAAAAAGCTAGTTTTGGAAACAAAAACACTCGCCATGCCAACTCCAAGCTGTGACAAGGTCATTTTTCTGCAAAACAGATGTATGATGTACGATGCCAATGCCGACAATTAGCGAATGCGTGAAAGCGTGACAAAAGCACTTCTTCTGAGGCAGCCATTTTATTACATTGTCACTATCTAGTAGCGGTGTAATAGTAACATTTTTTGTTTACCCAACATGGTAGATAATTCTAACGCAAAGTTGAAACAGGTTTTACAAATATCGGAAAAGCTAGAGCGAATTTATACGACCCGCATTAACTTTCGAGCGGTGGTTATAAAATTATACCAATCAGCTTGTGCATACATTTTGCGGAGTGCGCAATAAATTCTTTTTTCAAACAAACATAAAATTTCAAAAATTGTCTGTGAACACTAGCTATTCTCAGAAGTCATCTGTTTAAAATTTATGAATGCAGGCTTTGCTGTCATGAATAAGAATTTTGAAAAGACAATAATCAAATAATCTAGTTAAAAAAAATGAGTGATTTCATTGTAATAGTGTCGCAGCTGTTTTCGTCGCGATTTTGCAAAGATTGCAAATCTTTTTATCCATTTTCACGACTTGAAGATATTGATAAAATCTCGTACTTGGCTTTAATCTTTAAAGCACATAAATTACATAATTTTTTTATTATATAGTTCAATACATCAGAGTCTTGGCTTTCGAATGAGCCTATATTCAATACACAAAGAATAATATAACTATGAAAAACAGGGTGTCAAAAGTATGTCCTGCAATAAAAAAACACTTGGTTGCGGTTCCCACAATGTGATGTCCTAATTATCATTTAGCCTTAAATTGTGGATCCCTTTCACTGCCATTGAGGCTGCGCTGTTTTGTGACAATCGGGGCTGTTAAACCCAAAGAGCGCTAATAATAAACTAGGATTCTAGATAATCAACAATGCCCGGGGATCGTGCTAACGCCCGACCAATACAAACACATGTTCTGGGTTAATTAATTATGCTTCAATAAATATACTGTCGTTGATAAAGGTAATGAAATCACATCGATTAAATTGTGACCTGTGGTTGCGTGGCCCTAGGACTACATGTCAATCGCACTTTCGCGAGATCACGCAATGCTTGAAATTAATTAGTCTCAGTCGCGACCCTAAACATCACAATAAAATGAGAGGGCTAGTGCATAATATCATCGGAAAAACATAGTATAGTGCTTGGAATCTGAGTTATTTACCATAAAAATAATCTGCACATGGAGAACTAATGACACTGATTCTTTTGTCATCTTCATTGGTTCTCTGGAGTTGTCCTAGCTTCGCCTGACACTAGCGTCATTATCGTAGTTGATAAATATAAGCGGTAAGCGATAAAATAAGCGGTAAGAGCACACAACACCGCATATGAAAATTGTGACGTCATAATTATCGAGTCTATGCCATTGAAAATTTCTGCGGTAAAGCTCTGGGGAAATCCTATAAACACCAACCAATGTCTGTGTCACCCTGTCAAACAATGGCTCATTCGAAAGCCAAGACTTTGATGTATTGAAATATATGATAAAAAAATTATGTAATTGATGTGCTTTAAGAGGCTGTGAACGCGCACATTCCAAGTGAAATGGTTTTAAAGAGAAAAAATTAAGAGTAAATAGGAAATATTTGGCTTGCCAGCTCAATCACAAAATAGCAGAAAGGTTACAAAGCCATGACCATTCTGAAGGCATACAACTCCCTCTGAAGCACCATAAGGTAAGATGCAACCCCTTAGACATATCACAGTAACTTCAGGACAAGAAAGAATGTTCAACAAATCACTTATTTTTTCAGCACTAAAGTTTCATGTCTTTTGTCATTTGTACCTCATTTGAAACAGACTTTAAAAAGGACCTATATTCAAAGTATTATAGTTTTCCAAGACCACAGTTTCACCACCGTAAGTTTAGAAAAGTAGTTAATCTTTCGGAACTAACTACCTATATAGTGATGCTATATAGGTAGTTAATTTGGAAGAACTAACTGCCTATCATAACATCACTATATAGTAACAAAAAACATTCACAAATTATCTTTTGACAGTTTCTTTTTAATATTTGCTCACAACATTTTAAACTGGATATGAACTTACGTATGAACAGTGATGGCAATTTTATGAATACAATACAAAAGTTTCTTTCGGAAAAATATCCAAATATACCAAACTATCTGCTATTGCTAAGAAGACTAACAACAAAAATGACGTCGAGGGTACTTTGTACCAGCAACTGAGCCTTACAAAGCTACCAAGAATTAGTCTTTTACTTTGCATTTGACCTGAATATGAAAAAACTTACCTCTCTAATACACAAATGAACTAATAAGATTAAATTTTGATGAATAACAAAATAATTGAGATGTAAAATTATAAAAATCTAGAGAGGATAACACCACTTGCCATTGTCCATCATTAATACTGATTTGAAATGCATACACAGAAAACATGGTGCTTTTTAACTCATTTGACAGACTGGTTAAAAAATAACTTTTGTCTTTACATGTGTTTAAAGCATCACATCTACTCCTTAATATCTGCTAATTCTTTTGACAACTTATTGGTTGGCTTCTAAGGTTGAGTTTAACGTTCAGGCCGCTTTTGACATTGACTGACCATTAAACTGCTGGTGAGAATGTGTTTTTTTTTAGATTTGGAAGAACGTGCATTTGCAAATTTCATATTATGCTTAACCAGACCATGTTTGCTTTTACTAATCGTTGAAAAAATACCGTAATTTTACATAAACATAACTCAGGTCGAGCAAGTTGCATCCACAAATAAAATATATCGTTAAAATCACAGCAAACGTATCATGCGTTGAATCAACTTCAGCGTGAGTGCAAGCATAAAATTTTTACTAATTACAGTTAGGTAATAACAAAAACACTAATTTGAAACATGGGTAAGATGTTCCGTTCTTGATTGATTACCTAACAATGTCGACTGTTGAGCTATAAGGATTAAGGCATTATACCGTTTTAATCAGTAAAAGCTTCCTAAGTTGACACATATAATAAGTCAAAAATCATGTTTGCTTCGTTATGATTGGTCTGAGTAAGTGAACATTCTTATGTTGAAAAATCAGGGACTATGTTTGAAGAGCTATTTGGAATAAACCAATATTTTGGATATTGGTTCATTAGATTTGGATGAGAAATAATCAATTATAATAAAATATCACCTGAAAGTAAAATTGATATTAAAAAGATTATCTTGTTGAATTAGTGTCGATAAAAACATTAACACAATAGCTTTCGATTGAAGCTTAGCATAACATTTCACTCATTTCATGTGGAAAATATTTGCATGAAACAATGTTGTCTTTTTTTACAAAGAAAACTGCTTACTTCTGAATGGATAACTTGACGTTTAGTCAGACGTTATTACTTTCGAATATGCTTATGAAACAACGAATTATTAGGGCGCACATCAATCCGCTCTATTTTGTACGCGCCGCACGCGCAACTACAGCAGGCGATCAAATTTCTTACTACACGTACAGCCTTTTCAAAATACCTAAACGTAAGTATTCATCAGACCTGTCAACCTGGTGCTATGCAAATGAGGGAGAAATTAGCCTCTAAAGCTTTCGCGCTAGCAGAAAAGTTTTTAAATGGGGACCTAGGCAGGTTAACATCGTATTCAGGCCTGCCAACCCAAGAGTAGGGCAACGCGTGAGATTTGGTTTTGGGGCAATTGATGTATCAATGATAGTATATATAAAATTGTGGAAATTGGGGCAAAAATCTCACGCATTTCCATTTTTTCTTTGGGGTGATTGCATGAGTCTCACGCCCAATGCGTGAGAGTTGGCAGGTATGATCGTATTTCAGCCCTAAAATTATGCTCAAGTGAATTACAAAAATATAAAAACAAATCACGGGCAGCTTGTACGAACTTAATGTTCTACATTTCAGTTGTGCAAAAAACATTGTATCATATCCATGGTGACGAGGTGACGAACATAACGTATACACAAGATTCTCAAAAGTTTACTGTTAATTAGTTTGGTAATTAGACAGGGACGCTATATCACACAGGTGTCCTTTAGCGGGATATTGCCGAGGCCGGGCCGTAGTCTACATACACAAAAAAACAACAAAGGTCCACGTAGTTATGACCAAAAACATAAGTATCCACCCAAATATCTCACCGATCCGATGAGCAGCACACACAAAAACTAAACCAATCGACAGAGCCACCCATCATGTCAAAATATTCCAAGTTTCAAGTCATGTCTTGCACAACTCACTTTATGGTTTCTCAAAACGTGTACCAGAGTTCCTATTAATTTGATACTGTCCGATTGCTGTTTTAGAAATGGTCACCGCTAGCCTAACCTAACGTCCTGATTCAACATCTCAATAACTATCAGGGCATTGCTAAAAGAGGGAACCAAAAAGTTCGGGAGCACTCAGCAATGCCCCGATAGTTACTGAGATGTTGAATTAGGACGTCAGGTTAGGCTAGCAGCGACCATTTCTAAAAAAAAACAGCAATCGGACAGTCTCAAATTAATAGGGACTTCAGTACGAGTTTTGAGAAACCATAAGGTGAGTTGTGCAAGACATAACTAGAAACTTGGAATATTTTGACATGATGGGTGGCTCTGTCGATTGGTTTAGTTTTTGTGTGTGCTGCTCATCGGATTGGTGAGATATTTGGGTGGATGCTTTTGCTCTTAGCTACGTGGACCTTTGTTGTTTTGTGTGTGTGTGTAGACTACGGCCCGGCCTCGGCTTGGACAATATCCCGCTAAAGGACACCTGTGCTATATCATCTCTACATTTGAGTCTGCACTGATTTGAGATGAGGTAGCTGCTGCTCCTTGATGTTTCAAGTTGTAGGTTTTGGCTGAGGTTTTAAGACTTTTGAGTAGGTCAGCTTTCAACTCTGTTCCAAAGCAGCAGGTAGAAAAGTTTATTTTTGTGGCTATCAGAGCATTCACTGTTTCAGAACATAAGTCAGCCCTTGTCTCGTCATGTATCTTTTAAGCATAAAAAACGCGCTCTGTTGCTACATTACTGTGAGGTATGCAGAGGATGGCCCTGAATGACTGAATGGTGGATCGTATCTCACGACTAAAAACAAACAAATGTCAAGGCCGTAGGAAACTCCCACCCAAATGGCTATACATATAAATCTTTGCTTGGACCTAGGTGGAGTGTAGGCCTACAAAAAACAAATGTTCTGAAATGGTCGAGTTCTTAGTTCAACGGCCGTAAAATTACCGAACGATAATTTTATGCACGAAACCATAACAACGTGTCTTTGGAGATACAGCGGGTCGTTCATTATCATTAGATTACGCGCATCGCGTTAATGCTATAGCGACTGATAAATAAATGGCTCGGTATTTTATCCTAGAGCTCAAAACATAAATCTGGGAGTTTACGGGAAGATTTTATTTTTGCGGGAGGGTAATCTCAATTCCGAGAAGGTCCAACAAAATCAGGGAAAGTTGACAGCTCTGATCAGGGGTTTGCTTTAGTTACTAGCAGTCCTAGATACCCTTGTTCTAATGGTATAGCAGAAAGCGCTGTAAAAACTGTTGTCTTTATGGAAAAAAACTACTGACAGATATGCAGCATTAATAGCTTAATGTACTGCTCCATTGCCATTTGGGTTCACCCCTAGTGAGCTTATGTTTGGTAGGGCGGTAATGTCAAAATTGGGTGTACCATATGAGAGTGATATAGGTAATGGTCAGTTTGAGAAATTAGAGAATTATTGTATGAAGAATTTAATACATAGATGGCATAAAAATTACAGTGTCTTTGGTTAGGGTTGACTTGCAACAAAGTTTATATTACAGTTATTTGGTATCAAAAGATTCACCATGTCTTATTCCGCTGTGTTGTAGGTGCAAAATATGTGGAAATGTGATTACAAGCTCTTAAAAGCTCAAAAACGAACAGTTAATCACCGCCATCACGAAACCGCCGTAGATTGGAATCAATTTATTTATCTGATGCAGTCAAACGATTTGGTTATTGTTTTTGACGCGTGATGTTCTTTTGTGAATTGAAAGGCCAATAAAAGGCTCAATATAAAACTTCTCGTAGCACTCACTAGTTTATGACAATCACAGCAGAGTAAGACATGATGAATCTTTTGATACCAAACAACTGTAATGGGAATTTTGTTGCGAGTCAACCTTCAAGTAAACTGAGCCCGGGTCAGTCGGTCTTTGTTAGGGCACCTACAAACCCAGGAGCGAAAGGTGTTATACTGTGAGAGGATAAGTCTCCTGATAGTTATTGGGTGCAGGTTAGACCTAGTGAGATCCGTAAAAATAGGAAACACCTCGTTGTATTTCATCCTGAAGGGGAGAGCATAGAGAGTGATGATATAGAAGACCTACCAACTCTAGTTAAAAAAGTGGTAGAACAAAGCGGGAATGTGACACCTCCCTCGACACTAGCTGGCTCAACTAGTCAGAATGTTGGTGATGTTGTTGTGGTTATGAGGAGTGATAGACGAGTGAGATGCAGTCGTAGTCCTGACTATGTTTACCAACACTTACACCTGTTTATTACTATGGTTTTAGATACTTCACTCATACGATATTTACTGATGTCTGTTGCCTCTGGTGGAAGAGGATCCGGAGGCAGGGATCGACCTGACAATAGGAAGCAACCTGGCGACAGGAAAGGAGCGGATAGACAAACCACTAAGACTACCGGCTAAGCTGGCAAGGAGGCTGCGCAGAAGCCTAGAAGGAAGGCCAGGCAGATTTGTGGCAATGATGGAAAGCTGTTCTGCTGGTTCTGTGGATACAAGAGAGACCACTACGCAATAGGTTGTCCTAGCAACTATTGTAGGATGTGCTGTGGAAAGGGGCATTGGGCGAAGGAATGCCAGGAGCCTGTGTGCAGCTACTGTGAGGAAGTAGGACATCTGATGTTTAAGCGGATGTCAGGAGAAGCCTCTTTTTCCAGAAAGGGAAGAAAGCTATCGGAAGGGAGTAGAGCCAGTACCAGCTTTAAGGAGGCGGCCCCTAAGCCTGGGATGCCTACCCATAGCATTAGCTATGCAGCCGTGGCACATGGTAAGGTAGTTAGGTGACCTGTGGTCGACAAAGTTCAGTCATTCCTGGCTAATATCCAGTCTGACTTTTTTCGCAGGAGGAAGTTGATGCCAGGAAAACTGACATCAACAAAAGGAGGAAGGAGGCCCTAGCTGCCTACCACAGGACTCTTGCCAAGCATCAAGAGGAAGAGAACGACCTGGTTTGCCAGCTTGATGCTGATCGTCAGATGTCTGAGGCTCTGGATAGCTTGAAAAAGCTTACCCAGAAGGTGTCAGGTGCCACTGCCAAGGTATGGGTGGTAGATGTGCTAAGGGCAGCAAGGCATTTGCAAGTGGCAACATGGGCAAAAGCCGTGATGCGCCAGCTAGCAGTGGTTGGTGAGAGTGGCGTTGGTAGCAACGTCAGTGGGATCAATGAGACCAATGAGTCGAATACCAGCTAGCATGGATCCGGGCTCGATGAGGTTGAGACTCGTGAGCTTCGTGTGCAGCAGGATCAGGCCCAGTCTGAAACTGCCGGTGACTGAACTGGACGCGAGTTCAGTTCACTTGGACTCTTAGTCAAATGAGAGTACGGAGGCTTTGCCTACGGAGGTACTGCCTAAGGAGCCGAGCTCTGGTGAGGCTAAGTTTGTAAATGATGGAGATCCTGGTGAGGAAGAAGCTGATAGCGATAAGGAAGGAGTGGTGTCCATGAAAGACTGATACTGGAGGAGGCTAACTCCTGAAATGTGAGTACCGGTTTTTAGGTAATGATGAGTTTCTGTGAGGTCACTAATGAAGACCTGATGAACGGCGATAGCCTCGGTGAAGATTTCTGAACCAGAAAAACCGGTTTATGTATAAGGAAGAGCCCCAATACATCCCGAATCAACATTCGCAAATAAAAGGTACACTCCTTTTATATGCAACATACCTTCCTCAAGTGTGTTCAGGTTTTGTGCTTGTTTGTTGTGTTTGGCGTGATGCCTGTTTAACCAACTTGAGAAGAAAGGGCATGTTGTACATGTATATGCGTTCGTCTGCCTCGTGCCCATTCGTATTGCAGAAACTTCGGTTACGTATGCCTGTCTGGTATTGAGAGGTCACATCGCAAGTATGTGGTCCTATAGGAGTCGACCATGTGGACAGCTACGGAACTATATAAACATGTGACGAACTGCAGATGAGGCTTGTCCTTGTGGAACATTAGGTGAGTGTATACATTTAACAGATTTTACTAGAATGAAGCAAAACTTGGGCTATCAAACTATGTACATGTATCTTTATCTAAGTTTAGCAAGCATGAGTAATATTTGTTTTCATGCACAATACTAATTGGGACAAATATGTATAGCAATTATTAGCGGTGAGGCTACAAAATTCTAAAATAACCAATTGCCATAGTTTCATGAATTTAAGTAATGACACCCATTATTACAGTAATGCATGTCAATTTAATAAAAAAAGCTTGATCTAGCTGTATCTTTTATGCAGAATTAGCAGTCAATGTATCTTTAGTTGGTGTCCGAGTAAATGTTGTGCAAAAAATAACAAATGTTATAAGGTGCGATAAACAACTGCCCGAAAATATAACACGAGTATTCTTTCTATTTTCACTGAAAATTTTTTGATTTGTTATTAGTATGAAGAGTTATCCTTTGTTCGTGGTATTTTATTTATCCAGCTTTGAAATTGTCTCCACTAGTTTGTCTGAGAATCCCTTGAAAGGTTGTTCACTAATGGAATACTACTTGAAATTATCTAGCACATTCTCAACTTTCATATGCAATGTCAGTATTTCGATAATAATACACCGGAATCGATGACCCCCATAGAGATTGCGGTAATAATTATAGGTGACTCTGCTATAAGATTCTGAAAAATTCTTTACACTATTTTTGTAAATAAAATGCAGCTCTTTCTTGAAGCAAATTCTAATTTTAGTCAAAACATGGTTAATGTATTAATTAGATAGCCAGAATATGTTCAAATACTGTCATCCAGTAACGCTAAGAAAATGAAAGTGTGTCATTTCTACCAAGTAATTAAGATTTGATGCAGGTTAATTAGTTTACACAAATTGCTTCCATTTAGCACAGGCCGCTTGCTAGCTATTTTCATAAGTGTAGCCATGTGATTCACAGTTTACTGTCAATGCTTGATTTGATTGATATCTGATTGATTTGATACTGCTCTCAACCATAGCAGTTCCATCATTTTCATTTTGCAAAGTCATCCATCATGAGTCCAAGCTTTAATAACTTCAGGAAGTAGTTTTAGCCCTATGTTATTTTGTATGTTTGGCGAACCAAAATAGCTTGCTCAAAGGATAGATCAAATAACCAACAAGCACTATGTTAGGCCAGGTTCAGCAATTGCCTTCTCGTGTTCTACCACAAAGTTCTACAAAGCTGCTGTAACTTTGTGCAGGTAGTCTACCAGGTTATCTATTGATGTATTGATATCTCTTGTAGTTGCTGATGAAGCTAATGCAGATACGCTTTTGTCTCGTCTAAAAACAGCTTTCCATATAGTTTCAGACTCAGTTTCGATAGATTAGTACTGTTTCTAGTACTGAACTTACGTTATCGGAGGTATACATTATAGAAGCATCTACTTTAGTATTGTTTCTTTCCAGTTGTATACATATTTATAGAGAATATTGTTTTATTATTATTTATTCTTTAAATGCAGTACAAACCAATATAGATTACTTATACAAGCCTTAAACATACTTGTATAATCCTTAAACATACATTCCGTACAAAATAATGAACTGAGACAACTTACGAACAAATTCGCTTAAAGAATGGCCGTTCAGAACATCATTCCTAAACCGGAGAGCGTCTGTACATGTTTTACTATGCATTACTCGCTAGTGCAGTTTATTTCTTCGGGCTTTACTTTTATCTGACCATAAATGACTGTCCATACTGGTTTTAATAAATTGATGTAAGTTGTCCTTCAGGAACATGCTTTATGTGGCAGAGTATAACACCTGCTTTGGATGTTTTTCTGCAACGGAATCAGTAAATATGTCGTTAATCCCCAAAAATGGGTTAGTAAAAGGATTGATGAAAATCTTACTATCTGTTACCTTTAGCTGTACATTCTGATATGTCAGCTTATTATTATGAAATTGTAGAAGCTAACCTTCTGGGTGCTACAGGAAAAAAGCATACTGCTTGTTACCAACAATGAAGATCATGTGCTGATTTGCCTCCAATAGTGAGTCCGATCTACAACGGCTGACTTGCAGAGTGCAGGTTTTTGTTAAATTCCTAAAAAGCCACTGGGTATGACAGAGATGGCACCCAACTTTTAATCGCTCTCTGCAACTGGGCATGTCTCCATTTGTCAAGGTTTCCTTGCCACTGAACTCAGACATGTTCAGTCAAGATCACAGCCATTGCTTGTGCAACGTTGGTCTTAAAGAAATGAACAATCTATGCTTGCAGTAACCTAAGCAGGCATCACATTAGATTTTTGAAGAGTTACTCACACATTGAGTCTGGTTTACAAGTTGACTGATTCTGAATAAGATTAGCTGTCAATCGGAGTTTTAATAATTACAAAATAACAATTGTTATGCTCTTTGTTTTGTATGGTTATCATTGCTACATAGAATACAGCATCCGCAAATGGCAAATTTTGAATCCGCAAACGGTGAAGAATTTGTCACAATCAAAGGCAACACTGCTGCGAATCTATATAAAGATAATCAACAGATATGCTTGTACATCTAGCAACAACAATTAACCAGTTATGATATTTGTTGCTGTTTAAGATGAATTCAACTAAGTACAATCCATTAAAAATGGTTAACTCTGTAGTATTAATTATAATTATAAATTGTTGAATATTCACCCTTTTTCGTTTAGTTGTCAGTAAAATAAGCTAGCTACTTATTATCATACTAATGCTGTGGTTTTACTTATTCATATCTTTGCTCAATAAATCTAATTTGAAAATTACATACGAGCCTGCTCATTTATGTGTCCACTGCTGCAACATAAGCTCAATTGGCTAAAACCATCACAGTTGAATGTTATAAAGTTGTGAAGTTATTTCTACTGATTTCTACTCATTTCATGAATGATTTATGTAGTATGAAAACTGAATTCTATCCTACTGAAGAAAAATTGTACTAAATTCTCAGCCACTAACTGCATAACTACCTGTTACAAATATGAAGATTTTGACTCATCTTGGCGACCAAATGCTATCATTTATACATACCACTCACCGAGATTTTAAAGTAGTTGTCTTACATACGGCAGAGATGATGTCTAAGGAGCAAGAACTTAGTTTATTGCAAAGAGAAGTTGCAAGTTTTAATATGAAAAAACTATCGTTGAGTAAACTATTGACGTTTACTTGGAAAAGTTGCATTTGAAAATAGCATGATTAAAAGCATATGTTGCAATTTAATGCATTCAAATTAAGCTGACTAAAATATGGCATTTGTTGCCATCATACCTATTGACCAGCATAGCGCATTGCATGCTAGTTCATTACTTGTTTTTGAACTTTGAAGTGACAGTTTTCAATCAAGTTCTCCTAATCGCCGTTTTTTAAATTATCATTTTGATGTACCATACATTAGAACAAATTAAAAGTGATGCTAGTGTAGCTGGTAGGTCAAGGGGAAAATCTTCAGAGATCGCTCCGTAATCATACACCGATCTTGGCTTAGCCACTTAACAGAAACAAAGTGTTAAAGTAACACGTTTCGGCCTCTAATCTGTCTTTTTGCACAATACTCAATAGTCATAGCAAAAATGCCTGACATAAAAACTGGTATTTTCAGTGTTTTTAAAGTCGGTCAGACCTTTCTTTATTCAGTTCTTGATCAGCTTGAAGTGTTAGGCACTGGTTTTTCATGTTATTATTCATTAGGCCAAGTGCATCTGCAAACCTCTTTTTAAACAGCTATTGACTATGAAATATAATTGTCTGAGGTCACTTGCAATTACCTGACTTACAAAAGTATAGTTTCCTGTTGACTATCATAGCCATTCCCTAAGAGAATATTTTTAGCAAATACTGTCTCTGCTAAGTATAACATGAGTATACAAGGACTTGTTACATCCAGTTGCTTGGTCCTGTCAATCGTTGGAAAGCCTAGTGACAGGGTGATATAGGAAGTATTATTTGAGTACACCACCTGTCAGCAAAATTTTACTTTGGTTACTGCAAAATTGTGTTTTTCCACACTTTAGTATGTTTTCTCAATAACACGCGTTTGTTGCCTACAGTTAGAGCTTCTAGGATGCCACCACCTTTTTACTGGCTGACTATGAGCTGTTCAGTTACAAACCTTCCTCAGACATGGCAATTCTTTGCAGCCGTGAACATCATTTGCAGTGACCAATCATAATATCATTATCTATCTCATATTTCCAAAACGTCAATTGGACTTCAGCTACAATTGATGTGCCTTTGCTTAGATGCCTTGATGTGCCTTAGATGATTAGTGATACACCAGTGTCATTGCTGTCCTGACCACCCAGAAACTTGTCCTAGCAAATATGCTTTTTATATTACAATAGCTGAACTAATTTCTAGTTGTTGTTGCTATGTCACAGCCTGGAATTGGTGAAAGAAGGGGACTAGCATAGCATACAGAACTCTACCTTTTGCCAATCAGCGTCCTCTGTCACCAATTACTTTGTGTTCAGCAGTACTTTTAGCTATTTTACCAGAATGTAGCTTAGTCTTGACTCCAAAGACAGTGCCAGCTTTCCTCACTTATTTTTGTTGTAACTGTAGTTTTAGGCAACCTGAAGATGACAGTCAAACACTAATCTTTTTTCTACTTGTAATAGATTGCATTGTGATTTGCTGTGTTATTATGCCAACAGTTCCGATGAGTTGTGGGTTCAAGCTGGTGCAGTAGTTTGACGAAACTTTCGCAATTGTTTGAAATTGCAAACATATAATATTAGAGTTGTCTTCCACTGTTATTGAGTAATGTTTGCAAACATTTTTGTATTCAAAAGTATGAAAGCAGTTTGAGATGTTTTCTGTTTGTTTAGCAACCATCAAAATTAAAGAACAAATTTAGACAAAAAGTTCATAATATTATTTTTTTCTGAGGGTATAGAATAGTTGCATTGGAATCAATATGGGTGATTGGCTTGGACTAACCTTGGGCCAATCCAGAAAAGTTCATGGTGCGTTATAACTTATGCTTAACTTTCATTGATACAGTAGCCTACTTAAACCTGGCTTAAAAGTATGGGAATCTAGTGATTGTGACTGAGCTGGTTCACCAGCTGAAATTCCAGACACAGTTGCAATGCTTCAATGATAAATAGTCTGACCAACATGCCCATACTGCAATCGCTTGTCTCCATCTGCATAATGCATGGGGAGGAAACAAGCGATTTACTAAATCAAGTCATCGATTCTTGCAATTGCTTAGAATTGGTGCAGTACTTGCATATTACACTCTTGGTCCAGGGCAGGTGTTTAGGCTCAATGCTTTTAAGGCAAAATATTTGAATTTACCAAACTATCTGCTATTGCTGCGAAGATTAACAATAAAGATTAAATAGTCTTGTATTTAGAGTATGGCATTTAGAGAGGTGTTATCCCATTAAGTCAGATACAAATCTATGTTTTCTGCAACACTAAAAGTACACAAATCTGTTAAGGATCACATTTTTTACCACCGTTAATGGTTTTGAACTATTGAAAGTTGTTGATTAGTTCCTGGGCATAACTGGTAATGATGGAAACTGCTTGCAAAAACAATGTATGTGCAGCAACGCTTCGAGTTAGTTCATTGTAGTCAGGAATGCACCTTTTCACCCGTTTAATAGAAAAGACAACTGCAAATGAATGTCTGCGATAGCCATTTTTAAATGCTACCTTGCATTGTCACATCAATCCTAGTAAATTTAAGAGTATTTCTTTTTTGACTTGTAACTAGTAAGAGGTTCGATTAAACAGACTGCATGATTTGTTAACTTAGACTCGCTTGTGTTCTGTAGTATATTGCAAAGTTTTATTGATATTAGATCACGTAGTACATCTTGTTTCTTACTATAAAAATATATATTTATAAGATGACCAACACCCTGCATGGTGTTAAATATAGCTAACACTTTTCATTAAAAGATTTACTAAAGCCAAGTTGTTCAAGCTACTTTCACATTTACTAAAATGACTTCCATTTAAGAAAAGCTTGATATAGGCAACACACTTTGACTATCCCTTCCATACAGAATGAGCATATTTAATAATTTAATATGTGCTCTTAAAATAAGTGAAATACTATAACATAGCATGCAAGTTGATTTTATCGGGAAAATTAAAAACACTGAAATCTGGAAAGTAACATCTCTAACCAGTTTACACTTCATATTATAGAACTTGAATTGATACTCAAAGGTGCAGGAAAATAAAAACATGGCCAGAAACCTACCTTTTTAAGAACTAAACATGGGTGATACAACTATTAATAGGAAAACCGCAGGGTAAAGCTTGAGGACAATTAAATTTCATGGCTACGTTTTACTCTTCATCTTCGTAGTTCTCTATTTGTCGTTGAGTTCGTCTCTTTAAAGACATTTGCAGGTAGTATATACGCAAAATGCCCTTTATTAAGAAATACGAGATGCCACCCTGTAAGAACCAACAAAAACTAAATCAACTCAAAAACAAAATACACCATAATTGGTCATAAAATTATGAAACTGCAGTCGCAAAGAGATGTAGCATTTTTCCTCATTTGATCTTTATCGAGTAAATAATCTTTGATGATTTCAACATAAATCTGCGTGACATAATGTCTAAGAAATGACGGATTGACTTAGTGTTCCCGCTACTATACGTAGAAGAGATAATTTCAAAACCTACTAGAAAGACGGAGTCTTCATCAACTCTCATTATTTATATTTGGATTTATAATGGAATTGGAAGCTGTCTCAGTGTCTATTACCTTATAGCGGCAATGAGAATAATAAAGACAATTGTTACGTCTTTCAACAAGAAATATAAATTGGTGTTTGTTGATTATAAAGTAAGCCCCCTCTGAAAATGTTTAAAAATTGTTTTCAAAAATATTGATCTGTTTTATATGAAAAGACAATTGACTCAATGTTGGACAGTTTTCTACATTTGGAGATAAAAAATATTTTTTATGGATTCGAAAGTTACATTTATACGTTACCCTTTTATACTGTTAAATTTATCTTATGTTATTTACTAACCTCTAAGCACATACAAACAAGAGCACGCCAAGGAGGCTAATTTTAGCAGCAACTTAATTATGTTCAACAACACTTATTTTTTAATTCCAATTTGGTCTAACTTGATGATGCTTGTTTTAACACATGAGGTTAGATTTTCTTTATCATCATTGTAGCTATAGTACGCTTTCCGTTTTGTTGCGATAACTACAGTGAGATGTCTTTGAAATCTGCAAACACGTGACAGTCAAATCTCCACATACTGTTGCCCTAACATATAAATTTTTTAACATGTGACGCCTATTATACCCAGTCAACTCTGCATACCAAGTAATTTCCCCTATACAATGTTCCAAGTTTAATCAAAGCATTGCTTGTTTTCTCAACAAAAGCGAATAGGCTATTGGAAATTGAAAGCGTCAAAAATATAAAAATGTTAAAACGTTTGTAAGCTAAGTTGGTTTAAATTTTACCTAGTTTACGTTACAGTATATTATGATTTTACCATATATATCTATGAGTATATGCATAGCTAAGCCTACCATTTTGTTCCATGTATCTATAATAAAATTACAAAACACCTGTTGCCAATTGTTACTTTAGTTTCTCACCTTTAGATTTTTAAATATGCATTATATATCTAATGCTATATCTTTACCACTATGCATAATTACCCGTCATAGTTATTAAGGAGATATTGTAGGTTTAAGGAACTAGATTGTATTACTATGGAAACATTTTCTCCAACATATGTCGATTTTAACGGAGAAATGAAATTATGATAATTCTATGATAAGTTATGAGCACTTTCAATGCCAATTTACATCCATTCTCTTTTTTTCTAGAAAGCAGGGTCTAATCTGCAAAGAGAAATGATAAAAAATATTTTAAACCTCTAACATGAAGTAGAACAAGAACATATCTTTACTACAATAAGAGCAGTGCCTGCCTATCCATCTATCCGTCGCCAGGGTTAAAAATTAGAATAAAAAATTGCATTTTACGAGACGCCAACTCGTGACAATCAGCTTGTATACCAACATTTTAACACACTTGCGCCAAATCGGATGCCTTCAGGTATTTCTGAATAATTTTGCAACTACTTATTCTCTGGTCTTTATCGGCACACCTGACGATCCCTCACAGCTTGATAGACTGCTAGGGCATTAGTACTGTATATACTGTATAATAAACATAACCTTATGAGTTGTTTTCTCTCTCAAGTGTGACAAGATTCGCATTATTAAAATTGAATTTGAGAACTTGAACCGATATCACAGTTTACGCTATATGAAATTTTTTATGTAGTACGAAGCTAAAGATTTTCATAAATTCTTTACAATATGTGGAGTTTACATAATATGAGTTTACGTCATAAGAGCGTCTACTGTATATCGTCAACAATTATTTACTAATAGTCACGCATAGTCTCATGATTACCTTAACATACAATTTTTTTACAAACAACATCAAGTTTCAGCAATGGTTGACTCAACATCAAAGTAATTTCCAATATATGACATTTGGAGTTTTTCAAAACATCGTAGTTTTGTAGGTCAGTTTATATACACTATAAGCAGTTCTTTACATAGTTTGGTTCTACAGCGTGTGAATATTATAGGCGCATTCTATTTTCCATTTTACTTTTGAAATCATGAATCAAAATAAGACAAGCAAGAGTGGTAATAGTGGTAAAAAACAGATGCAATGGTTTTCTTAGAGGTAAAGCAAGAAATCATAGAAAGGTCATCCAAGTCATCTAGTAGCTATCATGAGGAAATGATGCGAAGTACAGAATGCCTGAAATGTGATGACGAGGAGAGTCTGAGCATGATTGTTAAAGTTAAAATACAAATAATATTAAATTGAAAAGTAAAACCGTGTTTATTTAAACTTGATGTACCGAAAAATATCCAATTGAACGCCACCTCTATTTGACCGCCACTATGAGAGAAGGGATGAAGAATAAAATGTTACCCTCTACTTGAACACCAATTTGAAAATCTTTGATTTTTATGAACTCATAATACCAAGGGACCAGCATAAAAGTGTCCACAAAATCGTATTAATAATGAATTGTTTACATCAGTATGAATCAATTCTCTCGTTGTCACACTCCAAAGCTTTTGGCTTGTTTTTCGTTAAAACTTTGAAAGCAACACCACAGAAATAATTAACAACTGTCTCAGGCTAATAGTACTTCCTTGTTTAATGCGGTCTTGATGCTTCAAAGTACATGCCTATAAAAACGGTTTACGTTTGCGATGGTACAAAGATTATGTTTAGCGAGCAAGCTTTTACGCATTGCATTTGTTAAACTAGTTCTGACCCACTGCCTCATCTACCACCAAGGCTGTGCTTCAGAACTCCCAGTTGTTAATGTAACAAGGCAAGTGACAAAATACCCTTTCTTATTTCTCATTACTTTATTAGTTTTGTTTCTTAGATGTAATTTACTCTTCTTTTCATTCATTTTCACATAATTTTATATAATGCATTCAATTTGATGCAATATATTCTTACTAGAAATATTACTAGAAAATGAGCAAACCAAATGGAATAGGGCATATGCTGAAAGGAATACAGTCAAACATGGATAACTCGCCCACGGATAGCTCGAACACATGGTTAATTCGAACGGTTTCTTTGGTCTGTTCCCACGTAATGATAAATTGCTATAGATAACTCGAACTCAACACTGTTAATTCGAACTGTTTTTTTGCCCAACGGCTACCGAAACGGTTGTTATCGCTTTAGAAAATCACTTTATTCAAAGCCATAGAGGTAAACCTCATCTTTTCGTAATTCATAAGCGTCGTTATTACCACCATCGGCAAAATATTTTTGTCAACGACTTTTCTAAAGGTTTGGTGAAATTTGATTTATACTGCTATACGATGAATAGCACGGGCTAGCCGGGTCACGCGCGCAAGGATTTTCGCCACGCACATACAAAACAAAAACAGCATGTTGTTTTTGTTTTGTATGTGCGTGGCGAAAATCCTTTGAGTGCGTGACCCGGCTAGCCCGTGATGAATAGTTTTCCGACGTTGATTCCGTGTTGAATCAACGTCGGAATGTTGAATGTTTAAAACGTCATAAAAATTGTTGTAATTAAACGTATACGTTGTCTTAGCTAAAAAAAACTCTTCATCGTTTGACCTAAACACAGAATACGTTTATACATTCAATAAGTATCCATTCAAAAAGCGTGAGTAATATACAATGTACCGTAAAACCTCGTAAAACTTTTAATTGAACTGCCTCGGAGTGTTGCTCTTAACGAATCCCAGGTAAAGTAAGGTAATCTTTGCATAAACTTCAAGAAAAATCGGCAAAATTGATCGTGGATAAAACGCTCAAAAGAAAAAGATGTCTTTTCTTTTGAGCATTTCAACAACGATCAAGTTTTGCCAATGTCAATCTAAAAAACGTCCTGGCAATAACATCACCTCAAACAACAAACCAATCTCAAGTGATAGAAAAATTTCTATACTTTTTGATAAAAACGTTTTAAACTTTACATTAGAAGTATTTAATTTGAAACAAGCCATTTGTGCTTTTGATTTATATTATAGTTTGTATATGTACATGTATCTACTAATAAATAAGTAAATACATGGACTTGTGACAGTGCTCTGATAACTTGAACGCTCTAATAATTCGAACACTTTTGCTCGGTCCCTTGAAGTTCGAGTTATCTATGTTTGACTGTATATGCCCGAATGCATGACGGTTTCGACATTATTAAATAAATATCGCAATGGTATAAATCACATCAAGATTTACATGTACTGCAGTTATACATGTAGTTGCTTACCAGGTGCTTGGCTTGAAAAAGGCAGCAACACTCAAAAAAGCTAATACTCAATTATTATTACTCAGAATGTAGTTGCTCACTTGCATTATTTGAGTAGGGATTGTGTGTGTTACTTTCCCAAACAGTTACGCAAAGTTTTAAAAACAATCAAAACATAACTTCGTTAGTTTAAATAAATGATGTAGTCATTATGGCCGATCTTTAAAAACACAAATTGACAGAAGGTATGCCATGGTATCTTCTTTTAATTTCTTTAAATTTTAAATTTAAAACGAACTTCTAGTTCGTTTTAAAGCCTAAATATGTTCTTATTGTGTGAAACCAGTTCGCTTAGGTGAAAATTATTTGCGTTATTTTCATTAAAAATTTTACTTATACTTGTATTCAACTATTTCACTCCTAGTAATGAATTCTCACAAAATTAGAAAATGGATGATTGTCTCAAATTGATTGAAAGATTAATTCAAAATATTCACGCGACTCGATAATGGTGCTCTTTCCAAATAATCATATTCTAGTAAAAGAATTGCTACCTCAGTTTTAAATTTAAAGTTCCAGTGCCATCATTTATATAGTAATTTTATGAGCAATTATGCTATTAGCTGAAACCATTAGCAAATACTTGTTAAAAAACCCACCATCAAGGATCTCTGGAAATTTGATTTGAATGATCTGAAACAGAGTTTGCCAGTGAGAGTGGATATGGTAGGAAATACCAAAGCACCAACAAGCACCCTGGTGTAGGAGATAGGTAGCCTATCCTCAGCAGCGTCGTTGCCCGTGATCCACGATGTTGAACTTTCTGCAACATAACAGCCCAAATGACTAGTATGTTCCAAAGATAGTACGTCCCACACATTGACTTTTGTGGTATTAACTCTACTATTGATATGAAAGCTGAGTAAGGACATATTTATGCTTTAAAAATAGAAAAACCAAATGCATTGAAGCGGTAGATAAAATTAATAATAAAACGCAATAAATCTCACTTCAATTCTTCACATAAATCTAAGAATCTCATATCGAAGCATCA
Source organism: Watersipora subatra (assembly GCF_963576615.1). NCBI lineage: Eukaryota > Metazoa > Bryozoa > Gymnolaemata > Cheilostomatida > Watersiporidae > Watersipora > Watersipora subatra. Next base: position 29,125,172 of record NC_088708.1, on the reverse strand, counting down.
AATATGTGCTTGCTTGATAAATCTATTTTCATATTCACATATTGTGGTCCCGAAAAAAATTTTAAACAATGTCTAGTTGAGTCTTTGCTTTGCTACTTGCGCTGATTGCTATTCCGCTGATCAAAAACATCAATCAGTTAGTGTTTACTGAATAGGAGTGCAATTTGAAAACTCACAAAAATGTAAACAATAGATAACATGCAGATAATATCGTAAGCAATCTGAAAGTGAGTGAGGCCGATAGAAAACTTAATAATTGCCGATATTTTACAGAAGATTCGTTCCGGGACAAAACCGCTGAAACGAAATATTTCACCATAGTTGCATGTTTTACCAGACTTGGATGTTTTACCATTGTTTCACCAGAGCTGGATGTTTCCCCAGAGTTGGATGCTTCACCAGAGTTGGATGTTTCACCAAGGTTGGATGTTTCACCAGAGTTGCATGTTTTACCAGAGTTGCATGTTTCATCATTGTTTCACCAGAATTGGATGTTTCACTAGGGTTAGATGTTTCACCAGAGTTGGATGTTTCACCTGGGTTTGATGTTTCACCAGAGTTGGATGTTTCACCAAGGTTAGATGTTTCATCAGGATTAGATGTTTCACCAGGGTTGGATGTTTCACCAGGGTTGGATGTTTCACCAGAGTTGGATGTTTCACCAGGTTTAGATGTTTTACCAGAGTTGGATGTTTCACCAGAATTGAATGTTTCACTATAAATAGATGTTTCACCAGAGTTGCATATTTTACCAGAGTTGGATGTTTCACCATAGTTGCATGTTTCACCAGAGTTGCATGTTTCACCAGAGTTGGATGTTTCACCAGGTTTAGATGTTTTACCAGAGTTGGATGTTTTATCAGAGTTGGATGTTTTACCATAGTTGGATGTTTCACTATAAATAGATGTTTCACCAGAGTTGCATATTTTACCAGAGTTGGATGTTTCACCAAAGTGAAATGTTTCATCAGAGTTGGATGTTTCACCAGGGTTTGATGTTTCACCAGAGTTGGATGTTTCACCAGAGTTGGATGTTTCACCAAGGTTAGATGTTTCATCAGGGTTGGATGTTTCACCAGGGTTGGATGTTTCACCAGAGTTGGATGTTTCACCAGGTTTAGATGTTTTACCAGAGTTGGATGTTTCACCAGAATTGAATGTTTCACTATAAATACATGTTTCACCAGAGTTGCATATTTTACCAGAGTTGGATGTTTCACCATAGTTGCATGTTTCACCAGAGTTGCATGTTTCACCAGAGTTGGATGTTTCAGAGTTGGATTTTTACCAGAGTCGGATGTTTCACCAGAGTTGGATGTTTTACCAAGTTTAAATGTTTCGCCAGAGTTGGATGTTTCACCATATTTAGATGTTTCACCATAGTTGGATGTTTCACAATATTGGATGTTTTACCAGGGTTAGATGTTTCACCAGAGTTGGATGTTTTACCATAGTTGCATGTTTCACCATAATTGGATATTTCACCAGGGTTGGATAATTCACCAAGATTAGATGTTTCACCAGGGTTTGATTTTTCCCCAGAGTTGGATGTTTCACCAGGGTTAGATGTTTCACTAGAGTTGCATGTTTTACCAGAGTTGGATGTTTCACCAGAGTTGGATGTTTTACCAGGGTTAGATGTTTCACCAGGGTTGGATGTTTCACCAGAGTTGGATGTTTTACCAGGTTTAGATGTTTCACCAGAGTTGGATGTTTCACCATAGTTGAATGTTTCACCATAATTGGATGTTTTACCAGGGTTAGATGTTTCACCAGAGTTTGATGTTTCACCAGAGTTGGATGTTTTACCATAGTTGCATGTTTCACCATAATTGGATGTTTCACCAGGGTTGGATGTTTCACCAGGGTTAGATGTTTCACCAGGGTTTGATGTTTCACCAGAGTTTGATGTTTCCCCAGAGTTGGATGTTTCACCAGGGTTAGATGTTTCACTAGAGTTGCATGTTTTACCAGAGTTGGATGTTTCACCAGATTTGGATGTTTTACCAGGGTTAGATGTTTCACCAGGGTTGGATGTTTCACCAGAGTTGGATGTTTTACCAGGTTTAGATGTTTCACCAGAGTTGGATGTTTCACCATAGTTGAATGTTTCACCATAATTGGATGTTTTACCAGGGTTAGATGTTTCACCAGAGTTTGATGTTTCACCAGAGTTGGATGTTTTACCATAGTTGCATGTTTCACCATAATTGGATGTTTCACCAGGGTTGGATGTTTCACCAGGGTTAGATGTTTCACCAGGGTTTGATGTTTCACCAGAGTTTGATGTTTCCCCAGAGTTGGATGTTTCACCAGGGTTAGATGTTTCACCAGAGTTGCATGTTTCACCAGAGTTGGATGTTTCATCAGAGTTGGATGTTTCCCCAGAGTTGGATGTTTTACCAGGGTTGAATGTTTCACCAGGGTTGGATGTTTCACCAGAGTTGGATGTTTTACCAGGTTTAAATGTTTCACCAGAAGCAGACGCAGAGCAGAAATAAATGCTCTAAAAGAAGATGAAACTGAGGTTCAGGAGGAGGTTTATTCAGGGGAAATAGATCTAATGGAATCCATCAACACAGGAACTTGGCATTCTACAGTCGAAGTAGTCACAAGCTTGAAGAAGGGGCAAACAGCCAGCTTTAAATTGGACACTGGGGCTGCACTAAGTGTTTGTGGACCAAATCACTTAAAAGGGAGATTGGAGCCTTCAACTAAAAGATTATACGGGGCAGGTAAAACACAGTTAAATTGCTTAGGGGTTATAAGATGCCGCATCCAATCTGGTAAATTTGCCACAAAAAGATATATATGTAGTTGAGAATCAACAGATGCCATTGCTGAGCAGATAAGCCTGTGAAACACTACAGTTAGTATCGGTGGATGCTGACAGATGTGAAGTGAGTGATGTGAATGCGGACCAGCAGCTGTTTAAGGATCTAGGACAAGTGAAGAGTGAACATTCCATCACACTAAAAGAGGATACCATACCTTTTGCCATACACGCCCCTAGACCAATAGCATTCCCGCTAAAGAAACAAGCAGAGCAAACATTAGTGAAGGATGGAGTCATCAGACCAATTACTGAAGCAACACCCTGGGTTGCACCAATGGTCGTTGTACCAAAAAATGGCCAAGGCAAAGTTAGAATTTGTACAGACTTCACCCAACTCAACAAATATGTGATGAGAGAAATTCCATCCAATGGCCACAGTAGAGAACAGTCTTGCTAGTCTGGGAAACGGTGTAAAGTTTTCAAATATTGATGCTAACAGTGGATTTTTTCAGATACCACTCAGTCAAGAGTCAAAAAAGTTGACTACTTTTTTTACTCATAAGGGGAGATACAGGTATGAAAGTCTTCCCCAAGGCCTTTGTAGTGCCCCGGAGATATTTTCAGCAGATATGAATAGAATACTGAATGGGATTGAAGGAGTGATAGTTCATATGAATGATGTGTGTGTATTTGGAGAAACGAAAGAGAAACATGACAAAAGTTTGGAGCTGGTCTTGGCCGCAAATCAAAACGGCCGGTATGACACTGAACAAGTCAAAATGTAAGTTTGGTCAAAAAAGTGTGGAGTTTCTTGGGTATATCATCTCCAAGGAGGGTATAAGCGCTGGACCACGAATACAAGGAATACAAGACTTTCCCACACCCACTTCTGTGACAGCTGTAAGAAGTTTCCTTGGTCTTGCAAATCAATATGCACGCTTCTTAGAAAAGCTGGCTGAAAAGAGTGCCCCTCTAAGAGCTTTGCTGAAGACAGGTATTGAATGGAACTGGGATTATGCGCAGGAGAATGCATTTCAAGAAGTCAAAGAGCTGTTCAGCAAACCAAGCAAACCAGCTACTTTGAGACAAGTTCAAGGTGACGGCACCCGCAAGCTAGTGGCGGCTGCTAGTAGATCCCTTAGTGAAACTGAGCAACATTATGCAGTGATAGAAAAGGAGGCGCTAGGAGTGTGCTGAGCAATGGAGAAACTTTCTTATGTCTTAGGAATGAAAGATGTAACGATTGAAACAGATCACAAAGCCTTCATTCCCTTGTTTGGTAATCAGTTTCTAGATAAGCTGCCTCCCAGAATTCAAGGCTTTAAATTGCGACTACAGAGATTCTACTATGACATCAAATATGTGAGTGGAACTGACAACAAGGCAGCAGATGCACTATCACGATATAACACTAGAGAACCAGAACAGAGTGATATAGTACGAGTAGAAGTGATTGAAAGCTATGTACAGGAGAGTGTGCATTGGAATGGAAGCTGCGACAGATTGGAGAAATTCAAAGTGGAACAAAGAGAAGATGAAACTTTGAGACAGGTTATTCATTATGTTGAACAGGGTTGGCCAGTTTACCTTTCATCCATGGACACAATCCTGAGGGCCTACTTTGAAAGGAGAGGACTACTGACTGTGAACAAAGGACTGCTGATGCTAGGCATGAGATTGGTGGTTCTCCTATCCCAGAGAAGTCAGGTTCTTGAGAATATCCACAAGAGACATTTAGGCATTACTAAATGCCAAAAAAGGGCTAGAAACAGTTTGTGGTGGCCGTCTATGGCAAAGGCAATAGAGGTACAGATAGCTAAATGTGAAGTGTGTAAGAGAGAATCGAATATAACATATGAACCCCTGAGACCTTCCGCTACCCCTGATCGGCCTTGGCAAATGTTAAGTACTGACTTGTTTCAACTAGAGAGGAACAACTACCTGATAGTGACACATTATTATTCAAGATACCCTGAAATAGCTTTACTAAATAGAGATACTACATCAAAGAATGTCATATCCCACATGAAAAGTATGTTTTCCCGGCACGGTATTCCAGATTGTTTAGTGTCTGACAACTGACTGTAGTGTTCATTTGAAGACTTTCAGAAATTTGCAAAAGCATATGGATTCACCTATGTGACAAGTAGCCCAAAGTATACTAGCGGCAACGGTGCAGCTGAGAGAGTGGTTGCAACAGTAAAATCCTTGCTCAGCAAGGAGAAAGATCCATATATAGCTCTCCTTGCCTCTAGAGCAGTGGTTCCCAACTACCTTCGAGCCATGGACCCCCTGAGCTCATTATCTAAAAGTCACGGACCCCTTTATAAACATCATAATATATAGCGTTTATAACAATGCATTGTAAATTGAAATGTTTCATTTGCCATTAATCTTAGTATACCGCTAAAATTGAAAAGGGAGAGAGAATTACGTGTTTGCTGGTTAGAGGTTTTGGTGTTTTGTACTACTAACTGGAAATCAGGTACTATCCAGTGATTTATGCACATAGGTGATAAAAGTCTGCACCCAAAAACCTAACAAGACAACACGACCACCCCGCGGGAATTGCATTAGCCCTGAAACCCAGGCTAGCACAATCCCAACAGAGCTCGATCATTAAACCCCGCCCATATGATAGCCGTCGCCTATCCTTTTAGGGTTTTATATCAGTGATCCAATCACTACAAGACAGAAATAGCTGTAAATAACTAGCTAGAAAAAACAATACTGGCACCAGTCTGTGGACCCCCTCAAAACCTCCTGTAGACCCCTAGGGGGTCCATGGACCACCAGTTGGGAACCACTGCTCTAGAGCATCACCATAGTTAGAGTATACCATCCCGCTGAATTGCTCATGGGACGGATGCTGAAGACAACTGTGGCAGTACATCCTGATAGTCTAATGCCAAAGCTACCCGATCATGAAAAGTTTAAAGCCAAGAATGAGCTTTACAAAGAGAGAATGAAGATGAACCATGATATCAATCCCAAGGTAAAAGATCTTCCAGCAGTGTGTGGTGGAGATCGTGTTATGGTGAGAGATAGTAGCCAAGAGGCGATCGAAAGTTTATCATAGAGGGAGATAATAGTCAGCCCTTGGTACGGAACAGGTCAGCAGTAATCTCAGTTAGTGACTCTACTGTAAATGCGGAAAGACGCAGAGTTAATGTTAGATCAGCTATGACGGCAACCCCGAGGATGAGTATGCGACTCCGGCAACAGCCAGATAAATATGAGGCATAAGTTTAGCAGTATGGTAACTACCATACTGCGACATGCTGCTACATCATATCGCTGAGCGACAAACCATGAACTCTAGACAATCACTATTGCATATTACTACGCAGCTTACTCTTGACAAATACTTTTATTGTTTACTTGCATTGCATTTACCCATACAAATTTACGATAGCTTATGTGTTTGTCGCAGGGTTTATGTGCCAGTTTATTTTAGTAGATCATTATCTAGATATTCGAGCTTTTGAGCTTGTCAAGAGATGTTGTAATGATATTAGTACAAGTGCGAATTATCCTCTCATGTTTATGTTTTCATTAGGAGTAGACAACTCTTGCATTTAACGAGCACATTATATTCATGTCTTGAGATTACCATGCGTTTTCGGTTGAATACAAAATTAAAGAAAAGCGATCTTATATCGCTCTCGTTATAATCCAAGCCATCCTATCCATCTGTGTAATACAAAAGATGTTTTACCAGGGTTGGATGTTTCACCTGAGTTGGATGTTTCCCCAGAGTTGGTTGTTTCACCAGGGTTGGATGTTTCATCAGGGTTGGATGTTTCACCGGGGTTGGATGTTTCAACAAAGTTGGATGTTTCACCAGAGTTGCATGTTTCACTAGAGTTGCATGTTTCACTAGAGTTGCATGTTTCACTAGAGTTGGATGATTCACCAGAGTTTCATGTTTCACTAGAGTTGGATGTTTCACCATAGTTGCATGTTTTACTAGAGTTGGATGTTTCTTCAGAGTTGGATGTTTCACCATAAATAGATGTTTCACTAGAGTTGGATGTTTCCCCAGAGTTGGATGTTTCACCAGGTTTGGATGTTTTACCAGGGTTAGATGTTTCACCAGAGTTGGATGTTTCACCAGAGTTGGATGTTTCACCAGAGTTGGATGTTTCACCATATTTAGATGTTTCACCATAAATAGATGTTTCACCAAAGTTGGATGTTTCAACACTGTTCATCCTGATTGGCCCAACCAGAAATGGTTTTTCACACTGTCAAATTTGCTTATACAGAGGTAAACAGATAACACAAAAACAAATCTTATTAAATATTCAGATTTCTTGATTTCTCTAAATAGACCATATTGACAAATATATACTTCTAAAAACTCTACGCAATATAGGCGTGCTAAGTAATTACTTATTGTCTGTAATTGTACTTTTTTTGTCAGACGTTTCCATATTTCGATAGCCGGGCTGCTATCTTACAACTTGCTACATTTTTTCCTGCAGTTTTTTTTGCCACTCCTTCCATTTTCAATCAGCCTATTTTTGTGCTGTCTGTGCACCAGTGGTTTGAGATATCAGTCATAAAAATCGTAAGTTTCACAAGGGTAACTCCCTTTTTTCCTACCATCTTTGGTTGGGCAAGATGTTGATACAATAAAAGAGCTACATGTAAACCTTCAAATTATTTTTTATTTAGCTTGAACGCTCCTTTCAAGACACATTGCTACATTTTATTTCTCATACTACCTGGTGCAAAAGGCAAGGCAGCTTTCTACTAGCACCTTGCTCAAATCCTTTAAGACTGACCTGCCTGCCTCCTTTCCCTTCTCCAATAAGCGAAAGCAGGACTTTAGCAACCCCACAGGACCCCATCTCCACTCGGCCCTTTTCCAGGCTACTGACACTTGAGAGTCCTGCTCTAATCTACTTCAATACTAAATAATAGTCAAATCAAAACTGATCTAATATTTAGTCTAAACTGACTTGCCATTTGCATAAGCGGATACCCAGTGTTTAACAATAATTATTAAAACACAACAAAGAATTCATGAACTTTTGGTAGCTGGCTGCAATAACGTGAAACGTATGTAAAGTTCTTAGAATCTGTGTTAGTCATCTCCTAAAAGGGTCAGAACTTATATCGCAGCACAAACTAAATTTTGCATTGCTGACTATCAGCCTTATTACTAAGTAATAATCTATCCGTACAGTTTATTTGATATCATCATTCTGACGTTAATATACCTGCTATCTTCACAACAGGGCTTTAAGATGCTTAAACACCAACTTTACGCCCAAAAAAGGCTCTAAAATAAAATTACTGTAATACAGAAGAGTGATTATCTGACCTTTGGAACTATTAAATGGAAGCATGGATGAGACTTTTCTCCACACCTTCAGAACAGCTTCCTCCCACCTGAGTAGCTTGCCTATGATCAAACCAAAGGGAATAGCAGGCAGACCGATGAATAGAAATATCGGATCGGCCTGCTCCATCACGCCGACACCTTCCTTGTGCCCCAAGACCTAGAAGGTTAACATATTTAGTCCATGAATTGTGGACAAAGGTATGTCGTAACTAGTTGGATAGATTGGAAATAAACTGACTACACATTCCCATCTTATTAAAAACCTTGATTAGTTTAGCAATACTTTTATGTTGATCAGAACAAAAAGCTTCGCAGAAACTTTTATCAGAGTCTGTTAGAACTGCTAGTGCAACACCTTTTGTTTTTTAATGCAAAAGTGAGTACCGTTCTCTCAGTTAAGCAGTATAATGATAATAATAGATTTCCAAACATATGCCAACGTTATTCTCATAAGTGTTTAGTAAAATTGTCCATAATTTATGTTTGACATGCATATAACCAGACATTTCATGGCACAATGACAGACCTATAGCTATTGGTGCTAACTTCATCAGCATCTTAAAGCAGTTTTGTTGTGTAGGTAAAATATTGGATCAAAAAGAGACTTGTATTTGCTCAGCTGCCTACCAATATTCTACAGATTTTAACATCTACAAAGAGATATGTTGCTTAGTCTGCACTGCAACAGAAATAAATGCTTTGCTACATTTAACTTCAATCTCTTAGTGATACATTTGTATTACAGAACAGCAATAAAAGAGACTTCTATTTTTTCTTTACTATTTAAATCTAGATTGCAGTATCCCATTGCAGATGCAGGCATCCTATAACTGAATTTTCTCATTATGGAAATATATCTATTAAGCCAGACAATTGGCAAATAGAAGAAACAGAAACAAATCTTACTTGCATAACAGTAACAGCTCCATAAGTAACTGATGTCCAGTAGAGAGAACCCATAAGTATACCAGCAGCAACATATGGACAGAGTTTGTGGATATATTTTTCCAGCAAATCCAATGCCGTCATACCTAAACCTGTAAAGAATTAAGCAGAGTCTCATTTTAAAAACAAATACCAACTTCTAAGAACCCTAAATACATAAGAAATTAATACATACCCATACGAGGATAAACAATTTTATAGAGGTGATTGCACTGAGGGCAATGTACTTCTGAAGCAGGGTTATGTTTGTGCTTTTCATCGATCCATCTTTGAAGACATCTGATGTGTACCCATTTTGCAGTGCCCTTACACTTACAAGGAGTCAACCAGTCGAGCTGCACATCTTCATCTGTGCCAAAACATACCCAACAGGTTCGCCTAAAAGATGAAACTAAATAGATAATAAAAGATCGTTGAAAGTCATCGCCAAGCTCAAAAAACAATAAAAGTTGTCTGAAATGAAAAATACATGATTGTAACGATTTAGGTATTACAAAATAGTAAGTTTTTAAAAAAGTTTATAAACTGACAAGTAGCTATAAAACTACGACTGAAATAAGTGAACATACTTCCTTTTTTAAATATTCAAACATACTGTATAATGAACTAAGCTAGCATATAGTAGTACGGCAGACTTACAGTGCTGGAATAGATTGTTGCCGGTCTAAAGCAGCTTCAGACATGTTGCTTTTTAGGTTTATTTATGGCAAGCAACCGTTGTTTTGTTAATAAAAACAGTTCTATAGACTAAATGCCGAAGATTCGCTTATAAAATTAGACTATCGGTTTGTTAGTCAGCATTCCAACGACGATTGTACAACTTTAAGTTTTATTTCTGCAGGACATATATTGTTTAAACTATGGTAAAATCATGTATAGGTCCAGAGTGAGATGTGCGTAAGATAAAAGTGTAATTCTACTTGTAAGCCTTTCCGTAAGGAAAGTTGACTTCTGACAAAGCGGTTTTATGTGTAGTTGTCTTCACGACAACTCGTCTACAGTAAGTCCGGAAAACTAAACGAAAGTTCGGCACAAGCCGCCTATATAAATGAACGTGAACTTGAACTCGGTTCCTCAGATGAAAGTACAGTTTGTTCGAATGACTGTTCTACAGGCTGACTAAAGTACAGTAGTTTCTTTTTACGTAAGGTTCTCTCGTCTACAATGTCCCAATGTTTGGGCATAGACCTATTAACTATACAGTTAATACATCTATGTATGTATGTATACCTATTAACTATACAGTATAGTTAACAGGTCTATATGTTTGGGTGAATCTTCACCGGCAGACCTGCCAACCCAAGAGTGGGGCAATGCGTGAGATTTGGTTTTGAGGCAATTGATGTATCAATGATAGTATATATAAAATTCTGGAAATTGGGGCAAAAATCTTACGCATTTCTCACGCATTTTCATATTTTCTTTGGGGTGATTGCGTGAGTCTCACGCCTAAAGCGTGAGAGTTGGCAGGTATGTTCACCGGCTTTTATTAGTTTCATGTGTGCAATGATATACAGCCCCCCATGGGGCTGTATATCATTGATGTGTGCAACAGCTAAGTTACTGGTAATGTGAATGTTTACCATTTAAAACCTATACAAAGCTTAGCTTTGCAGGCAGCAGTTAACTGAAATGAGCTGACTATAGAACTTTTGTGAACTCATAATTAGGTGAAGTCAGCAGACAGTAGCTTTCTCTGTGTTAGTTAAAAATATTTATATACTGGTTTGGTAACTTCCTAATGGTAAGACAATGTAGCTGCTACACACAAATAAGCATTCTCATTTACATCGCAAAAACCTTGTGAATCATGTAGGCACGAGGTGAAAGTCTGCAAGACGAAGATAAGATTCATTTTACAATAATAAAATGGCCACTTTTCTCACCAAAAGAAAATCTTTTAGCCAATAAAATATTTTTTCTCACCAAAAGAGATTTCTTACTATGTATAGAATGGTAACCATTTCTTTGGAAATCTAATGAATAATCGGTGTTCTTTTGTCAAAAGTATCCTCTTAAATTGTAATACATGTTAAGTCAAATAATGTGAGTGCTGCGTAGTAATAAAAGAGTAAATCTCAAAAACCATATAGCAAATATTCAGATGCTAGTCTGGTATACATAATACATGTATCATAATGTGCATACTGCAACAAATAACTTGTTTAATTGTGATTGCATATGGTACACTGGCTCGTAAATTGTGCTCATAATTCATCAACCACCCCTTTGGCTCCTTTTAAAAGGATTTTTAATGCTTCAGGACTGAACTGTCTCTATATATGGACATAAAACAACTTACACTAAATTGACGGTCACTTTAAAAACAAGTTATCAGTTTTTACCTTACCACTCAGTTATTTTAGATAATGAGTAAATTGAATTGCTTTCATTTAATTGTAATACTAAGCGATTAATTAAACTGTATACAAAGAAATGTTCATGTATTATAAAATAGAGAGCAATTCAAATTATTAATAAAATTGTATCAAATTAAGATAGCGTGTCAGTCATAGCACAGCTTTTAAAGCCCATGATGCAATATTTCATTTGTTCATGTTTGACATAAATAAGGTTTAATTCTTGATAGAATCATTAGTCATATGACAATAAACAAAATGTAGAAGAATGTAGATGTCTATAAGCTTATCTAAAAATTAAACAGCACAAAGAGATAAAAATTAAAATCATAGAGGATGAAGAAGGGTGGCCAGTAGAGAGACCAGCCTCTGTCCCTTGTCCACAGGTTTCTGTAGCAATTTCCGTCTCAGGTAATTCATCATATACATGCACTTTCCAGCCGAGGCTCTTGTGTGTGTAGCACTGCAACATTTATACATCACAGCTTAGTATAAGTCAAGATATCTCTCTTGGATTAACAATTTATTTTATGTCTTTTTTTCTGATAAGCAATTATATTAAATTTACATGAAGTCAGATTTAAATCTCATTCAATGAAATTTAAATTTTATTAAGAAAGTGAGAATTCATCATATTTATCTTTTGAATGTGTCACAGTTGCGTACAGTAAATCTAACAAGGACAAGTTGACTTTACTGCTGTTGGAGTTGCCCGCAATCTTTACTATAACAAGACCCATGTCCGTTCAAAGCCATGCTAAGTGCGTTAGGAAAAAAGGTTTCTCCACACAGGAATCGAACCCGGAAATTACTATTCTTAGACAAGCGTGCTACCATCTGCACCACTCGACCAGCTTTCAACAACTAAGAATAATTGGACATATAATTATTTCATATAACGATCTCTCACGGTGCACGGGACTACCATCATCCCAGTTATAATATAAGTTAGAAACTTACTGGATAAACGCCTACCTGTACATACTTATGACAATAGCAAGCAATGCATTCTAGCCATTCTGTTTCCCAATTTTTGACATTTTTTTTCTTGAAATGAGCACCACCTGAGCACTTGCTAAGTGATAAGTTTAGAAGTACCTGGTAATATAGTAGGTCAGGAGTGTCGGCATCAGGGGTCCAAATAAATTCAGAGTACTGATTTGGGTTGTTGTTACACGACAAAACCAAGTCTTGCTTAAATTCTTCAAAGCACTGATATTGCTTTCCATCTTCGGCAGCTCTGATAGCCTCGTCTGTTAGTATCCACTCACAATATTCACCGACTGTCAACATAGACAAATGAGCGATCAGATTTCGAGAAGATCCCTATAAAAAACTCTGCTAAAATTGCTCACTTGTGACAAAGAAAACCTCCCAAGTTTTGATTGATAAATCATCGGATTATAGAATATCGGCCATTAGTGAGTCTCAGAGGATAAAAACATAATTAGCAAAGTTATCGATACTCATAGAAGTAGCTATAAATTTATTTTACATGAAGCAACCTTTATAATATTTGCGCTTAGGTTTATAGAATATCTGCGATTGATTGTACCAGATCCTTTATGAAAAAATATGTGTATGCATATAAGAAAACCCAAAAATGATGTGTTCAAATGTTCTGCAAAGGTAAATTTAGCTAAAATTGAGTTTAGAACAATAATTGTTGAAATTAAACGAAACTTGAAATTATTTCAACTAGCTTTAGGCATTCCAGAAACTCTGTGAGCTCCAAAATCACGCATTACAAGAAATACATGTTTTCCAAAGCTATTGGTGTACTTCCTCATTCAAATAAATCTCAGTTTATATCTTGCAAAGTTAAACATCATATAATCTATTAAATATAAATACAGTTTTTTTGTCCTTGTCAGGTGATAATAGGTAGGGAGGTAGCAATATGCCTGCAATAAGTAACATGAATGCTAGCAATAATTGACATATACTGAAGGATAATTGATAAATACTGAGAGAGCGTAACAAATTTGATTATTGTTAAGATGGATCTATATAGCTTAGTGTTGTAACAAGACACTAAAATACCACAGTTTTTAAACTAACCTGCAAATTCAGCAGATTCGCCATCGATCGTTCCAGGGTATATGATTTCTGAAGGGTTCTGTAACAAATTGAAGACTGGCATTATGCTGATGGTATTTAGAAATGACAGTCTTGTCTACTATCTGTAGCTAATCGTCAACACTTACGTCGTACAAAGAGAATCTATTTGAAATATATACGTCTTTTACCTGAGTTTGCTGAAGTCCTCCTTCAACATCGTTAGTAAAGTAGAATGGGTGATACATTGCGCCAAGATTAGGGTCAGTTCCACCAGCTACTCGGAATGTGTAGGATACGCCCCTCTGTAAATGCAACTCCGGGATGAGTATTCCATTCACATACCAAGCTATTCCCCAAGATGGACGACCTATAAAATACAGCGAGATATTCTATAAATCATAAAAGTTACAACAATTTTTTAATAGAAGTCTTGTTTTAAGTGTATTTTGCTGCTTTTAGCAACATGATAAGCCATATATTATTGATTTTCAGGTTTAAAGACAATTATGGGCAACAACTTCAACCGTTTAGTGTTCAACTAATAATTTTAAGTCTGCCACCTCTGACCTGTAAGTGCTTTGTAGCCTTGCTCTGATGCTGCCTGCCCAATCTCCGCAGTAAATATGGCTCCTTCCCTTCCATATAGGTGATGAGGCTTAAATGCTGGTGCTTTTTCTTTTACTTCATTCACTAGTCTTGGGCAGTTGTCCGCCACTGTTCGTCCAAAGTTTATAGCTTTAGGGCCTGCAGTGACAAAAGATTATATGACACAAGCAATGTTGACTGCTATACAGTATTTTAACAACGACGATGTCAAAACAATTGTGATGAAGTATCTTCTGAAGGAAGTTTTGGCAAAATGAGCAGACGTACTCGAGATGCGTCCTCCAGTGTAGTGCTTAGCAGTGTCTCCATTGGTGTTGAGAGGTCCAATAGCCCATACGATTTGTTGGGCTGTACCATCTGTTTTGTATTCTTTGTCATTTTGAGAGTCAGCTATAAACGAAACAAACACACCATCGGTAATTTGACATTACTTTACGAAGTACTATCAAGTTTCTAAATTGAAGTATTTATGTTGAAAGGAAGACTAACAGTTAAGTCTATTAAGTTGCGAGTAAATAGATATTTACTTAATTTGGTAAATGTGGTGGGAGCAATCAATCAAAGATCAAGTATGATGTCTGCTTAGCTCTCTGTAAGCAGAGATTGTGAGTGATTTTTTAGGAATGGCTCTGTAATCTTGGCTGGACATGTCTGGGTTTAGTGGCAAGAGAACCTCAATGACTGGAGACATGCCCAGTTGGGGAGCAATTTAAGGTTAGCATTTTTTGGGATTTTAACTCAAACCTGTTGTTTTGCAGGCAGGCGTTTTAAACCAATAAGAATATAGACACTAGACTGTGACCAATGGCAATGGTCGACAAGAAATAGAACATTCTGGATATGTTATTCTAGACCAAAAATAGAACATTGTCATATTAACAGCATGCTATGATGATAATAATAGGAGGTATATAAAAAGTATTTAAAGGCAGCAGGAAATGAAGTTAAAAAGATAATCCAGTGAGCTAGAAAAAAATTGACTCTCCGGTAGTGAGATCAGCCGACCGGTAGATGCGTAAAAAAATTTACTTGAAGACTGACAAGAAAATTCAACCATTAGATAGGTAAGACAATTTCTAAATTTTGCAGTGATGCACCTGATTTCATTTGGTTTGCTCATCTCAAATCTCAATAGGTTTCATTCCACAGAGTGAGAGATAGAATTACTAGTTACCTGTAATGAGTGGACGAGAATAACGCACTCTCACTATTCCATTTGTTATCTCTCCTTCAGGCATGTTAGCGTTATCCGTACCTCCATTGCTGGCGCTAGTATCGCGGCAAGTACCTCCATTAGTTGAACACTGAAAGGGATCAAAGGCCAAACATGCACTGTAGAAACATTAGGTAAATATACCTGAAAACTGATAACTCTAAAAAGACCAGAATAACCTGTAGAGCAATCACTACTAACCTGTGAGTAGGCAGTTATGTGATAGTCTATGGCCCTTGGGCTTTCATTAGTTTTATAATCAACCACTGTCACATCAGAACCAATCATAGCGAAGGATTCCTCATTTCCACTCAGACCAAATGCCATGTAATCTGTCTCCCTGTCTATTTCACAAAAAATGATATTCTATACACATGCTTAAGTTCATATAATGTATGAATTATCAAATCAATAGAAAGAATGTTAGCCAAATTTAAGAGTTGTCTACCTCTGTCTCACATAAACAATATACCGCTATATATTGCGTAAGACCAGCATAAGTGGCGTGTGGACTATGTTATTTGAGATTATGGTTGTAACTAGCCTGCTCAGAAAATATTTATGTTGAAATATCTTTCTAAACTGTAAAGCGCTGGACACATCAACAAGTCCCAATGTTCCTGCAGTTCTCACTAACTCAAGCTGCAGCAGTTCCTGCAGCTTGAGTTAGTCTTGCCAACACGTTTAGGCAGAAGTGATGTATGGTTATATGTGGCAGCTCACCAATGTTTCCAGCTAGCTCAAATTTGATGTCTTGCCCATCAATAAGCCATGAAACTTGCAGGTTGTCACTCAGAGGTTCACAATTCATCTTTTCCTTTTCATTGACTAGCAAACAGATAGCCAGACATGTTACTGTTTTACTCTTACAGAGAGTCAGTCTACAGGCATATCTTACGCTTTGTACATTTTTATAGTCACAACTTACAAAAATTTTAAAATGTGACATTTGGAATTCACAATTTCATTACCTTTTTATAAAAATATACCAATTAGCTCTCTCAAATAGTTTGTTTTTATAAATTATTTAACAACATATCAAACTTATATATTAAAATCAGAACCTACATTAAAATGAGAAGCAGGTATGAAAGCCACTACCCTCAAATTCATACTTTTTATGTACAGTGAAGAAATTTGGCTGCGCTGGGAAACAAAAATTTATCATAACTTCTGCCAGAGTGAATACAATTTACACAGAATTGCTCATACATGTATGTAAATTTTGTTTCTTAAA
Organism: Watersipora subatra; assembly: GCF_963576615.1. NCBI lineage: Eukaryota > Metazoa > Bryozoa > Gymnolaemata > Cheilostomatida > Watersiporidae > Watersipora > Watersipora subatra. The sequence continues at coordinate 29,108,621 of NC_088708.1, read as the reverse complement.
GCATGTAAGAAGGGTTTATACACTTACGGCTTGGTGGAATATTTTGAACATCGGTGAGGAAGACATTTCCAAAATCCATAGCAAATGCAATGCACCAAACACTGATCCACTTGATGTTGCGAAAAGAGAGATTTTCTGGCAGGGTGAGAACTATGTCTTTTCCAGAATATCTTCCCAACACCTCTCTTTAATAATAACAATATAGAGTGATACAAGGTATGTGATATGTGTATGCCAGACAAAAAGTTTTCAAGTTAAATTCATAGGACTCCACATTCAGAGAGGAGTTGTGTTCTTATGTAATGGCCTTAGTTGAACATATTTACTCAACTCCTTTATATTGGTGATATAGGAAAGGAGTTGGGCTCTTATGTAATGGCCTTGGTTGAACATATCGAGACAACTCCTTTATATTGGTGATATCGACTATCTTTGTTTAAGTCTTGAGCAACTTCCCAAGAGATATATCACTATAGCTTATTTAATTTTTTTCTTACACATTTTTTTAAAGTTTGGTTTTAATGGCAATACTTACAGGCTATCATTTTCATCTGGTATTTTACCATATGGTGCAGCTTCGTCTCCAACAGCATCTCCAACTCCGACATAAAAGAATGCATCTAAAATGTTTGATGGAACCATTTTAGTCAGTGAGCAGTTACATCTATGAGTCAAAGCTGAATATCACAACAGTAATGTACTGAGAGAGATCATACCTGGACCTTGGCCATCATATGTGAACTGTTCTATCTTAATTGTTTTTTCATCCAATATGGTCACCTGACCAGATGAGACTTGATGCGCCAGTTGTGAAAACTGACCAATCATTTGAGGTTGTGGATAATCAAACCCTTCTGGGATGTCAAACCCTCCAAAATATACCTAAAGCAATATTGCACCTCCTAACACATTGTATTTCATAATACAAAACTTTATTTCAGAAAATCCACTACACTCTATACCAAACACCAACATCTTACAAATCCACATTATAGAACAGAGTTATGCAGAAAGAACTTTTTCTTCCAATTTGCATAATTTTGCTCTATTATCCTTTATTTGATTTTGGTCTAAATTGCTTTAAACATCATTGACTGGCGATAATAAAGTTCATATCTATGTACTAGCTGTGCTACCTGGCGTTGCTCGGGTATTAAAAATCAGCTTATAAACAATGTGAAGTAATGAGAGTTGCCTGCCACTTACTATTAGCCTGGCACATTGCCAATGAATAATTTGGGTAAGCTTACTAATAAGAGCTACCCATTCTCATGACTTTGCGACGTGACAGAGAGCTGTAGCTTATTTGCTCCCATATAACGACATATATCGCACAATGAATCCATCAAGCTAGTGTGGCAGAAATGGTAAGGTGTTGGTTCGGTGAACCAAAGAGCGCGAGATCAAATCTTCTGTGATACGAATTCTTTATTCCAAGATTTTAATAGCTATCCCTGGAACTACACACATACCCACATACCTACACACAAACTTTGAGAAATATACATATTTATATAAATTGAGCACTGTATGTAACAAGCATTCAAGGAGACAAACCATTCTGATATGCATTCCCAATTTACTTTACATTTGTTACTATTACTTACACTGAAATTGCGACACCATACAGAGATGTAGCTGTAATCACTCAACACGGTTCCTTCAGGTAAACTCAGCAGCAGATTCTCATTTTCATAGACAGGCAATCCCTCGCTGCAGTCAATAGTAAGCACAGTTCTACTGAATGATTTCGAAACATTCTGTTCTTCAACAATGTTATAAATATGTAATACTAGGTGAATGTCGCATTGCACGCGTAATGAAATGATTACCCGACGAATTTGAATAACTTGAGTTAGTATTCTAAGCTAGACTTAATCATTACTATAATAAGAGCTGTGTTCGTCCGTCTGAGGCCGGCTTGTGTTTATAAGTGTGCTTTTAGTTGTTATGTTACACTTCATGATCTCTCACGCAACCATGAAACTTCGTGTAATATTCGAGCGTGCTAGTAGTAACCAATACTATTTTTTGCAAACCTGAGTATTTTAACCGGTGTAATAGGTAGGTACACAATTATTCCAGAGTATGGCAAGGACAGCGTAGCGCAGCCTGTCTGATCTGCAGAACAGGTGTTTCTGAGTTCAATTCCAGTGCGAAGCAGGTATTTTGTTGCTAGATTTCAATTGCTATAACTGGACGCACACATGACAGACGACAGGCAGACAAACAAACACTGAGATTTATCTATATACCGATAGATTAGATTTTTGCTTTTAATATGGTACCATAATTGATATTACCACTTCTTTGAAGCAATGGATATTGTGATTATTTTACAGCTATTGGCGTCAAGCTATGGCTAAACTGTTACAATAGAAAGCTAATCTGATCACAGATTGGTTTGCTGCATCTACTTACAAGGTTCCTTCAGGGTTTTGGACGGCAACTGCAGTCGGGTCACCATTACCACCACCCTGTACTTGACTGTATGATTTATCTGTACCCAATAAAAACACCGCACCTGCAAATGAAGTCAATGAGAGGATTATAGTATTATTTCAACTTAGTTTTTAATACTGTATTTATACAAATGAATTTAAACTTGCACCGTTACGCTTAGTTATGACTTTTAAGTGTTTCAAAACCCATAAATAATTAAATATGAAACAGATTTGTATTCACTGAAAGCAATATTTCTTATCAGAAAAAGTATTAACTAATAGTTCAGCAATTTAATACCATTATAATATAACTGATTTAATGTGATTAAATGTTTAAATATATCACAACAAGTACGTCAAAAATTAGAATTGATGCAGGCGTTTTTATTATACAGCTTTGTTATAAGCAAAACCTCAAACATTTTATTATACAGGAAGCTAAAAGCCAATGAACACTGCTCTTTGCTTGTGAATACTAGAAATTACTTTGAAAATCCGAATTTTTATGTTTCATGACAAAAAACGCTTTTAAATATAAAATATAAAGCAAATTATATTAAAAACTGAAACAATTTGCAGTAAAATAAATTTTGTTAAATTAAATGAATTTAAAATTTTATTATATCAAAATGTTTTTGCAATTTTTAAACTTTATTCTGTTGAAACGTTTCTTATTTATTTGAAGGCACCTTATCCAGGTTACGATAATATACTAATTAGAAATATACCATGTTTTTAGAAACTCTACACAAACAACATCATTTACATATGTATATATAATATATTTTGAATGTCAAGATCAGCCTACCTGGAGCATTCCCATCAAAGGTAAAACCAATGATTTGCAATGTTTGTGCATCTGATGCATAGATATCTCCAATCAGTGCATGTACTGCACCTTCTCCCCACCCGGAGTGTAAGAACTTCCCATAGTATTCTCCCTCCACAGAGAATACAACCCCTGTAGCGACACCAGTCACAGATAGAGAAACTGGCAAGAAAATATATTATAAAACACCAATTGACAATGAAAGTTAGTGAACAACTCTAGCAGAAGATTTTAAGTGAATTAAAGAAAAACCAATATGCTCACCAACTGTAAGAACCACATATAACAGTATTGAAATCATTATAAACCGTTCTTTTCTTTGGTTTGTTTTATTTTGATTTGCGCAGAAGGATTGTACCTGATATATTTATATCCTTCGTTCTGCCTGATCGGCTGAACCGTACGTATTCGATCTGTGACAGTGCAATTTGCCAATCATTTTTACTCGGCACTGGTAAATGCTCCGTAATGCATGATGGAGCTAGAAATCCTCACCAACATGACTCAGCAGCTTGGTGAGGATTATATGCGATCTGAGATGAAGGTGGCACTCCTATGGTTCTACCATTTAGCTATTACATTGATACAGTGCTTGGTGACTTACCCCGAGAATATTAGCTCTGTGATCAAAACTGTTACTTGGATAGAGTGTAGCCTTAACCAGTCAATATTACATGCATGGTTCCGCTCTTGATGGGATTACCTAGCAGGATCAGATGAATGAATGATACCCGAAGATATCTACTTGCTTTAACAATCTAAATATGCTGGTAACTTGAGAAACACCAAATATAAATGTATAAGCTTATGACCCTGACAGACAAATAATATAACAAACTTAAATCAAAAATGTTTTGTGAAAGGCATTTTTATGTATATTCTCTGTTTTTCGTTTAGTTGCAAAGTTTCATGGTACATGTAGAACAGTTTTTAAATAACTTTCAAAATTAATCATTACAAAAATCGTATGTACTTACAATATAAATTTCATACAATGTTTTACAACTACGATGGTACCTTCTAACAATGTTCTCTAATTTCAATTAACATATTAATGTGATATCACTTACAGAAGCCAATCCTCTCAGTAGACTCTCTTTGTCATAAATATGCTAATAATAACAATTTATACATTCAAAGAACTTACCCAATTATTTTTAATTTGCAATCATAAATAAGAAAGTTTTTAGAATATCATTGAAATTTTGTAACACTGCATTACAGAACAGTTTAGCATACACCTGTGTTTTCAACTTGAGCTCTTCTGTGTGTAGCTGTAGTGGTGATATGAAAGTCATCTATAAAATAACATGACAGACATGAACAAGTGACTGTTTTATCATAGCGACTTGTCTCTCACTATATGTATCTTGACAGGGTATGTTAACGGCTAGTAAATGATGTTTAATCTTATAGACCAGGGGTCTGCAACCTTTTCCACTCAAAGAGCCAATTGGACTCGTTTTCTACAGGAAAAAGCGCAGTAGGAGCCGCAAACCCCCTTTGATACTTTGAATTAAAAAAATAAATACTACATGGAGCGTTTTTGTTTAGCTTTTGATGCTTTTATACCATTTTTACACCATAAAACGAAAAGGTATGGCATGTAGGCCCTATAATGATTTAACTGCTGAGAAAACAAAATTACACCTTTGCAAAGAACAATAAAATAGCTAATAATAACTTGAACGTAATGTAAAATATTACGCTGTTTGTAAGATTGCTTCAAAAAACATTCACTTCTCTTTTATTGATGTCTTTTATTTACTGTCTGGGGATTTTTCTGTCATTCGTATGATTCTGTCTTTGACCGTCTTTGCAGACAGGGGCATATTTCTGATTTTCTACACAATTTTAATCTTATTTTTAACGTCCGCGAACAGATGCTCAGAAATCTTAACGAATGATTCTTTTAAATATTCTCCGTCGGTGAACGGCTTTCCACGCCTTACTATTTCTTGAGCAGCCACAAAACTAGCATATGTAGTTGAATTTGCGAACTTCACCTACTTCACAATATGAATTTTGGTCAAATTTACCTTACGCATCAGTTCCGAAATGGCCTTTTTTCTCTCATCTCCCTCTGGAAGTTTTCAAGCAAAGGCTGTGTGTTTCTTCTGAAAATGTCTTGCAATATTTGACTTTTTGTTGTTTGCAAACTTCGCATTATATATTAAGCAAACTGGTGAGCCAGTCTCATCAGCAGTGAAAGCAAACGAATCAGCCCATGTAGAATTAAATGTTCTATTTTTCTCTCTCTGTTTTATTTTCTTAGTATTCACCTAAGTTTGCCTACCTGGGGTAAAAAAATCAAGAAGTTTCGTGTCGGCTTGTGTCATTTTGGCAGTTTATAGGCGCATAAATAATGACGCATAACAATTGACAATGTTTGATTTATCATCATAATTACCATTTTTTAATTTATATTACAAAATCTAGTGATAAAATTTTTATATTTTGATGAATTACTTGGCATATGGTAAAAAAGTCCAATGTCAGAGGGAGCCGCAGCGAGGGGATGAAAGAGCCGCATGCGGCTCTGGAGCGATGGGTTGCTGACCTCTGCTATAGACCTTTTTAAAAAATTGTAGCAAGTTTTAAAAGGGAACCATAGTAAATTTCTAGGTTTCATCTTTTGGTAACTGTGTAGAAACTTATTTTTTTAATTCATAATCAATTTGGAATTAACAGATGAACAGGTTTTACCAATATTTATGTACCTAATCTATCAGTTAGTATGAGTAAATATGTTTTGGGTTATAGCATCTAGTAGCTTTAACTTATGTATGGCATTTTCATATCAACAACATAATTATATACATGTAGGTGCGTGCTTTTTAAAAAAGACCCACATTTTTTAACTAAAACAATTGAAGGATTAATTTATGTGCTTGAAATAAAGTTCAATAATAGGATCGTATTGAGGTCCAACATTATATGACTCTCAACATTTGTATACCCAACATCCCCTAATTATAACACCAAATTAAACTTACACTAAATGTGTTGAAATAAATGTATTGGTAGAACCTACAAATGTCGCAGTATATGCGCTATGCTTTGCATAAAGGACTAATGTAAATTCCTCTTCTATGAGATAATTTCTAACTTCTATGCAAATTAATATGAAAAAAATTATTGGATAATCCAATGAGCCTTTGCTGTCATTTGCTTTACTTAGAAAATGACACTCTTTAAGCTTATTTTATACTAGATTAACCCAGACTAATACAAAGGTTTTGTAATGACTTTCAACAACAACGTTAAATTCTCTCTCTATAAAAAGTAGAAAAGCAAGCTGCTCTTCAAAGACCTGAAAATCAGCTTACCTAAATATTTTTCTATGAATATGCAGGTAGGTAGTGATACGCAGTATGTTTATGCAAATATGCAAACACTTATCCTAGAACCTGTTACAGAGAATGAACCCGGGCTGTAGCTGCCCAATCAGAATATACATCTTTCTACTTAACAGTATTCTGATAAAGTACTTACAATTTGTGGTAGCTGTTGTTACATCTGGTGCAAGAGTAGGACTGAATATTAAACATTTGTCGTCCTAGCAGGATTATGAGTTATTAGGCGTAACAGCAATGTGAATCAGGATTAGCAAGAGGATCTATGAAACTTAACTTGGTGTTTTACATCACACCGATGATTTGAAATATCAAATGGTACAGTCACTGATCTTCAGAACACACATTTCTTTATTTCAAGATACCGGTTATTTTTGGCTCTGTCTAGGTTGTGATTTGAGAAAACTTTTAACACTATACCATAAAATTTGGTTATTTTTAGCAAGGCTTCCTTATATATCGACGTTGTGATATTAAATACATTTTAAAACAACTAAAAGTTTACAAATTTAATTTAAATATTTAATAGGACGCTTTTGTGTAGTCGTGCACTCTAATTGCTGTGTCATGTCTAGCTGTGAAAGAATGTGAGATATTTCTGTCACTCTAACCGAGTTATTAACTATAAAATATAGCTTATTCATGACAAATCGTAAAAGCTTTGTAAGAATATTCTTATATACAAAAATGTAGAATCTCACTAGGCGCCCATCATCTAAGTTTATCCTCTGACAAGTTTTATGATTTATAGATCATCACATGGTAAATTAGTATCAGTGTAGATTAGAACTAATGTTGAAACATCAAAAGCAACATCGTTAAGTGATGTTTAGGTTATTATATTTTTACCAGTTTCCTATGAGTGTCCCTGTACAACTCTATGTGCAATATCGGTACAAGTATCTTATCCCTCTTCCGTATAACAAAGATCTGTAGCTAGTGGGAGGCATCTCTATTCTAGTGATTTTCTATGAAAGCGTTCATAAAACAAATGCAGATGTAACCCTTAGGTTTTCTGACAACATACAATTTAAGTGCAAAGGTGATTAATATTTTATTAGGTAGATGCTTAGCGGATGTGTTATTGTTACAAAACACTTTACAGAATGAGGACATCCTTTTACGATTTCAAGACATGATAGGCTTTACACTTACTTTTTAATTGTAAAGCCTATAATTGTAGTTGCCTTGATTTGACACCTTGGACACACACTTCAAGCTCTATCTGTGCGCAGTAAATTAATTTCTCAGTGAAGAACACCCTTCATGAGATATACGTATATGGAAAACTGATGAGCAAAAAATAGTTCAAGGCACTTTAAGTTACTTAAATCACAATTCAGCAATTTTTTTAAGTTTGAGAAATTCAACAAACTAATTTACCGTAATGATATTTAACTGTATTAGTTGACTCAGTGAACATCCCGGTGCTCATAAGATTATGTACATTACGACAGCACTTGCAAGCTACTGAAGTACAGTGGATATCACTGGTGCTCATAAAATTACGTTACGACAGCAGTTGAAAGCTACTGGAGTACAGTAGATTCCGTTACATAGATTAAAGTGAAACCAGCGATGCTGATGTTTAACTCTATTTTCACCTTCTTTGCAACAGTTGCTTTAATCACATTATTTTTGTTACAGTAGAAAAATGTTCAATTATATAGAATGCATTATTTTAATCAGCCCATTACAAGTAATATTTCCTAGAATTAGTTTAATATAAAGTAACAAGAATTGGTGTTAAGAATTGAATGTTGGATTAAGAATGCAGAAGGCTGGCAGTGTGATATATAACATCGTTGAGTTCCTTTGAGACAACTTGACTACATGCAAGGAGACATAATTTACAGACTTTTAGTAGCTCATAAAGCTGTATTAAAATTATTATTATTAGCTTCTAAAGTAAAGTATAAGCAACCCAAAGAACTGGTCCAATTCATATATTTATGCCAGGAATAAAATAGATTAACATTGAAATTCAACAGGGAATTCAAATAAGTTTACAGATTTGAGCAGATCACTCTCAGGAAGCGATGAAGAAGCACAAAAAGGACAAACTATGATTAACTTTAAAATAGTTTGCGCTTGCCCCTTTGTATATTGACATTGCGTAAAAACACCCTTTTTATTCAACTTTGCAAAGGTTAAACATGAAAATAAAAGAGAAATTGCGTCAAAATAATGGCCATAACAAAAGGGTGAAAAGAAGACATTTTTATAGCTTTGAGGATGCCTGACAAGGTCCAGAGAGTACACAGCCGCAGGTAAAGAATTAAAGGTGTAAGTAGAGGAGGTTAAAGATGAGGGTGGCAAGAAAAAGTAGGAAACTCAGCATAGTCTGTGTCGGTGCTGAACACGTCTCTGCAGCAATTTCTTTCTTTGGCAGGTTATCATACACATGCACCTTCCAGCCTAAACTCTCATGTGTGTAACACTGACAGAAAAAGAGAAAGTCTCATCTATACAATACGATGGCAGACATAGACAGGTGACTAAAAACTGCTTAATCACAGTATTACTTAACTCCCAGCTAAAACTCAAAGGGTCTACACTGATTCTTTCTTAATGATGTTTTATACAATAGCAAATAAGCTTCATAATAATTGCAAAATTGCTATAATGACCCGTTTTCAATTTTTTTAAACAGTCATATATCTAAAGCATCGGGAAGGAGGCTTACAATGTTATTTCCAGCAATTTTCGAAAACACAAAGTGTACATGTCTCACTAACAGAATCAACTTATCTGGTACATCGCTGATGCCATAGAGAGTGCATTTCAAATAGATTAGGGCTTTCATGATCAGTTGACTAGCTTACACAAAATAAAACATATTGTTTGTCCTTTACAGTTCTGGCCATCATAACTGCTAAAGATTGATAGTAGGTCAATGTTCTGTATTAATATCATTGCTACCCTGTCATATGCCTGATTGCTGGCTGTATAAGGGAAGCTACTGCGTAGTGAGGTGTAACAGCAATTCTTGTTAGAAAAGTATGAAATATATTTTGGACTAGAACTACAGGACTAATGCTTTACTATCATTGCCTATTGGACTCAGAGAGAAGGAATATATACATACAACAGATTTTTTGAACAATTTTTTTTTAGATGAATATCAATTAGAAACAAATGCTTTTTATGCAACCAAGAAAATGCGCTTAGGAAAAACAATACCATGTATTTTGTCAGTTTTGCACTAAAATGTGACAAGTAAATATTTTATAAGATATTCTTTTAGACTTAGAAATAATGTAGTTAGTAGAACCCAAATAGTGAAGGTCAAGTGGCTAATACTACTCATAGTATGGAAACAAGTTTTTAGTTCACATCTCGTCAGCTAGGGTGTGATTAAATAAACAGTTTGTGATTAAGGTTTTCATGGGCACCTTCAAATCAGAGGTCTAATATTATTTAGAGTTGTTAAAAAGAGTATCAACTTTGGTACCAGCAATAGCACAGTATTACAAAGCTGAAATACCCAGCAGATTTCAGAGGAAGTTTTCAAGTATTTTTAGAATGTTTGTTGGTGAAGTCTCTAATAATTTGCATTGAGACATTTAAAAGAGCAACTGAGCAATCTTCATTCGGTTACACAACAGGTACTACAGGGAGTCAACTTGGTATTTCACAACATGTACTACACAACAGGTACTACAGGGAGTCAACTTAGTATTTCACAACAGGTACTACACAACAGGTACTACAGGGAGTCAACTTGGTATTTCACAACAGGTACTACACAACAGATACTACAGGGAGTCAACTTGGTATTTCGATGAGCATGAGCATACATTTGCCTCAACACGCCCCTTCATTTTGAGAGCACATATTATAACACTTGTGCGGTTATGCTGAAGTAGGTATCCAGAAAAAATCGCATGCTAGTCTAAAGGTACAGCCACACATGACGATTTTATCATTAGTTCTGGCAGAAATCACGAAATGAACAAAACACACAGAATTATTTGGCCAAAATTCACAGAATTGTCAGAGCTGTGCATGCACACCGCAATCGTCGAGGAAACGCTTTTAATTAGCTAAACAAATTAATAACAAGTACGATTCTAGCAGCTTTTGTGATTTATATAGTCCAAGACACATAGCGGGACACGCAAAAAAATACTAACGCAATTTGCCATAGAAAATACGATGCAACTGACTTGATTGTGCTAAAGATGGCAACTCTTTTTACAACGGAACTTTTGCAGCTAAAAAGAAATCATTATTATTAAAAAATAAACGATTTGTAGTCATGCTGTCCGACTGATAAAAACCAACGATAGCGCAATTTAGGCAGTTGCATCGTATGTACTATGTTGAATTGCGCTCGTACTTTTATTGTGTGCCGTAATAAATGTCTAGGACTATACCAATTGCAAAAGCTGCTAAAATCGCGATTGGTAATGATTTGTTCAACCAATTAAAAGCGTTTCGTCGACGATTTTGATGTGCATGCACAGATCTGACAATTCTGTGAATTTCGGCCGAATAATTCGGCGTTTTTCATTCATTTTGTGATTTCGGTCAGAGCAAACGATAAAATCATCTTGTGTGGTCGTACCTTATCAGAATACATACAGCTTTGTGATAAAGTTCAGCATACAGGTAATTAGAAAATTGGGATTATTATGATTGGGATAAATGGGATAAATTGTTTTAACTAGTATTGCAGGCTTGGCAATGAACCAGTTCAAAAGTAGAATGAATGATCCAATTAAATAAGATAACTTACACTAGATGGCGTTTAAACAAACTTATTTTACATATTTTGTATGTTTTATAGTTGGTTTTTAATTTCTGCAGTTTTTTACCTTTACTTAACCAATTGTAATGTTTTGAAAAGTTTGGACGGTGTAAGATACAAATTGCTTCATACAATGTATGCCTAAAAAGTATTTGTTCAAGTTTTATGTTGAGTCAAAAATTCCTATGACAAGATTCAACTAGACATTTTAAATAGCAGAATTTACAACTGGTCACATCTTGCATGCACACCATACATCAAAAGGTCTAATATGAAGGAGAAACTTTATTTTCAAAAACACCATAACTTATTTATCATCTACTATTGCATTTAACAGCATCCTTTGAGCTAGTAGTGTGTATGACTAGCTTAGCTCATCTAGAGCAGTACCTGGTAGTACAAGATATCTGGTGTAGAACTGTCAGGAGTGAATACAAACTCTGTGTACTCGTCTGATCCGTCCGTACAGTCCAGGTACATGTCAGCTTTGAATGTCTCAAAGCAGTTATATACACTACCCTTGTCCAGATCAGCAATAGCATGAGATGTTAACTTCCATTCGCAATATCCCCCAACTGTGGAACAAAGGCTACCCAGTATTATTGGCAACATTGACATATTCCATGCCTTACTAGATCACAAAGAGTTGAATAGACTAACACGCCTAAGAGGGCACACTTGCTGTGTAACTAAAAGCCATGACTATTCCTAGCATAGTTACTACCATACCAGAGATGTACCATACCAGAGTTACTACCATACCAGAGTTACTACCATACCAGAGATGATCATAGAGATAGAGAATAATAACCCTATATGTAATTGCTACAATTATATGATAATTACAGATGTTATCCAGCCAAGAGAAAGATCTTTGTATCTGTGCAAACTTTCCAGACATTACCACTACTTTACTGTGGTGTCATATATTCATGAATAACAAATCACTTCCATTTATCATTACGCAAATTATACATTTTCAAAACAGGTTTTCTCATTGAATCACATTGATTAAAAACAGAAGTTACACTGTATACCAGTTTACCTGCTGATCTATGTTAAGGTAATCATAAGTAGAAGTTACACTGCAAGTTTACCTGCATAATTTTCTGTCTTCCCATTTACTTTTCCTGGATAAATTGTTCCATTAGAATTCTACAACAGACATCCGAGCAATCAGCATATGTTACCAGAAGAGAAAACAACAGATGTGGAAGAAAATAATAATATATGTATTTATTTTCATTTATGCATAATAATGATAATAACATAGAGATATTAAAGAGCTAAGGCATAGCTCCATAATCATGTAGATTCATCAACTCACTGTTGCATAGCCTCCTTTGATGCTGTCCGTGAAATAGAAGGGGTGGTACATAGAGCCCTCCGAAGGGTCTGTTCCACCACCAACAAGAAAAGTATAAGACACACCCCTCTCCAGGTGCAGCTCCGGAATGAGGACGCCGTTTATATACCAGGCAATACCCCAGGATGGAAGTCCTGGAAAACAGTAAATTCTTCAGTTGTTTTATTACAGAAATGTGACAACCACATACAGCTTGAGCTGTATGGGAGCTAATCCAATGAAAACGTTGTGCATTATATTGTATCAAGTAGCTGAGAGTAACTATGAAAGATAGTTGAACGATTTTTCCAACGTATCAATGATGAAGGGTCGAATTTCGAAAAAACTGATTCCTCTTCGAAAAATAAAAAATAGTGTTAAAGAGAAGCTCATTGTGAGATACCTAATGAGTCAGTCAAAAACATTTCATAGGCATAGATAGCACGCTTGAAGTAACCTTAAAGGTTAACTTGCAACAAAATTCACGTTACAGTTATTTGGTATCAAAAGATTCACCATGTCTTACTCAGTTGTGTTGTTGGTGCAAAATATGTAGAAATTTGATTACAAGCTCTGAAAAGCTCAAAAACGAACAGTTAATCGCCGCCATCCCGAAACCGCCGTAGATTGGAATTAGTTTATTTCTCTGACGTAGTCAATCCATTTGGTTATTGTTTTGACACGTGATGTTATCACCTGAATTGAAAGGCCACTAAAAGACTCAATATAAAACTTCTCGTAGCGCTAGTTTATGACAAACACTTCTGGTTTCACCGAGGAGCCCGTATCAAATATAGATGCTCGCTACTTTACAGTTCTGTTTCGGCTTGGTCTAATCATCTAGTCGTAATCTGATCATGTGACCCATACTTCCTGACAAGCAGCGCGAATAATTTCTGCATCATTTTTCAGCTATCACAAGTGACCAACAGGCTCGTCATGTTTATCAGAGAATGATATGTACTCATGCGAGCTAAGTTTGAAAAGTTAAACAAATTTTTATGGTAGGCTTTAAGATAACAGTGCTCAAAGTGACAGCGTTACAATGATGATGAAATAGACACATTTGGACAATAGACATGGTTTTATTGAACGCGTGAAGTACATTTGTGAAAATATTTCGACGAATGAGGTTGTATGAAAGTGTAAACAAAATCCATCACATTCAACTACGTCACATTTGAGACGTTTTGGAAAGAGATTATAACCTACAGAAGTTTTCTGATGGCTGCGATTAACTGTTCGTTTTTAAGCTTTTAAGAGCTTGAAATCACATTTCCACATATTTTGCACCTACAACACAGCAGATTAAGACATGGTGAGTCTTTTGATACCAAATAACTGTAATGTGAATTTTGTTGCAAGTCAACCTTTAACGTTTACAAAGATGTAAAATATAAGTTGTAGGTCACTTTTTGGAGTTTAAAGCCAGCAACAAGACATTACTCTAAATTAGCCTTATAAAAGTGAGGAGGCAGTGAGAGCGTGATAAAACAACGACTGTATATTTGATATTTACACATCGTAAGCTATGGCTGGCTTTATTCCTAGATATGAAACTAGTAGATATTGTGGAGGACCGGGACATGCCTGTGTACTATTTACTGCACTCATATATATATCCGCACTATCATTTAACCGAACCTCTCGAACTTCCCTTATTGCATGCTTGAACTGCCTTTTTATTATTATATAACTGTATCACTGAACTGCCCTTGTATTACTGAACTGCCTTTTTATTATATAACTGTATCACTGAACTGCCCTTGTATTACTGAACTGCCTTTTTGTTACATAACCATCATGTTGTATCTGGCATTTCCTTTGTGATATAAATAGATCAGTAGGCGGGGTTAAACGATAGGCGCTGGCTATCGCCAGCGCGATAGACAGGCAAGGTGTGCTTGATTTCACTCATACTTGTGCATACTTGTATTGAAGATATCGATAATAAACTGCTATATACTCATACGAACTGCTTCTATTGACGCCTGCCTGGTTGGCTCACCGATTGTACAAGCAGGCTCAGTGCAACCAACAGACGGAACTGCCAGGGTGACTCTAAGAAGGCTAGGAGGCGATCCACGGCCTTGTCTAGACTCGATCGGGTGTGCTATGGCACTAGAGATCCAGTCTTAAGACCAGCCATTAGTGGATCCAGACTAGCCTGGGATAGAGATCCAGAGGCAGGCCGGGGGTTTGGTTTCGGAGCAAGCCTGACTACTAGATTCTTGTCTTGGACTGACTTGACCGCCACAGGCAGGTCAATCAGGCCTCGGACAAGGTCAGCCAGTAGCCCAGGTTGCGACTCCCTTGTTAGAAAGTAAAGCTGACTCAGCTACCGGAGTCAGATCCTTTACACTGGTGGCAGCAGTGGGATTTGCTTAACCCACAACAGGACGACTAACAGGGACTAAAAAGACGACGCAGGTATGACCAGACGGACTCGCAGCGCGGAAAGACCGGAAGCTCTCCGAACGGAGGGACTAGGTCTAGAGCGACTGACAGGTGTCTTGGAAAGACTGCTCGTCAACCAGGGAACACAGGGACCCCCTGCACCAAGAGAAACATTCAGAGCCCCAGAATATGACGGGAATAGCGATGTAGAGGCCTTCATCAGGCAGTTCAACGATGTAGCCGTTGCAAATGACTGGGGGCCAGGGTCCGCGCTGTTACACATCCGAGAGAGACTGCGAGGGCAGGCTAAGGACTGTGGACACGGGCAGACCATACACGGCGTATTTAACAACCTCCGGGCCAGGTTTGGACTGACACCCAAAGAAGCCAGAGCCAAACTGCAGGGCCTAAAAAAGGACCAGCAAGCAACGCTATTTGAGCACGCCACCCAAATAGAGAAGCTGACCGACATCGCGTTTGGGGAAATGTCAGATCGCCTAAAAGAGGAGATGGCCGTAGACACGTTCTGTGGTACGCTGGGCAATGTTTATTTGCAGCGACATCTGCTAGCGGTGCCTACTCCTACGTTGGAGGCAGCCGTGAGAGCAGGGAACGAGTACTTACAGGTTCGACCTAGTATGGCGTCTCACCAAACCCAACCCTTCAGGTCGGACGTCAGGGCAGTCCAGCCAGACGAGACAGGACAGGGCGAGGGAGAACAGGGCCCCGAAGAGCCGATTGTGGTGGCTAGGACTACCCCGAATACCCTCGAGCTGCTGTTGACCTCGGTGACGGACCTAGCCAAAGAAGTGGCCAAGTTAAAATTGTATATCCATCGACCGCAGTCTATTACAGAAAGCGGGACGAAGAAAAAGGAAATGGCGAGATGCTGGGGGTGCAACCAGGAAGGCCACCAGAGGAGAAGTTGTCCGCGGAGGCAGGCAAATCAGAGGACACCCTATAGGCAGGACCAGGGAAACGCCTACGGCCCGCAGCAGTAGGTCTACCTGCTGGCTGCACAAGGGCACCCGGACACGAAAAACACAGACAACGTAACAATACAAGTCAAAGGGAATCTGGAGTTGATCCGGAGGGTTGGCAGCATCCGACTAAAACGGCGGCACCAGTCAAGAGACCCCCGGTAGAAACGATTCCCGTCTACAACCCATACCAAAGTCTATGGGAACTGGACGAGGAGGAAGAGGAATGCGAGGAGAGCCCCCGGGACTCACCACGGGCGGCCAAACAGGCGCAGCGGCAGTACCTCCACCAGATCCAGAGACTGGACGAGAAACGAAGAGTTTATGGACGTACCAGAGAACCAGAAAGGCCAGGGCGGAAGGGAGGTCCCACTAGGGCCGAGCACCCCGAGCGATCTGGACAGCAAGGGTCGGGACAGAGAGCAGATTCAGGGGTAACTGAAGCTCTCGAGAGACCAACGCTGTACAGATCAGGAAGAAGGGAGCTTGCGACCCAGATGGAACCCCGCCGTAAGCCTAGACAGGTTAGGTCAGAGAGAGATGGCCCCACCGGCGCTGATCCGTTCAGGAGATCCGTATCAACCGGATCGGGATGGAACGAGGACCCAGCAATGGCGGAGCATCTCCAGAGACTGGAGTACCATAGACCCAGAGACGAAAAGGGCTGGAATGAAGCCGAACCCCCGAGACGGGGGCCGACCCGAGGCGGCCATCTCCGAGGAGGGAATCTAGGCCAACCCACGAGTCCGGTGTCGGGTCCGACAGGCCGGTACGGGGAGAGCACAAGGCCAGCTACTCCCGAGGAAAGCCTGGAGGACCAGCTCGAAAAGAGTCCACCACCGGATAGGCCTAGGGGACGTCCGAGGAGGAAAAAATCGGAAGAGATGCTCGATACCGCCGCAACGGGGGAAGGGTTGCCAAGGGTTGGAGCTTTGGAAAAACCCCATAGGTCGAGCTACTTCCTACCGGGGAAGGTAGAGAGGCAAGACCTCCTGTTCCTCATAGACACCGGCTGCAACACTAACCTACTCTCCAAAAAGGTGTTCGACAGAATGCCGGAGCGAGTGAGGGTGCAGCTAGAAGAGAATGACCGGTATGGACTCATGGCAGATGGTAGCAAGCTCCAGTTTTATGGACTGATAAGGCTAACCGGAAGGATCAGGGACGTGGCTATAGAGGAGAACTTCCTCGTAAGCCAGATCAGCAAAGACGCTATTCTGGGTATGCCTTTCCTGATCTCCCACAAGTGTCAGATTGAATTCGGCCGACCCGTCATTTCCCTAGGGAATAGGCAACTTACTTGCACCGACAAATACGGGAGGATAATGGTGTCCAACGTTCACGCCTGGAAGAAAGTTACTATCCCTCCCTTGTCAGAGGTAAGAGTGACGGGGAAGATCTCCGCCAGAAATTACTTGCCGATGGGCTTGATAGAGGGCTCTGATCCACACCTACCCGTGGCATGCAGCCTGAACAGGCTTGGAGAGGGTGGTGATGTCACCATACGATGCCTGAACCCCGGACGTCAACCGATAGAGTTGGGCGCCGGACACGTCATTGGCTCATACACGGCTGTGGAAGAAGAGGACATACAGACGGATCTCTGGCCTGGGCCGGAACACGGGAGCCTCGACGAATCAGGAGTGGGGTGTGCCACTGTAAGGACGGGGGAAGCCGTCCCGGGTCACCTGGTTGAGCTATATCAGCAGGCCCTCCCAGGATGCCGGCACGAAGGAGAGAAGCAGAGCCTGGCCCATCTTCTGACCAGGTACCAGGACGTGTTTAGCAAGTATGATGGCGACGTAGGAAGGACCGACCGAATCGCCCACAGCATACCCCTGATGGAGGGTGCCAGGCCGGTCAGACAACCCCCCCACCGGTTGGGACCCCTCAAGGAGGCAGAAGCGGACAAACAAGTACAGGAACTACTGGAAAAGGGTTTGATCGAGCCTGCCAATGGGGCATGGAGTTCCCCAGTCGTCATGGTAAAGAAGAAGGATGGCGGATGGAGATTTTGTATTGATTATCGACAGCTGAATGCGGTCACCCAACAGGATGCGTACCCCATCCCTAGGATTGATGAAAGCCTGGACGCCCTGGCAGGAAGCCGATTTTTTAGTACGTTGGATCTGACCAGTGGATACTGGCAAGTACCGCTAGATCCGGACGCTCAAGAGAAATCCGCCTTTGCCACAAGAAGCGGGTTGTGGAAGTGGAGGGTGCTGCCCTTCGGATTGACGTCGGCACCCGCCACCTTCCAAAGACTGATGGAGTCTGTACTTCACGGGCTCCATTGGAAAACCCTCTTGCTATACTTGGACGACATCATCGTAATTGCTCCAGACTTCGAGACCCATTTGGCCCGTTTGGGAGAGGTCTTCCAGAGACTCGCCGCCGCGCAGCTGAAACTGAAGCCCTCTAAATGCGAGCTCCTCCAAAGGAAAGTGAGGTACCTTGGCCATGTGGTGAGCCCGGAGGGAGTGTCCACGGACCCGGAAAAGGTAAAGGCAGTGGCCGAATGGCAGACCCCTCGAAATATAAAGGAACTGCAGGCCTTCCTGGGGACCACGGGGTACTACCGAAAGTACCTGCGAGATTACGCCACTATTGCCAAGCCACTCACGATCTTGACTAGCAAAGGGAAGCCTTGGAGGTGGGGAGCAGAAGAGCAGCAGGCATTCGAGACCCTCCGACAAGGCCTGATCTCGGCACCAGTGCTGGGGTACCCCAACCCAAAGAGTCAATATACTCTGGACACCGATGCCAGTAATGTGGGAGTGGGGGCCGTCCTGTCCCAGAACCAGGGGGGCAGGGAGACCGTAGTGGCATACTACAGCAAGACCCTCAGCCCAGCCGAACAAAATTACTGTGTAACGCGCCGAGAGCTCCTGGCAGTAGTAAAAGCCGTCAAGCACTTCCGGCCCTACCTGTATGGTCAACAGTTTGTGCTCCGCACGGATCATGCCTCCCTGAGATGGCTGTGTAGGAGGAGGGAGCCGTCGGCTCAAGTAGCTCGGTGGCTGGAGATTTTGTCAGAATTCTCGTACCTACTGGAACACCGAGCAGGGGTCAAGCACGGGAATGCCGACGGCCTGAGTCGACAGGTCTGCCCAAACGACTGTCGACAGTGTATCCGAATAGAAGAGCGAGACGGGGGCCCTAGCAAACAGGCATTGCTGGAAGGAGAGTCCGACACCGTGGCCGCAATTAAACTACCAGGAGACCGAAATTTTCGACAGCTGGTACAGAGCCAAATGGAAGGGACACAAGCTGTGGCCAGGATGTACTGGGCAGTAAAAAATGATCAAGAGCTACCAGAGGAGGAGCTGAATCTAGGGAGTAACGAGCTCCGGGTCCTACACAAGAGACGGGAGGCTCTGAGGTTATCCCCAAACGGCGTCCTGGAGGTCAGACTAACGACGGACGGCCACCCCAGATGGTGTACCCTATGTCCTCGGGCGGACCGGAGCCGGGTAATGTGGGACACGCACAGGCTTGCCCACGCGGGGGTTCACAAGACGGTAAAAAGGTTACTACTCAATTGGTATTGGCCGAGACTAAATGCCGACGTGAGACGACTCATCAAGACGTGTGAGATCTGTCAAGTGGCAAAAACCGGCGGGAATCACGCAACTAGGAGCAGACACCGATTGTACGCCGGGCGACCATGGCAGAAGCTAGCGGTCGACCTGGTGGGACCAATGCCAGTGACTAACCGAGGGAACAAGTGGATCTTAGTGATTAGCGACCATTTCTCCAGATGGCAGGATGCAATAGCGATCCCGGAGGCAACTGCCCCGGTGGTAGCCACAACCCTGGATGAAAGGGTGTTCTGTTATTTTGGCCTACCCGAGGAATTACACTCCGACCAAGGGGCTCAATTTGAGTCTAAACTCATGGGAGAATTATGTAGTCTATGGAACGTAGACAAAACACGGACTACACCATACCACCCCCAGGGGAATGGCATTGTGGAAAGAAACAATCGGAGCTTGGGAGATTCCTTGAGAGCCTTGCTCCTGCGCCGTGGGCCTACAGAGTGGGACTTGTTGCTGCCACAGATAATGAGGGCTTTCCGGGGCACTCCCCACTCCGCCACGGGAGAAACCGCGAATTACATGATGATGGGCAGGGAACTGCGATTGCCAGACCAGCTCTCAGACCCCGTTGCAGTCACTGGCCAGGCGGTACAGCCCTACGTACTGGAACTGGCCAGCCGGCTGGAGGAAACGTATGAAATTCTCCGAGACCGCCAAATGAAGATCCGGGTGGAGGACGACGAAGAGCCCCCATCGTTTGGGACCGGTGACTTGGTGCTGCTGGTCAACAAGAGATGTAGACGTGGAGAAAACCCCAAGTTACAGCCCAAATATGTGGGACCCTATACAGTCACTAGGTGTAATCCCAACCATACGTACCAAGTAGAGAGACAAGGACAAATCTCAGTACAGAACGAAGAGAGATTAAAACCATACTACGCGTGTCCAGAGGCCGATGGGCGGGCCCCGGCCACTAAGGAACCCTCCAGGAGGCCAAACATGAGGGGTGCCACTGGACGAAAAGAGAGGAGGCTGGAAGAGTTAGGGGAGATGCTGCCCGCAGTAGAGTACACTGGAAGGGAGCCTCCCCCGCCAGCACGGCAGGAGAGGATGGAACCTCCCCCGGATATGGACAGTGACACGTTCAGGAGACGACTTCTGGAGGTCCTGGCCAGAGAAAGAGAGTCTGCCTCGGGCAGTCACGATCCCAACGGAGGGGTTAGGGAGGCAACAGAGCAAACCGGTATAACCAACGCGGAACCAGAGGAACCAAGTCTCGGGCCCTGTTCCGAACCCCCGGTGGAGCCCCCCGGACAAGAGTTGACGGAAGGAGAGACAGACAATACCGCAGTCGACGAGGCCTCCGACTCCGGGGTCACCGAACAAAGGGATCCGCCCCAACCCGAAGTTTCTACACCAGCACCAGCTGAAGAAGAGGTGCGAATAAACACAGAACCCAGGAGAACAGAAAATGGTATGGGAGAAAGACGAGACGGGAGACCACGGCGAATGGTGGGTCCTCCTATCAGATACGGCGAGACTGTGTGCCACCAAATCGACCCTGAAGAAGAAGGACCGGAAGCCAGAGAAAGACAGGCCGAACTCAGGGAACGGTATCAGTCTACCAAAGCTATGGTGGAACAACTGGAGACCTTGATAGAGAGGGAAGGTCTGAGGACGAACTTAGAACTGATGTCTCAATATACAATTCTAAAAGAGTCGGTTGCCGAACTAGAAGAAATGATGGCCACAAGCCGCCACGGAGGAGGGCAACCAGATACAATCATACCTGACCGAAATATCCCGGGAAAGGGGACAGAGACGGAGGCAGACGAAGAAAACCAAACAGGAGAAGAACCATCCGGCAATGAAGGCCTTCGACAGCAGACTCCGAACGATAGAACAATTCAGGAACAAGAGCACGGTAGGACCGGAAAGCGGCCATCTTATGAAACTGAGACAGCCTCCAGTCACTTCAACCGTTGCGCACTAACGAAGAACCAGCTCTCTCCACAAACCTATATCACGAATATGAGACCAACTCCAGATGAAACCAACGCCATCGAGGATCCAGAACTGCAGGTATTATTAACAGAATTGGACGAGATCTTGGAGGGAACTGAGATAACGGCAGGGAACCAAGACGTCGATCAGGTAAAACTACCTGGGAATAATATAGCCAAGGAAAATATCGCACCCATTGCCTATAAGGGAGCGAGGCCAGTAGAACCGGCGATAACCACTACCAGGATGGTGCAAATGATAGGGAACAGGGCGTCCCAGGACAAAGCCAAGCCAAAACAGGCCAGGCAAACTTCTGAGGGCCAGAGTTTCCAAGTCAGGAGCAGAGGTAAACCACTCCAGGGTGGCCCTCCGCTAGAGACTAGCCAGAGGCACCGACTGGATACTCAACCGCGACCAGGACCAGTACAAGCCTGCTCGATAAACCTAACAACGATTCCGGTCGATCAGAAAAAAGTGAACCGACCGCCCGAGAGAAGAAAAAGCCGAGAGACCCTCGACGGAGTAGCCGAGGATATCTGGTACTCCCCCACTTCCTACGCAAGGATGGAGGCCGCGGAAGACCGCCAGAAGGGAGAGTGCAGACTCTGTGGCTTCAAAAACAAGGACGGTAGGGTAGTAAGGAGACATATTCGGCAACACTTTTGGCGCTACTGGTGCAAATGTCAGAAAAATTCATCATCATTCTTTAGTATATACAAGCATCAAAAGAAAGCCAAGGATTCCGGACTACACCCTACTATTGTATACCAAGTAGATCAGGAGTGGTACACCGATTTTTGTACATACATGAAATGGACAGAGTACCCCCCGTTTGGAACCTGCCTTCCCATAAAGGATGGGAACGGGTGGGTACGAGGTAGAAGGATGGGGCAAAAACGACCCAGGACAGAGTCACCAGAAGAAAGGGGGTGTACTGAACCGGAGACCCTCCAGGACAACAGGAGAGACGGACCAGCCGACCTCTGCGTCCATTTAAACCGATGCCGAGCCACCGGAGGAAGAGAGGAGCGGGTCCAAAGGCCTTTGTCTCAAGGGTACGTAATCCCAAGGGTAAAACAGAGGGAAGCAAGACTCATCAATCCGGAAATAAACATACCGCCTAAGGGAGCTGGGACAGAGATAGCGGGAGAAAGCAAGACTGCCCTGGAGATCCACGTCAATGCGGACGACATCGCTGGGGTATACGCCGAAGCCGATGGCAAGACCAAGGAACCTACCAGCAGCAGGGTAACCAGGGCCATCGAGAACACACGGGCCCGGCGAGAAGAGTACAACCGTAGAGCGGGAAGAGAAGAGGACCAATACCGACGTTATATCCGGATGGCCGAGGAATGCCGGGTAGAAGCTCAGAGGTTGAGAACACAAGCGCGGCGTTTCCACTGAGATCACTTAATTGTTCACCCCTGGCCAAACAATTGGGGGGGAGAGTGTGGAGGACCGGGACATGCCTGTGTACTATTTACTGCACTCATATATATATCCGCACTATCATTTAACCGAACCTCTCGAACTTCCCTTATTGCATGCTTGAACTGCCTTTTTATTATTATATAACTGTATCACTGAACTGCCCTTGTATTACTGAACTGCCTTTTTATTATATAACTGTATCACTGAACTGCCCTTGTATTACTGAACTGCCTTTTTGTTACATAACCATCATGTTGTATCTGGCATTTCCTTTGTGATATAAATAGATCAGTAGGCGGGGTTAAACGATAGGCGCTGGCTATATAAGCCAGCGCGATAGACAGGCAAGGTGTGCTTGATTTCACTCATACTTGTGCATACTTGTATTGAAGATATCGATAATAAACTGCTATATACTCATACGAACTGCTTCTATTGACGCCTGCCTGGTTGGCTCACCGATTGTACAAGCAGGCTCAGTGCAACCAACAGACGGAACTGCCAGGGTGACTCTAAGAAGGCTAGGAGGCGATCCACGGCCTTGTCTAGACTCGATCGGGTGTGCTATGGCACTAGAGATCCAGTCTTAAGACCAGCCATTAGTGGATCCAGACTAGCCTGGGATAGAGATCCAGAGGCAGGCCGGGGGTTTGGTTTCGGAGCAAGCCTGACTACTAGATTCTTGTCTTGGACTGACTTGACCGCCACAGGCAGGTCAATCAGGCCTCGGACAAGGTCAGCCAGTAGCCCAGGTTGCGACTCCCTTGTTAGAAAGTAAAGCTGACTCAGCTACCGGAGTCAGATCCTTTACAATATTACTAGCTAACAATTCCCTAAATTATGCTTACCAGTTAAAGCCTTATAGCCTTGTTCAGAGCCAGCTTGTCCGATGTCCACGGTGAACACCTCCTGCCCCTTCTTACCATACAAATGATGAGCTGTGAATTTAGGCAACTCCACTTCGGGTTCAAGAGTAAAACTTGGGCAGTTGTCAGTAATATCACGGTTAAAATCAATTGCCATGGGAGCTGGTCAAAGATATTAATTTTACCAAGATTACTCAGTTAATGACTGAAACAGCGATCTGGATGTTTAGGTTTTTGTTTGTAACTAATATTAACACTGCTAACTGTACACCATATTAACATTGCTAACTGTACATAATATTAACACTGCCAACTGTACACAATATTAACACTGCTAACTGTACACCGTATTAACATTGCTAAATGTACACCATATTAACATTGCTAACTGTATACCATATCAACAGTGCTAACTGTACACCATATTAACACTGCTAGCTGTACACAATATTACCATTGCTAACTGTACATCATATTAACATCGCTAACTGTACACCATATACACATTACTAACTGTACACAATATTAACATTGCTAACTGTACATCATATTAGCATTGCTAACTGTACATCATATACACATTGCTAACTGTACACAATATTAACATTGCTAACTGTACACAATATTAGCATTGCTAACTGTACATCATATTAGCATTGCTAACTGTACATCATATACACATTGCTAACTGTACACCATATTAACATTGCTAGCTGTACACCATATTAGCATTGCTCATTGTACATCATATTAACATTGCTAACTGTACATCATATTAACATTGCTAACTGTACATCATATTAGCATTGCTAACTGTACACAATATTAACATTGCTTACTGTGCACCATATGAAAATTGCTAATTGTACACCGTAAATTTGACACAGATATTGATATGCATATCAATGGGATCGCATATATATAAAACAGCAAATGCTGCCTAAATTCTGTTGCATTCTGCAGAACATCATGCATTAGCTGCAAAAACAGAAAGTGAGCCAATATATATGCTGCCAGTAGACAACGTTCAACTGTACTTTGCAAACAAACCCCAAAACTAAAAATACAACTCACAAGAGCTGCGGGCATTGGTATAATGTTTTGCTGCCTCCTTCTTTGTGTTAAGAGGTCCGACAGCCCAAACAACCTGTTGTTCGGTGCCATCAGTCATGTACTCCTTATCCTTTGCATCACCTGCAAATTGAAATACTTCACTTTTAATAACCGTTCAACACAGACAGGCCATCTGAGTATGGTTTGTCTTTATTACAAACCAACAAAAAGTTGTGTTTAAAGAAATAAAAAAGATACACAGAGACCCAAACAAATTAGATGAGCAAATTAAATGAATTAAAGGTTAACTGACAGAACAAATGTTTATTGCATTAACAGTGACAGATAATATTACAGATTGATGTTTGAAAAATACTTTTGTGTAATTTTGACCAAATACCAGGTTTTATCGACATTAACAAGTAGTAAAAAACGACAAAGAGAGTCGCAATCTTTGCAAAACATTGACCAGAAACAGATGTGATACTATATAACTGCATTAAAGTGCCTTGTTTTATTAATTCGATTATTTCAAAATTGTCGGCTCAAGATCATCACTCATGAAAGCAGAGCATGTGTTAATAGGTTTCAAACAGATTACTTTCGAGAATAGCTAATTTTTACAGATAATTAAATTTTTTTATTTGCATGAAGAAAGAATTTCATACTAATGCACTGCAAAAGACTCCACAAACCGAATGGTGTAATTCTATAAAACCCACTTAAAAGTTAATGCAGTGTTAATAGCGCGGTTATTGCGGTTAATACGGCACAGACTTATTAAGTATTTATAGAATTTGCTTAATCGGGTAACCAAAACATATAGCATTGAACTAAATGGGGAAAATGTATTAGAATGGCAACCGGGGAAATCGCTTTTGTATCACATTCATGCATTGGCCAATCATCAGCATTGACGTCCTATATCTTCCGTCTATGTTTTGCTGAAAAAATGACCTGCTTATGCCACAGCTTAGTGTTTACATCTTTAGTTTTTGTCTCTAAAACCTATTTATTGTTCTGCTAAAATCCAAATCATTGCTGAAAAACAAAATATGATTATATTGGTGTAAATACATGTAATTTTAAAATTCTGTCAGTTAACCTTTAATGTGGTTTGGCATCCCTACATAAACACAACTCTTCCTGTATGTATGTAAAAGTGTAGATATTTCACCTGTGTTACGAGCTCGGGTGTATTTTACTCTGGTTATACCGTAGGTAACTTCAGCAGATACATCTGTGACATCATCAATCGCAACATTAGCAGTACTTGTATCAGGGCATGTTCCACCGTTAGATGAACACTGATAAATAGACAGCATGCAAGATGTGTGGAATTAGTAAGCGATTAACTAAACTATTTGCAGCAATGGAAGATTCCAGTTTCAATGTATGCTATACATGTTCAATATATTAGGAAAGTGAAACACATATTTTGCTTTTACAGACGTCTTTGAGAACTTCGTCTGAGCACGCTTAGTAAACTTATTATTTTTAAAATATTTTAAAATAAAGAAAGGAAAAGTGTAATACTGTCCAGATCTAACTGACGACTGATAAATGCATTTGTCTCCTGACACACGAACAGTACAACTTGAAACGAGAAATGAGGAGACAAAGAGAACTATTGAAAATACTAAATACATCAGTGAGATTACAACTACTAGTTGCTGTATTATTATACCATGAAATTTTATTACAATAGTATTGTATACAAACAGGTCATATTTAACCAAAAGAGAACAATAGAGCTCCTGCTAATTTCCTTGCTGGAGTAAATAATTGCGGAAAGAAGTCAGTTCTCATTCTGTCTTGAGTGTCAACTATAGCATTCCACAATCCTTGTGCAACGGCTGACTAAAACTAACATTGCCTTGAGTATTAGCCGTTCCTTGAGCTCAGACTAGTAAAAATATTTTAGCTATACTATATTTTAGGTAAACAACAATTACATAATCACAACCATATCACAATCGCAACTAAGTTCTAACATCGTGAACGTAATTGACAATTCTTCACATTAATTTAGAAAATTACAGGCAAACCGAAAGTATTCAAGCTACCTGTGCCTTTGATGTGATAAAGTAGTCAACTGCTCTCGGGGTGGAGCCTTCTCTATAGTCGGCTACAACCACATCAGCGTCATTCATTTGTGGTCTAGTCGTGCTACCACTCAGCCCAAATGCCATGTAGTCTTCATTTCGATCTGCAAAAGTCAGGCTGTACATTGTTTGAGCTCCGTATTAAATGACAGAGGGTGGGCATGAATAGCTAAAATTCAACACCATCCTTCTTATTGGCTTATTATAAACAGGAATGCAAATAGGAATGCCAAAGGTCATACAAAAATATAAATGTTCACTCCAAAATAGCAGTTATCTGAATAACTAGTTATCTGTTATTCAGATAACTGTTATTCACACAACAGTTATCTGAATTCTTTTGCATCTCTGTTTATATCGAAAGCATCGAAAGCAATTTCAGTTGATCCTAGCATTTAGGCAGAGTTCGTTTCACTAGGCCCTGCTTACCAATAATCAGTCAAAAGTTACTCATATTTTGTAATTTCAGCAGTAAATATGCTCTTTTGAAAACTGTTGTTAAGTGTCAGTCATCTTTAGCACATTTTTATAAGTGTTCCAAGCAGTAAAACAGCAACTTTGCGCAGACATACTCTCCGCATGCTGATGTTATGTATAACTTTATGTTCGCCTTCTAGGCAACAGTTACTTAGACCATATTATTCTTGTTACAATATCAAAATGTTCAATTATATAAAATGTATTATTTTAATCAGCCCATTGCAAGCAGTATTTCCTGGAATTAATTCAATATAAACTTATATGAATCTTAAGTGTTTTAGCCATCTTTGAATAAGTGGAAGGAAAATTGCTGATGTCAAGTACTGCTACTAAATTTGAGTTAGTTGATAGAATTTTCATCCGGCTAAACAAATTCATAGAATTACTCATGATAGTTTTGGAGAAAGAACCTCATGCATAAAAAGATGTCGAGTTCAATCACAAGCAACTCACACGAACAAGCTTTAAATTGTTAACAGAACACGAGCACAATTTTCATAGGAGAAGGCACTGACCAATGATAATAGCATATTCTGCATTTACCAGCTACCTTTAGATAATGGTTAACATATAGTATCTAAATTGTTCTAGCATAATGGTTGACATATGATATCTAAACTGTTATAGCATAATGGTTGACATATAGTACCTTTACTTTAGTAGTATGTTATTAGCATATGCAGTAACCCCTAACTATTTCCCGGTTCTGCTTTTACAACTTTAGTACTTTACGGGTTAAAAAAGATTCATCAAAAAATAAAACAAATAACTGACAAAAACTACAATAGGCCTACATAAATCTCTCTCATATTTACTTTCTCATATTCACAAACATGTGACTTCCTTCTCACAATGTACACATTTAGCACTAGTACAAATATTCAGACCAAATCAAGTCGATACTAATGAATAAGTGCATTCTCTGGCTTAAAATACTGGACTGTGGTTGAAATATAAACTAAAAGTCAATCAAGAAAACTTGCCTTATCTACTTATTATATATGAAATTCGTTTTAAAGAGTTAGAAACCAGTTTCACCATTCCGGTATCACAATATTATTATGGCTCATACTTTAAAAATTAGTTTCCATTTCATAGATTCTCACTTTTTGCGGAGGGGAGTGAAGCACCGGCCAGAATTAACCAAAAAATGAAAGACCACAGTAGTATCAAAATCTTCCTATCAAAACTATTGACATAATACTATACTATGGCACCACAATAGTATATATACTTTGTTGACATATACTACTATACTATAGCACCACAATAGTATATATACTTTGTTGACATATACTACTATACTATGGCACCACAATAGTATATATAGTTTATTGACATATACTACTGTACTATGGCAGCGTAATACAGTAGACACTCCTATAACACATACTTCCTATAACGTAAATTCCAGATAACGCAAAAAACATTATGTCAAGTTTTTGCTTGGTACTATGTAAAAAATTCCATACAACATAAAGTGTCAAACCGGTGCAAGTTCTCAAATTTGATTTGGATAATGATAATCTTGCAGTTAGCCTTAAAACGTTGCTTTCTTTCTCTTGCCACACTTGTGAGACAAAACGACGTACGTGTAGCATTATCTCTCTTTATATATACTCTACAAGATCTATGACATTCAAGTTCGCCGTGATATGTCGTCAAACATGTCGACAAACAGAGGGCATAAGTAGCTGCGCAATTGTTCAGAAGTACTTGAAGGCGATCGATTGGTGTTACAGCATTGGTCTACTGATCTGAATGTCACAAGTTGGAGCATCGTCAAAAGATCTTTTATCCTAACCTTGACCCCTAAAGACAGATAGATGATAAACCAGTTCACACCACTCTTATTATAGTGAAAATATATTTTTGTTGTACTTTATTGAAGACATATAAAATATTTGTAATTAGTTTCCTTTGCAGAATAGACCTTGTTGTCTAGAAAAGGAAACAAATCATTGTAAATGGGCGTCGAAAATGTTCTTAACTTATTGTAAAATTACTACAATCTTGAACCACAAAACGAGTGAAAGTGATAAAAAGGACAAAAGTTATCGATGCAAACCAAGAATAGTGCAACGAATTAAACAACGGTACAGCCAACAAATTAAAAAATTAAATCCAGTTTTTCGTTTTGGTATGGCCAAAAAGGGTGAGTTTGAAAAAAATCTTGGTACGGACTAGGAAAATTTCAGGTACTTTACTGTTCGTATAACGTAAATTCCCTATAACATAGATGTTCCTGAAACGGATTATTTACGTTGTAGGAGCATCTACTGTAACACACAGACGCTAATTACCTACTTCCGAACAACAGTAGATACGAACGATGTTGTGCGTATATTAACAATTGTTCGTAAAGAAAAATGGTAGATACGATGTTCGTACAGAGATGCCGTAAGTTAGATTTTGCATTGCATCCATTTAATGTATTTGCATCTATTATACAACATGGTTGGTGAAAATGGAAATGCTTCTAGTGATAATGAAAGTGTAAAAAAGAGGCAAACCATTTCATTTGAAATGAAAGTGGCAATAATAAAGAAGCTTGATGCTAGTGAAAAGATGGTGAGTGTTGCACGCGTGTACAACATATATACATAAAATATGCATATAAAATGAATCGTTCGACTGTCGGTACAATTTACAAACAACAATACCGTATCATGAGATACAATCCACAATCATTAGCAAGAAAAGAGGAAACGTTTTAGAAGAGATGGAGAAACCATTTCTTACCTTTCTTACCATTCAATCATTCTTACTATATACTGTATACCCTTTTCTTGATTGCATCTAAATTACGTATTAATTAATACAGTGGGCCCACAAGTTACGATGCCTCTGCGATAAGATTTTGTCACTTTAATTTATGAAACACGATACTTTTTCATCCTCACCATACTGGAGTGATATTGTTTTCCGCCATACGATATCAAAAAAATTTCTCTTGAAACTAAAATTTGGCAGTTGGAGTACTGATTATGATTAAATAACTAAAATGTCAATATGCTAATCACCAAAATACCTCCCACAATGCCTTAAAGAGATATACGTTGTTTGCCATCTCAGTTCAGCATTGTATGTTATAATAAAAATAAATTTACAAACTGATAAGTGATTAAAGATTTAGTTAAAAAATCAAAGTTTACTAAAATGCATACTAAAACTTCCTTAAAGTATGTGTTTAGTATGCTAAATTCAATTAAGTTATATTCAGCGTTTATGTTACACGTCTGTCTCAAAAGTGAAAACTCTCCTCGGTATGTACTGCACGTAGTACATTGTAATGTTACATTTTCTTGCAGATCATAACCACTAAATCCCCTAAAGTTACTGTAAGTAACTATAGTTACTAAGGTTAACATATTGTTTTGTTACTAATTTTTAAATGTACAGCACGCATATAAAATTTTGATGATTTTTACCAAGTGTTTGCATTAGATAATTACTATGGGTTTCTATTCCACTCTATACAATATTTACGCCTTATGATGTCAACGCTGAAACGAATTAAAATCATATAAGTGTATACCAAATAATTTTTCATTGTAATCGTAGCAAAACAGACTTTATTTAGCCATTACTTGTTAATGATTTCACATTTACATATAAACACCTTTAAAGTTTTATTTTCCTTCTTCATTTATTTCAACAAAATACTTCTGTCATGATATAAAATTTAAAGGTTACAATTGTTTAAAATAGTTTGAAAACCTTTATAGTTGTTTTACTTTTTCTCTTAATTCATTTGAACTGTACAAAAAACACTTTTTTCGTGATATGAAGCTTAAAAGTTAGAATGATAAATGTTGTATATGTTAAATAAAAATAAATTTTCTGTCCCAAAACTTTTTCGTTACCCAGGCAATGCCGGGCATTCAGTAGTACTTATGTAATCCTTAAACATCATTCAAAATAATGTACTGAGACAACCTACTAATAAATTTGTTTAATGAACGGCTGTTCGGTACGTATCTCGTTCGTAAGTTGGGGAGCATCAGTATACATTATTGACTTATACTATTATACTAGGACAGCATAATAGTATATATACTTGATTTTGCACTTACTGATATTGCCAGCTAACTCAAATGTAATGGAATCGTTGGTGATGAGCCAGGAGACCTGCAACTGTTCACTCATTGCCTCACAGTTGAATCCTTCTCTGTCTATGTCTGAAACAGTCACTAGTGAGTTAACTTAACCAGTTGAATCCTTCTCTGTCTATATCTGAAACAGTCACTAGAGAGTTAGCTTAATCAGTTGAATCCTTCTCTGTCTCTGTCTGAAACAGTCACTAGTGAGTTAACTTAACCAGTTGAATCCTTCTCTGTCTATGTCTGAAACAGTCACTAGAGAGTTAACTTAATCATTTGAATCCTTCTCTGTCTATGTCTGAAACAGTCACTAGAGAGTTAACTTAATCAGTTGAATCCTTCTCTGTCCATGTCTGAAACAGTCACTAGAGAGTTAACTTAACCAGTTGAATCCTTCTCTGTCTATGTCGGAAACAGTCACTAAAGAGTTAACTTAACCAGTTGAATCCTTCTCTGTCTATGTCTGAAACAGTCACTAGTGAGTTAACTTAACCAGTTGAATCCTTCTCTGTCTATGTCTGAAACAGTCACTAGAGAGTTAACTTAATCAGTTGAATCCTTCTCTGTCCATGTCTGAAACAGTCACTAGAGAGTTAACTTAACCAGTTGAATCCTTCTCTGTCTATGTCGGAAACAGTCACTAAAGAGTTAACTTAACCAGTTGAATCCTTCTCTGTCTATGTCGGAAACAGTCACTAAAGAGTTAACTTAACCAGTTGAATCCTTCTCTGTCTATATCTGAAACAGTCACTAGAGAGTTAGCTTAATCAGTTGAATCCTTCTCTGTCTCTGTCTGAAACAGTCACTAGAGAGTTAACTTAACCAGTTGAATCCTTCTCTGTCTCTGTCTGAAACAGTCACTAGTGAGTTAACTTAACCAGTTGAATCCTTCTCTGTCTATGTCTGAAACAGTCACTAGTGAGTTAACTTAACCAGTTGAATCCTTCTCTGTCTATGTCTGAAACAGTCACTAGAGAGTTAACTTAATCAGTTGAATCCTTCTCTGTCCATGTCTGAAACAGTCACTAGAGAGTTAACTTAATCAGTTGAATCCTTCTCTGTCCATGTCTGAAACAGTCACTAGAGAGTTAACTTAATCAGTTGAGTCCTTCTCTGTCTATGTTTGAAACAGTCACTAGAGAGTTAACTTGACCTGTTGAATCATTCTCTGTCTATGTCTGAAACAGTCACTAAAGAGTTAACTTAATCAGTTGATACTGTTGATCAGTTTTTACTGGTTTTTAAAGAAATATTAAACTGTACTTTACTCGAATACATATAATGGAGAAGTAAAACATTAAAGTACGTCATCATAATGCAATCTGAGCTGTATTACGCAACACCATATAAATGAGAAAAAGGACTGCGACAATGCAAATATACCCACCTACTTGTCCGATGTGAGGAGGAACATTGAGGTCATCAGGGAAAGTGACCTCACCAAAGTTGTGCGAGTAGGAAATACAGAACATGCTGAGCCACTTAAGCTCTATTGCCGAGATGGTACTAGGTAGAGTCAGCATGATATCCCTATCAGAATACTGAGTGGCCTTCTTGTCACTGTACAGCAAAATCATATAATGTAGGAAACAGCAAATAGAGCTGTAAACTGCACAAGTCTAGCTGAGGTGAAAGAAAAGGAGAGTTGACGATAATAACCTGACAAAGTAAATCCGAACAAAGGGAAACAGCTTAAATGTTTCGGACAATTACCATATTTGTATCAAATATGACTACATTTACAAACAATTTGTACTCCTATGTAGATTACACAAATTATAGATTATGAAATTTTACCAAATCAAACTTCTCAAAATGTGCAATGAGAAAAAACTATTAAGGAGCACTCAAAGTTATTATAATAGGAAGGTTCTGGAATAGTTCATCAAAATCAATATCTCCTTAGGTGAGCCAACATTTCCCGAAAAGCAGCTTGGAGTGAAAGCCAATCAAAAATATTTTAAGACAAAAGCAAATGAGACAGCAATAAAGTTCTTGCATCTACCCAAGAAATTAAATAACTTGGGCATGCAACTTTGATTAAATTAAAAGAAATGTTCTAAAATTCTGTTACATTTAAGCATCACTCCCAGCAAATTTCGTTTAGAGTGTGTTGTGATAATCATTTCATCCATAATATTAATAATAATACATATAAGAAAAATAAGAGACAGTATCATTGTATTAAGAGCCTTCCTCGCCTCGAAATCTTTAGGAAAAACTGCAGGCACTCAGCCTTTTCAACTAAATTCCTAATGTGTGTATAAACTTACTTACCGGTATATTTGTTTGCACCGATACACAAATTAAGGAATTCTAGCTAATTGTAGTTTTTCCAATATATTTCTGATCATTCGGTTTTGTTTGCATATTTTTACGAAAAATGCTAAACATGTTTACAAGAAATGAACAGTTCGGTAATCGAGCCAATGAGGTGTATGAAAAACCCTTCAGCCAAACACCTGTTTGATAAGCTTGCAACTCTGACTTAAGAATTGAAAAATAGCCCTATAAAGACAAAAATTAGACTAGTCACTATTGCTATTTTGTGGAATGGTATAGAATCTTATCCAGCTCTCTTGTACATGGAAGAAAAGAATGCAATTTTAAGGATGCCTTGGCTAAAGAAAACCGCTGCCTGAACTGAGAGAGAGGGAGAGAACAGTGACAGAGGCTCAAAAAGAGATGCTACGTTGCTTGGATTGCATCAATGTTCGTGTTGTGCAAGATGAAATCATTTCTAATTGTTAGTCAGACTATTGCAAAAAACTATTGCCACATGAAAGTGCTAGAAGACATCAGAAAGCACATGAAGAGATGAAGGATGGACAAATAGATGAGCGTAGGCGTTGAACCAGTAGGGAGTACTTTGCTAATGAGGAAAGCTCAATCTTAGATTTTCCCTTTCAGCAAAAAGGGAAGCTACTTCGCATTTGGTATTAACTACAGGAGATTACCCACAGTAGCTAATTTGGTATTGCATGAAAATAGAAAAGACCAAACTGAGTAACCTAGATGTAAACATCAGATATTCAGTTTGGCACAAAAGATGGACCACAGCAGTTAAGTATTGCATACCGGTTATGGAGGAAGACCCAGTCAATGAGACAGACACTGTTTCCATTGCGCGAATGATGCCGATTTGGAATTGTCTGCATGTTGAGTTACTGTGAGTTAAGTGTTTCAATGGCCATTCAGATGTTGCAGATTAAACCAAGCACTTTGATAAAAAAAATAAGGAATTCTACGCTAGAGGTCATAGCAGCATCCTCCTGTCTCGCTTAGCAGCACACTTTCTTGACACAATGTATCAAAAAATACATTTCGACAGAAGTGTGAAAAAAGTTCATAATGGAATAGCTTGCACGGCATTTTCTTGCACATCATTTGGAAGTACCATCTCCATTTTTCGCAAGCATGAAACATTTGATAAAAGTTTGTGGGTAACAAAACTCGCTTGACTTAATGTTTTTCGCCATTTCCATTTTGGAGATGAAGCAAACTTGCGGATTAACCACATCGTGAAAATATAGTGAGAGAAAAGAGGGCACAAATCAGATAAAAAACTTGGCTGTTAAATGTTTGCTATTAAAGCATCCTTACAGACTGGAGCGTACCAGTGGGTTCGGTGCATATAAAGATGGCCGCTAGAGCATTTGTGCAGATTACAGAAGGTTCTGTGGTACGACTATTATATATGCCTACCGTATATTAAGAAAAGGTGATAGGCAAAGAAGCCAGACTTAAAAAGGGAAAAGTCTTACTATTATGCTTTGAGCTAGTTTAAGAAACAATGTAATGGGTTTAATAGGTGATGTTTATGTGCATGAGAAATACTTTATTCTTTCTTTTTTTTCATATCACTTTCATTAGTATGGCCATGCATTTTCTTGTAGAACCTGTTATGAATTGTTTTATAGCGCATTGTATAGCATTATTGGAGAAAACTTCCTGTCCCCATACACTATTATGTTGAACTAAATAGAGACTGCGTTGGCAGAGGCGAATCTACTGTGGTGCATATGGTGCAAATGCACCACCTTAAATATAGCAAATAAATTGAAAATTTTTTTTTAAGTCCATCAAGAATTGAGTGAATTTCATTTCACTGAGAACCTTGTAATCTTGATATACATAGTATAATGAACACTATAAAACACTAATTTAATTAATCATATCTGATGTCAATTTTTACCTCTAAACTTGTTATTTACTGCAAACAAATGATTACACTTTTTTGGGCACAAACACACCTCTCCTTCATTCTAAGATGCCTAAATTTCAAAAAGGTCCGCTAGCGCGGGGCCAGGCAAGAGGGTGGTCTCCTTGCACCCCCTCCCGCCTTAGATATATTACACAAATTTTGCACCACACACTTATTTTCCTAAATCTGCCCCTGGTTGGCCTTATTTGAAATAGTTTTGCCTAACAACTATTCACTTCATACTACTCTGGCTTCATATCGAGCAATTGCAGATTGTTACCAGTATGTCTAATTCATATACCATATATAATTTCCGTATACAACAAAAAACAAAGTACTAATTTTGTCTTATTAAATTATATTCTGATGTAAAAATAGCCCTACATGCAAACATAAGCCTATATGAATTATTGTGCTGAACAGGAAACCACTCTGACAGCAGATCTAAACGTACAGCGCTTCGTGTAAGCTTTTTTGTCAGCGCTTCATGTCAGCCCAGATACCTTGTTACAAGGTCAGTTTATCTACTGTAAACAGATATCGGTAAAAATGGAAAAAGAATTAGTTTATACGGTACCTGACCCCATTCTCATCTGGAATTATTCCATATGGGGCTTGTTGAAGTTTTACGGCATCAGTTACTCCCACATAGAAGTAGGCATCTACATACAATGACAATATTGAATGAGGTACTAGTAAGAATTTGGTACATGATAAACTGTCACGAAGCTTATCTACATGTACAAGAGCTATTAATTACGAGTTTTCGCTTCATAACATTATGAACAGCTCAGTTTGAACAGTTTGCTCTTAGACCTGTTGGTGTGTACAAAATGGGACTGATAGCAGACCTCATTTGAGACAAATGCCATAACAATGGATAGCAGAATAGCAACTGATTCTAAAAAACCATTCTGCATACTAAAATAATTTTTATGGTATATTACAAAAAAGGTAGAAAAAACTTTAGCATTGCATTTTTGCTCTACATGCCTTTGTTCAGGCCTAATAACTTAGTTGGAAAGAAGATGTCCTGGAGGAATTATTAAAAAGTAATCTATTCAGGTGTTTCCATAGTTTGAAAAGGTAACCAAATTGAGTTACAAATAAATAAAAGCTTCGATTAGAATTTTTTAAACCTTTACTTGACTACAGGTTTTTTAGCAGAGAATGAAATGAGAAACACATTTTCATTTAATTCTAGTTCTTTAAAAAACCAACCATATGCATATACACTGATGAATTACTGCTTTTGATACAGGTCAGTGCCTCAGACTGATTCAGAATACGCCAGCATTTCCTTCTTTTGATCGCTCAGATTGTGTGTAAGAAATTCGGGTGTAAACCTGTCATAATCTTTGCTATAAGTAGGAGCCGCGTTTATCCATCCGAAGTCACAGTTGTAGGTTGGGAAAAAAGACTGGATCACATGAGATTCGCACCCACGACATTTGACCTGGCAGCGCAGCCCACTACTAATAATAATAACATTGCTGGAATAGTGGTGCTTATACTTACACTCTGTACTTTTATCAGCACACCTGACGATCTCTCACGACAAACTGGACTACCGGTGTAATAGGTGTAAAATAACACTAACAAATGCATTGAGTGACAGCCAATAGAAAGCGATGAGTGTCAGCCAGACTATCGCAGTAACCGGTATCGCTAAAGTTAGAAATATATTACATGGATGTTCCAAACCACTGCGTCATACACTAATCTAAGTTTTAAAGAATTGTGAGATCATAACTTTGGTTATAACTTTTTGGGCAATTTTTAGTAGTTGTTAACAGGAAGAAAAATTTGTAAAAGTTGCTTTTTTTGTTATTGACCTTACCTATTTTGGTAGATTCAAAAAAGAGCTCAATGGGAACTTAATGAATATATTCACTGGCTTTTTTGAAGTTTATTTACAAAGCATTTAAGATCGAGCTCTTAATGAACAGTTTAATCACTGTAGGTGACAATAATTGAACGCTTGTCTTATAACAAACTAACTGCATACTACAATGTTTTATTTAAGTTATTGGTGGCTCATTAATAGAGTAATTATTGCGTCTTTGCATATACTGTAGACGTTCCTAAAACGTAAACCTAGGACATAAATTCCACATAACGTAAATTCCACAACGTAAATTCCATATAACGTAAATTCTACCTAACGTAAATTCCACATAACGTAAAGAATTTATGTAAAGTTTCTGTTTTGTACTACTTAAAAAATCACTATAACGTAAAGGGTCAAGTCGGTGCAAGTTGGTCAAATTTGATTAGAATAATGATAATCTTGTAGTTAGCCTTAAAACTATCGTTTGCTCTTGCATTGCACTAAGAAGAGAATATGACGTACAGTATAGGGGTATCTCTATTAGGTATACTATAGTTCCCTGGCAGTCCAGTGTGCCGTGAGAGATCGTCTAGTGAGGGCCGAAAAAGTAAAGAGAATAAGTAGCTGCATAATTTTTCAGAAATACTTAAAGGTGATTGATTGGTGCAGGTGTTAGAGTGTCAGTATACATGTGGACAGTGCTGAATTGGACTTTGAGTAGGACTATTGTTGAAAGCCATCTTCTATCTTAGCCTCTAACCCTGGCAACAAATAGACGTTTGAATAGACAGACACAGCTCTTATTATAATAAAGATATATTTTGTTTCACTTTATTTTAGACATAAAAAATAATTTTATTATTTTTATTTGCAGCATAGGCCTTTCGTCTAGAAAAATGGTAGAAAAATTAATGTAAATTGACATTGAAGGTGTGCACCCGCTTAACTTAATGTAAAATTACCTTAATAATTGACCTTAAACCGAGTGAGAGTGATAATAAAAAAAATAAATACTGCCGATAAAAACAATTATTCTATAGTTACTGTAGTCATTAAATGAAAAAGATGTCTAGTTTTATTTGGGCCAAATGAGTTTTGGAAAATCTTAGAACAATTTAAGCAATTTACATTTATTTCACTGTTCGTATACTATAAAAACCTTATAACATAAATGGTGATGGATTATTTACATTGTAGGAGCATCTACTGTAGCTGAAAGTGGCATGCAGAAGATAACTCCAAGTTTATGAAACGAGTGTGCACACAAACAAGTGCTTATTTCGCATGCTATTTCATGATGGATATTTTGTCAACATAATATCATTAGTTATTTGGTTAGTGTGTTATGCGTAGAGAATCTCGAAGCGCCCAAAATTGCTGGTGTAAACAGGTAAATCACATGCCAATATGCGTTGCGATTTTTTCCCGAAATTTGAATATATAAGCTGCAATCACTAAATTGACTAGTACATTTAAGCAGGCCTTTATTCTATTTTGGCATTTTCTTACCTGGTCCCTGCCCGTCATATCGAAAGCTTCTAATAAATATTGTCCGATCATCGATAACGGTTACTTCCTGAGAACGGACACTGTGAGCCCGAGAAGTGAATGTACCGATATCCTGCTGAGCTGGTGCTACAAAGCCTTGTGGAATCGAGGCCCCTCCATACAACACCTGAATTGTGTGGTATATGCATATAAGCCCAGCTTGTCTTAAATAAAGAAATATCATAATGCCTTTATGGGTTTTCAGTGGAACACCTGAAAAACACTTAGGTGAACCAATTCACTTACAACTGGACGAACAACACAACAATCCAAGTTGCCACAACTTAGGTGACTCAGTGTTGTGACTCTGAGTATATTCAGCAGGCATACTTCTTTGGATATTACCATAAAACCTCTATTTGAATGCAATAGTTCACAATTTTGTTTAACCCGTTCCAATTGTGGCTATCAAATGGAGGGGACGTTTAAATAGAGGGGGGACGATGTTTTTCTGAATTTTTTCCCAAAAATCTGATGATCTATTTTTGTAAAATAGATCATCAAAATTTGGGAAGAGAAATTTAAACCTTTGACAGGTGAAGCGAATGTTGCCTATATTTTGCACTCTCATTCGGACGGAGCAACATTAATCCTTTTAGATGCAAAAAAATCTGCTAACTTAGCTCTAACTTGACAAAGATCTCTAAATAAATATGCATTGGGAAGCCGAGAAATATCTCTACCAGTTAAAATCTATTGCTTGCAATTGACCTGTGATGATATTATAGCATATACCCTGCTTTGCAATTTGTTGGAGCTTTCAGTTTTTATTTCATTCTAAATTTGAAGGCACATTTTTATGTTATAACCATCAACGAAAATGTTGCATAAAAGCTCATTGCACTCATTGATGTTTTTACTACAATTTTCAGCCAAAATTGGCGTTTTAAGTGCAATAGAAGAAGAGTTATGAGCGTCGATCCATTGTGAGCCGAGTTAAGATAACCACAAGGATGCTAACAAATAATATGCTATAAATCTGCAAATTTATAAGTTACATCATAATAACCTATCAAATACTACAAACATATATTCAAGAACATAAACAAACTATACTTATAATATAGGTATGCAAAAACAGAAGTCATCTGATCACTACTCTTCTTCTGCACTGTTTAACTAGTTGATAGCGTCCAAACAATTTTTTTAGCAGATCAAATTTTTACGAGTTGCATTTCGCTCAAACAATCATAAATAAACCTTTGGCCCAATGGGCACTAAGCACAACTTTTAGCCTAAAACTAGG
Organism: Watersipora subatra; assembly: GCF_963576615.1. NCBI lineage: Eukaryota > Metazoa > Bryozoa > Gymnolaemata > Cheilostomatida > Watersiporidae > Watersipora > Watersipora subatra. The sequence continues at coordinate 29,068,107 of NC_088708.1, read as the reverse complement.
CGTTCATAAACCATCGTAAATGTAAACAATTTTTCACATAATGTTTTGAAGTATCAAAACCGCGTCAAACAAGGAGCTATAATTAGCCTGATAAAGTTGTCAATTATTTCTATGGTGTTGCCTTCTAATTTTTAACAAAAAAACTGAAAATTCTGGAGTTGGAAAATGAACTTCAATACAAACAGAAACAACAAAAAAATCAATTGTTAAATTGATGTAACCGAGTCATTATTAGTACGATTTTGTGAATACTTTTTTACTGATCACTTTTTATTATGGGTTTGTAAAGATCAAAGAATGTCAAAGTAGCGGTTAAAAGGCGGTGGCATTCAATTAAAGGATGGCGCTCTGTTTTGCAACCCGTTTTCAATAGTGACGGTCAAATAGTGATGGCGTTCAAATAAAGGTGGCGTTCAATTAGAGGTTTTATGGTATGTGACTTGACCTACTACAATCCCCAAATTAAATTGGTATTCTTGAGAATTAAATTCTTCTTGATCAACAAATCATACCTATTAGGACTATAACTTTCATACAATTCTACCTCACACATTTTAGAATTCAAATTTTAAATTTATAAGACATTTTTTTATAAAGACTATATCTAGATATTTCTGCTGCACAAAATAACACATGAAAATGTCATATTGAAGTAAGAAAGGAATGAATTTCACATTATGAAGGATACTTGCAATGCAAATGTGAGAGGTAAATGGGTGAAAGGTTACTTTTTCAGTTTCATGAAGCAAATGTACTATATGAGTGATTAATGCAACATTAGGGCAATATATTAAAATGGCAAACAACTATGTTTGCCATGTCACACGGATACGTATGCTGTGTGAAACATGTGTTTGAAAGTGTAAAAAAAGTGTTTAAAATGTGTATACGTATGATACGTAGACACACTTTAAACAGATATGTATGCTAGAGTAGGTTGTTGGTTTATTAAGACATAATGATGGTTAACTGTGCTGGTGCCAAAAGGTTTCTTCTACATACATGTAGACAATATAAAATACTGTTAGCCAGTTTCTAATATAGCAACCAAAGCAGGCGCAGCAAGATTGATTCACAATGAAATGCTACATAATGATAATAATGGCATGCTTCTGTCATGTAGTGTTCTCATGTTTCAGAGAAACGCACCACCAGGACTAGTTTTTTATAAGCTACTTTGGGTGGTCCTAACACTAATCAAGGGCTTCTTCTGGAACTGTTAGATTAATCCGAAGGGATGCCTTTTGTAACAGGTTTAGTCTGATAGACCATTTCACTTGCCCAATGTGCGAAGGACAGAGGTGGATCTTTAACGTGCCGACGGTGTCAATGTGGTACACGGGGCCTCCAAGTTATAGTCTAGATCCGAAAGACCCAGCAATTTAAGGTTGAAAGCTTGCTGAGAGCTTTTTATCAGACTGGCATTAAGTTGGACTTGAACCCCCAACCCCATGGTTGACCACTACCACTAGGCCAACCTGACACCCTATAAGGGTGTCACGTTGGCACGTATAATGATAATAATATGGCAGTAAGCGTACCTGGCTGTCTGTATTACCAACAGCAAGGTAACCAAAGTCTGAAATAACACCATCGGCTATGTCAAATATGATGTCTTCACCGTTGTAGCTTCTCAGCGGGCCTCTAATAATAAACGTTATTATTACTTTCAAAAGCAACTGACTTTTCATATTGGGCCGCTGAAACTAAATCTTAAAGTTAACTTTCAGTGCATAAGTACGAATCGGAGAATCTATCTGGTTAAATCTTTGTCAGTTCTTGTACTTGGCTATTAGATAGCACGGGAAGTATATCTTAATGAATGAGATGAAATATTTGCTCTTCCATTCAGATACGTATTTGGTATAATTTGTCTTACAGCTGAGTCACGATGAGTGTGCATGTTCCAAGCGGATTAACAGACAGATGCTAAGTCTTAAGTATGATCTGTAATTTCTGTATAATCAGTCATGTTACTATCAAGGACTGAGTATAACAACTAATTATAATCATATGTTACTATCAAGGACTGAGTATAACAACTAACTATATTCATGTGTTACTATCAAGGACTGAGTATAACAACTAACTATATTCATGTGTTACTATCAAGGACTGAGTATAACAACTAACTATATTCATGTGTTACTATCAAGGACTGAGTATAACAACTAATTATAATCATATGCAAATTTAAAGTAATTTTCGCAAAGTAATTATTTTGACACTCAGACATGCCCAGAGAGTAAGCACATTCTTCATCTTAATCCCAAGATAAACATTGAGATTTCACAACTATCAGCCAATATGATGTCTGCTTTTTAATCAAGATATTAGAACAGAAAGTGTCACTTGTAGAACTGACGTAACCAACCCTAACATGTACAGCATTAACCCATCCCAAATCTTCAATAAATATTTATGCAAATAAACAATTAGTTTTTAAGTTCGAGGACTCAAATTGCTTTCCTTTGCCAAGACTGAAGTAACAATGTAAAGCAGTTAGTAACAACTGGAAAGCTCTTTGATTGTATTTTATTAATCCACATCATTTCAGCCATCAACTTTCTACTAATACTCCTGGTAGGAATACGTAGAAGCGATGGATTAATCTAGTGAGTTTCATAGACCTTTTGACATACATCACACTGTAAGCCACAAATTTTTGGTAGCTTTAATACCAAAAAGCTGTCCTCACGCTGAATATGACTTAAGATATTGTCGACTATCACTTCAGAATAAAAAATAACCCCATAAATACTAACTCAATGCTTGTGCATAGGCATACCTATCCAAGCTAATAATAGAGAACACAATTGCTATCTTAATACAAAGTAATTGCATAGCACCAATGCACCTTCTACTAGAAGCAAACAAAATGCAAAGTTCAACCACCGTACATCGGTGTTCACCTGAATGATAAGTAGCAGTAGTCAGATCACTGTTTTAGAGAGAATCATTTATGTTAGGTGGTGTTGTCTTATAGGCCATCAGACAAAATCAACCTCAAAAACAAACTTTAGGGTTGGCATGTGGACTCAAAGAAATTAGTTTTGGATAGGAAGTAACATGGTCAAAAACCATGATGTAGTTTGCTGAACAGTCTCAAGAATGCTTCAGGTACTAAATTGTTAAGCACATTTGAGAGCTGATCGTTTTTCAAGTCAAAACAAACTACGCTGCAGACGAAAATTAAGAGACAGCCTTGTATCAGCAATTGATTGTGTTAGCAATAGGACTGCGACAACACTTACGCCATTACTGTAACAGCATTACTGAGGTCTCCTGAGGTCTTAGCATTCTCAAATGTCTTTCCTTTACCCATTAGAATTGCAGTCCCTGTACAAAATGGTGTAACTCATGTAGTTCTGATGTAAGTCTGTACATTTTACATGGACTTGTTTCTCATCAATTAGTTGGGTTTTGCAGTTTTAATACGCCATTCAAAGAAGGAATCGCATAATAGGTAATCTATTTTCTTTGTTATACATATGCTTGTTTTATTGTTTTTATAACTTGTTGACTATTGGTGAATACAACCTTTTAAATCTTGTCAACTCAGTAAACTTAAGGATCTATAAATACTTTGTTTAATACTAACATTATAATCTAGTGCTATGGCATGTAATACAATATTAGTCCTTAACACAGCTATTCGCATTTCAGTTCCTGCTTTCAGAAATAGCAACTATAATGACAAAACTATCTTTTTGTAATACAGCTGAACCGTGGTTGTTTAACTTCTTAGATCTCAAACAAATCAGCTTTTGAACAAAGAAATACAGACTTTGCTTTGATTATACCAAACAAAAATTAAAAACTTGAACACCGTTCGCCCTCATGCAATAAGCTGAGGAAACCTGACTACGTGGCTCGATTGCCTCGTTATCTTTAAAAATCAGTCTTCGCAAGCAGCCGTGTTAATTGCAGTTTAAAAACATTGACTGTATTGTGTGTTTTGCATAGAGCATTAGTTTATTACTTTATTTTCACCTCTAGCGAAAAAATAATTTTTAGTTTGCAAAGAAACCTGAGGAAATGAGTTGCTACAGATACAGTCATACATTACTCCTAGCCTTCTCTATTCAATTTGGTTTACATATTACCTAGTCTATTAATAGACAGTTTGTGGTGGGAAATAATGTTAAAATGCTTTGGAGAGTCACTTTCTATAATCTTGGAACAAATTAGAATTATATACATTATTTGTATTAGGAAAAGTCGTTTTAGAATTTGAACAATTCCTTTTGTGAACAGCCTCCCGAAGCAGATAACGGTTAGAAACTGAGCTGGGACTTAAGACTTTAGTTAGTCACTGCATGTCGGCTCTTTTCAGCTTGTCTTTTATTGCTATAAAGCCACATGGTTATATTTACTACTTCTTTTGGCACTTGAAAACTTCTTAATCAGATATCAACAATGGCATGCGAGTGTCAATGAATCTATTTCTCATATATAGAGCAATGTCTTGCACCATTTTTCCCGACCACATGGAACAAGCAACTCCCAGTTCACCAATTCTGGTACGTGCCAAATCCGCTCTGCAAAGTATTGCGTTTCACACGGTCCACGCTGGAGTGCCATGCAAGTGCAGTCCCAAGTGTTTCGTGTGACAATGATGCAACCGATCAGCAGCGACAAGATGTTACTTGTGAATGCACATTCTTCACTATAATAGGAGTGGTGTCTGTCTGAAGCCACGCTAAGAGTGCCAGGAAAAAAATTGCCTCATACAGGATTTGAACTCTGATACCTCAAGCTACAGAGCAGCGCACCAACCACTACACCACTCAGCTACCTTGCCGATTCATGAATTAATTACAATTATGCACATTAATCATTATGATCTCTCTTTGGTGCGCAATACTGCCAAGCATACTAATTACTAGAACTTGACTATTTAATAAATAACACTCTGGATAGTTTATCTACGTTCTCTACTAAGCTGGCCGGACAAGAGAGAGAATTGATCTTTCGGTAAATATGGCTGGTAATCAGCCATGATCAACATTTGCTTTTAGTAACTCGTTAAGAATGTTAGTAGCATCTAATGTGGCAGAACCCAACTAAATATGAATATATCATAGTTGCATACGACTTTACTTACATCTTTAGAGTTCAGAAAATTTGTGTCTTTTAAGTTTAGATTTATATCCTAATCTAGCAACATTCAAATGTCAGCAAATGATTTAAATTTGGAGTTACCAACCTGCACCATCTCCAGAAGGTGTGAAAGAGAAGCCTATTATCTGAATGGTATTCTTATCAACTGCGTAAATGCTGCCAGCCAAACCATTAGAAGCGCTGCTCCCCCAGCTCGTTGCTATCTCCTTTCCATAGTATTTGCCATCAACACTTCCAACAACTACTGCAAACGACAGTAATAAAAATCTTTTACCATAGGTAGAGCTAACTCTACTACAGGTCTAGCAAAAGTATAGTATGTAATAGCTCCAGTGTAGATGACAAGGTTTTACAATAAGAATTGCTGAAACATCGTAACCATAAAACAGCAGATTGTATCACCAGCTACAGTGGCAGCTGTAGTATAAACTGCTTTGTTAGCCACAAGAAAAGATTTGTTCAAGACCATCCTCTATGAGTGTAACTTAATAGCTGTTGTGATGCATAGAGAATGTTCTTGCCTACCAATGATGTTGGCCCACTCGACCTCATGAACTTCACAATAGGTTTGAAATAACCAAACTTTTAGAACTGGCGTATGGAAAAGCGGGGCATTATTGAGTATACTCTTCATGGTTAAAAAGCATAAAGATGGGAAGAGCCTTACCGCAGAGCAAGGCCAATTGTAAGAGACACGCCATTGCCATATGAGCTAATATCTGTAAATAAAAAAATTTCAATACCAGAAATCAGTTATAAAAACAAAAAACATTTTGAATCTTGCAAAAGGTCTAACCAATTTGACCAGCCAATTGTATGAATGCTTATGTTAACTGCACGACTGTTGACTTTCCCCAAACACAGGAAATACCAATACACCTATAATTTTTCAACCCACAGGCTACAGATTTTAAATGAATGCAGTATGCAGCAAAAGCATGCCAAAAATTAATAGGAATTATGGATATTATAGGTTTAGCTGTGTGTCTATAAACTGTAGCATAGGATGGCACCTAATTGCCTCATATGGTGAATATTGTTCAAGGAGCACGCGGTGTAAGTTAGCGAACTATCACCACATCGGCCGTATACAAGGTGTAGCAAACGGGTGTAATATAGGTGTAACACCCTAGACATACATGCATGTGTTCTGAGACAATAAACTAATCATACGAAAATGTTTGTGTGGAAATATTCATTACTTGCAAATACAGTTGAACTTTGAAATACAAAGTGAATTTGCTTTACATGCTAAGACCATCATAGGTTTGATCAACTATCCCTATAACAAAACACCGTAATTCATATCATTCATTTCACAGCTCAAAACCTACTATACATATTTTCTTAATAAGGGTTGCGGGTTATTATACATTTATAAACATATACATTACATAACACTATGCAAAGAAAGTAAATGTAAAAACTAAATTACCCATAAAAAACTAAATTGCTTATAATAATCAACAAAAAGAGTGTTTTGTGCAGCTGTACTGCAAGTGTAGGCGCAGCAATGCATAGTTGCGAAGGTAGTATTAACAGAGATATATAGCAAAACTTACTTAATTTTAGACTAGGCTAAAATTGAAGTTGAAATAAATTGCGCCAAGATTTTTGTAATATAAACGAGTTTCCTTTAAAACATTATATTTTTGGTCATATTCGTTTGAAGTCAGCCAAACTGAGACAGTTTAGTCGAAATCAGATAACATTTGGTCCTGCTTATCATGCTTTGGTCTTGCTTGATGGTGTTTATTATTCTTTCATAAGGCTTTAATTAATGGCAATGAACAATGGATCACAATTCACATAAATTACTTTAAAAAGACATGTATGTAGTCTTTCATGATTAACCATTGTTGCAAAATTAGATAACATGAAATTTTTAGCTCTACTGTCTACTATAGCCTATTGAAAATTTAGTATTGATGTGGAGTTTTGAACATCTACATTAAATTACACAAGGGTGAGCAGCATGTACTGATAGCCATAAATATTGCCCTAAAACTAATTATCTAATACTAGTACACTGATGAAACTGTAATTAGAATTACCTTGCTCATGTTAAAGTTGACGAATCAAAGTTGACTAAACACTTGAAGGGTACATAATTAACATGACTTTGGCCTATGCTAAGCAAAAAAATAAAATAGCACCAATAAAAATTTCTTTACTTTGTATCTACTGTTAACTGATTCACATGTAGTATTTGTCATTTTACATACGCCAACACATTGTAATAGAAACAGTACTTGGTGGATAACCCCTCACAAGGTTAGGTGAGATCAAAGTTATAAACTTTCTCCTTTGTATGTATATGGCGATAGTCGCCAGCTCTATTCTCTGAGAGTATGACTCTGAGCTTGGCACTTTTGTGAACGATGATGCAAACCTATTTCCAATAATTAGTTACTTTTTGTGCCAAAATTATTTACTACTGCATCAAGAGGTGATATCTGCCCTACAAGGATCTTGCACATAGACCAACAGTGCAGCCATCACACTGTTTGTAAAACACAAAATCAAATTGCACAAGATAGTTTAGGCTTGCGTGGGCCTTCACTGATGCTGGCAGCGAGCCAGTTTTTTTACAAAGAGCTTTTACTTATCGGTGCAAGTCCAGCTCATAACGAACGAGCAATAAACCCAACGTGTTGCAAGAGTAAGATGAAAAAAGTGTATTAGCAATGCTTAAAGTGCTACAAACTTGTGCATGGCTTATACTACTCAGCTGACTGTTTGACCAGCAGTCTTTTATATTGAAGAAAAACGAATGAGTACACACCCAGCATACTGCGCACCAAGATTTGCAATGCGCTAAAATGATATTGCGGACTTACATATTGCGGCCATTGCAGTTCCCCATATCGCAGACTAATGTACATAAAAAAGGGCCTGCTTGAGTAATACTATTCCTTGTGAGTAAATGTAACAAGAGCTAACTGTAGTTCTATACGCAGAGGGTGCTTACTGTCTGTCATACAATTAACAGCAAATTATTTGGCAGGAAAGACGAAAGAGATAGCAATAGTAACAGAGATAAAAAGAAGGATAGATAGATGGATAGAGATAGAGACAGATAGATAGGGAAAGGAAGAGATAGACAACAAAAGATAGAAATAGATATATAGAGGAAGATAGATAGAGAAAGATGAAGATAGTTAAAGAAAGATAGAAAGAGATAAATTGAGAAAAGTAGAGATAGATGACGATAGAGAGAGAGATATAGATCAACGATCAGAACGTAGCTATCCGAGCAAACGATGCAAATTTTATTGTTTTAAAAAAGTTAATTTTTCTTACTGCATGTAATACAAGTATGGTTTGTTTAAGTCACTTGTTCTTGAATATATATTTGTATCATTTGATAGATTATTATTGTATAACTTATAAATATGCAGATTTATAGCATGTTATTTAATAGCATCCTTGTGGCTATCTTAACACGGCTTACAAGGGATCGATGCTCATAACTTCACTTCTATTGCACATAAAAGCTAGTTTTTGATGCAAACTGTAGCAAACATATCAGTGAATACAATGAGCTTTTATTCAACGATTTTAAATATAGATATAAAATAAAAAGATGTCTTCAAATTTAGAACTAAATAAAAATTGAGATGCCAACATATTGCAAAGAAGGACCCAGGCTATAATATCATGGCAGGTCAATTGCAAGAAATAAATATCAACTGGTAGAGATTTCTCAATTGTATTATGTTTCTCGATGCACATTTATTAAGAGATCTTTGACAAATCGGAGGTAAGTTAGCAATTCATTGCATCCAAAAGGTTTAATATCACTTCACCGGGAAAAAAGAGTAAAATATAGGCGACATTTGCTTCGCCCGTAATAGGGCTAAATTTATCTTCCAAAAATTCTGACGAGTCATTTGAAAAATACACGGCCAGCCTCTATTTGAGCGCCGCCTCCAATTGACCGCCACTATAGAAGAAGGGTTGAAAAATAGAGCGACGTGGCGTTCAATTAGAGGTTTTATGGTAACCAACTACTCAAAATAGTTGACGCATCCACATTACCTTCTAGAACTTGCTAAAGCCCTGCCTGCTAGGGCATAAATATGTACAAACTTCTGTATGTATGGTTACATTGATTCTTGTGCACATTTCATACAAGACAAACTACAACCTTCTATGGATCTTCTTATAAGTGTTAGCTAGCTAGCAATTGCCTGCATTGCACCAGCATTTACACTGCACCAGCAAGCATCATCCTCAATAAGTGATCAAGTAGGCTATCTTTCACATTGCACCAAGTTGGCTTGTTTTCTTCGAGCACTCTTTGCACCAGCAGGAAAGCTGTGTCTTCCTGGCCATTTTTGCTTTTCAGGACCCAAAAGTGGTAAACTTTTTCTTTTAAAACCAGTAGAAAAATTGGAGTTGCAATCCCTTTGACAGGACTAAACAACTTCTTATAGTCTGTTAAAAAATTCCATTTCATTACATATTAAATTTATTTTTAAGTGTACCGTAACATAATTAGCATTGATACGTTTTTATTTCTCTCTGCTCGCTACATATATCAGCTCAAGTCACCTTACTTCGAAGATATGTACGTCCTGTATAGTAAATAAACTTTCATTTTTTGATGGTCATTAAATGGTCATTAAATGGTCAAGTGTGCGAGAGGCCGCTTTCAAGAGCTGCAACGCTCGACCTTTCTTGTCAAATTAGGTTGCAAAAGGTTTTAACCAGACCCGCTAAAGGTTAGCGTAAAAGTAAAAACAGAAGTTAATAAGTGATAAAATTTTAACGATAAAAAGTTGAAATTCAGTAAAATAGTTACAAATACATACTAAAACTTAGCTTCAAGTGTGTGTTTAGTAAGCCAAACGTATTTGAAGTGAATTCAAAGTTTATGTTGTACGTACGTCTTGAAGGTAAGAACTACTTACAGTACGTATTGCATTTGGTACACACATTATAATCCTGCATTTTAATGCAGATCATAACCACTAAATAGAATACAGTTCCTGTAGATAATAATAGTTACTAAAGTTAACATACTATTTTGTTACTAATTTCCAATATGTACAACATTTTTATAAAATTTTGACGATTTTTACCAAGGGATGTTTTCATTGTATAATTACAATGGTTTTTATACACCTACATACGGATTTTTCACCATACGATGCCAACCGTGGAACGGATCAACATCGTATCGTATCTTGAGGGTGAACTGTATAAATCTTTATAAATATAGACCTATTAATTAATAAGTCTATATTTATAAACATACTGTATATATAAGAGAGAAAGAGAGAAAGAGTGAGAGGAAGAGAGCGACAGAGCAAAAGGATGAGAGCGAGCGAGTAACAGCGAGAGAGCAAGAGGGAGAGAGCAAGTGATATAGAGCTAGGGAAAGAGGAAGATATATATAAATATATATATATATATATATATATATATATATATATATATATATATATATATATATATATATATATATATATAGGTAGAGAGAGACGGGGACAGACAGAGACATAGATAGAGAGAGATAGAAACACAGATGTTGTATTGTGGAATTTCTAGGAATCAGGCTATATTTGCATCTGAGCTCAAAGCTGTTGCAGGTTGTTGTGGCAATTATGGTGAGTGAATAAAGCCAGTGGATCAGGTAGTATTAGGCAGTGGTGGCAGTGAGGCAGACTGTGGAGCTATGTGTCATATCGTAAACGACGCCACATGCTTTACTACATATGAAGAAACATTCGACTCGAATAAACATTACATACAGCTCGCCGATAGCCGTTGCAGTAACGAATTTGCTGCAAAGAGAGGAAATGCAGAGTTTGTAATATACGACTCAGAGAACAATCCGACTAAAATCACACATACAAATGCATTGCTAGCACCGACATTTCCTACAAGTCTGTTTTCCGTTTGTGCCGCCACCAAAGCAGGAGCCCAAGTTACATTTGCTAAAGATACAGCTTATCTCACCTCCAAAAACACTAACTTCAATGTTGTCAAACAAGATCAGCTGTATTTCCTGCAAACTGACGACAATAGCGACAAGCACGACTTGGTATACAATACCCGTATAATCGAAGAGTGGGATACAACATTAGGGCCATACAAACTACGAAATTATACAGCCACTACAGCGTGTAACCCGTGGAATGAAGATAGCACCATCGCCTAAGAGACACATGAACTCTTGTCAAACATGCAAAGAAAACAAATTAACTAAGCAACCTAAGTCAAACGACGACTGACCAATACATGCCACAAAGCCCTTACAACGTATACATACCGACATATGTGGACCTAACGACCCGGTATTGAAAAAAGGGTACAAATATATTGTGAACCTTATAGACGAATTTTCTAGTATGCTGTTTGTATATGCAATACGCTCAAAAGATGAAGCTAGCACAGCACTAAAGACGTTTCTAGCCGACATTGCACCGATTGGAACCGTACTCAAATTACACAGTGACAATGGTAGTGATTATCTGAGCAGTGACTTTCAATCTATTCTTACAGAGAAAGGTATTGTAAAGGTTTTGTGCGACCTTCACTTTCCTCCACTAGTACAAGACTCGTGCATGAGTACAATACATATATTTCTGCTTAGTTCATCAAGGTGTACAAGAAATGAATCAAGTGACAAGCAATGAACAGGCCCAGAACAGCTCTGCTCTACTAGACAAATGTTCGGGCTTATATAGCTGATAAACTCCGCCCCTGTTCTGCTTGGTCAGACCCAGCATGGCTCGGCCCAGCTCGGTCCAGCTCGGCTCGGTCTTCAGTCGGTATGGCTCTGGCTTGGCTATGCTTGACTCGGCTGTACATCAGCTTGGCTTGGCTACATGTAAGGGGACGCCATCCACCACACACTCCACCTATTGGCGACTAGGGTCTCCAATTCACATCCTGTGGGAGAACTAGCTGGGCCAGAGCCTCCTGTTTGCGGGCTCCATAGCGGAGGCGCTCTAACTCCTCCAATAGTAGCTGGTGTTCCCGGCATAACTTCATTCAGTGGCTCCTCTACGCTGTCCTCTGTCAGAGTGGCATCCAGCAGCACCTCTGCTCCCTCCTCAGTAATCTCTAACATGGCAGAATCTGGCCGTCGTGCCTCGTCCCTCTCCGTGTTACTCCCTTTGTAGGCCACCACGTTTGCCGGTGTTGGCCTACCCACTCCTTCTCTAGTCAGGGTTCTGTCCAGGTCCTCCACATCTGTGTCTGAGGCAGCTGCCCCGGGGCAGCTCGTGCCGGCCTTGGCGGCCGCCTTCTCCCACTCTCGATCTCCCTGGTCTGCTGCAACATCGACTGGCTTCGGTGCACTTAGGGCTTCCTCAGCTTTTTCCAAGCTTCTGGTGATCAAAGCCAATAGTTCCGGCAAAGACGCATCACATGCGTCATCCAAGTTCTCCAACAAACTGAGGGCGTCCGGGGTGAGCGAGCGCTCCAACAGAAAGGCCCTGGTAGCGGCGGTGAGAACTACCTGGTTGTCCTCTTGTCCCACCTCCGGGTCGTTTGCCGGTGACTCCATCGAGTAGCACACCCCATTCCCGTACCGGTCCGGCCTTCTAGTATTCCGTGCCGGCCTTGGGTTGTGACGGACAGGTTCCGATGAAGTCTCTGGTGTCGAAGCCGTTCCGGTCTCCTCCGGGTTTGATTTCGGTTTTCCCAGAACTTCATCTAGTGGAACCAGATTGGCTTCTACCCAACTTGGAGAGCGTCCTTGGCATTCTCCTTCCTCCGGTCCAGCTGAGTTTTCTCCTGGAGTTACCTCCTGTCCTTGCTTTTCAGCAGCCTCCCGCAGCAACCTTTCCCAGCTGGGGGGCGGCATTATCGGCACAGGGTCCACTCTGGCCTCTTCCTGCCTTTTCTCCGGCCTGCCGTGTCGAGCTCCCTTTATGTTGGGACCCCTCCTTGGCTCCAGAGTGGCTGGAGCCTGTCCCAACCTCTCTGGGCAAGCATGATAGGGTTTTAGCCTTCCTTCGCTCTGGATGGAAAACTGGCCTGCCATTTCACCAGATATGTGTGGTTCCCCCAGACTTTTAGGACCTGGTATGGTCCCACGAACTTCGTCTGCAGCTTGGGATTTTCTCCCCGTCTCCGGCGTTTGCTCGTGAGCCATACCCAGTCGCCTGGAGCGTACAGCGGTGGCTCTTCCCTGTCTTCTTGCCGTACCTCCATCTGGCTTCGCCGTAGTGCCTCATGCACTGTCTGCAGTCTCCGCTGCACCTCCAGAGCGTGCTCGTGGGCAGGAAAGAACTCGGTCGGTGGGGGTGGCTTTCCAGCTGATCTGGCAGCCTCAGCTTCCGTCCCAACATTAGCATGTTGGCCATTTCTCCAGTTGCAAAGGGGGGGGATGCCTCTGTATGCCCTCATCAGCTGGGGAGCAGTAGGTCTCACTCGTCCTGTCCCCAAGCCAGGAGCAGCGCCCTCAAGGAGTCTCCGAGTCCCCGGTTATTCTGCTTCACGATTCCATTTGCCTGTGGATGATACGGAGTCGTGTGGGTCTTCTCCACATTCCAGAGTTGGCACAGTTCGGCCATCAGTTGGCTTTCGAACTGCGCCCCCTGGTCCGTGTGGATCTGCTCAGGCAATCCCAGGTAGCAGAAGACCCGCTCATCCAGTGCGTTGGCGATCACCGGGGCCGTGGCGTCAGGTAGTGCCAAGGCGTCCTGCCACCGGGTGAAGTGGTCGGTGAAAACCAGCACCCACTTGTTCCCCCTTGGCGTGACAGGAAATGGCCCCACCAGATCCATGGCCACCTTCTGCCAGGGTCGTCCTGCGCAGAGCCTCCTTTTTTCTCCGGCCACCTTTGTCCCTCCATGCTTTGCGGCCTGGCACACCTCGCAACTCTTGATGAGTCGTCTGACTGTGGACATCAGTCCGGGCCAATACCACATCAGTTGGAGGCGACTTATCGTCCTTCCCACCCCAGAGTGAGCCAGGGTGTGCGTTTGCCACACCGCGGTTTCTCGCATGGCAGATGGCGCACCATCTGGCGTGGCCCTGCGGGGCCACGTGTGCTTCTAGCACGTCGTCCTGTCGTATGCGCAGAGAGTCCCGCATGCGATGCAGGATGTCCAGCTCTCTGCTCCCTACCTCCAGGTGTTCTGCTGGCACCTCCTCTCCTGTGGCGATGGCACTGTACATGATGGCCACTGGTCCCTGTCCAGTAGCCTGTGTCCTTGCCAGTTCGCCCTTTGGTCCTGTCACTCCTGGCGGGGCTGATAGCCCCTCGGGGGAACCTCCGGCACCCAGGTTCAATCCCGCCACTGTTGGGGCAGGAGTCCCATGCGAGTTGCCGGCCAGCCCCCGGGGTATGCGACGTTGCCCAGGGTCGATCCCGCTCTATCGAGGGCGGGAATCCTATCCAGGCAACTGGTCGGTACCCACGCGGCAAATGGCCCTTGTTCCTTTGCTAGCTCTTTCCGTGAGGGGCCCCCATCCCTCTGTTCAATGCTCGCGCATTGCCGGCAGTCCTCGCAGGTCTGCCTGCTTAACCCATTCGCATTCCCGTGGCGAGTCCCTGACCGGTGCTCCAGGATGTAGCGGAACTCCCCCAAGATCTCAAGCCACCGGGCTACTTGGTTTGAAGGTTCCCTCCGGCATAGCCACTGGAGTGACGCGTGGTCTGTCCGCAGGAGGAACTCCTGGCCATACAGATACGGCCGGAAGTGCTTGACCGCCTTCACTACTGCAAGTAGCTCCCGTCGAGTGACGCAGTAATTGCGTTCCGAGGGGGTGAGGGTCTTGCTGTAGTAGGCAATGACCCTCTCACAGCCCTCCTGTACTTGAGACAGCACGGCCCCTACTCCACATCCGCTGGCATCCGTGTCCAGGATATACTGCCTCTGAAGATCCGGATAGCCCAAAATCGGGGCGGTGCTGATGCTTTCCGTCAGCGTGTCGAAGGCGGCCTGCTCTCCTTCCGTCTATCTCCAGGGCTCTCCCTTTGCAGTCAGTTAGTGCAAGGGGTGTGCTATAGTGGCGAACTCCGGGATGTATTGTCGGTAATAATCGACCGTCCCGAGGAATCCTTGGAGTACCCTTACTCCGTGCGGACTCGGCCACTTCGCTACTGCCTCCACTTTGTCAGGGTCTGTAGAGACTCCGTTCTGGCTTACTATGTGCCCCAGGTAGCGAACCTGCGGTTGTAGTAACTCGCACTTGGAGGGCTTCAGCTTTAGTCCGGCCTTGTGGAGTCTCTGGAAGACCTCCTAAAGCCGTTGTAGATGCGTATCAAAATCCGGGGCGATGACGATAATATCATCTAAATATAGCTGCAGCATTCTCAAGTGGAGGCCATGTAGGACGCGTTCCATGAGTCTTTGAAAGGTGGCGGGGCGGGCGTCAGTCCGAAAGGCAATACCTTCCACTTCTACAGCCCGGACCGTGTCGAGAAGGCTGACTTCTCCTGTGCTTTTGCATCCAGGAGCACCTGCCAGTACCCGCTCACTAGATAGAGCGTGCTAAAATAGCGACTGCCAGACAGGGCGTCCAGGCTGTCGTCGATCCTGGGTAGCGGATAGGCATCCTGCTCCGTGACGGCGCTGAGACGCCGGTAATCATTACAGAAGCGCCATTTCCCGTCCTTCTTCCGGACCAACACTACGGGGGAGCCCCAAGCTCCTCCGGCGGGCTCGATGAGTCCTCGTTTGAGCAGGTCCTGGACCTGCCTCTCGGCCTCCGCCTCCTTTTCTGGTTCGAGTCTGTGAGGGGGTTGTCGGATTGGCCGAGTACCCTCTTTAAGTGGAATAGAATGTTTCACCTTCGAGGTCCTTCTTACATCGTCATCACCCATACTAAATATGGTGGCATACCGACGCAGCAAGGTTGCCAGCCTGGCATTTGTCCCCTGTCCTCACAGTTTGGCCGGGCCGACTGGAACAATTCCTCAAGGTGAGCCGGCACTCCATTGATTGAAGTCGGACCGGCATCACACAGTAAGGAATCGTCCTCTTCAACCTGTGGGGTCTCCACTCCCGTGTAAGTGCCGATAGTGGCTCCGGAACGGAAGGTCAAAGGTCGCTCCGTAGTGTTTATGCAGCAGGTGATGACCTGTTCCTGGCTACTGGAGGTCCGTCGGGAAGTCCCTCGATTAGTCCCATGGGGCAATTGTTCCGCGTGGTGATGTGACAGTGTATCGCTATTTCTGTCCAGGCGGGAACCACTACCCCCCTTATCACCTGTACTTTGCTCTGTAGCAGCCGCCCATACCGGTCCGTGCAGACTATCTGTCTGCCATCTACTCGGACCAGCGGTTGCTCAAACTCGAGAGCCCGTTGATGGGCCACGAAGAACGGCATTCCAAGTATGGCATCTACGCTCAATCGGCTAACTACGAAGACTTCCTCTGTCTTCACATCCCTCAAGCGGATAGTCAGACGAATTATCCCATAAAAAGGAGCCGTGTTCCGTCAGCCAATAGTCCGTGGCTGTCACTCTCCTCGAGTCGGTCCCGCACGGCTCCTGGCAATCGATCAAATATTTGTTTATTGATCAGATTGGTGGTGCATCCGGTGTCCAACAGGAACTGGATGGGCTGCCCCTCCACTTTTCCCGGGAGGAAATAGCTGGTGGAGTGGAGTCGGCTGAAGGCTTGCGCCCTGGTGGGATCCTCCAGGACATCCTCCGTGAGGCCTGAAAGGCTTCCTTTTCGTGGTGGGGCGAGGTCGATCCCTCGGGCCATCCCACATTCGGAGTAAATCTGCTGCTCCCATGATTGCCACCCTCAAGGTGGAAAAGGGGGTCAGCCTTGCCACTTCCAAGGCAGGCTTCCGACTGTCCGGTCCGGTGGAGATGGTTCTCAGTGTCTGGGGTAGAGGGGATTTGGGGGTCACCCTCCTGCGTTTTGGGTTGCGTCCCTGCCGTTCGCACGAAGGGGCGTAGGCAGTGTCTGGGACAGAGGGGCTGTCCAGACTAGTCTCACCCAAGGACTGGTAATAGTTCCGTGTCACCACAGGCCCTTCCTGTGCTCGAACTTTCCTTGGTCTAGTCCTTGCTGGTTGAGACCAGCCGCCAGCAAGTCCCGCAAAATCCTATTGTCTTTCCGTGTTTGCTTGGCCTTGACACAGCCAGTAGTCGGAGCTACTGCTGTGGTCGTACTTCGTTTCCCGAAGCCGGTTTGGTGTGGCAAGGGCAATTTTTCCATACGTGCCCCGAATGACCACATCCCTAGCAAAGAGTAGCTGGCTGGCTCCTCCTCTCGGTTTGAGTGCGAACCTGCTCCTGGAGCCGTTCCACCTTGTCTGCGAGAGTTTGAACCAGCTGGGCTAGTTGTCCTATAACATCAGTCTTGGCCGAGTTCACCTGGTTAAAGGCTCCTCCTTCCAGGGCTCGTACTGAAGATCCGGTGGGTCTACACTCGCCTCCTTGAAATTGGAGGAAGTCATTCCCGGCCCGTACAGCGTCCGCCAGTGTGGGCAAAGGTACGGCCAACAGATGTTTCTGCAAGACAGGGTCCCTCAGCGAGCTTCAGAAGGTCTCCATAGCCATGTTATTTCGGTGGCAATTCGGTAGGTCCCCGTTCGCAAAGCGCACCAACCTCTCGACCTCCATAGCATGCTCCTGCAGTGTCGTCCCTTCCTCTTACCTAAGGGTGTTGAGCTGGCTTAGCGCCTGCCTGGCGGATAGCCTAATTCTTGCCCGGAGGGCATTGAAAATGGCCTCCTGGTCATCGGCCCGCCCGCAGTCCTCAGCTTGTTCGCCCAGTGGTTCCCGGAGGTGCAACAGTGTTGCTCCGTCCGTCCACTGGTTAGCATCGGCTACCTCTGTGAAGCAAGCAATAAAATACTCCACATCTCCTTTCCCAGTATACCGGGGAGTCCTGAAGCGTGGTGCCAGTTCCTGAGCTCTTGGCATCAGTAACACCCGCTCTAGCGCCTCGACTAGTCGGTCGGGTCTCGGGTCAGCGCTCCTGGCTCTCCTGTTGGCCATGTCTGGCTTCCAGTAGGTTTCTGCTTTTCTCCCAGAGCAGTGCCTCTACTGTGTCCGCGGCCGTTGGCCTCTTTCTGGGTTTCTTCCTGTAAGAAGTTCTTCCAGTAGGAGCACGCCGCTTCTTCAGGCATGTCCTGTCGGAGCCCTCAGTAGGTTTCTGCTCCTGGAGCAGTGCATCTCCTGGATCCGATTGGCAGGCTTTCCACAGCTCTTCCTGGGCTTCTTCCGGTAAGAAGTTCTTCCAGTAGGAGCTTGCTGCCTCCTCAAATAAGTCCTGTCGGAGCCTTCAGTAGGTTTCTGCTCCTGGAGCAGTTTATCAACTGAATCCAATCCTGTAGGGCTTTTCACAGCTCTCTCTGGGCTTCTTCCTGTTGCCAGGAAGTTCTTCTAGTAGGAGCAGTGTCACTGTTTTGCAGGCAGCCCAGTTCATCCAGAGTCCGGTGATCCAGATGCGAGTCCTGTGGTGGAGTTCTTGGGATCTTTACCAATCCCACTGCTGCCACCAGTGTGAAGGTTTTGTGCGACCTTCACTTTCCTCCACTAGTACAAGACTCGTGCATGAGTACAATACATATATTTCTGCTTAGTTCATCAAGGTGTACAAGAAATGAATCAAGTGACAAGCAATGAACAGGCCCAGAACAGCTCTGCTCTACTAGACAAATGTTCGGGCTTATATAGCTGCTAAACTCCGCCCCTGTTCTGCTTGATTAGACCCAGCATGGCTCGGCCCGGCTCGGTCCAGCTCGGCTCAGTCTTCAGTCGGTACGGCTCTAGCTTGGCTATGCTTGACTAGGCTGTACAGGCTTGGCTACATGTAAGGGGACGCCATCCACCACAGTATTAAACAAGCGACTACGACACTAGTGCTGCACGATAACACGATATAATTCGATTTGACGATATATTTCAGTGGATGATTTTATATTTGGTCAGTTTTCCAGTTGATATGAATATCGAAGCCGATATTTTATCGAAATATCAGCTGATTTTATTTTGCAAAAACGGAGTTGTCTATTCTCTTTATTGTAATGAGGTGGCAACTCCTGTTTTTCAACCGATATTAACCAATATCCTCTCATATCGTTCATGTTAAAGTCTAACACTATATATCGAAAGAAGACAACTCCAATGTTCGATATTTTTCGATATTCGATATATTTTGAGACTAAATAATCGAATGTACATGCAAAGATAGCGTGCAGCACTATACGACACCGTACTTGCCGTACCAAAATGGAAAATCTGAACGTTCTTGGCATACTATTTTAGAAATAACAAGCTGTCTGATCACGGGAACTACATTACCGAAATCGTACGGGTCATACGCCGTACACCATGCTGTGTATATAAGAAACCAATTGTATAAAAGGAGAACTAAATCAGCTGCTTACGAACTATTCTAAATCAGCTGCTTACGAACTATTTACAAACATAAAACCTGATATGACCAAACTACACGACTTTGGTTCATCGTGCACATTCTACACAGAAGGACGCAAGCAAAAGCTACAGCTTAGGGGTCAGGAAAGTATCTACCTAGGTGTTAATCTTAGAAATCAAGGTCACTACATCCTTGATACACAAACCAATAGAATTTTAACGTAGAGAAATGTACACATGTACAGACGACTCCCCGACAACAACACAGCTGACCCACAGCCTCTGACTGATGACTATAGTACCGACAACCCGCTACCACTACAACATAAAAGCAGAAAGCAAACAGTAGTAAACAACACCGAAACTACAACTTCAAACAGTACAGAAAACACCGAAGCGCCTCGTCGATCTAACGGTGAAAGAAAGCCACTTACATATCTAACAGATTACTAACTGACGACCTCAGTAGATTATGCATATGCTGCTATACCATTTATACCTAAAACCTACGATGAAGCAGTAAGCTGAGAAGATGCTTCAAAATGGAAAGCAGCAATGGACAAAGAGATGACAACTCTGACAGACAATGACACATGGAACATAAAACCGTTACCGAAAGATCGTACCGAAACAAAAGGCAAATGGGTGTATACACTCAAACAAGGTACAGTAGCCGATGAAGTACAATACAAAGCTAAATACGTCGCCAAAGGCTACACACAACAAGCAGAGATCGATAAAGACAATACATACTCACCTACTACACACACGACGTCAATCCGCATACTGCTACAAAAGGCGTTTAATGACAGGCTACAGCTACATCAAATGGATGTCAAAGGAGCTTACCTCAATGCTCCTATCGATAAAGACATTTACGTTGAGCAACCAACCGGGTACGAACAGACCGATGACAGTAAACGCCTAACATGCCATCTTAAAAAGTCGCTTTACGGACTAAAACAGAGTAGAAGAAATTGGCATGCTACGCAGACAGACTTCCTTAAATCTCAAGACTACACACCGAGCAAACCGACTCGTGCGTATACATCAAACATACTACCGACGACAGCTCTCTAATCTCATTTTGGGTAAATGACATAATAATCGCCGCCAAAAACATAGAAACCATAAACTCTAGTAAACAAACTTTAGACAGCAAACTCCAAATAGATGACCGAGGAGAGCTGAAGTGGTTTCTTGGTATCGGCTTCAAACATACTGAAGATGGCAACTACGACATAAGTCAAGAAAGATATGCCGAAGCTATTCTAAAACGCTTCAACATGACAGATGCTAATGCAGCAAGTACACCCGCCGAAAAGAACATACAACTACAAAAGGCAACCGATCAAGAATATCAAGCCTTCCTATCGAGTTAGTTTTCGTACCGTCAAGCCGTTGGTAGTCCAATCTACTTGAGTGCCACACAACCAGATATATCTTGAACTATATCCAAACGATCACAATACCTAGATAAGCTGAGTATGAAGCACGTTACAGCTGTCAAGCACCTGTTCCGGTACATTAAGGGAACGAAATCGTATACAGTAGTATACAAACCTACTGACAACAATCTGAAAGCATATAAAAATTCAGATTAGGCTAGAAGCATAGAGGATAGAAGATCAACAACTGGCTACGTCAGTACACTAGGTAGTGCGCCAGTATGTTGAAAAACACTCAAACAGCCAACAGTAGCTCTATCTCGCTGCGAAGCTGAATATATGGCTCTAGCTGAGTGTACGAAAGAGATACTTTACCTACAAAGCCTCTGTGCATCGCTAAGCATAACAGTCCCTACAATCAATCTGACAATCATACATTGCGACAATCAGGGCACGATTGCTATAGCTGACAATAATGCAGAACATCATAACCGAACTAAACACAGATATCTGCTACCACTTCGTAAAAGAGCAAAATGACATTACCTACATATACGTAGAAACTCATAACAACCCTGCAGATGTGCTCACTAAACCTCTTAGCAAACTGCAATACAAATCTGCAATTAGTCTGCTCTATATTGAGGGGCGTATTGAGAGACAATCTACAGCTGATTGACTAATTAGGAGTTACCCTCTCTGTATAGACAACTCCATATATTATCCATTTTATTACACTTACCGTATATGTTTATCTACATTAGCCAATCAGATTATTAAGTTAATTAGCTGCCGACTTAACTCTCTTCTTGTTATGCTGCAAAAGCCGATAGTTGTACAAATAAATACACGATACGGTATGTTAATCTGAATATTACATCACTGATTCCTATCACCTCTACTCAGAATGAGTACCCAAAGCAGAAAACTCACTGACTTAACAGTATTTAAGTTGTGAACAACTCTCTAGATTAAGTGGTTTTTTGTCCTGTTATTTTTTAATTTAAAAGTTGTAAACTCATTCTACTTTCAATTAATTATGCGCAAATAAATATACAAAGGTAATACACGAGCCCTAGTGAAAATCACGGCAAAGTGGTAAATGTACTCTGCAACGTAATTAACCTCAATTTAAGAGCTTCTCGTATAACTATCACTTTTTTTCAATCGATAATAATCCGAGTACATGAATAGTATTAATGGCAGCAGCTAGAAAATAAAAAAAGCCAAGTCTGAAACTAATAAAAACGAAAAACAAACCAACGTTTGCTAGATCACGTGGTCTGCAGTATGCTAGCTGGAAACTGCCCCGTATAAACGCTTGTAGGTTTCAGAGCCGTATAGCTCAGTCCCGTGCTCAAAACCGGAAATAAAAACACTCGTTTTTAAACAAACTTACCATTTTGTTTAAGCATTAATACATGTAGAGAGCTGATAACCATTGAACTTAAAACCCCTGAAATGGCAATCACGTGACTTTTGTTGATAATAATACGTAACGTATGCGACATATTGGAGAGCTAATCAAGTGCTAGTTCCGTTTGTAAACAAACGGTGAAAAATGACAGAAATGTACATGTTGAATAGATATTTTCCAGCTGGGTGTTAATGAAAACTCCTCCTACACAACGTTTGGAGTGCCGTGATAGAAGAAAACCTATTTATAACATATGGAGCGGGATATATCAAATGATAAGTAGATGTAAAATAGATTTTCGTGGACCATGTTATTCATACAAACTGTTGTATTACAAATGCATAAACCCAGCAAATGATATATTCAGGCAAATAACAACTGTTCCATTATATTAAAATTTATATTTCATATGCATAAATGCATATGAAAAAACTTAGCACATGAAGTATTTCGATAAAAACAACACATAGGTATGCCGCCAAAACAGAAACTGTTTTCAAGATTTAAGTGATAATAGCTTATGAATGTATGATATGTATAATACAGTATCTGTTAAAGATGGAATGAACTACTGCAACAACTAAACGGAAATTAAAAACAGTTGTAATAGAGGATAATCAAAATAATGCAAACAAGGAAATGCAGGAATTAGTGTAATCAGATGATTAAACTTATACATACATGTTACAGAAACTGTGTAAAAGGAGATTTGTATAGCACTGGATATTGAGCCAAAGTGCATCAGAGTTTCTTAGAACTAAATCAGATTAGGAATAACAGCACAACAACAGCTGCAGATGAATATTACAGTGATTACATTGTTACTGGCCTTTAAAAAGTACTACTTTAGTATTGTATGCCACAAGGATGCACCTTGCAGTTTAAGTGTAGGATTTTAGCATAATGATGCTGTCAGAGATCATAAAACAACTGAATAAGATTTTTCATCAATGACGCAGTGGTTGGATATGCCATCTGCCGTATCCGTAAGGTGTTTCCCAAAGCATAACACATTGCTAGATCTTACACTACTGATAAAATACACCACACAATGGAGCGGATCTGGCTTTGTATGAATACGAAAGTATTGATCTGCAACTAGCAGGATCCTGATGACATCGTCTGATGGACGCACCAATCCTCCATTGTTTTGTAGCTTGAGTAGAGTATAGAGATGTCGGTACTGGATACTTGACTTGGTGGTAACCAGCAACTGACGGTCAATGTCACGACAGCACTTAGAGTTGGTTTTTGCACAATGTAGTTAGCTGTATAGACTATACTGTTACCTATAACAGAAATTTGACATCTGAAATCATTGAGTTCCACAAACTGATCAACTTCTGGAGTAGCCTGTATGATGAGAATCTCGTTTTGAGCAGTAACATTACCTGTCTTACTAGCATCTGATTCTGCACCACATTTGCTGATAAGCTTGCGAAAGGTAGCCTTAAACTGAGTAACAGTAGGATTATTATTCCAACCACCTAAACAAAAGCATCAATTATAACAATTACATAAAATCAACAAAAATGAATGTCTTATTCACATAAACATAGTAGGCCCTACCCTTAATATACAACAATACAACTAATAAAATAAACGAAAATAAAACAGCTCAAAATGCTACCATATCGCTATGTAAAATGAAAATGTGGCAATTTTCGCTAGAAGTCATTCATAACCCATCTTAGGCATAAAGCTTAAAGGTTGACTTGCAACAAAATTCACATTACAGTTATTTGATATGAAAAGATTCACCATGTCTTACTCTGTTGTGTTGTAGGCAGGATTGTTAAGAATCGAGGATTATTTTTTAAATCAAAAAAATCGATTTGTATTGATTTATTTGATTTTTTTAAATTTAAATCAATTTTTTTGATTTTTTTTTGTTTCAAAAAGATGTTTTGTGTTCTAAATTGCAAGTTATTGCTATCAATTTGGAATTTATGATTTGCAGGGGTATTATGTAGTTTTATTACGACAATTAGGAAATGAAAAAAACATTTACACAGTTAACACACGATAAAAAGGACAGCATAATTTATGCGTTGGACATTAAATCTCAGAAACAAAGATGAAGAATCACAGAGAACAGATCAAACAACTGCTAAGCTGCAGACATATTCATAGGCACTTGCTGTGGCAGCTGTCACTGTTTTGCGTGCTGTTTGAGGTTTCTAAATTTTTTTTAGATATATCTGCTTTAAGTTGAGCAACCTTGCAGCACTGTGCTTGACAATTTGGTTTTAAATTCAATCATTGAAAAGTATCATTCAACATTGAAAAATATTACTTTTAAATGACTTCAGTCGAACGTTTTAACCTGCTGTCAAAACAAGGATCATTGAAATGTTCGTTGCAGATAAGTGCTCAAGGATCAGGCTTATTCACTCTTCTGCGGTTGAGATATCATTGTAAATAACGAGAGTTCTCAGTTGCTTTGTTTGGAAATCTAAAAATTAAAATGAAACTGTTTTAGTTAGTTAGCAACAGTAGTAATAACAATAGTATTATTACTCTCATCTCCTTACTGCTAGCTATATCCAGGTACAACAATAAATAATATTATAGGCACGACAAACAGTTCCTTCAAATATAAATATTTAGAAATAACCTAATGGTTTGTAGTTCCAAAATATTAATATAAAAAAATTCCAAATTTAAATAATAAAAAACCTTCGTTCTGAAGAAAGAACATTTCA
The DNA here is from genome assembly GCF_963576615.1 of Watersipora subatra. Lineage (NCBI taxonomy): Eukaryota > Metazoa > Bryozoa > Gymnolaemata > Cheilostomatida > Watersiporidae > Watersipora > Watersipora subatra. The sequence continues at coordinate 29,043,163 of NC_088708.1, read as the reverse complement.
CTCGCTAGCTTATAAATTTATCTAATCACCGACAAAATACAGTCAAACTCGTACACTCAGTAGTGACACTGATCGACTCTCACTCACCCAGTGACTAATGTAGTAGAACTAACTAGTGGCAGTACTAACTAGTAGTAGCACAACTAGTAGTAGTCGTAGATTTGAGTAATAGTAATAGAACTAGTAGTAGAAGTGACTCACTTGTGAAATGTCATGCCTTTTCCTTTAAAAGTCCATTCTTGCGGTTTTTGCAGTTCATGGAATAGCAATAGCACTGTGCACCTACACCCTTCTTCTTCTAAATTATTATTAGTAATCTCAGTAGTCTGTTCCTTTGATTGAGTGGTGTATTCGTGATCTTCCATAGCTGTTAAATCTGAAATTAGATTTCTTTCTCACATTGAACACAATGACATTAACTCAAACGCTACCTGAAAATGGCGTTGGCCGAATTTCTGTACTCGCAAATGACCTTTGCCCTTCCAGGGTTTTTTATTTCAATGATTATAACATTAAGAAACAAAAATAACTCCTATTTTTCATTGATCTAAAATTTGTTGTTTTATTATACACCAATTAGAAAAAACAAAATTCCCTATAAGATGGTACCAATAATTAATACTTTTATAATTTTAAGTCTAAGGAAAGGTTTTACCTAAATTGGCAAATAGCTCAAATTCTGAAAGATTTTGCATCTGCAACCAGTTTCTGATTTGGGTTTCCAGAGGAATTATGTGTTTTATAATCAAATTAAACAATTAATTAATTTTTAAACATGCATTAAATTACCAAATTCTTTATCAATAAAGCACATTCGTATATATCTATATACTAGTCGAATGTCCGGCGTTGCACGGATAATAGAATAATTACCTAATGAATTTGAGTAACTTACCTAAAAAGCTAGATATTTACTAAAACACTTGCTAAAGCAATACTGTGTTTTGGACCAGCTTAACAATCATTACGAGTATAGTAAACAGTCCTAGTTATTAAACCCCAAGTGCTTTAAGCGTGTATCTTAACCAATGTAATGACTATTTGCACAATGAATTTATTGTAAGTAAAATCAATTAATTGGAATGAAACGCGTAGAATGTGTATTTAAGGAAGTAGACAATGGTTTATATATAGCAATATCTTTTATCCATATAGAATACCAACAGTCCGTTTCAATTAGGAACACTTAATGACTATAAACGGTATGTGAGATGCAAAAAGTTAGATTGAGATTGTGATGGCTTTTGACTATGGTCTAATAATATGAATAATTTTATGGATTATAAAGAGTAATAAAGATGTTTAATTTTGTACACGGAACTATTTTGAACTGGCATGTGAAATGCATTACACATACATGTAATTGTAGATTCATTAGTCTTATATAATGCTGAGCAGTCTTATTGGAGTATATTTGAAGTGTGTGCATATCGATGCCTGTATAATAATATAATTCAACTTCTACTGGACAACAACAGGCGCCCATAGTTAGCCCACAAACCAGGCCTCAAACTTCAGATTGCGGCTTTTGTAAACGCATCTTTGGAATTTATAGAAGGTGTAAATTCGTTGCTAGAAATTTGTTATCAATTATTTTGTATCATCAGTAATTATCACATCCAGATATTAATAAAATTATTAAAAAGTATGAATGGAATAGCTGAGCTTGTGTTCATAACACAATGTCCATGAATGTATGATGTCGCTCGAAGAGAATGCTGTGGAGTTGTTTTGTCCATTGACATTTTATCTCCCATGTAAGCCAATGTTACAATGGCCAACTACCATTTATGTATTTGTAGTGTCTAACCCAAGATAGAAGCTTACCTTTACCGCGATAACAAATACAAAAATTATACTCAATGCAGAACATGTTTGGCACTGATGTTAAATATTAGCTAGTCATAGCCAAGTTAAAAGATGTTAAAGAGAGAAGTTCCTGAATCACTGGCTGTGTTTTTAAAACATAGAGATAATCTTTGTTTGAAAACTTTGACCTCAAGTGCCTCAATATTGAATAATGGCTTTAAAATGGACTGTATGTGCTTTTTAACTATTGCCAACTTGAAGTAAATATTTTGCAAACGTGCAGGATGTGCCAACGTTATGCACAATGCAGTAGATAAGGTAGGAGAACACAAGCTATGAGCTCAAATTTTTCACATAAAAGTCAACCAATCATGTGAAAGGCCTACAATTATGGATGATTAGTCCGAAGACCCGACTTAAGGCCCGTTCACACTATTGCTCAAATCGACACTTAGCGATTAGCGAAGGCCTTACACTGCAAGGTATTATTTAATTAAAGCGCTGAATGACAGTCACTGCCTTATGAATAGCATCTGATTCACTGCTAGCCTTTGTTACATTCTAACTGGTTCATTTTTCAGTCAACCAGCACCAGAACTTGTATCACCGTATGTTTCATCTTCACATATAGTCTTGTGACTGTTTTTGTAATTTATGTTCAAACCGCACTCTTTTGATCAACTTTTGCTACTTGTTGCAGCTTATGTGGCGTGTTTATGAATCGTTACTTGTTAATAAGTACCAGGGGTTAATGTGCAGAAATAGCATTCTCACCAAAATTGCACGAAAATATCAGCATTTGCTCAATGGTATGATTATGCTCAACTATGTCAGTTATTGTTGATTATCTGTATAACAAAATTAAGCAGCCGGCATACATTTCAGATCTTCAGATGAAGTTTGGTTTGTGAAAACAAAATTTTTGCTAGTGAACCACCCTCATTGCAGCGAAGTACTTTTTGTTACTGTTTTCAAATAACAGAGCTGACTGTTTAGTCAACAGTCAGCTGGTATAAATATGGAATGCTTTTGCAAAAAGTTGTACCAGCTGCTACGGATACGAGATAAACCTTCCTGCTTTCCTGAAATATGAGATTTTGGCTGAGTCCATCCTAGCTGGAAACTCATTTTTTTATGAGACATTAGGTAGAACCATCATTACCTTGTGCCTCATACAAACGGTCTATGGTGTTACCTACAATTACTGCTATGACGATAATTATCACAGCTGTTGTCTAAGTGTATCAGCATTGCTTACCTCCCTACTTCACTGAAGTCTTCTGCAAGACTAAACATCCCTTTCAATTCTTTTTGGATTCACTGGAGTTTTCTCGTGAGGTAGCTTTGTTCCACTATTTCATAATTTGACAGAAATGCCTACCCGTTCCGACCAGGAAAAACAGTTTTTGATTATCTGTGATTTCACTGGCCCTTTACAGAAATAACTTTCTTTTCAGTTATCTCCTCCTTCACTAAAGTCTTTTGTAGAGACAACTTCCTTTAGGTTAACTCATTCATGAACTGAGGTTCTGAGGCATGTCTTTTGCTGAAATTCAGGAATAAATTCACTTTGTCATATAGGCACATATACTACCACAGAACTTGGTAAAAGGGCTACATTTTGTAGTTTATATTTTCCAAACTGTGATTCTGCAATGACACTTGTCACTGGCAGTATCATGCTTACCAAAATTTTTTTAGTTACACTCGACAGCGTAGAGAAGAATGAGAAAGGTTTCCTCTACATGCTTGATGACAAACACATAGCTGGAAAACAGGTGCAGGCTATGGAATACACCAGGGGTTTTGTATTTAGTTAGTTTAGGTTATAGGTAACCTACATGTACACTATATAGCAGCTCTCAACAGAGGCTTTCTTGTAAAGTGATTGTTACGCACAACACTTCCGAAGCCAATTATATCGAGAACTTCGTGCTGTCGGGAAAGCATTTGGAAAGTTGACATCTTAACTGATTAGGTTGAATATTCTAGCCTTGCTTATAGCCACTTCCTGGAAGAAAATCGATAAAGTTTCTAAACAAAGTTCTTTTAATTACATAACCAAATCATGTGACTTTGCTGGTTATCTAGCTATATTCTATAGACTAAATGTCATATACATTGGTTTGACTCAGCAGTTTAGATAGACACTGTGACAAAAAGTAATTATGGAACTCATGCCACTATAATTGTGGCATAAGTTCCATGATAATTATAATTAATAATTACACATGCAATAATAATTATTCATAACTAGTATAATATTATTTTACTAGTACGATGGCGGTCCCATGCGCTGTGAGAGATCATTATGTGTAATAACTATGTGCACAATTATTCCATGACACTGTAAAGTGCTCCAGTGGCGCAGTTGGTGATGTGTTTGGCTGCAAGCAGGATATTTGAGTTGAATTCATGAGTGATACATTTTTGCTAACCTCTTCAGTGTGTCTACGGACATGACTAAAATTATAGTGAAGATTACCATGACGCATGTAATGCAAAGAATAAATTATCTTAAACTATTAATTTAGTTACATACTGCCAACCTATAGAGTGACACATGCAATTTCCAACTCCTCGTCATGCCGTAACAAGTAGGAACTAAGCTTTCATTTACTGTGTTTAACCTAATCAATATTATAACTATATCTTCATTTTGCTTAATGTTATATTTCTACTAATTGATGAAATAAAATACACACACAATAAGAATAACAGAATATGAGTTGTCAATACCGTAGTTTTAAATCTCTTTTAAGCAAACTATCTTTTGTTATTGCATTCTGGTTTTTTCGTTTTTGTCTTATATGTTTGTCTTTGATAGTCAGTAAAAAATACACATATTTCTTGTCAGCATTGTTGCTTCTACTCTTCTAGAGAAATTTATTTGCTTTTTTGTTTTTTTTTACTGACACGATGAATCTTTGACATACTACATGTGAAGACTCTGTACACAGCGCTGTGAACATTTGTCATATAATAACATGCTAATATGCATGTAGGTGACCTCAACCATGTAAGCAAGCATAAGACACATTGTTCCTTTATTCTGTAAATTCTTGTAAGCTGTGAGAACATTAAAATAGAACTCAAATAATTATAAATGATTGAGCAAGTGAACTTCAAGAAAATGTATAAAATATCTTCAGGCGCTGAAATCCAGATCCAAATATAAGCAATACTCATCAAACTATGTCATAAAAATTGTAACACGAGGTTATCAATTATGTTACTGAGTTGTGACTAAGGTAATATAATGAGTATGCAATACACGTATGTAGGCTATAAGATACAAATATCTTGAGAAATCTTCCCACGTGGCAAAATTATGAGGAACCACATGACAAAAGATAGAAAAGTTCTGACTAGAGGAAATTGAGAAGAAAGGCAGTGAGTAGGAGCAGAGAACTCAGCATTGCCTGGACCGGCGCTGAACACGTCTCTGCAGCAATTTCTTTCTTCGGCAGTTTATCATACACATGCACCTTCCAGCCCAAGCTCTCATGTGTGTAACACTGGGAGAAAAAAAGAATGTGTCATCGATACAATATGATGGCAGATATAGACAGGTGACCGGGTATAGCAAAAATAAAGAGAATCAGAGTGGCCTTGTCAGATAGATGGAATGTGATACACTATATCTGGGTGCATTTATGGCAACGTTGTGCTTGCAGTTGTATAGTTGTAAAAATGATCAGTGTAACGCAACTATCTATGGTGTATGGTCCATGAAGAGAGTGGAGTGAATAAAACTGTTCTTACCAGCCGTGTCTAAATTAGCAAGCCTAAATAATTTTGTAGCGTGTCCCAACAGAACAAACCGTAATGGAGCAATTAAATTTCTGGGTTATTATGGCTGCCAAAAGCAGAATTGTCCACTTGATTGAATTTATATATGCGTTTGCTCAAAATCTTACCTTGTCAGGAAGAGAATATAAAAACTGAACGCCAAAAATGCACTTTAAGAAAACAAGATTTTATAGCTTCACGAAGTTCAATGTTGGCTTATAAAACTGAGGATTCTAACAACATGTAAAATTTTTATATCGCACCTCTTTGGTAAGAGATTTTAACTCATGATAATTTTTTAAAAATTAGTATATGTAGTTGTGAAAATGTGCAATTTGTTAGGCTGTTTTACAGGGCCGTATTGTTCTATGAGGCAGCCTCTGCTGTGCAGAGGCAAAATTTCAGCACCCAGAACAACCAAACGGTGATTTTCTTGTTGTTTAGTGTCGACAATGTTCGGACGAAAAGTGCGAACGTATCGTGCAGAGCCCGTTTTCAGGACATTACTAGTGGTTGCGAATCCATTTCGACACCATTTTTTACTGCTGAGAAGGGAACGGAAAACAGACATTTCGGTTTTGTCTGTTCTGGATTCACATATTTAATAATAACGATTAAGTTTAAATGTGCTAGACGCTGTTGAACTGAAGAAGAGTTTTGATTTTGACGACTACCATAAATTCTGGTCTTCAAAACATTTACTTCCACTTAAGATGAATATCTTGATAGTTATGGGAAGCCAATTACTTACGGGATCATGTAGAGTAATTCTTGGTTGGCTTTACTAGCCTTATTCATATTTATTTATTTATTATTATTCTTTATTAATATTCTGACGATAGTGGATAGTCACTGGACTGATTATAATTTGCAAATGATATTTGAAATGTTTTCTTTATTATTATTGTTATATCGACGCTGCGCGAAGCAGACGTGTTTAGAACTATCTTGAAACTTTCAAGAAAAAAATGAATTTTCCGCGAGCTTTCTTCTTATTGCTCATATATCGAGTATGCTTGCTAATTTTTTTCACACTATCTTTACGTGAAAACATCTACTTCATTGCAAAGAAATCAATTCAGGATTTTCTGAGGCTGCATACACGTAACAGCTGATTTAAACTTTTCGTAATTTTGTGTTTTTTTTAATATCTGCTTGACAAGCTCTAGTCACGTATTATATGTCTATAATTTTTTGTTTAGTGAGCTATGTTATTATTTATATTTGCATGGAAATATTTATTGCAGTTTTTATTTTATGCTCACTCGTTGAACCTGTTTATCCATGGGTTAGGGTAGTACCATCAACGCCAAACCTGATCACCCAAGGCTAAAGAAGAATCTTTAACTTTGTTAAATTCCAAGTCTACCATCTTCAAATTTAAATAATCTTCAGGAAAGAACTTTGATATCACATTGAACTTTGAGTCACCCAGTGACTGGTGCTCTTATTATAGATCTAGATAGCTTAAGTTAGTTTCATTGTTCTACCATTATTTCTTCTCAGCAGAATCTCAAACCTTCTAATATTTAATTTTAAATAATCTTTAGTCTTTTATTTATAGATTTGCTGTTTAGAGTTTATTATCAAATCTTAATCAATAGTCATAATATTTTTCTTTTTTACCTCTGGCACAAGTTTACATACCACATGACATGTATTCAATAATTCGTATGGAAGGCGATACACAGCAATCTTCATGATTTTTGAGAAATCTTTTTAGTATTATGCTTGCTTGTATAAGTTGCAATAATACAATTAAAACTGCTCTCAAATAGGGTTTCTTGTGTGTGTTCTGTAAAATTGGTTCGATATTCGGGAGGGCGTTGCACACCTCTCGAACCCACCCCGCTAGCCACTCGGGCCTACAGCCCTCACAAGTCGCCTAAGGGGCTACTCAAGATATTGGCAGAGGCATCCTAAAAATGAACAATACAGCCCTGCTGTTTTAGACGTTTCAGAAATTAGCAAGCCGAGCTACAATACTCTATACCTCAAAAGTGCGATGGTGATATTATGGTCGATTTGTTTGAAATAGTGGCACATTTCCTAGCATTTTACTAATAAAATGTTACAGATAATATACGATTAGATTTAGATTAAGTTACAGGAATGAAACCCATTAGAACTATCCACGCACTTTTCTGGCAACCAGCCTTCAATGAAGTAATGCTGAACTTATTTGGTTATGAGAGAATGCCTTACGCAGTCTAATCCACAGTAAAAAAACAAATTCCTTACAGCTTACTTTATTGATATAAAATAGGAACCAGCCAAAAGTAACAGTAGCCGAAACAAAGGTCATCTGAGTGATATACTGAGTGCCGAGGATAAAATGGCATAACATAGAATGCATCAAGATAAGCCTATTTCTGCCTTATGAGCATGTTGAAAAAAATGAAAATTTCATCCGACCTAAAGGCGAGTCTCATGCATGTGATTAGCTATAACAAATATATACCTTAGGAGACAAGCGTGTATCTTCGGGGTCAAAACATTATTTGAGTTCAAATAACTATGCAATTTGGTTTTACCTCTTATCTTATAAAACAGTGAGGCAATTTATTTAATGCGTCAATGAATAAGCAAATCGGAAATCTTTGTGGGTCGCTGTAAATTTGAATTGGAACAACTATGCCGCATGTGGCACAACTTTAGTTACAAAACTGTTTACCAGAAATTAGAAAAATTACAACTAGGTTAATAGGGGAGAATTTATAAGGAACTAAACCAATGATGCGCAGTCTGAAACTAGAAGAATATATACAGTTTGACTGAGATACAGTCAAACGTCTACATTCTAAGCTGATTTGTTCCGAAATCTACTTCATATCTTAAAATGTCGTAAGTTAGAGTAACTATTTCTATAGGGATGCACTGTAATTCATTTAATCCATTCCACAGCTAGGAAACCAATAATAAATACTCTTCAATACCTCCTTAATAAATACTGAAGGTGATTACAGATTACATTATAACAAATACACTATACAAAACTATGAAAAAAGGTAAGTATAGAATTCTCAACTATATGCAAAAAAGACGTGAACAGAGTGTTTGTTCACTTATTTTAAAGACACATGAATGTAAGTTCAGAGGTGAAGGTCGTAATAAAGAAAATAGAATAACTTACTCTATCTTCACTATTTGCAATTTAAAAATTTAAACTAATTAAGTTCACATATTTATTATTTGTATATTTTTATACATTTGATTTTCAACTTTCATTAGCCTTTTCACGTTCACTTACAAAACTATAATGTTTAAAAAACTGTGAACGCTATTTGTTGAAAACTACTTCAAATGTTGGGTCAACTATCTGCTAGCCTTAGATTGAAGTGTTCACAATTAGAGGTTTGGTAAATGGGTTAAAATCGTTGGATTATTCGCTAATAGTGTTTGAAAAGCAAAAGTCAGCCAATCTACAAACTTACATTTTGAGAGAAAACTAATACAGTCAAGTGATCCAGTAGACTAGACCAAAAAAAGAGCAGTACCTGGTAGTACAAGAGATCTGGAGTATTACTATCAGGAGTGAATACAAACTCTGTGTACTCCTCTGATCCATCCGTACAGTCGAGGTACATGTCAGCTTTGAATGTCTCAAAACATTCATAAACATTGTCATTGTCCAGATCAGTGATAGCCTGAGATGTTAACTTCCACTCGCAATATCCCCCAACTGCATAATAAAGACAATAAACCAATGACAAAATGCATAACAAGGCTGCCACATTCAAAGACGTATCTACTGTATGATATATTCTAATGCTCATCTAAAAACCTATCAGACACGGTAAAAATGAAATAACAGTACAGTAATACTTCAATACTTCGCACCTCATTTTGTACACCCTTAAGTGCATCACAGATTTTCAATAGCCACAGTTTTATAGAATGTGACATGAAGGTGGGGTGAGAGTCCACATGCGCATAAAAATTGTTCAAATGAATAAAAGAGCGAGCTATTAGTCTACGAGCCTCTTAGATTAACAACTAGACTAAAAACACAAAGATCAGTGGGCAGTTATACGTATATCAAAGGCTACATAAATGAAGGTTATTGACAACAATTGCTTCAGTCAAAGGTTTCCATTATCATTAAAAAGACGAACAAGTAATAAGTTTTCAGGTAAAGCAACACGAGGAACCAAATAACTTGGCTCACAATATATAAAGTTTTTGATCTATTATATTATATGTAAAAAGAAAGGTTGATGCTACTTTGTAGCTTTTTACTTTTAAGGATTGATGCTGGACTCAATAACCATGATAAATGAGGGACCACTGTTACAGTATTCCTCTATAATATTCATTTCATACAGCCTTCTATGTTTGCACAAACAAGCTCAAACAATTATACTTAAATAAATGAAGTCAGCTTGATCTTAGAAAATGACTTACTATTCACAAGTTTCTCAATATGACTTTTATAAATGTACATTGTAGGTTATATTGATTGTTCAACCCAGAGATACATAATATACTTCATGGAGCTAGTGAAGTTATACATATACAGTGGAACCTCAGTTCTCGAACGCTTCGGTTTTCGACCAATTCGGTTTTCGACAAAAGAAAATTGAGATTTGTTCATCTCGGATTTTAAACATAAATTCAGTTCTCGACCAAGCCAGAGCATGCGCATTAGCATTAAACTTTCGGGATGCTCCGGAAACAGCATAGAAACATTTGTTAATAAAGGGAAAGCAAGTTACGCTTCATAAATTTTTTACAAAAAGGAAGGAACATCTAGGACGATGTCCCTCTACCGAAGAGATTTGCTAGAGAAAACTCCTCCAGTCAAGTTACCCTATATTGTTTTGGAGGAGGATTCTTCTTTAAAGATGTGAAGTAAACGTGCCATTGCTGTTTATATTTTCTTTTTCACACGATTTTTGATGTAACTGATCTGTTGTATTTTTCACTGTTTCGTTATCAATTTCTGCAATTTTTGGTATTATATCTTAACGTAGAATGTTTTCAATGTTTTAAGAGCAAAACATACGAAATGTTTACTTTTTGTTTGCTGTTTTCATCATCATAGATAGAAAATCTTTTATTAAAAATAAACATGATCTATATCTACCCGTTTTTATTTATAGTATGCAGTATACAGTACAGTTTATGGTGTAAAATGTTAAAAAAATACTTGACCGAAGTTGTTATTTCGGCTTGGAACGGATTAAAAGTTACATACATTAACTCTAATGGGAAAAATATTTGTTTTGGATCTCGGACAACTCGGTTTTTGAACAACCTTCTGGAACGGATTATGTTCGAGAACCGAGGTTACACTGTACTCTACATACCTAACTATAATATGATAACTTTTGACACACAAAGGTTTTCAGCATTACCTGCATAATTTACTGTCTCCCCGTCGACTTTTCCTGGATAAATAGTTCCATTAGAATTCTGCAACAGACAGGCGAGCAGTTATGACTTTTTATCGGAACTAGAAGCAATACAGGTAAAACAAATTTGTGCACAGCTTCACAGTCCGAGATATTCATAGAGACCACATCAGCTAACTCACTGTCGCATAGCCTCCTTTAATGTTGTCTGTGAAATAGAAGGGGTGATACATAGACCCCTCTGAAGGGTCTGTTCCACCACCAACAAGAAAAGTATAGGACACACCCCTCTCTAGATGCAGCTCCGGAATAAGGACGCCGTTTATATACCAGGCAATACCCCAGGATGGAAGTCCTGGAAAAGTTAACAGTTGTGCTGAACTGTTGTAAGATTTAATGTAGGATATTAGAAGGTATATCAGAACGTGTAGTATATACTCAGAGGTATATGCGAAATTGCTTAAAGAACACCGCCAGTGACATACATTAAAAAGCTTACCATGTAGTAGAAGCATCTCATTGCTGTCGAGAAGTAAATAATAAAGTCAGTTTACAGAACACTTTTGAAGCTTTGAAATTAAATGTCGAGCAGCTTAAAGATAGACTTTCTAATTTTTAAAACATTCGGAAAGGATAAAAATTGAAGAGGTTCAATTGGCAGAGAATTTTGAAACAACACTTCTGAATTTTACTAGCTAACAATTCAATTGCGAAGAGCGACAGGCAAAGAGGTGATGAGAGGCTGATAAAACGCCAGGTGGTACAGGAAATATTTGCACACCGTAAGCTATGACTGGTTTTATCCTTGGATATGAAACTAGTAGATATTACTATCTAACAGCTTCCTAAATTAAGCTTACCCGTTAAAGCCTTATAGCCTTGTTCAGAGCCAGCTTGTCCGATGTCGACGGTGAACACCTCCTGCCCCTTCTTACCATACAAATGATGAGCTGTGAATTTAGGCAACTCCACTTCGGTTTCAAGAGTAAAACTTGGGCAGTTGTCGGCAATATCACGGTTAAAATCAATTGCCATGGGAGCTATTGAAAAGATAAATTAGAGCGAGTTTTTTTTTGTAACACTTGACACCAAACCTAAAAGTTAACTGCATATCTTTTTGATATCACTAGATAAGCATAACATGTAATTGTATTAAATTTATAACTTTGTCAAAAGACAACATTAAATCATACCATAATAAATACATAAATAACTTAAAATACAATTGCGAACTGTACTTTGCAAGTAAACCACAAAACTAAAAATACAACTCACAAGAGCTGCGGCCATTAGTATAATGTTTTGCTGCCTCCATCTTTGTGTTAAGAGGTCCGACAGCCCAAACAACCTGTTGTTCAGTGCCATCAGCCATGTACTCTTTATCCTTCGAGTCACCTGAAGTATGATACGCTTGAGATATAGTGAGCGATATGGAGGTCAATGAGAATAGGCTGGCTTGATTCACAGTAAAGTTTGTGTTAGTATATTGTGGGTATTCAAAGGAATAAAATAGCTCTATATAGGCTTATAGAAATCAGATGCAATTTTCATAGAAAGGGACTTACCTGTGTTAAGGGCTCGGGTGTATTTCACTCTGGTTATACCGTAGGTAACTTCAGCAGATACATCTGTGACATCATCAATGGCAGCATTAGCAGTACTTGTATCAGGGCAAGTTCCACCGTTAGATGAACACTGATGAATAGACAGCGTGTAACATGCACATCATCAGCAAGAATAAACATAACAGCAACTAGTTGTTATGTTGTATGTTATTATTAATCAACATAATATCAACTAGTTGTTATGTTGTATGTTATTATTAATCAACATAATAACAACTAGTTGTTATGTTGTATGTTATTATTAATCAACATAATATCAACTAGTTGTTATGTTGTATGTTATTATTAATCAACATAATAGCAACTAGTTGTTATGTTGTATGTTATTATTAATGAACATAATATCAACTAGTTGTTATGTTGTATGTTATTATTAATGAACATAATATCAACTAGTTATGTTGTATGTTATTATTAATCAACATAATAACAACTAGTTGTTATGTTGTATGTTATTATTAACCAACATAATAGCAACTAGTTGTTATGTTGTATGTTATTATTAATCAACATAACAGCAACTAGTTGTTATGTTGTATGTTATTAATAATCAACATAATATCAACTAGTTGTTATGTTGTATGTTATTATTAATCAACATAATATCAACTAGTTGTTATGTTGTATGTTATTATTAATCAACATAATAGCAACTAGTTGTTATGTTGTATGTTATTATTAATGAACATAATATCAACTAGTTGTTATGTTGTATGTTATTATTAATCAACATAATAACAACTAGTTGTTATGTTGTATGTTATTATTAACCAACATAATAGCAACTAGTTGTTATGTTGTATGTTATTATTAATCAACATAATATCAACTAGTTGTTATGTTGTATGTTATTATTAATCAACATAATAGCAACTAGTTGTTGTTGTATGTTATTATTAATCAACATAATATCAACTAGTTGTTGTTGTATGTTATTATCAACCAACATAGTCAGCAAGCTATAACATAATCGATCATCAGCTCAGGCTTAATATACTATTTGAACAAACTATCAAGCAACGTGATTTACAGTTATGCCTCTACACGCAAAGAAAATTTGGTTCAAAATTTTTTTTATATTAAAATCCTCATACGTTGAAGCAGAGACTTCCATAATAATACACTGTAATTTGTTTAATTCATTACCTCTGGTAACTCCTTTATAAATACAACAGGTAATTACACACAGCATTATGTACAAACTATATTATATATAAAAAATACACTGTAATTTGTTCTCCAGTCCAAATACCTCTGGTCACTCCTTTATAAGTACAACAAGTAAACAGTCGTACATAAACCTTTTAAAACCTTATAAAAAGCTCTATACACAACAATGTGAAAGATTAAGGTAAAACCTACATAGGACATACAAATACTAGAGCATTTGAGTGATAGTCAAAAGATGGTTTTTTTCCTGTTTAGAGATAGATTGTTCAGCAATATCAATAATGATGGTTAGGAAATAGAAGTAGTAAAGTTTAAACTAATTTAGTTTATGTATTTTCCATGATTTTTATACCTTTTATTTTAAAGTTTCTTCCCTCATGAAACAGCTTAAGAAACTTCTGACTTCATATGTTAGAAATTACTTCTCAAATCAAGTGAAATACTTCATATGTTGGAAATTACTTCTCAAATCAAGTGAAATACTTCATATGTTGGAAATTACTTCTCAAATCAAGTGAAATACTTCATATGTTAGAAATTACTTCTCAAATCAAGTGAAATACTTCATATGTTGGAAATTACTTCTCAAATCAAGTCAAATACTTCATATGTTGGAAATTACTTCTAGTGTAAAGTCAAATATTTGCTTCACTATGACAACAAATGTTGCAAAATGCGTGTTGAGGTTATCGTAAGTAGATTTTTTTCTGTAATCAGAAACTATCGATTGAATTCTAAAAAATTTCAAAAATAACTGAAAGCTAAGAAAATGCTACCTGTGCCTTTGATGTGATAAAATAGTCAACTGCTCTCGGGGTGGAGCCTTCTCTGTAGTCAGCTACAACCACATCAGCGTCATTCATTTGTGGTCCAGCCGTGCTGCCACTCAGCCCAAATGCCATGTAGTCTTCATTTCGATCTGTAAAAATCATGTAATAGAACTAATTAATTAAACTGAAGGCAGAAATAGTAATATGAATCATAAATGGTTTATATTGACAAGAGCAATGTTATTTACATAATACACTGTCCTTTTCATAGACACAAAACATTGGCTAAAAAAAGAACATATTCTGCATTTACAGATTGATATTATCTATTGATTGACACATAGTCACGATTGACATATACTGCAATACTATACTATGGCATCACAATATTATATATACTTTATTGACATATTATACTACTATACTATGGCAGCACAATATAATATATAGTTTATTGACATATACTACTATACTATGGCAGCACAATATAATATATAGTTTATTGACATATACTACTATACTATGGCAGCACAATATTATATATAGTTTATTGACATACACTACTATACTATGGCATCACAATATTATATATACTTTATTGACATATGCTACTATACTATGGCAGCACAATATTATATATACTTTATTGACATACATGTATACTACTATACTATGGCATTACAATATTATATATACTTTATTGACATATACTACTATACTATGGCACCACAGTGGTATATATTCTTTACCAGCCGAATGACTGGTATTGCACAAGTATTAAAAACAGCTTATAAACAGTGGCAAGTAAAGTCTGGTATCCATATCGAATGCGAGACACTGGCGGTAATCTCATGCAAAAAAACACTTGCGGAACTAGGCTCAGCGGCCTAGCATAGAAATGGCCGCTAGCCATGCTGTCTCGAAAGTGCTGACCTTCACCTGTACAGTGCATTTTGGAAAGGTTTTGCCTGCGGCTCTTCGCGAACGTTGGACAGCGCTGAACTGTCGCGCTGATTGCTGAGAACTACCAGCAGTATTCAGTGCGTAGGTTCACATTTCACCGCTGATAGCCTGCGGTGCTGTCGCTGGTGCTTGCGGGGTATATGGTAACTGGGCTTCATGTAGTTGCCGGCAACTTGGCAATAGCCTGGCACATTGCCGATGACTGATTAGCGTAAGCTACTATCCCTTATGCTAAACTTACTAATAGAAGCCGTGAGAGCAAACTTTAGTGATGTTGCATAATGCAGAGTGCTATGCGTATTTAGACCGGCACGACGACTCTTATCGCCTAATCAATTCATTGCATTTCGCGTAGCTTAATTGGTAAGTTTAATGCCTGATGAACAAAAGGTTCCGAGATCAAACCCAGCACGAAGCGGATCTTTCATTCCTAGATTGTAATAGCTATAGCTGACCCACCGAACGGCGAACTCTGAGATTCATATAGATTAACATCTATCTGGCAATGTGCCAGGGTAATGGCAAGTGGCAGGTAACTACATTACCTGTCACTGTTTATAAGCTGATTTTTAATACCCATGCAACACTGAAAATTCTGCTAGTATACTACTATACAATGGCATCACAATAGTACATATACTTTATTTAAATGTATTACTATACTATGGCAGCACAATAGTATAAATACATTAATGTGTACTTACTGATATTGCCAGCTAGCTCAAATGTAATGGAGTCATTGGTGATGAGCCAGGAGACCTGCAACTGTTCACTCATTGCCTCACAGTTAAAACCTTCTCTGTTTATATCTGAAACAGTCACTAGAGAGTTAACTTAATCAGTTGAATACTTCTCTGTCTATATCTGAAACAGTCACTAAAGAGTTAACTTGATCAGTTGAATCCTTCTCTGTCTATATCTGAAACAGTCATTAGAGCGTTAACTTAATCAGTTGAATCCTTCTCTGTCTATGTCTGAAACAGTCACTAGTGAGTTAACTTAACCAGTTGAATCCTCCTTTGTCTATGTCTGAAACAGTCACTAGTAAGTTAACTTAACCAGTTGAAACCTTCTCTGTCTATGTCTGAAACAGTCACTAAAGAGTTAGCTTAATCAGTTGAATACTTCTCTGTCTATATCTGAAACAGTCACTAGAGAGTTAATTTGATCAGTTGTATCCTTCTCTATCTATGTCTGAAACAGTCACCAGAGAGTTAACTCAGCCATAGCTAGCTCCCTTTCAATGACTTTTATGCTTTTAGTGTCATCAGACAATCATACCCTTACTAAAGAAGTGTCTCAAAGGTCTCATTGAAAAGTTGGCTGATGTATTACTACCTATGTTAGTAAAGTGTTTCATAAAGATGCCCTTTACCAATACAGCCTCAATGTAAAAACACTAGTGAGTTTTTGCCAGCAGTTTAGCATCGAGTAAGTGCACTCGGCGTGATAAAAATGTTCAAATATAGACACAGACAGCAAGGCTGATTAAAATATATCCATTGGAAACCAATCACACAGTAGTCGATCTACGTTAGCAATCTTGCCTTGCAAAGAATAGACTAGAATTTCTTTTGCTCATTTTTTGCGGCATGTTTCAAGAAAAAGAAGACAAAAAATAGAAAATTTAGTGAACCATCATAAAATTAACTAGTAAAGCATAACAAATTGTTATAAGGAATAAAATGAACAGTGATTATGTTGTTTAAGTTCATCAAGTTTCAGTATCGCAGATGAGCAAAATACAGCTATTCGCTATTGTCTAACTTGAGTGTTTCAACAAACTACATTGTATGTCTAGTTGTTAAATTTTACAGAAGTATTTTTGTAGTCAGAATTGGTTAGATTGTATAAAGACAGGTCGCTCTCTCACCATTTGATAAACCTTTAGATATAAATTGTTTTGTTAGTTACGGCACAGTTGGTTAGGTTTATTCCCTGGTTAACCAATCAGTGAGGTAGATGCTTGAGCGATTATCATGAGTAATAATAGATGTGCCAGAAGTAGAGTTGGTTAAAGTCAGTGACATGTGTTTACACTTACCGCATTAGCAAATGTTCACAAATCTGTTAGTATGTTCACAGTTAGAGAGAGAGCCTAGTTTTGAGCCAAAACTTTCATACCAACAGAAGATAATGGCTTATCAAAAAGGCAACTGCAATGCAAACATTGCAAAAATACAGCGCAAAAGAAAAGGCTACCAAGATAATCGCCACAATGCACTGAAAAAGTTTAACACAAAAATGCAGTAAAATTTGAGCTAACAATTTTTAACTCAAAAAGACATTCTATATACAAAACAGCTTTCCAAACACAAAACGAATGCTCCGTCTGTTGCTGAATAAAGCTAGCTCACAAAAATGTCAATATCACTACTTCATTGTTAAATTGTTGTGCGAATTGTTTTAAGAAAATGTAATGGTAGTTTGCATAAAGTAACAATCCATCAATTTTTCCTAAATTGGTATATTTGAATTACGGAATATACCTATTTGTCATTTCCTCTTTTTAGAGTGCTAACCTTATTTATATGTTACTTCAAACTACTTAACAGTCTACCTGCTGCTGTAGCATTCATGTGCCGGTAACAATATAGCTTCGAATGCCGCGTAGAATTCATGTGCTGGTAACAATATAGCTTCGAATGCTGCATAGCATTCATGTGCCGGTAACAATATAGCTTCGAATGCTGCATAGCATTCATGTGCCGGTAACAATATAGCTTCGAATGCTGCATAGCATCTGTAAACTAGAACCTCAAGGACAAAATTATTCTTAGCAATATTAGCTAAAAAATCCTAGTCAACAATTGTATATGGGGTTGTCTTCCCGATAG
This sequence comes from Watersipora subatra, assembly GCF_963576615.1. Lineage (NCBI taxonomy): Eukaryota > Metazoa > Bryozoa > Gymnolaemata > Cheilostomatida > Watersiporidae > Watersipora > Watersipora subatra. Next base: position 29,024,843 of record NC_088708.1, on the reverse strand, counting down.
AAATGAATTACTACAACATTGTTCTGAATCTGTAATAAAAAATTGTTAAGGATAATTAATCACATCAATTAATTATTGCTCAATGGTGACTTGCATTTCTTCAGGGAAAAATGTGGTTTAGGTGTTGATACGGTTTGTGTGCTTTATGAGCGAGAATGAGGAAGAATGATGACTCAAACATGCCAATTCCAACATGTTTTGAGTGTGTCACGCTACAGATGAAAAGCAAATCCAAATACATCTCTGAAATGTGATTTGAGCTGCAAATTGCAATTGCAAACCGCAAATTGCAGAAAAGCAAATTCTCTCACCTATTTGTCCTATGTGAGGAGGTACATTGAGGTCATCTGGGAAGGTGACCTCACCGAAATTGTGAGAGTAGGATATGCAGAACATGCTGAGCCATTTTAGCTCTGTTGCCGAGATGGCACTGGGTAGGGTGAGCAGCACATCCCTGTCAGCGTACTGGGTTGCCTTTCGATCTCTACATGGTATAAACAACGGGAATATAGCACATGTATGCAGTTTGTCATCATCAGAAAATAATGCTAGGTGGAGAGAATGCCTAGACGAATCTTTCTGTTTATTTGAAGGACAAAGCAATGCAAATGAACAGCGACCATGAAGACTACAAGCCACCACTTTATGGTCACACATTTAGACCCCTTTACAAAGTTCAATTTACTATTGATGACAAATGAAACTGACTTACGACCAAAAATGATGCTTGACTTCCACTCGGACTTACCAAACGAGATTTTTTTAATCAGAAAAGAATCAAAAAAGAATTTTTCTCATAGAAATACTTATAAGCAACATCGAATTAGAAGCCTTTGTTAAATCATAAATTAGGTGTTGTTAGCCAACTTTTAAGACCATCATCAGCACTGCAGTCATCCCCAAGCCTCAGATTTGTCAAATAAAAGGCCAACTATATAATCAGCAAAAGTTTATAAAACTTATGCTTAAAATCTACTAAAGCCTGATAGCTTTTCTTACAAACAGACAGAACTCAAAATACTTCTTATTTGATAAGTCTCTTTCGCTATACAATGTTTTGTATTCAAATAACATACATGTACTTCTAACCTAATAAAATACACAACAATATTTGACTGATATCAAAACTTTAACAGCTCGTTATACATCAGAACACATTGATCTCTCAAAACACAAAACTCACTGATAATACAATCCTTTGCACCTCAAACTGGCTAATAGCTTTGGCAGATCTGAAGACCTATCTGATAAAATTAAGACTAACTCAAACAGTTGTAAATGCAATGTTCTAGTCTAATAGTTGCACGTAAATACTGTTAAAATAAAAATTAGGATATTAGTTCATAACTTCATATACTTACACGATACCATTCTCATCAGGAATCTTTCCATAGGGAGCTTGTTGAATCTTCACCTGATCAGTCACACCGACATAAAAGAATGCATCTACAAACGATACCCTTCGTGTACACTTTAGACCCTACACTTGTCTTGTATGTATGTGCAACTTTTTATTGGCATTTAATTAGTAATCATCAACAAAATAGAAATCTCACGAAAGACCAAACAAGAACAGCAGCAATGTATGATATACGAATAAACGGAGGCTGGACCAGAAGGCAGTTCTTTGCATCGCACCATTGAGCTGTAATAAGCAGCTTTACAAGCTGCAGATGAAGTCATCCACATGTATTTAATCTATCCATCGACTGAGACATCAAACCAGTTATGAGCTAGTTACTCCTTACTTTTTACACAACATTATGCTAGGATACCAGCTCTCAAGGCCAACTTGATTCCCTTCAATATATAACTGTGCCTAGTCTACCTTCAGCACAAGTAGCAAGGGAACAACATATTCACTTATACTTGAAACAATGACAGGCTAGGTAGGGGTGAGAAATGGACATGGCTGAAAGTGGTCACAACAATTTTAAGATTTAAGTATACTTACAGATTTTATCACATTCATCCACGAAGAAAGTGAAAAATAGACAAAGTGGAACACAAACTTCCCAAATACTAGTTGAAGAAATGGGTGACAAGCATTGAAAACTCCTACATAGAAAATAGTACCTGACCTATAGACTTCAATGCAGCGCCCGTATTGGGTAAACCAATCCAAATGTCATCAAATGCACAGCCTCAATTGAGGTGATTAAGCTGACTTCGAGCAGTTAGCCATCATCTCAGATGTCTATGCAACTAGAATTCTCAAGTGTTTTTATGTACCTGGTCCTTGTCCATCGTACCGGAAGCTTCTAATCAGAATTGTTCGATCATCAATAACGGTTACTTCCTGAGAGCGTACCTTGTGGGCCCGAGAAGTGAATGTGCCGATATCCTGCTGAGCTGGTGCTACAAAGCCTTGTGGAATGGAAGCTCCTCCATACAACTCCTGAAATGAAACAGTGAGATACCGAGTATATTACACACATTCAGATGAGTAGAATAAAATGCTTGGAATGAATAACTGCAGTGAGAGAGGAATGCTAGAGTATATGGTGTGAAAGAAAACAACTCTGGAGAAAACCATGGAACAACAAAATTGGCTAACAAAACAAACATAGCAAATGGCATATAACACTATACGCATACATACTAGCGCAAACATCATAAAAAACTACATGCACCTGATGTAGTATGAGCACACTACAACTATATGATACAACCACACTATAACTACACGATAACCACACTATAACTACACTATAACTAAATTATTAACTACACTATAACTACACTATAACTACACTATAACTACACTATAACTACACTATAACCACACTATAACCACACTATAACCACACTATAACTACACTATAACTACACTATAACTACACTATAACCACACTATAACTACACTACTAATGAGACGTTAAAAGGAAGTGTAATATACATGTGGTAAACTCATTTGTCCTTCAATGTTGCCAGCTGAAAGCCAGTTACAGCACCGACTTTCCACTTAATCATCGACTTTCCACTTAATCATCGACTTTCCACTTAATCATCGTCAAAGCCACCCTCCAAATAACACTAATTTACCTCATAATATGCCATACTAAGTACCGCATACTATCGATCCTTGTATTTATTATGCTAGATACTGAAGCCTATTCCGAACTAGTTACACCAGGGATACCATAAATCTACATGTTGTGTTGTATGTTATGGAGCAGATAGCGCAGCAGTGTACCCACCTGGCTGTCTGTATTACCAACAGCGATGTAACTGAAGTCTGAGATCTCATCCCCGTCGGACAGGTCAAATATAATGTCTTCACCGTTGTAGCTTTTCAGCGGGCCCCTGACAAAGATGACACAAGTTCATTCATTGACTTTATACTATTTCATGAATAGCAGCAATATTTCAACAGCCTTCTTTAAAAGCTCGCTATAAAAAAAGTTATAAAACTCTAATGTGGAAACTAGCTTTTTTACACTCAAATTGAACAATAAATACAAACAATTCTATTTCTTTTTATATCAATGGAACAACAGCTCCTACTAAACCTTCTATATTCGGATAGAAATTAATTACGGTTCATAACATTATGTTCATGAGCCTACAAGACCAAAGCGGAACAGTCCCTAGGTATGAATAAAAATATTGCTGCGTCACGAATAGCTTGCAAATTCAATTGATGGTCTTATAAAAGAGCTCATTCATGAGTGAATACGCATGTATTGATAATTATAATGACATCAGTGTTGTACAGCTAAAGATAAAGAACGGTGTAGGAAAAATGGAATGCAGTTTGGTTAAGAAGAATAGCCCATAAACCTTAATCATATACCGTACTCATAGAATATAAACTAGGATGAGATTCAGAATTTACTGAAAATACACGCCTGACTATGACTACTCCCTATACGGATGGCAGAATAGATGGAATGTTGAGTCAAGTAACCATGAAATCAACATAATAGTTTCCTCTTATTCAGAGCCATTTTTAAATCCATAGTTTCATTTCCACACTAAGAAATAAAACTTTTATTTTTCACACCTTCTCACTGATCAATTACACATCTGATAGATGTTTATCTTCAGCCATAACAAACCATGCAGGAGATAAAAACAGTCTTGTATCAGCAATTGATTGTGTTAGCAATAGGACTGCAACAACACTTACGCCATTACTGTAACTGTATTACTGAGGTCTCCTGAGGTCTTTGCATTCTCAAATGTCTTTCCTTTACCCATGAGAATCGCAGTCCCTGTAAAAAATTGTATAACTCGTGTAATTCTGATGTAAGTCTGTACATAGAGGAGAAATTTACTTGTTTTTTACCAAGATAGTGACAGACCATGAAATACACATTCAGAGATCAACATTTACAATTTACTACGGCCGAAGAAGGTATCAACGCATGCCAACAAGCAGAATGCATTGATAGCGTAACATTTCAGCATGGAACTCTGAAGCTGAAATACTTGTGGAAGCAAAACCGCAAGTATAGCTGTTAAAACCAATCTCATGGTTACTAATGACTGTTTTTAAGCCATCAATTTGCTCTAGTTTACCACAAATGCCTCTTATTAAAAAACTGGTAGGAACAAGGAAGACGAATTGCTACCAACTTACCATTTGTGATTACAAGTATAGAAACCTATACCTGTAATCACAAAAAATGAGCATGATACGTTCACAGCATTAAAATTATGAGCTACTCATTCAGCCAAAGAAATCTTATGGAGTTTCAGGTCTCGGAAGCATTTTCGTGAAAACTGCTTATGAAAAATGGTTATTAAATTAGGCATCAGATGTATTTACATCATAACTGCTGTCAGAGAAACATCAAATAGTTGACAGCAATCTAATACAGAGTAAAAACTACCAACCTCCAGTGGTGATATAAAAACCCTCTATTCTAAAATATGGTAAAGCCAAAGGAGAGCACCAACAGTAGAGTCCTATGCTTCAGATACAAAATGATGCGCCGGTAAAATTTCCACTAAACCTAATTTTTGAGTTTCTACAAAATGTCCACAATTGAGCTAGAAATAATGTTATTGTAGTCAGCACAATAGTAATATAAGTGTTGACAAGCTGTTTAAATGCTTTCATACAAAATTTGTGTCGACATTCAAAGATAATTCTCTGTTTTAGCTAAAGGTGCTGGGTTCTCTGGGTAATCGTTTAGCGTATAGTTAAAATTATCTATTGTTGACAGAGACCATGCAGACATACAAATAAACTTGGAGTTATCGGCCGCATGTGTCACTTTCAACAAAAAGCGATTGATACGGGAATTACCCTATTAATTAGAGGACAGTTCACAGATGCATCCACTAAGAGAATGTTTAACATCCGCCACACAGATCTAATAAATAGCAAGAAGTGGTTGATTATTTTAGCCTAAAAAAATTAACTATTCACAAAGACCTGGGCCACAGCTTTAGGGTTCTTGCATTGTAAGGTGTGCCTCACAGAGAAATGCAATAGATGCTGCCTTTATAAAAACTGAGTAGAGTAACGCCCATTGATAGAAAACATGCATGCACCAGCAAGAGCTGTCATCCGGGATTAATAATTTTGGGATCAATTATTGGATTAATTTTAGGATAAATAATCTGGGATTTACAGACTTCGTAATGCTTTTAGTCCACTATAACCAACGCTTACCTTATAACAACTGTCTTCGGTGTATGTGTTTTATTGGGTCTTCGATAGGGTAATTATTGTGTAGGTCACATACCGCTGAAAGCGACATGCAAAGGATAACTCCCTGTTTAGGAATAAGCATGGGCCTTAGTCTATAACAATTCTTCCAATTCAATTATTATATAGCTGTGAAGAATATGCTATTGGAATCCAAATGGCAAATGCTTACCTCAAATGCATAACCTTTATGCATAGAAAATCTGAAAGCGCCATTAATTTTATGACCATAGACTAAAAACTTCAGTTTATATGACAGACTTTTATTTAGAATAGAACTTTAAAAGGGATGCCAGCAATCATTATCACAACACAGCTACCATGTTATTTTATATTTACACATGGGTTTATGTGAATGTACAACAGTGTGCAAAAACATATACCTGTATAAACATACAGTGGACCCTCGGTTACGGCATCCCTGTCTTACAGTTCTTTCGCCTTAAAATGTGGAACACGAAGCGCTTCCGACCCTTCATTACGGCATTTTCGCCACCACACGACATTGACATATCTCTCCAAAATTCAAATTCGAACTGCATTGCTCAGTTTTTCTTGTTGAAATAGTTTGAAAAAAAAGTTTTAGTAAAGTCGGCTGAAAGATACAGTGAAAGCGAGGCCAAACCGGAAACAGATAATAAAAATGAAGATGGTGATCAAATTTAAGTTTAGTAAAATATTAAAACTTAGCTTAAAGTGTGCGTGGTTAATAAGCTAAATTTATTTAAGGTAAATTCAGAGCTTATGTTATGTTACGTAGAGTCACAAAATGCTGCACTGAATGCACTGCTGTTTGAGTCTCTCACACCGCGGTTAGCGACTACGTCTGTCCCGAAGGTGAGAACTCCATACTGTACTTTGCAATGTCACAATTTATTGCCGACCATAACTACTGAATAGGTAGCTATAGTTACTAAGGTTAACATACTATTTTGTTACTAATTTTTAATATGTACAGTACTTGTATGTAAATTTTTGATGATTTTTACCGGAGGAGGGGATTTAGATAATTAGATAATTACTATTGGTTCCTATACCCCTTCATACAAAATTTTTGCTTTACGATCCCAACACTAGAACGAATTAATGTCGTACGGTGGGGTTCACTGTATTTTTATTGTTTATTAATCTACTTCCAGTTTCACCTCATGCCCTTATTTATAGAGAACCCAAACCTGGAGTTACCAACCTGCACCATCTCCAGAAGGTGAGAAAGAGAAGCCTATTATCTGAATGGTATTCTTATCAACTGCGTAGATGCTGCCGGCCAAACCATTAGAAGCGCTGCTTCCCCAGCCCGTCGCTATCTCTTTTCCATAATACTTCCCATCAACTGAGAGAACAGTCACTATAAAAAAGTGAATGAATCGTAAACAGTCCATTATGTGAAGATGAAATACAGTACATAATTCGGAGAAGAATTTTACACAGCTAAAGTTAATGTACTAAACATAAATTTTAAAATCAAATAAAATTCCATTTCATTAAGTTTATTACACAACAACCAAAAATCATACAACGAAAATCAAACTCACCGCACAGTACAGCCAACTGAATAAGAAGTGCCATGACTGTAAACATACAAACAATTCAACATGTCAGTAATATGTCAGAATGAGCTAGACAGTTCTTTATAAAATCAGGAAACTCATCGCAGATATCCAAGTAATGAACAAATTACTATATAGTCAAAGTCATTGAAAGTTGCAACAAGTGGTAGTTGTTGAATGTTGCAATAAGTGGTAGTTGTTGAATGTTGCAATAAGTGGTAGTTGTTGAATGTTGTCGCAAACAGATACAACAACTGATATCTATTGAAGCTATATATTTCTATGAGTAAAAGATTGAAACAGTGTTCTAGAATTAACATGCCAGTTGTTGAGTGCAGCTATCAGTTTCCAATAAAGATTTTAAACATTCTCTTGCTCACAACACCAACAATTATCTATTTTTTAATATCATACAAAGAGAAAACCACTGAGATATTGTCAAGGTTGAGATATTCCCTTGAGTAGTGACACTAGGCCATTAAATTCATTGCCCTGGTTCAACCTCAATCAAATACTGGACTTCTCCATGTGTTTAGCAATATACTGCCAAGGATACTCGTTAGTACTATACTTTGGCTCAGTCTTACCAACAAAGAAACAAAAATATATTCATTTTACTCAAGTACAAACATAGTTTCCAAAGGTTAGTCAAATTTGATGCAAGATACAATTCCTTCTTTATATAATAGGGATACTAGCATACCAAAGACCAGCATACAGCTTCCTCTTTAACTAGATAAAGCAATAAATCTAGTTTGCTATAAACATGGCTATAACAGAAGACCTCCAGAAGATATTTTAATTGCTATGACTTGACACAGAGATGAACAACAAAAAGACAAACACTGAGATTTATATATATAGAAGAAAAATGCTTTACAAGTGATTCAATATTATTGTCCACCTGTTAAAAATTAGATGGCATCTATCAACAGACCCAAAGCATCCTCATCATTGTTTGCTAGTTATTGAGAACAAATAGCAGAAATTTAGTTTGAAAGTAACATGCTGAAAATTTGCTTGACAGTTGCATAATATATTTCAGAATGTTTACAAATTTCAAAAACCAGAGAACTACAACTGCTTGGAAATTGTGCGTTAGGGTTTTTTCTTTTAACATTTCTCGTGTACTAACAACAGGGTATTTATGAAAAAATGGCACCTTAAAGATAATTTTAATAGCTAGCTACATTTGAATATGTATCATAAAAGGAAGTAGTAGCAGAATAGTAGAAAGAGTATTGGTTTGATATATATACGTTTTAAAGATGAAAAAATATAATCAAGCGAAGACCAGCTGTACAACTGTATAAAACTAATAGAGAGATGAGAGCTGTAAGGCTACGGCCAAACCAACACAGTAGACCTCGTGCTAAAAAGATGACATTAATGGAGAGATCAAGTAATTCAAAATGCAGTCTAAACCTCAAGGGCAAAAACATGCAGCTCTCTAGTATAATTGTATTGAATTTACAAGTGGGGTTGATAAATTGTTTATAAAAAAATTTAATAAGCGAAATTTTCAAGCCAAGTACGCTATACCTAGTTTGCTGACATCTTGACATACCTAGCTATAGCTGCTTCTTGAATAACCTAAACTTAACTAGCAATTACATGTACAAAGAAATAGTACATATCCTCGCTGATGTGATTGGAACTTAGCAAATGAGTATTTCTCCTCCTGAGCTAGGCATCTATATCGACCCTTATAAAATAACTAATAGAAGCAACCTTCATAAAATACAAAATAACTGGGTTAAGCAGTGAGCAAAGAGTTACCAGGAATATATATCATTACTAATAGGACATCATCCTATTACAAGTATCTGCAAGATATTTAATTATTTTTAAGAACACGAAATAGTTAGCTTGACAATTCAGCTTGACAGCCTATATCACAGTCTTTAATTGAACCAACTACAAAAGTGTTTGTTCAAACAAAATGTCAATGGAAATGTGATATGCTACAGAACCACTATGGGAATTTGTTAGAAACATTAGGACATCCACTGCATTGAATCTATGGTGATAGGATACAGCACACCTTTTTTGGGTACTAATGAATGGCTTTAATTGGTGAAGTTATTTCACCAAATGACTCGAAAGAAAGCAGACATCGTTGCTAAGTCTTGAGAACGGTTAACTTTTCTTTATTTTTGGTAGAAGATTGCTAACAGATTAAGATATGGTTAGCCTATGTATTCCAAAATTTTTAGGGTTTATGTCTTGTGGCATTATAGAAGGCCAAAAATTTGCTAAATACGTTACCAAGATTGCAGGTTATTCTCCTATTCCGTGCATAGAAGTAAGGCACCGCTGCGACTCGGCCACTCCGAATCTTCCTAGATTTACTGCCGCAAATGCTCAATCGCTACAATACACTGTATTAGTCGAACTAAGCTTACTGAATCCTGAATTTCCTGACTCGAATTGCCTAAGATTCAATGGATAAAATATAGCCCAGTGATCAGAGTAATACCTACAACGTCACGTGTTGGTCTAGCAAGCCGATCAAGTAGATATTTTTCTTAACAAATATTTAGAGCAACCGGGCGACAGGGAGCTGTTTGATCAAGATGGTTTTTAGAACCCATACGTTTGGACTAGCTTGCGTAATCATAACTTATTTATGCATTGGTTATGCTGATTATGTGGTCACTGTACATATGATTGGTGGCTCTTTGTCTTACAGGTACAATACTTAATTTATCAACCAAAAATCGAGTTTGCTTTTGCTTTTTACCTGTTGAGCTTTATTTGGTCGATGAACTAAGTATATATCGGTGTACGTAGCCATTTAGAACAGATAGTTTGGTTTTTTATTTTAATATGTAGTAATATGTATGTTAATAATGTACGATCTTTACAATGTTTCGTTTTAGCGTGTTTGGAATGATGAACATAATCGCATTCAATGCAATTCTTGGCCTGATGGTTCTCTCGCACATTCGTGCGATGACATGTGATCCTGGAATTGTTTCTACGCTGCCAAACAATCAAGCTGATTTAAACTTGGTTCAATCAGATAAATACAAACAGTCGGTAAGTTCACAATAATTATTATTCATTGTTCACTATTCTCTTAATCGATCACAAGTTATAACATGTTTAGATTGAGAAAAGTCGAACAACCGCTGTCGAGATTGGACCAACAGTTGTCGATATATAAACTCGTCGAGCTTCAAATCCGTCGAGGTTCGGACTATAATCTGTTTAGATCACTTAAAAATGCATTGTTTACCAGATTGGCAGAACTGTTTGTTAGCCATGTATGATGAAAATTACTATTTTTTGTCATAATATGATTGTAATATCTCCTATAATCTGGTTAGTATTTAAAATATCTATAGATATGTCTTGATGCATAATATTTTTTTGAAATTACTTGTTCCTGATTTTACTTGGAGAAGAAGTTTTATGGCAAACTTTACCATAAAATTTCTGCACTAATAACTGCTGCACTATGAAAGTTGAAATTAGAATATTGTTATAATACATTGGAAAAAATTGCAAAAAATAACAAACTAATCAGGATTTGATTATTCTTTACAGTAATGATTTTATTACTGTTCTATCGTATTACAGCGCACCCTCGAGATACGATTACTCTGATATTCAATTTTTTTCACTTTACGATGTTAAACATTGTGAGATTTTTACCTCACCATACTAATTTTATTTCACCATACAAATTTGGGAAAAGTTTCATCGGAGTTAAAATTTGGCGATCGGTGTGCTCGTAACGCACGTTGAAATAACAAAGACGCCGAAATACAGTTCGCCGAAAACATTTTCGGAACGATTATAATAGACATGATGATCGACTTCTCTCAGGTCAGCATTCCGCGTGGGAAATTTCATGTAAAATACGCAAGCGAGAGCAAATATTCATTTTTAGCGTTAAACAGTGCACCCTCGAGATACGATGTTGATCCGTTCCAGGGTTGGCATCGTATGATGAAAAAATCGTATGTAGGGGTATAGAGACCATTGGAATTATACAATGCAAACATCCCTTGGTAAAAATCGTCAAAATTTTATAAAAATGTGTATATATTGAAAATTAGCAACAAAATAGTTTGTTAACTTTAGCAATTATAGTTATCACAGTAACTGTATTGTATTTAGTGGATTTTAATGGTTATGCTCTGCAATAAAATGCAAAATTATAATGTGTGTACCAAATGCAGTACGTACGGTGAGGAGTTCTTACCTTCGAAAGGTACGCATAACATAAACTTTGAATTCACTTCAAATAAGTTTAGCTTGCCAAACAGTTTTAAGTGTGAGTTTAGCTAAACTCACACTTAAAACTAAGTTTTAATATGTGTTTTGAACTATTTTACTGAATTTCAACTTTTTATCATGAAATTTTATCGCCCATCAGTTTCTGTTTTCACTTTCACTGTAAAATTTAGCGTGTCTGTATGAAACCTTTTTCAACGTAATTCAATAAAAAGGCCAAGCGATGCAGTTATCGAAAGCGGCCTCTCGCACACTTGACCATTTAATGGCTACCGAAAAGAAAAACGAAATTTTATTTACTATTCAGGACGCACATACCTTTGGATTAACGTGACTTTAGCTGGTACATGTAGCGAGTAAAGCAGAGAGGAGGCCAAATACGTATCAATGCTAATTATGTTGCTGTATACTTGAAAATAAATTTAATACGTAATGAAATGGAATTTTTAGCAGGCTAAAAGAAGTTGTCTACTCCTGTCCAATTTTTCTACTGATTTAAAAGAAAAAAATGCTGTTGCAATGCAGAAAATTGCTTGCTAGCTAACGCTTGTAAAATAGTCCAGAAAAGATGGTACAGTAGTTTGTCTTGTATGAAATGTGCACAAGAATCAATGTAACCATACATACAAAGTTTGTCCGTATTTATAACCTAGAGGACAGGGCTTTAGCAAGTTCTAGAAAGTTATGTAGATGGATCAACTATCATGAGTAGCTAGTTATATATGAGTTACATACATACAATAAATTGTATTTACGTAGTAGAGAACAAGCCCGCTTGCAAAGACATGGTTAAACAAGAAAATAAACCATAAAATCAAAATGAAATAAATAAAACATAAAATGAAATGAATAAAAGATAAAAAACATGCCACACAAAGAAGATAAATAATGATATACATTATACATGCATTGTTCGTATGTACCAGTCCACATCAGTGAATTAAACACTTGAAATATTTCTGCGCCGATGTAGGTTTTTCTGTATCTTCTACTTCCTCGTCCCACTAAATGGTTGCTCCTCTTGAATGCTGATCGCGTGCATGGCCTTCCATTTCCTTCAAATCGTCAGTCAAAAGCTCCTCCTTGTGCTTGCTTAATGGAGTTTTTGTTTTAACAATAATTGCAAATGTTGAGTGGTTGCGACCATATTTCTTGGCAATATTAACAATACATCGCCTTCTTATTTTTTATGACCTCCAACGTTGTTGACACGGAAATCACTTTTCCTTCTTTTTGTAACATTTGTATTAGTCTCAGATTCCATAGCTAACGAATTAAATATAGGTGAATTAAATAAACGTATGCTGACTAAAAATTGTAAAAAGTAGTAAAAGAGTACAATGTAATATCAAAGCTATTTTTGCTTTAATGTTATGAAAGTAACGACAACCGTATAATTATAACTGCTAGGAATTCATATAAACAAATTGTGGTGAGCGCGAGAACTCAACTTACGCAGCTTATTTTTAGATACATGTAATTGGTTTTATATCATAATCAACACATTAGAGTCTGTAAGAAAAGACCAATGGTTTTGTATCATAATCAACACATTAAAGTCTGTAAGAAAAGACCAATGGTGACCATGATCGAAAACAATTTTGAGAAAAACACAAAATGCCATAACGGAACATTTAACCAACTGTTAATTAAACTATAACATACTTGCGTCACTCACATTTAACACAAAGTTATAATAACTAGTCTGCTTGGCGGTCCCGTGGGCTGTAGAGATCACTTTATTCATAATGATTTCATTCTATTTATAATGATTTCACAGCGAGGTGACGGAGTTGTGCAGTAGTATTGCTCCTTTGAAGTATTGCTGATTTGAAGCCCAGATTTTAATTCCCATGCTAGGCAATCTTTTTTCCTAATGCTGTTAGCGTGGCTTTGGATGGACACGGCTCTTATTATAGTAAAGATTTGTGGCAGAAATTGTAATCAAACAAACATAAAATTTACTTCACCACTTGGTTAGAGTTAACAGTTTAATGATCAGAATGAGTTTCTATCATACTAGGTTGCAATACTAGGTTTCAAGATTGTTAGCTTTTAAAGGTGTTAAAAGTTTACAAATTGCTTGCATTAAGAGCAGGCCTTCAAAAACTGCTACAGTAGTTTCTGAAGTGAGATGTAATTTTGGCCAGAATTCATGTAGTAATAAAAAAAATTTGTTCGTAAATCTTTTGTTAGGAGGGTGTCAACGGATGGACAATCTGCTCCAAATGTGATGCCGTAAGACCGCCTCAAGCTCATCACTGTAGGATATGTGGAAAGTGTATCAAGAAAATGGACCATCATTGTCCTTGGTTTGTATCTGCGCACTATGTACTTCCACTACACCTTTGTTCATGATCTCTCACCCAATATCTTTCTTTATGGTTATTACTGCTCCTGCAAACAAGCCAGGCTTGTAAAGACTGTGGTAGTCACCAAAAAGCCAGATGACATCAATTTGTTGCTATATGTTCTACATACATTGATATATATATATATATATATATATATATATATATATATATGACTATAACTATATCAGACTATATAAAACAGACTATAACTTTAGATAAAACACTGTGTTTTATCTAAAGTTAGAGTCTGTTTTATTGATTTTAACTTGCTCTGATTTTATCATTGAGCACTCTGCTCGGATCTTAAGCTTTTACTCACGTATATACTGTACTGTATATATATATATATATATATATATATATATATATATATACAGTACAGTATATACATGAGTAAAAGCTTAAGATCCGAGCAGAGTGCTCAATGATAAAATCAGAGCAAGTTAAAATCAATAAAACAGACTCTAACTTTAGATAAAACACAGTGTTTTATCTAAAGTTATAGTCTGTTTTATATAGTCTGATATAGTTATAGTTGATACAAACAGATAGTTTGTATAGCATTAGCTGTATATATATATATATATATTTATATATATATATATATACATATATACAGTACATAACAATAGTTATATTAACCTAGATTGTGATGGCATGTATGGTGAGAAGTTTTTCACAAAAATAAATATAAGCATTCAAAAATAAACTTCATAGCCCCTCAAGCGGTGGATTTATCTTTTGGTTACAAGTGAATGTTAAAAGATACTTTCTATGAATTTAAAATAAGGAGGCATGCATTTAATTTGTAGGATAAATAACTGTATAGGAGAGCTGAATCAGAAATACTTGCTTATGTTTCTCTTCTACGTTGGTAAGTGGTTTAAATTCTCACTGTAGATGGCTTGCTAACATCTGTTTAGTCTATATGAAACGCTGTAAGGCAGCTCGCACGCGCAATACCTAATTTTTGATGAATAAGTAGGGACAATGAGTTCCAATCAAAACCCTGTGGACACTATTGCAAATCGTAATTTTGTATGGATGACACTGGAGATGTCCATAAAAAATTGTGTTTACACATAAAAGTTTTCTAACAGATTTAGCTTCTTAGACCCAAAAAGCGAATCATTGGGTTATAAAATCTTGTTTGAGTCACTGCTACAAGTGTTGCAGCTCACAAGGTATTGTCTATAAACAAGGCGGCAATTAAAAATGTATCTTCAGCTTTTATATCTTCATTTTCATAAGCTCGATAATCTTAACAGCCATTCATATACCTTCAGCCATCTTACTTGAATATTAGCACGCTGTTTCAACTTGTAGCTAAGTATTTCTACCGTGAAACTGTTTTGCTAGCAAAAGCATTTAAATGTGTAACTTTAAAAACAACTTTTAATTTCATTTCAGAGAATACATCAGTCCATTGGTCTGGATTAATACATAAAGTTTTCCAGCTCATCTTCCAAAACAAAAAATAAAATTAGCATCAACTGGTATAGCATTAGCTGTTATATCACCAGTTTGTATAGCATTAGCTGTTATATCATCAGTTTGTATAGTATTAGCTGTTATATCATCAGTTTGTATAGCATTAGCTGTTATATCACCAGTTTGTATAGCATTAGCTGTTATATCATCAGTTTGTATAGCATTAGCTGTTATATCATCAGTTTGTATAGCATTAGCTGTTATATCATCAGTTTGTATAGCATTAGCTGTTATATCATCAGTTTGTATAGCATTAGCTGTTATATCATCAGTTTGTATAGCATTAGCTGTTATATCATCAGTTTGTATAGCATTAGCTGTTATATCATCAGTTTGTATAGCATTAGCTGTTATATCATCAGTTGGTATAGTATTAGCTGTTATATCATAAGTTTGTATAGCATTAGCTGTTATATCATCAGTTTGTATAGTATTAGCTGTTATATCATCAGTTTGTATAGCATTAGCTGTTATATCATCAGTTTGTATAGTATTAGCTGTTATATCATCAGTTTGTATAGCATTAGCTGTTATATCATCAGTTTGTATAGCATTAGCTGTTATATCATCAGTTTGTATAGTATTAGCTGTTATATCATCAGTTTGTATAGTATTAGCTGTTATATCATCAGTTTGTATAGCATTAGCTGTTATATCACCAGTTTGTATAGCATTAGCTGTTATATCATCAGTTTGTATAGTATTAGCTGTTATATCATCAGTTTGTATAGCATTAGCTGTTATATCATCAGTTTGTATAGCATTAGCTGTTATATCATCAGTTTGTATAGCATTAGCTGTTATATCATCAGTTTGTATAGCATTAGCTGTTATATCATCAGTTTGTATAGTATTAGCTGTTATATCATCAGTTTGTATAGCATTAGCTGTTATATCACCAGTTTGTATAGTATTAGCTGGTACAGATAGAATTAGCTGGTACAGATAGCATTAGCTGGTACAGATAGCATTAGCTGGTACAGATAGAATTAGCTGGTACAGATAGTATTAGCTGGTACAGATAGAATTAGCTGGTACAGATAGCATTAGCTGGTACAGATAGCATTAGCTGGTACAGATAGCATTAGCTGGTACAGATAGCATTAGCTGGTACAGATAGCATTAGCTGGTACAGATAGCATTAGCTGGTACAGATAGCATTAGCTGGTACAGATAGCATTAGCTGGTACAGATAGTATTAGCTGGTACAGATAGCATTAGCTGGTACAGATAGCATTAGCTGGTACAGATAGCATTAGCTGGTACAGATAGCATTAGCTGGTACAGATAGCATTAGCTGGTACAGATAGCATTAGCTGGTACAGATAGCATTAGCTGGTACAGATAGCATTAGCTGGTACAGATAGCATTAGCTGGTACAGATAGCATTAGCTGGTACAGATAGCATTAGCTGGTACAGATAGCATTAGCTGGTACAGATAGCATTAGCTGGTACAGATAGCATTAGCTGGTACAGATAGCATTAGCTGGTACAGATAGCATTAGCTGGTACAGATAGCATTAGCTGGTACAGATAGCATTAGCTGGTACAGATAGAATTAGCTGGTACAGATAGCATTAGCTGGTACAGATAGTATTAGCTGGTACAGATAGCATTAGCTGGTACAGATAGCATTAGCTGGTACAGATAGCATTAGCTGGTACAGATAGAATTAGCTGGTACAGATAGCATTAGCTGGTACAGATAGCATTAGCTGGTACAGATAGCATTAGCTGGTACAGATAGCATTAGCTGGTACAGATAGCATTAGCTGGTACAGATAGCATTAGCTGGTACAGATAGCATTAGCTGTTGTATCATTAATTGCAGTCTTCATTGTCTTTAAATTGTTTTCTTTCTCTGATCTGTAATTTGATTGTTATAATGATAATTCAGTGGTAACAAATTATCATGTTTTGATTGACTAGTTTGTATTTCAGTGGTGGCTTCGGTATACGCAGCCTCTATGGTAGCCACCTACTGGCTGCTTCATCCTCCACACCTCAGTCCATTAGTAATGCATAATAAGACGTGAGTATGTATGCCTCCTTTAGGTATCTCTTGTGGTCGTGCCACTGTTCACGAGAGCTATTTTACTTGTGTATCTTGAATTCGGTTACTAGCATAGATGCTCCTATAACTTATACCTGCCTTAACGTAAATTTTACATTCCATAGAGGATTTATGTGAAGTTTTTGCTTCATACTATGTAAAAAAACATATAACGTAAAGAGTGAAATCGGGGCAAGCTCTCAAAATTGATTTCAATAACACGCATCTATTGGGTAGCCTTGAAAGTATCGCTTTCCCTCTTGTCGCACTTGAGAGAGAAAATGACGCATAGGGTTATCTCTATTATATATGCTTTACTAGTGCCTTGGCAGTCTAGTTCACCGTGAGAATTCATCGGATGTGTCGATAAAGCACAGATAATAAGTACCTGCGCAATTCCTCGATGTAGATGTTAGATTTGACGTGTTAGATGTGGTGTACATGTCGGTGTAGATGATCAGTGTAGATGTTTCTACCGATCTGAATGCCACGAGGTGGAGTATCATTGAAAGCTGATCTTTAATCGTAGTCTTGAACCTTTTTGATGGATAGCCATACTGACGGACAGACATACTGACGGACAGACATACTGACGGATAGACATACTGACGGATAGACATACTGACGGATAGACATGCTGACGGATAGACATGCTGATGGATAGACATGCTGACGGATAGACATGCTGACGGATAGACATGCTGACGGATAGACATGCTGACGGATAAACATACTGACGGATAGACATACTGACGGATAGACATGCTGACGGACAGACATACTGACGGATAGACATACTGACTGATAGACATACTAATGGATAAACATACGGACGGATAGACATACTGACGGATAGACATACTGACGGATAGACATGCTGACGGATAGACATGCTGACGGATAGACATGCTGATGGATAGACATGCTGACGGATAGACATGCTGATGAATAGACATACTGACGGATAGACATACTGACGGATAGACATACTGACGGATAGACATACTGACGGATAGACATACTGACGGATAGACATACTGACGGATAGACATGCCTATTATTATAGTAAAGTTATATTTTTTATGGTCTTTTAGAGACATAAAACATTTTTATTGGTTTCCTTTTGCAAATTAGGCCCCGCTGTCTAGAATAAAAAAAACTGTTTACAGTATATGTATGCGTTTTCCTTATCTCATTTTAAAATTACCTTAATCATGGACCATGAACCGAGGGAAAGTGATAAGGAAAATGTGAAAGATTGTCGATGCAAACCCATAATACTACAGTTACGGTAGTCATTAAATTAAAAAGTTTTCTTTTTCTTGAAAAACTAATTTTTTTTTCCATTTGAAGGACTAAAGGAATGGGTTTGGGAAGATTTTAGAACAGATAAGGCAATTTACATGTATGTTACTGTTCGTATAGCATAAATTTCCTATAATATGAACGTTCCCGGAATGAATTATTTATGTCATAGGAGCGCCTACTGTATTTATCTTGCTCGTTAAATTTTGCCTTGAAATTTTAAGTAATGATGACCTCAGTGTTTCAATTGGCTGGTCTCTCGTTTGTAGTCGAGCTATTACATAAGGTATTGTTGTCATGACAACTGCATAAAATTTGCTGGTCCAAATCTTTGATTTTTGTTTACATTTAGCTTATTCTACTATCAACCAAATCTTCTCTTGAGCTTCTGTATCTAACTATGGAATATAGAAGCCATTCGTGGTGGCTGGTTCACTATTCCATGTTCCTATGTTGGGGTGTGGCGCTATCTTCTGATTGGCTATACGCTTATTGGTTCATGTGATTGGGCCACCTGCTCTGTAATCATCAGCTAGTAGCAAAATATTATGATTGCTGTCATTTCTTATTTCATCCAGGATGCACACAGCGGGCCTCTGTTCTATCGCCGGACTTTTTAGTATATTCTCATTCGTTGTCGGCTACGACAAGGTAGGTTTTACTTTGTGTAGTGGTACAGCTCTAGCTACGTCGCATAGCCCGTATCCTATACATTCCTGGTACATTACGATGATTTCATGGTACTGTTAATACAGTGAAACCTTTACAAACGAAATTTTCTTTGTTCTGGAAGCTACTTTGTAAGTAGTAGCCCATTTTACCACATAAATGTCCTAATCTGTTCCAAGCCCCACAAAACTCGGACATTAGATTGGTATAAATTATAAATACATGTAAAGGCTAAAACCTGTAACAAATACATGTTAAAATTATATTATTTCATAATAAATAGAAAAAAGACACACGGAAAGAAGAAAGAACAGTAAAATAATGAATAAAAACTCTGAATGGTGTGTTTGTTTGGTGTTGACCGTGTAGAGGAAGATAAGTGGAGAAGACAGGGAGTGGGAAGGCCATAGAATGGGGGTATTGCATTGTTGTTTTGGTTTTCTTTTGCTCATAATAATTGTCTTTACGAACATAAGTAGAAACCTCAGTTTATGTCAGCACGAACTGAACAACTATTTCATCATAAAGGAACACAGAACTTGAATTGCTAGCAGTGAAAGTTGTCCTACTCTGTATTGTGATAGATGATTACTCCAAATTACGCGATGTGCGAAGACAAACATTTGTCGTATATTGTTTTTGGGCTAGCAAATGAAACTAAATGAGGCGCGTTTTACGGCCCTTTATATCTAAAATATCTTTTGTAAGTTGAAGCAAAGTTTCTACCAAAAACATTTTGCGTCTTGAAAATTGCATATCTAGACTTTTTTATAAGTAGAGGTTCCACTGTATGTTCTCTCCTAACCGCCAGTAAACCTTAATCTCTTGTTACAAAGGTGACTGTTGTACCGGCTAAGCCTGTCTATTACCTCATTCGGGTAGAGATATATGAAAGTTACTCCTACACACAGCATCTTTAAGCATCACACTGGTTGTACGGTCAAACCTTTACATATGAATTTAATTTATTTCAAGATCTGCATTCTGTGTTAGCGCTGTGGTACGCTGCAATGAATATTTTTATAAACATGCTTTGTAGTTCGTTCATAGTTGTACAGCTCAAAGCCTGCTATAACTTTGTAATAACCACTGCAGTAGCTTTCATGTATAGTTTAGGTTTTTACAATTATTTTACTTAGTTATATTATTTATCATCTGTCTTTTAATGTTACTTATAGCTAATACCCCGGCAGCCCAGTGCGCTGTAAGAGGTCATCAGGTGTCACAATATAGTACGCCGAATAATTATGTGTGTGGTTAGGTGTCAGCAAGTTTGGCTACCAAGCTGAAAGTCACTGGTTCAAATTACACGGGCTGCAATTTTTGTTCAATTCTAATCGTGGCTTCGGACAGAGGGACATGGCTTTTACTAGAAGATGGAAGTATTTTTTGTTTTGTGGTCTCCAGAAAAGATTATACAAAATACGACAAGAACATGTGCTCTCACATACGACAGTTGTGAGATTCAAAGTAAATATTGGAACAGGTCAACACGCTATGTCGAGGTTTGATTATATAAGGTATTGTAATTAGATTTTGTAGCTGAAAGAGTTAACTCGATGCAGACTGGATATTTTTATAAATCCTCTGTTGCTCGTGGGATGTCATGTGCTCTTTGGGAATCTTTAGTAGGAGATGTATGGAAAGCGGGCTAGTTTGTGTCAAGAATTTTGCTATCATGAGGCAATTGTCAAAAAAATTTGCAGTGAGAATGGCTGTTTTGAATGCATTTCAAAGCTATTTAATCAGCAACCCGACTTCAACCTTTTTCATGAAGCCACGAAACATAATTACTATTATTTTTCAGCTGGCTGCTGTTCGGATCCGTAAGGAGCTGTCTGGAACGGCGACAGGAGAGACAAACAGTCAGATGTCCACTAAAGAAATTTGCTATGAGGTGTTTGGTGATGGTAAGTTTTAACATTTCTGGCTCCAAATTCAGGTTTATTATTAGTCCTCAATGATTGTTAGACGTTTTTTAGCAACAGACAGGGGTGTAGTCATTTATGTTTCCACTATTGCAAGGTTTCAATTTCAGTACAGCGGCTACGGTGGTGATGTTAGTTATGGGTAATTTTTTTGGTAATCTTTATCATTTATAACACAAACTCTTTTTATTATCTCAGACCATACATACTATACATATTTCAAAAGCAAGTTTGTTGACACTCTGTCTGCTACCAAAAGTATTCTAAAAGATTGTAATCTATTTATTGGGCACTCATTTTATCCTATCCTGTGATTGATAATAAGGGCTGGCCAACTAAACGTTCAAGTACACTAATTTAATTTTATATAGCTACATTTATGTGTATGTTCAGAATACATATTAAATTTGGCCAATTTTTTTGACGAGTATAAACTTGGTTTTTATTGAAGTTTTTGTCATAATGCACAGATACAGCATGTTACACCAAAACCATGATAACAAGGCAGCTGATATTGATATTTATTTAATCAGTTTATGTAGTTGGTTAGTTGATAGTAATATTCATCTTTAGCTCTCCATCGGTGTGCATATTGCAATAATTTAACTAATAAGTACTTAACAAACTATAAATTATAACAAGAAATGTGTTTATTTCAAGTGATTCCATAATTACGATCACCACTAGATAATGCTGCTTTTAAGCATCCAGCAACTGTTTTCAGTTGACTTGATGCAATCAAATTTTAAAGACAAAGCCACTTATTTAAGCTTTCACAGACTGTATTAAAATAATTTTTTCAACTTTATTCATACTAATGGGTTTTTGAAGTGACAAAAGACAGTATATCATAATATATGTAATTAGATGAGTGTGTGTTGTTGTAATTGAGGACTTGTGTGTGAAGATCGAAAGGTTATCAAAAGGCTGAAACACTAGAGACGAGATAATAGATGTTCAAAGAGTTTACGCAATGGTCTTTATTAAAAAATTTTTTTGCAAGAGCAGACAACTCTGAAATTGTATTTGTTTCCAGAAGCATCTATGCATGCGAATTGTTTTTCAATACAAACGAATGTATTGAATGTACAAATATAAACGAACGCATTGATCTGGATTCTGATGTTTTTTCAAATCTTCAAGTTTGATAAACTAATAGTAATAGCTGAAGTGTTGATGAGACTGCTTGACAACAGTTGAATACTTGTTCGTGCGATTGCATTATAATTCATACCGTATCACTGGCTTTTGATGTGTCTACCAGAGTTTTTGTCAGTTTTTTCCTTATTTTTTTTATTGTATCTTTTTTATTCTTGTAGTTGAAGCAGGGTTGGAAAAATCAGGATTTTTAAAAAAGTCGGATTTAAATCGTTTTTTTTATTTCAATCGAATTTTTTTTAAACCAATTACCAGCTTTTTTTCATAACCGTTAAGATAATATTATTTTATTTTGTTGAAGTGTTAGCATGGAAACATTAGCAACATAACAACACAACTTTGCATCACTTTGATTTATTAAAAGTTGTTTTTACTTTAATTTTGATCAAGTTGTGCAGTTCATATACACAGTAGACCCTCTATAAGTTCCATTTTTAGACATGGAAAAAATCAAAAAAATCATCAAACATGATTTTTTTAGGATGATTTAAACCATTTGATTTTAATCGGCCCTGAGTTGAAGTAAATACACTTAAATCTAAACGAGTTTTATCCTAAACTACGCATGTTTCAGTTCACCCATTCCTATGGCTGATACCTCTGAATATAAACAAGAGAAGAAATGGTGCAAGGCAAGGGCTCCTCACAAGTTGATCTAAAACCTGATACACTGCCGCTAAGGGTCATTCGCAGAACTGTCCTTGGCGCCACAATTGTATCAGGAATATATACCCATGAGCCATAATGTTAGCTTATTATTATAAGCAGAAGAAATGAGATTATTATATAGACAGAGGAGAACATATCTCATCCGTTTGTGTAAACACTGTTGTATTATTTAACCTTATACTATACTAAATGTGATGCAAACCTTTCATAATAATGTAGCCAGATCGGCAAAGATATAGTCTAGCCCTATTATTCTGTTATACTCTTTTGTCTTATGGCTAAAATAGTTCTTTATTTTAATTGGTTGTCTGAGCATGTCTAGTATCTTTCATGTTTTGAATTGCTCTTATCTTTTACAGCAAGCTTTAATCATGCAGGCGCCGATCAGTGCATATTTATCTGTCACTTCCAGATCATAATTGCGTCGTACATCATTATGCATTCTTGTATGCGTGCGATGCTTGCGACATTGTTAGATTTGCTTTGTTTTAAATCATGTGTTTGCTGACAAGATTCTTGCTCATTAAGCTTCATTCAACAAATTTTTTTTCATATCATATGCTGGATTACCACAGACATAAACTATGTTTGTATTTGGCTTTTCAATGTGTAATATTAGTAATTGCAATATATTGTGATGAAATGATGTTGTTGTTTTTAGAATTAAAAAAAGTGGCATAATTTGATTGTGGTCAAGGTGTGGATGACAAGCTAAGTGTCCAACAATTTCTTCCTATGTGAAATACAAACATGAATATATGTATGTATATAAATGGTTTAAAGAACGGTTTGTACTCGGCTTTGCTTTCAAATACTACCAGTTTCAAAGATGCAAAGCCTTCGCTTGTCTGGCTGTATTTTTAATTCTTAAAAGGATACCTCCAGATGAGAGAAATGAGCGATATATAACTAGCTGCTAGAGATAACATCACAAATTGAAATGATTATCCGAGACAGTCATGGATTGGTAAAAAGAAAACATCAAGTTTGTGGTTATGAAAGACATGAATGTTGAATTGATGTAGCAACCTAACTACGCAAAAACCTAAGGTCTAAATGAAAAATAGGATCAGAGACCGATTAGTTAGAGAGACCTTTTCAAACTGGCAGCACTGAAGTTTGCTTGACACCTAGCTTTTCGACTTCGGGAGTTTGCTTCTCTTCTTTTGACATTATTTGCACATAAAGTAGTAGACGTCGCGAAGTACGTAATTGTTTTAGCTATGTCAAGGATGAATGAACCTGCGCACTCATTTCCCTGCTAATAGCTGTTCCGAATAGGTTTTATGAACCTATACCTCTTTAGTACAAAATAAGCTATAAGCAGTTTGTTTTCAGCATATGATTGCTACAATATTATGAATGAATAGCAGATATGGTAATGTGTTAATATTATTTACGTTGGACTAGCTGTGTGAAATGTCTTGGCGCTAGGTACGGCAATGCGCCTAACCTGGCAATCTCGCGACCTTTGTTTCACGTTTAACGGCTATGTAAAAGTGGGATTATGACAGTTGTGTGTGTCAGTTAATTTTAGATTGTAAGTGTTTGTGTTCTAGATTTAACAAATGTCAGCAACTTATTGGGATAGAAGTACACAATGAAAAATTATAACACTAATTAGTTCCTTCACCAAGTCTGACCATGGTCGTTTCAGTGTCCTTAAACTTTTATTCCTAGGAATACCAGATGTGCTAAAAGCCAATAACTCTGTTAGTCTATTCAATATTTGTTTGTCATTAGCATGTTACCACAATATGGTCAGCATAAAAGTTTTGGGATAATATACTTCATTAGTTGTGTGTACCTCACAGCAAGGACATTCAAATTAGCCAATATTTACGTAAAACAATATACTTCAACCTTTTGCATTGTGCTTCCAATTTGTCATAGCACTATTTTAAAAGCTTATACTGAGCTGTGAGTAGGTCTGCCATACATTTAAGTTTGGATTAGTCGGCTTCTTCCCTGCGTAGTTAACTCAATTCAAGCAAAGTTTGTATTTATCAAACAAGTTATATTTGTCAGAAAATATTTTAAAATTAATATCAATAATATCTCCACAATAAATAAAACCTTATTACTCAGCTATGTAACTATTCATTAAGTTTTCTGGCATATGTTAGTTAATTTCACTAGTCAATAAATGGGCCCATACAATCAGTGTAAAAAGGTCAGTTCAACTGCTAAAAGTAATTTTACAAAACAAAAAAACATTACAAAAACAAACTATAGCCTTGAAGCAACCACCTGGAGCATTTGGTAGATCTAGGGAAAGATGTCAAAAAGTATCCAATCCGTAAAATTTTTTAAAAGTAATATACAGTCAAACATGAATAACTCGCCCACGGATAGCTCAAATACATTGTTAACTTGAACAGATTTGTTCGGTCCGTTCCCACGAAATTATAAATTGCTTTAGATAACTTGAACTTATCATCATTAATTCGAACAGTTTTTTTCCCAATGACTACCGAGACAGTTGTTATCACTTTAGAATACCACTTGATTCCAAGCCATAGAGATGAACATCAACTTTTAGTAGTTCTTAGGCGTCATTATTATCATCATCAGCAAAATATTTTTCTTTTCTAAAGGTTTGCAAAAGGTCTAATTTTACCAGGCATCCGCTTTGCGATGGCCTCTCGAAAGCAAGGGAAAGCGTGGAAGCATTCGGATAAACTTGAAGTAAAATCGGCAAAATTGATCTTGGTTAAAACGCTCAGAAGTACAAAGATGTTTTTTTTCTTAGCGTTTCAACAGCGATCAAGTTTTGCCAATTTTAATCTAAAAACGTCCTGGCAGTCACATCACCTAAAACAACAAACAAATCTCAAGTGATAGAACAATATCTATACTTTCTGATAACATTTTTTAAAACTTTACTTGAAAGGCCCTTTAATTTGCAACAAGCAATCTATGCTTTTGATTTATATATACTTTGTGTATGCACATGTTATTGATAAATACATGCATTTGTGACCGTGTTCTGATAACTTGAATGCTCTGATAACTCCAACACTTTCGCTCGGTCCCGTGAAGTTTGAGTTATCCATGTTGGACTGTATTTTTCACTGAAAAATTTTAAATGAGGGCTGGCAATATTTTGTAGATACTACTATTGTAATGTACTTTGTTTTTGCAACAGCTCTTTTAGTTTTGACATGTGCACTTCTCGAATGCTCAGCTTCTATTAAGTGAGCTCTTGCTCTATTTATCATGTCAGCAAATAAGCAGAAAAATGCTCTCAATTGAATCATATTGATTGACATAAGTTACAATAATCCCTACTACTTTGCGGTTCATCTTTGCAGGGTGAAAAAATTCATTGAAATTCAAAGAAAATTAATGAACATAAAAATTAAATGCATAAAGTAGGCCTACATAAATCTGTCTTATACTCTGGCCGAGTGAGATACTTAGGAACATCATTATGCTAGCAGCTGGTGCAGTTTGCTATTATCCTGTTACATTTTATGAAGTGTAAAAGTATAGTGTGCGTGTGACATCCTTCATCATGCTTCTTAAACTCTCACGACTCTCAAAATCATCTAATGAACCGGAAAAAAAGAAAAAATGCTTATGATTAATGAAAAAGTGATTATTGGCTATGAGTTTTTATTTCACAGATTTTCACTGATCGCAGGGGCGCTAGTCCCGATCAACCTCGAGATTACTGCTTAACTCAAAAAATCATTGATAAAAGCCAGCTGCAGGCATTGTAGTGCCTGAGTGAACGAGATGACTGAGGCATCAATTCTACAAGCCACTTATCAAACCGCCTTTTGCCTTGGCAATCTGGTGTGCATTAATACTTGGTTATATTTTACTGCATAACTTTTTTACGTATTTAGTTAAAATTCAGTCTTCAGATTGATAAATCAAAACTAGGATCGATGCTTGCGCTGCAGAACTATGTAGAACTAGCAAACATTTTTATCTTAGCACGGAAGATTAAAAGTAAAGACTACAGAGGAACAGGAAAAAGCAAGACAGCTGGAACAAGATAAAAAGGTGAAGGCATATCAGACAGCTACTTCACGAATCTTTGCGAAGGTGATTATTGATAAATTTCCTATCTATAATGTTCTAAACCACCTCTTCAATCACTGTTAGCAATGTTATTATTACAGCTTAATTATCAATCTTATAGTACAAAATATCTAGTGATAAAAAATTTATGGTACTGTGCCAAAAAGTAGACTTAAGAGTGGTTTCCTGGCGATATTGCATGAATGAAATGTACACACATCAATGATCACAGGATATAGTTATTGAGACAGTATACTTTTGAGGTTTTAGCATTGTGCACATAACCACAGGTAGACCATTATGATAATGATGGTGCATTGTACAGGCTGCAGAAGATTGCAGTGGTTTACAGAAGTAAAGTTAATTTTAGTGCTCATGTTGAGGATGGCCTTTGATTGGTCAATCGACACCACATTTGTTACAACACTACAATCCAACTGCTCAGCTATACTAATAACTAAGCTACCTATTGTACAGTCAAAGCTACTAAACAGCGCATCAAATGTGGCTTAAATAATTTTCCTAAAAGATTCATTAATCCGAGATGATCAACTTCACAATAAATGATAAGGTTTTGCGAAATAATAATTTGCTGTTGTACTGTACTCTTCTGCCTTCAATGTTTCTAGAGAGTTGCCGGAGAGTTGGATATTGAGGCTTTGCAGCTTAGTGGGGCAGTTCTTGCAAAAAACCCAGATGTATATAGCCTTTGGAACTATAGGAAGGAGATATATCTCCATTTAATAAAGTCCTTGTAAGTTTCCGTGTTCGCTATTTGTGATCATTTGTGAATTCCTTGCTTGTTTTATTGGCGCTTGACTTTTACAATCAATTAACATTTGTTAGTGTGAGATGTGTAGTTGTAAAACACTTATCTTGTTGCTTGACCTATGATCTATTGATCTATGTGTCAATAATACTCATGCTGGAGGGATTTGTGTAAAGTGTATTTACCACCAAAATGTAAACAATCAGTGCTTATAGATATTTACTATTTATTTCAATGAAACAGTAATGCTTGCTATCACGAGGAATATCTGTTAGAATTTTTGGCCATTTTAAGTGTTTTATTATAAAGTGTTGAAGATGTCATCAGGGAAACAACAGCTAGTTGTAAAGCGAGGATGTTGGATGTTTTGTTATAGCTAAAAGATTGTAACCTAATAAATTAGTAATTAGTAACCACTGGTCTAGTTAATTGGTAGCAAATTAGTAGTTGGTGAGTTAGTAGAGTAAACAAATCCCATCTACTCGAAATTCTTTGATCTTCATGTCAAATACATCTTTGAGGAAGTGAAACGAGGTGCTCAATCATTGGCCCGATTTTTAAATAACGTGATGTCGCAGACAAATATCGTAACAATATAAATGCCATCCTCCATTATCATTTTTGAATAACAAAAAGGTCATACGATCCAAACTTTTTTGTTGTTCCACGATTGGCTGAATAACTTGCTTTTTTTTCCAATGATAATGCGGCTGTGCAAATAATTCATCATTCTTACTTAGATATGGATTGACATGTTATTCTCATTGCATGGTGCAAAGTGCTTGAGCTGTATTAGTCATCTTGGCTAAGATCTCCTAGATAGAAACATGATTAGATATAAACTTTCTGTTGGCTGTATCAGATCATTTAAATGTACTTTTTATGTAATTCTCCATGTTTAGACCCGAAACAAGGATATGTGAATTGTTTGATGAAGAATTATCTTTCCTTGTGAGTTGTCTCACCTACAATCCAAAGTCGTATGGAAGCTGGGAACATCGATGTTTTGTTCTGCTACATCATCCAAAAGCTGACTGGGAACGAGAGCTGACTCTTTGTAACAAGTTCCTTACATATGACGAAAGAAATTGTAAGTTTATTACTAGCGCATTATTTTTATTAAATTTTGAAAATCCAGAATGCCGTTTATACTACTTCACTGTTTTCCTTACCAAAACTTGATTACCTACAAGCTGCTAGTCGACTTGTTCACATTTATTACCTTTTGTCATCGCACATCTCACAGAAAAACCTCTTGATTAATTCTAAACTGTTGGAGTATTCCTATGTATGTGTTAGTGGTTGTAGGGATTTATAACATGTAACTAATACAATCATGCCTTGACTTACGAGCTTAATGCGTTCTGGCACTGAGCTTGTATGTTAATCTTCTCATGTCTCAAAGCAATATTTCTTATATAAAATAATTATCTACAAATTAATCCGGTCTGATACTATGAAAAAAAAACACCTAAAAACAGGATTGGAAAAATGTATTTTTAATTGTTGTAATTCACTACCTACGCTCACAAAGTAAACAAATACCTATTTAGCGGTTATGATCTGCAATAAAATGTAACATTACTATGTACAGTACTGTATAGCGTTCCTACTTTCGAGATAGATGTAGCAGCTAATGGCGGTGTGGGAGAGACTTGACAGCAAGGCGTTTGGTACACTGGACTTGTGACGCTACATAAGCTTTGAATTTATCTTAAATGAATTTAGTTTGCTAAACACACACTTAAAGCTAAGTTTTAATCTTTTACAAAATTAAACTCT
The DNA here is from genome assembly GCF_963576615.1 of Watersipora subatra. Taxonomy (NCBI): domain Eukaryota; kingdom Metazoa; phylum Bryozoa; class Gymnolaemata; order Cheilostomatida; family Watersiporidae; genus Watersipora; species Watersipora subatra. The sequence goes on along the minus strand of NC_088708.1, from coordinate 28,995,176 downwards.
AATTTTTTCTTCATTGTAATTATTCTATTATCTTTTTTCCGGCTTGGCAATTTTTGCCTTGTTTTCTCTGTAACTTTTAGAGAACTTTTAAAAACTTTTTTCAAACTGATTTGATGAGAAAGAACAAGCGATGCTGTTCTCGAAATCGGTCTCCTGCATACCTCGCCACTTAGTGGCCGGAACAAGAAAAGGCTCATATCTCAAAGTTGTTCCGTATCTCAAGGCGGAAACTTGCTCGAAATTTTGCTCGTATCTCAATTTTCTTGTATGTACGGGCACTCGTATTTCGATGTATGACTGCATATGATAATTGTGCAAAGTGTCCAATTCAAGCTGATTAGATTAAAGGGGTATAATTGCCCGAATAAGGTTTTTTCAAGGTTGAATAAGCAGTAAATATTTATTTTAAGTGTTATCTGTGAAAAAATGTTTTCATTGTTGTGGCTTTTTCAAAATTGTTTGTTTTGAATTTTAAACTAAATTTTAAAATTGAAATTAATAATGTCAACAATTTTACTTTTATGTTCCGCTGCTTAAATGGCATATTGATTTGGTCCACAGTATTTAGAAAAGCAATTTCTATGAAGTTCATCTAGTTGCCTTGGTTGCTCTCTAGTCACATGCGTATAGGAAGAGCACCTAGCTATGATTACTCATGTCCCATCTAAAAACAAAACCTCGTAATGTGCTATTGTGCATCCTTGGAAAGGCATCTAGCCACTACTGCTCCTGTGTCACCTAGGAAGAATGCCTTAGTATGGAATGCAACTACACGTATGTCACACAAAGAGAGCATCTTGATATACTTGCTTTCGTGTCTTCCAGAGTAATTTTGCTGTCGTTGGTGGGTGACTCGTGGAACATCGTTTCGTCATCAAATTATTTGTTTGCAGTCCATTGTTGGGATTATCGGAGATTTGTGATTAAGCACTCAAAGGTCACAGCCGAGGAGGAACTCAACTTTACATTCGAGAAGATTGCGAGTAATTTCTCCAACTATTCTTCATGGCATTATAGAAGCAAGCTTCTTCCTCAGATTCATGGTTCTTGCTCTGGTCACAGTTCTGGCTTGACTCAGTCCATTCTCCATCAAGGTAAGACAAGACCATATAAGGTATCATCTTATATGGCCAACTTTTCTCTTATGCAGTCCACACTCTTCTAAGGTATCATCTTATATGGCCAACATTTCTCTCATGCTGTCCACACTTTTCTAAGGTATCATCTTATATGGCCAACTTTTCTCTCATGCTGTCCACACTCTTCTAAGGTATCATCTTATATGGCCAACGTTTCTCTCATGCTGTCCACACTCTTCTAAGGTATCATCTTATATGGCCAACTTTTCTCTCATGCAGTCCACACTTTTCTAAGGTATCATCTTATATGGCCAACTTTTCTCTTATGCAGTCCACACTCTTCTAAGGTATTATCTTATATGGTGAACTTTTCTCTCATGCGGTCCACACTCTTCTAAGGTATCATCTTATATGGCCAAATTTTCTCTCATGCAGTCCACATTCTTCTACGGTATCAACTTATATGGCCAACTTGTCTCTCGTATAGTCCACTCTTTACTAAGGTATTGCCGTACACTCTCTGCTTGTCCTTGGTAGGATTTGTAAGATCACTCGAATTTGAAGCTAACCACTCAAACTGATTGGCCATTTAGTACTATTGAGCGTAGAAGTATTTTTGCAGCTATTGCATTGTGTTAGAGGTTTATTAAAAGTTCTGTTAGAAACATGTTCAATTACTTTTATTGTCATCACCTACCCATATCGTATTTTTCTTTGTAAAGCAGCGCAAGTGATGTTTTAGTGAGTAGGTATTTTACCTGTATCGCCCATGTTGCAGAGATGGAGCTTGTACAGAATGCCTTTTTCACTGATCCTAACGACCAAAGTGCCTGGTTCTATCACAGGTGGCTTCTCGGCAGAGGTTGGTCTCTTGCAGATTTCCATCAGCATTTTTTATGATGTCTTGTACACGTCATAGGTTCTCAGTGTATGTATTTACTACTATGTAGGTTTTGCGTACAGTCAAACTTTAACCTGCAAAGTTATTCTATATCAAAATGTTTGTTAGTCTATATATTTCTCAAAGTATGTCCATATGTATTAGTGTTGGGCCGGTATATAATTTAGTGTCGGATAGGATATCCTTGCACTTTTTTCTGAGGAAAAGTTGTGATTGCCAATGTGCGTTGAGAGACTCTTTTTTATTAGCGTGTTCGTCAAAGATGCGTTTTGCTATTAACCGTCACATCAATTGACGCGCGATTTTTCTCATTTCTTTCTCATTCCGTTACATAGCGACGTCAAATGAGCTCTTTCATAAGCAGCTGATTGTGCGGGAGATTCTCCCACGCACACACGTAGCTGGTAATGCTGTAGCCTGTCAAATACAAAAATCTATCCGGATAACCATTTACCGATAGGCTTTCATGGATAAATACCGATCATATCAAACCAGCCGCGGATAACTAGCTGTCACCGAAAATGATTGATTTTCCGGATACCGAAAACCTCTCGGTATCATTAAGAGCGGTTCTCACATCTCGTAACTCCTTACTGGCTTAACACTAGTATGTATGCATTCCGGCTATAGCTATTAAAACCTTGGAATAAATAATCCGCACCAAAAAAGATTTGATCTCAGACCCCACCGTTCACCAGTCCAACACCCTACCCAATAGGCCACAGAGAATGAGTTGATAGCATGCCGATATAAGTCAGTATATGACAGCACATACCCAATGGCTTTGCATACCACGCAGGGTGATTGCATAAGTAGGTGATTGTCATTAGTTAGCTTACTAAAATTTTCCATTGGCAATCTGCCAGGCGAATAGCAAGTGGCAGGCAACTTTGATTACTTCTCATTGTTTATAAGCTGATTTTTAATACTCGGGCAACGCCGGGTAACACAGCTAGTAGATCTACATTTATAGAAATGTGAAAGTCTGTCTTTTGGTCTTGTGTCCAGTTATAGCGATAAAGTCATAGGAACCAAAAAATCTACTGCCCATTGGGTTTGAACTCAGAACCTCCAGGTCTACAGACAGAGGTACTTACCACTAGGCCAAGCAGCTACATTGCTGTAATAAGGAATAATTGTGGCCATACTCATTACACCGATTGAAATACGCATGCTCGAAGCGTTTGTGAAAATACTATTGTGTACTACTAACACGCTTGAAGATCATTGTTATATTATACTAGCTATACTACCCGGCGTTGCCCGGGTAATAAAAAGGTCTTTACGTAGAAAATTGATTTGTATTTAATATACCCTATAACAACATTTTTCATTCTAACTTTCATACTACATATCATGAGAAAAGTGTTTTGCGTAATTGAAATGAATTAAGAAAAAATAAAAACAACTGGAAAGGTTTTCAAACTTTGTCAAACAACTTTTTTTTAACTTCATATCATGAGGAAAATGTTTTGTGCAAGTCAAATAAATTTTAAAAAACGAAACGACTATAAAAAGGTTTAGATGTAAATGTGAAATAATTAGCAAGTAATAGCTAAGTTAAGTCGGTTATGCTACGATTACAATAAAAGAGGATTCGGTAATGGTACAATTAATACGAACTGATAAAATAAAATAAAAATCCTGAATATGTAGAATTAATAATAACAATTCTTGCATAGAAATTTGTGTGTATAAAAAAGGTTACTGTTCCACCAGAAGCTATCCATCAAAACTTTGAATACGACGATACTGGTACCTCTCGATACCAGTACAAATATAAAATGAGATATTGTACTGTCTTTGTCTGACCGAACGGAAAGATACCGTGGAGGCTCTTCCTACGGAGACAATATCATTGTTCGCGTGAGAAGAATTGGCCTTGACCTCAGATATAGTAATTGAACCTTACGAAAAATATTTCTAAACGGGTGTTGTAACGCATGGCCGCATTGGTAAAATAATCAGTGTGCGCTATAGCCGGAATGGCACACATATCCACACACATACTTTGAGAAATATTTATATATAAATTATATAGATGATCATCTTATAGTCTTTTGTTATTGTAAGCTATTTTACTAGCTTATAAGTTAATTATAGTTAGCTTAAGTTACTACCAAAAGTTACTCAAATTCATTCGGTAATGATTTTATTACCCGTGCAACGCCCGGCATTCCGCTAGAATTCTCTCTTCACATCACTTTTTTTCTCACCATGACTATTACAACTTCTTCAGTCTTTAAAAGAGTTAATCCATATCTGTTTGTTAAGGTTTTTATATAATTTCCACTTGAATTTTAAGTAAAGCATCGTCGTCGTCCTTTTTCACCGCTACCACCCCTTGCGCTAGTCTTGCATCCACCCCTTGCACTAGTTTTGCATCCGTAATAAAAAAGAAGTTATAAAGCTCCCTTTCATTTTACACAAACACCAGAGAACCAAACTATGAGGAGAACAGGATACGCCTGTATTGATTTACAAAACTGCAGCAGTTTGACAAAATTGGGACATTGTATGTTGGAAATTGCTTTGAGTATGCGGCTAAATATTTCCCAAACCTTCATCGTATGTTTACAGATTTGTATATAGTGGCGATCATAGGTCAAGGTTTGACTTTAATGCTTTACATTTTCTATCAACTCAATCAATCTCAATCAATCAACTTATCAATCACTACACTTCCTTTTTGAGTTCCATTATTTGTGATCTAGCTATATACTATTAGGCATCTAGCTATACGCTATTAAGAATATAGCTATACGTTCATAGGGATCTAGCTACACGTTATTAGGAATCTAGCTATACGCTGTTAGTGATCTAGTTATACGCTATTAGGAATCTAGCCATACGCTATTAGGCATCTAACGATACACTATTAGGCATCTAGCTATACGCTATTAGCGATCTAGCTATACACTATTAGGCATCTAGCTATACACTATTAGGCATCTAGCTATACGCTATTAGGGATCTAGCTATACACTATTGGGCATCTAGCTATACACTATTAGGGATCTAGCTATACACTATTAGGCATCTAGCTATACGCTATTAGGCATCTAGCTATACGCTATTAGGGATCTAGCTATTGGCTATTAGGCATCGTGAATAGATGTCTTTACCAAGTCGACTTTATTCAAAATAGTCTTGTCTTTCAGTTGAACGGCCCATGAAGTTGCTCGATGTCAACAGTGATGGTGCTAGAGTTGTCCTCACCTTCTCTGTTCCTGTAAAGGTATTTCCAGACATCTACCACTACTATAGAACTATCTTCCTGTAAATACTGTCAGATTAAATTTTTCTGAACCCTGTATACTAAGTAATTAGTGTTGAATGGCATTAATATTATTCGTGATATCTGATTTGAATCTGCTAAATTGTAACTACTATTTTTTGTCAAGGATTTATTTATCCCACAAAATATAAATCTGCGGTAGATATTAGAGGTCGAGATAGAGTTGAGTTGTGATGCTAGGTAGCGCATGTGAACGATGTAACTGGCAAAAGTTAATACCATATCGCGATTGAATCATTTAGTTCATCGCTCTAGCAGTTAGCCTTCATCCGATGTGGCAAGTAAACCATGATGGTTTACTTGCCACATCTGATGTGGCAAGTAAACCACAGCTATTGTGTAATGCATTGTGCTTAAAATTCTGGTTTTATGCAATTACCCTAAAACCTCTTTTTGAGTGCCACCTTTATTATACCGCCACTTTGACATTCATTATGTTTGATTTTTGCGAATCCATAATAGGAAGGGATCAGTAGAAAATTTTCTACAAAATGGTTCTAATAATGACTCGGTAGTGCTGTAGTGGTTGCCATTGTTTTAGTGACCGTGTGCCTGAAAACATCGATTGTCACAATCATCAGAACTACACCCTGATTCGAAATCACTAAGATCTAAATTTGATCCATTGTTTTCAGATTTGTCCATAATGTAGTGTACAACCTGATCTGAAGACTCTGAATTGTTTTAATGCATGATGAAAATAATCATCAGGAACGGCTTACAACGTAATCGCTGCTTTTATTTTTGGCGTATCGAAATCCGTTTTCTAACATCAGAGATTTTCGGTTTTTTCTTGAAAACTTGAAAGCATCGACGTAAGTAATAGCTGTATCTGTTTAATATGTTTTATTCAAAGTAGTTCCTTGTTTGACTCGGTCTGACACTGTGACATATATGAAAAATCGTTTAACAAAAATGCTGAGGTCGATGACATTAATGTCGCTTTCCCAAAGGAAAGCGCAAAATATAGGCAATATTAGCATCACTTTGCTCGTAAAAGGGTTAAATTTATTTTCTCAAAATTCTGACCAGCTAGTCGAAAATAAAGTGTGTCACTATCTATTTGAGTGTCGCTTCAAATAGAACGCCACTATAAAGGGAGGGTTGAAAAATACAGCACCGTGGAGCTCAAATAGAGGTTTTACGGTATGTTAAAACATCTGACTTTATGCAATATATGTTAAAACATCACAACATATATTATTTTTAATGAGTTTGAAATGTTTTGTTATTTGTATAATTTTTATATGTTTAGACAAGTAGAGAGGTTTATTCATAGGTGTTAGATAATGAGTCGGTGTCGTGGACTGCGCCGTCAGACCAGGGGTACTCGTGTGTCTGGTTTTGCTCCAATCATACATCTAACCAATCAGTTCGTGCGTTGTATAACGGCGAGGAGAAAGAATTTGATACCTTTCATGCTGAGACAGCTACAGGCCTTAAGGACGCATACTTTAGGTAAGCTACTATTGGTTAGGCTGTGAACATCAATCATCACATACGAGTGGACTTGGAGTTGGCCGAAGACGTGTTAACAAATTTTCGCTATTTGCAGGCGCGATGTAACTGCAGCGACTACCGATGTGCTGGACAAGGAATTGGAAAGTTGCCAGGAATTATTTGAACTGGAGCCAGAAAATAAATGTAAGCATTTTTAGACCTTCACCTATTCCTGGGTGGTATAGTCGGTCCGCTTGTCCGGGAATTTGCCAGACTTAATTGTTTAGATAGCTTTCGGGGTCTGGAGAATTGTCCGATGCGGCCATGTCTGTTCGAGAAGTAACAGCCTTAACCGATAGGCAGCTCTCGCGAAACAGGAGGCGTGCGTTGGAGTTTCCTGCCAGAGTGTTGTAATATAATTTTTGTTTGTTATTATTACTGTTATTAACATTTTACAGGACCCTATTGTAGGTATAGCCAAATATGTACATTGTAGCCAACGAGTTTGTATGGGAGACAATATAAGCTGTTTAATGGACAGTATTTCAGTACTGTACTCAATTTCCGTATACTTCAGTACTGAAGTATATGGATACGAAAATACGAAGTATACGAGAAATACGGATATAGTATACGGATACGAAAATACTGAAGTATACGAAAGTACTGAAGTATTTTCGTATACTTCAGTATACTTCAGTACTGTACTCAATTTCCAATTTCTAGACTTTTTAAATGCCTGTACTAGTCTGAACAAATGAGGCTTGTCTGTACACATTGTATGGTCATCATAATGTACTGCTGATGACATTCTGTTTGTCCAGGGGTGCTGCTTACCATCGTGCTGCTCATGAACTCTCTTGACCCTGACAAGTATGAAGATGAGATCACGCACAATTTGCAAAAGCTCATGCTGGTCGACTCCTATCGAGCAAACTATTACAGAGACCTGCGTATGTTGTATTCACCTTGATTGGTTTGATCCTTGTGGAACAAGGATCATTCTTTGTTTCCTGTCTTTGTGTTGTTACAGCTTGCTGCAATATAACATTCATGTGCGAAGCCAATGTTTTTTGTTTCAATTACTATATGCAGTTTATCTATATATACTAAAAAGCTTTGAAAAGATTTTTCCGAAATTCTCATCCATTTTTTTGTCTTGTAGAGAGTAGATTTATCTGGGAGAAAACACTGATGGGTGCATCACCATCCATAGAGCTAGACTTGTCGCATAGACATCTGACTAGCTTATATCATCAAAACCTGCTTTACACCGTAGTTAAGTTAGACCTGTCTAACAATAAACTTACTAGTCTTCAAGGAATCAACTACCTGCAGAGGTTACAGTCGCTAAACTTATCTAACAACAGAATATGCAGTAGTAGAGGTTTGCGCAATATGTCAAATCTCGTCTACCTCAACATCAGCAATAACAGTAAGTTTTGTTGTTAGCTTCGCTGTGGTCTGAGTTATTGTTGCGTACATGTATATAATATATGTCAGCTATGCTTAGTCCATTGCTAAACAATACCAGAGCTATGCTTATTCCGTTGCTAAACAATGCCAGAGCTATGCTTATTCCGTTGCTAAACAATGCCAGAGCTATGCTTATTCCGTTGCTAAACAATGCCAGAGCTATGCCTCTCGAAGCTTTGTATAGTCAACTTATGTTTTTTGTAGCAAACACAAGCTGTATTTCAATTTTTTTAATTACTTGAAAGTTCATGACATTTTGCTCCAATTCAAGTTTTATTCTTGGATATGTTTATGTAATAATTGGAAATCAGATGTTGCCAATTACCTAGTATAACCACTCGACTGTGCACTTTGCTTCATCAAATCTATTTTTAATAGTATATAAACAAATCCAAATATAAAAACTTTGCTGCTTGTATTTAGTGCTGGATAAATATGCTTGTCAACTATAGTCATACTATAGTTCAGGGTCTCACAATTTAAAAAGAAATTCAAACAGATTTAACTTCTTAAAATGTTTAACCATTCTTCAGTAGGCTCCGAGGGATTTTCTTTAACTCTTTGTACTGTCATGCTCTTTAGGATTGGAGATTATTGTGGAGCTAACACAAAATTATTCTTTTTATCAGATATTTTAAAAAGCTGATAACAAAAAGTTTTTAAAATACAGCAGAATCTCAGGTATATTTATTTGTGTATTTTGTTTTAATTTGCAGTGTTGACCGATCGAGAGGCAGTGGATGAGACGATAGCTACTTGTAGAGGGTTGACTGAAATTCAACTTGATGGTAACCCTTGGACTCTTACAGATGGTTGAATCAAACTCTTGGTTGTTTTCACAATTTATTGTTTTTATTGATTTTTGATTATCTCATGTAAGTTACCTTGTAATGTTGTAATTATTATATATTGTATTATGTACTTTGTAATAAATAGTTAACACATTCCTCAACAGGTTTCAACCATAATTCTGTTCCAACCTCTTTGCAATAATTTTCAAACAGGTATAATCCAATCACTGAAGTGATACCAAACTACAAAAAAGCATATCACAATTTTGTTATTATCCACAATACTAATAGTTCTGGACTCCAACAAAAACCATAGGTAAGCTGTAATAATACCGCTGAAATATCACAACTCGCCTTCAAAAATTGCAACAATGCTGTGTTGAAGTTAATCAATGTATTGTTACCATATATAGGTTACCCTATCCAATAACTCTCAACCCACTACCTTCTACTAAAAATTATAGTTATGATTATCTTGGTCAAATAAACATCGCCCCAAGTGCACTACTTGTAGTGCCCAAGTGCACTACTTGTCATGTGTTACCAAATCACCTCAGTATTTAAAAGTGTTGTGTTCGTTATTAATGTGGTGGTAGGTGGTTAACAGAGTATATTGTAGCTCTGCCTGGCTATACAACAATTGAATTATTGTATAGTCATTCAATTGATGAGTCACACTAGACAAAAAATGGGTCACACTAGACAAGGCCACTAAGTAGAGCTAACATAATACAAGGAAGTAAGAACGTCTACTTACAGAAACAAAGCGAAGTGTGTATAACCTTTTATTGGCATTGGTTATCATCTACAGAATGATGTTTTTATTACGTGCTAAAAGAAAGAAAACAGAAATGAAAGGACAGAAATCAGGAATTACTGAGTGAGTTGAACAGACATGTTTTAAAATTTAATAATCTATTAGTATTGCGGAGGTAGGATAGTGAATTGTAGGTTGTAGTAACAGAAAGTTTACAAACTGAAACATGATGGTGGATGTAGTACGTTAGTGTCACGAAACAGAAAACAGTGTTTGTCATTTTTGAAAGGATAAATACAAATATTCTAGGCAAAGTTAATGCAGGATTTTGAAACCTAAAACACAAATGCGGAAACAAGTAGTTTTGGGATAAGGTAATATGTTCAAAGATGTAGTGATATGATTGGTGGAAGTGTGATAAGCTGTAATACATGATTGGTAGTACACAAGTCTTATAGATTCTTGTGAGAAGAATATCCTTTTCTGCTGTCATTATGGTGAAGCCAGGAAATATATATCAAGTCTTTTGATTACATGACAATGCACAAATTAAAAGTAAAACAACAGCGCTGTCTCTCTGTTAATGAAATATCTGCATTGCCTCGAAATGAATATGTTTGTGGAATAATCATCGCTTATGATGAAGCCAAGTAGTTTTGTTGATCTCCTCCATGACAGGATGTTATCTTTTACACGTTGAAGGATACAGTAGCCATATTTAGATGGCTACTAGCCGAATGCCCGACGTTGCGCAGGTTTTAATAAACAGCTTATAAACAGTGGCAGGTACTGTAGTTGCCTGCTACTTCCCATTAGCCTGGCACATTGCCAATGGCTAATTTGAGTAACCTATTACTAAACTTACTAATAAGAACCATGAGAGCAAGCTTTAGTGACCTTGCATAACGCAGAGCGCTATGCATACTTTCACTCAAATAGCGACTCATATCGCCTGATAAATCTATCAATCTCACATAGCTGAATGGGTGAGAATATTGCCTGGAGAATGGGAGGTTCCGAGATAAAATCTTCTGCGATACGGATTTTTCGTTCCAAGATTTTCAGCTATAGCAATATTTTTAGCTATAGCTGGACAGACTGGATCACAGACGGACACTGATATGTATATAGATTCAACAAAAAACTGTGATCGTTGGCGGTACACCACTGAAGAATTTTTTTGATGTCTGAATCACACTCCCATTTCAGCAAAGTAATGTTGTTGTTGCTTCAGACAAAAATAGTGTCATCACTGTATGCATACGCGGTGCTCAACAAAGCCATTGTAAGCAAATCATATATATTAGAAAGAGTGTAAGAGCAAAAATAAATCCCTGTGGCACTCCAATTGAAATCAGCAAACTATCGGATTGAGTGTTCTAAACTCTTGTAAATTTTTCAAGGTCTGATAGAAAAAATCAAGTATTTTGACTGGAGAGCCTGTGATTCCAATCGCCTTTAGCTTGAGCATTAGAATTTCATGGTTGACACTATCAAACGCTTTCTTAAAGTCAAAAAAAATCAAAGCAGTGGAATCACTTCGATTTCGTCTTTGAGCGCAATGATATATCACTGACCGGCCCATATCACTGTACTTATGACCGCATATGAAACCGGTTTGTAGGTCATGAAGGTGCTTGGTGTTCAACAGATGATCTTTGAGTCATTTATTTAAATGCTTTTCAACTGTTTTAATAACATTAGTAATATAGATATAGTACACTAGTTGTTAGGATACTCACAGTTTTTTGATTTGAATACAGACAGAACCTTGTCTAGTTTCTACTGGTCTGAAAATATTCTATCTATTAAGGGTTTGTTGAACATGTCCGTAATATTACGAATTATGTAAGGAAAAGTAGCTTTCAACATTCTTACCAATGTACCATCTGGGCTGCTAGCTTCTCTGTTGGACTTGTAGTAAAGATATCTGAAGCATATCTCAGGTGTGAACCTAGGAAAAATTTTTAGTGTGAAGTCTGTGTTAGTTGTAAGGCTTTCATAACACCTGTCAGGAAGCTCTTGGCACAGTTTTGATGCAACTGATGTAAAGTGACAGTTCAAATTTTTGTCACATAATCCTTGAATGTTGTTATGATCTTTCTCCAGCTTCACACCTAGAGAATTCCATACCTGTTTTGTATCACCTGATTCGGTTTGTCGAATAATATGATTCTTTAAACGTATCAAATTTGTAATAAGATTTTTTCTAACTTATAGCATACCCAGTCTCCTTTGCACTTCAAGCGATTTCGCTCCTTAACATGTGTTTGCACTTCCTTATATATTCACAGAGGTAGTATTTTACTTCTTACATATCGTGCTCATTTGCAAACTGTCATTGAGATTAGGCCTTGATAAGTTGAAATAAAGTCCTCAAACATGGCATTGACATATTTATGTAAAAGAAGCTTATTCCAGGACACACTTGTAAATGATCTGCTTATGTTTTCTGCAGCAAAAGATGACTAACACGGATATGACACTTGTGTGCGTGAGTTTCTGTTTTTGGTGCTACTCCCAATTGTTTTGTTACCAAGATTAAATAGCAGTCACTCATGTATACGTATATATGAGTGACTTATATAGATATAAGGTAAATCTTCTGATCATGGTAATGGTGAGGACTGTTTGTGTAAGCGTGATCTATAATGGTCGAGAAAGTATCAGTGACACGAGCAGCAGAGAGATCATCCGAATTAAAAGGAGTGTATCTATAATATCATTTTTCCATCCTTTTCAGTTGTTAGAGCAGTTAAATCTCCTACTACTAATATTGTTCTGCATAAGGAATAGCAGGTCTCGACATAACTTGTGAGCTTTCTGTATCATAAGGAAACAGAGCTTGGAGCGGTATACACATGAAACTATGAAACTGCTTTGATGATTGTGTATGATATTTACAACAACTGCATCAACTATCTGAAGATTGTCTTCATGTTCGAACTTTGATAAAGTTATAAGTGAGAGAATGTAGCAGACCATGCTTCCACTTTTTTTCCTCTCTTTTTCTTTTGTATTAAGTTATATCTGGGAATGGCAAAAGAACTACTGATGAATTCCTTTTTCAGAAATGCTTCAGACAGAGTATTTCCAATTTGTGTCTAGGTAGTAAACCTCTCACCTGATCAATCTTATGAGTTAATCCATGAACATTGTGACGCGCGGTCTTGAATGATTTGGTACTGTGTGATAAGTTATCAATTCCTGTTAATTTCTTTGCATTAGCAGATGATTGATTGTGATGGTAAAATAACTTCATCATTTAAGGCGTTACTTCGATCATGTTCTTTCTCAAAATCTGTCCTAGATGTGCGAAGCTTTCTATCCTCTTTTGGCTTTCTACCATCTTGTGTGAGCATAGTTGCTTTTGCACCTGGATATGATTTCAGAATATCCAGATATACTTGTGAATTCTTACAATCCAGTAGTGCGCCTTTCATCATAACAGTGTTTCTATTGACAGTTTTGAGATCTATAATGAGTCTTGCTAATAAACCACCAAATAGAGTATCAGACCAGTTTTCAACTAGATTCTCTGCGCTTCGCTTGTCTCGTACCTGATGGTTATTCGTGGGTTTGGTGATTTTAGTTTGTATGGTGTTATTTTTTCTATTAATGTTGGTTCAAAATGACTGCTGATAGTTCTTCTGATTGTATCCAGATTGAAGTCATTAATTTGTGTTGTGTATTGGTCAGCAGGTTGATGAAAAAGATGACGATGCGTTGCTCTGGCTTGTCATTTCTTTCATGCTCTTTTATTATGTTTATTTTGTTCTGTGTTTGGTTGAATAGGCTTAATCTGAGAGCCCGGTGATGTGGCAGGGTGTTGGAGGAATGTTTCACTTTTTCTGAGTATGTGTTCCGTGGTGTTTGAGCTGTGAGCTGTTGGAATTTCTGAAATTCCATTGTTGAATTATTTGCCATTGTTTTAGTCAGGTTGTAAGACTAATAAATGTGTGGCAATATTCTTCAAAGGCGGGATATGGTCTTTAATGGATACAGCAACCTGAAATAATCAAACAGTTGGAAGATTTTACCAAAAAATCAAAGTTAGATACACACAGCCATTGTTTTTTGCTGGCGGATATTATCGTTTTTTAAGGTTGCTGCGCATTGGATGGCCAGGTCAGAAAAAGATGAACTCATGGAAATGTCATCTGTATATTCAAAGGTTTCTGTTCGTACGAACTCTTCTGGTTTGCAACCCTTATATGTTACAGGTGTTTTTGCAGTAGCTAACCGTTTCTGTGCCTCTTCTTCAGTGTTAAACACCTTAAATATTGCTCTATTTACCTTTCTCTCATGAGGTGCACAGGCGAGCTGGTTCTTGAATATCCCAGTCTTCGTTCCTTTTGATACAGCATATAGAGCTGGAATCCAGTCTTTTTTTACTTTTTGTTTTTCGTCATTTAAAGAAGGTCAAGATTAAAAATTAAGGGGATATTTTAAAAGCTGTGTTGCTTGATGTCATGCGCAGTTATCCCAAGTAATACAGCGTACAGCAATACAGAATAAACAACTGCAACTAATTATAAAATGTGGCTATGCCTATATGTATGTCAAAACGGATCCTTTATTATTGTAGCTGCAGCCTCCCTGTCTTAAACATAAGAATAAATGAGACAAGCTTTGTGACAGTGCATATATAAATTAATATTATATTACCAGATGGACCAGGCAAAAGCAGCACGGACTGTCAACTTTCCTAAAACTATTCGTTCAGTCTTTTACATGAGCTGCAGCAAATTTTATCTGCTATTTTAAAATGAAATTATTAACTTTTGCAATTTTTTTTCTTCATTTTCACGAGTTTATGGGTGAAGACATGGTCAATAAATGCCTTCAGACATCTCCCCATTAACTCACTCTATAGTTATATGTCGAGATGTCCTCTATTATAGCATATAGTAGAAGGTTGCAGCAAGCCAACAAAACTCGCTTCACTAGGTGCAGGGGTACAAGTACTGTCTCACTATCAAGTAATAACGGGAATAATCTAAATAATTATACAATGACTTTCAGAGCAGTCAAGTTTTGCTTTAAGAATTATTATACAAGAGTTTACAAACATATTGCTTATTGATAGACAGCATTTGGCTAAAAAATCAATTAGCCATGTCAGTTAGTGGTCAGTAGGTTACTGGACAAATTTAGCTACGAAGTACTCGTATTAGCAAGTGTTTGCCTGTCTCACCATGCCACTCATGTCTCTTAGAGAATGATTTGAACTAAGTACGACTGAGTGGTTCGTATTTGTAGTTTTTAAAATGCATGGCTCAAGTTTTTTCAGGTTTAAAAGTAACACTCCTCAAACCTTCTCAAGGCACTTTGTTACTCGCTAGGGATTGAATTAGAGCAAAAATTAAAATACTAGATTAACGTTATTTGCAATTTAGGTGTGCACAGTCATACTTGCCACCTAACTGACTTATCACACAATTATAGTTTAACCATAACTCAATCCATAATTCATAGCCATAGTTCAGTCATAACACCCATTTAATCATTTTTCACTTGTGGAATTAGCAAACAAATAAGGATATTTTATAAATAAGTACATTTTTAAACAGGTTTTTTTCATTTACATTGTGGTAATCATGGCTTTTGTAATCTGTTTTTAACATTGTTTTTAGATTTGATAAAGCAAAGACTTTTTTCCAGTGTTTATTATTTTTATTGTCTGTATTTATATGAGCTCACATCTCCTAGATTATGGTTAGAGGTTTTCACTAAGCACTGCTACAAATTGTATTTGCTCATACAGGTTGTGCGTGTATTGCATAATTATTATAGTTCAATACCAAATACCAAACTGTCAACTTATTAAGTTGTTTTTGGCTCAAGTTAAATTATAGTTCATGTAGACCTGTTTTATCGAATCATATATATATATATATATATATATATATATATATATATATATATATATATATATATATATATATATATATATATATATATATATGCTAAATGTAGAAGCATTTACAATCTAGGCGTGCAGGGAATATTAAGAGCTAGCTAGTTTATTTGTATCTAAAAGTAATCTTTTAAAAGGATTGAGCAACAGGAAAATAATCCGTAATGCACACCACTCATTGTTCTCTTGTTTGTATGTTTTTTAGATTTGACAAAGCAATGATTGGCTTTTTGTGCCTTGGTTATTTTGGCTAACTCTATCATGTTATGGCAACAGTTGGGTGACCTTATGCACACCTGGTAAACTGATACTAATAATGGAAACTGACCTTTTTTTTACAATATCACTGTCACAGTGTGTGCTCACACTGAATGCTAATGACTCTACCAGCCCTACAGTAGCTGAGTCAGCTTATCCTATTATTATAAGATTAGTTATGCTAGCTATGTTTGGACTAGCTATGTTTGCCAGTTGCTTACACACATCCTATGCATACAGTTCATTACAGTTCATACAATATAACATTATTAAAATTACAATTCCTGGCTTTATGATATGGTGTCAGGACGGGATTTTTGAGGAGAACAAAAAGAAAACATGGCAGAAGGAGGGCTCAAGCCGCCGGCAAGTTTTGTAAATTCTACAGACAATCCCAGCGAGACTAGTAGAAGTTGGAAAGCATGGCTCGAGCAATATGATTTTTACATGATAGCAACAGAAAAGACTAAAAAGGATGGAGAAATACAAGTAGCGACTTTATTGACACTGCTTGGCGCACAAGGCCAAGAAATATTTCGAACACTGAACATAGCTGATCGAAAAGACATTGCAGAAGTAAAGAAAGCTTTCACTGAACACTTCAACCCTCAGGTAAAGACAGTCTTTGAGCGATTCAAATTTCACAGCAGAGTTCAGAAGCAAGGCGAGCCATTCGAAAGCTTTGTGACAGCACTTCGAGACCTCATCACAACTTGTGAATTCCATGCTGATGAGAAAGACAAAGCGCTAGTAGATCGAATTGTAGCAGGTATATCGTCCAAGTTGGTTCGTGAGGATATATTCAACTTGCCAGGCAATCCTACATTACAGGAGGTTATCTCAGTATGCCAACGTAAAGAGGCTACCACGCAATACCTCAGAGAAATGAACCACGCGACAGATGGTGTTAATGCCATACGAAGTGTCGTACCCCCTCAACAGAAAGTATCCATGTCAGAGAGCAAGAGCCCAAACCTACTATCGGATAGAAAATATAGAACTGGACTGTTACAAACGATAAAGAACTGTAAATACTGTGCTATGGAACATCAACGAGGGAGATGCCCAGCTTACGGAAAGGTGTGCAGGAAATGTTCCCGTAAAAATCACTTTTCCACTGCATGCTTATCTTCACGAGATAACAGCAACAACACTGCCAATGAGGTATCGGAACCTGACAACGTTAATACCGGAGACATTGCATTTGCCATCAATGACGGAAGAGAATGGACAATCAATGCTAAGTGCAATGGTAAGCCGTTACGATTAAAAGTGGATACGGGAGCATCATGTAATGTAATTTCACAGACTGTACTAGCCAGCGTAAATAGTCAGGTGACAATTGTCAAGCATGCTAGATCATTAGTGTCTTTTAGTGGACATGCACTTGATGTATTAGGCAAGGTTATGTTACTGGTGGATGTTAGCAATAAGTATCATACAGTGGGGTTTATAGTCGTAAAAACTGATACAAACATGGCAACTTTATTGGGGCTGCCCAGTTGCATTGAGCTTGGGTTGGTTGATAGGGCTGATTCTGTCACAGATAAGGTAGCTAAAAAATTCACTGATGTGTTCAATGGTCTTGGCAGGTTGCCATGTAAGCATGCTTTGCAACTAAAAGAAAACGCTCAGCCTGTTATACAAAGTGCTAGGAGGGTCCCATTTAGACTAAGGGATAAACTAAAGTTCACGTTACAATCTATGGAAAGTGAGGGCACAATAGCTAAAGTAAGACAAGCAACTGACTGGGTGCACCCTATAGTAAACATACTGAAACCTGACGGGTCACTCAGGATTTGTCTAGACCCTACACAGTTAAATAAAAATCTAAAACGCGAACACTTCGCATTACCAACAGCTAGTGAAATATTTGCTAAACTTTCGAAGTCTCGAGTATTCACTACGTTAGATGCAACCTCAGGATTTTTGCAGATTGAATTAGATGAGGCTAGCAGTTTGTTGACGACTTTTGCCACTCCATTCGGTAGATATCGATTTCTTAGATTGCCTTATGGAATATCCTCTAGTCCTGAGATATTTTGTCGGACTGTGTCGGAATTATTTGAAGATATTGAAGGAGTGGAATGCTACGTAGATGATTTGTTGATTCATGCAGCGACTGAAACCGAGCACGATAAAATCTTAGAGTTGGTATTGCAGAGATGCAGGGATTGTAATCTGAAATTGAAAGAGTCGAAATGCAATTTTAGGCAGTCTGAGTTGAAATATCTAGGTCACGTTATAGGCGATGGTACTATCAGGGCCGATGTCCGTAAGGTGGAGGCAATTACAAAAATGCCAAAACCAGAGTGTAAAGATGACGTCAGTAGGCTTTTAGGAATGGCCACATATCTAGCTAAGTTCTGTCCGAATCTGTCGGAAGTTACCACCCCACTGCGCGAGCTAACTAAAAAAGGTGTAGAATGGTCCTGGAGCGAAGGAGCTGAGCAGGCGTTTGAGAAACTAAAATTCCTCGTATCATCTAGCCCAACGCTAAAAATGTTTGATCCAGAATTGCCAGTTACCCTATCAGTTGATGCCAGTCAGTTTGGCATGGGAGCAGTAATAATGCATGCAGGCCCACCAATAGAATATGCCAGTTGCTCCCTTACGGAAACACAGAGAAAATATGCGCAAATTGAGAAGGAGTACCTCGCGATTCAATATGGTCTGAGGCGGTTTCATCAGTACATATACGGGCAGCATGTTATGATAGAAACAGACCATCTTCCACTAATTGGAATAATGAAAAAGGGTTTAAATGAGCTTAGCCCTAGATTGATGCGCATGAGACTACGCAATCAAGGATACGATTACACTTTAATTCATAAACCAGGTAGAGACCTAATTTTAGCTGATACATTGTCACGTGCATTTCTTCCTAGCTACGGTGCTGAGGCTAATAAACTTGAAGCACTAGATCATGATCAGATTGATTCAATAACCACAGGCATTATCACACAGCCTCTGTTCAAGGAAAAGTTGAGTCAGGCAACGAAACTAGATCCCACAATGCAGATACTAGCGTCATACATAAAGCATGGTTGGCCAATGACTAAACATGCTTGCCTTGAACCACTAAAACCTTACTGGAATGTAAAGTCTGATCTAACAATGCATAATGACCTGTTACTGTGCCGGGCCCAGATTGTTATTCCTATAGCAATGAGGAAAACGGTGTTGAACCAAATACATGCTGGTCACATGGGAGTTAGTAAATGTACTGAGCGAGCTAAAGGTGCAGTTTATTGGCCAGGCTATTTAGGTCAGATTAGAGATTTGATAGAATCGTGTTCTGTTTGTCAAGAATACATGAGATCAAACAGTCAGTATAGCCTTGAACCATATGATATCCCAGAATACCCTATGCAATCGGTTAGTATGGACATTTTCCACCTCGACGGCAACGATTATTTGGTAACGGTAGATCGATACTCGAAGTGGCCAGCCTGCTATCAATTAAAAACTTCTCGGTCTTTAGAAGTCATAGATTTATTAAAAAGGCAGTTCATCGACTTTGGTCGGCCTGAAACCTTGGTCAGTGACAATGCGTCATATTTCACATCTTATGAATTTAAATGCTTTATTGAGGATAATGACGTTAAACACATAACTTCCTCTCCCTATCATTCACGCTCTAACGGGTTGGCCGAACGCATGAATCAAACCATCAAAAACAGCCTCAGAAAGGCGTTGATATCTGGTCAGACATTGTGTGATGTTTTGGCCACATTACGGTCAACTCCATTGGGTGACCAACTCCCATCTCCGGCAGTTTTGCTACAGGCTCGAAATTTAAGAGGACAATTACATTGCCTACCCCACCAACTCAAGCCCCAAGGACTACATCTAGGGGAAATACACAGTCGCTTTGTTAAAAGACAATCACAAGCTATCTTTCAGAACAACACAGCTACCCTTCCCACTGAGTATTGCGTAGGAATGAAAGTTTGGTGTAAACTAGGCCATAGAAAGTGGGCAGAAGGTGTTATTGTTGAACACGCGGAAACGCCTCGAAGTTACTACATCAAATTATCGGATGGCAAAGTTTTCAGGCGCAACATAAAATCTCTTAGACCTAACCGATCTTCTCATGCCTATAATAAAACCTCGATTAATGATCACATTGATAAACAACAGAGGCTCGTTGAAAGTACTAATTCTGATAGAACCTTGATTAATGATAACCTTGATAAACAACAGAAACTGGTTGAAAGTACTAATTCTGATAAAACTTTGGTTCCGGTCCAGTCTGCTCAGCAAAGTCAGTTAGCTGTTGTTCCCAATTCTGTTGACCAGAGTGGCACCGCCACTCCTGCATCGACAGGTGCAACCAATCCTAATCAAATGAGTTCAAGCTTTTCCTCAGTTGTCACTAGGTCGGGAAGAGTGTCCAAACCACCCACTCGTTTAGGTTTCTCTTGATTAGGACAATTATTGTAAGCTACATCCACCAGATTTTGTGTCTTTTTAGTTAAAAATAAATCATGTTTTGTTTTTGGTGTGGTTTTGGACTAAGTGTCAATTTCTACCAAGAATCAGATTTTGTACAATTGTGTTTTGCAATCAACTTTTATTATTTTAAACTGTTATGCAGATATGTTATTTTTCTGTAAGTGTCTGACTTGTGATATTTTAGAGCAGTTTGAATTGTAACAACTAAAAGAGGAAGATGTCACAGTGTGTGCTCACACTGAATGCTAATGACTCTACCAGCCCTACAGTAGCTGAGTCAGCTTATCCTATTATTATAAGATTAGTTATGCTAGCTATGTTTGGACTAGCTATGTTTGCCAGTTGCTTACACACATCCTATGCATACAGTTCATTACAGTTCATACAATATAACATTATTAAAATTACAATTCCTGGCTTTATGATAATCACTCACCAGTAATTTTATTGTAACTCAAAGCCTAGTTCACATTGGGCAGCCACATTCCGTTATGATTCGCATTGGATACCCACATTTCGTCAGAATCCACATTGTGTACCCGTACCATATTATAGTTTGCAGTAGACATCCTCACCCCATCACGGTTCACATTGGACACAAACACCTATGTGTAGTCACATTGTACATTAAACATCTATGCCAAGTCATGGTTCACACTGGACAATCACATCCCATCACAGTTCATATTGGACACCCGTACCCTTTCATGGTTCCTATTGACCAAGCAGACTGAACTGGTTTTATCTAGCCAAAGTTTCCATTTGTATCATACACCTTTACAAAAGTTTCACAAATATGTTTCCTCGGTTCCCTGTCGGTTTGACGTTTAAAAGGTGGCTAATGTGAACTAGGCTTTAGAAAAGCTATCTTTAAGGCTTCAGAATTTCAACTACTTATATGTGATCATATTTTTCACCATTTGTTTCTCAAACACCTTTTTTCAATATTTAGTATTTTTATTGCCTGTATTTATACGCATTCATATTATCTTGGTTTTTATTTCCTTAGTTAGGGTTTTTGGTCCAGTGTTAAAATACCGTATTTTGAATAGCAAACGGGGTCGAGGTAACATTAAGTGCTGCTTTGCTCATGTAAAATGACATTTTCGACAGATCAGAAATTGACATCTTTTGTCACTTCTCTATCTCATTTTCCTCCAAGTAGTCTAGTAATTGATTTTCAGTTTAGTTTCCTACAACTGAATTCGCATGGTTATTTTTAGATGTCATTTGTATAGGAAAGGTCTTATCACAGAAGAAACTCAATCTGCGTTTTCACCTTTAGGCTCAAAATGGATGCAAGTGTTGTAAACATAAGTGCGGAGAGAGTCCGGAGTCTTCTTGCTATGGATAAACTCATTTTGGCTGTGGAAGCTGGGCTTGGAAATTTTTCTAAAGGATCTGAAGGAGGAGTTGTTCAACCAGTTCGATCTGTTGTGTTAGTAGACAAACCTGGTGGTTCAGACGAAAAAGGGTGCGAATCATATTTACTGCTGTCACTAATTCCATACATCATGCCTCAGTAGTCCATACCATGTTAGACATCAGTCTTATTTGACACCACTGCTTTTAGATTCTTTGGAGTAATGCCTGTATATAGCGCAACCGACAATGCTCTTGCGTGCAAGCTTGTCTCGTTCTTTCCCAACAATGTTCAGTACCAAAAGCCAACACATCTGGCAACCATACTGCTTTATGAACCGGTCTGTGGAGAACTGAAAGCTGTTAGTAAGCAACTTCAGAAGTAAACACAATCTATATGAATGCCTGTAAAATGAAAATGAATGAAATGCAGTGCGAAGAGAAATTTACATCGTTCTGTTGCAGTAAAACACCATCTTTATATTCTTGTAGATATTGGATGGAGAAGTGATCACAGCCATGAGGACTGGAGCAGCGTCAGCCGTCGCTACTAAGGTTACTTTGACTTTGTGTCATTTTCTTGTTTATTTTAAAATTTAGTTGATTTAAATCGAGTTAATTTTAGAAATAAAATTACATTAAAATGAAAGAAAATTTTTATTTAATAACTAACGTGTCATTAAAATAAATAAATCTATAAATAATAAAGTTAATAATATGGCTCATGGTAATTTAATTAAAAACTGTATTTACTTTCTTTCTTGCTATGGTAACAATGATTTTCTTGTGTAAAGCTCAGCTGTCTATATAGATTTTTATGTTAAACTTCTTTGTGCTAGTTTTTATTTCAACAAATTAGAAAATGGGCAGATATCATAAAGGACAGAGTCGATGGAACCAGGTAAAAGTAGCACGGGCTGTCAACTTTCATAAAACTATTCGTTCAGTCCTTTACATGAGCTGCAGCAAATCTATTGTAATCTTCTATTGTAAATTGAATTTGTTAACTTTTGCAATTTTTTTGTTCATTTTCACGGGTTTATGGGTAAAGACATAGTCAATACATGCCTTCAGACATCTCCCCATCTCCACACTATACAGCTATATGTCGAGGTGTCCTCTATTACAGCATATAGTGGAAGATTGCAGCAAGCCAATAAAACTCGCTCTACTAGGTGCAGGGGTACAAGCATTGTCTCACTATCAAGCTCTGAAAGTGGTCACTAATATTTCCAAGGTTTGTTATTTTAGCGCTTGACATGCTTATATTTTTTTTGTTCTTTTGTCCAGAGTTCTTTGGAGATATCTTGTTTAGCACTTCAGTATGCAATGTACATTCTTATTGCACAGGGCATAAGTTGCACATTGTAGGTCTGAAGTAGGGTGTTTGGCAAATAACCTCATTGAGTTGACTTTTTTTGCTTGGCTAAGTTTGGGATGTTGGTTTAGTTGGAGTTTACAACTAGTTCGCATCACATTTTTCCCGATCTTTGACTCTTGAGTTTATGCAGTCAGCGGTGTACAGATTTACTCTGATTCTCTAATTAATTATATTCACTTCTCTAATTTTGGAACTAAAAGACTTGAGTCCAGACACATGAACGAGTTTAAATATAATTGGAGTTGCCCATTCTGGAGAATCTGAGAGAAATCCCAATTTTATTAATTGCAGGTTGAGCGCCTAAAACCTGGTTCTTTTGAGAGCTTTAGACAATTTCGCTTCTGTGTTGCAGGCTCATAATAATGAATTAAATAATTTAAAATCTTTCTTCAATGGAATTAAAGAATTTACACTTTGTGCATATCAATGCATTTATCATAACTTTACTGCATTACAATGGTACTTACATTGTCACATACATGTGCATCATCATGACTTATGGTGTGCCAAGGTTAGGAGGCCTTAGTATTACCCCCCACTTTGGCACCTAGCACACATTTGACCTAGATACTCACCTCAGCCAATCAGCATCAAGCAAACTTTAGAAAATAGTTCATTTTTTTATTGAATTTTGAGAATTAGTCATAGATGAAGTCAAATCGATAAGTTAGGATTTGAGCTATTTCTGACACCCATGGGTAAGCTGTTGTAACCTTCGCTGTTGGTGGTAATCGTTATTTATATCACAAATCCAAACCCCCGTTCTAAACATTATTTGTAGCTAACAGTAAAGTCAAAGACTCTGCTAGCATGACAACCACCATATTAATACCACTGTATAGTAGCAGCTGAAGCTAGAGTGGCAGTAGCATTTTTTTTTTACATGAATATACATGTGAGTTGAATACATAAACATAGTGAATCCTTTGCAAATGGTTATCGTGAATGATATGTTCATTCAACTAAAATCAGCCAGTTTTCCTTAATGTCAGTAAATCACGGTATTATAAATATGATATGGGATCTGTCAGTCAGGTTAAGGTGGTTGTGTTAGTCACTGAGTTTACAACAACCTGTTCTTTTGTGTCATTACCTTGTGTTTATATTTCCTAAAAACATAAATTGGGACCATTGAATATATCTATATCTTTACTACCCTATTTCGTAGTTCTAGTGGAGAAAGCATTTCATGTTCTTTCTGCAAATGTAGTTTGTGCTCCATCACTTTTAATCTAAAATCACTGTCACGCAAGAATATTTATTTATAAATGAATATTTACTTATAAATAAATATTTATAGGTAATATATAAATAATATTTATAAATATTTATGTTAATTTCTGAAATATTCAAGGTCTCTGTGTGGAGTAGAACGATGGAAAGAGCTGTGAAATGTGCTGAGGAGATCGATGGAGTTGCATGCCTCACAGTTAAAGAGGCTGTTGATGATGCTGACATAATAGTAACTGTTACATCATCACCTACTCCCATACTGGAGAAAACTTGGGTGAAGCCTGGTGCTCATATTAATGGTGAGGGACTCATTCTTTAGGTTCTGTGCGGCATGTCAGCAGCTGTATTAGGTACGTTTATAAAGTAGCAAAGTTGTTCATTCTGAGCTCTATTTCTAGATTTGCAAAAAACAGCTGTTCAACCAGTTGTTGTAGGTGGGGATTAGCCTGTCACTTCAGAATTAGTCAAATACTAGAAAACAGATCATATATGAGGAGCAAGTTCATTGAACTGCTGCTGAGTTGTTTAGAGATAAACCTTGTTTTATAGAGTTCTACATACAGACTAGTTAAAACTATAGAATTAAAGTTCTACATGCAAACTGGTTATAACTATAGAACTAGAGTTCTACATACAGACTGGTTAAAACTATAGAACTAGAGTTCTACATACAGACTGGTTAAAACTATAGAACTAAAGTTCTACATGCAAACTGGTTAAAACTATAGAACTAGAGTTCTACATACAGACTGGTTAAAACTATAGAACTAGAGTTCTACATACAGACTGGTTAAAACTATAGAACTAGAGTTCTACATGCAGACTGGTTAAAACTATAGAACTAGAGTTCTACATACAGACTGGTTAAAACTATAGAACTAGAGTTCTAAATACAGACTGGTTAAAACTATAGAACTAGAGTTCTACATACAGACTGGTTAAAACTATAGAACTAAAGTTCTACATGCAAACTGGTTAAAACTATAGAACTAGAGTTCTACATACAGACTGGTTAAAACTATAGAACTAGAGTTCTACATACAGACTGGTTAAAACTATAGAACTAGAGTTCTACATACAGACTGGTTAAAACTATAGAACTAGAGTTCTACATACAGACTGGTTAAAACTATAGAACTAAAGTTCTACATGCAAACTGGCTATAACTATAGAACTAGAGTTCTACATACAGACTGGTTAAAACTATAGAACTAGAGTTCTCCATGCAGACTGGTTAAAACTATAGAACTAGAGTTCTAAATACAGACTGGTTAAAACTATAGAACCTTTGAAGTGAAGAGGAATTCTTACCTCACTATGTTTTTTTACCTCAATTAGAATTTGGGTTGAGCCATGAAATTTGTCAAATTTGTGAACATATAGATATTCGTTGGTTTAAAGATTCTGGTGTATGTCTGTCCGTTTTCCATGTGTCCAGTTATAGCGATAAAGTCTTAGCAACCAAAAATATACTTCATGCTGGATTTCAACTCAGCACCTCCAGTGTGGAGGCAGCGAGCTTACCCATTATGAGCCACACGGGCTACTTGCGATACAAGGATTAATCGTGCTATTAGTCATTACATCGGTTAAAATACTCATGCTTAAAGCACTAGGAGTTACTAACTAGCACGCTTGATCATTAAGTATAATGTAAGGTTTATTGATAGCTTCTGACATAGCTCTCATTATGGCAAAGATTTTACTAGCTTATCAAATTAAGTTACTCAAATTCATTGAGTAATTATTTTATTACCCGTGCTACGCAGGGCATTCATCTAGGGTGTTATATTATGAACAGCTCAGCCTACCCACTATTGTTACATCTATTGTTTGGTTGCTGATGGGTAGTCAGTTTTTCTTATAAAAACTATCATAGACCTTTTGTGCCAGAGTTGACTCAATTTACTTTAAATCAGTGCTTACTGCTGTAGTCGATGTTTAATGTATCCTGTTTGTTGTGTGGACGGAATGTAACATTTACTTGATTAACAAAAGGGTTACAGTGCCATATCATCAATAATTAACAATAATTAATGCATTGATTGATTATAGGTGTTCAGAACAATGTTTTGTTCTAAAATGTTAGTTGCCCAGAATTTATCCAAAATACCTCTTCCACTCCATTTTGTTTGATCTACCCTTTCTAGCTGTTGAAGCATGCAGAAGCAACTGGCAAGAGATTGACCCAGAACTCATGCAATGTTCAGCTGTATATGTTGACAGTCGGGCAGCAGCTCTTAAGGAGTCTGGTGACGTTATCATGTCTAATGTAAGAGTAGCTTTTTTACATATTTGTTAATTTGGCATTTGTTTAATACTTTACGAGTCCCATATTCTGATTTACACCTGCCATTCTTCTTTACATGATGTCACTGGTTCAGCTTGTCACACATATGCCACCACTTCGTTAAGTTATTTTTTTGGCACACTATTTCCTTACAGGTTGTCTCCCTTACAGGTTGTCTCCCTTACAGGTTGTCTCCCTCACAGGTTATTCCCTTAACATGCTGGCTATCTAGGAATTGTTCACTTCATATGTTGCCTGCTTTGTGTGCTGTTTATTTTATATGCTGCCGTCTTTGTGTGCTGTTTACTTCGCGTGCTGTTCCTTTCATATGCTGTGCCTTCCCATACTATTCCCTTCATATGTTGCCACCACATATTTTACACATGTCATATTCTGCACAAATTACATGCTGCCTCCTTCATTTGCTGTACACTTTGAATGCTGTTTTTGCTCGACATGCTGTTCACTGCACACACGGTCTTCTTTGTTTGCTCTGATCTTTTTATGCTGTCTTTTCCACATTCTGTCTCCTTCACATTCTCTCTCTTTCGCATTCTGTCGCTTTCACATTCTGTCTCCTTCACATTCTGTCTCTTTCACATTCTGTCTCCTTCACATGCTGTCTCTTTCCCATGCTGTCTCCTTCACATTCTGTCTCCTTCACATTCTGTCTCCTTCACATTCTGTCTCCTTCACATTCTGTCTCCTTCACATGCTGTCTCTTTCCCATGCTGTCTCCTTCACATGCTGTCTCCTTCACATGTTGTCTCCTTCATATGCTGTCTGTTTTCCATATTGTCCAAGTCACATGCTGTCCACTTAGCGGCTATCTCAATCACTGGTTGTTCATCTCACACGCTATCCCCTCTGCTTAATTTCTCAACCAACTTGACATACTGTCATTTTCACACCCAGTAACTGTCGTATGATGTCATTCCGAATGGCAGTCAGCCACTTTTGCATACTGTCATTTTTATAGGCTGAAGTTTATGCTGAGATTGGAGAAGTTATCAACAAGTCAAAGCCTGTTAAAAGAGACAAATTTACAGTATTCAAGTCACTTGGTATGTTACTTGCCTCTCTATTGCAGAGATCATTCAACAGGTGCCTGACATGTTTGCCTGAGTTTGCAGACTAGTTGATTTAATGTATGTTTTATAAATCTATCAAAATGTCGGCAGGCTCTGCTGTATTTTATATGTATTATTGAAGATTATAACTTTCCATCCTTTAGTAATAATGATTTTTACAACAATTACCGGTAATATTACTATGTCCCCATAGTTAATCTTAATAACAATCATTCTATTTATAAATTCTACCTTGAAGCAAAACAAATAGGTGATACGTATTATTTATAAGCATAATGTATGTTTATAGTATGGGCTGTCACTGCAGTTAAAGTAACTAAAAATCAATTCACATTGCTTGTAGGTCTTGGCATCGAGGATGCTGTTGCTGCCAAGTTGGTGTATGACACTCATATGGCCAATGAGAATGCAACAGGAGAACACAAATCCTAATACTCTTAAGATTTCTCCCTGGCCCACCCTGTATTTAGTTTTGTGACTTTTGCTTTTGTATTTCATATGCTTTATGTTAGCAATATTGCTTAGATAAGGAAAAATAAGATAAGGAAAGGTTACTAGTGTAGCACAGGCTAAGAAATTATCGAGTATGTCAAATTAATAGACGTGTGGGCCGGTAAACGGATTCATGTAGGAAATCGCAGCAGCTCATCTAAACATATATTTATGCTACAAATACCCAAAGCTCAAACGAATCATTCTATTGAATGTCTACTTGATGTTAGTAGACTAACATTTGCAAATTAACTATAGATAAGCATCAAATACTACGGTATAGGAAACCCTGCTATAAGTACAGTTTGAAATGTACAACTGTTTCTGAGAATTACTGATGAGATAGTTACATATGCTACATACTTCATATGCAAAGTGCAATAAAGTATAATGAAAATACTCTATCCTAATGTTTTGTATTTAAGTTATGCATAATTAAACTATTTCTTATTTTAAATGTTGTATCACAATACTTGGGTAGTAGACAATAGAGTGGCACATACCCTTTCTCTTTAATTTTTCCTGCTCTACTTCTAAAGTACAATTATAATCTGTGTAAATTTACATATTTTTATTGCTGGTTGCTTCCTACAGTGGTGTAATGCAATCCTTTGAATGACAACAATGTTGTTTTAATATGAACCACTATAATTTGTATCTACTGAAAAGCGGCCTATAATAAATTGGGTCATGCTACTTGCATTCTAAATGGAAGACAACTTAACATAATGTAAGGTACTATATTTAATGCCGAGCTATGGTAAAACTTTGCTTCAGCCATCAGTGATGTCAATCCAAAATTTTCTATATATTTGATATACTGTACATCTCAGAAACCCAAAATCATCCTGCTCATGCTGGGGTATGTAGGTATGCTACCGGTGAAGGGTTGGACGCCTCAAGTTTTGATATCTCAAGTTTGGATCATGGGAAAAAAGATCTAAAACATTACTTATTTGTAGACAGTGTTGGAAAGTCTGTAAGGCCAAGTCGTTTTTATAAGTTTGGTTTGGAGTTGTCTTTACTTATTAGAATGTCAATTATTTTGTCTGTCATTTTAAGCAATTAGCAGGAAGTGAATAAGAGCCACATTGGCTCACGGTTAGAATGAAGCGGAAAATCGAAAGCTTCAAAAACATGCAAAAAATTGTTATACAACTTCAACAGGACCATTTGCTGAGAGTGCGTGTAAAAAAGCTGGGACTGTCAGTATGTAACCATGTGTAATCAACATCATATGTAATCAACATCATATGTAATCAACATCATGTGTAATCAACATCATGTGTAATCAACATCATATGTAATCAACATCATATGTAATCAACATCATATGTAATCAACATCATATGTAATCAACATCATGTGTAATCAACATCATATGTAATCAACATCATATGTAATCAACATCATATGTAATCAACATCATATGTAATCAACATCATATGTAATCAACATCATGTGTAATCAACATCATATGTAATCAACATCATATGTAATCAACATCATGTGTAATCAACATCATATGTAATCAACATCATATGTAATCAACATCATATGTAATCAACATCATATGTAATCAACATCATATGTAATCAACATCATGTGTAATCAACATCATATGTAATCAACATCATATGTAATCAACATCATATGTAATCAACATCATATGTAATCAACATCATATGTAATCAACATCATGTGTAATCAACATCATATGTAATCAACATCATGTGTAATCAACATCATATGTAATCAACATCATATGTAATCAACATCATATGTAATCAACATCATGTGTAATCAACATCATATGTAATCAACATCATGTGTAATCAACATCATATGTAATCAACATCATATGTAATCAACATCATGTGTAATCAACATCATATGTAATCAACATCATGTGTAATCAACATCATATGTAATCAACATCATATGTAATCAACATCATATGTAATCAACATCATATGTAATCAACATCATATGTAATCAACATCATATGTAATCAACATCATATGTAATCAACATCATGTGTAATCAACATCATATGTAATCAACATCATGTGTAATCAACATCATATGTAATCAACATCATATGTAATCAACATCATATGTAATCAACATCATATGTAATCAACATCATATGTAATCAACATCATATGTAATCAACATCATGTGTAATCAACATCATATGTAATCAACATCTCAAAGGCCAACAAAAACAAATATTTCAGGCATAATTTTATGCAATTATTATTAATTAATAGTATACTATTAATAGTACACTATTAATAGTAAGTCATCGCTGCCTATATAGATAGCGGCAGCGTAAAACAAATTGCTAGTGATTAATGCTGTTTTCTTTACTATATTGACTTCGAACTCATTGTTACTCCACTGACTTGTTTAATGTTGAGTCTGGTTATCTTCATATGCATTTACTTTACAGGCTACGACCAAAGATTGAGTAGTGATACAGATATATGTCATTTTTAAACATGCATATTTTTCTGCGGTTCGAATAGGCACAGTACTGAACAGCTAGAATCAGTAAATATATTACATACATATTTACTGGAGAAACCATGACAACTTTTTTCCGCCATAAAAGATTTTAAATGATACAACCGTGCTGACATTGATATTTTAACATTAAATATACTGGTTTTTGAACTGCCAAACTTGATGATTTATTGCAACACTAAACCAGGGCTTCCCGAATAGGTGTGCTCATAACCCTAATAGGTGTGTGTATTCGTCGTTGCAACAACTTGTCTATGTGACAGATTTTCATCTTCTCCATAGATCAAAAATAAATATCGTAAAGCGATCAATCCTGAAAATGATCTGCGCGTATCACATACCCACAAGGAGCCACATTTTGATCAGATAAGAGCAGAGAAGACAAGAAAACAGTCAAAAGTCATAAAACGAGTTACTTTTTTGTATGTTGCTGAGGTGGGAAAATGTTACTCTTCTTAGAATGACCTTCAAATAACATATCATTTTCATATATTCCATATATGCCTGTGGTTCATTATGTTTAGAGCCTTTTTTGTTTCATTCAAAGCAAGGGGCTGCGGGATTGCAAGCATCAAGAATGGAGGGGGGGGGGAGTGTGACAATGAAATTGAGTAAGGAGTGCTGCACCAGGCTTCAATAAAGTACTCTTAAAAGCTATAAAGTTCTCACTTGCCAATTGATTGCTCACCTTCACATATGCAGAATGTTATGCATTCCTTCATTGGCCGACGCAGCATGCCTTATGCAATGTATTGTTCCTGTTAGTTTATAATGTTTTCAATGTTCAAACCTGTAAGTCAAATTTTGAAGTGATCGTTTGCGGAGTAAAAATATAATATTCTGTTAGAAATGTGACAAGCTGTATCGCGCTCATCTCGATGAGAACGAGAGATTCGAAAGAAATATTTCATCCTTTTCGTATAAGATTACAAGCATATTTACCATGCTTTAACTGATAGACTGGTTTACTTTCCAAATAGGAAAACTGGTTGGTCCATTAAATATTTAAAATCTATCACGCTGTTAGTTGTTGTGTCAACTAGGTAAGATTGGCCAATTGCAGCATAGTACGAAGTTAATGATGAAGAAAAGGCATTAAAGAAGCCAAAATGTCGGTACTGGAAAGACAATGGATTTGCTGTAGATATCAAATAATAGAAGGTGGGACACCTGGTGTATATGCATGTACACGATAGACTAAAAAACTCTCTTAAAGTAGCAAAAACAAATTTGCTTTCATAGAAATTGTATAATTTTCTCAGGCTTTATATAGCTATGATGTAACGAAGCTGAATTAATCAGTGAAAATAGCTTGTTAATGCCGCAGTTGGTGGTATTTTTAGAGGTTTTAAAGAGAATGCCTCACTTTGTCAAATAAGAGGATAGATTAGGTGACGATATTGACAAGCATTTGCGTATTACAAACAGACAGTTATGTGCAGTGGCTGATCTATGTGTTATCTTTCGCTTGACTGACTCCTCATGGCTCAAAAAGTCGCTGCAGCTGTAATGTGTCTATCATAGTAGTACGTCAAGAGCAGAAATTGACTAGTTTGTTCACTCATTTCTTCCGCGCCGGTGTAAATTCTCCTCACAGCTACCGGAACATCTAAAGATTTGCTAGAAAGGCTAAAAGAGTGGGTAGAGCAACCATTCTGTGAGAGATCCCGAAGGAAACAACAAAGCTTTGCAAGAAGAGTTCAGAAGCTGTTTTGAATTCGACCAGGTACGCTGATTGAACATGTTTATGCATGAAGATAAGGCCTTATCACTGGTGCAATGCCGGTTTACGCTGCAGTTTAATAAAATTCTGTCGGTGATTTCAGGTTGCTGAGTTTATTGTCTGTGTACTAGTCATTTAATTGTCATTGTTCTCTAAGAGCTTGAACATTTTCCATCTGCGCAGAAACCGCAAACTGGTATCTCAGTATGGCGGGAGTTGCGAACATCTCGGCAGAAGAAGTGGCTGAGCTACTTTCCATAGATGAGCTCATTTCGGTGATAGAGCGAGGTCTAGCAAACTACTCGGAGGGAGAGGAGGGAGGGATGCTTCAACCCTACCGGTCAATTGTCCAAGTGGTCAATCCAGGACCTGAGTTTGGGTAGGAAAGTAACCATTTGTCGAATTCACTCAGTTCCATGACCTAATCTATACAGAGGCAGCTGATCAAACTAGTCCTTATGTTACAGGTTCTTTGGCTCTATGCCATTCTATAACTCCAAAGAAAACATACTCGCATGCAAAGTTGGCTCCTTCTATCCTTTCAACCTGAAGCATGACAAGCCAGTACACAACTCCAGTATACTGCTCTATGACCCTGTGTATGGAGGTCTCCAAGCAGTGAGTAGTATCAGCTCGTTCGGGTTTTCTAAACCAGCTGAGTTTAGATTTGTCTGTGGTACAACCTAAATCAACTTAGTTCCAATACATCACCAAAACTAAATCTACATTCATTGGAACAAGGCTAAGATATCCCCCTTCAAAGACCATTTTTTTAAACTGCATGTAGCAGTAAAGCGTTTGTCTTTAGGACGATCTAATAAAAATTCTGGATTTAATTAGATCTCATGGCAAGCGTGATGATGCAGCAAAATTGTTTTGCCCACATGTACATGTGTATGGGACTGAGAAATTGCAAAGAAGCCTGTTAGCTTTCATGGTTATGACCACTATGGTTATGGTGAGTTATGGTCACAACTTAGTTCAACCAAAAGGAAATGTGTAGCCAGTTTAAAAAGGAAATGTAAATAGTCTAAAATTGAGCTAAAACATAATGTGATCCAAAAAACTAGAAGGGTCTAACAGTGAATTTTCTGCAATGGTCCAAAGTCCTAATAATAAGAGGTGATTGGAAAATGCGAAGTGAAAAATAGAGGAGGTTACAATGGCAAAACTTTGTTGATGGTGTAAGAGTAATACCCATAGATATAGTAAACCCTAGATAGGCGAATAATCAAAACAAAGTGAGGCCTATAATTAGCATGACCCAACGTCATGGTGATGTGTAAAGTGAGCTGATCTATGTGCTCCTATTGACTTAGCACTATAACTGCTCAATTTTTCCATAGTTTGTGCATGAGAGACTGCATATTTTATTGATAATGTATAAAACTGACTTTGGATGAGAAAGGCAAGAATCTTAGACACATGGTAATGGATAATATTAATGATTTAGAAGCTTCTATATCATTGATAATACAAAGAGTGACCAAATAGAAATTAAACTAATAACAAACTAATGAATTAAATGAGATTTAGAAGCAGTTATCTGCATATGGCATTCTTCAAATTCTTAATCACATCTGTCAAAAAGCCAGGCTGGCGCTCTACTGTTTCAAACCATGATCGGATAGTGCATGAATTTGGCAATGTAAATTGTGACCTTGTAATTGTAAATTTAAATTCATAAGCCTTGGGAGAATAATAGAACAATGTTATGGCAAACTCTTTTACCTTTTTGCTGTAAGTCTTTTTAGTCTTTCTAGCTTTGTTTGTGGTTTCATTTGACAGTAATTCTCCTAGACATCCATCCATCGATGTAAGCTCTATATCGTTAAGTTTATTGTCCTTTTTCAGTATTGTGATAAAATTATTTTGAATCCTATTCCTCTGCTCTAATCGACAGACTCTCTGCTGTAGAGTTTTGATTCTTCTCTTTAATAAGATGACAACAGGCTGTTTAGGTCTACCACCACATTGGCAGCTCGTTGTCAAGGCTGTAGGTGTGTTCTGATTGTCAGAAGCTGCAGGTTGCTCATCATCATGGATAGTAGTATCACCAGGTGTAGTATTTTCAGGGTCAGGTATTTTGGTGCTGGCTGCTGTCTGAGATGTTCTTCTACATTTCGGCAGGCTTTCTGTTCTTATGGTTGGTGTCCGTCTTTTCACAGCTTTTGGCTAAAGGTAGGTTGGATAAGCTGTAAATATTGTAGGTATTGCGTCAGATTTTAGCATTGGTTTTCTTCCAATACCTGGTGGAATCTTGTAGCAGTCTTTCTGAAAATATCCACTGCATAATACAGAGCTTGATGTTGGAGTCCAATACTGTCTTCTCACTGCCTTTACCCAAGCATTACGGGTTTCAGCTCGTTTCTCGTTTGGAAAGCGGTGAAACGCCAGATCTGGGCATTTCTCAAGATTGCTTGAACATCCATAGGCACAGCAACAGCTGCGGCTTGACTTTTTCTTAGTCTAAACATTAATAATACATACATGTAGTAAAATGAATATCATCACATTACTTGGAATGAGACAAATAAGGCATTTGATCAATCATGCCAAGCTAGATTACAACCCTATCAGCTGAGAGACAAGTTTGTGATATATGTTGTTGTAATCAGTCTAGACACTCTTCCTTTTGATAGTCCCAAGCATTCATTCACTTCACATTCAACTCAGAATAATCATAGAAAGGTATGTTCGTTGTTATGAGACCATGATAAGACAAGTAAGTTCAGCAAGTCAGTTGAGTTGGTAGTTGGTTTGTTTCCAGTAGCAACTTACAACGTGAACCAATGATATAGTACACGTGTAAAGGTTAAGTTTACCAAGTACATGTATTTAAATTTTTTATTGCGGGTTCACATACCTGGGGTGTTGTAGTCTCCTCTGATGACATTTCACCAAGAATTTGGTCTTATTGTAATGTTTATGACTTACAAACTAGTAGGACCAGCATGCTTTCACTACTAAACTCATTGCTCAGCTGAAGGCTCTGTTGCCGTGATGCACATCACTGCAACGTAACATCGTGAGAACAACAGCCAATTATAGGCCTCACGTCTGCTCCATTGTAATGATAGCTATTTGCCAATTTAGGGTTTACTATATCTATGGCTATGATCATCAAAATGGCATCATCTTTATATGGCAAGATACTTTCTACAGGATAAAACTTACTGCGTCGATGTGGTTTGATCAGTACTTCTTGAGTTCATAACAAACTAATTTTTGTCATATTAAATGGAACATTACAATAATATTAAGTGGATTTTATTTTTTCAAAGCGATATCTTTCAACTTTGTTATATAGATTGTTGACGGAGTCGTAATCACAGAGAGAAGAACACCTGCAGCTTCTGCCGTAGCAGCAAAGGTAATAAATACTTTATTTTGCCATCAGGCCCAAGTATCTGTAACAGTCGATAGCAAATTTCATTTCACGATAGCTTGTTATTATAATTTTTTATTTATTATTCATTATAAATGACATTGTTTTTTGTTTGTCCTGTTAGTGGTTAGATTACGAAATTTTTAATGCCTATGTATGATTATAGTATCTAGTGGAGGATCGGAGCAAACCTGTGAAGCTGGCTTTACTAGGAGCAGGAACCCAGGCTAGATCTCACTTCCAGGCCCTAAAGTGTATATTTAATATCTCTAAGGTATGTAGCATCATTGCTTATTATTGCTAAATGGGAAGCTCTGGGCAGAATTCATGTTGATAAATCACTTAACTGCAATAAATGTACACTTTTAAACTGTTAACAATCTTCTTGAAGTAGATCTTGCAATCCAAAATGTGTGCTTTAAATGTATTTGATTTTTAAATCTCGAGTTA
Source organism: Watersipora subatra (assembly GCF_963576615.1). Taxonomy (NCBI): domain Eukaryota; kingdom Metazoa; phylum Bryozoa; class Gymnolaemata; order Cheilostomatida; family Watersiporidae; genus Watersipora; species Watersipora subatra. The sequence continues at coordinate 28,958,859 of NC_088708.1, read as the reverse complement.
AAACCAAATCACACTTCAAGAGATTTGAGGTTGTAATCATTGGAAATGCTTTGATAATTGGTGATTTACCAAGTGTGAACAACTCAACTCGATTTGGTCACAACCTTGTTGGTACAAGAATGCTTTGAGACAAATTCCATAACTGTTGAAAAGTGTACAAACATCTCCATCCAGTTTACACAGCATAGCCTTAGAGTTCCATATAGCTTTTGAAATTGTGTGAATAGCTTCTAAAGGTAGTCTCTATGCAACGGAGCATTGTCATTATATCGATAAAATATGCAATAGTATAACAGGATATCAGCAAACTTCCTAGCTAACAACTATGTAGGAAGATATATTCTGGTACATCAATGGTTCTTAACTTTGTTGGACATACTGAACTTCACTAGTTTCATATGCACTTCCACCAAATCCTTCTTTATTGAAAAACAAAATATGATTCTTTTTACATTTTTCACATAGCCTATATGTTTTAAAGGCTTTGAAAATGAACTGCGTGTTAACGTCATTGTGTTCTCCAAGAACTAAACCGATACAAAGCATCAAATCACAATAAATTACATATTTTTCATAAAGACATGACCTTGCCAGTCAGTGTGACTTCTGCTGTTGCTTTTGAGAGACTATACTTATGTTTCTTGGACTCCACTGAACCACTGAGACTGATTCACAGAACACCTAAGTTTCGATCAAACCCAGCCTAAGAACCAATGTGTTACATACTGACCAACAACAATTACTCCATGACACTCTTTCTGAATGAATTAATGCAGGTGGTAAGTGTCAGTAGAATTTGTCCAACATTGTCAAGAGGCAGACCCAAACAATGATTAGAAATATGGAGACTTAAAATTATTGTGGAGCATCAGACTTGATTTGCTGCCAGATAGATTTGGTTTTGCTACTTCTGAGGAACTACATGTGTAGTTAACTTTATAGTAATGTCTTAAGCGATAATAAATAAAACATGTTTGGTATTAGTCAGCAATTTTTTCAGGTTAGTTTCTAAGGAAGTTTTAAGATACAGCCAAGCGTTGACCTACAATCCCCTCTATATACTGTGTAACCATAGTGTTTGAACAGTGTATAGCTTACAGTATCTAATATTAACACTTTTTAACCTTTTTAACCTACTTAACCTTCTTATATCCCACTGCTATCTGACTGTATTCACATCTAATACACAATACCTCTCTCGATTCTTCAGGTTTGTGTATGGAGCAGAACAATGGAAAGTGCTATAAAATGTGCTGAGGAGATCAACGGAGAAGCGTGTAATACAGCTGAGAAGGCAGTAGAGAATGCAGACATCATAGTGACCGTTACACTCTCTCAAACTCCTGTACTGCAAAAGACTTGGGTAAAGCTTGGCGCGATCATCCTTGGTACGTAGTTGACCTAGTTAAGACTGGTACATACTGGTTCTCAGTATACTGCTGGGAATCCCACACTATATTAGTGATCGTCTGTGATAATAATGTTCACACTATCACACACCCATCTGAGTTTATATCATCTACTAGTCTGCAACATAGTGTCCCCATTATACAATGCGACTGCTGAAATACTAATTCCGCGGCAACTAGTATCATGAAGGGAAATATAGGTCACACAATCTGTGACAGCCAATCACCATCGCCAAAGTGGTTTCGCATTGCACAGACTGTCGCAGACGCATTGTGAAACATTGAGAAAGTTAAACAGCTGCTGTTTTCTAACATGCCTGCGTTGCTTCGGTGATGTCATCATTTACGGCTTTACATTGTCTACGAATAAGAGAGGACAACCCCAACATACTGCGATACAGTGCGTACCAATCTCTGGCTTTTCGGTCTATTCAGCAATAGGGTTACAATACGTTTAGTCAATTTTGAGTGATGCTAGCATATGATTATTTAATACCCTAATGTTCTTTTTGCCACCATGTTAAGTTTAACGCTGTTAAACTTGACTTAACATTGAACAATAATGTTGAAGAATTAGATATTGCTGATAGTTTTTTTTAAAACGCTTAACACTTAGTTGGCTTCAAACTGCCAACACAAATATACATGTATTTAACATCATAGGAATATAAATGCCATAAGCATGATTGGGTTTTGATGACTTTAGCTGTTGGAGGCAGTGGACCAGATTCTCAGGAAGTAGATCCAGAGCTAGTGAAGTCATCGGTAGTTTATACCGACAGCAAAAAGATTGCATTGATGGAATGTGGAGATATCATCAAAGCAGATGTAAGTATATACAGAGTACAAACCTATATCTGAAGACCTTAGAGTGAGACTCAAATTAAGAACTAATCATGTCCCATGTGTAGTGACTTTTACGCATTCTTAACGAATATATGCCCATATTTTTACAAAGAAATTTTTACCCCATATTCATAATTACAGTATTTTAATATGCTCACAATTAAGTTAAAAGACATGCTCATCAAACACTTATGACAAAAATGCTAATCTAGGGTATGTTAGCTATCTAGAGGACTATGTTACATTGCTTCTGGTCAACAGCAAATACATGTATGATTGTTCCCATAACATTACTAGTGAAAAATGACTGCAATGCAAGCTACATGTGAGAACAGGTTTTAGTCTTCTATATAAATATTTTAACGGAGTCATGTAGGTAACATCACTCACGATATCATTGAGAAGTATATCTGCCCATGTAGGTAACATCACTCACGATATCATTGAGAAGTATATCTGCCCATGTAGGTAACATCACTCACGATATCATTGAGAAGTATATCTGCCCATGTAGGTAACATCACTCACGATATCATTGAGAAGTATATCTGCCCATGTAGGTAACATCACTCACGATATCATTGAGAAGTATATCTGCCCATGTAGGTAACATCACTCACGATATCATTGAGAAGTATATCTGCCCATGTAGGTAACATCACTCACGATATCATTGAGAAGTATATCTGCCCATGTAGGTAACATCACTCACGATATCATTGAGAAGTATATCTGCCCATGTAGGTAACATCACTCACGATATCATTGAGAAGTATATCTGCCCATGTAGGTAACATCACTCACGATATCATTGAGAAGTATATCTGCCCATGTAGGTAACATCACTCACGATATCATTGAGAAGTATATCTGCCCATGTAGGTAACATCACTCACGATATCATTGAGAAGTATATCTGCCCATGTAGGTAACATCACTCACGATATCATTGAGAAGTATATCTGCCCATGTAGGTAACATCACTCACGATATCATTGAGAAGTATATCTGCCCATGTAGGTAACATCACTCACGATATCATTGAGAAGTATATCTGCCCATGTAGGTAACATCACTCACGATATCATTGAGAAGTATATCTGCCCATGTAGGTAACATCACTCACGATATCATTGAGAAGTATATCTGCCCATGTAGGTAACATCACTCACGATATCATTGAGAAGTATATCTGCCCATGCTAAAATGTCTACCATCTTACTATCTGGGCAGATATTTCTCACAACGCTAACTTGCTCTAGTGATATTATGAAAAGCTGTCGGATTAACACCTGCTTTTTCATGTTCTTTATTTAGTTTGTTCAAACCTGTAGTTTTAATGCCAATATGGTTTTCCCAAGTTTGCCTAAACACTTGTTTTTGATCAACACAAAATATTTTTGCATATAGGCTGGCTTATAATCTCTATACTTCGTATAGGCTGAAATCTATGCTGAAATTGGTGAGGTGGTGAATGGAACAAAACCGGTGAAACGTGGACCGACAACTCTTTTTAAAATGGCTGGTAGGTGAAGGTGTACTCAGCCATTCTACCTTTGTTTCATTTTAGCTACACGGCATAGAGAATAATGCCAAAAGATTGTTAACTTCATAAAACCGTGCTATAAGTGTTGGCATTATTATTCCATTGTTTGTACATCTTGGTTTAGAAAAAACCCACCTAGCAGTAATTGTTTGCGAATTTGCCCTATATGGTTTTCAATGTCTTTATATTTCTTCCCAATATCATGGCTGGCTAACCAAGCAAAGTTTTAGCATAGTTGTAGACAGGCATTATAGAAGTGGCCAAACCGCGTGCAGCAAACCCTCCATTAACAATGCAGTTGATTTTTACAAGTACTGTAGATTGTTGCAGGTAATATCCAAATAAGAGTGGACGCTATTTTACAGTGGGTTGTCTGCCAAGTATCTGTTTAGGTCGTTAATTAGGCACCAAATGTTTCAGCTGTTTGGCATGAGGTAATGGCTTACAAATGTGCGTGTATTTTCAAACCAGCTAGGTTATTTCTAAATTTGGCTTTTTATTCCTCATTCCATCACCCAACACTCATGTTGTAGGTATGCAAATGGAGGATGCAGTGAGTGCTAAACTAGTCTTTGACACCTACAGGGCAAAGAAAGAACCATCTTAATACATGAAAGGAATTACACGCAACAGCATCTACATGGTACTTGGAAGAGATTATAACAAAATTTATTGAATGAAAATAAAAAAATATCAAAACTATGCAAGCGATTCAACAACTAATTATGTGTAAATTTCGATACTACTAGTCAAAATTATTTCGCAAAGCAAAACAGCAAAGAATTGTCCTCTCATCCTAGGGGAGATAAATTATGAGACTCTGAGACCGGCTATCTGGCTTTCCAGAGACTGAAAGAGAAATAACATCACAACACGAATCAATAACTGACCAATAATAAAGCTTAAAACAACTAATCTAGAGTCGAGCAGGATGAAGTGGCATGAAGTTTCTCTGTTAATCATTCCTTCATTATAAGCAAAAGAAACAATGAGAGGCTGTAGGTAATAGCATACCCGAATATCCCAGACTACTATTTGTCCATCATTTCCCCCCGAGGCAAACTTAGCGCAGCTGGCTTTGCTTCCACTATGCATAGTGAGTTGCCTGAAAATATACATTCAACAGTTTAGCGTTAGCTCTATAAAACAACAGGCAATATCACAACGGGGAGGAAATGATGAGACAAACCAAACTTACCGAATAGCATTCTGGTGAAGGGTGGCAACCTTACTGTCCTCAGTGTCCCTCCCTTTGTTGTCCAACTGCTGAAACCTCTTCATAGCAGTCATGCTGCCACCACCAGTCTTCTTTGGAATGTCAATCTTATTTACAAAAGTTATTCCACCTGCAAGCACCAAGGAAAGTGTAGCACACAACTCCTGACAGCCTGTCAGAACATCTCCATGTAAGAGTTACCGAGTATTACCAAAACAAAGCATTTTTGGAAATAGTTACAGGAAAGACAACTTTATTTTAATCCTGAATAGCTTTTAATCATTTGGTATGCTTGCGCATGAGATCTAGCACAGGTAAATGATGAATAGCAAAATATTATGAACCAATATGTAACACTTCATGATATACTTGATGTGCCCAACTCCTAAATCCCTAAATACTATTTGGGAATAATTGAAGAACCATTAAATACTAAAAAATGTGAGATGTTGAGCAGATATTCATGATATATTCGTCTTCAGTCTCTCTGTTCATTATTTGATCAAACGATGAAGTTATAATACTTTATAACACCATTATTACACAGCGATTATACATATCCTTAGACTCCCTATATTATCTCAATTATGTAGCTATAAAAGAAGGTAAAATGAAAGATGATTACCATATAAAGGTGAGGTTAAGGACAGCGAATGGCTAAATACAGACTTAGCTTCCCTATGGCTATTTTCTGCCACTTTGGAATAACAATTTTGAGGCAAGTGACTATTACATGAAAATAACATTGAGACAGAGTGTGCTCTTTAACACTACACCAGGCTCAATCATTTTCTAACCAAATATCACTAGACTTCTCCATGATGATTTCATGAGATTAAGGATGAGCAGCCAGTCTAACCTTTACTTCCGTTTTTCAACTCACAGTTACCGTATTTTTCGAACTTCGCTACTTTTTCAGACGTTTTGAGCCATGCGGCCTATTTAGAGGCTGCGGCTATTCTGTTGTTTTTTCTTTCATCGCTAGGGTTGCCACTAACCGGAATCTCCGATTAGCGCACCTCTAGCAGGGAAAGAAAAAACAAAACAGTGCCTAACGGTACTGTTCCGTTAGGCACTGGGTTCAAAAGCAGCGGTAAATATGGAACAGCGCCTAACGGCACTGTTCCGTTTCAACCAGCAAAATTGTTGCCGTGTTAAAAAGCGCTGCTATGAGTTCTGCGGCCTATACAAAAGGTGCGGCCTATGCGTTGTTTTATTATCGTTTTTTTAAATAGAGCAGATGCGGCTTATATAGGGGTGTGGTTAATAGTCCCGAAAATACGATAATACAAGTATAGTGGAACACATCCCTTTAATTCACTATACTGTATAGCAAGATCCCAATTCTTGCATTACTTTCTTTCAAAACCACACCAAATAATATTTCATTTAAATTACAACAAATACAATTTGTTTCAAATATTTCAGCAATCAAACCACAAATGATTTGGCCACAGCTCTTCTGTTTAATGAAGAAATGTAGCCCTGTCTATTATTATGAGTCATTTTGCAAAGCGGCAAGACTGTGGCAAGACTAACTACTAAATATTAAGTTAGACTTCATCATAACTTAATAAGAAAAATAAACAAATGCAAACACTAGAAATAGGAAAATCTCTCAATTTTTGCTATATACTATTAGGTGGCCATCAGCAAAATATATAGTTGACAGCACTTGAACATACTATAATGGAAAACCGATTAAAGCAAGCAAATCTAAATTAGGTGTTAGCATGAATGAAAATGTGAAATAATGATTATTTCCTAAAATTTATAACTCTTGTGTTACATTCTCTTAATGTTTAGAGGAGTCAGTCACCTGCGGTACATTTGAAGAGCAATGGAAGGTTGTCAAATCCAGCAACAACGAGACTGCTCTCTCCGACCCAGAGACAGCTAGAGAAGGGCAGGTAATTGGTCTTGACAGTGACAATCCTGTATAAGAGCACACAACAGCATAAAAATCTCCATCGATAAGACTGTAACCATTTATTGACAGAATCACTTGACTATTCAGTTCAAGCTAGTGAAGTACTCACAAGGAGTTATTAGCGGCATCCACAACAGAAATGCTAGAATCATGACCGACCCAAGCCAGTTTTGTTCCTGTAGCGGAGAAGCAGACGCTGTGCACCCAGCCACCTAACAAATGAAGAATATGTTGGTGAATTATGAGAAAAAACACAGACTAATGAGTAATCATGTCAGCGTGTTGCAATCTTCTTCCTACCGACCACAAGATTTGCGAATCATAAGTAACTTTTGAAACAATTAGCCTTACAACTACCTGATTACTGGCACGTAAACGACCTAACCATCACACAACCAGATAGCCAACGAATTCAATCAACATACCTCCTCCATTAGAGTACTCTCCAAGGATAGCGGCAAAGGTTAACTTAGAGCCCCACTCATTGGCCGCGGGCTTTTTCTCTGCTTCCTTCACATAAGCAGAGTAGACCCTGAAAAGTGCCACGTGTAGTAAAATACAAACAGTACCAACAAGAGTTGCCCCGATTTCAATATCGGAATCGGTGCCGATATGGGTGTTAAGTATCTGAATCGGTATCGGCCGATCTTTTCTTAAAAAATCGGAACCATCAGATACTTTTTGCAGATCAACTATTTAGCAGAAAACCGTATTTTAGCCTGCTACACTAAGAAAAAATCATTAGCTGCAAGTTCCTTACTTTTACATAATAAATTCCAGGCCTGTCACGCAATCTATTTCATGTCTATAGCTTGATAAACATCAACACAACTGAGGAATCTTTTGACTTTAGTCTGGACGTAATCAACAAGTGCGGCATTTCCCAATTACAGCGATATGATTTAATGCAGCCAATCACGAACAAGAGAACAATGACGGTGAAACAAGAATGCGGTGTAATGTTTCTATGCACTAGCATTACGAAAGTAATTTGAGCAGTCGATGCATAAAGTTATCTATCTCTCTTGATACTGATGATATGAGGTATCGTTTGTATCGCATAAAATAACCTCAGTGGCTTATCGGTATTTAGCCTGTCCTCCATCATCTGTGGCAAGTGAGTCCTTCTTCAGTATGACTGGCTACATCGATAGTGATGGAAGACAAAGACGTTTCACTGAGATAATTGAATCACTAACAGTAATTAAGAGAAACATTTATTTGCTCTAAACTTGTACAGGCGCAGCAGTTCATTCAGCAATGGAAGAGCGATTTCATTATCACAGAGAAAGCCGTACCGCTAACAGTAATCACCATTATTAATAGCAGATTACAAGAAACACGGACTGTTTTGTTACTAGATGCACGGTATGTCAGTATGTGAATATATATACATGTATATCTTTTTTCCCATAAATACAAACAAATAAATACATCAATATTTATATTTTCTTTGCATTATTTTTATATTTGCATAATCAAATTAACAATTATCTAGGCAACACAAAAGACCTGAATCGGTATCTGAATTGGATTATTTTTCAATAAGAATCGGTATATCGGATCGGTATCTGAATCGGCTGGTGAAATTAGAATCGGGGCATCTCTAGTACCAACATAGCTAAAACCAAGGTGATCTATTATAGCCGCACTGAGGCATTCAACACGATCGACTCACCTCGCCTTGAAATCACTTGAACCACAGGCCAACAGGTAGTTGTTAGGATGCCAGTCTAGGCAAGTAACCGTTGACCTGATGGGCTTCTTTATGTGCTTTGAGACCCACCAGTTGTTCTCACTCTCATAATAGCAGACACTGACCAACCGGGCCCCACTGCCTAAAGAAATGATCTCCATATTTGGTCATAACAGCTTATGAAGTGCCTTCGGTGGCCCATCATGGATCAAATGCATTACATTTTATTGCAAAATAAACTGATGGTTTTACTCCTTTGCTGTTACTGCAGGTACATATCACCAGACACATAAAACTGGGACAAGCAGCCATTTGTAATGTATCACTCAGTAATTGTCAAGAGCAAGAGGAGAGAAGCCTTTAGTCATAATCAGCACTAATGTCTCACCAGTAGCGAATTTGTTTTCGAGGGGAGACCACTTGACACAGGTAGCAGCTCGGTTGATACGCAGAATAACGAGGACTGGCTCCCACTTGCTTCCATTGAATGTCCAGACATACGCATTTCGATCCTTAAAAAAGCAACCGCTTACCACAGCTGTGTAACAATGCAAATGTTCGCAATGAACAGCAAGGAAATGGAGGATGTCTGTGAGAATACATACTATTCCAGAATTGTAATAAAATTTACTAAAACATTCTTCAGCTTTCAGGAATTCCGGCTGTGATTGTTGCATGGAATGTAACAATCACATATCACCACATAACAAAACCATATTTATGGCAAAAACAGTAAGCTTCAATAAGTTACATAAAAAATTTGCCACAAATCCTCATATCGTAAATTGAATGGAGACGAAATAAACAAACTAAATGGCAACTCTTGGAAAATGTTAACATTTAATTTAAGCTGGTACCCTTCTTTCCACCAGCAGCCTTGGAAGCTGGCATCATAATTTACTTAAGCAATACCAGGGGTTGCCTACTCATGGCAAGGTATATAACATGATTGACAAACATTCGTTTCTTCTCAAAATCAGAGAAGTGAATCCAACTACTGTTTAGACTAGTGGCCACGCAGTCTCAAGCACCGCGGGAGATCATCAGAAATGCCATTAAAGCACAGATTATCCAGAGATGTATACATGCAATAATTCTCAAATCTCTGAAGTTAATAATTGACAAAGGTGGAATTCGAATCATGGCTCAAGACAGACGGACACGCCTCTCATGAAGGCAAAAATGACCACGTATTTACTGTTTAGAAAGAGGCAAATCATTTTTAACAGACAATAATTTATTTGGTGAACACATTTTTCAATTTTTCTTAAAAGCTAAATTAATTTTTACTTGCTTTTTTAATACGCAGGACCCTCCTACAATGTAAATAATCCATTCAGAGAATGTTTACCTTACAGGTACTTTACGCTATACGAACAGTAAAATACATGTAAAGTACCTAACCCATTGTAAGATCATGCCAACCTCACGGCTTTGATCCTTCAAATAAAAAAATATTGAACTTAATTTTCTAATTTAATGACTACAGTAACTGTATTATTATTGGTTTGTATCAACAACTTTTACTTTATTTATTTTCACTTCTGCTTGGTTTAGGGTCTATGAGAACAGTAATTTTCATTAAGTTAGGGAGAGTGCAAAGCTTCAATGACAATTTTAATCTATTTTTTCGTTTTTTCTAGACAGCAAGGTCTATGCTGCAAAGAGAAATAATTGTATGTCTAAAACAAAGTAAAACAAACAAATACATTTATTATGTTAAGACTGTCTGTTAAGTTATGTCTGTCTGCAGCCAGGGTTAAGGCTTAGGATAAAAGATAGCTTTCAATGAAACTCGTAACTTTTATCCATATAATTTTACGTTATATGAAATTTCTTATGTAATACCAAGCAAAAACTACATAAATTCTTTACATTGTTTCATCAAAAGAAGGTTAAAATTTTAAGAGTGTCTACTGTAAAGGGCCGCAATCAGCAGAATTTACACTGATGTCTAAAAACAAGTGAAAAAACTATTTGTTCAAAATAAAAATGCTTCGTTATCGTCATTAATTCACACCTTAGCAAAAAAATTGTAACAGAAAAAACACACGGTATATTATTTAAAGGATTTATCTGAACTGTTTCAAGCTAATGATAATATTTAGACTTTGTTAAAACTTGAGTTTAAAATTTAAGATGATGATTACGCTAGCTTATAATATCCCTCTCATTTTTAAGTAGTTTTAGTATTTTGTTTCTTGAAATTATAGAGCAGTTAGAATCTTTTGACAATAAAATTATTGCAGTATTAATGTCATGAAAAATCTTTGCTTGTACTCTATAATAAAACTAATACTACTACTCAAACAATAAAACATGTGGTAATGCATTGACTTCAATAAAAATGAAATAAGTCGATACATCTACTTTACCTACCAATTTCAGAAAGCCATGAAAAATCACTATATTATTACAGATAGCCATGATACTGTATAATGAGATTTGAACAAATGGCTGCATTCTTAAACAGAATGTATCAATGCTCACCACGCCACAAGTAACAATTCTGTTGCTTTGTGGAGCCCAGTCAATGCCAGTAACCCGCTGGGTATGCTCAGATAAGGTATGTTCCTTGATCCAAGCCCCCGCGCTTAAGCCATAGATGTGCACCTCATCATTATTTGGTGAGATAGCCAGCTCTACAACAAAATTCATTTAAAGAGGTGACACAAGAATTACAAAAACTTTGAAATTCTAAAAAGTTTTCATCTAATAATTTATGCCAAAACTATGTTGATATCTACCACCCATGGTTTGCTCCCTACACAACATACAATCAAATGCTGCTGGCTAACACTTTCTACCTTTGTCAGCACAATTTGGACTAACATCTATAGCAAAAAATTGGGCTATTCGACATTTCTAGCACAGTTAAATAGGAACAGAAAAAATTGAATATTATTATATTACCAATAGAAGATAGATGACTTGTATCGATAGAGAACAATGTATAATGGACTTTAAATCCAGAGGTTGCATGGCGAGTCTCTTGCAATCTTGTAAGTAGCATTTGTTTGTTGACTAATATTAATTATTCTAAAGAAGTGGCTTCACAAATTTAGGGTATTAAAACACGAGATACAAACAAACTCTCAATCATGCAACATTTTTTTCCCGCTGAGCTGGTAGCCGGTTACCAAGCAATAATAAGAACACTCTTATTGTTATTAACCTGTCCTAAAACTAATGTGCAAGCACACTAAATGAGTAAATATATTTCAACAAGAAAACTACTCCAGATAAAGATAAACTTGTCTATTCCGAGACCTTTTTTAGAGTCTCAAAAGACATTTCTGTTGTCACATCTCCTTTAACTCCACGCAAAACAAAGCCGATACATGCACTAACATTACATTAAATCTAAAAAAGCAATGATTAATCAACGATGCAATGATTGTAAAACATACGTGTCTGCTCTTTGTTCCACGCATGGCAGGTAATGGGTTCAACTCCGAATCGGTGAGCTTTAGCCATCTTTTTAAACACTTATTTCTACAAAAGTGAAATATACAAACGAATATAACGCACATTCACTACGGGCTTTGTATGAATCTTCATTGTTGTGAGAAGCAAGACAAAAACGCACAAAACCGCTGTTACATTTACAGCAAGGCTGTCTGGTAATATATTTTCATTATATAAAATAAACACCACAAAAGTATTTGACTGAACTTTTACCTCAACTTAAAAGCAACCAAGTCAAGGTTTGTGGACTCTGGTCAGTCAACACAAACAATCTAGTACGGGCAAATAAGACCTCCTGGTTAACGCAAACTCAAAAACACAGACGGAAGTAGGAAGTTTGATCCGCCACCTTCATTAGGACGAATTGAGTGAGAGATAACCGCATTGCGAACATACGACAATAAAAATGACATTGACTTGAAATGTTTTTGTACAATTAGTAATTTATTAAACGTCAATATTTTTAATAACAAAATGTTGTGTGAATAAAAAAACTTATGTGTTTTATAGAAAGTATAGAAAGCTTGCGATGCATTCGAAAGACCGATTGCGCGGATTTAAGACCATAGAGATACCCATTAAATGTTTATATCTATGCCGACTGCTTTTTCAATCGCAGGTAAAGAGCGCCTTTTCCACGCCGTCTACCACAATACGTATTTCCATAGATATAGTAAACCCATAGATATAAGATATACGGTTTACTATTATTATCTGTGCGTATTTCTTTAGCTACGACTAAAATAGGTAATTGTACACGTACGTACTAAAATTCAAAACGTGAAAGTGTTTTAGTTGCTACGTTACGAATAATTCAATTGGTCGAACATAATACAGAACATATTTTTACGTTTTGCAACATTGTTTGGACAGTATATGCTAACTATGACACAATAGTTACTGTAAGCACAGTTACCGGGTTTTTCTGAGCTATGCCTAAACATATGGTGATTTAAAAAGCCGAATACAGTGCACCCTCGAGATACGATTACCCTGATATACGATTTTTTCACCTTACGAAGTCAAACATCGTGATATCTTCACCTCGCTATACGAATTTTATTTCACCATACGAATTTGAGAAAAGTTTCGCCCGAGTTAAAATTTGGCCGTCGGTGTGCTCATAACACACGTCGAAATAAAAAAGACACCGAAATATAGTTTGCCGAAAACATTCTTAGAACGTTTAGAAGAGACACGATGATCGACTTCTCTCATATCCGCGTGGAAAATTTCGTGTAAAATGCACAAGCGAGAGATAATATTCATAGCGTTATTATAGCTTTTGCTATAAACTTTCAAGTCAGCATACGTATATAACTACAAGTATCTACATTTAATTCGTTATCTATGGAATCTGAGACCGATCCAAACGTTACAAAACGAAGGAAAATTGATTTCTATGTCAACGAAGTTGGATGTCGTAAATAAGAAGGGACCCGTATTATTAACATTGTCAAGGAATATGATCGCAACCAATCAGCATTTGCAATTATTATTAAAACAAGAACTCCATTAAAGCAAGCACAAGAAAGAGCTTCCGACAGAAGATTTGAATGAGCTAGGTCATGCACGCGATCAGCATTCAAAAGGAGCAACCATTTAGTAAAGGCAAGGATGTAGAAGATACGGAAAACCCCACATTCGCAGAAATAGTTTAAGTGTTTAATTTACTGATGTGGACTGGTACATTAAAACAATGCATGTATAATATATATTATTTATCTCTTGTGTGGCATGTTTTTCATATTTTAGTCATTTTATTTGTTTCCTTTTGGTTTTATGTTTTATTCTCTTGTTTAACCATGTGAAATGGAATTGGTTATATATCTCAAATAAATGTCATTCCAAATCAAAAACACGGGTCCTTTGTCTAGTGAGTATTTACTTTATTACAAATGAATACTATCTGGGTTGTACAACAAGTTGTAGAATCAACCCAGATTCAAAACATACAATACAACAATACAATACAATACAATTTACAATTACAATTACAAATACGACAAGGAAAATTAACAATTCCGATGGAATTCTATTTACCTCTAACACACTCTTCTTAAAACACGTCCGAATTGACTGAATCATCAAAAAGAGAGTGAGTTAAACGCAAAACAAAAAGCTATCTCATTTAAAAGTAAAGCTAGCCATCTGATCACAAAAGAAAAATCACGCAATACAGAAAATAATTCTAGGAACATAAGCTATAAAGATTAGTATCATTGGACTCGCCAAAATGTAATTTCATAACATTCGCCGCCCCTAGATGCGACACAGTATCAACATGATCTTAGCATCGATTGCCAACAAAAAGAAATTACATATAAGTTTGTTCTTCGACAATTCGTCGAAACTTATTAATAGGAGAAGTTGTTAAGTTTTACCCCAATTCAACATTGGAAACTCGTACAACTTTAATTCCCTATAAATTTGTGAATCAAATCTCTAGCCATTCCCAGGTGTCTCCCAATTTGCTGGATTTGGGAAAGGTGTTCTTGTACAGTTCCAATCGTCTGTCGAGCGCCTTGGTTTTCCACTCGCAGAGCAATGTTCTCTTCGCGGAGGCGATCACGTTCTGCAGTAACCCTCTTTAACTCCTCTCGAAGTACCAAAACTTCAGCATTGCAGTGTACATTGGTAGTAGCCGTATTTAGCGTAGTTGGTCGGGGAACCGCTGTGAAAGGAGTCGAGGGTCTAACAACACTACCGCTCATTGTTCGTTTCAGGGCAGGTCGGAGGGCAGCAACACATGCCGAGGATGGTTTATGGGATTGTTGTTGCTTTTGTTCCCGACCAGCACGAATGCTTGCTGCGGCAGCAGTCGACTCCTCTTCATTATTATCCAGCACAATCTGTTCCTCCTCTACGTCTACTTCAATTTGGAGTGGGACCGATTCCGCCATCTGTAGTAAGAGACGTAACCAACTTCAGAATTGGAAGCAAGGAAGAGTTGCTGGTGCCATAAGTAGTTGTTGGTGCAGCATGCTGGTGTGTGCAATGATAGACAGAAAGTCCTTCACCTCGTGCATAGGGAAATAAACCAAACAGTCTATGTTAACAATTACATATGAAAAGAGAATTAGATCTACATGCTCATAATTATCACAACTGACACTACCAAAGAAGTCGATCTACTTAGTTTAGTTTTACACCGCTACTCAAAACTAATACAATGTGTAATCAAATAAATGCCTCGGTCGGCGTCGAGTCCTTCCTAACCTTCCCGTAGGCAACACAGGTTCTGGAACAACAGGATCACCAGCCAAGTCTGAGTGAACAGACCTGTTGTCAGGTTCATCTGTGTACTCTAGAATAGACTGATGGGTGGTTTGTCCTAAATGAGGAGTTTGTCGACCGTCCGCGTCAGCACAAGGAACAAATAACTTCAATCGACATTCGTTGACTACTCCTCGGCCGTCTATTTTATAGGTGCCATTATTAAATGACTTGCGAATAAAAAAAGGACCCTCGAACTTTGGCAGAAGCTTAGGGTTAACTCCTTTTTTCTTTCGCTTGCGTTGTACCAAAACCAACTCGCCGGGTTTAAATAAGGGTTCCTCGTCAGAGTCAGGCCATCTCATGAGTAAACTCTGTTGGGACCTCAACAGATCATGAGCTGACTCTAGACGCTCCTTTAGCCTTTGGGCATACTCTAGCCTTGTGTTCAGCTCACATGAATACGTACCACCAATCAACTGATCTGGCAGGCGACATTCCCGTCCAAACATGAGAAAGTTGCTAGTTTCCTCAGTTTTTGAATGCGGAGTAGCTCGCAGAGCTCGCATAATTTGAGGTAGCAAACAATCCCAGTTATTCTGTTCTTGTCCGGAACTGAGGAGCATGGATCGAAGTGAGTCACCAAGAGTTCGATTACCCCGTTCCACCACTCCATTAGACTGAGGGTGGTACGGTGTAGTACGTGTTTTAGTTATTCGCCAAAAACGACATAGTTCGGTCATAAGTTCACCTTCAAACTGCGAACCACGATCGCTATGAAGTTCTTCAGGGAGACCAAAATAACAAAAAACTCGACTATCTAAAGCTTCGGCAACAACGGGTGCGGTTGCATCCGAAAGAGGCAACGCATCTTGCCACCGAGTAAAGTGATCGGTAAGAACTAAGACCCACTTATTTCCTCTCAAGGTTTCTGGCAACGGTCCCACTAAATCAATAGCAACTTTTTGCCATGGTCGACCAACCCAGAGTGGCCCAGCCCTGGAAGAGGGAAGAAGGCCCCCGGACTTAGCACGTTGACAAATTTCACAAGTACGTAACAGCCTACGTACATCAGCGGTCATGCCCGGCCAATACCAGGTTAGCCTCAACCTTTTTAAGGTCTTTGTCCGACCGGAATGAGAAAGGGTATGGGTGGACCATATTAAATCCTTTCGCAATGTCTTAGGACAGACAATGACCTCTTTAGTTCTTTGGCCATTGAGAATTCGAACAACCAGGACACCATCGTCTCGAATTCTCATTAATGACATCATTGAATTGAGTTTTCGTAGTTCCCAACTTCCCAAATTGACGATAGATGCATCAATAGCTACCTGGTCATCAACAGCCTTATATACCGTTGAAACTTCTCCTTGTTCCTTCTGAGCGCCACTCAGTACAAGGTTGGTTTCGGTAGAATCAGGCGTTGGTAGCGGTAGAGATACTTGTTCTTCCCCGCTGTCTTGCAGATTGTCTCCATTAATTGGACACACAAGAGAACCATCTCTGGCTTTTTCCTGCAAGACACTATGGCACTCATTAGAGGGATTATCATAGTGACTAACAAAGTCAGAAGCACCATACAGTTGCTCGCCAATAATATCAGTGACAACCGTATCTTCCTGGGTGCTCATGTCTGAGAGTTCTTTACGAATATCAGGTAAACTAGGGCCCCCACCAGTGCGATCCATTCTGTCACACTGTGAACAGTCGCGGCATGGGCGGCGTGACAGGCCATCTGCATTACTGTGGACTCCGCCGGGCCTATGCTCTATACCAAAATTGAATTCACTTAGAATTTCTAGCCATCTAGCCACTTGTGCTGAAGGAGTTGTCTTCCGGCACAGCCAGAGCAGAGAAGCATGATCGGTGCGAATTCTAAATCTTCGACCGTATAGATAAGGTCTGAAATGGATTACCGCCTTCACAATAGCTAGGAGCTCACGACGTGTGACACAGTAATTGCGTTCTGCCGATGAAAGAGCTTTGCTGTAATACGATATCACTTTTTCCTCACCCTTTTGAATTTGGGATAACACTGCGCCCACACCATTTAGAGAGGCATCCGTGTCTAAGATATACTCCAACTGAGGATTAGGATAAGACAGGACAGGTGCGGTCATCAAAGATTGTCGAAGAAAATCAAACGCTTTTTGGCATTCCTCTGACCACTGGAAACGTGTATTTTTCCCAGTTAATTTAGTTAAAGGGCGGGCTTTACATGCAAAGTTGTCGACAAAACGACGATAGTACCCCACGAACCCGAGGAACGATTGCAGCTCTGTCAAGTTCTCTGGAACTGGCCACTCCTGCACAGCGGCTATCTTATCCGGGTCGGTAGACACTCCTGCATCACTAACCACATGACCCAAATATTTCACTTTTTGTTGAAAAATGTGACATTTCGATGGTTTGAGCTTTAACCCGGCAGCGCGAAGACGTGATAGGACCTCTTCTAGATGCAAACATTGTTGCTCAAAGGTTTTACCAATGACAATGATATCGTCTAGATAGAGTAACACTGACTTCCAATGAAGACCGTGGAGAACCCGCTCCATCATACGTTGGAAAGTGGCCGGGGCGGCGGTCAAACCAAATGGTAAGACTTTCCATCGCCATAACCCTCCCCGAGTACAAAAAGCAGATTTGTTCTTCGCGTCTTCATCTAAAGGAACCTGCCAATATCCACTCATTAAATCAAGAGTAGAAAAATATTGACTATCAGCTAAAGCTTCTAAACTTTCGTCGATTCTGGGAAGTGGGTAAGCATCATGTACCGTGACGGCATTAAGTCGTCGATAATCGATACAAAATCTCCAGCTTCCGTCTTTCTTTTTAACCAGCACCACTGGAGAACTCCACGCCCCCTGTGCTGGTTCAATAAGATCTTGCTCGATCAACTTCTTAACCTGCTTATCGACCTCCACCTCTTTCTCCGCCCCTAGACGACGAGGTGCCTGTTTAATGGGTCTAGTTCCCGGTTCGATAGGAATCGAATGTTGAACCAGAGTTGTGCACCCCATATCGTGATCTCCGGCAGAGAAAACATCTCCCAACCGGTCTAGTAGGCCGGCAATCACTTTCTGTTGTGATGTCAGTGTACAAATGCTACTGGCTTCTCTGTATAAATTTTCCAAGTGTTCTGGTACAGGTTTATCAGATAGCAATTCCCCTTGCTTTGAATTCTGACCTGTGTCACACTCGACTGGCGTTTCGACAAGCTGGTCACTTTCCACACTAAAACATTGACCAATAATTGACCCAGACGGAATGAATACCGTCTTATTTTGTGGATTCAAACATCTGACCACAAACCTATCTCCCTTGGTGCATGCTACAACACAAGAAGCCAAAGCTAAACCTCTGGAAACTGTCGCTCTACTCATTTCTACCATTCCAACAGAAGAATTGATAACTCTTGATAATTGGCAATCCAACAGTTTTTCAGATTGCGGAGGAACATCTACGTCAGACACTACCTGCACAGAGCTAGTGTAGTCCACTCCATGGCGGTCAGAACATCGTAGAGTTTTACCATTCATTACTAATGTGAAATTACTACAGAAAAGTTGACAATTATTACCTAGCAGAAAAGGCATACCTAAAATGGCGTCAGGTTCAATGTTGGCTACTACCCAAGACACATTGATCATTTCTGATCTAAGTCTACTATCCAACTCTACCTGACCCTCAATTGGCAACCCTGACCCATCTGCCAAGGTTCCAGTATTGCAATGAAAAGGCTTCATACTCTTCTTAGTAACCTGAGGAAGTTTATTAAATATTCTTTTGGAGAGAATGTTGAGGGTACATCCGCTATCCAATAGATAGCGAACTGCTATACGCCCAACTCTTCCAGGCAAATATAACGCAGGTGTGCATGATGCCATGTTCACGGAAAAGTTTTCCGATATTGTGCAAGCAGTGGTTTGGTTCGAAGTAGTCGTAACTGAAGAACCGTACGTTGACGCAGGTAACCTGTTGGTGAGTAGGTGATCAGGCACCTCAACTGGCTCTTTTACCACGTCTCGGCTATCAATGTTAACTACTGTTTCCTCCCCACAACTGTTTATGCGGAAATATGATTCCGGTCTACCACCAGCCTCCGCAGTGTTCTGTGCAGACCTACTTAGTTTTCCGAATTGCTAGAATTTTTAGATTTAGCACTGGTTAATTGTGGACACTCTCGCTTAAAATGCGATGTACTGCCACACTGGTAACAGGCCCGACTATTCTTTTTTGCATTAACACGATTTGAAGAAGAATTAGGCCTCAACAAATTGTCAGTCTGACGTCGGTTACCTTGCTCGTAGAGAGCAAGACGACGTGACTGTTCCTCAATTTGCTTAGTCTGTGCATCCAACTTCTGTGAGAATGAAGCTAACAGTGTTTCAAATTTGTCGGGTTTCGGGCAACCGGCTTTGAATCTTGAAGTTCCGTCAGGTGTGGAGTCCACTACAGCCACTCTAGCACTTCGCTCCAGTCGTGGAGCAGGTTTAGGAGGTACTTGTGCAAGCATTACATAGCGCTCTGCAGCTTTAACAGCTCCATCCAATGTATTGGCTTTGGCTAGGGATATATATCGCCTTAATGCTGGGTCGTCTAGCGCTCGATCAAACGCTTCCACAGCAAGAGTACTTTCCACCTCTGAACCAAGACCCCCATAACTAAGACGAGCCAGTCTTCCTACCCGGTTTCCCAAGTTCATATAGCTTTCACCAGGCTCACGTCGGATTTGATGAAGTTTCTCACGTGCTTCCTCTGGTAAAAGACCAAACATGTATAACAACCGTCGAAACACCTCTTTAACACTATCAGCTCTGCCGGCTTCTTTTGCTCCTTTATCGAGAGCACCTCTCAGCTGTGCTAAAGCCACCCTTTCCTCCCAACCACTCAATGCGCATACATCATTATACTGTTGTATAAACAGATGTACATCTCCTGTACCATCAAAGCGAGGGGTTTTCAATGTTGATTTGACTACATTTGAAGTTGACCTTTCCTCTATAGCGTGGGTGAACTCGTTGACCAAAGTCCGCAACATATCTTCGGTATTACTATTAATTTGAGCTGAGGTTGAAGAATGCAACGGCTTTGGAGCCGACTCAGCAGCACTGGGTTTATGTAACACAGGCAGCCCTGTACTTGCGTAGGCGTCGGAAACACAAGGAGTCGTTTCAAACTTATTTACAGTTTGGTTAGGCCTACTCAATCTCTTCCCTAAAGAATCAGGATATTGATTTATCCTCACTAATTTTGACCTAGCAGTGGGCACCGGAGAAATGTTTAGGCCTATCTGTGGCTCTGAGCTGGGAAAGCACCTATTATAGGCATCATCTATCACAGTCTCAGCAGATAACGTTTCTCTGGGGGTGACAGAAGGATAAGATGACCCAACTACTACGGTAGATCTAGGCCTAGGTGTAGGAGGAATAGTTCTCTGTGGAATAAATGAAGGTATAGTAGGTAAACCTACAGTGGTAGATTGGAAAGTGTCTTCCCTACTGTCATAAAATATGTCATCTCCATCAATATACCCAGCCTCAACAGAGTCATCATGGTTTGACATAATTGCAATTAGCTACTGCTAACACAGACTGACAAATTCACTAGACAAATAAACTCAAAGTTAAGAATCTTAAATCCCAACTCTAAATTTAAATATCCTGGACAAGCCCCCAATGAAATGGAATTGGTTATATATCTCAAATAAATGTCATTCCAAATCAAAAACACGGGTCCTTTGTCTAGTGAGTATTTACTTTATTACAAATGAATACTATCTGGGTTGTACAACAAGTTGTAGAATCAACCCAGATTCAAAACATACAATACAACAATACAATACAATACAATTTACAATTACAATTACAAATACGACAAGGAAAATTAACAATTCCGATGGAATTCTATTTACCTCTAACACACTCTTCTTAAAACACGTCCGAATTGACTGAATCATCAAAAAGAGAGTGAGTTAAACGCAAAACAAAAAGCTATCTCATTTAAAAGTAAAGCTAGCCATCTGATCACAAAAGAAAAATCACGCAATACAGAAAATAATTCTAGGAACATAAGCTATAAAGATTAGTATCATTGGACTCGCCAAAATGTAATTTCATAACACATGTCTTTGCATATGGGCTTGTTATCTTCTACGTGAATACAATTCATCGTATGTATGTATGTAACTCATATAACTGGCTACTCAGGATAGTTGAAGCATCCACATTACTTTCTGAAACTTGCTAAAGCCCTGTCCCCCCCTAGGGTATAAATACGTACAAACTTTGTATGTATAGTTACATTGATTCTTTTGCACATTTCATACAAGACAAACTACTGTACCACATTCTCTGGATCATTTTACAAGCGCTAGCTAGCAATTTTCTGCATTGCACCATCAATTTTTTTTCGTAGAAAAGGTAGAATTGGACAGGAATGGACAACTTCCTTTAGCCTACTAAAAAATTCCAATTCATTACGTTTTAAATTTATTGTCAAGTGCACAGCACCATAATTAGCATTGATACGCTTTTGCCTCATCTCTGCTTTACTCGCTACATGTACCAGCTAAAGCCACGTTACTCCAAAGGTATGTACGTCCTGTATAGAAAATAAAATTTTATTTTTCTTTTCGGTAGCCATTAAATGGTCAAGTGTGCGAGGGGCCGCTTTCTATAACTGCATCGCTCGGCCTTATTGATTTAGGTTGAAAAAGGTTTCAAACAGATAGGCTAAAGTTTATAGTGAAAGTGAAGATATGAACTGCTGAAGGATAAAATTTCGTGATAAAAAGTTGATACATACTAAAACTTAGTTTCAAGTGTAGGTTTAGCAAGCTAAACTTACTTGAAGTGAATTCAAAGTTTATGTTATGCGTACCTTTTGAAGGCAAGAACTCCTTACCGTATGTACTGCATTTGGTACACACATTATAATTTTGCGTTTTATTGCAGATCATAACCATTAAAATACACTAAATACAATACAGTTACTGTAGGTAACTATAATTACTAAAGTTAACATACTATTTTGCTGCTAATTGTCAATATGTACACATTTTTATGAAAAAAATTGACGATTTTCACCAGGGAGTGTTTGCATTGTTTAATTACAATGGTCTCTATACCCCGATATACGAATTTTTCACCATACGATGCAACCCTGGAACGAATTAACATCGTATCTCGGGGGTGCACTGTATTTGTAACAAATCTCAATCGCGGTATCCGTTGTTATATCGTCACGCAAGAAATTATCCGCGAAATGAATGAAAAAGATCTTCGATTCATCTGTATACATGTATATTGCGTTCATAGACATATTGGTCGTGCGCATGCGTCTGATCGCCAAAGGAAAAGTTTGAGCGATAGACAATTTCGCCTGATACCGGTAGTCGAATAGTTTTCTCTTCCTAAAATTGAAATGAAGGTATTCACATATTTGATTGTGGTTACAATTGTTGTAATTGTTACCACTGCACAAGCATCAAAATATGCAAAAGAGGTCAATGACAAAGAGGCAGAAAAAATGAAAAACTGGGAAAGACGCAAAGATCCAAAAGTGAAAGAGGGAACCGATGACCAACTAGCATTTAAAAGCAGAAAAAGCATGATGATTTGGAAAAAGGGTAGTGAAAAACACAAGGTGAGATAAATAATTTAAGCAAATTATTAAAAAAAAGGTTATTGGCAGGTCTTAATCGTAAAACCTTTTTAATGTGTACACACAATCGTGTTGCGTTCATCTTGTATAATGTACGTAGTTTAAAAGTTGATTTAAGGATGATGATAAGTTAATACTATGTAATTGTTAGCAGCAGGACGCATATGTAAGAATTGGGCCTCATTTTTAGTCACCCTATTCAGCGTCATTAAAGTTGCTCATATATACATGTAGATATCTTCACATTCGAATAGCGCACCTTCAGTATACTCGATTTATAAGTTTGCTCAGCGGTAGTGTGGACAACTAACTAAACTATTGTGAAGACAATGCTATGCGTTTGTTACAGGACAACCAGCTCATGTTGAACTCCCTCAGGGATGATTTGCATCGTATTGACAAGGAGTTGATGCAATTAAAGTATGACAAATATGAGAATAAGGATCCTTATGGTGACATGGAAAGCGCTTTAGATGAAAAAGTTCATGGTACAAAGTTATGCTTTTATTGTAAAAGGTCATAATTATGAGCTTACAACTTTATGTTGCGTTGTTAATTATCTATCAACAGTTAATGGTTGTGTAAAAAACTTAGTCAGCTGAACAATTACTTTTGGTATTATCAGTTTTTATTTTGTCTGATGTTAAAAATGACAGATCAGGGTCAGTATTTATTCAAATTGTTTTGATAAAATACTAGGGCAAAGTATATTTATATATACTTAATTTATATTAATATATTTATTACAATTATGGCCAATTATGCGGATGCATCCATTGGCAAGATGGGCTATTCAAGTAAGTCTTGAACATCTTGATGTGAACGTTTACATAGTTAGCTTAAATAAGTTAGGGTTAGCTAGGATATATTCTATGCATCCATGTCTATGTAAATAAAGGCTACACCACTGTCTCTGCTCTGTTTTAGCTCTTTTGGTAAAATATGATATCGCTGGAGTTAAGGGACTTTCTCCTTTGGATTCTAAGACAAGCAACAAAGTTAAAGATCACATTAGAAATGATGACAGACTAGATAACCTTTTTCACAAGGCCAAGAAAATGGGATATACCGGTAGGATGTAGTGCATAGTTAAAGTGTGTAATGGCTTCATTGATAACATCAAAAAATGACATTTCCGTGATACTGAAAATAACTGTCAGAAATATAAATTGTTGATAGTTCATTTGTTGAAATGAAAAACAAATAAAAAGTAATTGTGGCATTTAATGCAATTAAAAATGAATAACCTGACAAAAACAATAGATGGAACATCATGCGAAATGTATTTGAAGTTTTTATTTTTCTAGTTATGTTAAAGATAAATATGTTCAAATATTGTATCTATGATAGGTTCAAATATTGTATCTATGATAGGTTCAAATATTGTATCTATGATAGGTTCTAATATTGTATCTATGATAGGTTCAAATATTGTATCTATGATAGGTTCAAATATTTGATTTGAACCTAACCTATGCATTGATTTTTGTGGGTTGTTTTTTTAAAAATGAGTTCTGGTTCTCCAGTATAACAAGTAGCGAATTTTAATAAATGCCTATTGGCGTGTAAACAAACTACTCAACAATATGATTGGTTGTTTAGTTTTGGTTAGTGTAGATTGATTGGCCCCCTAATGTTTCAGCTGATGAGCTTCAGGATCTAAAAACTGAGATTGACCATCATCGTAGAAAAATGGCAGAATTGGATGCTCTTGTTGGAAAATATTCTGCCCTAGAGGAGAGAGGTAGGTAATGCATATTAACAGAGTTAAATGAGTTGTTCTAAACTATTCATGCTGGACATGGAAACTTTCAACCATGTTATTATCATAAGGATTAGAAGGCTGGTTCAGGTTTGTTGCTTTTCATTGTTTTGGATCAGCTGTCCATATTCACTTGTACTCAAAACATTTTGCTTCAAAAACACCAGTCAGTTGATTGAGAAACTTAGTGAGGATCCATTTGATTATAGTAATGAGTCGGTGCTGCCGCAGCATTTTATATCTGCACTAGCTCAGCCGTAGACATGCAAGTTAGAGTTTTCAGTATACCACCTTCTAAAACTAGATGTGAGTGGTCATACTTAAACTGGTTGTAATGTAACTTTGTTCATGCCGCATGCATCTTAGTGAAAATATGGATTTTTCCACCCATTTCAACATGCTGGTGGCTTTGTTGAATTCAGGTAAGCACACTTGAATCAATAAAGTTAGCTACCACGCCGTGAAGCTTTATCATTGTTAACTCAGTCTGGAACTTCTAATAAGTTGATCCATTTTCAAACTGCCATCAACCTAAAAGTCCTATTCTATAGGTTTCAGTCAATATTAAACGCTAACAGTCTCCTTGAATCAACCCCGAAACCTTGTGAAGTGAGTTTCATCAAGTTTGAGGCACATTTCTTATGTAAAATACGATTTTTACACTGGATACACTTTTTTTACCAGTCTTAACAAGAACAAGTTTCGCTTTGATTTTTATGTCCATTCAATTCTGGCTAAAAATTCCTTCCTAGAATCAAGAAATTTTTGTAGTTTTGCAGTGTAAATGTCTGAGGATTTTTTTGAGTTGACTTCCACGCAGTTTTATTAGCTAATGAAGTGACAATGTCAAGTACTGTTTAGCAGAAGCCATTTAAATTTAGGTACAGGTTTGTAACATCAAATTCTATCATATCTGCTACCATTAGAATGAACATGTAATTGGACAATTGATAGTGTGATTCTACTAATTTTTATTGCAATAATATTTCGGTAGTTTAAAGCCATAAATTGCTTGGCATTCAGTAAAGCAAAATATATTCAAAACCGAATTTAACCTAGTACTTTAGAAGAAGGCATGAGCCGACTATCTGGCAGTGAAAGGGTTAATAACCAGGAATATTTAATGCTGTACGGCAGCAACCTCAAACTTTTGATGTTGGCGTACAGAATGGACAGTTAGTGGGGATAGATGATTAGAACATTTGATACTAAATTGAGGCTGTTTATAGGCCCGGTTCAATGTTATGATAAGAATCATTACCTCCTGATCTTCATTATCAAAACTCGATATCAAGTGTCCTACACTATGTCCTAGTGAGTCTCACAAATGTTTCTTCAATTAGCATGGGGTGCTGGATTATGCGGTATAGAAAGTGTGCTAGTTATAGAGAGCACCATACTACATGTATAAGCAATGCGGATTCGCTATTTTATCGAAGGAATAGTTGCTGGCATGATTTTATCTATACAGTCAAATAGAGATCATTGCTGTAAAATTATGTTGAAATATTTAATTTGCTTATATTATGCATATTATATACCAGTCATATCATTTTCTGTAACAGCTACTGTAGTTTTCTTTTGTAACCAAGGTGCTGAATTCTAGCTATGTCAGATGTAAATTACCAATAATTTAATATATTAACTCCATTTAAACAGTTTTGTATGCAGGTTTACTAGTCACAGAATTCTGTTTACTTACTGTCTTGTAATGAAAGTTAGCTTACGAACTAAGGAACTGTCTAACATGTTGTTCTCTTGATTTATTGCTATTTGATTTAAAATTTCAGCAGCCATCCTTTTTGAGGTTAATTATATTACAAATTTTAGTAATGATCGATTTGTGTGGTTTTGGTCTTAAATGCAAATCAGATATCATTCATGGTTCTTGAACTCTTTTAGGATACCACCATTTACATTAATTGCAAAATCTAATCAAAACCAGTTTTGTGAAGATTTAACATGGTAAAAAAGGCATCATAGTTTTACCTGGTTCCAGTCATGAAATGGTGCTATAAAGGACCAATTTTTGAAGCATGGAAACGCAGTGATCAGTGCTCCCGCTTGCTCTCCATACGCTCTTCAGATAGTATCTGTATCAGCCTTTCATTGCGCTGCTACAGGATGTAGAGGATATGAGGAAATGGCGGCTTATGCTAATAAGGTGTTTTCTACCTTGCTTCCCAGCATGGTGACAGAAATTTGGGAACCATTTGCTGCCATAAATACTTTCTAAGTATACTCTAGTAGTTTTCATATGCATATTAAATTGTTTTAAATTATTATGGTATTATCCATAAAAACATTTTACACATGAATGCTAGGCAAGAAGGAATAAACATAGTAGATCAATTTTATCCTATCGGTTAAGGAACAGCCCACGGTTGAAGTGCCTTTTAAAGAACCTTGTGCATGTAGAACGCTTAACTTTTACCATAATTCTATTGAGGAGCCTGCTGTTGGCTTGACAAAATTAATCAGTCAAATTTACCATTGAGCTTTGAGAGCCTGCATTCATGGCTAGCTTTTTGCATTAGACATTAAGATTTGTTGGGCATTCTCTAACAGACAGTTTTCTTAACAGAAAATTGTTTTGCCCGATCGATGATTCATGACTTTTTTAATACCAATCTGTGATTAACTACGTTCATATCTATAGAATGCCGTATAATTAAATGTATCATATAAATTATCATATAAAGTACTTTCATATCTAACTTGTTGAAGAGTATCAGAATCTATGGGAGGCAAAACATTTGACCAGATTATGTGTACCGTTCACTGAGCAACACATTTCTGCATTAGCACTTAATATTCTTACATGAACCATGATTACACTGATAGTTTCTAAATGAAATGCAACAGTTCATAATAATGCCAAAAGCCTCGATTATTCAGATATAAAAGGTAGTTTTTGTTTATTAAATTTTCAGTTGATACTGTATCAACTAAGCATTTTTTTATTTGTTCAGACTGTAGATATTCTGGTAATATAAACTGATGTATTATTGTTTTATATAAATAGCCAAGATTGAGGCAAACCTCGTATCAAAGAAGGAAGGATTCACAGTTGAAAGTAAGGAACTGAAAGAGCTCAAGAAACGCATCAAGGTGATTTGATGTATACATGAACTTGTTTGAGGTCTGCAAATAAAATAGGAAGACTAGTCTAGCATCAAAGGAAGGGCTCCTGGAGCTTCTTCTTGGTTTGGATATGATATAGCGATCTCTTGGGATTACCAGCTGAACTGCAGAGTAGTGTGCTTGCAGTTACATACATGTACTATACAAGCTTTCAGGAAATCTGAAAGTTAGTTTATGTACTGCAGGACAAAAAACTAAATTTTCCCTTGAACTTAAATTGTTGACAAAATTTAGTATGATGTTATGATAGGACTCAGGTGTGATGCTATGGTAGAGCTTAACCCTGTGCTACTGTGCCACAAATTTTCACACCAAAAAATGACATTTGGTTTTGGATCTTGCTCTGTTATTACTTGGTTTATCTAGCTGAAATTAACAGCATACCATTAGACCCCTTTCAAGAACAGAATATGGCCAATAGTACCTGTTTTGGGTGACCTTATAACAAACCAGATGATGCCGAATACAAACAGCTTGTTTTTTAAACAAAAATATAACTGTCTGGGCTCTAGTTAATATTGCATAAATGCGAGACGTTTTATTTTGCCGTTAGAATTGTTGAAATAACGTGAAAGCAGTTTGGAAAAGCTAGAATAAATTAATGCAGAGTTATATAACGTAATATGAATGTGAAACAAACCATAAGTGGAGCTCTGAAAAGCGTAAGATCGACTAACAAATAAATTTGTATCATACAAAATATAATTGTCGATAGCAAAAACTTGCTAAAGTTAAGGAAATGAGTACTCCCACAAAAAAGGTTTCGAATTTAAATTAAAAGATATTGTAACAACATTAGACATCGAACATCATGCAAAAACAAGTCTTATTTATAGAAACGAACAATTTCGGATCATTCGCTTTTCCAAACATCATTTTCACTATTGGTGAGAAAAGCAATTACTAAGCAATATAGCGTTTCCTTCCAATATTTCATAGATGCATAGAGGTTTATAGCGTGTTGGAACTTGAGTTAAGGGAGTTGTCATGATGTTTTGAAAGTGTTAATAAATATTTAACAGATGTTTGCAACATTGCAGTCGAATGCGTGATATTTTGCCGTTATCTATTTCTTTTACCACTATTAATTAAATACTCGTTTTACCACTATTAATTAAATACTCATTTTACCACTATTAATTAAATAATCGTTTTACCACTATTAATTAAATACTTGTCCCAACTGTCCAAAACGGCTTCATAAGCAATTTAAATATATTTCTACTCTAAATATATCGGGTTTGTAAATATTTTGTAAACATACATGTATTGTGCTCATTCACCGGTCGTTAGATTTCATCAATTCTGAGCCATTGCAGATTCACAGAAATGGTAAAATGGCACTCAGGTCTCGTAAGCGTTTGTCCAGAAATGTGAAAATGGTACCCAAAGGGTTAAGAACATGTATGATGCTATGGTAAAACTGGAGATTCTGAAGGCCTTTGGGAAGGTTCCGTTAAAATAGTAGAACAACATCTGTATTTGATGTACAATCCAGATCAACATGTATAATCCAGAGCCAGGATAGAGTAATGTATAGGTTATTCTGCATATCTAATCTGTTTACTGACGCATGTACAGATGAGGCAGCAGTGATTAATCAGTGTAGACACATTTGCAGGAAAAGGAGGAGGAATTGAGTAAAAGCATGAGTCGACTTGGTCTCCTCTCTGATAATGTTGCTTTGAGTAAAGATGCCAAGTTCACTCAAGACAAAGTTCTCAGGCTGTGGGCCGAGATTTTAAATTCTAATTTCACTGAGGAGGAACAAGTGTCTTTGAAGGTCAGCACAGAAATGATGACTTTGTAAATAAATGTTCCATTTCATAGCAGCATTTCTTTTACTGTTCCCTTTCAAGTTTACATAATACCCTACAGGATGAAATTACATGTATTTGCGGAGTTAAATTTCGCCAAAATTTTCTTTAAAGCATATTCGCGGAGGAACACATTCGCGAATAAATTAATCCGTGAAAGCAGCTAGCAATAGAGTAAAACCTTCATGTACGCATACCACGTGTTTAGTTTTCTGTTTAGCTAAGAATTTTATGTCGATCATGCTAAGCTATAAATTTTGGCTGCATCCAGAGGTTTTCATTAATGTTCATCGATTTGGAGGCCTTTGGTGAACCATCAACTTGTGGTAAGTTATGAGCTTTTTCAACGTAAAGAACTGCAGGAGATTTTTTTTCGATGATGATGCCATGCCGAATTCTGAATAACTTGTGACAACCTTGAAAATTTTTGTAAAGAAGTGTGATACATTGGCTATGGGTTTAACTCAAAGCCCCAGCGAAGATTTTAAAAGAGTTTGGAACTCAACTACGTTTAGTATTTATGCCTAGCAGCTAGTTTTTAATTTGAGGTAGTAGTTATTCTCCCTTGTATTAAAAATAAAACTAATTATTCGCGGATTTTAATAATTTGCGGATTTGACTGTACGCAAACTCACGAATTATTAAACCCATGGAATATTTTCATCCTGTAGAGTAATCTAATTGTAAAGATTGTAATCTTTTTGCGGAATTAACTGAATGACCTGTACTTTGGTGGATTAGCCCAGTTCTTTACCATCAATTTACAATAGTTGCTAAAGTAGGAAGTGCTGAAACAGTAACACGTGTAAAGATCATATACTCTAATCG
Source organism: Watersipora subatra (assembly GCF_963576615.1). Lineage (NCBI taxonomy): Eukaryota > Metazoa > Bryozoa > Gymnolaemata > Cheilostomatida > Watersiporidae > Watersipora > Watersipora subatra. The sequence goes on along the minus strand of NC_088708.1, from coordinate 28,928,313 downwards.
TGCCACCAATCGCAATGTATCAAATTGTTGGCGATTGAATATCAAAGGTGCCCTATGTTGGTGAATAAATGTTAACCTATGTTTGCCAATTTGTAATTTCAACAGGAAGAGTTGATGCACTTGGAAAACAAGCTTAAAAAACGAGACAAACTGAGAAGCGACGCAGACGCGCTCAACCAGCACCATCAGAATCAGGGCCATACATTTGATGACTCAAAGATGGAAAAGTTCATGGAGAAAAAAGAGAAAATCAAGGAGAAATCGGAGTACATTGACAAGCATGTAAGACACTCTTTGGCTTTACTACGGTCAATTATAATTTTGTGATTAATAATGACTAGCACATGAAGTTTTTTCCTAGTAAATGATACATAAACATGCGTATTACTCTAAAACAAACGAAGAAAACACTTTCTGTTTCATTTATTAAAGCAATATCAGTTGGAACACGAATCCTAAAATAGCATAAGCTACTCTGGATGGCTGAAAAAGTACCATTAGCAGTTTGAACTAAAAATTATCTTATTCTTATGGAATTCTTAGGATTATGACAACCTGGCTATGACAAAAGATTTATTGACAAAAATATTGCAGTCAAGCGTCATTTATCAGCAAGGTGATAAAGGTGCGCCTTCCAAAAAAAGCGCATGTGAAATAGCAATTGCGCAGGTTGTATTTAAAGCAGCAAACGGTATTACGCGTTTGTATAGTTCTTATGGAATCCTTTTTATACATCTTGTTTTTATCATGATTGCGTTGCGCGCTGTAGATATGATAAGGATTTATTGAATCCATTTGTATCGTTGCTCGATGGTCAATGCACTAACAATGTCCTTGTTTGTATTTATTCAATGAGATATCATTAGTATGACACAGTTCTTATACGATCAAAGCTAGTTTATTCAGTGTTTTCATAAAAACCTTGGTTTTTTCCAACCCTGCCAAAAACCTTTGAAACACTGTATTTCAAGTAGGATACAAAAAACATTAAAAAGATAAAGATCAAGTTAATTTAAACTATATCAAATGTACGTCTTAGAGTAAGTTATGACGCACTATCTGCAATATTTCTCACTACCTCTGAACCTATGCATTGCTGAGCCTAGCATTTCTGTATAGGGAAGTAACGGCAAAAATCTCTTGTTTTGTTACTGTTGACTGTTTGTTACTTTATTTATTTTTCAAATGTAGTGTGGGTTTTTACATTTGGCTGTTCTCATAATTTTATATGAGAACATTATATAAAATAGCATTTTTTAAAGCTATCCGTAATTGCTTGAGGTATTTGTCATTGCTTTTGGGCCCAAAAACAAATTAATCGGATTTTTTTCTTATAAGAATATTTGCTTTGACATATAAATCAAATAGTGGAACAGATAATCTTTGTATGTTCAGGTTTGCTGGTATTTAAAAGCTGACCAAGTACCTTCAAATTCTTTTGTAGGTGAACAAATATGTCAAAAGTATCAATTCTCGGATTGCAGAAAGACGTCATTCTGAGCTATGATCATCTGTTGATATACCAAGAAATATCTTGCGTTATAAAAAATCTGCGGTTTGTCTTCACTTGTTAGCATGTGTGCGTACTTCCTAAGACCGAATCTTCTCATATTTTTCATTCAGTGGCATATTGGTAGTTTTCATGCTATTTTGTTGCTTTGTTAAATTCTACAGTGAGAGGCTGATCATCAGCGTTCACATTCCATTATCTATGCAATCCTTTTTACATACAGTGAATCTCTTTAAGGATTATAGGCAAGCACAATCAGTGGATAATATTGCCTCATTTACATAATGTGACAGCTGACAAACGTCATTATTAGAATTTATATTTTTTGTAATCAAATACTTGTAATGGTTTTTTGTGATATTTTGTTGATAATTTTCAATAAAATAATTGGTTAAAAAAATGCTATTTACCGTATTTTCCTTAGTAATGCAAGGAGCCAAAGTAGTGTAAAACTGCTACAAGTGTGAAGGTTGTGTTACTATCCAAGAATGTAGCAACAATAATCCTTAATGCTTAGCACTTCCATTGGCTGCATTTTACCTGTCAGTTCCATCACCCCTTGCAGACGATGCTAGAGATCTCTTAAAATACCTTTCATTAGCTTATATATACTGCAGAATGTGACTCATAGAACAACGCATCAAGTGCAATGGCATGATGTAGTCTTCGTTTTAGAGTTGAATACATTAATGAAATGAATATTATGCCTTGAAAGTAACACTGAGTTGAAAGAATGTAAGTATATACGTTCAGATTTGTACAGCTATAAGTAGAAGCACACGAGTTGGTTACACATCTAGGTTACAACGCATAGTTAGCATAGTGCATATATTGACATATATATATATATATATTGTATATACATCGATACATCATTTGACTAGAATGATAAACCAGGGCAGAGAATAAAAACGGATGTTGAACGATAAGGACTCATTAGTCCAAATTCTGTAAATATGTATTTTAATTATTATACATCCCTACATCATAGGTACCTATCAACATTTGAACAGCTCTAGCGAGAATCGCGGTATTGTAGAAACAAACTGATAGTCATAATGCGCCAAGGTCCCTATGAATGAAGTGAATGGACAAACAACAAAACTCAATGTGGGAAGGAAAATGCTATTAAGACAGAAATTGCACGTGTTTTAAAGAGTGTTTTAAAGAGTGTTTGAAATTGCATCTCTAGTTTAAAATTTTAACAAGCTATGACATCATTGTCTAAACCCTCATAATCGTAAACTCATGAAGCATCGTGTTGCATATACTCAAGTCCCAAAATAATTCTAAACAGGAGCATCGTAACTCGTGGACGCAAGGCTAAAATAATTAGCGCCGCCATGGTGTATCCGGTATACAAAAACTTATCTGATCACTATGCCGTTCTAGCTCAGTAGTAGAGCGACCGGATAGGAAACTTGTCGATGCATTTGTCGTGAGTTCAAATCCATCAAAATGCGGAATTTAAATGTCAATTATAGCCGGAATGCAGACAGATGACATACTTTGTAAAATATATATATACATGGATATAGATAGCAATAATATATGTGCGTGTTCCTATTCTTGAGAGATCCTTCATCACATATATTTTCTAAGGCAAGCCACTTGTTTCAAACAGAAATATAAAAATAAAAGATGACTATGAGCATGCTGTGAATATATATATGATACTAGCCGAATGTCCGGTGTTGCACAGGTATTAAAAAGCAGCTTATAAATAGTAGCAGGTAGTGTAGTTGCCTGCCATTTGCCATTAGCCTGGCACATCACGCGGACTTAATTGAGTACACTATTATCCATGTCGCTAAACTCACTATGAGAGCTGTGAAAGCAAGCTTAGCGTGTTGCGGAATCCAGAGTGCTATGCACATTTTAGCCCACATAACGACTCATATCGCCTGATGGATCATTGCATCTTGTGTAGCTCAGATGGTAAAGATATCGCCTGATTATTGGAAGTTCCAAGATCAAACCCAGCATGAACTGAATCTTTCCTTCCTAGTTTTTAAAAGCTATACCTGGACACACCAAACAACAGACTTTTAAGATTTATATATAATGTATAGATATGTGTAATTAAAAACAATAGCTCATTCTTCAGACACTGGAAATTTACAAAGTTGTAATCTTGTAAAACTTTGACTACTAACTGTATGTTTCTGTTCATTCAGTAATAAACATAAATATGTAGGTTTCCATAGTGACAGCATCTTTCTAGCTAGAAAGCTAGCATCGTCCTTTATTCCTTGTGAGAGCAGAATTGGTCTCTGAGAGTTGAGAAAGTAGTTTATACAAATGTTAAGGTCCGTCACTTAACTGCAAAGTTCTTCAGTATGACATCCGGTTCAAAATAATTTTAACACGCTTGTTTAGCCGACATACAAGATTTGGTTGTTTTAGAGGGATTGGACTAAAATAGAACAAATTTTTGTCATGATGCTGATCCAATAAATACGTGTTAAATTGAGGTAAACATGTATAATAAAGTTTGACTATCTGTATTCCAGAAAAGGAAACTTGAGAAATCATTTGTGTATAATCCCAAATCAACTGGTGAGTAGTATTACTAGAGTGCTAGTACTAGTGAGTACTATTATTAGTGAGTGATAGCACTAGTGAGTACTATTAATAGTGCAGCCTATTACTAGTAAGTACTGTACTAATATTAGCGAGTACATGTACTAGCACTTGTTAAAGTCAATCATGTCAAGTCATGATGAAGCACAGAACATAATCAATTCTGATAATAGAATGATTATTGGACCATTCCATCAAGTTTCATCAAAGTGTTAACTGGCTCATCACAGAATGTTTCAAAACTAGTACCATCTTGAAGAGCATGTCAAGTTTGGTACAAATCCAAGTTTTCAGGTTCCTACGTGGAAACGGTCCTTGGATAAGGCCCTTCAGAGTTGCTCGATGGGGGAGACAACTCAGTTTTTTTATTTTTTGGTTATTTGGGGGTTCAATATCTCAGAAACTATTTCAATGATGCCATTTATTTTTTCAGATTTATTATTCCTACATATATAGTACAAGTTTCTAAAATTTACTCACCTTCTAGAGGCTCTTGCTGGAGGTCAGAGGTTGTCAAAGTAGGTCACCGGAGCATATTCAAAGCTAAAAATACGAAATCGAGCTATTTTTAAACACTCATATTTGAATGATAAAGGTACAAAAGCCAGAAAGTAAATGCTTTTTTATAACTTTTGGTGTCTCTCAAATTGATAAAACTTAAATTTGCAAAAAGAATGCTGATTAACTAGCCGCAATGGCCAATTTTCAAAATGGCCGCCGATGCCATCGGGTAAATTGCGCCGCTTTACTGGCTGGATTTGGTGATGTTCGCACAAAAAATATGGTCAACAAAACATGTGTCCTAAATAATTCATATGTGCTGATTTTAATTCTGGCATTATTATTCTTGCTTTCCTGCTGTAAACCAGTCTATTTCGCGATTAACAATTGACTATTTTACGTAGTAAAATTCAGTTGCCGACATAGTAATCGTATTAAAAAATCCAATATGGTTATGTATTTCAATAAAAGAGCTTGTAAACTAACAGTCTCATGTGTTGCTTGTTTTAGTTCTTTTTGTAATATGTTTGTCCTTACTGAATCATATATAAATTGATAATGTACAGTCAAACATAGATAACTCGAACTTCACGGGACCGAGCAAAATTGTTCGAGTTATCAGAGCGTTCAAGTTATCAGAGCACTGTCACAAGCCCATGTATTTATTTATTTATTAGTAGATACATGTACATATACAAACTATAATTTAAATCAAAAGCATAAATGGCTTGTTTCAAATTAAATGCTTCTAATGTAAAGTTTAAAACTTTTTTATCAAATAGTATAAAGATTTTTCTATCACTTGAGATTGGTTTGTTGTTTGAGGTGATGTTATTGCCAGAACATTTTTTAGATTAAAATTGGCAGAACTTGATCGTTGTTGAAATGCTCAGAAGAAAAGACATCTTTTTCTTTTGAGAGTTTTAACCAAGATCAATTTTGCCGATTTTTCTTGAAGGTTACTTCACTTTTCCTTGCTTTCGAAGGACCATCGCTAAGCGGATGTTTGGTAAAAATCAAATATCATCAAACCTTTAGAAAAGTCGTTGACAAAAATATTTTGCTGATGGTGGTAATAACGACGCCTATGAATTACGAAAAGTTGAGGTTTACCTCTATGGCTAAGAATAAAGGGATTTTCTAAAGCGATAACAACCGTTTCGGTAGCCGCTGGGCAAAAAACTGTTCGAGTTAACAGAGTTGAGGTCGAGTTATCTAAAGCAATTTATCATTACGTGGGAACGGACCAAAGAAACCATTCGAGTTAATCATGTGTTCGAGCTATCCAAGGGTGAGTTATCCATGTTTGACTGTACTTGGTTTATCAGTCTTTCCTGGATTTCTTGATCAAGTTTGTAGTCACGGTGGCGATTAGTTGTCTGTAAAATGGCTGGCATGAGCACAAGTTGAATAGGAACATACAGTTCATCTGGTCTGATAGAATATTTGAATACAACTGAAGGACCTTTTGGGTGAAGATAACTGATTTTTCAAGTCCTGCTCGTTCATGTTTATTTCAAGAACTGATCCAACATACCAATCGTTGTCATATTTGTAGGCCAGTATATCATACTGCTTCACGGTAGTCATATCTAAATGAACTTGCGGTGGCGCAGTGTTTGCTCTGGCTGCAACATTACAACATGAACATGGGTACTGAACTGTGATAGAGACATCGCCACCTGATGTCCGACGGCCAATAAGGCTAGCAGCCCTTGCTTCAAAACAATGAGGACTCCGTGAACCAGCCACAGAAATAGCACAGTCTATGATTTTTTTCTCTTGAAGTGTACGGTATTTAGCGATGTCCACATTGTCATACCATAAAATCAGTACAGACTTTATATTCTCCATGGAGTAACTATAGAGTTCTTTAGGTTTTGTGATGAAATCAGCAGAAGTGCGTTGCAGACTCGTTCTACGGGCCTGATACTTTATAACAGCCCCTATGCCGTCACATGCAGACTTGCCATGAGAGGTTGCAAAGTAATGCCATTTGGTAGGAATCCCTAAGTCTAGTGTGTGATGCATCAGGTTGCAGAAGCTCTGATATGATTTATACTGCCCAGTGCAGCCGTCTGTAAAGTAGTGTACCATATCAATCTCTGGTATCATCGATCTCAGTCTAGGTATAAAGTCTCTCATCATTGTGTATACAGCAAGATGGTCATGCTGCATATGATCACTGATATAGCAATAGGATATATGGAAGAGTTTACTTACAGAGGAATTATAATACACCATTATCGGGTGCAGTGTTGCTTCGTTCTTAGTTCAGGATGCCAATCAATCATTTCATTGGAACAATCATTATTGATCATACCATAACAATCATATTGATGCCAATATTGGCATCAATATATTCAAAAATAGAAGTAAAAGTTTACTTGTCAATGTACACCCTACAGTTTACTGAGAAGTAATAGTAGAATTTTTTATCGTAGTACAGCTGATAAACATTGTTACTGTGTATTGGATGATGAGAGCTAGAAATTTTATGGAATGAAAGTATGTCTTCCCGCTTTGGTGTATTTATGTTGAGTGAACTGAAAACTCAATTACTAAAAGCAGTATTTTTAATTTAATTGTGTTATACATATTACTCATTTGCCTTTCCGATTTTGATCAAACTATTCATATTAGTTCATGCTGGAATTATGCACATCCAGATTCGAGATTGCCCGCTTGGCTGTCCGACAGAGCCTGCATTGATAAGCTATGGTTGGCGTTTTAGTATACGTTTTTTAGCATATATTCTAGGGACTATGATATATGACAGAATTCATAGTACCTAGGATATGAATCTAGGTTAAAATTGTGTTGTGACTAGAATCAACAATAAATAATTACTCAAGACAGTTAAGGCCACACATTTGTAGAAGTGAACATCAGCATCACACAATGCTACACAGAGACAAATCTCAAGTGATGGAGAAAAAAGGATGCTAGAGATACTCCAATGGTTCATCTATACAGGCTGGCCCTACCCCTATCACCATCATCCAGGATGAGTTTAACTTCATGGCATTAAAACCCATATCCAAGGTCATCGTAACTTACAGACTGCGATTACAACCTCAAAACTGCTAGCAATTTAGAAAACAGGCAAGCTAAACATCAGCGATGTATAAGAGCATCCATATCTTGCCATCACCTTCCTTCATCATAATATCATAATCTACCGACTATAAGAACTTGATGTCACAAATCACTGTGGTGTGACACCCCTTAGTAACATTCTATTTTTTGTGTAAGTTAGCTCATAAAGTTCATTTTAGTATTATATTTTTATTTGCTGTGCTTCTGTTGATTTTTACTTAATAAAAATAGGCATTAGTTCCTCCCCCAGTTTGCCTTGTCTCTTTGCATAGGTATCCAGCATACAAATGCTCATGTGGTTGATAATCATAAAAGTTGGACAACATCAATTAGCAGTTGATATTTGTTATGCTAATACACTCAGTTACCTTGGACAGTTACTACTTGCACCCTTTAATGGCTTTAATTGAGTCTTACATACACAAAATGAGCACTCAAAATATTGTATCAATTTTATTGAAACGCAAAAAAGTAATCTATTGTTTTAGATATCAATATTCTGCTTTAAGTGAGTGCGACTCACAACTCTGTAACAACGTGTCCGTAAACGATCTTTAAAAAATACATATGACAATCTGCTACATATACATGTTTGAAGCAGATTGTCCCACGAATTTTTATGGCAATTGTGGCAGATTCATATCCTAGGTATTATGAATTCTGCCATATATCATATGGCAATATCAATATGAACACGTTTGGCAATATGAACACATTTTGTACCCTAAAATGATATGGACAGTCGAATTCAAGTTCTACCACTGCTATTATACAGTCCAGCAACATATTGTTTGTCGTTAGATTAATAAAATTATGCACATCGTGAACCTTTCCCAGCAACAGCATGTCGTGTTGTAGGTGACCGGCAACCTTCCTTTTCGGTACCGTCGCATAACTTCATCTAACTTTCCGTGGAGGGAAGAACCAAGTCTGTTTTTCATAGACTGTTACCGCCCCTTAATGTAATCGTTCCCTAGCCAATCAATTATTATCAATTTGGCCAGCTATTCATACAAATTTTGTAACCCTCGATCATTAAACTTTGTGTGTTTTGTATCGGGCTTTGGGATAACGCCGTTAAAAAATTTGTGGCTCTAAACTTTCCCGCCATCAAAAGAGAAACTAAGTGGTTTTATTCAAGCTAACACTTTTTTTATTGCCGTTTGATCATGTTTTATATGCGATTGAGCAGTTTCATCAAGAGCTATGGTTCTTGAAAATACTGGGAAATACGTTCCAGAATATGAGCAAAAGGATCGTGATGGGTAAGATTTGTGCAAGCTGTTTGCAGACCTGCCAACCCAAGAGTGGGGCAATGCGTGAGATTTGGTTTTGGGGCAATTGATGTATCAATGATAGTATATATAAAATTGTGGAAATTGGGGCAAAAATCTCACGCATTTCCATTTTTTTATTTGGGGTGATTGCGTGAGTCTCACGCCCAATGCGTGAGAGTTGGCAGGTATGGCTGTTTACACGATAGGTTATAATTAGTCGAGTGAAGTTGAGTTGTATATGATGTATAGCATTATATTATAAAAATGGAACACTGGAAAAGGATTTGAGACAAGGTTTAGCATCCATGAAATAAATTCTGAGAGCCATTTCTAAGAAAATGTTGTCAAGTATCCGTTAACATCTTCCTACATAAACCAACCAGCTAAGGAACTCACTTTTAAGATCACAAAAACACTGATGTTTTGGAATAATCTTGTGCAACCTTTTAGTGATAGGGTCCTACTGTTATCATAATATTTTCATAATTGTTTTATGTTATCAGAACTGTCAGTAAGCACTTCATTGTCATAGATTGTTAAGTGCCAGTACTGCCAAAAATGAACTCAGTGTTAAATAATAAATGCTTGATATATGCGTGCTTACTGTTGTAATATCTGGTTTTCACCTTGACAGCACACAGAAGTATCGAAAGAGCAATGTGATGTAAATTATATTTTGGTAACATTGATTCATAGATATCGAACAAGATAGAAGTCATGGAGACAGTTTATTATTATACGTACTCACCATATTTATTAGCCTTTTCCATTGTTTTGAACTCAAAACGAATGAAACAATGAGGTTTCTAGAATCAATTTTATGGAGCCTATTTATGCACTAATACTTTAGCGATGATGGAGTGGACAAAAGATTGGAAGCAGCTATTATCAATGATGAAATAGACCTCAATCTTGGCTTTGAACGTTATAAAGAGCCCCAGGAAAGAATTGGTTGGCTTGTCAATTTCCACCCAGTAAGTATCGGTCAATAAAATTAGTCTGCTTCTAGAAAAACGCATGAATGTGTGTTGTAAGGAAAAGTTTAGGCTGTAGCTTAGTTGCCTGGGTTACAGAGAAAGTTGAATCATTTCTTAATGTGAGCTTGAGATTTGAGGCAATATTATTAAGCTGAGAGTACATATTCTTTAAATGGAATACACTAAATCATTTTGCTCCCAAAGTTGGCCAAACTGAGTTGAACCTCAGCTCAGACATCTTTCAACATCAGCCCAACATAGTTACATCCCTTCTTTTCTACAGTCTGATGTACAAGATGAAGAAAAACGGCTGGTCAGTGCTGTGGACTTCTACTTTATCGAAGAGGATGGTGATCGTTTTAAAGTAGGCTATTTCATTTAATTTCAATGATGGGAGTATTTGGTTTTCTGTCAGTTGACCAGTAATTTTTACTAGAGTGCACAGGCAGCACATTGATTTCATATATCCAGTTCACAAACGGAGGCCATGTTATTTTCTTCCTTGTAGGTGACTGTACCATACAAACCCTACTTCTATATCGCCTGTCAGGACAAATCTGAGAAGGAAGTGGGGGCATATCTTATGAAGAAGTTCTCTGGAAAGATTGCTAGCATTGAGTTTATTCAGAAAGAAGACCTTGACCTTGTAAGTTGATGCTATTAGTTCTTTCCATGGACTACTCCCTCTTAGTAGTGGTTTATTCTATGGACTCCTCTCCCTTAGTTTTAGTTCTTTCTATGGACTCCCCTCTTAACCTTAAATAAATGTGGAGAGAATTGCTAAAACTGCACTGGACCAGGCAAATGTTTCTTGAAATATTTTTACCTTGTCTATTCTGTTGTGTCCTTGTGTACCTGACCTAAAAAGGTTTGCTGGCATTCCTTTGGTATCGCTTTAGCACAACCATCTGATTGGACTGAAGCGAACATATGTCAAACTTCTCTTTCTTACTGTCGACAATTTAAGCAAGGTGAAGCGGGAGATCTTCTCTGCCGTCAAGAAGAATCAGGCAGCCCTGAAAAAGCAAGATGCCCTCGCAGAGGCCGCAGGGTATCACAGTTATTTATGCTTTGGTTCCATCAAATATTTCGTTGCCTTCACCACTTGCGAGAACAAGATGTGCATTTACAATTACCTGATCATATATACATATAAGGACAATAATGATACAATATAACAATAAAATGTACATATAATGATGCATGATCAAGTATTGCAAAAGGTTATTTGAAAAGTTTCATTAGAGAATTGTAACTATTTTGTTAAACATTCAAACCGAGCAGTTTTTAGAATTACTGGTTAAAAACAGTGGCGGAATGACTGCAATACAAAAAATTGTCTGCTCTTTTTTATTTTTGTGTAAGCTTAATAAGGAAGCAACATTTGATTCTATGCGTAGTAGTGTACAAATGATCACGATTCATGACTCTTCAATAAGCAGCTTCCTCAGTTTACTAATGAGCATTCGCTGAGCACTTGAACTAGTCACGGATTCGCTATTCTTCCACCTTCATTATTATTTCTTTAGCTACTGTAAGTTAGAAAGTGAATATTGTGGATCTACCTCAAGCATGAGGCTAGTATTTTTTGAAGTTTCAAGATTAGATCCTGACACACAGGATTAGCACACACAAAGCACAGGCTATTAAAAGTGCAACGTTTTATCTTCTTTCAACTACTGTAGTTGTCGTTACAGTTTTTAGGATGTAAAAAGGTTCCTAAACCTTTTTGCATACATGAGATCTTATATTTAATTTGCATATTTTAACATGAATTTGTGTTTTTAGGTCAATAACCGGTGCTGATGGGCGGGTAAAGAAGCGGCCAGTCTTTGATCTTATCGACAATATCATTGATATAAGGTGAGCCTGAGAACTTGCTCTGGTAGAACTCTGGTATCATTGATATAAGGTGAGCCTGAGAACTTGCTCTGGTAGAACTCTGGTATCATTGATGTAAGGTGAGCCTGAGAACTTGCTCTGTTAAAACTCTGGTATCATTGATTTAAGGTGAGTCTGAGAACTGCAACTCACTCTGTTAGAACTCTGGTGTCGTTATCATCTGTGTTCTTTGTGATGCCAGTTCTCTTAGCTCTACTTACATTGCAGAGAACATGATGTCTCTTACCACTGCCGTGTGTCCATAGACTTGAAGGTGAATGTTGGCCGTTGGTATGCTGTCAAGGGCAGAACCAGTTCACACGTACCCTCCATAACTATTCGAGAAGATCTGCTTGAGCGACCGGTGAGACTGTCTATTTCTTCACTGCTGTCTCACAAATTATGATATAAACTATTAGCCACTCGTTTTACGATATGTTGTGTTTGCAGCATTCTATGAACTCATCTATGTTCAGTTTGACATAATAGGCGATACATACTGTATAAAAAATACTCATAAAAACTGACCAATTTATAATTTTCTGCTTATTGGATGTATATTCAGATTAATATTTTTCAAAAGCTTCCAGATTGTTAGTTTGAAAAGTAAAAATATTTTAACTAAAATCAATAGCATCTGCTTAACGTCTACGACATCGAAAATAATAGTTTTATGTTTTAGGATGCGATTGTAATGGCATTTGACATCGAAACTACGAAACTCCCACTTAAGTTTCCAGATTCTGCTAGTGACCAGATCATGATGATATCATACATGATAGACGGACAGGTAACTTTCTTTCCTTATAAGTCGTATTTACAGTAATCTTTCATCGTATAAAGATTATATCCAGATGTGTTTGGGTTTCTGAAGTAAATTAGAATAAAAAACATCTACCTTACTTTCGTATTAGATTCAGTTTGCACTTTACCTATTTTAGTTTTATATTTATTTTTCAATCTTCAAGGGTTATTTAATAACAAACCGTGAGATCGTGTCTGAAGATATTGAAGACTTTGAATACACCCCGAAGCCTGAGTACGAGGGTCCTTTTATCATATTCAATGAACCCGATGAGTCGTCTCTCATTAGGAAGTTTATAGACCATATACTAGAGATCAAGCCTCATATTATCTCCACCTACAACGGGGACAGTTTCGACTGGTAAGCAAATCTCTTGCAGACAGGCATCTGTTTCCATTCAAAATCGTTGCTTCGCTGGCTGTGTGTTGTTTCAAAATGTATATGATAGACAGGATACTCACATATTTTCTTGGTTAAGAATCAAGATGAGTCTATGCTTGCAGTCTGTTGGCTTCAATTTGTCCGGATTCAATTGGTCTGATGTCAAAATTTACATATTCAGGCAACTAGTTGAAAGTTCTGTTGGCTGCACAAATTATGATTGTAACTATGAATGTCAGTATCTGTCTCTGATATTGGTGAATTTATACATGCTCTACAGGGTACTTACTATCTACCGTAGATGATAACCACATACTGCCAGTTATTTTCACATGTAACCAGTTACCATTAAGATGTAATCAGACAATATAAGTATATAACTAGTTGTTATCTACATATAATCAGTTGCTATCATCCATATGATGCTACAGAAGACGCTCCTACAACATAAATAATCCGTCCAATAACGTTTACGTTATATAGGTATGTAACATAAATGGGATTTTATGTTATACAGACAGTAAAGTACATGTAAATAGCCTAATCCGTTCCAAGATCAACCCAAACTCAACAAATTTAGTTTAATGACTGTACAGTAACTATGGTATTACTGGCTTGTATCGACAACTTTTCTCTTATAATTTTCACTTGGTTTGGGGTTCATAATTACAGTAATTTTACATCAAGCTGAGGGAAATGCACACATTCGATGTCAATTTAAATGGGTTTTGTCACATTTTTTTAGACAGAAAGGTCAATGCTGCAAAGAAAAAATATTTCATGTCTTAAAAAGAAAAAATATTGTTTATGTCTGAAATAAAGTAAAGTAAAAATAGATATTTACTCTAGTGATAGCGGTGTCTGTCTGTCCATTTTATATGCAATTTCTTATGTAGTACGAAGCAGAAACTACATAAATTCTTCATGTCAGTGAAATTTAGGTAAAAAGAGGTTTACGTTATAGAGAGCATCTACCGCAGTAACTATTGACACATGCTTCTCCTTTCATGACTAACAGGTTGTCAATCTCCCTGCTTTGCCAGGCCTTTTGTAGAGGCAAGAGCTGGATTCCATGGCATAGATTTATACCGAGAGACGGGCTTCAAGAAGGATTCTATGGGAGAATACAAGTCTAGGCCCATTGCCCATCTGGATTGCTACAAGTAAATTCTTATCCACCCTTAATACATGTATATTCACTCCTTTTATGTTGTCCCATACCTGGCTCTGTCAGACTGGACGTGTTGCAAAATGCATCCCTTCGAGTTAATCTGACAGTTCCAGAAGAACCCCTTAATAAGTGTTAGCATCACCCAAGGTAGCTTATAAAAAACTAGTCCTGGGGGTGTGTTTTTCTACTAGAAGATGAGAATACTACCAAGCATTGTCACCACATGACAGAAGCATGCCATTACTACTACTTGTGTTGTCCCATTCTGGTTATTGTGAATATTTATTAACATTCCGTATGGCTTATTGATTTGTTCGCTCATAGGCTATAAAACTATGAGTAAACAATTTCTCTGTAAAGCCGTGCTACTTCCGATCTGTGTTATCTTTACTGTCCTTTTTTATTAGAATTAAATAAAGTCACTCGAGTCTAGCACATCTGCAGCTAATAGCCTAATGCTTTTATTCCTTGTCAGATGGGTGAAGCGGGATAGCTACCTCCCCGTAGGAAGTCAAAATCTTAAAGCAGTAGCTAAAGCTAAGCTTAGATATGATCCGGTTGAGTTGGATCCAGAGGAAATGTGCAGGATGGCCAATGAGCAGGTAACTCCCCGATGTGTCACCATCTAACCATGTATTTTGATATCATTGCTTGGAATATGTTAGAACTTTCTACTACTCTATTCCTTGTTTCATATCGATATATGTATAAATATTTGCTCGGTGTTGCAGCCGCAGGTACTGGCGACATACTCTGTGTCTGACTCTGTTGCCACCTACTATATATACATGAAGTACGTGGATCCCTTTATCTTTGCTCTCTGCACCATCATTCCTCTTGAGCCAGATGAGGTACATAAAGTGTTACTCCGTGCATATTAAAAGGATATCTTCCATGACATATTGTTTTGGCAGACGCTACCTAGACATTTTCGTAAGAGCATTTGATTGTCATGAGAAAGTGCTTCATGGTAGCACGAGACAGTGTTTGATGATGTCATGAGACAGAATGTGATTGCGTCGTGGAAAAGTATTTAATGATGTCATAAAAAGTGTTTAATAGTGTTGTGAGAAAGTGCTTGGAGAGACCATGAGTACGGGCTTGATTGTGTCACGCAGCAATTTTTGATGATGTCATAAGAAAATGCTTGATGTTTAATGAGACAGCACTTGAAGATGTCATGAAAAAACGCTTGATGGTGTCATGAGAAAATGCTTGATGATGTCATGAAAAACCGCTTGATGGTGTCATGAGAAAGTGTTCGATGGTGTTGTGTGGAGAAGCTGCTTGCCGGACAGTGTCGTTAACAGCTGAAATTATAAATGAAACTACATTTCTGTCTACTTGTGTAATTTCTGTTTAGAGCTCAGGTGTCTTGTCACACTCATTCATAAATCAATTATACCCAACCCAACAAGTAGTTACAATCAGCCACCTTGGCCCACTCAACAAATAGTTACAATCAGCCACCTTGGCCCGCATAACATGTAGTTGCTTACTCATCAAGACTTGCGTTAAACATCTGAAGTCTTTATTTTTTAATGGAGCCTTCAATACATTTGTAATCATTAATTGAACCTGTATCATCTACTTTTGAGAACTTTCATGACTTACATGTAACAGAGTTTTGCCCTAGGTTCTACGCAAAGGCTCGGGGACGCTATGTGAGGCCCTGCTAATGGTACAAGCATACGACGCTAACATTATCTATCCTAACAAGCATGACTCTGAACTGAACAAGCTTACGGATGATGGACATGTGCTGGACAGTGAAACGTATGTTGGTGGCCATGTTGAGGCGATCGAGTCTGGGGTCTTCAGGTCTGACATACCTATGAAGTTCAGATTGGTGAGTCTGTTTGTATTATATACATTTAGTTCTATGGAAACTTGGAAGCAGTTGTATTAAAATAAATATATTTTTTCCTTTTGCAACTAAGAGAATTTGTGGCTTTCCAAAGTGCTTTCAGATTCCGATTTGAAAAGTGTCAAATGAGATATGGAAATGGACATGTTAAGCAACTTTAATCTGTCAAATGCATATACGCATTTCTAACAGCATCAGATCAGTATAAAACTGAATTAGGTAAGATTATTTGGTGCATAATTTGTGTAGAGAACATATTTCCAATGTGTACCATGCGCATGGATCTAGGTCTATGCGTTACCTTTATGACAGTTGCTGAAAGGTTACTGCCTAGTTTACAGGTATGTCAAGTGGTGTGAGGAAATGGCGTAAAAAATTACTCAACTGCAAATAATAATTGATAAATACGGTTGTTGTTCTCATTTGCATAACTTATTCATATAGTTTCATGCTTCAAAATTGGATATTTTTTATGTTTCAAGTTTAATAAAAGGAACTTGTACAACCTTACTAGACTTCATTTGAGTACCGTAAAATCACACCATGACATGGAGTACCGCGTAGATATGTACGGATTTACAAAGTTGAAAAATTTTGGATGTCGTATGTTGGAAATTATTTCTGATATTGAGATCAATACTCAATTTTTATGTCATTTATGAAAAAACTTGTATGCAGAAATGATTTACAAGTCCAGGTTTGATGTTCCTAGATCTCTATATAAATCAGATAACTTACTAGGTTTTAGATATAAAAGTTGTATAATATCCATCATTCTATTTTCTTTCTGACAATTTTCTACTCTGGTAGTTTCCAATAGGCTAAGTTGTAATTAGTGATTAACTTCTCCATTAAAGACATTGGTTCAAATTTAAACAAGGTAAACGTTTAAATTTGAAAGAGGTAAAACAACGCTGGTCTTATCAAGCTGGTAGGTATAGGCAAAGGAAAAACACATATTGTAAGTATTTTCGTTATCAACCGTTTGTTATTTATTGTTATTTTCTTTGTGGTTAATAATATACACCATAGTCTTTACTATAATGAGTGCGTTAGAAAAAAAATGCCTCGCATGGGAATCCAACTCAGATGTGCGGATCCCAGCCAAACACACTACCAACTGCCTCACTGGACCACCTTTTAGCATTATGGAATAATTATGCACACACTGATTACTCATGGTGATCTCTCAGGGCGCATGGCACTGCCAGCGTACTAGTAATATTAATCTTGCAATCAGAATGTCATAAATGCAGCATAGGTTGATGAACTCTACAACAAATAGCAGTGCAAGCTAATCTTATTTCATTTAGAAAGTTTTCTATGTCTATGCAGTCGTTTAGGTTAGTCAATGGTGGGGTAAAGGATCTCTGCATTTGTAACGTATAAAAATAACTGCACTTCTGATTTATTGATTTGATTGATTTATTTCATTTATCAACTTTTAGCAAAGGGCTGGAGTCCAGGAGCTTCTTGATGATGCCGAAAGAACATTAAAGTTTGTCATCGAGACGGAGGAGAAGATACCTTTAGAGACTGTGGAGAACTTTGATGAAACTCTTGCTGACATAAAGGGCAAGTTGGTGGACTTGAGGGACAATCTGGTCAGAGAAGAAAATCCAATATTGTACCATTTGGATGTGGGTGCCATGTACCCTAACATAATTCTTACGAACCGGCTTCAGGTAGGTTTCACAAGTGTGCAAGGCTGGAGTTACGGTCTCGTCAGTGTGCAAGGCTGGAACTCCTCAGGTATCTTTGTTTTGAACAAAGACACCTGATGAGCGACACTACGAAATAGATTTGTAATGAAGAAAAATTCGACCTTCCAGACAAGTTTTAGTCTAAACAATTACTCTACTTATTACTATTAGTGTAGAGTTATTTTGCAGCTTTGAATTTTACTTTATCTTATTTATGTTTAGTTGTAGAATTGCTTTTGAACATAAACATACGATAATCAACATACCATAATCTATATTTTGCTCCAGTGTTGGCATCGTAAGGCGAAAATGTTGTATAGAGGGGTATAGAAACACGTAGTAAAGACCTAATGCAAACATCCCATGGTAAAAATCATCAAAATCTTATATACGTACTGTACATATTAAAAATTAATAACAAAATAGTATATTAACCTTAGTAACTATAGTTACGTACAATAACTTTAGTGTATTTAGTGATTATGATCTACAATAAAATGTAACATTACTATGTATAGTACGTACCGGATGTACCTCTTATTTTTGAGACACACCAGTAACGTAAACTTTGAATTTAACTTGAATGAATTTAGCTTACTAAACACACACCTAAAGCTAAGTTTTTGTATGTATTTTACTAAAGATAAATTTTGTTATCGTTTTAATCTTTATTACTTGTTTCTGGTTTCATTTTTACAATAACTTATAACAAATAATGCTGGACTGAGAGAGGGGGGAGAGGGGGGAGAGAGAGGGAGATTAAAGCTATTAAAATCTTAGAATTAAATGCTCGCATCTTGCTGGATTTGATCTCGGAACCTCCCATTCACCCTACAAATATCTTACCAATTAAGCTATGCGAGATTGATGGATTGATTGGGCGATATATATCGCCATGTGGGTGAAAATACGCTACCGCTCTCCTTTACGGCACAATGTCATTTTATGCTATCTCTCACGGCTCTTGTTAGTAAGAGCCGTGAATAACTAGCTTACTCAAATTAGCCATTAGCAATGTGCCAGACTAATGGTAAGTGGCAGGCGACTACACTATCTGTCACTGTTTATTAGCTGATTTTTAATACCTGATCATTTCGCTAGTATATGTACATAGCACTACTAACATTCAGACAAGAGTAGACAAACACTTCCAGCCTGTGAACCATAGATGTAATAAATCATTGGTGAGCGAGGTGTGTTAAAGTCTAACCTCGTTGGACTCCATACTACCCTAGCACACTTTACTGCACGAGAAGTTTCTATATGTTATACTAATTTTCCAATGCAGTGTACGGGTAAGTAGCACGTCCCTCTCTAGCCAAATGGAAGCTCTTCTTATAGGCTATTGTTTGACCTACAGTTTTATATATAATTTAACACGAGTTGCATTATAACTGTCAGAGTCAATCTGCTGTAGCCACCCGCCCTTGTGGATGAGGCGAGTTGCGCTGCCTGTGACTTCAATAAGCCGAGAAACCGCTGCCAGAGAAAGATGCCATGGATGTGGAGAGGAGAGTTGAGTGAGTATTCCAACCCTGCTATGTGGTTGTTTTTGTAACACGGAAAGTTTAATTACTTAGTACCTACGAATGGTATGAAGCATTTGAAGGCAACTATAATTACATTGTAATAAATAGATGGATATGAATATTCTGAATTCCTCATGTAATTCTTGTAGAATCTGGAACTTTATAATCGATAACTCATAATATATAAACAGCTATTATCTTGTATCCTTGATGAGAAGTTGGTATAATGTTATGTTCACATCTGGTTCATATAATGGTTTTCATACAACTCTTAAGGGGAGCACTCACCTTCAATGTCAATTTGAATCGAGTGTTTTTCACTTTTTCTTTTTAAAGCAAGGTCTATCCCACAAGGAAAGTATTGTCTATGCCTAGAATAAAGTAAAATAAAAATATATCTACTATATCAACGGCAATCGTTGTCTGTCCGCTTTATAGGGTATCGTACTTTTCCGACTATTAGCCGCTACTAGATATCTAGGGCGCATTAACGAGAATCTCCGGTTAGTGCGCCTCTATACATAACCTATTCATCGTTTGCCGTTTTTACACAAAAATGACGTAATAATTACAAATCATGTACTTTCTTTTAGCTTCATGACACGCGATGCTTTTTTGTCCTCGACGTATTAGGGCTGATTCGTTTTCAGCAAAACGATATCGACAATAGACTCTCTCGATATTAGAATTAAGCGATTAAATTTTATTAATTCTATGAAACACGATGCCGTTTTTGTGAACCTCTATTTCTGGGTTCAATTGCTAAATCGCTGTTAAGGTCACCACTTTTCACGCGGACGATTGTATTATCACGAGTAGGAATAACATATAGATTCGCTCACCTTCGATAAGACAAAGACACTACAATATTTTATTTTTACATAACATATCGCCGTACCGATATCGTCGTATTCAGAGTTTTGATGGATAGCTGTTGGTTGAACAGTAACTTTTTTTATTCACACACTTCTATGCAAGAATTGTTATTATTAATTCAACATATTCACGAATTTTATTTTGTTTTCTCAGTTCGTATTAATTGTATCATTACCGAATCATCTCATATTGTAATCGTAGCAAAACAGATTCAATTTAGCTATTACTTGCTAATTATTTCACTGTTACATCTAAACCCTTTATAGTCGTTTTATTTTTAAAATTTATTTGATCTGCACGAAACATTTTTCTCATGATATGAAGTTTAAAAGTTGTTTGACAAAGTAAGTTTGAAAACCTTTCGAGTTGTTTTATGTAGAATGGCAAATGTTGTTATATGTTAAATACAAATCAATTTTCTGTTCAGTTTTTTTATTACCCGAGTAACGCTGGGTTGTACAACTAGATGTATTAGCTTACACATCTTTCCTGTTAAACCTAACCAGTTAGTTTTTCGTAATTAATTTCACATTTTACAACAAACATTTGTAAGATTGCAAGTATCAGTTATTCTGCGCTCTCTTATATTTACATACATTTACATACTTTGAGAAATATATATATATAGATATATAAATTTAAATTCTCTTATTACATTTATAAACTTTTTATGACTTTTGAAGTTTATAATATATACCTAAGTTTTTAAAAGTTTGTTTCATCATTGTTATTATTTCAACTTGCATTCTTTTAAACATAAATTGATTATCGTGTTTGAAGTTTAAACATTATTCATTTTCCTATCACTGTTATTATTACTTGATTAGTTTCCAATCTTTATTATTAATATTAATCTTTTATTCAACCATTTTTGGCAGACATTGTTCTAATAAAATTTTAACTACAAAATACTATGATATTCTGTCATATTTTTTAGTATCGTCGTATTCAAAGAATTGATGGATAGTTTCTGGTGGGACAGTAACCTTTTTATACCCACACATTTTTATGCAAAAATGGCTACTATTAATTCAACATATTCATGAATTTTATTTTGTTTTCTCAGTTTGTATTAATTGTATCATTACCGTATCATCTTTTATTGTAATTGTTGCAAAACCGACTTAATTTAGCTATTACTTGCTAATTATTTTAAATTTACATCTAATCCCATTTACAATTGTTTTATTTTTTTTAAATTAATTAGACTGGCAGAAAACCTTATCCTCATGATATGAAATTTGAAAGTTACAGTTGTTTGACAAAGTTTGATAAACTTTACAGTTGTTTTTATTTTCTCTCAAATTACTTATTTATTCAATTATTATTTATCACAAAACACTTTTCTCATGATACATTACCTATCATGTTTTCTTATGTTACCTATGTAGTTTGAATGTTAGAATGGCAAATGTTGTTATATATGTTAAATACAAATAGATTTTATGTGCAAAGACTTTTTTTACTACCCGGGTTGCACAGCTAGGCTTGAGGCCGTGGCGTCACTCGGGAATGCGTGGAGACATTTTTTGCCCCTAGTACAGCGAGAGTCTCCAAGCACGGCTTTCCGGATGAATGAGTTGGCGAGTGCGAGGCGATTGAGTGCTAGGCGATTGATTGCGAGTGCGAGGCAATTGACTGCGAGACGATTGGTTGCGAGTGCAAGGTGATTGATTGCAAGACGAGTGCGAGGCGATTGAGTGCGATGCAATTGATTGCGAGGCGAGTGGGAGGTGATTGCAAGGCGAGTGCGAGGCGATTGATTGCAAGGCGATTGATTGCGAGGAGAGTGCAAGGCGATGGATTGCGAGGAGAGTGCAAGGCGATTGATTGCGAGGCGGGTGCGGGCCGATTGATTGCGAGTGCGAAGCGATTGATTGCGAGGCGAGTGCAAGAGCGCGATTTTCAACTGCTCAGCGGGTAGACTGGTCAGCCGAGGCGGGAGCTCAGCGGCAGAAGTGCGCGATTGTCAACTGCAAATATAGACGGGTATGAACGGATGTATGAATCTAGAATATTTACTAGATTTTACACACATCTAGCTGTAAGACACATTGCAGATTTCCATTGTTCTCCCCAACATTGACATGTATATGTGCATGCATACTCTGATCAGGACAACGATTTCAGTAGACTGCATATTTGGAGTTGTTTTACAGTATGAAAGACAACTCTCAATAAACCTTATGCTGCACGTGAATCTGTTCCTGTAGGCGGGTAATGCAGCTAGTCTTTACTATAATAAGCACGGTGTCTGTCCATCTGTCCAAAACCAGGGTTAGAAGTTAGGATAAGAGATTTATTTTCTCTCTCAAGTGCAGCAAGAGAGAAAACGATACTTTTAAGGCTAACTATGAGACTCTCGTTATGCTAATCAAATTTTAAAACTTGTCCAACTTGATATTATATGTTATATGAAATTTGTTACGTAATACGATTTTAAAACTTAACATAAATTTTTTTCATTCAGTAGAATTTAAGTAAACAGAGGTTTACATTATAGAGGCCTCTACTGTATTTGTTTCTCATCAACAGGAAATTACAAACCTCAGCTTATCATACACTTCTATTATTATTAATCTTTCTGTCATTTTCTCAATTGAAATTTGTATTCCTCTACACTTATAATTGTACTTTAATATTTATTTAGTGAGTGCAAACAGGCCTGAGTTTGTCCGAATACAACAACAGTTGGAAGGGGAGACGTTTCCCCCTGATAAAAACAACCCAAATGGACCAGCAAGGGCTTTTTATCAGTTGAATAGAGATGAGAAGGCAGCAGCTGAGAAAAAGCGTCTCGCTGAGTATTGCAAAAAATCTTACAAGAAGGTTTGTCTCCCCTGCCATCCTACATGTGCCACATTAATAATTTATATCGTGTAACTCTAGAAAGTGTGTTGTTTTAATCAGTTGAATTACTCTCTGTACATATTAGTGTGCAAGATAAGATAAGTCCATACATTCAGTGGTATATTATGTAATCCTTGTCACTTTTTGCTTCGCGCTTTGCAACTACGAGTTGTCTTTTCTTTTGAATCTGATAACTAACGTACAAAGTTACTAAGAATTTCCCATAAAAGTGTGTACTCATTAAGGTGTAGCATTTCCTCTGTCGTAGCCGTGAAGCATGACCACTGTCATCACTCTGTTGTTCATTCAGGAGATTGTTTGCAATGGCTTTATTGGATATGCCCAGCTTGAGCATCTCCATTTAGTTACACTTTTTTACTCCATTATTGCCCTTTTGGTAGTTCTATGAATAACTCTGCACAATATTATGCAGATCCATTTCACACGGCTAGAGAAACGAGTATCTACAGTCTGTCAGAGAGAGAACTCGTTTTATGTCGACACTGTGCGTTCCTTTAGAGACAGACGATATGAATTCAAAGGTCTCACCAAGGTACACGCTTCAGCATATGTCAGCATTAGCCTGTCTTCAGGCATCTCGTAGCAGCTAAAGTTCAAACATTAGTCAATGATTTTCTACCAAAGCAGTTTCCGGTTTTCATGAAGCACCTGCTATGTTAGTCAGCTTACAAAGCTAATAGTTGATCAGATTTAAAGATCTGTGATGGAAAATTAAATCAATAAAGTTTTGGCAAATTTGAAACTTGTTAGTTGTGAAAAGCATAATGAGGAGAGATCCGAGGGGTTCAGGTTACATGCAGTCAAACCTTCACTTGCGATCACTTAAATTATGAATTGATTGGCTTACGACATAAAATTTGAGTCCATTTTTGTCTTGATATCGAAGTATGTTCCACCATATGATGTCTGAAATTTCTTTAAACTGAATGGTTTTCTGAGTAAATATAAACAAGCTAATAGAAGTTAAAAATAACTTCTATTAGCTTGTATAAGTAAATTAAGTAAGTAGATTAATCTATACTATATCTATATATATAGCTTCAAGTCAGAATAAATTATATTGCAAATTTCTATCACTCAACTACTGTTATTACGTATTGCCGATTCTACACTTATGTTTACATGTCTCTGTAAGATAAAATGATAATTTAAACCTCTCTTTACTGATACTTTATTAATTTAGTATTTACATTTAATTTAAGTTTTCATATTTAGTTTTGTACATGGTTTGTTATAAATAATTTTAATGTTATATGTTATGTTTTTATCATTGTTCTTTGGACAGGAAAACAAATTAAACAAAATACTATGTAGTGTGACAAGAATATTTCCTCCAAGATGTGACACTTCTGACATACGAAGTGAATGGATTAATTTTGTGTGTTTATCTTCGACTGCACTTCTTTCTTCTACATCATGTCAAGCTAAGAAAGTTGACTCTCAATTATTAACTTACACCGCAATCTGTCCAAGACTGCCAACCGTAATAATAAAAAATATGTTGATTCCTCAACCTGTCAATGGCTGCCAACCGTAATAATAAAATATGTTATTATTCCTCTACCTGTCAAAGGCTGCCAACGTTAATAATAAAATATGTTATAATAATTATTATAATAATTATATTTATTAATGTTATTTAATTTCACAATTAACTATAATTGTTGTTTACATACATTTAATTAGTAATTTGTAAAAACACATAATTTATTTAACAAATAATACTGGTAGTTGTTGACTGGTATAAAGATTCTATGTCTCAAAAATGCAAAAAGTCATGTGATCATTTGATGTTCAGCGATTGGCTGAAAGTCAACAACTTGGTAAATTTGAACATTGTCCGGTTGCTGTCTTGTTAAGCTAATCGTGGAATGTTTATCATTATTGAAATTTTTCTGCGCTTGGTCATTTAAAGTCTTGATTGTGCTGAAAAAGAGAAGCATCTCTTCTACTTTCTATAATTTACACTTGCATTAAGGCAGATCGGTTGTCATTCAGGTCTGGAATCGTAAGCTTGCGGAGGCGAAGGCGTCTGGAGATGCTGCCGAGATAAAGAAGGCAGGAAGTATGGCTGTCCTGTACGACTCTCTTCAGCTGGCTCACAAGTGCATCCTCAACTCTTTCTATGGCTACGTGATGAGAAAGGGGTAGGGCTTACTCCACCCTCAATTTTCCCAATCAATTTCTTGTCAGTGAGAAACTCACCAAATGAAAAAAGTTTGAAAGCTGTTCTGTATGTAAATGTTGTTTATACCGCTAATAGTGCCAAATGATTTGCCACAGTAAGTAAATTTAAAATTTTGATTTAGGATAAAACTGATTAGGTTTTTGCAAGCCCTTCACGGCGTATGTCATTTAGGGTAAGTATTTTAGCTCCGAGTCATGCATGAATCTCATCATTGTCTCTGGTCTCACAGCCATTAGTGTTAATTAGTAGCTGTCTGAATTAACCAGAGGTGTAACACATTATCCTTTCCAGCATAAATATGTTTATTTAGACAAGCTTTAAAAGTTGAGTAAACGCGCAGACCACCAGTTGGTTTATACAAATTGAGTGTTAGCTATTTAACAAAACCTCTCCTTTGATATTTTGCTAATGTTTTGCTATACTGTCCTTGCAGAGCCCGATGGTACAGCATGGAGATGGCAGGCATCGTTTGTCACACCGGAGCCAACATCATTAAAAGAGCAAGAGAGATTACAGAGTCTATCGGGTGAATGTTTGGTAGTTATGCTTTAGTAGTAGTTGTCTGCTTTTTTATAGAAACAGATTAGAAGAATTTTACACGATTCATTCTAAATCGACGCAATAAATCAACGCAATAATCATAAGTTGCGCTATTTTATTGTTTTGGTATTTTCCGTGTCGACATATTCTGACTACAGTTACCGTAAAACCTTTGTTTGAACGCCGTAGCGGTTTATTTTTCAACCCTTCTCCCATAGTGGTGCTCATATAAAGATGGCATTCCAATACAGGTTTTGCGGTGTCTTTTGGCAACAATTTTATTGAGGCTAAAGAATATATTGCGAATATCTACTCATCAATTAGTAAAAACTTTATGTTATGTTTAATTGAAAAATAAAATGTTGCTTTTCATAGTTTTTTAACAAAGATCTGTAAAATAACAAATACGCATCTTTTACCCGCATGCTTGCTCTCTTGCTATAGAACTAATTTGTCATAACTATTGGCTATTATTTGTAGGCGTCCACTAGAATTGGATACGGATGGTATATGGGCAGCGCTGCCAGCATCCTTCCCAGAGAACTACACCATAAAGTCTAGTCATCCCAAGAAACCTAAGGTCACCATCTCTTACCCAGGAGCCATGCTTAACCTCATGGTGAAGGTTCGTCAATCAGCCCTGCTCTTCTCTATTCTGCTCTTCTGCGCAACTTATTTAGTAGTTGTCTGCGCAACTTATTTAGTAGTTGTCTGCTCAACGTATTTAGTAGTCATGAGAATGTCTGCCATTTTTGAGTATTCAGATTTTTAAGACCACTAATACCGCTACTACTATTACTACTATCGCTACTACTACTACTACTGCTACTATTACTACTACCACTACTACTGCTAGTACTGCTACTATTGCTACTGCTAATACAACTGCTACTACTATTACTACTACTATTACTACTGCTACTATTACTACTGCTACTACTACTGTTGCTACTGCTACTACTATTACTGCTATCTAATATATATTTAAAAAAATTTATATTGTAAAATGCTGTGATCATATTATCAAGCTTCCAGAATTGTTTCATGGACTGGACATTCTATAAATAAAGAAGCAAACAAAACATTGAATCACTTCCCTATCATAGATAATTCCTAGTTTGATGGTCACCTACAGGACTTGTTCACAAATGATCAATACAATGACTTGGTCGACAATGAACAGCATAAGTATGAAGTTCGCAGCGAGAACTCAATATTCTTTGAAGTGGATGGGCCGTACCTCGCCATGATTCTTCCTGCATCCAAGGAAGAAGGCAAAAAATTGAAAAAGAGATACGCTGTTTTCAACCCTGATAAATCTCTGGCTGAACTCAAGGTAGGCATGCATTTGTAGATTCTTCAAGCCTAGACCAGGTGTACTATGATCTGTATAGGTATTGTATACATGTATTAGCAGTATGCCCTGCTAGTACATGTATATATTAATACTATATACATGTACTAACAGTGTGCCCTGCTAGTACATGTATATATTAATATACTCAGATAATCCCCAGATGAGTGTTTAAGAGGCCGGTTCTCAGAAACCAGATAGAGTTTGAAGCGAAATGCTTTTAGTCACCTGGCAAAAGGCATGTTATCTGCAAGAAACTTGTTCAATACCAACATAACATCAAACATGAAATGGTTTGTTTCTTATTGTAAATATCTACGTTGCGATAACCATAGTGATTAGATATTTGACCGACAAGCACAGCTTGTTGCCAAATGCTTGGTAGAGGAGAGAAGATGTCACAAAAAATATAAAAAGGAGATTTTCCAAAAGACTAAAATTTGCTTCTCCAATCCGGTTCACCTATTTTTAGATTATTATGGTTGCCTGTTTCCAGTTCTTGCGCACTTTTTAATATTTACTCTAATAATAGCCTTGTTCCTCTGTCCAGCTCTCCGGAAGCCATGGTTCTAGGTTGTGAAAAAACCATTGCATCCTGCGAGATTTGAACGCGCGAGATTTCACTAACTAGCCCGGCACAGTAAATGTGCGCTTGTTGGCCGCAGTAGACATTGTGGAATAACCCATAGTTATTCTCTGTGCTTTCTCAGCTCACCTGATTATCCCTGACAGTACATAAGACTCCCAGGGTACTAACAAGGAATAACCGTTGTGGTTGGAGTGAGCCCTTTTTAGTTTTGAACTCATTTAACTTAAGTCCCCTGTGTGTCACTAACTCTGATCATCTCATATAGATTTCCTTACTAAACTCATGCTGGTACAGACGCTAATCTCTCTTTTAGGGGTTTGAGATCAAGAGAAGAGGCGAGCTGCAGTTGGTTAAGAAGTTCCAGTCATCCGTGTTTGACGCATTCTTGCGAGGGAAAACGACTCAAGAAGCATATGCCAGTGCTGCTGTTGTTGCTGACTACTGGATAGATGTTCTCTATTCAAAGGTGATGCAACCAGTTTTTACTCTTTATAACACAACTCAAAATTTACAGCATGCATTTGCGGGCCTGTAGTTTTTCGCTTAAGTCAGATTGATTTGTGTCAGTTTCCATGCCATGGTTGACGTTTTTACTGGTGGGATTCTGATACCAGTTTAGTTGCAGCTCATGCTAGTAATTGATGGCTATCTTATTAACCTTATCAAAACAAAATCAGTGAGAACTTCATTGATTGAAGGTTGACTTGCAACAAAATTCACATTACAGTTATTTGGTATCAAAAGATTCACCATGTCTTACTCTGTTGTGTTGTAGGTGCCAAATATGTGGAAATGTGATTACAAGCTCTTAAAAGCTCAAAAACGAAAAGCCGTCGTAGATTGGAATCTCTTTATTTCTCTGACGTAGTCATGACAGTTTGGTTATTGTCTTGTCACATGATGTTCTCACGTGAATTGAAAGGCCAATAAAAAGCTCAATATAAACTTATCGTAGCACTAGTTTATGACAAACACTTTGGGTTTCACTGAAGACCCCGTATCAAATATAGATGTTCGCTACTTTACAGTTTTGTTTCGGCTTGATCTAATCGTCAAGTCGTAATCTGATCATGTGACCCAATACTTCGCAAATAATTTCTGCAGCACTTTTTGATTATCACAAGTGACCAACAGGCTCATCATGATTATCAGACAATAATATGTACTCCTTCGAGGTAAGGTTAAAAATTAAATGAATTTTTACGGTAAGTTATAAGATATCACTGCTAAAAGTGACAGCATTACAATGACGATAAAATAGACTCGTAAGAACAATAGACATGGTTTTATTGAATGCGTGAAGTATATTTGTGAAAATATTTCGACGGATAAGGTCGCATGAAAGTGTAAACAGAAACCATCTTCCACAACTTCGTCACATTTAAGCCGTTTTGGAAAGAGAATCCAAACTACGGCGGTCTCGTGTGGCTGCGATTAACTGTTCTTTTTTAGCTTTTAAGAGCTTGTAATCACATTCTCACATATTTTGCACCTACAACACAACAGAGTAAGACATGGTGAATCTTTTGATATCAAATAACTGTAATGTGAATTTTGTTGCAAGTCAACCTTTAAGTTTTGGTGTTGCATCATTTTTTGCCTTGTTTCGTCATTGGAACAGTCTACAATAATTTTCTGTCTTCAGCGCAGTAAATTATGTACATCTAGAAATGTACATAATTTGTAATAGTGTAACAAGAGTTACACCGGGTGTAACTCTTGTTACCCTCGGTGTAACTCTTGAGAGTCAGTTTAGAAAGGATGAACTCAAAATAATAAGCTCTCAAGACTCAAAATGCTACCATTAAAGTGATCCACCAAAGGACTCTATGATGCTCAGCAGGGGTTAAATCAATCCGGAAAAATACAGTGGAGTTCCAGTAATATTTTTGTTAGCCAAAAACTAAAATATTTTAGTTTGTTCAATGAGGCTGTTATCAAATGACTGGCCAAAAAATCGTATACTAACCAGAAATAACTAGTCTTAAGCTTAATATGTGTTAGTCTTCCAACGCGACTGCTATGCACCTGTTGTGTGTTGTCAACATGGCTGCTATGCACCTGTTGTGTGTTGTCAACGTGGCTGCTATGCACCTTTTGTGTGTTGTCAACATGGCTGTTGTAGGCTGCCAATATGCCTGATTCTGAGCTCTTTGAGCTAATCTCAGAGAATCGAAGCATGTCTAGGAAGTTGGAGGATTATGGGAGCCAAAAGTCTACATCCATTAGCACAGCTCGAAGGCTTGCCGAGGTAAAGCTGAGGCTAAGTGCTGTTTTGGTGATAACAATTAAGAATGTCGTCCTCTTCTGCGCAGCACATTTCAATTCCAGACTATTCGCTCAGAAAATTACTAAGTTAAAATTGTTTTTTGATACGCGAAAAAACGTATTTTATTTGCAAATTTTTAGTCTGAAACCACACGAAATTTTTTCTTCAAAATTGGCTTTGATTTCTTATATTATAATACAATATATAATATTATAATTATGGTATATGATGGTTTCTAGTTCCTCGGAGACCAGATGGTGAAAGATGCGGGTCTGAGTTGCCGATTCATCATCTCAAAGAAACCAGAAGGTTCTCCTGTGACTGAGCGGTTTGTATATGTTTTGGTGTTGTCTTCTCTTGTGTCTTTGCAGTCTCATAACATTAGAACTATAGAGAGTGCGTTAAGTATCAACTTGTGTCTGTTGCTGTCTCAATTGATAGCTCAATGACTTATGTTTTCACAAGTTTTTGTATAATTCAACTCGCTGTGCATATACAGTTTAACCTTGACATACAATGTTAATCTGTTCTAATACATACCTTGAATGTCAAAACCATCATATGTTGCAGCAGATATCCTTATAAGCATATGTTGTAATTTGTTTGGCTGGTTTGAGAGCCTAAAAACAATGCTTCAAATAATTACATATAGTATTAAAACAAATTCATTATAAAAAACTGTAAAATTGAAATTTAAAAACTTAAATTCTTGGAAAAATCTAAATAAATCAAATTATAATCAAAAACAAATGTTTATTGCTACGTTACAGACGTGTTAACATAAGTGTGTGCTCATGCGTAGGTTTGGTGGTAGAGTGAATGCTAAAAATACATGGTATAACTTACTCCAACTTACACCATATAGATATATAGTAGATATAGTTTAAAAACTATATTATAATATATACGGTAGTAGTATACATTATGTATATATGAATTTACATTTTTGGATTTTTACTAGCTTTTTACTTTTACTAATTTCTCAAAACATGACAGGTTTGAAAAATTTCAGGCGTTACGTTGAAAAGTATTTCGAATGCCGAGACAGATATTTGCATTAATTTTAAGTAGTATGAAGTGAAATTCCTTTGTAGAGGTTTGACTTTTCATTGAAACTTGTCTCAGTTGCAATATTGAGGGCGTTTTTGGACTCCTACGTGTAAGGGATGCGTGACTGAGATATACATAAGGCATACATATTCTTCACAATCGCAGGAGAATTATGAAGTACATAAAAGTACCCCATAACTAAGTCAGTAGAGTTTATTGTCAGTGGATGCATGTTTAGAAATCTAAGGCCGATCTCTTGATGAGCAGTTTAATCTTTGTAGGCTACAATAACTGAATGCTTGTCTTATAACAAACACATCGGCTGTGTACTACAATATTTTATCGAATCCATTCATGAGTCATTGATAAAACAATTACAAAGTCGGTGGCATTTCGCTGAAAGCAACATATAGAAGACAACTCTAAGTTTTGGATACGGGTAGGACTCAAGGAATGGTTAACATTTATGCCATTCCATAAAGAATATCTTCCCATAATCTGTCATGCGTATCTGTCTTGGTATGCGTGATAAACTACCCACAGAGAAGTACACTAGCCTGACGAATGAGAAGATAAACTGGGCTACGAATTGCCTGAACTATGTGTCCAGTTTAGTCAACCACCAAATTCTTGCTTCATTCATATCTGTTGTATCCTATTAGGGCTATACCACTGGCTATCTTCCAGTGTGAAGTTAGCTTGAGAAAACATTACCTGCGCAAGTGGCTCAAGGCTCCCGGGCTACAAGATTTTAACATTCGAAATATCCTAGACTGGGAGTATTACCTAGAGAGGCTGGGTGGATGCATACAGAAGATAATCACGATACCCGCAGCCTTACAAGGTGTAAGTTCCATAGGCTTAATTTATTTGCTTTTTCTTGTGAAAATAGACTGGAGTGAGGTTTAGGTCTCAAGTTCCTACAAATTATTTTATCAGTTTACGAAACTGATGTTTATTTGTGAAACTGTATTAAACATAGATGTACATGTATGCGTGTATGTGTGTGACAGACGTGTCATAAACGTAAGCTGTATCTTGATGTTAAAAATTATTAAAAAAATCATTTAATTGTTCTAAAAATCACACTTTCTTTTAATGTAGGAAATTTTTAGGCAGCTATGTTTTTCTTTAAGCTCGAGAATTTGCCCAACATACTTACCTACTTGGTACACTTACCTACCTAGTACATTTACCTACCTAGTACACGTACCTACCTGGTACACTTACCTACATGGCCAACAGAGTTGTTACGTTACAAGACAGCGACGGGTTTTGTTGTTGGAATACGTTACACATGTTTTACTACCACATGGGGCTAATGTGAGCTTGTATACATGTACATGTATTTAGCAAAATGTGCAATTAGGTTGAAGTGTGTCTAGGGAGTTATCTTCTCTAGAGAACCTGAGAAGAGATAATTCCTTTGTGTTACTCAGTTTATTTTTGAACTCGACCTATTCAATGTAGTCATTCACATTGCTACTGTCACCAATATACTTTATACATAAATGGTACAGGTGTCCAACCCTGTGCCTCGAATTGCACATCCTGACTGGTTGCATAAAAAGATGTTGGAGAAAAATGATGTCTACAAACAACGCAAGATCACAGATGTCTTTAGTTTCAAAGCAAAGTCCACCAACATCGAAGTGAGTAATTGGCCGAAAATTTAGTTACAATTCCTTCTGAGAAACTGCCTTGAAGAGACAGGTTTTTCAAGAGGATATCAACTTTGTAATACTGATATTCTACTTTGACTGCTACTGGCATGCTTAGAGTGGCCTGTGGCTTTTATAAAAATAATTATTTAACCAATTCATGGAACCTGGACCATGCTGTGGCATATATTTTTGGATTTTTGTAACTCCAAATAGGTAATGTTATATTCATACTACTGGTAACTAAAGCATTGCAGTTACCTCTCTAAGAGGCTTTAGAATAGGGGTTACTCTTCTAGGGAATCTAAAGAATGGGAGTTATTGTCTTCTGGTTAAAATCAATCATGTATTAAAAAGAACAGTAGCTAACCCAGCAATGTCCTCATCATCCTAGACTTTTTATTCTTGCATTGATGGTGGTCGAGCCTAAACCAATTGTGCAGTTGAAAAGGAAATAAATAGAAAGTGGCCTAACTCCACTCTAAAGTCTGAGTACTGGCAGAAAGTGTACTATGCTCATCATAAGTTCAAAGTTCTAACAATAAAAATTAAGATTGTTATACAATTCAACCATGAGCATACGAGCATTGCTTATTCCATATTCTAACCTTGAAACAATGTGTGATTTACAGCTTACATAACAAAATTCCCATGACCATTATGGCGAGAAAATCGCTTTATAAATGCTGTCTTTGTAGCCCTTTCTTTCTCATTCCTATCATATTTTACTTCCCATCTAAGGCAGTGTCAGCTGATATTTAAAGTATCTCTTATAGGAAGAAGAGAACATTGACCCTTCTAGCGATGTTATGGACATTGAGGAGGTTGTCGCTGCACCAGAAGCAAGCACCTCTAAGGTGGTCGTGACTAAGAAAAGGCCGAGAGAGGAAAAGACTGCTGTCGATGTGATGAGCTCTTGGAGAGATCAGTTGGGTCCAGTGCCACGAATGGGAACCACTAAGGTAGGTGTGATGAGCTCTTGGAGAGATCAGTTGGGTCCAGTGCCACGAATGGGAACCACTAAGGTAGGTCCACCAGCGAGTATTCATCATGTAGTTTCTGTCTGGTTTTTAAGATCTAGATGATGAAAACCAGATGGTTAGGGTGTTAGGTCTCGCAGCAAAATTAAATAGAATTTTTTTTGATGTGCTGCTGGATTTACAAATCAATTTTTGTTTAATTTGCTTATAGATTGTTAGATCAGCTTCATCCTTCAGTCATATTAGGCCCAGATACATTAGACGCTTTTACAACATAAATTCGTTCCGGGAGCGTTTACCTTGTAGAGATTTTACGTTATATGAACATCAAAATACATGTAAATTACCTGTTCTAAGCACTTCTCAAACTCACTCCTTTGGGCAAAAAGGAACTAGCTAAAGTTAATTTTTTAATTTAATGGCTGTATAGTAACTAGTATTATTTGTATCGGCAACTTTTCTCTCTTTTTTCTTATTACCTTCACTCGGTTTAGGTTTCATGATTGCGGTATTTCGTGTTAAGTTAAGGGAACCGCACACCTACAATGTCAATTTAAATTGGTTTTTTTTTCACTTTTTCTCACACAGCAAGATCTATGCTGCAAAGAAAAAAAATTGTGCATGTCTAAAACAAAATAGAACAAAAATACACTTTAATATAGTAAGACCGGTGTCGGCTTGTCTGTGCATGTCCGAAAGCAGGTTTACAGGTTAGGATGAAGCGTCACTTTCAACAATACTCCAACTCATGACATTCAGCATGGCCTGCACCCATCGATCACCTTTAAGGCTGGTTCACACTATATCGTTGTTTATCATCGTTTTTCTTTCAGGGATCATCGTCGATTATGTGAACCAATGGCATTGACGAAGCAATGCAGACCCGTTGGGAAAGTTTGACAACTGCAAACTTTCCCGACATGTCCGCATTGCTTTGTTTATTTTGTTGAGCATCAACGATCACCTTTCAAATGTGAACCCTTTTAGCGATGGTAATTCGCGGTCGGGGATAGCGTGATTTATTCATATCCGTTTATGATAGTTGCTGAAGAGGTTTCTTCGCA
Source organism: Watersipora subatra (assembly GCF_963576615.1). NCBI lineage: Eukaryota > Metazoa > Bryozoa > Gymnolaemata > Cheilostomatida > Watersiporidae > Watersipora > Watersipora subatra. The sequence continues at coordinate 28,893,587 of NC_088708.1, read as the reverse complement.
AAAATTTAAAAAGAGAAATGGGAACACTATGTCACAAAGTATTTCCTGATGCAAACGGAATAGGTTTGTGATAGTGTGAACATAGTTATCATTGACGACCACCGAAGTATTGTGGAATCAACGCCGAAATAGTGTGATCCGGCCTTTAGCTAATTGTGAATAATTGTGCAGTTACGTATTGTCTGCTTTTTATTGGCTAACTGACGATCGCTCACGGTCCATTAGTTTACCAGAATACTAGTATATGTAATGGATATACCCCTATATGTCGTTTTCTCTCCCAAGTGTGGCCATAGAAAATTACGTTAGATGAAATTACACAAATGCTTTATGTTAAGTGAAATTTACTTAAAAGGACTTTACATCATAAGAATGTCTACTGTACCATTAAAAACTTTTGTAATATTATACTGGACTGTTTGCCAATAATCAGTGATTTTTTTAACACTGTCAATATATCAGGCGTCTATCTTTGTGGCTCTTAGTTGATCTTGTTTTACCAGTTTATCTAACTAAAGACAGCTTTTACTAGAGAGAACTTGAATATATGTGAATGTAACAAACAATAGATGTATTGGAGGATACCAGTTGGTTGGTTTTCTGGTGACTCTGTCAAATAAATTGTGCTTCATTGTGACAGGAACTTTCATGAGTACTAGTAGCCTGGCGGTCTAGTGTGCCCAGAGAGATCAGGGGTGCCAACAAACTATAATGAACAAATAGGTGCACAATCATTTGTTTTTTCATTATGTCATACTATCGTGGTCTGCCATCTTTGGAAACAACTTTTACCATTGAAAACACGAAGCTTCTGCAATTAATTTTCACGAACGACTCAGTTGTTCGCAATTTTGTATAGCGACACTGAACACTTTTTTCCAGAGAATCTCGATATCATATCGAAAGAATACCAAAAATACTATTCAAAAATGTAAAGTGAACGAGAATGACGATTGTTTGTTTACAAATATGGTGGCGTTTCCGCGAATGAGCACATGTGCAGATGAATTGATGACGTCAAAAAATGATTGACTTATTCAGAAATTTTTATGCCTGAAGGTGGTCAATTCGCGCGGTGTTAGAGCGTCGAGCTACTGGACAAAGCTGAGCGTTAGGAGTTCAAATCCTATAAAAAGCAATGTTTTACCCCGACCTTTAACCCTGGCTATGAATAAACATGGCTATTATGATAGTAAATATATAGCAAAAATTTGCAGTTATTGTCAACTAGTACGTTGGCAGTCTTGTGTGGCGTGGGAGATCGTCATGTGTAATAAACGAATAACAATGTGCACAATTACTCTTAGTCGTGGCAAGATGGTGGAGTGGTGCGAATGGTAGAGCACTTCTCTGGGTTCGGAATATCTGAGTTTGATTCCCGTATGGTACAATATTTTTCCTAACCCTCTTAGTATGACTTCAGGCGGACAAACATGGCTGTTATTAGATTAAAGATTATGGTAAAGATTATTTTCATGGTACACAGCAATATACCTTTTGCTGGCTTGTTAGTTAACAAGCCAGCAAAAAGTACTTATTAACTTGTTAGTTGATATGTAAAAGTTATAAAATTGTTTTGCTTGTTGATCATGGTAATTTTTCTTGCTAAATTTGTTATAAGAAGCCAAAAGTAGCAATAACGCTGTTGAGGCAGAATGTATTTAGCCTTAGTTCTCACTGGTTTTCGCAGGAGGAGATCAGGGCGTGGCTTGCCTATCAAAAGAAAAAGTGGGCAATTCAGCTTGCACAAAAGCGTATGATGAGGAAGCGGCGACGCACTGATGATGCCGATATGGCAGCAGTGGGCAGCACGAGTAGAGTCAGCATTGGTGGCAAGAGCTTATCTGGGTTCATGCAGCAGACTGCCAACAGCATACTGAGTGTCCCCTGGCAGATCTTGCAGGTTGCTGGTTTTTTGCATACAAAGAAGTAGGCCTACATACATGTAGACCCTGAATGAATTTAAAACTGTTTGTCTCGATCTCTATCTATCGCTATTTCTTTCCCCTCTCTCCCCCCCCCCCCTCTCTCTCTCTCCCCTCTCTCTCCCTTCTCTTTCTTTCCCCCCTCTCTCTCTCTCCCGCCTCTCTCTTCCCCTCTCTCTCCTCGTCTCTCCCTCTCTCTTTCCCCTCTCTCTCCTCGTCTCTCTCACCCTTTCTCTTTCCCTCTCACTATCTCTCTCCACTGCTGTCATTTGAAGTGACTAAGACTGTCTATGGTTGTGGCTTATGTATGATAGCAGGTCTCCAAATGCTCGATCACAAGCAGTCATCTGCCATGAGTTTGTATTGATCTGCCTCCATTTTGAATTCCTCTTAGCTACATACATGTATTTATATCGGAGTCTAAGGGTTCCTCGATTTTGCTTATCTTCACAGTTGTAAGTATAATAGTTGACGTTACGGGCCAGTCTTGTTCCACTCTGTGCACATGGCCCAACCACCTCAGACTCTTTTCAATAAGGATGTCAGCCATTGATGATAGGTCAGCACATTTTAAGATTTTTACGTTTGGGATCTTGTCTTGCCACTTGATGTTCATGATGTTTGTGTACAGTAGAACAAGTAGAACAAAAGTGTCGTGGGGAAGAATACTTAGATTAAAAATGCTATAAAACTATTTTGTCACTGGATCTTTGATAGCAGAATCACTACTCATATACGTATTCTTGTTTTGTTGTATCCAAGCTTTTAAAGCTATGAAGACAGCAGATGCACAAAGAAAGCGTACCATTGTTGTAACAGGAATGAAAATAACTATTTACTTGAAAAAGTTTTTAAGAACTGATGGATTTTGTAGACTTCCAAATACTCTCTGTCCTTGACTCATGAATCCTATGAGCCTACAAATACTCTCCATTCCTTTCTTGTAAACTTCCAAGTACCCTGTGAACCTAACAAATGGTTCATGCTGTACACCAGCTTGCAGCGCTATTGTAATCAGCCACAGTATAGTTTAGTATTCACATTTAAAATATGAACCACAGGCTAGATTAATGGCTTGTTACCATTATTACACTTGGCTTCATGAGGGTCTCTATTATTTCTAACCAGAAAAGCGGTCAATGACTCCCAAACTTTCTACGAACTGTATATTAAGACATTGGACACGTTAGCTGTTAGCCTATGACGTGGCTAGGGATAAGAGAAATACCGCCATTGTAGATATGTGAGACAGCAGTGACTGGAAAATACAAAGCCTGGATACTCATTCACAATGACCTTCACTCGGTTACTATTAATCTCCCGAGGATGTTCTATGTTAACTACACTGTACCTCGTGAGGATGGCCCTAGTATGTATATTGATTTTGGTTTACAGTAAAAAAAGAATTTTTGTCAATTTCTAAAAAAAATTTACAATTTTCAAGAGTTTACGAATCAATTTGTGTTGCTTTTTGTTTCATCCGCGTGTTTTTAAATGCCTCAACAGGAAATACCCCAATTGATTTTAAGGTATTTGACTAATCTCTGACAAGAAAACTTGTAAAATGCTTCAAACTCATACAGTAGAGGATTGAAATTGCAAACGCTATTTATATCAAAATATATTGTTCCACAATTTGCCAAAATTCGAGTGTAACTTAAATGTTCAAGGTCACATTTTTCTGAATGTAACGAAATAATATAACATATACAAATGATACGTATAACAAAAGCCAAGATTTCTGTAATGTTTTTACATTCTTCTAATCTAATTCTGCGCTGCTTCGAGCCCCGACACCGCTTGCTGTGGTCAGATATTCAATATACAAATGTGTGTTCACTTTTGATAGGGTGGAGAAAGGTTAAGAGGACCCTGCCAAGGTCTCATCCCGTTGAGCACTTGTATGAGAATGTCATCCCTGAAGACTTTTATGGCAACCATGTCAGGTACTTATTCTAGCAAGTTTTGACAAGTTAGAGTTAAAACTTGATGCTTGATGCTTTTGAATGTTCAATAAAATTTAGGAATAAATGTGACTATTCTGAATTGCTTAATAGTAAGTTAACAATCAGTGTTCTATCCTAAATCAGTGAGGTAGCAGAGTTGAAGACGGTTGTTCTCTTTCAGACCACTGTAACAACTTTTATTTGTAATACTTCCCTGAAATTTCCGGTGAGATTTGTTTGCACGAAGTTTTCTTGTCATTGATGGAGTCTTCTGCTTGTTGGCTCATAGTTATATTTTATGAGCTGGCTGATAATTTCAGTCAAGCGAAATGCTGTGAGATAGTATCAGCATGCATGTAGGCAGTCACATTAACATGACTGTTTCCTCTCCATCTTGTACAGAAATCTCTGATTTACTAGCTTAAGTTATATTCGTTGTCATGCACAGTGAGATCACGGCGGAGTTATGCAACCCTGATGTTATTGGCATTTATGAAACACAGACTCCATCCATGTTCAGACTGCTGTCAAAGTTGGGCTGTGTTTGCACCGTTGCTCCAGAGCATAAGAAAACTTATGGACATCGGGTAGGTCTGGTGCTGTCCTCCACAATTATTCCTACAATATGTAGATTGCAACTATACCAATAGATACATACTTTCTACATTTATCAAAGAATATCATTCTTAACCAACATCACAAATAGTTTAGTTGCTTACAAATGTATTGACGGACTGGTAAAACCTGTCTAGTAGTTTTAGTAGCAAGGCTGAACAGGTTTAATACTCTTGGCTAAGGAATTCTCTTCAGGTATTGAATCTTACTTTTTTGGTTGCTAGGAGACAGAGTCATTTGATATGCAGCATCTCACCTTCAGAAGTCTTGCCCAGTGCTCGTATCTAGAAGAGAATAGCCTTCAGTACATATATCTCTACCACAATTTCAAGTGAGTTGCATCGAACACTACGGTATGGCAAGTCTTATATCTTTAACAGTTGGTGGTATAAAACCTAGGTTGGGTTCAGTGCTATAGTGCTAGAGATTGTAGTTGTGTTTAGGTGTTGAAAAGCTGAAGCTAAGAGGAGCAAGTTTATTACATTAAGTGAAGATTTACTGTAAGGCTGACTTAAGACTTAAACTTCCTGTAGCTTTCATAACAAAATTTTTGCTATACTGTTGTCCTCTTTTATTATATAATCACACAGTTATACTGTTGTCCTGCCATGACATTAACTCAATATATCACACCCTATATTGCAATGCTGTAATGTATAATCGAAGGATCACATGCTATATTGTCATCCTGCTGTATTATAGAATAAATGAATTGCATGATATATTGTTGTCGTGCTGTAATGTATAATCAAAAGATCACATGCTATATTGTTTACTAGCTCAAGCAAGGAAGTGTATGGAGTGTTCATCCCTGCCCAGAGTAGAGCCCACATATTCGCTGTAGATTCTGTTCGCACCAACAATGTGCCCAATCTCAAGACCCTTTATGAGCAGGAACACTCCCTGGCGTAAGTCTATTCTATGAGTAAATATTACCCTCGAGTAAGTCTCCCTCAAGTAAGTCTCTCATGAGTAAGTTTTGAGTGAGTATCTTGAGTAAGTCTCTTGAGTAAGTCTCTCTCAAGTTGGTCTCTCTCAAGTTAGCCTCTCTGGAGTAAGTCTGTCTTGAGTAAGTCTCTCTTGAGTAAGTTTCTCATTTAAGACACTTCTGTACGTCTTGCTCATACAGTTTTTGTTAATGACTAATTTCTCCTTTGTGTCAGCGCTTCTCTGAGTTAGTCTTGCCTTTCAGTAGTTCACTATTTGGTGTAAGTGTATATGTTATATCACATCTCTCTTTTGAAAACTTCTCTCGTCCTGCGTAGGTCCTACTGCAGTAAGTCTCTCGCTCACATTCCCTTCTCATAGATGTATCGACTGGCGGAAGGCGTATCATTCACATACCTATCGAACAATAATTTTACTCCTTTTGAAGACTAGAAAACTTTTTATTTTTTTGGTAAATATACAAATCATCTGAGTTTTCTGTAAGTTTTATTCTTTATGCTAGTGCTTGTTGTAAATTGGTGCTCTGTGGAAGAACGCAGATTTTAGCATTTTTTTTTGCAAGATATAACAGTAAAACCTGACCGTTTGGTCTCAGTATGACTTTGGAATTGCGTGAATGTTGCTGTAATACATCTTCACCAATGTTCTTTGCCCATCCTTTTGGCAGAGATCATATGAAGTCAGTATAGCTCTGCAGATTTTAGAATTTAGAACAGCAACATATAAATTTATTAAAGTATTGTATTTGGCAACGTTTCACGTCATCACGGCTGTCTGCAATAATCTCTTGATGTTCTAGAGACATTGAGCCTGAGTATCTCCCACCAAAGAATCATGAATTTGAGGTGACGGTAGAGACAAACCCGAAGCTTGTCCAGCGGGCAGTGAACAAGCTACTCTCACAGTACAAGGATGAGAAAAGAGGCCCAACTGCTATTCTAGTCCAGTCTGCTAATCTCGGTAATTAGCCATAGCGGAAGAGGGAGTGACTATTATTTTTCAATGGCTTTTGTAGAACTCAGTCTATCATTCGTCAAGAGTAAATCAGATGTTTATTGTTTGTATATACATGCTGATATTTGAATGTTTTCTCATCACTTATCTTGACAAGGTGCAGATAACTCTATATATTTCACGCAGATGTGAACGAGTGGCATGAAAGATTACCTATAACTGATGACTTTCCTCTTATCACGATTCACAAGTCTCAAAGCGAGTCATACCATGTTCTTGACTGGCAGAAAGTTGCTGTTAAGCTCATACTCCAGCATTACCTGCGTGCCTTCTACTCTCTTACGGTATGTTCTACCTGCGTCCTTCTAGTCCCTTATGGTATGTTCTACCTGCGTGCCTTTTACTCCCTTACAGTATGTTCTACCTGCGTGCCTTCTACTCTCTTACGGTATGTTCTACCTACGTGCCTTCTGTTCCCTTACTGTATGTTCTACCTGCGTGCCTTCTACTCCCTTACGGTATGTTCTACCTGCATGCTTTCTATTCCCTTACGGTATGTTCTACCTGCGTGCCTTTTACTCCCTTACAGTATGTTCTACCTGCGTGCCTTCTACTCTCTTACGGTATGTTCTACCTACGTGCCTTCTGTTCCCTTACTGTATGTTCTACCTGCGTGCCTTCTACTCCCTTATGGTATGTTCTACCTGCATGCTTTCTATTCCCTTACGGTATGTTCTACCTGCGTGCCTTTTATTCCCTTACGGTATGTTCTACCTGCATGCCTTCTATTCCCTTACGGTATGTTCTACCTGCGTGCCTTCTACTCTCTTATGGTATGTTCTACCTGCGTGCCTTCCACTTTCTTACGGTATGTTCTACCTGTGAGCCTTCTACTCCCTTACGGTATGTTCTACCTGCATGCCTTCTATTCCCTTACGGTATGTTCTACCTGCATGCCTTCTATTCCCTTACGGTATGTTCTACCCGCGTGTCTTCTACTCCCTTACGGTATGATCTACCTGCATGCTTTTTATTCCCTTACGGTATGTTCTACCTGCGTGCCTTCTACTTCCTTACGGTATGTTCTACCTGTGTGCCTTCTACTTCCTTACGGTATGTTCTACCTGCAAGCCTTCTATTCCCTTACGGTATGTTCTACCTGCGTGCCTTCTACTACCTTACGGTATGTTCTACCTGCGTGCTTTCTATTCCCTTACGGTATGTTCTACCTGCATGCCTTGTATTCTCTTACGGTATGTTTTACCTGCGTGTCTTCTATTCCCTTGCGGTATGTTCTGCCTGCGTGCCTTCTATTCCCTTATGGTATGTTCTACCTGCATGCTTTCTATTCCCTTACGATATGTTCTACCTGCGTGCCTTCTACTCTCTTACGGTATGTTCTACCTGCAAGCCTTCTATTCTCTTACAGTATGTTCTACCTGCGAGCCTTCTATTCTCTTGCGCGCATTGTATCAACTAGTAATCACTTACGCTATGAACGACCTAATTTATTATTCTGAAATTTACCTGTTCACATTATGTTTCCTTGATATAGAATTACCTGCCAATTATTTCTCATATTAAATGTTGCCTGCAAATGATCTTTATGCCATACAGTTTGTCACGATAGGGTGTGGCCCAAGAGATAACTTGCATTCTTTTTTATCTTGCCAAATGGTTAAAGGTTGACTTGCAACAAAATTCACATTACAGTTATTTGTTATCAAAAGATTCACCATGTCTTACTCTGTTGTGTTGTAGGTGCCAAATGTGTGGAAAAGTGATTACAAGCTCTTAAAAGCTCAAAAACGAAAAGCCGCCGTAGATTGGAATCTATTTATTTCTCTGACGTAGTCATGACAGTTTGGTTATTGTATTGTCACGTGATGTTCTCACGTGAATTGAAAGGCCAATAAAAAGCTCAATATAAACTTATCGTAGCACTAGTTTATGACAAACACTTCGGGTTTTACCGAAGACCCCGTATCAAATTTAGATTCTCGCTCTTTTACAGTTTTGTTTCGGCCTGGTCTAATTGGCAAGTCGTAATCTGATCATGTGACCAAATACTTCGCAAATAATTTCTGCAGCACTTTTCGATTATCACAGGTGCCCAACAGGCTCGTCATGATTATCAGACAATGATATGTACTCCTTCGAGGTAAGGTTAAAAAATTAAATGAATTTTTACAATAAGTTATAAGATATCACTGCTAAAAATGACAGCATTACATTGACGATAAAACAGACGCGTAAGAACAATAGACATGGTTTTATTGAATGCGTGAAGTATATTTGTGAAAATATTTCGATGAATAAGGTCGCATGAAAGTGTAAACAGAAACCATCTACCACAGCTACGTCACATTTAAGCTGTTTTGGAAAGAGAATCCAAACTACGGCGGTCTCGTGTGGCTGCGATTAACTGTTCGTTTTTGAGCTTTTAAGAGCTTGTAATCACGTTCCCACATATTTGGCACCTACAACACAACAGAGTAAGACATGGTAAATCTTTTGATATCAAATAACTGTAATGTGAATTTTGTTGCAAGTCAACCTTTAAAACACACAATGCATTATAAATATAACAATATTAGGGTTCTATTGTTCATCATGTATATTTTTAAACACAGTAACAGTAAAGTGCACATATGCCAGGTAACTCTGCTCTGTCATATTTTTGAATAAATTCTAGTAAAAGTTGGAACATGACTCGCCTGTCTACACAAGGAATTACTTTGCTTTTGACATTTGCTAATGGAATACAATAGAATATTACATGGAACAAAAAGAACGAACTAATATTTATCATATTCATACTAAAACTTTGTTATAAACTACTCGAAATGCTAACACGTAAAAAAGATAAATGCATGTAGTCATTTTAATGCAGCTGATAAATTGCTGTTGATTGTCGCAAGTTTAGTCCGTCTGATTTATGTTTGTACTAGCTGAATGCCTGGCATTGACAAGTAATAAAACAGTCTTTGCACAAAAATTTTATTTTTCGTTCTACGTATAAAGCATTTACCATTCTAACTTTTAAACTTCATATTATGAAAAAAGTGTTTTTATGTGTGGTAGATTTCGTTGTGGGAGGGATTGCGGCGAATAGCATATTGACATTTTTGTTATTTTGTTGTAATCAGTACCCTGAGTGCCAAATTTTCATTTCGAGAGAAAGTTTTGTTGAAATCGTACGGCAGAATAACCTTGTGTTCTATATAGTAAGTATATATTTCTCAAAGTATGCGTGTCACTCCAGCTATAGATCTTAAAATCTTGATATTAAAATTCTGCTGTCTGATGGATTTGAACTCACGACGAATGTATCGACAAGGATCTTATCTGGACACACGCTCCACTACTGAACCAGAACGACATAGCAATCAGTTAAGTTATCATATACCGCATGCCCCATGCGTGTGCTAATTATTTTAGCCTTGCGTCCACGAGTTACGATGCTTGTTAATTATTAATTTAGCGTGTGCAATCGCGAAAAGGATATACAATGTATGGTATGAGTGATGGGAATTAGGGCGTAGGGAATGATAAGAACGGCTTAGTCTTATGGCTATGCGCGTTTGTTAGTAGACTTACAATTTGAATGTGACGAGTTCAAATCTAGAACGATGGTGGTTTTTTGTTGCTAAAACTTCATCGCTATAACCGGAAAGACAAACGACAGACAGAAGACAAATATTGAGATTAATGTATATATATACAATGGATGTTAGTGATTTGAGGCATAGAATTGTCCATGTTATTAGTCTGGTTAGAGATAGGCATGTTTCCAATAGCCAATGAGCTTATATGCTGAAATATTCTGGTTTATTCTATTTCTAAGTAAGCATAATCAAAAACTTTGCCTAATCATGTTAATCACAGAATTAACCAGAATTAATCATGAATCATCATGTTAATCAGGAATGCTCTTGCATTCATCTTCCATGTTTAAGCATTCCAATTGTTGGCATATGTTGTAATTGAAAAGGATACCTTATTGAATGTTGGGAAATAACTAAAAGTCAGTCTTTTAGTCTGAGGCACTGTTGCGCAGGTTAACGTGGAGCAGTGTCGCTACCTACATGTACCCATCGGGAATGTTCCTGTGGACTCCGAGCTGTTTGCGTGCGACCTTTTTTACTCTCGCTATCTGGCTCGGGAGAACCATGTACTGTGGGCGTCTCTTACCGATACTCCCGATCTCGGCGGCAAACAGACTGATGATAAGAGGTAGGCAGAGCGCTGTGACTAAAAAGATATCTTATATACATTTGAAATTTGCAGCGTTTGTAAAAATTCAATATACTCTTACATTTCTATTATTGTTACATATTCTGTTCTCAGCTATCGTCAGTTGCACACGAATTACTGTATTTGAGTAAGTCGCATGAGTACCTATAGTTGATGCGTTCAGATCCAATATAACAGAAGGAAACTTTTTTGAGTTAGCATTTCATTCTATTTTTGTGCTAAATGTTTTCAAGCATTAATTTTATTGCTTTGTATTTGCCTTTTCTTGACTTTTCCACATTTGAAAAAACTACTTCTACAGTCTTGAAATCGTACCAGTTTATTAAAGCTGCTTGTAGAAGTAAGACAACTTCAGTTAGTGACTTCATATGAATGTGTTCTATGTTCTTACTAAGGAGATTTGTAGTTGTCCTCCTTTTTATGGTAACTCATTTACGAGGGCAATCTTATAAAACTGGAAATATTGTGTATGCGTAGATTTGCGGTACATGATGTAGATGAGCCTATATCTCTCAATGTGCCAGGCTTCTATCTCTCTGTATGTGTTGACATCAACATACAATACCTGGTGGTCAACTCCATTCTTCAGGTGCGATATACTTTCTTATTCTTTCATCCAGTTCATGGATCTTTAGCTCAATATTTCTTTATTTTCCCATTTTTCTGTAGATTAGTTTTGGTTGCTGTAACCTTGCTAATCTTAGTGGAGAACTATGGCTATTCATAGAACAATGAAAGTTGTATGAAATGTTGATAGGGCTCAGTCATCACGGACGCTGAAGGTCAAGGTAACTTTGATCAACTGCCACAGCAATCCTTAGACAGCATGTTACAAGGCAACACCTCTGCCAATATATCTTTCTATGATGATACAGCCCTGTGCAGTTCTGCCTTCAGGTACTGCTTTTTTGCTCGTTTGTTTGATTTTGATTTTTGATTTGATTTGATTTTTATTGCGTAATAATAACATGACAATATGAGTAAAAAAATACACAGAGTAGCAATAGGACATGCCAGATAGCCAGAGGCTAGAGTCAAGGCAGCCCCAGCAAGCAGTAGGAAAAGAAACAGAATCAGCGATAAGCGCACACTCCGGAGCACCAGAGTCAGGAAGGACAGTCCCAGGACGCCCACAGGCGCTCTACCAACTTCGCCTTCAGCTGACCCGGAGCAGAGCCCGCACAATCACTCAAAAATTTATTATATAATTTCATTGCACTAAAAAATATCGATCTCTGTCCCTTAGAAGACAAACACTTTTTCAACTTTAATTGATTTTTACTTTTTAAACGGGTATCTTGACAATGATCTATCATAAAATCTTGCAACTCTTCCATGGGGAAAGAATTTGTTAAAAACATTAGCAGGCGATACTGGAATAAAATTTCAATTGGCATTATTTTTAAAATTTTAAAATTTTTGGAAACTGTTTGATTTGGTTTAAAATTGAGTATTATTCTGATTGCCTTTTTTTGCATGATTAAAAGTTTGTTTAAATCAGTTTTGTTGCCGGAACCATAGCTTAGTTCTACTAGTGGTCTGATGCAAAAGTCATAGCTATCAGTTGCACTAGCTCAGTTGATAGCCTTAGCACAGTTGCGATAGCTCAGTTGATAGCCTTAGCACAGTTGCGCTAGCTCAGTTGATAGCCTTAGCACAGTTGCGATAGCTCAGTTGATAGCCTTAGCACAGTTGCGCTAGCTCAGTTGATAGCCTTAGCACAGTTGCGATAGCTCAGTTGATAGCCTTAGCACAGTTGCGCTAGCTCAGTTGATAGCCTTAGCATTTGGAGATGTGAGGTTGTTGGGTCAATCCAGTTTAAGTCTACTTTTTTTGTACCAAAACTGCTGATCTACAACACCTGTGTAAGCAATGTTTTTGTGGCTCATTATGTTTTATTGTTAGACAAATAAAACAGTTATAGGACCAGTTTTAGTATAAGAGAAAAGGAGGTTTGGCAGCAAAGGTTTTAGCACCTTCGTACTGTAACCTCTTCATGCTTGAACTTACGTTGAAAAAATTATAGCGTTTCTCCCTAAGTTTGCTTCTGATCAAAAGAATGTTGAAGTGCTCTTGAGTAAGAATTTTAATTGCTGAGTATGCAATGCTTCATATAAGCGCATGGAAAATTGGGCTGTTTTTGTATTTTTAGTGCAGCAAAGAAGAGAGATATTGCGCGAGCTGTTTTTGTAATATTTTGATTAATTTAATAAAAACGAAACTAAAATCCAACTAATACTCTATTGCAATTTTTACTATAATAAGAGCCGTGCCCGTATATCTGTCCAAAGCCACAGTAACAGCGTTAGTGAAAAAATTGCTTTTCACAGGAATTTAACCCAGACCCTTCAGTTTAATGACCAGCGCACTAACCACTACACTACTCAGCTGCCTTACTACTTCACTGAATAACTATGCTCATATTGACTACTCATGGCGATCTCTCACAGTGCACGGGACTGCTGAATGTACTAGTAGCGTTATAATATTCCTTAGCATTGCGTATCGGAGGCGTAAGGTGGAATGACAATGCACCCATCATTGTATTAATCACAAAATTGGTTTTCAAGACGAATGTTAAACTTCTGTTTTCCAAGATGGGCTGCAGCTATAAACCGAGGTTGAACTATATTTATAAGATTCACAAATAACATAAGTCCACTTAAACACATGTTACAGTGAGATTAGATTCATAATGTACACAAATCCCTTAGTTTCTTGGTTTGAATGATTAAATTATTATAAAAGACGTTTTATATTAATACATAATCAATCTTGTAAGATTTTTTGTGTTCTTCGTAGTATCTGACTAATGTGAATAACATAAAATAAGGTACATGGTTAGCCTTAGCTCCCAACATTGCATCTAGGTGGTGATATTTTCTGCAAGTCATTAGGCGTGAGATATTCGCTAGTGTAACTACGATTGAGAGTTGTCTTCACTCAGATTTGTTTTGCAGGATAATGAAAAGCATGCTCAATAGTTGGCTGTGTGAAGTAGTCAAGTATGAGAACCAACTGGCGGCTGATCAGATTGAACACTTTCATAGGTGAGTTTGTAGGTTTTAGGTTTACAGTATACCTTCCTAATTCAAACACTGTGCTGCCGTGACAGCATGTCTTTTGTGGAGAAACTTTTTTGAGCTTTTGCTCAGTGTGTGCTGGTAATTTTTCTAGTCTAGGTAATTTCTCATCTAGTGATTGTCTTGCATTGATTCTCATCATAAAGAGTTGAAAATATTATAATGTGTGATAATGTGATATAAATATAATATATAATAATGTGATATAAATATAATATGTAATAATGTGATATATATAATAATGTGATATAAATATAATCTCTAATAATGTGATATAAATAATGTGATATAAATATAATATATAATAATGTGATATCAATATACATGTAATATATAATAATGTGATATAATATATAATAATGTGAAATAAATATATATAATAATGTGATATAATATATAATAATTTGATATAAATATAATATCTAATAATGTGATATAAATATAATATCTAATAATGTTATATAAATATAATATCTAATAATGTGATATAAATATAATATCTAATAATGTGATATAAATATAATATATAATAATGTAATATCAATATAATATATAATAATGTGATATAAGTATAATATATAATAATGTGCTATCAATATAATATCTAATAATGTGCTATCAATATAATATATAATAATTTGCTATCAATATAATATATAATAATGTGATATCAATATAATATATAATAATGTGATATAAATATAATATGTAATAATGTGATATAAATATAATATGTAATAATGTGATATCAATGTAATATATAATAATGTGATATAAGTATAATATATAATAATGTGATATAAGTATAATATATAATAATTTGCTATCAATAAAATATATAATAATGTGATATCAATATAATATATAATAATGTGATATCAATATAATATATAATAATGTGATATCAATATAATATATAATAATGTGATATAAATATAATATGTAATATTGTGATATCAATGTAATATATAATAATGTGATATAAAAATGTGATATAAGTATAATATATAATAATTTGCTATCAATATAATATATAATAATGTGATATCAATATAATATATAATAATGTGATATCAATATAATATATAATAATGTGATATCAATATAATATATAATAATGTGATATCAATATAATATATAATAATGTGATATCAATATAATATATAATAATGTGATATCAATATAATATGTAATAATGTGATATCAATATAATAATGTAATATAAATATAATATGTAACAATGTGATATAAATATAATAATGTGATATAAATATAATATGTAACAATGTGATATAAATATGATATCTAACAATGTGATATAAATATAATATCTAACAATGTGATATAAATAGCAATTGTAATAAAGAAAATCATGTCTTAAACGAAGCAATAAGGAATGTGAAAATAATTCACGCATTAAAAGTTGACCAAATTACTAAAAATTTAAGACATTTTTATAAAAGCATAATAAAAAGAATTGTAACATTTCTTAGAGCATCAGGTTGGTGTATTAATTTTACATTATCCTACTAACAGAAAGTAGCTCTCAATAGAGTTACTACTTATACACGCATTGACTTGTGGATCTTCGCATAGCTGGCTGTATAGTCTGAGGATATGCATCTGGTGTAGCACTGTCCTCCACTGTCAGTGTAATCACATATCATTCGAGTGGTTTGTTCTCAATATACTTTTAGGTGGCTACTAGACCCCTCAACCCTCTTGTATGATCCTGCACTAAAGAAGCTAGTGCACACAATCACTAGGAAAGTCTTTTCTCAGCTTCTCAATGAATTTAAGCGCCTCGGTGCTGTCGTCGTCTACGCTGACCTACGCAGGATTGGTTAGTCAGTACTCCTTGTTTCCTAGACATGTGGGTTCTGTGTTTCTGCTTATGTTAATCCTTTCACTGCCGTATGCAAGTTTATGCAAATTCCTTGATCGATTGCCATAGACGCATTTTTGCGAAATTTACTGTGGCTGTGCAGTGACTGAATATTAATGCTTCATGACAACATAACAAACGATCATTAGTATAACTAAGGCATTAAGAGTGTTGTCCGAAAAATTGTCTAAAAAATTAGCATATATTTGTAATCTTTATAAGCAAATTATAATCTTTGATCTGGAAATTCCAAGTCTAAAACAAACTTGTTTTTCTGACGATTGAACTTTTTAGTTTTAATATGACTTCCACAAGCACCATCCGCGTTAGAAACAGAATAGCTTTTGTTGCTGGCATTATAGCCGATTCAGATTTAGAATTAATTAAATATTCAGGCGATGAAAGTGACAGCACTGACTATGATGGTGGTGAAAGGAATAGTTTTGTAAGAACTAGTAATATTGTAGAGGATCGTTATAGCTTCGTAGCAATCGGAGCTTCACATAGCTTCAGCATTGCACATAGGATAAATGCATTCAATTTTTTGCATAGCTCTGTTAGCATGTTGGCAACATAAAATATACAGTATAACAAAAATTTTCTAGAAAAGGTTTGAAATAAAAAACTTGTATACATAGCATGCAGTCAAATTGGCAATGTTCAGTAACATGGCTGGCAGTAGGCCAAAAGCCAAATTTGTACATGGATGGCAGTGAAATGTTGAAGAACTCATTGTTTCCGACACACGTAGGCTGTACGTCTATGTCTCTGTTAAAGAATTCTTTGTTTCCTACACGTGTAGGCTCTATGTCTATGCTTAAGATGTCTTTGTTTGATGTATGTGTAAGTTCCGTGTGGCTGAGGTAACACAGATATTTCTCCGTTGGACAGGATAGGCAATTGAGTAATTTTAAAGCAATGGAGCATGTTAATGTAGTTAGACACTTGTCAGATATTGTCATGATTGAACATGTACAAAATACAATGTAGTAAAAATGTCTTTAAATGGGAAAGATGAATGTTTTTTATGGAGCAAGAAGCAGGTGTCTGGTTACATGTCTGAGTTGTGATACGAACTTGTGTTACGTGTCTGAGTTGTAATACATACTTGCGTTACCTGTCTGAGTCGTGATACGTACTTGTGGTACATGTCTGAGTTGTGATACAAACTTGTGGTACATGTCTGAGTTGTGGTAAGTACCTGTGTTACATGTCCAAGTTGTGATACGTACTTGTGGTACATGTCCAAGTTGGGATACGTACTTGTGTTACATGTCTGAGTCGTGATACATACTTGTGTTACATGTCTGAGTTTGTGGTACATACTTGTGTTACATGTCTGAGTTGTGGTACATACTTGTGGTACATGTCTGAGTTGTGGTAAGTACCTGTGTTACATGTCCAAGTTGTGATACGTACTTGTGGTACATGTCCAAGTTGGGATGCGTACTTGTGTTACATGTCCGAGTTGGGATACATACTTGGGTTACCTTTCTGAGTTGTGGTACATACTTGGGTTACATGTCTGAGTTGTGATAGATAGGTGTATACATTTATAGATTTGTTATACAAGTGTGTAGATGAGTTATAAAGTGTATTTATGAGTTATACCAGTGTATAGATGAGTTGTACAAGTGATTAGAGTGGTTATAGAAGTGTATAGACGAGCTATACAAGTTATATATGAGCTATACAAGTGTATATATGAGCTATACAAGTGTATATATGAGCTATGCAAGTGTATATATGAGCTATACAAGTGTATATATGAGCTATACAAGTGTATATA
Source organism: Watersipora subatra (assembly GCF_963576615.1). NCBI lineage: Eukaryota > Metazoa > Bryozoa > Gymnolaemata > Cheilostomatida > Watersiporidae > Watersipora > Watersipora subatra. The sequence continues at coordinate 28,876,185 of NC_088708.1, read as the reverse complement.
TGAACTATACAAAATCATACATTGTAGTAATCAACACCAAGAAGCCAAGCATGGAGGATGCTCTCTCCTACACTGACTATATTCTGACAGCCATCAATGGTAACCAGCTTTACAAAAGTACAGCCTTCAGGTTCACACAAGCCTGGGAATGCCTTCTCTGGATGGACAAGGTAGTAGCATAATTTGGTTTTATGTTCCTAAGAAAATATCCAAAGGGGAATAAATAGTGTCACTAATTGAAAAAAAAATTGAGTGTAAATATATAGTAATAGGCATTGGTTTATTTTCTGTTGAAACAATATCCATTCAATGCCACAAAAAATTACATGAAGCTACATATATTCAAACATCTACATACAAATGTAATTCACTCTGAGACTTTATTCGTATGTTAAAACCGTCCTACTGTCGGAGCAAATATCTCTATAATAAATAATACACGGTAATTCATTAAATTCATTCCTTTGCCCAAAAAGCTTCAAACAAGAACTTCATAAAAACTGTGGATAATTATGGGTAGTATTTAACCGTTATTTATCTATTTATAATTATCTATAAATTGCAATGTTTGTCTGTATTCTGTTTGTCCGTGTGTCCAGTTATAGCGATTAATTTTTAGGACTTGAAAATGTGCACTAGATTTGAACTCGGAACCTCCAGTTCTGCGGACAAGCTTTTATGCAATACACTACGCTGTCCAATTGGTTGTACTGTGGTATAAATTGTGCACATATTTACTACATCAGTATTACAGTATGAATTACACAGAAATAAACACAGTACATCGCAATAAACACCTTCATCTAAAAGTTAGAATAGTAAGTGTTGTGTATGTTGATTAAAAGAAAATTTTCTGTGTAAAAACTTTTTATTACCCGTGCAATGCTGAGCATTCACCTAGTATGGAACTAAATGTAAAATTATATGTAAAAAATAAAGTAATGAAGTGATAATCAGTAAAGAGAGGTTATTGTTGTTACTTTACTGTAGAGCCATAAAACAAAAGTGTAGGTTGAGCAAAGTGTAGGTTCCGAGATAGGGTGTTAAACTTACTCTAGCTTTGGCTATGTAAAGTTTAATTTTTTTCGAAATTTCACAACTTCCATCAGCCTTTTCACGTTCATTTACAAAAATGAAATGCTGTGAGAAACTTCAAACATCTATTTGAAATTACTATGAGTGTAGAGTCAACTGTTTGCTTGATATTTACATCGATGTTGAAAATCTGCATGTTGAGGCATTTGTAAGTAGAGGTTTGACTGCATCAACCAAGCATAGTTTCCTTTGTTCCCTAACTTTGCCCAGGCTTTATATGCTTCATTCTGAATATTCACTATTTAGTATTACCGTTTTATTTTGCCTTTAGGAGTTGCGTTACCATAGCCTGACTCGTCTACTTCAACCCTCTATTTCCGTCATGAGATACATTTCTTGTGTTATTGCTAGTATCACTCTCTATTTATTCTATTGCTTTGTTGTGGTGCATTAACTTGAATATACGGTTTTATATAGTATATTGAAAAATATGGTAAATGTACACTAATGAACCAGAAAACCAAAGTCTGTGTAATAGATGTTGTTTATGCAGTGCATGTATGTCACTTGAAAGGCTTGTTACCTGCTGCATAATTTTTCGAACCAAAGTTTCCTTTTACGACAGGCAATATTTCTATAATCAATCTCGGAAACTTTTGTGCGAATGTTTCACTTTGCTTGAGGTTAGTTTTTGCCTGACCTGATGCTCGGCGGTTGCTAGGTCTCGAGTTCAATCTCCGAAATTCACGAATATATTTTTTCCGTTTACGGTTATCAATACAGACTGTGAAAGATTAAGAGGGGGAGGGAGGAATAGAAAGAGAGAGCGAGGGAGGAGGAGGGAGGGAGAGAGTGATTAAACAATGGTGTAGAGCAGCAATTGGTCACCAAATGTGAAGCCCTCAGCCAGAATTGTGCAGTGGTACATTGTCTCGTATGTTTCTCTGCAGGCAAATTACTCAGGAATTCGAGGAAGACTTACAGAGAGTCTGGCAGCTGATTGCAAAGAATACATAATGATGGATGAGGTGGATATGTCTGAACACACTGAGCCAGCCGTTAGTCTCGCCGAAGTGGTGGACCCTCTCCAACAAATACAGGTGCTGCCAGGCGCTACTTATTAAAATAGCTGCATTTTGTTCCTTCGATCATTCAAAGTAAAGCTCTGCTTTGGAGATGGGCATCAGCAATGGCTTGCAACCAAAAAGCATTCAAAAAATGATTTTGTAAACTCAAACATACCATAAAACCTCTAACAGTAATTGAACACCATGGTGCTCTATATTTCAACCCTTCCTCTATGGTGGCAGTCAATTGGAGGTCAATAGAGGTTGATATTGTACTTTTCAAATAGTTGTCAGAATTTGGGGCAGATAAATTTAGCCCTGGTATGGGCAAAGCGAATGTTGTTTATATTTTGCCCTCTTCTTGCGGTGAAGTGATATTAAACCTTTTGGATGCAATAAATCTGCTAATTTACCTCCAACTTGTCAAAGATCTCTTAATAAATATGCATTGACAAACCGAGAATTATCTCTACCAGTTGATATCTATTGCTTACAATAAACCTGCGATGATATTATAGCCTGTGTCCTTTTTTGCAATTTGTTTGAGCATTCAATTTTTATTTCACTCTAAATATGAAGACATTTATTTTGGATCTATATTTATCGATGTTGCATTAAAGCTCATTGCACTCATTGATACGTTTGCTACAGTTTGCAGCCAAAACTAGCTTTTTACGTGGAATAGAGGAGTTACGAGCGTGGATCAATTGTAATATTAGATTACCGCAATGATGCTATCAAATAATATGCTATAAATCTGCAAATTTATAAATTTTAAAATGATCATCTATCAAATGCTACAAAAATATATTCATGAACAAGTGACCACAGTTATAATACATGCAGAAACAAAAATTAATGTTTTTAAAACAAAAATATTTGCATCGTTTGCTCGGGTAGCTGCGTTCTGTTTGTAGTTTTTGATGGAACGAACATCTTCTGGTTGTCCAATACCTTCCACAATGTTTTCTGTCCACAACTTATTTTCTGCATTGCTGAACTAGTCGATATTTGCGTCCAAACAATTTTTTGGCAGAGCAAAACTTTTACGCATTGAAATTAGCACAAATGCAACAAGTAAAAGTTTTGCTCGCTAAACGTAACCTCTGGCATAAGACTAGTTGTTCATCTACTGTCGGAAATATAAACTGGTTTTTATGTACACGTACTTTGAAGTATCAAGACCGCCTTAAACTAAGACCTACAATTAGCCTGAGACAGTTATTAATTAGGGTGGTTTTATGGTGTTGCTTTCAAAGTTTTAACGAAAAAAAGCGAAAAGCTTTGGAGTTTGACAACAAGAGAATTAATTGGTATTGATGTAAGCGACTCATTGTTAATACGATCACTTTTTTCTACTGATCACTTGATATTATGAGTTCACAAAGATCAATGATTGTCAAAGCGGTGGTCAAATAGAAGTGGTATTCAAATAGAGGTAGTGTTCAATTAGAGATTTTACAGTAGGTAGATTTCACAACATTTGATCATAAGTCCATGATGGATTCCTTTTAAGCTAATGATTAAACAATCACAGCCTTCCGATGTCGAAACGTAGCCTTTGCTTTAAATTTTTCTTCAGCATTACCAATACAGATAGTTAAAGGAGGTATAAAACAGGAATCTTACAATCTTTGACTATTTGTTCGCAAGCATGTCAAACATTACAAACTAATCTATGAGGAGATTACTCCTTGTTAAAATAAAGTTGCCTCTCCAATTACCATTTCAGCAAAATGCGTAACTTTGCAAAATAGCTGTTAATATAAATTAATACAAAAAGTTAGGTTACAATCTTTTATTCTCTCATGCAGTGATAGTTTGAAAAGATTACATATTTTGAATTCACTATTTTTTAAATTTTTGTCTGTTTAAAGAAATAATTTACTAAATACCTTTAATATTCTCAGCACAGTTAACATAAAATAGTATATACTGTAAAACCTCTATTTAAAAACCATGATGTTCTATTTTTCAGCCATTCCCCTATAGTGGCATTTTCTTAGAGGTGACGTCCAAAAAGAGGGCGGTCCTGTATTTTTTGTATTTATAAATTTAACCCTTCTACAAGCAAAGCAATGCTAATACTACTTATATTTTGCTCTCTCTTTTGGGCGGATCAACATTAATGCCGTCGGCCTCAGCATTTTGGCTAAACTGTTTTTCATATATGTTGAAGTATCAGATCGAGTTAAACAAGAAACCACTTTGGTTATAGAATATTAGTGTGATGCAGTTATTAGTTCGATGGTGTCATTTTTAAAGTTTAGCAAAAAGTGGAAAGTATTGAAGTTAAAAAACAGACATAAAGTTTTTGAGTTGTAAGACGTTTTTAACGTTTTAAAGTTAGAATACGCCATACCGATGGCTGTTATTACGCTGTACGGTGTTCCTGACAAGTATTCTCATTCATCAAAATACTTCAATGTCTTCTGGTAAGACTGCAAACCGCTTTATGGACGAATCTAAAAACAATGGATCGAATTTAGACCTTGGTGAATTTGAATCAGAGTATAGTTCTGATAATTGTGACAATCAATCTTCTCAGGTACTCTGTCACTAAAATCATGGCAACCACTGCAGCAGCAACAAAAAGAATTAATTGTTATTGATGTTATTGAGTCATGGTTAGTACTGTGTTGTGGAAACTTTTCTACTGACCAATTTCTATTATACGTAGTTCGTAAAGATCAAAGAACGTCAAAGTGGCGGGTAAATAGAGGTGGCTTTCAATTAAAGGGTGGCACTGTATTTCTTAACCCTTCTTCGATAGAGACATTTTATTAGAGGTGGTGCTCAAATAAAGATGGCGTTCAAATAGAGATTTTACAGTATGTTATATAAAGGTTCAAGACAATGGCTAAGGAAATGTATAATTGTGAAGTTTTACCATTTTGGAGTTGCCTTCTTATAACCTGGAAAATCAATACTTTGAAGCATGCAGATGCACAATGTTCTTTAATTACCAACCAGGAATATGACATAAATATTCAGACCATAGTATTCTTTTCCTATATTTTCCATGTTCAAGTCAAAGAGCAGTCGCACAAAATGTGTCTTTGATATAACAACAGCCGCTACACAGGTTTACATCCGCTTGATGCTTGACAATTTTTTATACAGAATCGACTGCAGTCACGCTGGAACATACAGCACTACTTGCCAGTGGTTGGTGACTGCCAGAAGGCTTTCTACAACATCGTCTCTTCTTACATAGTCTCAGTTTTTAACCACCTCCTTGAAACAGAAGAGGCCAAGTCCCAGTCTGGTTACACACCCATCCGCAAACTCAACTCTCAGAAAACTCAGGTTAGTATTACATAGGCGAGGGAGCTCGCAACTTCACACTGCTCTTCTCTTGTCTTGTTGAGGTGTATGCACGACTATAACTAGTGTCAGTAAGTTACCACAAATTGATTTATATTTATGTATTTACGGACTACAATTTTAAATAAATTGAGTTTTTTCTTGGTTGTTGATTTTGAGTGATCCATACAATCAGTCTTCTAAAATAACTCTTTTAAAAGTAACATTTATAATATAAAATAGATACAACTTCAACTATAAATGTTAATGTGTAACATCTATATACATGTATACATATATATTATCTGTATAATGTCTATTATGTTAAATCTACCATATATCCTGCTCTGTACATCGCTCAGTAACCTCTCCAACTGTGTGTTGGTATGCAGACTTCTAATAGAATATAAATATAGCAAATATTGTATAATGTATTATGTTATACTACTCTGTATATAAAATTCTAAGATTGTACGCAACATAGGTTAAAAAGTTAACACTTATGCTGTAACTGTTAAGATATCAGCTTGCAAAATTTATCCAAGGGCAATATTAGGTAACATTTTCTTCTACTCTTACTGGTCATGTGCATGCAGGCCACTTTTTTGTACTTTGTGTGATGACTTATGCCTGTCTACGTGAAGAGACGCAGGCCGGCCATAATGCTCACGTTTGAAGCTCCCATAATCTTGATAAATTTTATGCTTAATTACCTGGCGTGCTTATCACTACTGTTTGGTTATCTATTGGAGCCTTTGTCTGCTTGTATCAGTCTATGCCGCTTACCTCCTTACCATCTGCGCATGCGTGCATCCATCGGTTTATACACATATACGTACATACATGTACATAAATATATTTATATATATACATATATAAATTTATACATATACTAGGTGAATGCTGGCATTGCACGAGTATTTAAAACAGCTTATAAACAGTGACAGGTAATGTAGTTGCCATTGACTAATTTGAGTAAGCTAGTATCTGTATTGCTAAACTTACTACTAAGAGCCGTGAGAGCAAGCTTTAGTGATGTTGTGCGTAACACAGTCCCTATGCGATTTTAACCCAGAAAATTACTATCTGCCCAGTGACACTGTTGTAACCCGTGTAGCTTAATAGGATAGCTTATCGCTTTGTGAATGGGAGGTTCCCAGATCAAATCCTCTGGGATACGAATTTTTCATGGATAGATTTTAATTGCTATAACCGGACACGGAGTACACAAAAAGTCAAAAAGACAAACACTGAGATTTATATATGTATATTATTTATATATATAGATGGAAGTGTAACACGAATAAACACCAATTCTAGTCTCATCCTGCTTGTATCTGTTTGTATAGCCTTTTGCTTTATCATTTACATTGACCTGTCTTTTTGCTTTTTCTGTATATAGATATATGGAGCTCTACAGTTAAACCCTTTCTTGTCATAAGCTCTACTTTCAAAGTTTAATGTAAAATTTAAGGAATGATTCGATTTTACACCCTGATGTCCAATATATTATGTTTAAAGTCTCTCAAAGCATCACAGTTTTGTATATGAAAGCAAAGAACCTGGATGTGATAATAAAAATGAAGCGTAAAAAGTATCAAATTAAAAAATGAGCGAAGTATAAATAAGCAAAATTAAATTAAAGTTCACAGAGTCTCAATTAGACCAGCCCCTTCATGTATATCCGTACGTACTGGGTGTCTGTCTCCCCGTCTCTCGTATCGCTGAGGCTCTAATCTAGTTCACCTGTCTTTGCGCTAAAGTGACAATAACAACCTCTTTATTTAAATTATTACTTTCATTATTTTAATATTTTATGTATAATTTAATTGATAACATGGTGTCTGTTCACAGCAATGTGTTAGTGTAATGGGTGATTATCTGAAGCATATATCATTAGTTATCGTAGGTTTGAGGTGCTAAGTAACAAATTTAACACGTACACTGTTTTCTCTAGGGAGTATTTGCTCCAGCATGTATACAACAGTTTTAATATATGAAGCAGTTGACTCGGTATGTAGAGGGTTGACTGTATATCTATATTAATAAATCCCATAAATGTATATTATATATACATGTATATTATATATACATGTATATATAATATACATGTATATTATATATACATGTATATTATATATACATGTATATTATATATACATGTATATTATATATACATGTATATATAATATACATGTATATATAATATACATGTATATATAATATACATGTATATATAATATACATGTATATTATATATACATGTATATTATATATACATGTATATATAATATACATGTATATATAATATACATGTATATTATATATACAGTAATACTTCAACTTACGAGTACTCCAACGTACGAGAAACTTGAGATACGAGCCAGCTTTTAAGCAAGTTTTAGCACTAACATACGAGCCATGTTTGTGATACGAGCACGTGAGTCAGTTGCCAAGTATGCCGGAGGTGTTTTATGAGAACCGCATCAATCTGTATTTTTCAACTGCTCAGGTTATACTTTTGTACCGTGTTCTTTTGTGCGCAATTTTCCGTGCAGAGTTATGTGAATTAAAAGTACTGTGCGTAGACCGAAAGTTTGCCAGTAAAATGAAAGATGAAATGCAAAGAAAAAGCAAATGATAACAATTGATATTAAACGGAAAATTATTGAAAAATATGCGAAATGTGTACGCGTGATTGAGTTAGCTCAGCAATATGACAGAAATACATCCACAACTATCAAACAGAAGGATTATATTCAGAGCATTTATTTAGTTCGCAAAAAGACTAATCATAGTTTCTAAACGGCGTAGCGATCTTCACGACCGCTGATGGAGAGACTGCTCAGGCATTGGATAAAAGATAAACAATTGGCTGGTGACAGCGTAACTGAACGATGCTATGTGAAAAGGCCGGTGCTATCTATCAAAACTATAAACATTCGGACAAGTTGGCTAGTGGTCGTACATTAACCGTTTGATACGACACCTGTGTCGTATCAGTCGACACAGTCCTAATCGCAACATGTTGAAAGGGCGACAAAGGCAAATGTCCTTAGATAGGTTTATCTTAAAACGGCCGGCTAGTCGTGAAAGCGAAACAAAGGAAAAATTTGCTAACCAGCGAGAAACTTCAAACTATGAACGCCGAAGAAATTTTAATTACGTTGTTCAAAATGAAAGTTTGCTTTTAAGTTTGCTTCTAAGTTTGTCTTTTAAAACTTTGATAAAATCCAAATTTATTAAAGTCAACTGTTGTAATGAAGGATAATTCTATATAACTCCTTAGGATATCTTCCTCTCTGGCAAATGCTAGCGTTAGCTGCTATTGTATGTATTTAATTTTACATTTTAATTAATCGCATTTCCTTGCATTATTTTTTATTTGTTGCTTTTTAAAAACTTGTAGTAAGTTAGGACAATAACCAACATGTTCTTTCTGTTACAATATCTTGTTTTGAGTGTTTCATTTGCATTTTTTAGAGTATGGAAACCAATCAATATATATTTAATTGTTCTATATATAAATAAATTGCACCAACATGCGAGTAAATTAACATACGAGCTCAGTCTCGGAACGCATTAAGCTCGTAAGTCAAAGTATGACTGTACATGTATATTATATATACATGTATATTATATATACATGTATATATAATATACATGTATATTATATATGCATGTATATTATATATACATGTATATTATATATACATGTATATATAATATACATGTATATTATATATACATGTATATAGGCCAGTGATAAATAATTTAATGTATAATACATTATATTATAATTCACTCTGCACATAGTGTGCTTTTCCTTTGTTATTGTTAACGATTCTTTTTATTCTGTTTTTTGTCAAATGACAAACGGTAACTTTATCTTGCACTCTGCTCAATACAATTAAAAAAACAAGCACATGTTTGTGCTTGTCAGAAATGTCATGCAACACGAGAGGATAATCATATATATATACATATTAAAAGCAATCAGCTGTCTACAAGTACTTTATAGAAAACCTGACATCTCTTGAAAATACACCTATAATCTGAACAAGTCTTGATCTAATATTATGCATATGGCGGCTGTATTTATTATGCTCACAAAATTATATTTGAATATCTTTTCATTTATTTAATATTTAGTTTGATTAATGTGCTTCTCATTTGAATTATGACAGCGATAGCAACTTTTTAAAAAAATGTTGTCGGCAGACAACTTAAGTTTTATTCACTTTATGCTTGAAATAGCATGTGAATATGACATGCCAACCTTTGCTAATTCATAAAGTCCTACCGATGAGTTCTAACCCTTAGTTGAGCAACAGTCATGTCGAGATGCAGGGATCTGTTGTCAAGCTGATTTACTTCTTTCTTCAGTTAGGCATTGCTGAAGGGATCATGTAAGCAGCACTTGACACAATTATTACAACTCATGCTACGCTGCTATCATATCCTTTCAAAACATTCTGAATGTCAAATGATTGGTCACATTGTTATTTATTAATATGCTATATATTATTTAAATACAAAAAATGTGGGAGTTTCTAATTTTTTGTTTCCTTAGAAACTTGGCAGTATTCCAATTTTTGCATTGTCACCATAGGACAAATATATAATCAACGTTTCCAAGTTTCTAGATTGAGAAAACAGTAGGTGAAGGGAGGCAAATAAAAATCTATTTGCAGTTGAAATAAAATTAACGTTCTTACAAGAGTAACCACTTTCCATTAGATCAGCAGGAATTTCTACTAAAGAAATTCTCTCCAACCTTTTTCACTCAATAAACAGGGGTTCAATATTGTATAGCTAATTACAAAAAGCATTTTTTACAAATCCAATTAGACTTATGATCACTTTTTAATATGTATCTTGCAATTGTTTGTGTAAACTCCTTGCGAGCAGGTTAATATTTTCTATACAGGTGTTGGCTGACAACATTGTGCAGCCCCTAGTCTCAGACTTCTCCACTGCCATGGTGCAAGAGGACATCGCACCACGCATGTACCAGCTGATCACATATCTCCATCAACACAACTTCCACTCAGACAGAGAGGATGTGCCACAGTTTTTGCAACTTCCCGGGAGTCACCTCCTCCTCTCTAACCCTGCACTTCAGCTTGCCAAGACTGTCTGCCACGTAGGTTTCAGGAGACACTTCCTCTATTCCGAATTGTAAATGTCATAGCGTGTGATGATATAGCCTAACTTCCAGAAAGGTGGCTTATTAGAACAGGTTGCGGTGCTCCTTGTCATTGCCATACCTTCACAGCACATAGCCAGGCAGGTGTGTGATGTTGGCAGCACGTAGCCAGGCAGGTGTGTGATGTTGGCAGCACATTCACCATGTTTTTATGATGTGGTTAATCCGCAAGTTTATGTCATCCACAAGATGAAAAAAACTCGCATGTCAAGCGAGTTTTGTTACCCGCAAATTTCTATCGAATGTTTCCTTATTGCAAAATATGGAACCGACAGTTGCACAAGAAAATTTCGAGCAAGCTATTTCATTTTAAATATTTTCCACGCTTCAGTTATTCCTATTTCGATTTGAGCGTTTCAGATTGCGCTGGTATAACCTCCGGCATAGAATTCCTTATCTTTTTTAAATAAGCGCCCAGTTAATCCGCTCCACCTGAATGTCCATTGAAAGACTTAGCGCACAGTAGCTTAACGTGTGCACAACTCCAAATGCACACCATCCGCACCCTGGAAACAGAGTGATAGCCAGACATGGGATGCTGTAGTTATATTCCACATTCTATAGTTCCACAGATTTGTCAGTTGTGATATAATACTATATCTTAGTAGGGCACCATGGTTTCTCCAGCTGACAAAATAATTGTTATATAAAATTATTTATGGAATATAAAACTGCACAACTCAGTCATAAGCCAGAATAAACAAATGTTCTGGAAAGTGCACATTGTACGTCTTATGAATACAATATTCGACAGTCTCATCAATATGGTTTTATTTCACATCCCCTTTGCCCACCTTTTTTTCTTCAGTTTCCCTTGTGGTCTACCGCAGTGCCTGGTTTGTAAGACTAGAGCATGAGTAATTCCCTGCTAGTACAATACGTTTGGGTGCATCGGCTGAGTCAGCGATATTGAGCTAATCAATAAATGACCGAAATAAACTATGCTCCAGGGTTTATAATTACTCACATTAACATAATGAGATTTTAATGCAGGTGGACCATGATCAAACTCACAGAATCTGAGGGCCCCTTTATCAAATCATTATTCATTACAAACAGGCCTGATGTAGTTGTGAGATTGGTGATATTTCAAGCAAACATTCTCAAGGTCAATTGCATTCAGAGACGTTCTTATAGATGTAGCAGTCATTTGGTTAACATACTCTGACAGCAGTGATGTAGTGCTACCCTAACTCTCCCTAACTAAGTTATGGTTAGAAAATTTGTGTTGTTTATGTATAGCTATAGTTAGGGTTAAAAAATTTTAGACTCCCAATTCTCAATGTAAATTATAGCTCTATTTCATTGATTCAAGTACACTAATGTCATTATAGTCGACATTCAATGGCCATTCAATATAAAAGCAGCATACAGTACAGTTATGTAATGGTCATGTAATATGAAAAGATTGTGATCCTAATTGGTTGTCTACAACAAAGGCTAAGATCAGATTACAGCAAACCAATGGCAGTCAGCATTTGTACTGAAGGACAAAGGTCAAAAGCATTGATTTTTATTATTTTCTCAACTTATTTATTGCTACAGATGTGCTCATTTCTCATATCATATACATGATTTTAAAGCCCTGTAGGCTTTGGTAGCCGGGGCTTTGCCCCGAACCTCATTAGGGGGGCTTACAGCGCCCTTCAGGCCCCCAGCTGTTCTAACCTGGTAGAGTCCTGGGTAGTATCTGAGTCCTGGTAGGCCCCAACCTGTTCCCAACTGGTAGAGTCGCATTGCGATTTTTGGTCGCCTACATCCACTTATCTCAACTTTACAGTTATGGTTAAAAAAAGGTTAGCATTACATCACTGACAGATTTGTAGTAGATATATTTTAGGTCAGGGCACTCACAATGGTTGGTCTACGCTCGTACATAGCCTCTAGGTTAACAAGCACCAAAGTTGAGAGTGTGGCTGTTGGTGAGAGGGTCTCCTTCCAGAGAGCAAGATCTTAGCATGTAGTGGCTATAGTTAATACTAGCAGTGACTGTGCTTTTTCAAGTTCCTAGCTACTTTGTGACACCACATATTGTTCTCCGTCATCCATGTTACCGCATAGCATCATCTTATATTGATAAACATGGTTTATAATTGAACTAGGAAGCACTGGCTCGTGTACTTACAGTAGTAGAGTCATAAGGTCATGTGGATTACAGAATTTGGTCTAATCATAAGATGTCATATCTAAGTATTAGTCATACGTGTAAGGTCACATAGAGTGCTGTGGGTATAAGGTCAGATAGAGTGCTGTGGGTATAAGATCACATAAAATAATATCTTTAGATCATATAAAGGGGTGTAGGCATAACACCACATGAACACTCAAAGCAAGCTGATTTTCCGTTAGTCTATGAGAATTGCCTTCTATAAGATTTGAGTTACACTTCAGTATTAATAAGACACAGCATGGTTAGAAGGCTTCGTACTCTAGAAACGGCTAATAATAATGCTCTCCCATCATCCACCATTGTGTGAATACGATTGGTAATAACAGAGAATACTAAATCATTAGGCACATTCACTCAGTGGGCAAGTTAGTTATACCACTATTATAGGCATTGGCTCGAAATGGATCATCTTTCAAAATGGCCACTTTTAAAAAATGTTCACTGCCAAGAATATGGGTATTTGAAAGATCCTACCTTGTCATAACAAAGCATTACTTTTTATCTCTGCGATGGTAGTCCGCATGTATTCATTAAGTTTTCACAGATATGTTGTTGCAGGGTAATAAGAGAGACAATTCCGTGGGCGATAAAGCATGTTATGGATAATGAGACAGAGGGAATGTTTGTAGGAATGAGCAGTCTAAGCATGTCTTATCTCGGACATGTCAATGGTAAAGATACTGAGACATCGCATGTGTTGTGCTTGCAGGTGCTTTCCCTCGACTCAAACATCACCGAAAATATAGCAGACCTGAAATTGGATTTGCTTCGAATCCTCAATATAGGCCAGTTCGCTGCCGATGCCGAGTTTGTAAACCCGAGCACGAGCTACACGCTTTCTGAGGTGAAATATTATACTGTTGCATTTAAATTTTTGGTAGTTAACTTGTTTAGCCGCAACAAGATAAATTATTCTGTTTTTGTCCAAGTTGTTAGCAGTTTGACTTCTTTCTGGCAGTAAGCCCATGGCATCATGTCTGATAATATAGTAGACACTCTTACAGCCTACATGATTTATGTAGAGGTGTGACTGTACTATTGTAAGAGCTGTGTCTGCCAGTTTATATGTCAAGGTGTGACTGTACGATTGTAAGAGCTGTGTCTGCCAGTTTATATGTCGAGGTGTGACTGTACTATTGTAAGAGCTGTGTCTGCCAGTTTATATGTCGAGGTGTGACTGTACTATTGTAAGAGCTGTGTCTGCCAGTTTATATGTCGAGGTGTGACTGTACGATTGTAAGAGCTGTGTCTGCCAGTTTATATGTCAAGGTGTGACTGTACGATTGTAAGAGCTGTGTCTGCCAGTTTATATGTCAAGGTGTGACTGTACGATTGTAAGAGCTGTGTCTGCCAGTTTATATGTCGAGGTGTGACTGTACGATTGTAAGAGCTGTGTCTGCCAGTTTATATGTCGAGGTGTGACTGTACGATTGTAAGAGCTGTGTCTGCCAGTTTATATGTCGAGGTGTGACTGTACTATTGTAAGAGCTGTGTCTGCCAGTTTATATGTCGAGGTGTGACTGTACGATTGTAAGAGCTGTGTCTGCCAGTTTATATGTCGAGGTGTGACTGTACGATTGTAAGAGCTGTGTCTGCCAGTTTATATGTCGAGGTGTGACTGTACTATTGTAAGAGCTGTGTCTGCCAGTTTATATGTCGAGGTGTGACTGTACTATTGTAAGAGCTGTGTCTGCCAGTTTATATGTCGAGGTGTGACTGTACGATTGTAAGAGCTGTGTCTGCCAGTTTATATGTCAAGGTGTGACTGTACGATTGTAAGAGCTGTGTCTGCCAGTTTATATGTCGAGGTGTGACTGTACGATTGTAAGAGCTGTGTCTGCCAGTTTATATGTCGAGGTGTGACTGTACGATTGTAAGAGCTGTGTCTGCCAGTTTATATGTCGAGGTGTGACTGTACTATTGTAAGAGCTGTGTCTGCCAGTTTATATGTCGAGGTGTGACTGTACGATTGTAAGAGCTGTGTCTGCCAGTTTATATGTCGAGGTGTGACTGTACGATTGTAAGAGCTGTGTCTGCCAGTTTATATGTCGAGGTGTGACTGTACTATTGTAAGAGCTGTGTCTGCCAGTTTATATGTCGAGGTGTGACTGTACGATTGTAAGAGCTGTGTCTGCCAGTTTATATGTCGAGGTGTGACTGTACGATTGTAAGAGCTGTGTCTGCCAGTTTATATGTCGAGGTGTGACTGTACTATTGTAAGAGCTGTGTCTGCCAGTTTATATGTCGAGGTGTGACTGTACGATTGTAAGAGCTGTGTCTGCCAGTTTATATGTCGAGGTGTGACTGTACGATTGTAAGAGCTGTGTCTGCCAGTTTATATGTCGAGGTGTGACTGTACTATTGTAAGAGCTGTGTCTGCCAGTTTATATGTCAAGGTGTGACTGTACGATTGTAAGAGCTGTGTCTGTCTGTCCATATGTTTTTCCGAAGCCAGGGTTAGAGATTATGTTGAAAGATTGATTTCAATGAGTCTCTAATTTGTGACGTTCAGATTTGTAGACCGACACTGTAACATATACATCGATCGACTGCTTCTGAGTGTATCTGATTATATTCCTTTTGCTTTATCGGCACACCTGACGATCTCCCATGGCACTCTAGGCTGCCAGGGTATCAGTATATATACATGTGTATATATATATATATTATGGAGATACCCATGTATGTCATTTTCTCTACAAGTGCAGCAAAAAAGAAACCGATATTTTAAAGTCTAATTAACTGTGGGACTCCAATTATTTAAATCGATTTTGAGAATTTAGGTCGATTTGATGCTTTGAATTGTCGTGTTTTTTACCTTATATAGTTATATGAAGCAAAAACTTTCCATAAATTTTTTTATGTTAAGTGAAATTTACTTTATAGAAGGTTCGCATTATAGGAGCATCTGCTGTATAGCAGATTCATCAGTTATTCGTGGTCAATCGAGTAATGGCTGGCGAAACAAAGACAATAGCTCAACTATTTCATGCGGAGCTACAATTTCTGGTAAACAAAATGTGTGAATCGCATAAATTAATGGTAGCTTTTACATTATTCACAGTGAAAGAAAGCAAATAGTGTTTCAGATGGCGCAGTTCACTGATTGCCTATTCCAAGGTTTTGCCTCCACAGCCAGTCATTGTTGTAAGGTGGTTTGCTAGTACTTTCAAATGTCTGTCTATGATTGCCTCAATATATAAATTCTCCAAAAAAGACATACAGTTTAAGCAAATGTTCGACTCTACGCCCAAAGTAATTCTATCATGTGATGTTTGAAGTTTCTTGAATTGTTACGGTTGTGTGAGTAAAACTGAAGAGGCTGGTAAAATTAAAAAAAATAGTGAAAAATATACAAATGATTAAAATATGTACACTAAGTTAATTTAAACATTACGAGTGTAAGTTACAATAGAGTAACATACATCGCACATCACTATCACTCACTCTACCTCCAGACCTACATATTACTGAGTTAACACCTCTATTTGTGTGTCTCTAATAGAATATACATGTACAATAACAGACAGAATCTTTACTATCACAATAGCCATGTTCGTCTGTACCGTGTTCGTCTGTACCATGTTCGTCTGCACCGTGTTCGTCTGTACCGTGTTCGTTTGTACCGTGTTCGTCTGAACTGTGTTCGTCTGTACCATGTTCGTTTGTACCGTGTTCGTCTGTACAAAGCAACGGTTAGATGTTGGGGAAAAGGAAAAAGCCAAGCTTGGGTGTTGGGAAAAATGATAGCATCATCCAGTATTTGAACCAGCGACATTCAGGTTCACTGCCCAGCAGACTAACACTTGTGCCGATCATTCACCTTCCTTGCTTTAGAGTTATTGTACATATACTTATTCTCTGTGTTCTATCGGCGCCTGACTATCTCTCACAGCACACCGGACTGCCAGGGTATAATAATAGTGAGAACTTTTTTCATTCATTATTATTTTTTATAGTTAGCAGTTTTAGTCGCCAATAAAAGAATATTTGTTCTGATGTGTGACAGTTTTAATATATTACCTAAACCTCTTAATAAATAAACTCTGTATGTAGAAGTTTGACTATATTCTTCTATTTACACATGCAAGTTATTCTGTGTTGAGTAATGACTTGTTTCTGCTAAAACCTGAAAAAAATTCATTTTCAAACAATTTTCGTATTTTGTCTTTTGTTATTTTCCCTGCTTAGTCAAACTCAAAGTAGAGAATTCGGGTTAGCCGGTTCAGTAGAGCTGGAGGAGCAAAGGACAGGAAATTGTTAAATAGAATATCTTTAGCCTCAGATCTCAAACAGGCAATTTTGTTGTACCTGGAGTGTTGAACACCCTACCATTAATATGGACAAATCTAGCATCAGGTGTATTGGTACTCCTTTATTTTACCCCTATGTTTTGTTTTTAAACTAAAAAAGCTCTCTGTTAAGAACCTCAACTCATATTTATTGAAATGTAATTGTTCCTTGTGTATATGTTTGGAGTTATCCCTTCTTTAGATGCTGTGCACTGCTTGTAATACGACCTGTGATCTGGATATATGCAGGGACATCACCTTCTCTCAAACCCATCAGCCGGTGTAAGTAGTCATATTTATGTATTAAAATAGTCTCAGTACCAGTGAAGCTAGTGAGTCGGGCCTTGTCACTAAGAATGTCAATATATTTCATAATGTTTCATAATCTGAAGTGATTCACAGCTTCTGGTTTGTTATTGCCAGTGATGATTGTCATAGAAGCCCTTCACGCTGGGCTCGTATATCTTGTTTTTCAGCTGTTTATTAGAAAATGGAGTTTATACAGTTTATTCTTGTTTAAGACTTATTTTGTACTCAATTTTAGCCTAAATTCTATGATCTATGCATAGGTGTGTAAGGATCTCCTACACTCGTGCCAACCATTTAGGCTTCAATTAGTTGCTGGCACATGAGCTAACAAGAATGTTTGACAAAACTAGTTGAGTCCTAGTACGATCTGTTGTTCTTATCTGTTACAAACACAGGTCTTTGTTTATATTATTACCTTTCCATTACATGACGCCAAAATTTTCTGATCATAATCAAAAAAGTATTTCATTCATATAGGAAGCAAAATATGCAAGTTTTGGTGATTTCCTTTTTGTCATTGGTTGTCTCATATATCCAACAGATTTTAAATTTTCACTTTTTTGTAACCGATCAATCATCTCAACTATGGCAATAAGAAGACCCTCAGCACAAATTTTTCTAAATTTTACTCAAGAATTCCTTGGCAGTAAGCTATGGATTTCTTTCTTGCTACACTGCTTTTACGACACCAATCCATGAACGTGTTCATTGAGGACAATTGACCTTGATGCATTCGAAGACGGATTCTTGAGTTTTTAATAAGATGGGTCTTTAAGAGGCTGGTTTTCAGGAACCAGACGAAGTTTTGAAGCCAAATATTTTTGTTGGCCTGCCGAGAGGCATGGAGCAGATGTGTATGAAGTTTGAATAAATCGGGCGAAAAATGTTAAAGCTCATAACGTATATGAGGACTAACAGACAGACACAATCACAAAGTGGGATTTGTTATGAGATCCGGAGGAGAAAATCATGATGATTCCTTTTAGTCAGTTGCTAAAAAATAACCTCGCTGAAGGTAAATGAAGCCACTTTCACCAGTTGGAGAAGATAAAAGTTAACTTTGAGTTTGTTATCGATGCTATAAAGTGTATAGTAAACAATTGGTCAAGTTTGTCCAACCAAATCCAATTTCCTTAGGTTTGTTGAAAATTCCTTGCTCAAAGCACGTGTACAGTGCCCAGTGTAGCTTGCAAGCTGTACACTTGTAGGTAATTTACTTATGTGATACATTCAGCTCTCTCACCTCACCTTCTCCGTGGCTACTAGCTCATTCATGCATCTCTGAACGTACACCTCTGAAATCCTTTGTAGCAAATACTGGAGTTGTCCTTCATGTTCTGAACCATATTCATCATCCAAAGTTGAAGAGATATTAATTCGAAAAGTGCAGAAGGAAGTTATGGCCTACATACTTCAGGATTTTACGTGCGTCAAATGCAAGATGGTATGCTAGCTCTTCCTTTCTTCATATATTTCTGTTCATCCTTTGGGCTAACTCAGCGTCCCTATTTTGGTGTTTTCAATCAAAATTAGCTTTTAGTTTAAAAAAAATTGATATTTGGTGCTATGAGCTATTGTATCTACATAGATGTAAAGGCGTAAACATAGATTGTTGGAAACATTGATAACAGCATTCACTTGAAGCAATGCAGTTAGTTAATATTTCCATGCATCGAATTCTCATTATCAGGCACACAAGCTAACTTTTTCCCTTATGAGTATCTAAAAACATCATATTTAACTAATCCTAAGGCTCTAGTCTATTTCTCTTTCAGTTCCTACTTGTATGTTCAAATCGCTCCAAAAATAGCACCACATTTGCATAATGAATGCGCACATTTAATGTTATCATACATTTAATGTTATCGTACAACTCCATAAACGCTCCATAAAACGGCTGAGCGATTTGAACGGCCAGCAGGTGCAGAGCATGAATATCATTATTATGTTATGCATGCATCTGCAGCTTTGCGCATAATCTAGGCTTTCGTTATTAGATTTTATGGTGTCGCTGTCTAGCGTCACCTCTAGTGTGCAGCGTCTTGCGTCTGCATAGTGTCATGACTGAATTTTTACTTAACCGATACCACTCATACCTTTCAGTCTGCGCTATATATGAGTTCCACCAATCAACAAGCTTCTGTTCCATCATTCGTAATTGCTAATATAAGCATTACAAACATTTTTGCTTTTAGAGGTAAGGTATTGTAACATTGGGTGAGAGAGCTGTTGAGAGATGATACGCAACCACTATTTTCATTTTGGTTGCTTCAATATGAACTTTCCCTTACAGTTGATGATATACACTGAACATGCATTACAAACTTTCTTTCTCTTCCATTTTGGGATATGCTGGCCATTATGCATTATTATCCAATCAGATCATGAAAAACGTAATAAATGTATGCACCTGTAGTCTGACGGGTATGTTGCAGGTAAAGCGTAGACATATGGATAGATACTGTGAGTGCAGTGGACGTTACACAAATGTGATGAGAACTGAAGATTTCAAGAAAAATCATCAGCTATTCTACAATATTGCAAAGTGAGCAATTGCTAGTTTGGTGACTTTCTTTTTCGGTTTGAGAAACTTTGAAAGAGTAAAATCACTTTCAGTTTCATACGTCTACTTGGGGTGTGAAAACCTTTCAAAATTAGTATTTTAACTGATGGCTCCTGGTTTCACTAGTATGTTAGTCAAAACAATTAATTGCTAATAATTTGTTAATTTAAAATTGCTCGAAACCACTTCAAACAATGCAAACCTTCTAATTTATTATAAACCCATTTCGTAAGACTGGTTGTAGGCTGTTATATTCATTGAGAACACTATTTGATGAGTATTTAAACCTAGTAGATATGGTACAGAACCCTAGTAGATATGGTACAGAACCCTAGTAGAAATGGACAGAACCCTAATAGATATGGTGCAGAACCCTAATAGATATGGTACAGAACCCTAGTAGATATGGTACAGAACCCTAGTAGAAATGGTACACAACCCTAGTTGATATGGTACACAACCCTAGTAGATATGGTACACAACCCTAGTAGATATGGTTCAGAACCCTAGTAGATATGGTACAGAACCCTAGTAGAAATAGACAGAACCCTAATAGATATGGTACAGAACCCTAGTAGAAATGGTACAGAACCCTAGTAGAAATGGTGCAGAACCCTAGTAGATATGGTACAGAACCCTAGTAGATATGGTTCAGAACCCTAGTAGATATGGTACAGAACCCTAGTAGAAATAGACAGAACCCTAATAGATATGGTACAGAACCCTAGTAGATATGGCACAGAACCCTAGTAGAAATGGTACAGAACCCTAGTAGAAATGGTGCAGAACCCTAGTAGATATGGTACAGAACCCTAGTAGATATGGTACAGAACCCTAGTAGAAATGGTACAGAACCCTAGTAGATATGGTACAGAACCCTAGTAGAAATGGACAGAACCCTAATAGATATGGTGCAGAACCCTAATAGATATGGTGCAGAACCCTAGTAGATATGGTACAGAACCC
Source organism: Watersipora subatra (assembly GCF_963576615.1). Lineage (NCBI taxonomy): Eukaryota > Metazoa > Bryozoa > Gymnolaemata > Cheilostomatida > Watersiporidae > Watersipora > Watersipora subatra. The sequence continues at coordinate 28,855,268 of NC_088708.1, read as the reverse complement.
TAGTAGATATGGTACAGAACCCTAGTAGAAATGGTACAGAACCCTAGTAGATATGGTACAGAACCCTAGTAGAAATGGTACAGAACCCTAGTAGATATGGTGCAGAACCCTAGTAGAAATGGTACAGAACCCTAGTAGATATGGTGCAGAACCCTAGTAGAAATGGTACAGAACCCTAATAGATATGGTGCAGAACCCTAATAGATATGGTACAGAACCCTAGTTGATATGGTACAGAACCCTAGTAGAAATGGTACAGAACCCTAGTAGAAATGGTACGGAACCCTAGTAGATATGGTACAGAACCCTAGTAGAAATGGTACAGAACCCTAGTAGAAATGGTACAGAACCCTAGTAGAAAGGGTACAGAACCCTAGTAGAAATGGTGCCGAACCCTAATAGATATGGTACAGAACCCTAGTAGAAATAGTGCGGAACCCTTGCAAAAAAAAGGAGAAGAACCCTATCTTTACTTCATTACAAAGCAGGACCTTTGCGAGATCACGCAGGTTGACACTAAATTTCCTATACGGAAATGTTAAAGGTTGACTTGCAACAAAATTCACATTACAGTTATTTGGTATCAAAAAGTTCACCATGTCTTACTCTGCTGAGTTGCAGGTTTAAATTATGTGGAAATGTGATTACAAGCTCTTCAAAGCTCAAAAACGAACAGTTAATCGCAGCCATCACGAAAATGCCGCAGTTTGGAATCTATTTATTTCGATGACGTACTCAAACATTGCGGTATTGTTTTGACACGTGATGTGATCACGCGAAATAAAAAGCTCAATATAAAACGTCTCGTAATACTAGTTTATGACAAACACTTCGGGTTTTACCGGGAAGCCCTTATCAAATATAGATGCTCCGTTACTTTACAGTTTCATTTCAGCCTGGTCTAATCTTTTAGTCGTAATCTGATCATGTGACCCATACTTCCTGCCAAATAGTGCGAACGATTTCTGCAGCATTTTTCAACTATCATATGTGACCAACAGGCTTGTCATGTTTATCAGAGTATGATATGCACTCCTTCCAGCTAAGGTTACAAAATTGAACGAATTTTTACGGTAGGTATTGAGATGTCAGTGCTCAAAGTGACAGCATTACAAAGATGATGAAACAGATGCGTAAGGACAACAGACATGGTTTTATTGAATGCGTGAAGTATATTTGTGAAAGTATTTCAACGAATGAGGTTGCATGAAAGTGTAAACAGAAGCCATCGTGTTCGACTGCGTCCCATTTGAGCCGTTTTGGAAAGCAATTCCAATCTACGGTGTTTTCGTAATGGCTGCGATTAACTGCTTGTTTTTGAGCTTTTAAGACCTTGTAATCACATTTCCACATATTTTACACCTACGACACAGCAGAGTAAGACATGGTGAATCTTTTGATACCAAATAACTGTAATGGGAATTTTGTTGCAAGTCAACTTTTAAGCAAAACAAGACATCCCATACAAGCATCATCATTTTTTGTTACATTTGAAGTTACCTTCTTCACCTGATCCTGATTGTTCATTATAGCCATAGTTACATAATATGTCAGCGACCAGCCATGTTGGCCTGAGCGTGGCGTGCCCAAATAGTATTTGTTTGAACCGTTTGTAGAATAAGCTGGCTATCTGGCTCGTGCTCGATTAAGCGCACCGCCGCAGGGCCATCCCTCGTAAGAGAAAAGTTTAGTTTATAAGTCAGTGTTGTCGATGACTGCATGCCATTTTTATTCATGATCATATTCAAAAATCGTTACTCTTTAGTCTCGTAGTTATTACTGTCGAAAACAAACTAAGGCGGACCGACTGCAGCACTTAAAATTGATAAGAGTAACTCTATCTCATCGCATGACTCACGTAAAATATTAATGGATGCCTGCACTGGCTACGGTTTCTCTATCAGTCAGCAGCAGCCCCAATCTTCGCTCATATTTTACCTACTTACATCTACATTTAATATTAAAATTACAGTTTATGGTTTTACAATACCGTACTTTTCGGACTATTAGCTGCTACTTTTTTCTGATGTTTTTCAGCCATGCGGCTCATATAAGGGTGCGGCTATTCTGTGGTTTTTCCATTCACCGCTAGGGCGCATCAATCGGAATCTCCGGTTAGTGCGCCTCTGGCGGTGAAAGAAAATACTAAACAATGCCTAACGGTACTGTTCCGTTAGGCACTGGGTTAAAAAGCGTCAGTTAATACAGAACAGTGCCAACTTTGCTGTTTTAACTAGCAAAGTTGCTGCCGTCTTAAAAATCACTATCCTGAGTTCTGCGGCCTATACAAAAGGTGCTGCCTATTTATTGTTTTATTATCATTTTTTTGAAAATAAAGCAGATGCGGCTTATATAGGGGTGTGGTTTATAGTCCGAAAAGTAGGGTAAATCAAAGCATTACAATGACTAACGCTCTATCAAAATAAAGGACTTTGCCTTCAAAATTCATTTACATTAGCCTCTGGTCCATTATATTCTTATCAATGTCATTACATGCGGTTCATTTATGTGGATTGTGGCTGATTTATCTCGTCAATCCTGTGGACAAATATAATTTATAGAGAAGCATCAATGTTAATCCCCATTAGAAGAGACCGGCGGGCACTGATGTTCATGATAACATATGAGAAATCTACCACGTGCAGCGTGTAACCAATAGATAGTAGATCTGCGTATACTGCCTCATTTGGGCCGCGTCTTTCTCACTGCATCTTCTGTAATCACACAAAATGTCACGTAAAGTTTTATTCTTTTGTTAGCGGTTGTTCACATCACAAAGATAAAATGATTTTCATAAGATTCAACCTTTTTATGTCTTTGTTCTTTATAGGCACTTCAGACTGGCTCGTCTTCAAGAAGTTCTCGCATCGACAGGCCTTCACTGTTAGAGACGCATCTTTAATTGTGTATTTGCTTTTACATCTGCTCGTTTTACCGCTTTATTTATCTAAGCAATTATGACTTGTACTACCTGTTTAATAGATTTCCTTTATCCGGCTCTTTTATATGCATTTTTTACACAGCTTGTCCTTTGCTGCAATCTAATTGGTCAGCTTTTTTAACGATTCAACATGATGAGCGGTCAAGTCTATGACACAGCTAGACCTGTTCAATATCACACAATACAGAGAGCTAAACAAATAACTTCATTTCTATAACTCATATTTATATTGATTATGGAATTGAGTAATGCGGCGTCGCTTTGTCTCTAGAGATCAATGTGGCTCAGTTCTCAGTGACTCACTGTGAGGTCTACCTCGTTATAGGTGTCAGAATGTGGCAGCATTGTTACCATCATCGTCGACGATCTTCATTACCAGCTCACGAGCCATTAACTCCCTGACATTATAGCGTTTAAGTGTAGGAATAGCTCAGCGCACATAGACCAAATTAGTACACGTGGGTTAGGCCAAATGGTGTCACGGTGTGACACCCCATCTCAGGTGTCTGTGTACAACAATGGGCAAGGAGAACTGTGTTGTGCATTTCAGTGATTTATTGTTGTAATATTATACGTAAGTCAAGAAATGTCATAACACAGATATAAATATTGTATGAAGATAGATTTATCAACAGTTTGGAATGGTGATAAACAAAGGCCATAGTTGGAGGAAAATTGAGAGCATTCCAGTGAACAACATATCCATGACACTTCACTATTAGCAAGGGTATCCCACATATTTACAACATTAGGTGACATGTGCAGTTATCCGCAGCAAGTAGTGGTCACTCAACAAAAATAAGTCATTCTTTGAGCAAATAGCATTATTCAATGCACAAGCTTGATACCCTCCCCTCATTAGTCCAGCTTTTACAATGTTAAATTCATGCATAAACTTTATTAGCTTTTATGCGAGATACATGGAACGCTCTCTATGAATTCCTGTTAGAACTCTGTTATTTTCCGTGGCTGTCTTGGGCCTAACATTCAGCTTTTCCCTGGAGGCCATGCACCTGTTGTCTAGCATCAGCGAGTTGTTCTTGACAGCCAGATCATCGTTGATTCGGTGTAGTTCCTTCTGCAGGCCGTCAAGAGCGTGTCTAAAGGAGAGAAAATAGCTTCAATTAAATTTATCTATATTTGTTTAACTACCAGTTAATCTATGAAGAGAAGTAGTAGTTATTGGTTGCTATTAGTAACAGACTGTTTGTGATATCACATGGTGGTTTACGGTGCATAGCAATCCTTCTAAGTGAATTCCTTCTGTAGCCTGTGACTTAAGTAGTCAAAACAAGCTAGTTTGTGGTTAAATGGTAGACTGACTCACTTCAATTTCAGGATGGTTTGGCTATTTTGTCCTCTTTCTGTAAATTTTCTAGTAATATTATATCATAAAATACAAGCAGTTTTTGGCCCCTACTGATCTACAGGCTTCGCATTACACAAGTGCTGTTTGCCCAATGTATGACATTTCGCTGAGCACTGCCTGCTCAAGTTCCTTAACTTTTATTAGCTAATTTGTGAGAACAGTTCACTTACTGAGCTTGTTTGAGCTTTTCTTCTAAGGCAACCTTTGTTGCTGCCAGCTGTTTGACCTCATCGGTCAGTCCGTACTGCGGCTCATCTCGGCACAGCTCTACGTTTGGTCGGTAAGTTCTGTTCTCTAAACGTGTTTGAGCGAGCTTTGTTGGATTAATCTTGTCTCGAATCTTCTGCTCCAAGTTCCTGATATCCTCCTCCATGTCAGCGATCTCTTTTTCAGTCTATCAACAAAAAGATATGAATGTAAAAAAATTTTCATTACAATGTAGAGTCCTATATTTGTGAGAATAAATTCAGAAAAGCAGCGATGCAAATCTCAAAAAGTATAAAAGAATCATAATATGCGATTTAACAAATTATTTTTAAAAAATTTTTTTGTTGATATTTAATGCCAAAATATTTATCTTATTTGAATATCTGAAAATAAACTAAATAACAAAAATAAATTCTGCATGTTTGTTCAGCGAAGTTAGTTTGTCTGTTTAAAAGGACAAGCTTGTTTACTGCTTTTCAATCCCAAACTTATGACGGGTGGTTTTTATTAACGTTGGGTACATACATTGGCCTTTTGCCATTCCAGTTCTTTCTTTGCTCTCTCAGTTTCATGGATTCTCTTGCGGAATGCATACTCAGTACCAAGCTTTTGCGCTTCAAGGTCATTGTCGCACTCTTGGAGTGTGTGGTGGATAGCTTCTCTGAGCCGAGTTGATGATCTCATCTCAGCCTCCGCTCTCTCCTTGTTGTAACGACTGAAGTCTTCCCACTGCTGAGGAGTGGTACTTCTGCAATCACAGTTGAAAGGCATTAAATCGATGAAATAAACATTATTAGTGCTGTGTAGTTACTGTATTACATGTATGGGGAAATAACTTTCAGATGAGGTGTAAGGCAATTTTTAGGAATCTATTTATTTAAAGTAATTAAGAATTTTTCAAATATTTCTTACTTACCCCTTAGGTACTCGTGTAGAATTGGGTTTGTAGCTGATGCCTGGTGAGTTCTCTGTCAGGTTGTACTGGTCAACATCAATGCCTAAAGCTATGTTCTTGTCTTGAAGATCTAGAAGCACCTGCTGTCTTGCCTCTTGTAGAAGGCATGTCTGCTCAAATGATTCATCAATCTTCTGCTGCAGTTTTTGTTTTATCTTGTTGATAACATCCATTTCCTGTACAAAAAAGTTCATATATATTGTTTGATGTGGTACAATACCTCATAAACATGTATAGTTTCGAGTTAGATTCAAATTTATATATACATATATTTCTTTATTCAAATTTATAAACCTACTTTATGCAGTTGATTCTCTACTTCATCTTGTACAAGATCAATGTTCTGTCGGCCTTCTCGAGTAGTGAGATTTTCAATGCAGACATCTAGTGGAACTTCCTTCTCTTGCAAGGACGTTTCAGCCAGATCCTTGGCTTCATTTAAATCGGCAATCTACATTAAAAAGGAGCTCAAACTATAACAATGCATGTGCATTTTGACATATTTATAATGTTTTCTTTTGAATAACACAATAACAGAAACTATTAATGATAATGATGCTTACCTCTTTATCCAAATCAGCTAAACATTTCTCTAGGATCTCCTTCCATTTTCGGATATCATCTACTCGATCAGCCAGTCTTGTGTTGTTATCATATTGATCCCATTTAGTTTTGCTGTCAGTTTCATTGCTAAGAAATCTTGATTCTTGCCTCGTTTGAAATGATGCTTCTCTTTGTCGCTCAGCATTTGTTGATATAGAGTAGTTGGACGTGTACCAATCAGCTGGCTGGTATCTAACCGAAGTTTTCACATGGGTTGCCATCTGAAAAAATTATTTTTAATTAACAGTTTATTTTACAAGCAATGTAAGTTTTATTGAATTTGCTCAAATAATTTAAATCTCGAGGAAAAATTCTGGCAATGAAGAATAAAGCCAATATTTTAGGACCCTTTTATTTATCCTAATAGTTCTTTTTTAATTTCGCCACTGTTAATGTTAAGCAAACTACTTTGGGATAACGTACGTAAAAGTAATTGTGACTTGAACTTACTTTGATAAAAGCGATTTATTCAGCTAAACAATGTGACGCTTGGCTGTTTCTTCGCAAAATTAACACCAAAATGAGAAGAAATACGAAGTGTATCTACATGTATTACCGTTCGCTGACTTTGTTTGTTGCGTTGCTAAGGTTCGCAGCAACCGCGTTGAAAAATTGATTACCATTGGTAGTAATTTTGTAAAACTGGCCAATAGAAATAGGTTTATTATAAATGTTTTTCGTCGTAGCAACCGACATGGCGCATGAACATAGTTAGTTTTACTTTTAAAAAAATTACAAAATACAACAACAAATTTAATAATTTGCAACAATTATAACAAAATATTGCTTTATTTTTATTGTTTTTTGCAAAGTCTTTTAAATTACTCTTTTTTTTATTTGCATTAAAACTGCATATTGTATTGGACTATTTTACTTGTCGCGTCTCATGAGTGGCGGTGAATCGTCTAATACAACAGGTGTTACACTGCCAGGGTGTAGATTATAGACACCGTAATAAGACAGCGTATTGGCAAGGATCGGGATATCGATTTTAGGAAACACCTTCTCATTGCACAAGCGATCATATTTTTATCATTGCTTTCAATTTCTGTACTACCTAGCCTTAAGATACAGTCATTAACCAAACTCATATCACAGCTTATTGGAGTATTCAAAGCATTGTATCAAGGTATGTCAACATCAGACCTCCTATCAGACAGAAAATTTAAACCCATTGCTGGGGATAGCTGAGTAAAAAGTTTATTTGATGCCTTTAGCAGAGCTAGCACAACTTATTACTGAGCCATAGACTTAAATATAATATTTAATTGCTGACATGTACATATAGAACTGAAATGTGAAAATTGATTTGCTGCTTTCTGGCAGCAACTGCTAAGTTTATAAGATAAGAGCCTTATGCCGATGTTGTAACATTTTGTACATAACATCTTCTCTAATTAATTAAAGGTTAAAATCATTTGCTAAGCAGACGTATCGGATATGATTGTAAAATATCCATCTATCCTAAACTGTATTCCATAGTGTTGTTGAAAAGTTTACCAGGCTGTATTAATAGTAGTTTGTACTGTCTTTAGAGGGTTATATAACCTCGAACCTTCAAGAGCTTTTTCGATGTATCTCAAGTATGTTTGTCGTTACCTATAAGCTTTACGAAAGTTTGAATTGCGCTTTCAACGCTTTCAACGTGGGGCAGGTCTCTGATCACAGTAAATACCAACAGCTGTGTAATACAACCGTACCATCTGCACTCCTGATTTTGACGACTGCTCATAACAGCTTCATCAATTGGTCATGCCTACCAAGTACTTGCCGACTAGGGTCAGATCCTCCAGAAATTTCAGCTGGCATAATCATGGTCTAGTGATTTGACTTGACACCCTAGTAATTAATCACGCAACCATTGAAGTGTCATGCAGGTTATCTTAACTATGTACAGGTGGTCAGAAGATTATACATGGGTGGACAATACCAGGGCCTAAGCTTATGCAAAGATTATATTGGCCTCATGGATTATCTGTTGAAAATAGTTGAAAGATTATCTAATAGGTTTGGAACTAATCCATAGTACGAGATGATCTTAACTAGACAGCAGAGACAAGAGATAGTTTAGCACAAGTGAATTGCCAATTCAAATATTTTGAGCTCTTCGTTTTTGTTTATCAAATCTCAGCATATTTTCAAAACGGTGTTATCAATTACTACTATAAAATATATTTCTTAAGTTCTTATGAAGTCAAAATGACCCGAATTCTATCCTAATACGTTTGTTTTAGTAGTTGTTTGTCACACAAATTTGCAGCAAAATTTAGTGGTAGGAGAAGGAATTTATGTGCACTGTCTTATCTCCAATTGGTGTGGCTTTGTCTGTTTACTTCCTATCAGTTAGAATAAATAGCTTGCTGTAAAAACTTGTGGGAACAAACTATCATAGCGCTAGATCAGGCCATCGGAGATTAGAACTTCTCTAGTGTTTACTATGGTAGGAGTCTTCTTTGTATGACAATTTATTTGGACACCCGAAGACCAGCCTTTGTTGGTTGCCGTTGGATACAACCACTCGCAGACGAGCCAAAGAATGGCAACTTTATACCATTCTCATTTTATTGCTGTTGACTTCTAAAAGCGTACGGATTATAAATCTCCATATGAATGCTGTACTAATTTGTCAAGTGACCAACACGCCTATGCTGTCATGCAGAGCAATGCTTGATTCTAACCTCATTTTAAACAGCATAGCAAGTTTTCTCTACATGAAAATCGCAGCGTAGATAGATATATAGATACATATATAGATACATAAATAGATACATACAGTGTAGATATATAGATAGATATATTGATAGATAGATACCTGGGTAGATACATGTATATAGATAGATAGATAAATAGATAGATAGATAGATAGATAGATAGATAGATAGATAGATAGATACATACATAGATACATAGATAGATGGATGGATGGATGGATAGATAAATAAATAGATGGATAAATAGACATACAATGATAGATGGATAGATATATAGATAGATAGAGATATTGATAGGCAGAGAGATAGAGAGATTGACATATGAATAGATGGACAGACACACAGACAGATAGATAGACAGACACACAGACAGATAGATGGACAGACACACAGACATATAGATAGACAGACACACAGACAGATAAATGGATAGACAGATCGAGAAATAGTTATGAACTTTATCATCAGTCAAGGCTGTTTAAATCAACTTAAACCATGAGAGAAAAAATAAAGAATAGCAAAGTAAAATTATGTGTATCGGAAGAAAAACCCTTTATGCATACTACTGTTTTATAACATGAATTGGCAAGATGTTGGTGTCTGGTATAAAGTGCAGTGATTTTTTGGGGAAATAGGAATGTAATGGGTAGTCAGTCAGATTGGAATAGCTTCATTTCTAAATGCTTTTGTCGGAATAAACAAAATTTACAGTTTTTTGCAGTTTTTACATTCTTGCCAAAGAGTTACATAATCAACCATAGGTTTACTCACATTAACCCTTTGCAAACAAATAACATCTCTTTTTTGTGCAGAGCAGCCGTTGATGGCTGCCTGCGTGGTTACGCCGCTTGTGATGTCACTTTAACTGCTTTATATTATTTCCCTCGTGTATAAAATGCAAGCTGTCGCTTGTTCTTTAATATTCATAAAGTTACACATAGCAAGCAGATATGACTCACCAGTCGTGATGACCCCTGCCTACACAGACAGTAGTAAATCTCATGTGGTTCATTGCCATAACATACTTTATACGAGGGTCAGTCAAGTTGTGGTACTTCTGTTATAACTTTCGTTCTATTTTATCTAGCAATTTAGTATTTGATGTAGTCAACTAGTACAAGTGATGCTTGCTTATTCTATACCAAAACAATTTATTTCAAATATTCAGGTAAATTTGAGAAAATTACCTGAGTTAAAACTGAAACTAGTTTAACAACTTTGAATCGTGGGACCCCACTCCTCAGCTGAGGAGTCAATGGGTTAGTTTCTCCTCTCCTTAGCTGATAGTCGACACTAATCAGTCCCTTATCCTGCTAATAATGTTGAAATTAGCGTTGCCATGTCACGGTTTAGAAATGAGAGCGAAGTGATCCGTTCAGCTCTTTAATGGAAGCTTTATACGCCATTCAGAGAAGCACCATGTCTGACGGCATGAGTTCTTTTCCCAAACATTTTTGCTGTTTTAATGAGATGGTTATATAAGACAATACTCTAGTACAGTGATACCTGAGGAGCCAGACAGCTAAGTGCTCAATAATACCCACACTGGCGGTATACAGGCCAGTAGAGCTATACTTCCAGCACAACATTTAATAATCCTTAGCCATTTTCGTTGGTTCTAAAAAAAGGTTCTCATTGTAGTGAGCTCTTTATTTGCCATAACTTTTTAAAACTCACCAAGTTGTGTCTGATGCTTACAGAAATAACCAATGAGACACCAATTTTGAGAAAAAGTTTCACCCCAAAAAATAAAAAATATCATCAAAATTTAATCCATGTCAGTGCCAAGCACCTGCCTAGGGCGCCACACTCCGAGGTCATCTAGTCTTCAATCTACCAAGACAAAAATATTAAAGTTCATATAAAAGTAGGCGTTATCTGTTTTTCTCTGCCAGCCTGTAATCTCCACAGCATTTATAAAATATCTTTCCACTAGATTCCGCAAATGTTCAGTCATGGGTAGTTGAATCTATGAAAGTTTTACAGCATAGCAAGCTTCAGAACTAAGATGAACCGGAGACGCTTCCGATCATAAATAGTTACCGCATGTGAAATGATCTGCCTAATGAACGTCTCCAGCGTTTCTTGCTGATTATCAGATAAAAGGTATTTTGTATTGCTTCACTTGAGCAAAATCGGTAGTCAACAAATACTAATAGATGTAACATAGACCTTTAAAATTTGCATGACACTATGACAGGTAAAAACAGATGATTAATGTGTAACAGCAGCATAGACATCTGAATCCATTCATGTCAGTTGTCAATCCTCAAGGATATTCATGTTTGGTTTTTCTTTAGCAATAGCTTAAAGACATCTTTAAATAAACTCGGTGCTTAATATTTTACAATATTCCTTATTAAGGCTTTTTACAAATAGCCTAAATTGTATTTATTTCATGAACAAGTGAGTGCAACCCTGTGTGTACAAACGTATGCATGTATGGACATACAAGTACATACATGTACATATGTATGTACATACACACATATGTATGTATACAACAATGTTTAGGTACACTAACAATAATCATACGTTGTGTTAATAAAAACATTAACTCCTAGCTTCACCTCTGAATTCTGACTGTTACACAATTTCACCTAAACATCACAAAGCATCTTTCTAAAGTAGGCCTCCTCTAGGCTCTAGGTTAGTGGAATTACTATAGCGTCTGATAATAATATGCATATATTGTTTTTGAATAACTTCTTATAAATATTTCACCATACTCCTTTGAATATAGCCAAAAGGAGACATCGGGACTAAACCTAGTAGCAAAGTTATCAAAAAGTTGTGCTCAATATATCAGTTCCAAGCACCTACTTGTGTTGCCACTAAGTTTAGTCAAAGTATTCACCAGCCTGTCAAAACAGCTTTTGTAGCTAAAAGTACACTTACTATTATGATCTGACATATACGCAAGACAGCGATACAAGATTTCCTGTTGTAATTGTAATAAAATTAATTGTTTTAGTATTATTTATAAAACACAAGGTTTTGGTAGAGATTGGATGTGTTTTCCTGACTTGTTTTGGGTACTCTATCATACATGATTCATGCTTGGCCATTAGCAGTGAGTTATGCTCTGTCATAGTTCAAAGTGTGAGCAACTAACATGCTCAGCGGCACTATCTTTCTGAAACTCTAATGTTTACGATTATAGAGTAATGGATAAAACATTACGCACAAGGTCTATTTTAAAAAAGACAGAGAAAGTTCATGTTCATTCTTTGGTGTTTTTTAAACTTAAATCGTTCAACACACACAGCACTGTTAATTATTTCTGTAGCAATTTACCTCTAAGTTTTTATTTGCAAGTGAATTTGACACAGAAATAATGGCCAATGGCCAAGCATGAATCAATGGTTCTTGAACAACCATAAAGTTTCTAGGAACGCGTTTTTTCAACCAACTCGTAAAGAAATGGCGGTTCAGCAAGTACATAGTCTCGCGTCATCAGTTCTGAAATGGTTATGCAGTAAAAATGTGATTACTAACGGTTGAAAGTAAAAGCATCTATGGTAACTGAAGGAAGAGAAATGTATCAATCAGAGAAAAGGTAGTATATTATAATGGTTATGTTAAATTTAAACTATGGTAAAAAAACATTAAATTGACACCCTAGTGGAAAGACGCGAATATCTGTCTGACACAACGGCAGTCTCGTCATGGTTCGTGACAGGCTCAATTTTGGCCGTGCTGATAGTGAATTGATTTGACATAAAAGAATCGCGATAGAGCCGTTGAGAGAATACTCTATTGTTCTTGTGTTAGTTTAACGACCCGTTATTAAAGCTCTCTAAAACAAAGTTGTTTTTCAATTTATTAGCATGTGTGATTAAAATCATAGCCGTTGGCTAACAAAAGCTTAGATTTGCCTTTGTCAACAAGTGCTACTACGTGCGAGTAATGGAACACTGCTTGTACAATAACAGCTACAGACTCTGCTGCTCGCTTAAATGAAGTAGAGGTCACAGACTGCTTCATGGGCAGCGAGGGGCGTTATGCTCACTTAATAAGTATTAACTTCCGATTCCATGTAAATGTTTGCTGATAGGATAAAAATTCTTGAATGTAATTTAATATAGTTAAATTGTTCATCTATCCAAAGCTCTCAATATTGCTGCTAGAGTCAGATTGTACTGAGGTCGTTAGTCACTTTCTAATTCCCCTCCTATGCCATTTGTTTGAGTGAGTTAAGTGCTCATGACTGAGCAGCCTTCGATTTCACTTAACTGACTAATTGTATACACTGAACAAAGTACATTCAACCCTGTTCGTCTTCATTAACACTATGTATTCTTAACATTGTGTATTCGTTATAAAGTAAAATGTGTAACACTTTGTGACCTAAATAATGGTGAGTGAACTTTGATTTGTTGTTTTTAGTAGTCTGTTAAATATAAAAGCATTGCATAACATATTATATAATATATTACATAATATATAGTGTACAATAATGTATTTTTTAAGCAAGTATATGTTTTTCTGAATAGGTGTGTATATTTATACATAATGTATATGTGTGTATATGTGTGTTCATACGTGTGTGTATACCTGTTTGTATGCGTGTGCATGCGTGCATACGTGTGTGTATATGTGTGCATACGTGTGTGCATACATGAGTCTATACATGTGTCTATACATGTGTCTATACATGTGTATACGGGTAGGTATATGGGTATGTATACATGGGTATATGTTTCTGTATGTATGAATGTGTGTATGTATACGTGTGTATATGTTTCTATATGTATGAATGCGTGTATGTATACATGTGTATATGTTTCTATATGTATGAATGCATGTATGTATATGTGTGAATATGTCTGCGTATTACAAAACATAAGACAAGCTGTAGTGTGAGCGACTCGAAGCAAAATCAAGCGTAATGTCTAAGAAAAAAGTCAAGTATCTTTCATAATTTCTAGCGACTGTTTACTCTGCAGCTGTCGCAATTTGAAAGAATATCATAAAGCTGATAAGATACTTGAAAGCAAATGCTGAAGTCACAAAGGCTACCAAAATTATGTTGTAACCATCAGCAAATCGTGAGCGATTTACTGATAACCCCGAGTTGTTAAATAAACACTGTTAGTCGTAGGAAGGTATGAAAGATGGTTGTTATAGCGAGACATATCGAGTGATAGTTTTACAGTTTTTCATGGGCACACTTTCGAGTCATATGTTGCATTCATAGCATACATTTATAAAGCAAGCTAACCATGATATTACGAAAGCTCAGCATTCGTACGTGTCATTAGCCCTCTCAGGTGTGAAGGTTATCTAGCGAGAATATGCAGTGATTAGTAACACCTCGTCACTGACTTTCGTTTTCGCATCATTTCACATTATAATGATTATTCCTTTTCTCACGTTTGCTCAAACTTGTCTGAAAGTTTCAGCCAGCTCTCTGCAGCGCTGGTCAAATGAGAGGAGCTGTTAGACGAGAAGAAATGAGAGTGTTAGTTACTAGTCTGGATGTGTCATCAATGTTTGCGGCATCACTTATCTTAGAGTTTATTTGTACAGTGGCTGATAACGTAGATTACATTATAGCAATTTATCGTATTATAGTGGGATATATTGTGTAAAGAGTTTGGGCCATCTATAGCTTCTTCGGGGCTAAAGTTGTGTGCTTTGGTTATCCACAAATACTCATCTACATGTATTTACTTAAGGCTTATACGCTATATGAAGAAACAAGCCGATCTAACCTCGATATGGCATCGTGATTAGCGTCAGTTGTATTCGTTCTCTTAAAACCCTTGTTGACATTAAGATCTCGTCGAGCTCTGACGAGCTTTTTTTATTATTGCTGTTTTTATTGACCAATTAGGTTACAGGGGAATATACTGTTGTTATTATTATTGACTATTTAGTTATTCGTGTAAAACAAAACTGGCCAATGCCTAGACAGAAGTGAGCAAAATATTTGTCTCATTTAAATAACAAGCATACAAATTGTTAAATATATTACACATATTAACTATACATATATCAATTACTATATATTATGTAAATTTAACCTTTTTTGTTTATTTAAAATCAATATGTTGCCCACAGGTGCTGTTTGTAAACAGTGGAACTTTTAGCAGTTTTCTCATGTAGTTTTAAGCATCAGATAAATGTTTTACATATAAGACCTTAGCCTTGAATTAACAAGTACTTTAACAGATGGGTGAATGTCTGAACGCTCATGTTTCTGGTCAGCGTGTTCTAAAAACCATATATGAAAGGTCGAATAGCACCTGCTGCTTTTTCTGATATTAGTTTCAATTAAGCTATTCTATGATATGCCATAATTTTTGAAAGAATTTCTGACGTCAAGAAACCAGTTTATTTGTATTAATCCCACTTTTGAGCGATAAAACACTTCATGTATTCGCTATCAGCGTATAACATCTTTTCAAACAATGACCTTAAATTGTCTATTGTTTAGCTCTTTGTCAATGCAAATCTCAGGCCTGTTACTTTGTTTAGACTACCAATAGAAAAGGGTTGACAGTAGCTTCTTTTCTGCTATTGTTTGCTTTCATCTGATTCCACGCTGGCATTCAGGGTTATATTTATATTTAGGTGCGCGGTGTTCTTAAATGCGTATTGCTGCTGTGTCCACTCCTACTGCGCCCCCCTGTTCGGTGTTACAATCCTTTGTTTTTATCTAATTCACTGTTCTTGGATCAAATTTCTTTTATTAAATGAAAGCGTAACGGTTAAAATACTTTTGATTGTCCAGTTTACCACTGCGCTAGTTGATCGCTTTATTCGTGATCAGATGGTTATTCATAGCATGGAGGGCAGGTGAAGTCTGCTTAAAAGGCTGATTTTAGGCTGACTAGAAGGTTGTTACTTGAGAGCAACCCTCTTTGTGCCTTCTTTATCTAGTTCATCTCTATGGAGAGTTCACCAGACTTCGATCATTGGTTAGTTTCAAATTCCTAGGCCGCTCAATGGCAGTTTACTATGGTATGTCGATGTTCCGACTCGAATGCCAAACATACATGAAACCAGAGGCTAACCCAAACGTGGCTCAACGCCATAAACTAACAGCTGAGAGATTTAGATTATTTGAATGTTACTTTTGAGTGGGCCCAGAAAATGGTGAGTCGGACTTTCTTCTGTGGAAGCTTGAATACGCGGTATTTAGAATACTTAGGTAAAGCTAAACTGAACAACTAGGGTTGTGTTTTCACTACATGTGCGATTTCTACTTTTACAAACAACAAGTCTGTGACCCACAAGAGTTCTTTATACATGCTGTGAGTATTCTGTTGAACTTCAAGTATTTGTAGAGATGATATAAATTGTCAATTCTTGAACCATAGTGTAGAACCATAGTGTAGAACCATAGTGTAGAACCATAGTATAGAACCATAGTGTAGAACCATAGTGTAGAACCATAGTGTAGAACCATAGTGTAGAACCATAGTGTAGAACCATAGTGTAGAACCATAGTGTAGAACCATAGTGTAGAACCATAGTGTAGAACCATAGTGTAGAACCATAGTGTAGAACCATAGTGTAGAACCATAGTGTAGAACAATAGTGTAGAACCATAGTGTAGAACCATAGTGTAGAACCATAGTGTAGAACCATAGTGTAGAACCATAGTGTAGAACCATAGTGTAGAACCATAGTGTAGAACCATAGTGTAGAACCATAGTGTAGAACAATAGTGTAGAACAATAGTGTAGAACAATAGTGTAGAACCATAGTGTAGAACCATAGTGTAGAACCATAGTGTAGAACCATAGTGTAGAACCATAGTGTAGAACCATAGTGTAGAACCATAGTGTAGAACCATAGTGTAGAACCATAGTGTAGAACCATAGTGTAGAACCATAGTGTAGAACCATAGTGTAGAACCATAGTGTAGAACCATAGTGTAGAACCATAGTGTAGAACCATAGTGTAGAACCATAGTGTAGAACCATAGTGTAGAACCATAGTGTAGAACCATAGTGTAGAACCATAGTGTAGAACCATAGTGTAGAACCATAGTGTAGAACCATAGTGTAGAACCATAGTGTAGAACCATAGTGTAGAACCATAGTGTAGAACCATAGTGTAGAACCATAGTGTAGAACCATAGTGTAGAACCATAGTGTAGAACCATAGTGTAGAACCATAGTGTAGAACCATAGTGTAGAACCATAGTGTAGAACCATAGTGTAGAACCATAGTGTAGAACCATAGTGTAGAACCATAGTGTAGAACCATAGTGTAGAACCATAGTGTAGAACCATAGTGTAGAACCATAGTGTAGAACCATAGTGTAGAACCATAGTGTAGAACCATAGTGTAGAACCATAGTGTAGAACCATAGTGTAGAACCATAGTGTAGAACCATAGTGTAGAACCATAGTGTAGAACCATAGTGTAGAACCATAGTGTAGAACCATAGTGTAGAACCATAGTGTAGAACCATAGTGTAGAACCATAGTGTAGAACCATAGTGTAGAACCATAGTGTAGAACCATAGTGTAGAACCATAGTGTAGAACCATAGTGTAGAACCATAGTGTAGAACCATAGTGTAGAACCATAGTGTAGAACCATAGTGTAGAACCATAGTGTAGAACCATAGTGTAGAACCATAGTGTAGAACCATAGTGTAGAACCATAGTGTAGAACCATAGTGTAGAACCATAGTGTAGAACCATAGTGTAGAACCATAGTGTAGAACCATAGTGTAGAACCATAGTGTAGAACCATAGTGTAGAACCATAGTGTAGAACCATAGTGTAGAACCATAGTGTAGAACCATAGTGTAGAACCATAGTGTAGAACCATAGTGTAGAACCATAGTGTAGAACCATAGTGTAGAACCATAGTGTAGAACCATAGTGTAGAACCATAGTGTAGAACCATAGTGTAGAACCATAGTGTAGAACCATAGTGTAGAACCATAGTGTAGAACCATAGTGTAGAACCATAGTGTAGAACCATAGTGTAGAACCATAGTGTAGAACCATAGTGTAGAACCATAGTGTAGAACCATAGTGTAGAACCATAGTGTAGAACCATAGTGTAGAACCATAGTGTAGAACCATAGTGTAGAACCATAGTGTAGAACCATAGTGTAGAACCATAGTGTAGAACCATAGTGTAGAACCATAGTGTAGAACCATAGTGTAGAACCATAGTGTAGAACCATAGTGTAGAACCATAGTGTAGAACCATAGTGTAGAACCATAGTGTAGAACCATAGTGTAGAACCATAGTGTAGAACCATAGTGTAGAACCATAGTGTAGAACCATAGTGTAGAACCATAGTGTAGAACCATAGTGTAGAACCATAGTGTAGAACCATAGTGTAGAACCATAGTGTAGAACCATAGTGTAGAACCATAGTGTAGAACCATAGTGTAGAACCATAGTGTAGAACCATAGTGTAGAACCATAGTGTAGAACCATAGTGTAGAACCATAGTGTAGAACCATAGTGTAGAACCATAGTGTAGAACCATAGTGTAGAACCATAGTGTAGAACCATAGTGTAGAACCATAGTGTAGAACCATAGTGTAGAACCATAGTGTAGAACCATAGTGTAGAACCATAGTGTAGAACCATAGTGTAGAACCATAGTGTAGAACCATAGTGTAGAACCATAGTGTAGAACCATAGTGTAGAACCATAGTGTAGAACCATAGTGTAGAACCATAGTGTAGAACCATAGTGTAGAACCATAGTGTAGAACCATAGTGTAGAACCATAGTGTAGAACCATAGTGTAGAACCATAGTGTAGAACCATAGTGTAGAACCATAGTGTAGAACCATAGTGTAGAACCATAGTGTAGAACCATAGTGTAGAACCATAGTGTAGAACCATAGTGTAGAACCATAGTGTAGAACCATAGTGTAGAACCATAGTGTAGAACCATAGTGTAGAACCATAGTGTAGAACCATAGTGTAGAACCATAGTGTAGAACCATAGTGTAGAACCATAGTGTAGAACCATAGTGTAGAACCATAGTGTAGAACCATAGTGTAGAACCATAGTGTAGAACCATAGTGTAGAACCATAGTGTAGAACCATAGTGTAGAACCATAGTGTAGAACCATAGTGTAGAACCATAGTGTAGAACCATAGTGTAGAACCATAGTGTAGAACCATAGTGTAGAACCATAGTGTAGAACCATAGTGTAGAACCATAGTGTAGAACCATAGTGTAGAACCATAGTGTAGAACCATAGTGTAGAACCATAGTGTAGAACCATAGTGTAGAACCATAGTGTAGAACCATAGTGTAGAACCATAGTGTAGAACCATAGTGTAGAACCATAGTGTAGAACCATAGTGTAGAACCATAGTGTAGAACCATAGTGTAGAACCATAGTGTAGAACCATAGTGTAGAACCATAGTGTAGAACCATAGTGTAGAACCATAGTGTAGAACCATAGTGTAGAACCATAGTGTAGAACCATAGTGTAGAACCATAGTGTAGAACCATAGTGTAGAACCATAGTGTAGAACCATAGTGTAGAACCATAGTGTAGAACCATAGTGTAGAACCATAGTGTAGAACCATAGTGTAGAACCATAGTGTAGAACCATAGTGTAGAACCATAGTGTAGAACCATAGTGTAGAACCATAGTGTAGAACCATAGTGTAGAACCATAGTGTAGAACCATAGTGTAGAACCATAGTGTAGAACCATAGTGTAGAACCATAGTGTAGAACCATAGTGTAGAACCATAGTGTAGAACCATAGTGTAGAACCATAGTGTAGAACCATAGTGTAGAACCATAGTGTAGAACCATAGTGTAGAACCGATCAGTTTTCAAACTTGAACTTGTCGAAATCGGTTTTTGTTTTTTGTTAAACAAATCTCATTGAACAAAAGGATAAAACTATAACTAAATATAATTTGTGTTATCATATTGAATATAAATGTCATTTGAGTATGGCTTAAATAAAAAGCTCTCTAATAACAGTACAACGCCTTTGGGTAATTAAATTGGCGCTTTTCATTCGCAGCTTAAAAACTGAAAACTTATTTGATAAATATTTGCTAATTTGCACAAACAAAACCAAAAAGAAAAAGATTTTACACGTGCATACAAAATGTATCGAATAAACCACACAGATTGCATGTTTGACCTTGACCCTAACTGGCTAATGATATATTTATTGAGCAAGTTAATACTTGGCCAATGGTAGTACTTAGCTTACTTAGTAGATTGATGAAAACAGAACTCGTCTGTACATTCTGCAAATATACACTGACAATATGGTAATCAGGAGCTAATCATATGGATTACTTTAGCTAATTTAAAAAGCAACAAATTCAAGTGGAGAGAACTTTGCTATTCCTACAAGTATATTCAATGATTAAAATCATAATTGCCTCCTTAACAAAAGAAACAAATAAGTCTCAGAAGCTCAGCTATGTCAAACGGTGAAGTTTTCAGAGAAAAACTGCCGTTTCAGGCTGTGAGTGATGTATAGCATGTCACCGATGATGGACTAGCCTTCAGGTCAGGCAGGCTTAGCTAGATGTAGCTATCACTATGACGATTGATGGAAAATTGAAGGGGCCGCTTACCAAAACAGATGCAGTTATGGCATGTTGCAGCTGTCAAACAATCAAACATGGAGGTTTAAAATAGGCAAAATAATAAGTAGCCCTAACTAAGCTCGAGCAAATGAGAAGGAATAGAAAGCCAAGCAAACGACGCGGTGTGACTCAATCCTGATACACAGAAATTTGTCCCTCTTGTTTGCAAGAGGCGGAAGGGTCCTTGAGTCCTGATGGATCCAGTTTAGGGTTGAGGACAAGATAAATGATGAAACTTCCTTTTCCTTCAGCTATTTAGAGTGTCATAAATAGATAGTCTTAGAGCCCTCGACAACCATCTCACCTGGTCTGTGGGGCTGTGTTGGTAAAGTGGTGTCTCTGGTGTACTAGTAGGGCTTTTCTCATTCAGAAGTTGTCTTCACACTTTCAAGAAATGACTTTGGGGTGTCCGTGATGGCACAGCAATTTTTTTAGATTAGACAAGTTTTGCTGGTGTATTCACATGTGAAACACCATAGCATGTTGTGAAACCCTCTTGAAACAAGAAACAGTTTGAAGCTCTCAGGAGTTTAGGGCTTTACAAATTTGTATAAACGTTGCCCTTTGTAATCTGTATATGTGTAAAGAGTTTTGTAATATTTAAAACTAGTGTCTGGCATTTGGCCTTTTTGTTCTGCAAATAAATCTATTCTGAAATTGCAACGACCTCAAGGTGGGAGACTGTAGAACCAATATGGCCGAATAGTCAATTTTAGTCAACTTTAGACATTTTCTGTTTTTGTTGTGAAGCGTTCAAATATGATTTTTTAAATTTTTTTGCAAAGAATTGTGAACTAGTAATAGCCATACTTTTTTTCTACAAAAAGGTTAGCCATCTTTTATCTATTTTATATATACGGGAGGCACTAAAGTTTATACAGGTTTTGACATTTCATAGCAGGAAAACTGTAAATAATTTTAAACATTGAGACACATGAGCACCATAGCTTTGTTCATTTGAAGCTCATTTCTCACTCATTAAATAAATACAATCAAGTGATCGCTTATAGGTTTATAAATGTTAGCAATTACTATAGTAGTAGTGTGTAGTGTAATAGTTTTCAATGCAGTTATGTATAGTGCTGTAATGTAGATTGAAAGATTTCAGCGCAACAGTATGTAACACAGTAATGCATAGCTTGTAGTGCAGTAATGTATAGTGCAGTGGTGTGTAGTGCAGTAGTGTGTAGTGCAGTAGTGTGTAGTGCAGTAGTGTGTACTGCAGTAGTGGTGGATTGTGAAAAAGAGTTTATGGCTACTTTAAAAAATACAGTTCAACTTATTCTTCTCTTGCCTTAAACAGAAAGCAACAGAAAAACCTATTTTTCTGTTGCCTAGCAATCTAAGGTAATCAGAATATTTCTAAATACAAAATAAAAGCACGAGTAAAAACGTTTGTAGCAAGCAACAAGTGAATCATGTTTAGCAAAACTCATTTACATGAAGTAGTAACGATGGCTGAATCGTCTTCAAAGATACACAAAACTGACAAAAAAATCAAAAGAATAAGTATGTGAAGATTTTCATAAAGGATTTATGACACAAACAGAATTGTTTGATTTGGCCAAACCTGTTTAGTTCACTAATCTGAATTGCGACAGTGTCTGCGTCTCTAATGTGAGTCCGCCCTAACACAAGATGCTGTGGATACTTTACTAGTTAGCTGAAGAACCTTGCAGTAGCTCATGAATTCTTTAATCTCCATTGAAGGGTGAAAGGTTTGCAGGCTATGAGCTAGTGTTGTTACTGCACAGGTATTAATTGTTTTATATTTTTCCCTGCTTTTTATGCCGCTAAAAATGTACAATTTTTCTTCTATTTCATATTTAGGTTCCAGTTTTACTAACTTTCACTGTAAAAGACAACATTAAAATATTAAAACTTTCAAGGTTTAGTTGCAACACATTTCTTTTTTTCAGCCAAATGGACTCTAATATAAGCAGTGGTATAATATCATCTATTGTATTTTTAAGTAACTATTTTGTTTACTAATACAGGAGTTGTGCACTCTTGCATCATTTGAAGTTGTCTGCTCGCCAATGAGTGCATCCTTTACAATAAGTTGTGTAGCTATGCATGTTATTCAATCACACTTGATTCACATCATTTGTGATATTTATGTCTAAATACAAAGGTGTAAATTGAGGTAATATTGGCAACTACGTTCTTCTGAAAAGGTCAATAAGTTGACTGCGCAGTGTTGCTTTGCTTGTAATTATTTCTTAACTTTTCTAGTTGTTAATATTATATAAAATTCTAATATCTTAATGGTTAGCTTCAAATGTTATTATGCATACCTGTATAATGTATAACAAGTAAAATAATTAAAATTTTTTGTCTAACTTTAATGTAAATATATCAAGTCAGCAAATCAATTTAAGGTTTGAAAAGCAAACAGACTTAGTGGTGTTTAAACAATGTAGACTACGTGTTATATGGTTAGTTTTTTTAGTTAAACCATTTCTTACTACGATATTTGTTATCTAAGTTTAAATTTCGAGTGAGTGATACTCGAACTGAAAGTTAAAACAAACAACAGTACAGGTTTTCAACTCATGTCAACTTACGTGATAGGAACAAATTGCATACATATTGAATATATCATTGCCAGCTGTTTTAATAATCTTCCATGTAATATTCGTTCTATTAGTAGAAAAAGATATTTTAAACACTATATCAAACCATTTATTTGATTCTAGTGGCTAACTGTTTCAACTTTTTCTGTTGTTTTATGATTGTTTTATGGCATAATTTGAAAAACTTTTGTTTAAAATGGAATTGCCAGTAAAATAATATATATACTATACAGTGTTACCTGATTATGTCTGTCAGAATTTTTAAATAGAGTGCTAGTAGTAGCTCAACACACAAACACTCGCAAGTTATCATGCCTCATTGGTGTTAGTTGCAAACTATAAAGGCATCCATTGTCTTTCACCAATACAATATCCCTGAATCACACCATGGCAGCTACTCAAGATCACGACTGTTTGCTAAAACTATTAATAAAAAGGCAGCAAGAAAGCAAAGTAAACAAAACTCTCTCAGAACTAAAAACTTGCCTAGTGGTATTGCATTACTCTCGACAACCTAATAAACTCGCTTCCATTTCACAAGTCAATTTATGTCACCAAACACAAACAATAGAGTAATTAATCATGCCTGCTGGGCTTGGTTTTACTGCATTCTTTGCTATGCATTGAAAGCCTCAGATCTAATACCTAAGAAAAACTGTTTTGAGAGTGTATTCATTCTCAAGTTTCGTACCTGTCATAGGCAGACTCTCAGGCTAGACTCTCTACTGGCTAAATAAATACATTCTCAGTGATCTTGCTTGAAAACCATTATACTGTACAGTAGACTAATTATACAGAGCGAAGGTTTACATAACGAACAAAAATAATAAAAGATATAACGACCTCTTCATTCATTCAAGTTTGCTTAGCCAGAGCCCAATGGTTTCATACTAATGCAACCAATTCAGCTTGTTTAGTTTTAAGAGTAGGTTTGAGCAGCATAAGTTAATCTGCAATGTCACCATTACAGAGAGACGCTTCGGGACTGGAGAGTGAAGGATTCCAGTAACCTCAAGTCGAGCGCCATGTGCAGACCGTCTCGCGTATTCAACATATTCAAGTAAGATGATAAACCTTATTTACAATGACCTCGTTGTTATCAGCAGAGTTAAGGGCTCTTTGAATTCAACTCCATCAGGGAATACAACTTTAAATTATGTAAATTGTATTTGAGAGAAGCCATTCTAAAGTGGTCTCTACGATATCTCGGTATCATTCAAAATGTCCTTGGTTTCATTAAAACTGGCTAACCCAAGTGAGCGACACAACCATAAGCAATATACTAAAGCAGCATCTGTTGATGGTTTGAAAATTGGCTGTCACTGTAACATGTGCTTACCAAAAAGAGTAACACTTTTTCTGCCATTTATTATCAGTGATTTTTGCTACTTTTCAAGCAGGTTATGATTGAAGGGTTCACGATTTTAACTGAAAATTGTTTAATGGGATGGTTTTACTTGTTGATGTTTAATATGATATTTTTACATTTGATATGACATATTATGGAGCTTTTCAATTTTGGCAAAACATGCAACATGCATTATAAAGTACGACACGCCTACCCTTAAATATATATACTAAGAAGTATGTAGATATTTCAAGAATATTAACTTCTGACAAACAGACAGGCCACTTTTTGTTACAAAAGATTATATAGGAATCTGATAACAAAATGAAAGTATTTTTTGGGTTTTAAGAAAAAACATGAGCAAGGGCTATGTGTTTAGCTATGTACAACATATTCAAATCTGTTTTTATAAATTATTGTACCACTCATCGAGAACCAAATGTATAAGGCACATACAACTTATTATGCTGAGGCAATAATGGGTGAGACAACTTCCGAGTGAAGCCAAGACGTGAGAGAGTGAGAATTGACCCCGATAATGAAATAATGGTCGAGCTTAATTAAATATTTTTGCGTGAATCAGTGCTACATTGAATCAAGTGCGTCTGCTAGAGGCTTGTCTCTCAGACAATTACCTCAGGAGCTCACTGCTGAAATTAATAGTTATTGATTAGTATAATGAAGAGCCCCTCAACAGTCAGCTTGCAGCTGACACCGAATTATGTTGAGTCGGCAGATATGGTCACTGTCATGGCCGCTCAAACGTCTTATGTTCCGTGACTCATTTGAACTATGTTGCATTATACCGCGTAACATAATTTTCCGACAACGAAACAAGTGCGTTAGACTAACAAAACAGTTTTGTTTGTAGCAATCGTATACAAATTAACATCGACAGTTACTGAGTTCACGTATTGTGTGTTATCAAGTGTAGAGGCAGCAACTATTGTTGTGTGTTCTCTGACATCTATTGATTAGACTTTGGGGTTCATACATGACAAACTCTGATTGATTTTATATTTTACAAGAAAACATGAGAGAAGAAAAGAAGTACTGGAGGCATGCAGTTACGCAGCATTGGCTTTTGTTCATGAGTTAGCTAAGATGGTAGTTTAGTCCGTTCTCATATCCTCAAGCATATACCTGAAAGCTCATGTTTCTACAACGAATGATGGAAAAGCTTGAAAAATCTCATAAGGTTGTATGACTCAACAACAACTGATGTTTAACCAATGATATAAAACCTCCACATGATTGGTAACGGCTATCATGCGGGCGGGGTTTAATTATCGAGCTCTGTTGGGTTTGTGCTAGTCTGGGTTTCAGGGCTAACACAATGCTCGCCGGGTGGTTGTATTGCCTTATTAGGGTTTTGGGTCTAGATTTTTATTGCAGATATGCGTCGATCGCGGATATCAAACCATGAATCAGTAAATCTTGAATTTCTACTGTTTAAGAGTAATATTTGACCAGAAAAATGGATCCATAGAAAATAAAACATTTCAAATTACCTATTGTTACCAATTTTGACATTGGTAGAGGTCTAATGCTTTATATGCTTAAAGTTAAATAAAATTTATCCAAAATCACCCGAACAGCGGCCTTTTTTCCTTGGTTTTTGATTAATATTTTGCCACCCCCTACCATAAAATGACAAAGTCTTTTATCCTTGTCACATTGTTTGACCTGACCAATAAAATGGGACAGCAGGCAAAGTTGTGCAGTGTAGTTTTCATACTCAAAATCTAAATCTAAAACCAAATTGGGCCATTTCGCAATGGCGACTATTAATATCGTGAATGCTTGTGAATGACAACTGACTGATCCTAACGGTGACAATATTTGGCAACTATATTTATTTGACAACAAAATGAAACCAACAGATCAGTAACATAACCACCATTGTTCAAAATATTTGTAAATTTACAAGGGCCTTTATTTAGCATATTTCTTTGTTCTGGTGCCATGTTCAGGTTAGTCCCAACAGAGCTCGATCAACAAACCCCGCCCACATGATGGCCGTAACCAATCCTGTTGGGGTTTTAAATTATTGGTTTAACTTACCAACATACTGCAGCGGTGACGAATCATAGATCATCAGTTTTCACCATATATCATATGATAATGGTTTTCAGACTTCTTTCGCGGTTTTCAATGACTTTTCTCTTTTTTCCAGATTTTTTTCAATTGAATTTAAATAAATACAAACCTCATTATCACCGGCCAATGTCTTCAAATCAAATTAAACCATGAGACAAAAATTATAGAATAGTGAAGTGAAATTACGAGTGTTGAAGGAAAAAGATTGGCAAGGTGTTGATGTCTAGTATAATGTGTAGGAGGTTTTCTGGGGGAGTTGGAATAATGGTTGATTAAATTGAGAACAGCAGCATTATTTTCGACAGCACATATCTAGTAACACAATCAGCTCATAAGCATTAAGGGCATTTAGACGCTGATCATGATTGACCATATCAGGTAGCAACACCCTAAAACGTAATTTTTGAAAGAGTTTTTTCAATCATATCGCTAGCCGACATGAACAATTACAATCAAAAAATTTTTTTGATCGTAATTGTTCCCATCGGCTAGCATTAGTCTAAAATTCTTAAAGTAATTTTTGAAAGTGTTCTAATTTTTCTTTATCAGTCTTCAATACAAATGGATACCAGCTTGGAGCAGTGTACGAAAGCGTGAACTATATTGGATTTTGGTAAAAGAACAATTTTATGAGCTGAATTACAGCATCAGTTTAACTGTAATGTGAAAGCAAGTTACTGTTGTAGCCTTTTAGTACCAGAAGAACTTGTCGCTCTGCGCAAGAAAATAAAAGTAATGCTTATAATTGGTTTTTAATTTATCAGGCAGTTTTGTTGACAACCGCATTCTAGTTTATGTTTGCCATCTTGATCAAACGACCGGATTTTCAGTTGCTGAAAGAAATACTAAAAATAACGTTGCTACATTATTGCGATTGAAAACAATTTGTCATATATACCAAAAATTCTTAGTGTTGCGGTTAAAAAAAGCTCTTCCATTGAAAAGGCTCAATTGATATTTAATAGTGTCGAACACAGTATAAAATCTTCCTAATTAACAATACAGCCAGAATTCTGCTAGTTGGCACGCTTCGTAACTGTTCTCATTAAAAATAGTAATTGTTGATTTTAACCCGCTTCCAACACAAAACTAATGATAGTGAGCTATGGACGTCTATCAACTTTGTTAAAATAATTATTCAGATTCGTTTAAACATGCAAGATTGTCAGCAGTTTATTTGTTTAATCAAAATGTTTGCAAAAATCAAAAGATATCTTTTCCATCTACATTCTCTCCATCAGGAAGTTGTTCCCATTTGGCTTGCTTTTGTACAATTAAAGTAATTTAATTTTCAAATTAATTTTGAGCTAAACTATATCATTTACCAACATGGCAAGAAATAATCACGAGTGACTAACACACCGCAATGTGTTTGAGAATGACTAACACGTCATAATACTAAACTAGGTAATAGATAGTCAATTATCTTCAGTTTTATCATTGATTGGTTTTTGAATTTAATATTCTTGGCAAATGTTTGCAAAATAAATATCTTATCAAACAACTTCAAGTTTGTAATATTTTCCAAAGAGATTCTAACGCCTATTTTCTGTTTTCCTCTATTGATCGATGTATTATACGACTGCCAAATGATCTCCTCGCGATAATAGCCTATAAGAAATACTGTTATTGATCCAACGAGTAATGTCATACATAATTAAAGCCTTCTTATTACTGGCTCGAAGATCATTTCTAGCTAGTCAGTTGTAACAAGCGATTGGTGAAACACTTTCTGTCATGGAGATAGTGCCAGAAGAACTGCCAGAGACGTAACAGGACGAAGGAACCTTCAGTTTGGATTGTCTTCTCCTTTCCATTTGTGGTATTACATCTTTTCCTTTAAACAGGTAAAACAGAGAAGTTGAAAGTTAGATACACACCGAGTGTCATAAAAGAGAAGTAAAGATGGCAGCTAGGCGTAGTTGTTACTTCTTCGTCTTCGCTGCCATTTTAGCCACATCATGTGCCAAAGGTCAAGCTTTTGATGATGCGACAGAATACCGTAAGTCACTATTTAACATTGTTAGGAATTCAACTTCTTATAAAATTCTTCTTGTCTAGTAAAAACAAGGTTATCAGTGATTATTTAGAGTTATGTTTTAATAGGGAACTTTTTGATACATATTACCAGTACGACAAACTAAAACAAGATGGATTGTAACAAAAATTACAAAAACCCTAAACATAAGCAACAGCATCATGGCAGCAATCAGGTTGATTCTTTAACACCTGATAGTTTGAACTAGGCTCAAATGACAATAGCTCCAATATTCTTTACTAAACTTTGCATTCTTTAAACGGAAAACCCAAAATTATGTAATGTAATCCTTTAATCCTGTTAAATACACAATTGTATGTATGTACAAACAATTTTTCAAAAGACCATAAACAGTTTGAAACAAATTAAAGTTATTGGCGATGAAAAAGTCTGCTGATTATATTTTATAGCTGCAGAATGTTAACCCACTGAAACATAATCACATTAGCGTATGTAAAGGAGAATAATTAAAATCATAGAAATATCTTGTGCTAGACCATTTAGCAAAGGTTAACAACTACCAAGGAAGGTTGTGCACTCGCCCCGCGGGTAGCCGAAAGCAAACTCTCACTTATATGGTCTAACGTTATCTACTACTGCTCTCTGAGTAGCAGGGTTTCACATTCATGAAATTCTAGAGCATTTCTTAGTCGTCAGCCGCTGACCTTTGATTAAATGGTGAAAGAGTAATTGCATTAGAATCTCAAAGACTCGTATCTTAGCTAAGTTCACGTCTGCCTTCAGGTTCTTCGTGCTGAGTTCGTTTAAACGGTTATTTCATACAGTTATCAATCAGAGATTGGAACTTGCAGTCTAATAAAAATTTCAATTTTGTTATTGGAATTTTTATTACACTGCGAGTCTAATTACTGTTTTGGGAGGCTGTCAAAAGGTTAGCTATACAGTAGATAAATAGGCCGACAGATTCTTTATCTATTAAGGCAATTGAAAGTCTGTCATATTGAGCTGAGCTCAATTTTGACTGGGAATCAAATAAATTGGCTGTTTTAATGCATCACTTGAAATTGATGTCTTTATTGAATATACGCTGCCATTACATTGACAACATAACACGAGTGAGTTGTCATGAGACACTAATTACAAATGTGACAGAAATTAATTTCCTTTCCTTTATAATACCTCACACAGTTTACTCTAGCAGCGAGTATTGATTTTGAATTAGTGCAAAATAATATTAGATATAACAGTTCAATAGTTGTCAAACAAGATGCCTGTACACTCTTTCTAATTGCTGACTTTGGTGAGTTCTTTCTAAAATGATATAGTGAGAAGTTGAGGCGCTTTGCTGTTATCCTCGAGTGAGAAGGGAAACACGAAGCTATCATTTGCTAGACAATAATTGGATTAGAAGCTAGATGATTATGTTAAATGTGTGAAGTATGAGCATGGCGTGACACGGCTCAATCCTCCACCATCTGCAGTTGGCTGAGGCGGTTGGCTGAGGCGCATGCATTGCTTGTACTCGTTTAACAATGAGCTGTGTGTCCGAGTGTTGCTGTGCATTATTAGCTTCGATAAAATATTGATTATTAATTTTACTAATTGTATGTTTGTATTAGTTGTTTGTGAGAGACATTGAAAGCGATGTATTAAGCAATAGGCAGCCAAATATGATGGAAGGCTTATGTCAATACAAATGTCATTTTATTATCATGTTACTTTAGATGCGTTTTGATTGATGTAAAAGTTACATTTTATTTTCTAATAGAAAGATGTGAAAGTTATGAATTATTTTTAAAGTAAGCAGAAAAAAAAATTTGTTTTGTTTTAATGGGTTATGTTATTTTGCATGTGCGTTGAAGTAAGGGTGGCGTTCTATAGAGAATATAGAGTGAAAATGACAACAAAAAAACGTTCTTTTCAATGGAATTAAAAAAAAAAGTAATTTTTTGCGCAGTTATGCTTCTACAATTAAGTAAGTTTTAAAAACTAAATATGTGAGTGTATCTTAGTTAATTATTGTAAGTATTATTAGGAATTTTGACTCTTGTCATTCCACATTCCATGTAATTAACTAACAAAATATTTCAAAATTTAATCAGCCTGCTCGTGTTTTTGAGTTAGTCTATCTTCATACTACCGATGTTTACTACTTTGTCATTTTCTTTTAGCATGCCTGGCAATTTTTTGCATTTGTTTGTTATATATTATATATAATTATGCTCCCAACAGCTTTCAGTTACGTGACAATCGGCAGTG
Organism: Watersipora subatra; assembly: GCF_963576615.1. Classification (NCBI taxonomy): domain Eukaryota; kingdom Metazoa; phylum Bryozoa; class Gymnolaemata; order Cheilostomatida; family Watersiporidae; genus Watersipora; species Watersipora subatra. The sequence goes on along the minus strand of NC_088708.1, from coordinate 28,824,632 downwards.
GCACTCGCAACTTTGCCCACCTTGCGTTCCCTGAGAGTGAGTACTGAACTGAAGCTGTGTTGTTTTATAACCATGAGTTACCTTGATACTCAAATCAGTATATTTCTTTGCTATGATTTGGCTAGTCTTCTGTTCGCTTCTCTGCTAGTATATTATCTGGCGCATGAGTTTGGTTGTTTATTAGGAAAGATCTTGGAGAGAGAGAGAGTAACTCTAACAATGCTGCAGATTTGGAGTTAGTCTAGTTAATTATAATATTTGTGTGTGTGAATATCAATTTTTTGTTTAACAAACTTCATCATACAGAGAAGATCGGTACTTCAAAAAATAGCTTTAATTTTTTTAATAATTGTAACAGTTATGTTAGCGCCTCCAAAAAGCAAACGAGTATATATAAATCTCTGAATATTTTTTTCATTGACGGAAGGTATTTGCTTTTAGAAAGACGTAAAAATCAGACATCATAGCTTGCAGAAGACTACATGAATTGATATTTTGTAAAGTGTTGGAGTTGTCTTTTCTTAGCTGACATATTTGTAATCTGCTTCCTTGTGTCTTTGTAGAGCGACCTGAAATAACTGTCCCTCCATTGAGCCACAAAGTACCTGCTGACAGTCGAGTGACACTGTATTGTGAGGCTAGTGGATTTCCTGCTCCAGAGATCTTCTGGAGAAAAAATGAGAAAACATTAACCGAAAAAAGGTGCGAAAAGACGCAACATTATTAGCTAAGTGGATAATTAGTAATGACATAGTTTTAACCAATTTTATATAAAACTACAGAAAAATCCGCAAAGCAGTGATCTTTTTAAAATCAACATCGATTTGGTCTGTTAGTTTATAAGCTGATGGAAACAGGACAAAAATATTATCCCGATTTTGATAGACCACAATTTTTTAGAAAATTTAAAAGGTAACTTGAAATAGTCATTGAAACAAAATTAATTCTTGACAAACATTAAATTGTCTCTAAAGCCAGTTTCAAGAACAAACAGCTCATTCCAGTTTACAAATGTACAAGGAGTTGTGCACTCTTAGCTATCTTTGCGCATAGTTCATTCATAAGAATACAGGCTACTATAAAATATCAGCATTGTGAGTGAGTTGTATATTCATATCCTTTTATCACATTTGTACTGAAATGTAATGCAAGACAATTTTCTGGAAATGAATTTCAAAGCATCAGCTAGCAGATTTTTTCAGCAAAATAGATCAGGTGCATCAACTCACCTTCTGAAGTACCGCAGAAGAACCAATATAAATATATGTCTAATACTTTTTTATCAGAATTTTAAACTACTAAATAGGTGAGCAACAGTTAAAACTCTCTAGCCTGAATTTTGATTTATCTGCTAATGTTTACACTTTATTGCACTTCCTTTGTAATGTCACACGCATTGCAGAAACCGATATATCCAAACCAAGGTCTACTCATCCACCCTAACTTTGGAGTCAGTATCAGATAAACAAGCCGGAACATATGAGTGTGTAGCAAACAATGGAGTTGAAGAAGAGGCTGTTGCGGAAACAACCATTTTTGTATATGAAAAAGGACAAGGTACACGCTTTTACCATTTTTATTCAGCAACACGTAGCGATGCAGATATGGGTAACTAAGTAAAAGTTAGAAGAGAGGCACAGCTGTGTGAATTTTAGAGATGTAATACCAGTTATTACCGTAATTTTCTTTGTAATATTAAGATCTATAACACAGATATTTAATAGCAATTTGTCAAAAAACTTGCAAAACTTTGTATTTGGATTTGTCTTCTCAAATAAGAGTAAGATAGGAAAATAACTCCCTGGTTGCTAAATGATCAAACGTAACGGTAATCAAAACTCTACTATAATTGTTTGGTTTTTTCCATCCAGTTATTCAAAATTAAAATATTTTTTACAAAGGTTATCTAAAACATTTTAATTAGAACTTTTTGAAAAGTCAACGTTATTTTTTTTACAATAAAAACATGCTTTTTAGAATGAAGTCTGGTTCATTTTTTTAAAACTTTTATTTTTCTGTCAAGAGTCATTAAAGCCACTTAATCTGCAAACAGCTCTAGCATAAAAAGAGTTATGGTCAGATGTACTTTCTCGCACCAAATATACTAGCTGCCCATATAGGTTATAGTCATGTCTCAATGCAGACAGAACGTATACCAAATCATCATGAGAAACACTCTAGATGTTGAACCATGCTGAGAATTACCTAGCGTGATCAGATCACTTGTAGACATCTCGAATAAAACACAAGCTAATGCCAGCTGACAATAAAGACACGTTTTTAAGCTCTAGTGAGAAGGCAGTCTTTACTTCACAATGGCACCATACCTCATACCTTTAGTAATAATGTAGAGTGATGAAGAATGTAGCATAGACACATTTAGAATAAAATATATACAAATATTATTACCATTAAAGTCGTCTTATTTTCCTTGTTGCAGCCTTGCCTGAAGGATATCCGAAAGTTGAAGAAATAACCGAAAATTCTCTGACTCTAAAAGAAAAAGGGTTTCCTATGTCGCTGAGGTGCACCATAACAGGTGACCCAGAGCCGGAGGTTATCTGGTATAAAGATAAAACTCCAGTAGATGTTACTTCATTTAACAGAGTACAGGTCATCAACAGACCCGACGTTCCAGGCTGTGAGTAGCTAAATCTCTTTCTCCATCTGCTTCAATACATTTCGTGTTTAGATGTTTTACCATTAATACTTGAATGCTCGTTCGTGGTTGGCGTTTTAGTTCACAGTGCAACTCGTGTTGGTTAGCCTTAGGAACTCATGTTAGTTAGCCCTAGAGATAAGTCAAAGACATATGCAATTGAGCAACACTCGACACAAAAGCTATCTGATCTAGGCAACATTTTTCTATTTTGCCCCACAAGGTGACCTCAATTACAGGAAATAAAGCTATTTTCCATCCAAAGAATTTTATTCTCATGTAACATAACTCTTATATATTTACAGCAAAAAAATAACTTTTCTAGATTAAAACAAACAACATTAGATCAAAGAATGTATTTGTAAAAAGTGCTTTTTGTTTGATCAATCTTGGCTTTAAATTTGATAAAGTTTCTCCTACTTTTCAATCTTCCAACCTTTCAATGGTGCAAAAACATCATTTTTAGTTACTTGAACTTTTTATGCGACAGGAAATCATAAAAAGTGCCTTTTCAGACAGAATACTCCGAACTAAAATAATTACGGCTAAATGTTTCACTTGTATTTCAGTTTAGCTTAGAGTATTCTACACCTTGCAGTTGTTCTATAGGTCTTGCTTGACCAGCAACATTGATATTACAGCGACATAATCTCACAACTCTCATTTGTTGGAGGTCAAAAAGTAGTTTGTATTGTCGTGAAGTCAGTTCATCGATGAACCAAAAAAGTTTGTCTTCAAAAATAGAAAAGATATACCCTTGATGAATCCTAAAGCATTTTTAGATGCTTTTATCGCGCATGTACACTTTACTTACACTTTTGTATAATGGCAAGCTGTGCATATACACTTTGAAATCACAGTAGTTTGTGCAATTATGCTGCAAACTGTATGTGAACCAAAATTTAAACTTGTGATATCACTTTTTGCACTAGCTGAATGTGTCATCAGCTGAAAGTGTCATCAGCTGAATGTGTCATCAGCTGAATGTGTCATCAGCTGAATGTGTCATCAGCTGAATGTGTCATCAGCTGAATGTGTCATCAGCTGAATGTGTCATCAGCTGAATGTGTCATCAGCTGAATGTGTCATCAGCTGAATGTGTCATCAGCTGAATGTGTCATCAGCTGAATGTGTCATCAGCTGAATGTGTCATCAGCTGAATGTGTCATCAGCTGAATGTGTCATCAGCTGATGGTTGGAATGTTAGCCATCAGTTTTGGAGCACGAATAAAAACCTACTGAAAACATGAGAACAGTCTATAATTTTAAATAAAACAAAAAAATACTAGTACCCTGGCAGTCTTGAGTGCTGTGAGAGATCATCAGGTGTGACGATAAAGTACAGAGAATAAGCATGTGCATAATAATTCCAAAATCCTGTATGGTGGATGATTACAGTACCGCCCGGTGATACTGTGCCGGAGGTGAAGCTGAATGATGCGTAGTCAGTAAAATTTTTGACAAAATTTCAATGAAGCAATACAGTTAGATTATATATAATAGTTAGTACCTTAAAAATCCACTGTGCTGTAACAGATTTTTGGACATAATAAATATATGTACAATTATTCCAATGTGCAGCAAAGTAGTTGGGTGGTGCACATGGTAGTGTTTGTGTCTGCTTAGCCAAATGTAGGAGTTCGAACCCGGTGCGATGCTATCCTTTTTACCAATCTCCAACTGTAGCTTTGGACGAACACGGCTTCTATTACAATAAAAATTATAGTGTCTGGTATCTGTTGTTTTTACTAACCATACAGACAAAACAAATACAGTAAAAGATCTAAAAATCAATATTTAAATGCATTGTGCGGGTTTTGTTTTATATTTTGGGAGATGAGATAATCTCAAATGACTTGCGAGGTTGAGCATTTTTACTTTTACTAATAAAAGCATTCAACTCAAAGTTTGTTAGCAATTACTTATGTTTGTTACTTGCAAATGTAAACTGTATCTAAACAGAAAAAAAACAGTGCTAGATGCTGGTGATTATAAAATTGTCTGCAATATTGCTTGCGTACAAAATCATTTGCTTTAGAGATAAATAATAGCAGAGCAAAAAATAAAAACACATTTGAAAACAAATTCAAAGGCTTGTCTCATAGGATTTGAATGACAGAGTTTAAAAACAGGTCAGTCCGTGCAGCTGTGAGCTAGTTTTACCTGTGAGCTATGAATACCCCCACCTCTCAAATTACACATAGATCAGCTCACTCAATCACGGAGTTAGCTTAGGTAATCAGCGCAGTTCATGTTTATGCATAGCTTTTGATTATAACAAACTTACAGTGCTAGATATAGACTGGCTACTTGAGCAAAATATTGTGTAATCCTGGAAGTTGTGCCCCTCTACAATTATTGAATCTAGGTTTTATGAGTTAAGTTAGGCTTCATTATTTCCATGATAGGACCAAGTTAGAGTTGAAATGAGAAGCTCATATGTAGTACATACAATATGTATTATTGTGTAATCATCAAAAAAAGATTGCATTGCATGGGATTCGAACTCAGACATTTGGCTTAGCAGGCACACACGTGACCATTCACCCCATCCAACTACTTTACTGCATTTTGGAATAAATGTACGTTTAGTTATTATGCCTAACAATACCTTACGGCGCACCGGAGTGCCAGGGTGAGCGTTATTATGTATAATGTAATTGTTTTGCTCCGTCAAAACTTTGTCATGAATTTTCCCGATTAGGGACTGTGAAAAGGCAAGCAACACATAGCTTTGCAAATGTATCCACTACTAGTTGACAAGGTTGATGCTTTTTCTCATATCATACCCTCTCCCTCTACCTATGACATGAGTGAGCAAGTTGAACAAAAAGTTTGGAAGCTATTAAAACTTATAAACCAACAGATAGGGAGAGGGATAGGGACAAGGGTAGATTAATTCGTCATTTAGTTCTGAACTCGTCCAGTTACATGTAAATCTAAAAGCATCAATTGTCAGTTTTTGCTTGATAGCAACCGATCAGCAAAACTTGCTACATGAATTTACAAACGGACATCGCTAGAACAGAATCCCGAAGCAAATTAGATTCGGTGAGAAAAACCAGTCCAGTGGGGAATGGCGAGGGTTGCTGTGTAATTGCATTGCATTAAGATGCACAGTGAGGAAGCTCTTTATTCTATTCAATTGTCTCGGCTACTGCGAATATGATCCCTGATCTTTTCTTGGTCGCCGAGATCGACTTACTTTTATAGTAAAATTAGCTTTGGACGAGCCAGAGACGGAGTCATAATTCCCATCAGCTCCTCTAATCTGTGCCTTCAGCTCATTTATGTACTTCATTATACGAGAAACGAGGGTGTCCGATTACTCTAAGTGCTAGCCTTGAGAATAGAGCAAACTATAAATGTGTGACACTGGCTAGGTTTAGCGAGAGTACCAAATGTCTCAGGCTAGAATTAGCTATAATCCTCATGCATAACTGATGAATGGTCACTCTTGTCACCCACCCGGTTTTTATGAGTTATGTTTGCTTAATTAGCTGTTCAGTGATTTGAGATCTTAAGTCAGGGTTGGCACTGATATAAAACTGGAAGTAGCTCTTATGGCAAACGATAGAAATACATAATCGGACAAGTGAAAGGTTTTGCGACTGCTTTTAGTAAATGACTTAGAAATGAGCTGCTCCCTCACAAAAATTCGATCACTTGAAATATCGGAATATCGGTACAAAATATAACCGTGACGGGACAATGTGCCATCAAAGATCGATGATCATTGGGACGATACAATTATTGGGATGAAACTTGAAAAAATATCCTGTCGAAATATATGCTTATGGATAAAAGTTGACTTGGAAGTATTGATTTAATGCTTGTCCAAAAAGTCGCAGAATCGCAAATAAAGATGGCGAGTAAACAATTGCAAATAGCAAACTTTTAGAGATGAATAAGTAGAAGAACATACAGTAGAAGAACATACAGTAGAAGAACATACAGTAGAAGAACATACAGTAGAAGAACATACAGTAGAAGAACATACAGTAGAGTTAAAATGCACAACTTTCGAATTTTGTGATCAGTGTCATCCACCTTGACAAGCCGAAAACTTAGCCATTACAGTTTTTACTTTCGAGCACATCGATGCTGTGTTGATCTTACAAAATGTCTCAGTGAAATGAAAATATTTGCGAAACAGTCACACAAATGTTTCCTTTTTACAATTTAGCAAAGGAGAACTTTAGATAACGGCTAAATCATATAGCGTTTCCTCCTTCCTAACATTCTTTGGAAAGACAGTGATTACGATTAACTGTCACTTGCAGCAGAAATAGTATTAAAACCCTATTGAACAGAAGTCAGCTGTTGACACATCTTCTCTCCTGAGTGCTGGTCACTCCGCCGCTGTCTTAAGCAACTCGCTCGCCCTCAATCGCTCCTGCAAGGAATTGTTGGTAATACGAATAGATTACTGTAAATGCTGCCTTACTATAAATAGATAATTGTAGGCGGCAGGGGATTCAGCAACCAATTAAGTTTATCCATTTCCTTGCCAGGCGCAAGCGACGTAAATGCTACGTTTTCACCAAGTCAGCATTGTCTGAAAAGTTTTAATCGATAACTCATAGTTCAGTCTACAAGCAAATTTACATTATGCCCAGAGCAAAATCTCAACCTGCTATGAAATCTTTCTATGAAATCTACTATGAAATCTATTGCAGTTGACAAAGAGACATGAATGCAATAGTTAACTACAGAGTCATTTGAAATAACTCAAAACTTCATTTTTGAAAAATGCTGTAGCTTTTCAGTCAGCAGCTTTTAATGTAAAGTTGTCTGTTGTATGGCATAGCATGGCATTAAGCTGTATAGTGCATTTATGGATGGTATGATGTAAAATGGTATGACATGAAACAATGTGACACGGTGCGGTGTGATATGGCACAGTGTAACATGGTGTGGTATGATATGGTACAGTGTGACATGGTGTGGTATGATATGGTACAGTGTGGCATGGTGTGGTATGATATGGTACAATATGGCATGGTGTGATAAGGTACAGTGTTGCATGGCGTGGTATGATACTGCACAGAATGATATGGCGTGGTATAATAAGGTATGGTGCGGTATGATATGGCAGTGTGACATGGTGTCGTATGATGTGGTGCAGTATGACTTGATGTGGTATAATTTGATACGATGTGACATGATGTTTTACGTATAATTTTCTATTTTTGAGCCATTTTTTGCTTTTCAAGTCCAACTATGAACAAAACTTGCAAAATCTCATTCAAGCCTGAGACCTCAACATAAGAGGGGTGTCTCTTTTTATAACATCCAGCGCAGTCAATTTTTAACCACTTTGCTTCAGATCGCAGCTGTTTCTTCTATTCTTACTAAGTAACAATGACAAGAGAGTAAATGACAAGAGAGTAATTCGACCTGAGATTTATGACTCAATAGTCTCAACAAGGACAACTTTTGGAAACTATAAATGTGTAATTTCTGTAATTACCAGCGCTGAGCATTTGGTGGCCTACTTAAATAGCAACTGCTTTTAGAGTCAGACACAAGATAGATATTTGAGTAGGTGAGTCTAGAGTTGTAAAGAGGTTTTGTTAGCAAAGAGTTAGAGAGGAGCGACATGCGTGCAGTGAATAGCTCTATGACAATGGGCCATCTCTCCAGTTCAAATACTGCCATGTCTTCTCCGCATATCACAAATGGCTACTATAATTTATCAGTATCCTCCTGATATATCTTACTTGCCACATCAGTGAACAAGCTTGATCAAATTCAATCGCTTTCCGTTTATAAGGATTCATGTGTACTAGTGGAAATACAAAGAAGTGGTTGAACGGATGGCTCTATTGTCTGTCTTCTATTCAGGCTAGGGCCATCTCATTGACTCACTTCGTACGCCGACTCTCCGCTAGTGCGCATCGCGCTCTCTGATTAGTTTAAAGAGCTCTTTTTGTTTGTTGTTGTCAATTTTGAAGGATATACAGTTTCTAATTATTATTGAGTAGAAGATTAGCTGACTGTTTACATTTAGAGCTAAACTAACACGCGTCAGACGAGTTTAGCTTCATCTGGTCTAGAAAACTGGTTGGCAATTAGCCGTACATTAGCCGCACAATACATCTACAAATCAACACCAAACGTTGGAGATCTGGTTAACATCCATTGTCGACAAAGTTGTGTTATCATCTACATCGCTTGTGCCTCGATTCTGGCTTGGATAACAGCTTCGAAAAAAGGCCTAATTGACCCCTCGATGAGTCTCTTATGATGTTGTTAATACGACCTGCAAACGTCTAGAGTGAGTGGTCTTAGAGCAAGTGCGGAAAGATGCGGGAACTTATTCTAAAAACTCTAGTATCGCTCATCGTGTGGATTAACTTGACGTCAGGTGACGCTGCTGATGACATTCCTGGTTAGTATCTACCCTTAGTATCTTTAATGTTACATTTTAGCTCATGATCTGCAAATTTTGGTGACGGAGAAAGAAGACAGAGGAGATTATGTATGTATGGGTAGAAATGTTCATGGAACTATTTACTCGGATGTTATGAAAGCGTTCGTGAAAGGTAAGTTCCGCCATGTCATGTGTAACACTTACGAGTTAGTGTTACACTCATTTGTGGTTTCTATAACTTCACAAAAAGTCTTGAACCTAATAACCTGACCCAATTGTTTCTGACATATTGTTTATTCACAACAATATTTAATATCTAACCCCTTTTAGGAGCAGTTTCTCACAGGCTATATTATGACCTAACACTGTAATACAAACGTTTCTTTCGAAGTTTGCATTCTAAAATAGTTGTTTTGATGCTAAAAGGTAAACCAACTAGTGAAATGTTTAAAATTAAAATTTTACACACTTCTTATGTCTTGGAATTATATTGTTGAAGTACATCGAAACTAGAATTAATGAAATATCTGTCACTATTTCACAAATCAACCGCATAAGGTGTTAATAAAACTTGATAACGTTGTTTTCTTTAATGCTGCGAGATTATGAATCAAGAACATACTTTCTGCGCTCATCTTAAAAATGGGATTATATTGTTGAAGTGCGCTATGGCTGACTTAACCAGATAGTCTGTTGTTTTTATTCTGCATGGCCATAATACCTCCTGACTCACTCCATTGGCTCACTTGAAGGCTTTTAGCAAACATGGAGGGAACAAAAGTGACAATTAAACCTCTTAATTATCTTCATGGATTGTTTGGTAACAAAAGGGTGTGTTTGCAGGCGGTTTGCCCATCTTCAGTCAAAGCAAACACAATTGGAAAGCTGGTCACAACACAAAAGTTGCTTACGATCATGCTAGGGTCGAATATATTTGCGAATAACAAATGTAGCTTTTGTGCTGTGTAACGACCTTTTGACAACATTTGAACAAAGATTGTAAATATTTGTTGTGATAAATGGAACATTATTTTTGCTTCATTTTATATCATTATAAAAGCTTTGCAGCATGTTGATCGGCATGGCCTTAGTTTGCTAGCCTGCATACCTAATTTGCTACTGGAATGCTCGGTGGTGTTCTCTGCTCAATAGTGGCTAAGTATGTTTTTGATACTTTGGTTATTGTCATTCATAAATGCAAGAGGCTGCCATAAAAGTCTTGTAAAAGATTGTTTGTTTTGTCATTTTTTGAAATGCAGTGATTAAGTAACTTACTGGCTGCCGCTAGCATAAAATATAAAACAAAAGTTTTAGAATAAGCAGAAGTATTGCAGTTTTGAATGGAAATCTCATCAGCCATCTTTTTTAAAACGATGTGTGTAAAAGCTCTTTGCTTTTAAAATTTGCTCATTGTTAGCGTAATACCTGTCCTGAGACATAAGTAATAGGCAGCTCGCTGTCATTTGAACGACTACAACTTACGGCAACCGTGAGGCTGCCATAACCCATAGTTCAATTAATCTAATAGGATTGATTGCTGACTGAGAAAGAAAATAGCACAAGTCTAGTAGTCTTGCTCTAATATTGATCCTGGTTTTACTTTGCTAATCAAAAGAAGGAGGTCTAGCTGGCAGATCAGGAGGACCCGATGGTATAGATTTCTCGGCTATGCTTTATATTCTACAATGTCTGATGTGCTTTACGTTTCATCTCGTAGTCTGACTGTCACCGTATTATTTCGCATCACAAATATTTTGTGGTTGTCGCTGTGAACGCACTATTACGTTGCATTAATTCAATGATGGCATCAGCAGTTGATGGGCCATAGCATGTGCTTGTGGTCTGCCAGCTGACGCGGCCATGTTGTTTAGCTAGAGCATTCCTTTACTAGAGAACCTGACCTATATATTTGTTATATTATGTTGTCCTGTGAATGACTACCTTATCTTGTTTTAATAGTGCACATCGTGCCCTGGACTAGACCTGGTTTGTTTTATTTGTACTCGCTGGCGGTCCTAAACTGTTGTAATTGCACATCTCCCTAACTATTGTAACTTTCTGTGAATGCTTTTCTTATCTTGTGCATGATAGCCTTAAATAACATGGAGTATCTATTTTCAAACTGCTGTTCGCATTTCAATCTCATAAAAGTCAACAAAAAGCATAGATGTTTCTCGTATTTCTGTATAACTCTACAAGGCAAAGTCGGTACTAGCGAGTGAGGACATAAAAATGATGAACTTGCAAAAATGAAGATCCCTCATGTATTTATATGTATATCTGACATATATATCTATATCAAAACTTGTTACTGTTTAGTTGAGAGATTATTCTCTCCATTTCTCTACAACCACCATTATGTGTAATGCATTTCCAATCATCAATCCCTGTCTATATGATTTATCCTAGCATTGATTATGTAAACCTGCAACCAATTTGTGTAATTACTGAAAAAGATAATTGCTCTTTCAACTCCCCGCATGATCAGTTACATAGTAAAGAAGTACCCTAGTTACTTTCAAAATGCTACACTGCAGCATATTCTGGCTGTTTACTAGAGCTTATCTTTGTTGTAGTTAGGCAAGTTTCTCCCGTGTTTTCCATCCGCCCGGATCCAATTTACAATGTAATGGCTGGAGGCTCACTGAATCTGACCTGCGCAGCCTATGGCTCACCAATGCCTCATGTGAGCTGGATGGAAGATGGAGAGAGACCAGCCCCAGCTCACAACACACCGATTGGTAGAAATGTTCTTGTACTAACCAACATCAGAAGCTCTAAAAACTACACGTGCAGGGCAAGCAGTGAGCTTGGCACCATTATGCAATCTACCCAAGTTCGTATCCAAGGTAAGACAACTGAGTGTTACAGTTGCCGTAACAGTCTGTAATTTGAACGACCTAAAGCACTAATATTGGAGTTGCGCTCTTACCCATATAGGTGAAGATAACTTTGAAGATAGTATACTCATTTTGGTAATTGTAATTAAATTGGGTACCCTAATTGGGATATTGTGGGAGGATAGCAGATAGTTTTTGGTTTTAACATGCATCTTTTAGTTACTAATCAACTGCATATGAGTGAAAGAAATTGCTCTAGCTTTCACGTGCTGCTATTATCTTTGCTTTTAAATGTAGTGTTTAGCACGTACTCCAATACTTTGCATGCCTGCTCTCCTTTATCAGCTGGCAAATCCATTGTTGTTTTATTCATTGTCACTTTCAGAAACTTTTTTTATTCCTGGATGCCTCTTTTCTTATGCATGTGTTGATGTGGCTTTTCTTTTGCCTCCCATTTCCTCCAGCTTTGCCTGAAGGCCCTGATGAGCTGTGGGTAAATGATATTACGGCGATATCAGCAAAATTACAATGGAAAAAATCGAAACAAGTTGTTGGCCCAATCGAAACATCCGACTCTCAGTACTTCGTGCAGTTTCGAGTGTATGACTACGAACCAGATTCCTTATGGAGTGAACAAGGGGAAGATGTAATAGGTTACAACCTAACATACGTTCTTTCTGGACTTCTTCCCTATACGATGTACGAGTGCAGGGTTGTCCCTTACATCAATTATGGCACCGGCAGTCCAGGCATAATCAGACAGTTTAGAACTGCAGAAACTGGTTAGTGAAATATATGAGTCTATTTGATCTTGCTGAGTTCTGGAGAGCAAACAGAATTGTAAACAATTTGGAGTTATCAGTTTAAATATTATAGAAAAGATAACTCTAATAGTTTTACAAAACCAAGTACATGTACTGTATAGCCTTTTTGCTGGGTGTTATAGAAGAACATTTATATAATTCAGGAATAATCTTTGTTTATTAAATTTATGTTTTTGCACTGTCATTGATTTTTCCAATCGTTTCAGTTGAAAAATAATTTCGAACCAATATTTTTCGAGTTTTTCATACAGTGTTCCTGAAATGCATCTTGCTCTTTGCATGAAAGTATTTGATACTGATACAGTGAATCAGTCCTAACTCATAACTTTATTAACAATGCTCAGCTAAAATACTATACAAATTTTATTGATTTATTGCCTGCCTCTAAATTTATCTAGTTTCCCATTTATAATTTAAGGACTATCCTGTTTGTAGTTTCTAAAACTTGTTGGCTGTGAATCGTGATGCATCAACGTTCTGTAGTCTACCTAATACGTAGTACGGCTTCTTAGACTGTGGATCAACCATACTGATAAACTAATATCGATATTCCACTAACAGCAGACTGTTCTTGTTTATTCACTAACAAAGATAATCCTTTTAATCCCACAAATTATATTCTTTTAATCCCACAAATTATATTTAGTTCAGTATTAAGGATGGTTGTTGATTTTAATAATTAAAAAAACTATGCACATTTTAAAAGTTAGAAATTAGTTCTCAATGCAAACTATTAGTTACATGGCGACTTTTAAACATTTACCAAGCGAAAGCTTTTCACTGAGTTGGTAAATTTTTTCATAAACAACTTTTGTTTCTGGATCATGGCAAGCTAGATTATGAAGTTCGCTGCTACATCTGATGGTTGGCTATTCAACTGTTTGCATCATTACTTGATGACTCGTCTGGCATGCGACTTATTAGAACACGACATGCATGTACTACTACATTCAGTTCCATAGAGCTTTACTAGCGATGTCCAATAGTTTCACCGTGAATAAAAATGGGCGGAGCTACAAACGGCCTCGTGTTATCAATCATTGAACCCGCAATGCGCTCAGACAGCAGTGGTATAAATTGACAGAGTTGGAAGACCGCTTAAAAATCTTTCAGTAATTGACGGCACCTGGGTTTACTTTTGGTGGAAGTTGCATCAACTTTCAAGGATCTATAGATGGTCGAGAAAAATAATACGTAATCATGAAAAGATCTAGGAGACTGTTGCTTTTTTGTAATATTTTATTGCACTGCACTAACGAGTTTGTACTTTGTCAACCTTCAGCTCCGAGCTCTCCACCTCGAGAGGTACAAGCGAAGGCTGTAAGCGAAACAAGTGCTCTGATTCAATGGGTTCCACCGCTACAGTCTAATGGAAACATTGAGGTATGTTAAATCTTCACAATGCATTTTGGTAAAAAGTCCCAGAGGCGACTCGTAGCAACGGGTTTGCAAAAGTGTATTTAACATTTGCCTAACACCAAGATAACGTTTTATAACTGTTATCTCCAGTATGAAGGTTTGATAAATGAACAAGTTTACCTATGCTAAAAGTGACATAGATAGAGGCAGTTATTTTATAACTGACAGTCGCCGTTAATCATTCGACAGCGATCTATCGTGATACATGCTGTCAGTTATCTTGATACGTTGAAAGAGTTTGCTCCAACTGACATCTACCTGATATTCGTGACTGTCTTCTATTTATCGAGTACGTTACAGATTGTTTAGTTACTAGTCCAATTCTACATTCATTCTCAACCTTTTATTTTTATGGCAATATTTTGTAATCAACAGAAGGTCTTAAAAGGGCCAGGCTGTCTGAAAGAGTGGAAACATTTATTGACAATTCCAAATCGACATGACTTATGAAGTATTTGCTGCAAGCTATTAATTACACATTTAGTAGTTTGTCTTATGAGCGTTTCAAATACACAGAACGGAGGCGTATTATGAGCAAATCGACTTTTTGTGTGCTATGTGCTCGAATCGGACATAATTCTTTAAACTAGTTTGTCCAATGTTTATAGGGTACTTTGGAGTATGTCTGAGCACGTATCAGGCTGCATTAATTAGTAATATGTCATAATGGACGCTGCATGATTATCAGGGGATCTTCCTCATTGTCAGCGGTCAATGTGGTTCTCTGTTGATTCGATTTATCACTCTCCTCTAGGGAACAACTTGTGCAGGCTCTCCATAAAACTGACATAACGAATGTTGTCTGTTAGACAGATGCTCGACAGGCCATGCGAGTTGTAATGCTGCCTCATTTGGCAGTGAAGTTTGTGTTTAGAATTAGCATAAACAGATGCTAGCTTGCCTTTTCCGCAGTAAGCGATTCACTCTACCTACTGTCTTTGTCTGATTGTTGTCAAGCAGAAACCCCTCCAGCCATTTACCGACCACTCACTTAGCATTTGCCTTGTAGAGGTTAATTGGGCATGCTTGAGCAGACCAGATGTAATTTGGGCTAATTATCTTCCCGACAGCGTAGCTCCTCTCCATATCTTAGGCCTGCATAGGCACACCGTCAGCTTAGCTGCTAGGTAGAATCGGCTGCCTCAGCCTAGGCTATCTATTCCTGGCATGCCATCTCACCATGTCTGGATCATATTATCTAGCTAAGAAGATAGGCCTGTTGAAAATTGAAAATGACGGGCAGGTCAAAAATTTGCATGCTGTATAAACCTTGTTAAAACTAGTATGAGATTATAAATCTAGAACCTACTTTATTGTGGAAGATAAAGCTAGCCTACATGTATGTTGCAATCTACAGACTATTTCTGAATCGATGATTATCCATTTGCTGGCTAAAGGGTAAATTTCCTGAGCAGCACTTCAAAAAGCTCCCAAAAGGCGTAGATTAGTTTTAATACCAATCTACTGCCTTTTTTTCATCTGGCTGATTTTATAGTTTCACCAGTTTGGCTTTGTGATTTTGGATATAATTGTTTTATGTAGGCCTAATCATAAATTCCTCGGGGTTTTTAGTAAGTTTTTCTATTGGAATATGAACTCTTTAATAACCGAATTGTGTTCTATGAATCAAATGTATCAGCGTTGTTAGAGAGATGATGTTCTAGAATAACAAGTTCTAATCTATTGAATACAAGCGAATACTACCTGCCTAGTCTGACGCTCCAACAAAAATCTGTCTTCCAAGATTCTTAAGCCGTCGGAAACGCTAAATACCTCAACCTCATTTTTACATTACACTGTAGCCTGAGGACCATCTATACCTCTGTTGATCTATACAGTTGTATCCCTGGTTATGTAGGTGTAACATTTTATTGGTATCAGTAATCATCAACAAAATGATGTTTTTCGTTGCATGTCAAAAAAATGAAAAGACAGAAACCAGGAATTATTGAGGGAGTTGAGCAAAAGTGTTTTAATAGTTGGTAATCTAATAGTATTGGGGAGTCGAGATAGTGAATTGTAGGTTGTAGTATCAGAAAGGTCATAAACTTAAACATGTATACAATAGTGGATGGAGTATGTCGGTGTTATGGAATAGAAAACAATGTTTATTATATGTGTGGAAGGATAAATAGAAATATTCTGGACATGTTTTACGCAGGATTTTGAAACATGTAACACGAATGCAGAAACAGGCAAGTTTAGGACGACTGCACAAGTGTCTTGCTGGTAAAGCGCTACCACCATCTCATGTGTAAACAAGGTATACCTTGTCAGCCCACACACCTGTCATACCTTTTTAGCCCACACACCTGCCATACCAGTAGTAGGAATAATCTCCCATAGCACTGGCCATCATTAATATTTTCAGTCGGCTGCATGATGTCGAGCTATTGGTTTTACTGGTCAACTCGTTTTTCTTACCTGGTTTTCTACCGTGATAATCTACCATCATTATTTTTATTCTGTTGAGAATGGAAAGATACACAGTTGTCGGCAAAGCTTTCCTTTATTCCGTGCAGTTGCAGTTCTTCAGGGCAGTTTTTTCGTTGCTCACTAGTGATATACCCAGTTAGGCATGAGCTAGATGTCCAGCTCTGTTTAGCAGCATTCTAATTAAATTGTCTTCCTACACGGCACACTCCGTTGTTTGGACCACTCTCACTCTCACTCTGCCTGTCATGTAATGATAGTAAGAGTTATTTCAACTACTGACATTGTAATCGCTGGCAATCAATCGCTGTCGAGTTGAAACATTTGCTGCCAGGATTGAACAATAATGCTTCACTACTAATTTTTATCAACTATTTGATTCTCTTTCTTATCATTGTTATATGACAATTTTTATTCGTGGTCATTTGGCAAACTCGTCAAGAGTTAGTTTGTTAAAAAGATCGGATATTCGGCGTTAGTTTTTGATTATTATTGGTTGTTTGATATCGTATCCTATTGACTAACACAGTACGAAAACTAATTGCTGATGCGAACGGGCGTAATATTTCAGTGGGAGAGTATAAAATGTTGAAAATAATAGCTTGCCCTGGAAAATTGCATCCTAGTAGTGCATAGAGATTTTCTTCTGAAACACATGTTACATTGTCCAATACTTATAGGGGGCAAGAATTCACTGACCTTTTAAATTAAACGCCTGGCATTTACATTCGGTTCTCACTGTTAGAATTTATAGCAAAAAACCTATCCAGTGATCATGGTATACAAGGGGGCAAACATAAGTAACAACCAGCTTTTTGTAGCTACCCATGAAGCCTTCAGTGCACTCTCAGCAGGTATGGCAGTGCACAATGTAGTACATTTTCATCGTATCAGCATCTCAATCTGTTAGCTCTAAACTCCAGCTGAGCAAAAACTAATTTATTCCTCTACTAGTTCGCCGACCAGCCCCTGAGATTCTAAAACCTGCGTTTGATTTGTCAGTTGTGTTGACACGGGGCTTGTATCACTCACTAATGCTGGCCTGTTTACTTTCACCGAACACGCCGATGCTTAGCCCGGCTCTTTGTTACGATCGCTCCCTTGACTAGCTAAAACGAAAGGCATCCTAAAGGTGTAATAACCGCAGTATTGGTCTTATGTTTTGATGCTGCAAATTATTGGTTGAATTATAGTTTTTCTGCGGTTTGGATGTTTATTTAGCGGTAAATGCGTCAGCCCACATTTCATCTATTGATGCTTGATCTGCTGTCAAGTTAGAGTAGGTAATGAAGAAACTAATGCATTCGCTTGGCCGGCAGCGAACATTGCTTAGTACAGCGTTAATATCGACAGCGAAGAACAGATTATAAGAGATCATTAGAGCAGTTGATTGGTATGGCAGTATTTGTGGCTGTTCTAACCTACTGCGTGCCTACAGAGCCAGATACCTTAATGAAATCGATGCCGATGAACATTGCTATTATCAGTTTGCTCTGCGCTTGCTAAAACCTGTTCAATAGCTTTATTTCCTTAGCCAAACATTGGCCCATAATGCACTTGCTGTTCTAGATTATTTGTCTGTGTGCTTGTCGTCGGCATCGTTGTTCTAGTCTGAAAATCAGATGCCCGTTTGCTCAAGAAGTATAAAATATGAGAATGGATTTCAGTAGTCTGTTTGAATTGAGATGTTATCTTTTGGCTTGTAACTAGAACAAGCTGCAGCGTATGTAGCCCGTGATCTTTGAGGGACTCCTAGTGACATTTTGTGTGGCGGACTTGTGAGACCCTACACAGTTCATCCAATCTAGTGAAGATGGAGGCTGTTTAAATATTTGTGCCCTGCGAGCCAGTCAGTCCACCCTTCTGACATACATGTAGATGTGTTACAGAAGCCTTTGTTTGCTTGATTTTTGTTAATCACTAGTTTAGCTCAAGTTGGATTGAAAGAATTATAGAAAAATATTTAGTCAACGTTAAAAAATAATACTTATAAAAGAATAAAAAATATATTGCCCAAAAATATATTAACCCATTTTATTTTTCTATCAAGGATTTCTTGGTCTACCATGGCTTTGTATCAAGATAGATTGACTATCCGTTTTGATAGCAGCTTAAATGGTCATATTTGCTCATAGCGAGAAATACTTGCAAGGGTCTCCTTTAGGAATTACTGAATGAAATTAAATGACCCCTCCGATCCGTCTTACCAAACGTAACAAGTAGATATACTTGAAGTGGGTTTTGGGCTGTTACACAGGCCGTTGTTCCTGTAAGAGGTAGTCAATAGACTACCAACCGAATCTTTTGCAAAGTTAATATTCATAGGATAATAAATTGTTCCATCAGACACAAACTTTGGTTGTGCCGTGACTGAAGTGAATTAAGCGAAAATGAAACTGTTGGTCATAGTTTTTTCCGGGTTCTGTCGCCAGCAGAAGCTTGATTTAATTGCCATGCGACCTCCCCTTAGTGCAATTTCTTATGGCAAGACCTTTGCTGATAAATTTTTGTTGACAAACACTTTTGTTGTAAAATAAGTGTAATTGTATTTATTACTATTACTAGCATTCTTTTAGAAGAAGACCTGTGACTAAATTTGCTATGGCAATGTATTACTGATAGGTCCAGCCTAATCACTGCTTATATTGAATACCCGAAAAGCAGTACACAAACTAGAGTTTAACATGAGAGAAAAATGATAGGAGTGGCCGCTTTGTTAGTCTGCATCAAGTGGCCTCAATTCAATACAGAAAGCACTTATTAACAAAAATTGTGTTAGGATATGTCCGAAATGACAGCTTGTTGTTCCTGTCAGTTCTTATGATACAGAGTACAGTGAACTTAGTTGACTCTCAAAACAATAGCTACAGCGATGTGCTAACATCTCTGCAGCTGCGAAGTACAAATCGCAATTAGATCTGTAGGTTATCGATAAAACAGCCCTACTTGGTGATTTCCAGCGTAAATGCGCTTTTATATCAGGATAATTATAGACACATCTCTTGCGCAGGGCTACAATGTTTTGTACTGTCTCGGGTCGATGGACGCCCAACCCTATGAACGCTGGATGATCTCACGAACAACATCGAGTGCCCAGATGGTTTTTCTTGAAAGTCTGATTGAGGAGGAGACGTATTCTGTTGCTGTACAGGCTCGAAACAGACAGGGAACCGGGCCGTACTCTACCAAGATACAGTTCACCATGGTGCCTGGAGGTAAGCTCTATAATATTATCAAGCAGTCAGTATGAGCCGTTTTGTTTGATTGAACAAGTCATTCACCAAGTTTAGTAGCATTTGTCCTTCGCATCTAGGTATATTTTTTTCATCGTCTCAATTAAACGATTGTCTAAATGAATGTATATTGTAAATATTTTTGTCAGCTATTCTCGATGTTTTGTTTCTAGACCCGTGGTATCTAGGTAGGCATTACAATGTCAGCACAGGTGAGAACTAAGGGTCATCAGGTCATACAGAGTTTATCTAGTGTTTTTAGACCGAGATATTTCTATTTACAGTTTACGGTAAGACTTGATCGAGTCGACACACTAAGTCAGGTCTCAACTTATTTCATTCAGTTCGAAGCTTCTTCTCCGCTCTCCGTTACTCTGTTACGTTACCTCATTCTTGTTCTCTATCCTTTATCCACATATAAATGAGATTTTAAGTAAAAAATTGTTTTGGTTTTTTGTTCATCTAGTCAAAAATCCTCACTTTAGCATGGTAAATTTTTTCACAAACTTTGCAGTGTTCTTACCAAAAGAATTAAACCCATACTGTCAGTTGGCACCATCACTATTTAAAATTTGTTGCTTTTGTAAAAAGCCGATCTTGCTAAAACTTTGAATTGCCATCTTTGGTTGTGGAAACATTGTACATTGTGTTTGAGATTTTTTAATCGGCTCCTTGTTGTATCTTCCTGAGCCTTGATGAACATTAAGGTAATAGTTGTAGCATAACAGCTGTTCCAAGGTTTTGTCAAAGTCGACAGCTTTGATTGTGAAATTATTAAGATATCTTTTAGTTTTATTTCTTTTCTTATCTAAAGATTATAATTGCCATGTTTATTTGTGCAGTAATGCTGCTACATTTTGGTCACATATGAATAAATATGTGGCCCAATGCCAGGTTATGGATATCTTTTTATCGACATACTGGTGTATCGACATTTTGTTGATCCAAATTGTGTGATTAACAAACTTTTACCCATTTCTTGGACAACAAACATTTCAGTCTCAAAACTAAAATTACATTGTGCTGAGTTGATGCTCAAATAGCCAAGACTGAGTAAATATCAATGGGGGTCGTTGGTTAACGCCGACCATCTGCTTTAGGAATCACGCATTATAAAACTAATGGACAACTCTGTAAGACCTCAATGGCTCTGGACAAAGGCGTAGATGCTATCTCACTTCCACTAACTGCTCAGCAGTCTTCCTCTGGCTAAGTGCCACCTGTCAGTTAGGGTCAGAAGTCATGTGTTCTTCTGTTGACTATAGAAGTCCCATTTCACCCTCCGATTGGGGTCAATAGATGAGAGTTACATATAATGCTTTGCAAACAAGTCAGCAATCTTCCCATTGTTCCTCGCTGTCATATAAATACAAATCGGAGGAAACATCGCTCTAGTTTTAGCTGTTCATTTTGCAAAATTTAAATGTATCATTCGTCAAATTTTAAAAGCCCAAAAAGGCATTGTAAAACATACTAATATATGCACGTTTTTACTATATAATTTCTATTTTTTGTACTATAGCTCATCAAGGTGACGTAGCAGGTGTAAGTTTACGGTTATTTAAAAAAGTTACATTTATGTAAAAGAGAAAGCGACATTATATACCGTTTGGTCTCATCAGTCCTTGAATGCTTCAATGGGAAAGACTAGACATTTCTGGACCAAGGCTAGACCTTGCCTTTATTTTGTTTCTTCACCTATCTGGTTATTCTTCTGTTCGGTTGCATCTTCAGCCTTACCTCCCTGATTGCTCTGTCTATGCTGTGAGTGCAGTGCGGCTCTGATAGTCTGTAATTGTGGCTGAATCTGACTAGCGTCCGTTCGTTCGGCAGGCGGTTTGCTGCTGTCCGCTATTCTATTGGTATGGCTATTTGTGATAGCTAAAGTGGCTGTGTTTGAGCTTCACCGCCACCTTCCTAATGAGTGATAGCATTTTTGAATTTGCTTACGTTCTGCTGATAATCCTTATACTATGAAAACCTGCAGTGAAATTAATCTGATGCAGTTATCATTGCTCAACGAGCAGTGTTTATTTGTGGTAGAGGAAGTGCACCTTCTATCTAACCACAGATTGTGTCTAAATGGACTTTTGTTTCGATTTAGCGCTGAGTGAGTTTGGAGCCTGTAAGTAGTGATAGGATCTACTATCCTCAAGGATATCTAAGCTGTCACTATTTTATTCCAGCATGCTTTCTAACATCGCTGCCGTATTGATGTTTTGCTTTAAGTATATCATGTGATTGTATCTTCCTAGTTTAAACCACTAGACCAAAACACCAATTTGTGGTAATTTGCTGCCGTAATGGAGTTATAGGCACTAGACTACATACAACTGCTGATTTTCCAAGAGCGAGTCTTTATTGCTAATTCCTGCAAGTTGTCCCACTCTATTATAATGATCAATACTCCACTCCAATAAACCTTGGTAGTATTTACTGTTTGTGTTTCACGGAGAGCCGATCAAACGGACCGTTTAGTGGTTTAGACTTGACTTAACAATATAGGCGCGTGAGCACGAGTGGGCGAGCTTTCACACCACCTCGGGGCTATTCATTTGCCTTCCTATTGATATTGTAGACTGACAATTGCTGATGAGTGCTCTGTCACTTCTCTAACTGCGCTTTTGTTCTACAGCTCTCAGTGGTCGTGTTTGTTGCCATATTCTAACCTACTATAAATGTAATCACACAGATTATACTAACACTGACATCACCCTGACCTTGCTCGAAATATGCGCTCTCTTGTGTCGTTTCTTTTCATTCTCCTTCGCTACAACCGTTACGAGCCATAGTCAAGTAATTGTCTCCCTTCCAATTCATGATACATTCTTTGTATGCTTTGGCGTTTCCTATTTATAATTTAAATATTCCTGTTCAGTGACGGTACTCATAGTATTCTATTGTACTTGTTGCAGCCGGTGCGAAAGGTAGGGTCATTGTTGTATCGCTTTTGGCGAGGAATATTAGTGTCTCTGTTTACAAAGCATTTATAATCTACTATTAGTTATACTGCCGCTACAGGAGAAATGAGTGGCATTGCAACACTGCAACACGTTTTCTGTAGACCTAATTCTCATTAAATAGCCACTTTGTTGTGAAGTATATGTAGACATTTATGTTGGAATGGCTAGTATGCAATTTTTTTCCTATTTTGGTTTGTACTTTTAGATTTTTACATCTGTTTATTTCGTGTTATTTATTTTTTATCATGCTTATCTTATCAATTCAGTATTTTACGACAAACTGCATGGTAATTTTTTGTGTGAAGAACTCACGAGTCGCCTTTCTGCTGTAGTTCCCCTGGCTCCGGTCAATCTCCAGGTGGTGAGGAAAACTGAAAACTCTATAACTCTGCGATGGGAGAAACCAGAAGGAGAGGAGATAATTTTAAGTTATGAAATCTACATAAATGACTCCCGCAGTCAGACAGTATGTTCTTCTACTTTACTAGTTTGCCCCACCCACTCATCAAATGTCAAAATGTTTAAAAGTTTACAAAAAAGATCAATAAACAGGAAAAATTGTCCCCTTTATTCAAATTATTTTCAAGTCAATCTGTTTACACAAAAGTTGATGTAAGTCCCACGAGCAGCTGTCTAATACTAAAATTTTTCAAAAATAGCACAATTCGAAAAACATTTCTATTTGATGTGAAACTATTGTCAATAAAGTAATTTATATATTTTTTCTTTTATCAATTGAAATGTAAGAAGAATGAATCCTTGATTTTATAAACAGCTATGGAACATTGCTATATAATCAACACCCATTCTTAACACTCAAAATAATATTCAAGGACCAAGTCGCATGTTTTCCCTGTTAGTTTGTTTATAATGATTCAATTGTATATATTTTATTCATTATTTTTTCATGTTTTCATTGGTTAAACATAATATAATAATGCAATATCACTTATTAGATGAATCTAAAGCACACTGTAGAGGAATTGTTCGCTAAATTTGTGGGCATTAAACATCGCCGTCTAATGCTAATGGCTTGTGTATCGAAAGTGTCTGATATTCAAACCTGCTTCTTTGTCGTGATTGGATGTCTGATTGTCAGAGAATTTCTTTTCATATTAAACTCGAAATACATCGGCAGAAAGAAGGTTGATTTTAGGTCACTTGAAAATAACATGTCATTCAAAATAAAGACCTATTTTATTAATATGTTAAAGGCGAATAGTAAAACTATGCAATATATTGCAAGCTTCATAATATAAATTGATTTACATAAAATTCAATTACAAAGACTACACTGATGATTAACCTAAGGTATGAATAATTCTTTGCAAAACGGACGCCAGGGTTTCGTAATGTCTCACATTTCCACTCCAGTGTTCTTCAGTCCTTAGACATAGTTGTGATAAGCGTGGAACAATGACAAACTCACTGTTTGTAGCCCTCAGATTCTTCTCAGGTAACATTGGAAAAGCTCTAGTTGGATTTTATTTCTCCAGCTATTACTCATTCACTTGGCTCAGAAAGTACTTTTGTTAGTCGAAAGGAGCACACGAACAACTCATACTAACCCGTTTGTCTCACTTCCTAGGATAGACAGTCCATGTTTTCACTCTGGTTACCTAGGTGACACGTGTTAATAACATGGTGTGGTGGTGGTGCTGGGGTGACAATCAGCCTTGTATGTCTTTACCATTCTCTACCTGGTAGCGGCATAACTAACCTAGCAGCCTTATACGAGTGGCTTGTATGGTTAGCCTGTGTTCCTGCGTTTAGGTGAACCTGCGACTCTGTATTTTTTGTCTGTAAAGATTGGATGAAAATGTCACATCTTGGCTGTTTGCCTTGACACAGTTCCAGATTGTTTTGTGTTAGGAGTTCAATTCGCTGCAGATAAATGCAGTTTAGACACCATTTATAACGCAATTTTAAAGGATTCATTATGTTTAAAAAAAGGATCAACACAGATGCATATGATTTGTGCCTAGCATGACTTTCACAATGTTTCCTACTAAATAAAGCAAAACAATAAATTGCGAATCTTTATAAAAATGAACTTCATATTTGATGAATGAAATACTTATTAATAATTAATTGAAATTACTTTGTCTGAGTTAGTGATTTTAGTGGGACTGTTTAATAAAAGAAATTGAATAAAACAGTTATATACTTTCAGCTATTGTAGAGTTGCTTCATGCGCAAATAACTTGTTGTATTATATAACGCAAGTGTAGCCTACAATACCTTTTTACTGCATAACCTCTAATTAAAAAACTGGAATTAATGTGATTATATAGGATAAGTAGAATTAGATTTTACTAATATTATTTGATTCAAAATACTGAATGGTTTAACTCCTTCATATATCACTGATGTTATTTCAATATGCTTCAAGATATCCATGACACGGTGATTGTATTTTGTACTTACCCAGTAATTCACTTCACAAATTATTGTATTGTCAAGTATTTATATCTTGATTGTATTTTGAAACTATAAGCTTAGATATAAATCTCATCACTTTTGACAAGTCTTGTATAACTGCATGGAAATACCTTTTCTATCTATTGACTCTTTGTGCCCCCAAATTGAAAAAAATTTTAAAAATTTGAAATCTTTTAAATATAGAAAAAAAATTTTTTTACTGCTACGCAAATTATTTTTTTGCTTTATTTTATGTGTATAAAACTTTTTCTATAAAAAAGATTATGGGTTAGGTAGAAATATATGTATTATATAGGCATTTATAGTAATATCAGCTGAAATGCAACTAATTATGTTATCAATGTGCTAGGGATGTAACTTGGGAACTAGTGTTTAGGTAACAGCGTATCATTAATCTGAGACAAGCTTCGATATCAGATTGGCTCCAACACAAATGAGTTCAAAGTTCTAAAGATTTTATTCAAATGCAACTGCTCCAGCCATTCATATAGACTTGCTTGTCCATTGATTCAGTAATTGTACAATGACAAATAGAATTAGCCTGCGACGAATGACGTTGATTACTGTACTGTTGAATTGTTCCTTCTCAGGAGTTATTTTACCCTTGAATTCTGATCAGCCGATACTCATTGGAGGCGTTGATACCTAATTCCATGTCTGATAACTCAAAACACAGAGTTATGGTAATAGGTTGAAAGACTAACAGATGATGATGTATTAACTGCATCGTCACTGGAAGTTGGGCTCGCTAGAATAGCTGAATATTTAGGCTGTTGTTTTTTTATGTGTTTTAGCCATCAACACGAAGCGTCTATCCTCCTCGAGTAGAATATGTCCTGGAAAACCTCTTTCCCAATACAATTTACCATATCAAAATGACAGCACGCTCTGAGCACGGGGTGGGTCCCCACACACCCACAATTCAAGTCAAAACTGAGGAATCAGGTATGCTTCACTATATCCTTACTAACTCTAGGCTATATCGTAAAACTGTACTAATAAAGGCTGGCGCATCCTCGGAACTGCTGTCGAAGTCTGAGAATGTCTAAGTGATGAATAGTTTCTACATATTTTCAAAATTTCTTTATTTGAAACCAGCGTTGTTTTGTCGAGTGTTGGTTTTTTAAATCAATCGCAACAAAAAAGTAGCAAGCGCGACTTATAAGCGCAGTTGAGTCTGTCACCTCTGGAACTACTTGGATTCCTACAGTATTTCTCTAGCATGCACAAGCCTTGATCCTTCTACACAGCTGTGGATGCAACCATGCGGACCCGACCTACTTGCTGGTCCAGCAAGTAAAAATAATGGCACATTTTTATGACGCGGTTTTCTCAAACAAAAGCTTGTAACTCTCCATTCAATGAACCTTTCTTGCTATCACACAGCGGTGTAAAACAATCTGTTACTCTCCAAATTTTATTGTTATTGATGTTATTATTATTATTTCTATGACGTTAAACATAGTTATTCGTTCAACTATAACAATGAACTGTTTTATCAACGTCTAGCATCGCTATCATTTCTAAACATTTCGTGAAGTTGTAGCGCTTCTTCACCATTACTGTATAGATAGTCTCTGCCTTTCACTTGCCCATATTCTTTACCATGTTTCTCGTTCAACTAGCTGCCTGTATGTAACAGTTTTCTCTCTATCCCCATGCTTTATACAGCGACTCACCGAGTAAAGCAGTATGCCTTATCATCACGCAGCAGGGAAACTAGAGACACTCGGAATCGTAAATGCTTGCCATGTTGTTTCACATAGAGTAGTCCCTGTCTAATGCTTGATTCACTCTGCCTGTTTGTATTGCTCTCAGAATGCAAAAGATCAGTCTTAGCAAAATGAAAATGTACATTGATGGTTTTAAAAATATTTTGCAAAAAACTAAGAAAAATATGGAACAATAGTGACGATATATCAACAAAAAGAACATGTTTTGTACGATTATACCATAAAAAAACAGAAATTAAGATCATTTTGTTTAGTAATCCTCTATGTGAGTTTTTATTTTGAGGTTGTTTTATTGCTGCCCAGCCCTTACAGGTGATTTCTGATAAGGGTTGATGTCAATCTCTGTTTTTGAATAAATGCAACCCGCTAAACAAGAGAAGATCTGCTAGAATAATTTTGATGTCAGCATGGAATTTTCAGCAGTTCTGTGTAATTTTAGCAGCCCACATGTCATTCGTTGTCAGTTAGTTCATTCTGTAGTCAACAAGGAACTGTCCTTGACCATTTTAGTTTGAATCCTCGCAAAATATTCTTATGTTGCAATTATCAGTTGCTAGCGTTTGCTAGCCCGCCTAGCAGTGTTGCATGCTCGTATTATTTAATTTTTCTTTAAGAACCGTCTTCGCCGCCTCGCAATATTCAAGCCAAGGCTCCTGAGCCTGATCAGGAGAACTCTTCAACATCGCTTATTGTGACATGGGAGGCGCCATTAGCTTCAGAGGCGAATGGTGAAATCACAGGCTACAAGCTCTATTACATGCTCGACACCCCGCAAAGTGACGACGCAATGGCCACTATGCAGGTGATACCTGAACCAACGCAAACTCAAATAATGTTGGGCAACCTGCGCGTCTGGACTAACTATCGATTATGGATGAAAGCTAGTACAGCCATAGGTGATGGCCCTCCGTCTGAGGTGATCATAGCTCGTTCAGGACAAGATGGTATGTATGATGATACCACCTAAATGCTGCCGTTCATTCTATTGATGCATGTCAGCCATCGATATTAGTATTAGAATATGCTACTAGCTATTCAGGCGTAGATAGCCCAGTCAGTGTTATACATATCTTGTATAAGTTCCTTATCTCCTCATGTAGATCTGTATTTAATTTTGCATCCAACCTGCTTCTGAGTTTCTTGGTTCTAATCATAACATAATGCCCATTATTATTGACATCGCTGTCATGACATTGCTGTCGCGGCGTCGCTGTCACGGCGAGACCTTCAGAATTTGCATTTCATGCTACTATTTCTTTTAGTTCCCGATGCACCGCGAGGATTCAGTGTTCTTCCACTCAACTCGACCGCTGTCGTGCTCAGTTGGAGACGTCCGTCAGAGCGCAACGCTAAAGGAGTAATCAGGGGCTACCAGATCTTCAAGTCGGCTCTGGATGACAACGGCATGAGGATAGGAGATCCTATGGTCATTAACGTAAGTAGCTTTTATCTTGTCAGTCGGCATGAGAAAGTGTCAAGGCTGTCATTTTGATTGTGTTAAATCCGTTTTCTTAGCATTTTTCGTAGCATTGTTACGTCTTATTATGTTCTTCAGCTAATTGATGGCTTCGCTCTCAACTACACTGTGACAGGCCTCGAGCCCCGTAGCAAGTACATTTTTCAAGTTCGCGCCTTCACTGTTGCCGGTGATGGCTCACCGACTGGACCAAAGACTGTTGAGACCTTGGGTGCAGGTAAGCTTAACTGAGGATTGATTACCTTAGCTGTGTATGGCTTTCCAATTGCATTGTTTGTGTGAAATTTGCTAGATAAATTGAAAATATTTCTGTTCTGTTCTTCTACACAGAAACCACAAAATGCGTTACGACTGCAAGTGTAGCACCTCTGTCTAATATGCCCTCCCGTCATTCCAATCTTGGTTTTCCCTTGTCGACCCCATTTCCACCTCCTCCGCCACCTCCTACGGTCTTTTTCATCTCTAAATTCTTTGGACTCGACAAACAGAGCTATTCAAATAAAAATACCCATACAAAAGTTTCAATACCCATCTCAACAATACCACATTCTAGTCATTCCGCACATCCTTCATCTGAACCTTCCACCTCTAAACCTTCTAAACCGGCCACAAACTCCCTTGCGCCAGGTTTGCGCCATCTAACATCAACTCAATCATCCTATTCATCAACCATTCCAAGAGTTCCCCAACAAAACACCGCTGCCAACTCGGTCGTTGAAGGCCCCGCTGCTTCCATTCCTCTGGCCCAAAACTCATCACCTCAACCAGATGTCATTTCCAGTTCTATCACCGCTCCGCAGAAGACCAGCACTTCTACAAGTTCTCCCAAGCTATCTGGAAAATCTGTAAATTCATTTGAGGTTACTCGAGGTTTGCTAGTTTACCATATACCATCCTCTGATACTTCTTCCAAGGGAACCTTCTCTGATACCTCTTCTAATCATTTCTCTCATAGCTCAATAGTGTCTCCTGCATCCCCCGATCGTTCTCATAGAAATAGTGTTAGCAGATCTTTCAGAACTGCCAATATTTCTGCTAGTGCGGTGCATCAATCAACTAATTATTCAGTTCATTCTAAGACAACATCAGTTTTCAAAACTACGACTGTGCTATCAGAGGAGTCTGTTGGTTTCTCAGTTACGAACACGAATGTCACCTCGCCTTCTCAAGTAACCAGCAAATCGTCAAAACTAGCATATCCCTCATCTAGACCACTCGGTCAGCTTTCTACCATCTCATCTCATTCCTCTCCTTCGTCTTCTCTATTGCCCACCCCACGACCCTCCGTGTCTGAGAGTGCTGCGAGCAGCGTAACGCATTTGGATACAGGAGTTACTGCAAGTGGTAACAAAGGTGACAAGAGTGAAAATTTTCAAATAGTACCTTTTAGCTGCAATTTCTTTAATCACCGTATGTTAATGATTTGGTAGTCGCTAGTTTTTCATGGACAAAACTAATTTGATAAATTTGTTCAAAATTTCCAGGCTACGAGAATGTAACTCTTGGCTCTGTGGAACACGTTTTTATGTATCACGCTTGTATATTCCATGAGAGGCTAGCGGTTGCACAGTTAACTTTGCTCCAAGTTATTTTCGGTTAAACTCTTTACCTCACACAACTGTTGTCAATTTTATGAGTTGCTGTGGTTTTCTAAAAGGTTTTAATGTGGAACTGATTTGCTTTAGATTTACGTTACGTCATCACTGTTGGATGTCACAAAGTTATTGTATGAACACGCTACTCACTTATCTTGTGCCAATCTCACACCCGTATCTTGTCCGATTCTTGACTTATCGTATACCTCTTGATGATTTTTAGTTCCATCAGCACCGCAAAATATGCACTTAGAGATTGTCGAAGAAAATCCACCAACGGTGCGTGTCAGTTGGAACCGGCCCAATCAGACACACGGCCCTTTGCTGAGTTATCGGATCATGTGGGGAAAGACGTCTGATCAACAGAATGAGATTCAGTCTGTCAATGCGAACCAGTACAGCTACCTCGCTACCAGGATGAGTAAGTCAGCCCAATTCTTATCTACCTCAGAATATTATCTAAAATCTACTGTTTGCATGGATTTCATTTACCTTTTACCTGACCGGATTCTTTGCTTGTGAAGCCCCTGCTCGTATTATAGAGTTGATCCATTGAAGTGTAATACATTAAAAGAAATAAAAGTATAGTTATGAAGTTACCTGGCAAAAGATATGCTGATTAGAAATTCCAGGTAGCACTATTTTCTTGTAAATAAAAAATGTGAAATAAAAAACTGCCTTTTCAGAATTTTGCAATTCAGGATGTCAACCTTGACATAGCTTTGGGCTTGGTCACTACAGTTGTTACTCCAGTGTTTGGAACGGTGAGACCAACAGACAAAATAATATCAAAATTTTGCCTTTTACCAAAATTGATATTTTGGAGGGTCAACTCAATTTCGGTCTAAAAAGTGGCCAATGAATATATAGAAAAAGTTAGAGAGCGATTATTTTGTAGTCCATCTAAGAATGTAGGAATGACAAGGTGCGGTGAATTAGTCAAGTGTGGTGTTATACTTGCTACAGGCATTCACGTGTCATATGTGTCTATAATTGTCTGCAGCCTCCTGCCCTGTTGAACTATAATTGTTTACTAGTATTCTTGCTGACTTTTGATTATTTGATTCTTTGCTGTTTTCAGTGAAGGGGACCGAGTACGAGTTTCGACTGCAAGCAGAAAATAGTGTGAATTACGGTGTTGCTGCAGTTGATCGAATCAGAACAGAGGATGGAGGTGGGTCTACCTGTGCTGCTCCCTTCACATCTAATATAATTCTAAAATCTCTGGCTAATCTAATTTACATAACTTTTTGGGATTTGCTATTCCTACTTTAATACGACTCATATGCTTTGAATGACGGTGTTGCTGCAGTTGATCGAATTAGAACAGAGGTTGGAGGTGGGTCTACCTGCGCTGCTCCCTTCACATCTAATTCAGTTTTAAAATCTTTGGCTAATCTACATAACCTTTTGGGACTCGCTATTCCTACTTTAATATGGCTTTATGCTCTGGGTTTGTTATATGGTGCTAGAATTTAGGCTATTTTCTAGTCTATCAGTACATCTTGCCCTCTTTTCTACACGCAGTTGAAAGCAGAACAGAAGTAGGAATAAAAAAGAAAGGTAGAGGACTGCTGGTAGTTTTGGCTTTTTATTGTTTGAAAATTGAAGTTTTATCCAGCACACCTGTCATATTAGTTTCAATGTTGTCAATTTCTCTATACCAAATATTCTACATTGTACTTCGCACCATTTCTGGTCAATGTCTATAGGTTGAAATCAGGCTTTGGTATTCTTGTTCTCACATGATTTCCTGTGGCACCTGTCAGCTTACAGTATGCTTGTGTGCAGAGAGAGTCCATACCTCGAGGCTGTGACAGGCCTCTCGCGGGTCTCTCAATGTTGTGTTAACTAATTTGACTAGAGTTGTCTGTATGTGATGACTAATTCTTTCATACGCTTTGGCACCTTTAGTACCATCTGGATCTCCTCAGAGCATTACTCCCATCTACGTCTCCGATTCATCGGCCCGCGTCACTTGGCGCGAGCTAGATCCTCGTCTCAGAAATGGCGTGATTACATCATATCAAGTACGCTACCAGGACCAGGCGGATCCCATAGACCTGAGAGCCGTCAACACATCTGAAACAAGAGTCTTACTCGAAGATTTGACGCCCGGTGCTAAGTACTTCATACAGGTGGTCGCATTCACTAGCGCGGGTGCCGGGCCAACTAGCCACAGGGTATCCTACAACACCATCCAGTCGAGTGAGTGCCCATACACGGAGTCATCTCCACTCTCTTAACGTCTCTCTCAACTGCCTTATCTCTAATCTTCTTTTTCCAGCTATGGCCAGTGGATGGTTGCTACTAGTGGTAGACGCGATGCGGTTGGTTTGGTGAACGCTATGTTTAACTCTTTGGTGTTTTTTCTTTGTCACGCTTAACACTTGCCAGGGCTAAATGTTGGATGTTTTAACTTTTAAATCGCTGTTGTATTTTGATGTTGTTTGTCACTCACGTGTCATATTTTTTAGGACAAGTCTTTTTCTTGCTTTATTCTTTCACACGCATCTTTTCATGTTCTGTCGTCGGTGTCGCTATTTTTTATGAACCCATTGAACTCAGACACTAAATCAGTGTTAGAAGTTTCGATAGTCCTTGAACTTGTTGTTTCAGGGCCTCCTGCACCAACTAATCTCAATGGAACAAGAATAAGTCCTACATCCATCAAGTTACGGTGGCGACCTCCACTGGTTGCAGTGACCGGGTATAGAATACACTATAGCACTCAGGATACGGGTGACAGCGTTGACAATTGGCAGTTGTTACTTGTGAATACACCTGTTAATGTGTACACGGTGACTAATTTAGAGATCCACAGTGCATATGCATTCAAGGTATGTCTGATTGTTTAGTAATGAAATCTATTAGTGAATTAGCGCTGTCAGGCAACATTCGCTGTCAGGCATTTTCAGTCATTTTCGCTGTCAGGTTCTTCAGTCATTTGTTTGCCGCTCTTCTATAACTCTGACTGCACATGCTGCACCATAAGTATTTCTGTGAATGGAAGAATCCCGGTAGCTATAAACGGGATTCTTGTGGGTTCATTAGTACCCTTACTTACATGTTAACTGGCAGCATTTTAAAATTACATCTATGCATATAATATATCATCAGCAAATTTCGATTTTCAGCGATTATTTTGATGTTAGGAGAACAAAAACCCATTTTTGGAAACAAAAACCCATTTTTGGAAACAAAAACCCATTTTTGGAAACAAAAATACTTGCAAGCCCGAAGCTATGACAATGAAAGCCATTTTCTGTCAGCCTAACTGACGTACATGTATGACATGTGGTATCAATGCTGACGATTAGCCAATGCGTGAATGCAAGACAAAAGTGCTTCTGTTCTAATGCTTTTCTTCATCTAGTCACCATCCTACAGGCTTTGATCACCCAACATGACTGATAATGATGGCGCAAGGTCGAAGCAGATTCCACCAATATTGGAAAGGTCCCTGCCATATTTTCTACATCACTCGTGAACTTTTGAGTGGTGTTCATAGAATTGGACTAATCGGCTAGTTCGTACGTCTGCGATAAGCCAGAAAACTTTCACACAAACGATAAATTAAAAGAAATGTTCGTAAAAATTAGCTACTTCGAAAGTCACTTGTTTCCAACTTGTTAACTCATGCTCTGCTTTTATGATTTCATTTTTTGAACGGATAATTTTCAACTAATGCAGTTCAGAAATGAGTAATTTTAATATAATTATATATCATCACAGCTGTTTTTGGCTAATATATTGCAAATATCGTAAATCTTTTTGTCCGATTTCGTGATTTCAAAATGTTTACTCGCGTTAGTTACCACTACTCGCTTGAATAGTCATTGACTTGGCAATAAACTCTTGTTGGTCTGGTCATCTACCAAATAGCGATCCACTTAGAGAAAAGTTCACTCATTGTTATAATATGGTAGGTTCAAGCAGTTGGAGCGAATGGGGATGTAGGGCTCATGTCACAGGAAGCCATAGTGAATGCTGTGATGCTCCCTCCTCAGTCTGAGTACAGCGTGCAGGATCTTATGAGTGAGTATGTCACCGCCACCTCCATCCTCCTTACCTGGAACTCCCCTGCTATATCCGGTGCAGAGCTCTACCAGGTGAGTCTTACAAGCGACTGTGTGCTGATCTGGTCATGATAACCGACCTAAATATTTCTATTTCAAAGACATCTATTACATTTGTAATATGACCCTTTGGACTTGTGCAGCTTATAGCTAAGGTTATCTATGATTTATGAGATACCATACACCAGGATAGTTCAAGATCTGAAATAGCAAATTTCAGTTAGTGTCTTTAGCTAACAGTTGAAGTGACATTGGCTTTAGTCAGGAGTGGTAGTGGCTTTAGTCAGGAGTTGCAATGACAAGCATTGTAGTCAGTAAAGTCATGAATTGGTGGGCTGCTTGCAGATCGCATATACTGGACACTCTAGACAGGAGCCTGACAAGACTGATGACGGAAATGTAGTTATCTCAGCTAGTCTTGAAGAGAAAATCTTGGAAGGTCTTTTGCCTGACTATATCTACAACATTGATTTAAGAGCCCGGTTTGAGGGTGAAGTAGTATATCGGGGAGATTCCGACAGTGCCTCACTCAAAGTAGCCACAAAAGGTAAAACATTGATGACTTTTGTCGTGTGATATGAAAGTGTTAAAACTGTCAACTTGCCAGTTTAAAAATTGCTTACCAACTACGAAGTTTTCATGCGTGTTCCGCATCTCTACTAATCTCATTTGTTTCTTTCTTTAAACAGCTGTTGATCCTCCAAGGCTCAAACAGGATGTAGGAGTTGCCATCATCGCCTTCTCTCG
The DNA here is from genome assembly GCF_963576615.1 of Watersipora subatra. Taxonomy (NCBI): domain Eukaryota; kingdom Metazoa; phylum Bryozoa; class Gymnolaemata; order Cheilostomatida; family Watersiporidae; genus Watersipora; species Watersipora subatra. The sequence goes on along the minus strand of NC_088708.1, from coordinate 28,789,812 downwards.
AGAGGAAAACAAGTTCGATGAAGTTTACATAATTGTGGCACTGAGTGTCGACTCCCTGAAACCGTCTGACATAAGGCTGGCAGATGTAAGCACCTGCTGGGCAATGCCTTGAGCTTGTCTTGTCGTAGCTACTTATTGACACATTAAAGCTATGCCCTGCCATACTAGTCAATTGCCCCAAGTCAAACTACTTAATAGTCTATTAGCCACTGTCCATGAACAAATCGGAGCGACATTTTTAGTCAGCTCTGTGATGCATTTTTCTAAGCAGAGGTAATGGCCAAAGTAATGATTCTAGCAGCTATGTCAGAGTAGTGTCATGGTCGATGACATGAATTGCAATTTGTTAAATGTGCGTTTTTTCTTCGTTCTTTTAGTTTTGTTTTACATGTATAAAAACATTGCATTGCTTGACATTTATAATTGCTCTATCTCTGGGTTTACGACAAAGGACTACTCTATGAGCGATAGGTTTTGATATTTGAAATGTATGGTAACAATTGTATCAACCCAAATATTATTGATCATGCTGGTGTGACATGGTTCCATGGCAATATATTTTAACCGATCTTTTGTTAATCAACCTTGTGGCGATTAAATTTGTGTAATGGGCTGTAGCTCTGAATCGCCCGGCTGCGAAGCAATAGATCTGTAAAGCAATAGATCTGTAAAGCAATAGATCTGTAAAGCAATAGATCTGTAAAGCAATAGATCTGTAAATCAATAGATCTGTAAAGCAATAGATCTGTAAAGCAATAGATCTGTAAAGCAATAGATCTGTAAAGCAATAGATCTGTAAAGCATTAGATCTGTAAAGCAATAGATCTGTAAAGCAATAGATCTGTAATTGTAGATATCATTTTTTTCAATTTCGCTTTAGCTTAACAAGCTTTACATTCGAGTAAACTTGAGAGCTTCATACAAACTATTGCACACTGCGTTTAGATAGTTTTTGCCAATGCAGTCACCCTCAGCTTCATGCACACGGTCAATGTTGTGAGATATGTGATAGCATGGTTATAATGTTCTTAGTTGCAGGCAACAAGAACAAAGCGGGCAGTAGATGATGCCCCCTTAGCCGGCAGTCCATATATCGCTGGGAGGTTCGATGGGCAGAGCACTCCTAACGAGTTTGAGGTAGGCGACGGACGAGAGTATGGCACGTACATGAATAAGAAGCTGGAAGACGGCAAGCAGTACAGAGCATTTGTGCGCGTACTTGTGCAGGTGAGTGGTAGAACTACGCGTAGCTGTAGTTGTTCACTTTGCAACTTTCAGTAGTATGAATCTGGATGTCTACGATCATGTCTGTGAGACTAGCTGTATCCATGAAATTCCAATAATTATACTTTTTTGCACAACTTCATTTATCTTTTCAATTTTATTGCCTATAGAAACATTGGAATGTGAGTTCTGCAACAACTAAATGGGATAAAATCTGGTACATGACTTAGTATATTAATTATAACTGGACATGCTTTCATGTTTAGCACCAATGAAGCTCTGACTTTATGGGCATAAAGAGTCATTGCTAGCTGCGCTGTTTTGAACATGCACCTGTTGCTATAGCAGCGCTTCCCAATTCATTTGCATCGCTGCTTCCCTATTCATTTGCATCGTCGCATCCCTTACGAGTCTACGACTGACATGGACAATCTCCTACCTCCTTGTTTAGAATATATGGAATATATGAAAACAATATGTTATTGGAAGGTCATTCTAAGGAGAGCCTAACATTTTCGCACAGCAGCAACACGTAAAAAATTATTCACTCTATGATCTTTAACTTTTTTTCTGCCTCTTTTCTATTATCTGATCGAAACTCGTTTCTTTGTGGGTAAGTGAACTGGGCAGATCATTTTCAGGATTGATAGCATTACAATATTTATTTTTAATTTATAGAAGAGATAAAAATTCGGATTCACATAGGCAAGTTGTGACGACAAATAAGCCTACATTTTCTTCTCGATTGATTCTTGCAGCCCCGTGAACAACAGCTCACACCCCTATTCAGAAGTCTTCTGCTATGAAATGTTCCGTCATTCATTGCTCATCATATTGAAGTTGTCTCGTGTTTGTTTCAGGGAGAGGAGTTTTCCAGCTCCTTTTCGAGTCCATTCACGTCAGAGGGTCCCGTTTCAGATACTAGTAGGCAACCAGTGCAACCCCTGGAGAATGACATGGGTCTGATTCTTGGGCCAATCGGAGGTAAAATCAATCTGCCATGTATCTTTAGTCAGCACGATTTGTCGCTGTTCAATGCGGTATTCTTTATATGAAGTCGAGTAATCGCTATTTGTAGGTGTTATAGTCATAATACTAATAGTGGTTATTGTGGTGGTTGTGATAAGACGCAGCAAAACACAGAAAGAGAAAGCTCCCGAACAAGTTATGCTCCAGCTAGACCAGCCTCCAGTCTACCCTACCGACCCGGTGGAATTGAGAAGGCTGCAGTATAGCACACCAGGTAATCAACATGCCACTAATATGGTAATCAACATGCCACTAGCGTTTGAAACTAATCTTACACAAAATTTTAATAAATTTTATCAAAAAGTATCGGTCTGTTTCCCTCATTTGTGGTTGTTTTTTTATGTTTGAGGTGATCTGACTCCAAGGATGTTTTTAGATTAAAATCAACAAAACTTGATTGTGGATTAAACGCTCAGAATAAAAATACGTGCCGAAATGAATCACCAGTTGAGCAGCAGCCTCTCTCGCTCATTATTGATGTCGGCAAGTTGCAGCACTTGCCAGCGTAACGCGTCTCTATTCTGTCAGCCACTTTGCCGAGGTGCAACAATGATGTCTTAATTGCACTTCCACTTGAATCTGCAATCAAGTATTGTCCATTTTAATCTTGAAAGTCCTGGCAGTAAGGTCACCTCAAAGATCACAAACAATCCCAAATGATTAGTGTAAGCTCATCTATAACACGTTGCTACACCTGTACACTTTTTTATCGGCTTAGCTGATTGGCCGATTCACGTACCTGGATTGGCTAACCTTGGCAAAAGTTCAGCCAGTCATTGTGAATCATCAATGCTCAAAGGACTTCTTTGTTTAACATAACAGATGCCTTATTCTAGATCTTACCTTTTGTTTATTTAGTCAGAAATAAACATGGACATGAAACAACCCTTAACTTAAGAAAAGGTCAAAACTTTCACGTCCAGGAGATATTCTAATAAGATCTCGTATATCATTGCTTGAATGGTCATTACAGTCTGATGCCTAGCAGCACATGTTTCAGATGGCAGATGTTAGACTCATGTTGTTGGTTATTTGGAAGCTTTGGCAATGCTCAGCTCTCATTGGTTGATTTGGTTTTGAACAAACACATGTCTTACATTATCAGAAACGTTAGACCTGTGGTTATGATAATCATTTTCTGAACTAATATACTAGAGCTATTCTGTTTTAGCAAATTAATTGGCGAAGACATCGCTCATGCTGTTCCTAGTAAGAAATGACAACTTAATATCTTTATACGAAGCTTTTTGAAGATAACACGGGCATCGATGCAGCTACGAAAGTTCCTGCATTACAATCTTAACCCTACATTAGCATTTTGAAATGATGCCCGGTATAGTTATGAATTTGATATGATAATAATTAGAGCTTAGCACGATGATAAAATTTTGCAGGTATGCAGAGCCATCCGCCTATCCCCATCTTACAGCTCTCCAATCACATAGAGCAGCTGCGTGCCCAGGATAATCTCAGATTCTCTCAAGAGTACGAAAGCATAGAGCCAGGCCAGCAGTTCACCTGGGAACATTCCAACCTCGAGTACAACAAACCAAAGAATCGCTACGCGAATGTCATAGCCTACGACCATTCGCGAGTTGTGCTTCCTACAGTCAACGGCATGCCTGGTGCTGACTATATCAATGCCAACTACATAGATGGATATCGAAAACAAAATGCTTACATTTCTACCCAGGTGCGTGAACTAGTATTAATTACATGTGGCCAGGCAGTCGTGACCGTGTGTGGTTAGTTTAAAAGTCATTTAACCGTTGGTGGTCTGGAATCAGATACGATGTTGAGAATCCTATACGCTAAAAATAGCTAGTGCCAGCGTCTGATCTGTCAGTTTTGGGCTGTAATGAGGTGCCTAGAATTGCACTGTTTTATCCAGAGTCAATCAACCTTTATCAAACCAGCTTCAAAATGCAACTTGTCTCCTCGTTTCAGGGTCCACTTTCCGAGACGTTTGGAGATTTCTGGAGAATGATGTGGGAGCAGAGGTCCGCTACAATAGTTATGATGACAAAGCTGGAAGAAAGAGCGCGGGTCAAGTGTGATGCCTACTGGCCAGCCGAGGGGTCTGAGATGTATGGGCCTATCATAGTGACACTGACCGACAGCATGGAGTTGGCTACATACACTGTGAGGACATTTCAGATTGAGAAGGTGAGTCAGCAGATGATTCATCGCTGATTATTTATTATGCCTACAGCAGATGGCTTGATGATTAACATCTATGTCTCCAGTGAGTAGGCATTCAATAAAACCCTTTTATATTGCCCTTTAATTTGCATTATTTACAGGCCAGCAGTTCTCTTAAGCCTGGCTCACACTATATCACTATATCGCCGTATCTCAGCGTCGATGCCATAATACTTCGTGATCATCGATGATAACGATGTTCACACTATTACAAACACATCCGCGTTTGCATCAGTGACGGAGTGTTCTCATTTTTCTTTATAAATTTCCGCGAAGAAACCTTTTTGTTTTCACATGACTGAAATCAAATACTAGTCCCGCAGCAATGATCATAAATGAAAGTTAATAAATCACGCTATTGGCGACCACGAATTACCATCGCCGAAATGGTTCACATTTGAAAGGCTCCGCGAAATACCCGGAAAGTTTAATAGTTGCAAACTTCCCCGACGTGTCCGCGTTGCTTCGTCGATGTCATCAGTTTACTGTTCACATAGTTGACCATGAACTCCTAAAGGAAAATGCGGACCTACGGCGATATAGTGGGTACCAGGCTTTAGTGTCTGACACCTGTTTGACATGCATTATCAACTAAAACATGTAGCAATGGCAAATATATCTGCTTGACGAGAGTTGCATCGTTCAAGCCTTCCCTTTCAAGCCTTCCCGGTAGTGCTGATCTTGTAAGGTTATTTGTCATCTGCAGTTCATCCACTTCAGTCTATGATATTCAATTTTCGCTAATTTCAAACAGCTGTAGCATTGAGGTGGTAGGGCAGACCTTCCCACAGCTGTAGCATTCAAGTGGTAGGGCAGCCTGCTCACCCCTTTAGTTTCTATTTGAACTATCTCTAAGGTTGTTTATCTGTTGACGTTTTAATAACAAAATTATTCTTTGGTAGGTTAATTTCAGTTTTTTATATTTCAATGCAGCTTAAAAGCAGATAGAAGATTCTATAAGGATACCCATCTTAGCCTGTCGAGCCTCAGGTTGTAATAAATAAATGATGTGATTGTACTATGTGTTAATAGAGACTCCCGTCAGTGCCACCTGTTTGAACACAACTAAGTTTGCAATTTCGGGTTTATGAAAAAGCTGTGAACTTGTTTTAATTATTGTCTCTCAAAGTGAGTCGAAACTTTCAATAATCTAGTTACCAACGTGAGATCAGATACAATGTTAATTATAATTTTATTTATAATTAACATTATAATTAATATAGTTATAGTTATTATGATTTTAATTAAATTATAATCGTAAAAAGCTTCAAATCTCGTCATTAAACCTTTGTTATCCAGTGGATCAAGGCAATCCATTTTTAAATAACCTGTTACAGTAGTACTTTACTCTTTGCTTTCAAACGGCAAGTCAGGTTAACCCGAGATAGTCAGTATTGTTACATAAAGGTTGGGGGTGGTGCTGCTCTGTTGTAACAGCAAAACAGCTTTGGCTAAATCTTGATTTCGACCCCTTTTGTTGTCTTTACTCTAAAATTGTTTTCTGTTATAGGATGGCTCTGGAGAGAAGAGAGAGGTTAGACAATTTCAATTCACAGCTTGGCCAGACCACGGCGTGCCTGACTATCCCACGCCACTCCTAATATTCATGCGAAGAGTGAAAGCTGCCACTCCATCCGACTCCGGACCGATGGTCGTACATTGCTCTGCTGGAGTCGGTAGGACCGGAGCATTTATTGTCATAGATGCCATGTTGGAACGAATTAAACATGAAAAGACAGTTGACATTTATGGACACGTAACTTGCCTGCGTGCACAGAGAAACTATATGGTTCAGACCGAAGACCAATACATATTCATACACGATGCCTTGTTGGAGGCTGTCCTCAGTGGTAACACCGAAATTCCAGCCAGAAACCTATATACTCACATACAGAAACTAACACAGCCTGACGGTCCTACGACAGGCATGGAGAAGGAGTTCAAGGTAGGCCAGTAGTATACAAGGATTATATAAGGATTATATAAGAATTATACAATGTTAGGACTGATTTGCCAGATAGTACTAGTTGATGAAAAACTTTCAACTGCGAAATTCGGTCTATTCAACTTGAAGCCTTTCTAGTACGTAACTTGCCATCTCTTATATGATGACCAGGGGACCTAGTTGGTGAAAGCGTTATTTATTCATGAAATTTTGAAGTAGCTTTTGATGCAATTGTTCTAAAATCTTATTATTTTTTATGTTCCTAATTCCATTATTTTAGCCCAATAGTAGTCTTTCTTATAATAAGAGTCTCGTCAGCTTGGTGTTTGTATCGGCTCAGTAGACTGACACTCAATCACATTTGCCAGTCGACTACTTTTGGCCTTTTGCAATACTTGTATGTATAGTTATTACACCTGATGATTTTTCATGGCGCACTTGATTTCCAGACTACTAGGGTGGTAATATTTGTAATGGATAAGTGTATTTATAGCTCAGTAGATTTTAGTAGTTTTTAAGTTTTTCCTCTATTGATAGAAATATTTTTGTGCTAAACCGTCGTAGTAAGATGAATGATTGTGGCTGCAAGTTATCTGATGTGAAACTTTTTGCAAAAGAGATAAGATCTCATTGCTTAAGGTTAATCCTTACTACTGATTGGATATAATGATAAGACAAGCACATTCATAGACCTACAGTTGTTGGACTGTTAATTGGGAGTTATCTATCATGATAGAAGACAACTCTAAATTTTTCAATGCTTGATTTTATCTCACATTTAGCTTTTCCTTTTACAGACTCTTTCTGTGGCCAAGATAAATCCGTCCAGGTTTGCTACTGCCAATCTACCTGTTAACAAGTTCAAGAATCGTCTCATCAATGTTTTGCCATACGAAAGCAACAGAGTTTGTCTCTCGCCCATACGAGGTGTCGATGGAAGTGACTACATCAATGGCAGCTTTATTGATGGCTACCGTTTCAAGAAGGCTTATATAGCAACACAAGGACCTCTCTGTGAGCATTTCTATATCAATACATCGATATGGCCATGGACTAAGCTATTCATGTATGCTTGAAAGTTTTGCTAAATGAAACCATAGCCAAAGAATTTCACATCCTCTCAGTAGTTTCTCAATTGTCAAAGATTTTGACATATTTGTGAATTATATTTTAGAACCTTTTGCACTTTTTTTAGCTGTTGTTTTCTGTATTTGCGTTGAAAGATGCCTTTTTATTAATAAGTTAGCATATAATCAATGCATTCAACGGATAGTTATTTTAGGCCTTGTCTAATGACATCATCTCTATTATATGCGTACGATTTAACAAATCCTCTGCAAGTCTATATGTACGCTTGGTGGTTGTAGCTGAGACAGTGGAAGACTTTTGGCGAATGATGTGGGAGCACAATTGCACAATAGTCGTGATGCTAGTGAAGACAAAGGAGCTGGGTCGTGACAAGTGCCACCAGTATTGGCCTGAGACGAGATCAGCTCGCTATCAGTACTTTGTGGTCGACCCACACGCTGAATATAACATGTCGGATTACACTCTGAGGGAATTCAAAGTGACCGATGCCAGGGTAGGTTCAGTCTTCAAATTTAGCAAATGTTAAGGTTCTCAAGGTCATATGAAGGTCTTAGCGGCGGTGTGATAAGTTCTTGCACAGAAAAATTGGCTGAAGTAGATGTTGGACAAAAAGCGCGAATATTAGCCTCACATAGATGCGAATTTCATCTCTTCTCAGGCTAATTCTCCAATTCTTGCATGTTATATGAAACATGACTCGATAGCAGATTAAGTTAAGCCAGTACGTGTAACTTTAAAGGTGAGAAATGCTCAGTCAGTAAATAGTTGATGCAGAGCTGTGCTTATGCTTCTCTAACGTGCTTCATATATGCTAAAGGCTGGTTCACGCTACATCACAGTATGGCGGTGTTAATCCCAATTCATCGGTGATCGTCTGTGATAACATTGTTCACACTATTACAAAACCATCTGCGTTTACATCGGTGATTGTTCGTGAGATGGCATTATTATTACATGATGCGGTTGATAAAATACTAGTCCAGCAGCAACTATCATGAAGTAAAACATAGATTTAGGTTATCCGTCACAGCCAATCGCCATTATCGAAGTGATGCACATTGCACATGCTGACACGGATGCATGCTCGGCAAAATATCGAGAGTTTGACAGTGGCGATGGTTTCCGACATAACCTCGGCGGTGTCATCGTAGATGGCGCACATAGTAGAGGATAAATAATCGTCGAGAGGACAACCCTGACATATGGTGGGAATCAGGCTTACGAGGAACCCTACATTTTATTGCATTGAGTAATATTTATTGTTTTCACATGAAATCAGCTAAGTAAATAAATACTGCTGTTAAAACACTGGTTTATGACTGTTTTATGGGTTGTTTTATAGTGATTTTTGCTTACCATACACAAGTATGCATACAGCTAATTTATGTCTTTTTGTCTTCCACAGAAAGACATACACAGAATACTTTTTGTGTATCCAGCACACAGCATGATTTCCTGTGGAAGTCGTCTTAAACCTCTCAGCTAATCATGTCTGATGTAGGTTGTTTAAGCCTATCGGCATAGGAAAGTGTAGCAAATGTAGTGTTGGCTGTTATAATTTGTGTGCTGGGGTCGCCTTTTATCCCTTAGCATTATTTTTATTAGGACGGCTTCCCTCGTCGGGTAAGAACAACAATAGCCTCAGTTATTTACTACGTCTTTCATGAGCTAGGAAACTTCTATGCATTGCGTTGGACTGTGTACTTGGGAAGTTCAAGGTTATTCTCCCATTGTCACAGCGAACGCAATAACATTTCAGTTTCCTTGTCTTGACTCTACATTTGTGCTTTTGTCAGCTGTTTGACTCTCCTGGTTAAAATTTTGTTTATATTTTATTCATTTCTAAGTGTATTTTCTGTCAAATAATAAAAACACAAAATTTTACTAAGTATTGTTGTGTTCTTTCATAAGTTATCTGTTCCTGTGAGACACGTTGCTACATCCTGTTACATAGAAGAGTGTTGAGTGAATTCTAAATAGCACATATCACATTCCTTACTATATAAGTTGGCGTGACCTTCTACTCACCTTTTCTTCGTACTTCAGTCAGCACAATTCAGGACATTGGAATAACGAGAGAATAAACTTTTGTGCAAAATGTTGGTTTTGCTGTTAGAAGCTGCTGTATTGCTAAATCCTTGAAGCTGTTTGTTAATGTTGCTTTTTCATACTTCTTGATCCATCATATCAAACTGTAAAATGTTTCAAATTTAAAACATTTAATGGCCTGAAGACTTACTTTACCTTAATGGTAATCTATAAACGAAGGTTTATTGCTCGCTTGAAGATATCTAGGAATTTTTAGTATAATTTCTGCGGGATCAGAAACATCTCGCTACATACATACTATTCTAGGTCCTTGAGTGGTGAAAGGTTTCCCAGCAAGATTTATATGTAATAGCATGTGATTTGCAATAATGAAAAAGGTTGCAGTAATTGTCTTCTCTCGTTATCTAGGATGGCCAGTCTAGAACAGTGCGTCTGTTTCATTTTAATGAGTGGCCAGAGCAGGGAGTTCCCAAGTCTGGTATGAGCTTCATCCAGTTCATCGGACAAGTACACAAAACCAAAGAGCAGTTTGGACAAGAAGGTCCAATAACTGTGCATTGTGGGTAAGGACCTAGTTGTGTTTTCAGAAAATTTTTGTGTAGTCATTTCTCTTTGTCTATCTGTTCATTCGTGTACTTAAGCCTTTTGGAAACCTCAAAATGGGTTTTCTGTTGGATTGATACTTTTTTAATCTCAAAATTATATATTCACTTGTGTTGTTTTTAAACTACTAGGTGTTTTATACCTTATTACAAGAATGACCTTGTTGCAGTGCTGGAGTGGGGAGGACTGGTGTCTTCATAACCTTAAGCATTATTCTGGAGAGAATGCGGTACGAAGGCGTAGTAGACATGTTCCAAACTGTCAAGATGCTTCGAACACAGCGACAAGGCATGGTCCAGAGCGAGGTAAACGTTAAATATTTGTTACCATTGGTCTGTATGCTTGTATGACAAGCCTTATAGTGCTGCCAAGTATATAAATGCTGCCATTGAAACACTAATTGCCGGCTTGTCTAAAATATTAAAGGATGTTGGTTTGGAAATTTATTTTGCTGACTGGCTTACGCGAGTACGCATGCAGTAATACCAAGTCTTCCTGTTAAAGTTATCTCAATGTTTTTGGTGATGTTTTTTGGTGATAAGCCCATAAAATTGCGAAGGCTCGTTGTCAATTAATTACTTGTCTTCTCTCTCTCCTCAGGAGCAATATGGATTCTGCTATCAGGCCGCCCTCGAGCATCTTGCGTCATTTGATCACTACTAGTATGTCACACGGAACGTGGCAATTGTCTGCCCGAATAGAAGTAGAAACCTAAGCCATAAAAACTCAACTTCTACGCCAAATAATACCAACCATAATCTTCATTTACATGAAACTCAACGAGAAATGAATGGATACTCTGGTACTGTCTCACATCGAATTACTATGTATGTAATATTTCTAGCATATAATTCTGTAAAATATTATGTATTTCTTTTTTTGTTTTTTTCTGTTAGCCATTGCTTTAGTTGTATATTTAGAGCACTTCCTACAATCCATATTGTCATATTTTATAGCTTATAATTACTGGTGTGTAACTATTTGATAGTTATTTTTATATTTAAACCACTAGCAAACTGTGCAACCCAGGGCATATTTGTTAGTTAGGTCCTGCATAGTTCATTCATGTGTTAGCTTCTTGCCTGAAGGCAAATGTTATACCAAAAGCATTCAGTTTTTTTTCGTATTATAGTTACACAATTTCATATATTTACCAGATGTATTACGCTGTTTTATTTCACGTAATATTGGGCTCAATCTCCAATATTTTTTAAATATTTAAATAAATAGTAATTATTAAATTCCTTATTTCATTAAATACAAATTCGTAAGCAATTTTGCTTGTTATTATTATCACATATTGGCTATCGTAAATTATGTAAAAATCCCGTTAGGAGAGCGGCACTGTTTTAGGGGCCTGATCGAAGTTGGATTTTGCCAACCATAGCCTGACTGCATATTCTCTCGATTTGTCTTCTGAACTTGGACAGATGAACTCTGGTAGCTCAGGCTTGTCGTTTTCATTTGAAATTGTCTCCTCCATGAACTCAGTTTTGGTTAGCGGTTCAGGTAGTACAGGCACATCAGCCTCAATCGCTGCCATCCTGTTAGTATCAGATTGATTTCTGCTTTTTGCCGAGTCTAGTCTCTCACCTTCGCCGTTTGTCTGAGCCTTGCTGGAGACACTTAGATCATCAACCCATGTTCTCGGTCTAGGAGCTGCCACTGATATATCGCTGTAGGCGCTTATGCTGTGCCTAAAAATAATTGATTAAATATCTTGAGACCTTTCCTACTAGGCAGTATCGAAGTTCAGTTTACAGCTTCATGCTTCAGCCTTGCACTCTTACTATTACATTTTATTAGGCAAGAGTTGAGCAACATTTAAAGTTTATTCTTTCATGAGATCCGTTTTCAGGAAACCACAATAAACTAATCAACTTTCTGCCACCAACTTTCAGGACACCACAATAAACTAATCAACTTTCTGCCACCAACTTTCAGGACACCACAATAAACTAATCAACTTTCTGCCACCAACTTTCAGGACACCACAATAAACTAATCAACTTTCTGCCACCAACTTTCAGGACACCACAATAAACTAATCAACTTTCTGCCACCAACTTTCTGATATTACCACCACCTTCCTGATACCGCCACCACATTCCTGATACTACCACCACCTTACTGATACCACCACCACCTTACTGATGCTGCCACCACCTTACTGATACTACCACCACCTTACTGATACTACCACCACCTTACTGATACTACCACTACCTTCCTGATACTACCACCACCTTTCCCATACCTTCACCACATTTCTAATACTACCACCGCCTTCTTAACACTGCCACCACCTTCCTGATACTACCACCACATTTCCCATACCTTCACATGTCTGATACTACCACCACCTTTCTGCTGCTTCTACCATCACCTTTTTGACACTACTACCACTGATGACCATTTTTGATAATTGAAGCCACCTGTTGTTTACAGGCTCTCAAGTTCTTTAGACCACGGCTGTGCCCTTAAACTTAAATAGAGGAAGCTCCACAAAATAAGGTTGAGTCAGTTGGTTGAAAATGGTTTGAGATGACAAGTTAAATACAGCACTTGGTTACGGAAACTGCCACAGCCAAATGTTTGAAGCCGATATCATCGCCACTCAGTTAGAGAGCTACATTGATGCCAGAATTTTTCCCTGCAATCTTACATAGTATCTATTATTGCTATAGAGAGCTATGGATAGCTATAATTACACTTCTCTTCTATAAGCCTGTGCGCTTCAGAATGTAAATATGTTTACAGTTACTATTTATTATAGTTTACTATTCAGGCATCAAACATGAATGATGGCAGTCTATTGCAAGACCTGCCTGTATATTACCATACATAAAATTGCATTCGCTGTTTGCGTATTCCTATCTAATTTCTAATTGCTCTCGGCTGTATTACATGATACCAACCTGACATGCAAATATTTTATCGAACTCTCCAAATTATTGACATACTCAATAATTAAATAATTATCACCTTATTAGCCAATAAAATCAAAGACTTGTATGAACAGGCTCAAGAACTAAAACTCTATAGTCTTATAACTTCATTTGAGCTTTTGTGTTTGAGGGAATTAACAAATACGTTTGAATTATCTCCCCTGGAATTATTATTATTGAAATATCTACCATTTTTCATGCTCTTCTTTGTTTATTTCAACATGATTGATAAAACTATATTAGTTCTGAAGAGCAATTTAATAAAGTCATTCCAGGGTTTGGAGAAGTGTCACTAACAATAGATGCTTGTGCAGCTGCCATATTGCCATCTTTTTACATACAAGTTGTCTTCGTGTGTGGCATTTTCAAATCCTCTCCAACTACTGACCTACATCAAAAGCTTTACAACCCTAAGCTTTTTAGCCTCTTATTTTAGCAAAACCAATTATTTAGGGTTGGTTGGAATGACACGCCAGCTAATTGTCTGCTATTTGCTAAGGATCTCTGGCTAAAAATATGCGCTTTTTATTGCTATACTTGAAATATTTCAGTGTCAGAGGTGAAGGTCTAAAGAGCTGGTTAGATCATGAACCTATTAACTACTTATAGTTAATAGGTCTATGAGTTAGATTCTGCTAATTAATTATCTTAAAGAATGACAAGTGGATATTACAGTTAGTCTGTGGTTTTGCCACTTTTGTTATCCTGTTGTCATGAAATATGTATATATTCTATTTTAATGATGTTCATCAGTGTCAAATAAAAGCTATGCTGGAAGTCTTTAGGTTAATGCATGCTATTCTCAGATAAACTAAGCAGTCATTTCATAAACTCACCTGCTAGGCCAGTCACTGCATAAACTCAACTCACCTGCTAGACCAGTCACTGCATAAACTCAACTCACCTGTTAGACTAGCCATTCTCATAAACTTGATTCAGTTATTAGACGAGTTATCTTTATATACTAAAACTACTACAAGATCACATCCACTCTTAATCCACCTGCCAGACTTATCATTTAACTAACTTAACTCACCTACTAAGTCAGTATTTCATAAACATAACACATCTGCTGAACCTATCACTTCATAAAGTTAACTCACCTGCTAGACCTGTCATTTATAAGCATAACTGACCTGCTAGATCATTCATTTCATAAACTGAACTATCTGTAAAACCTTTATTTGGACACTATGAAGCTCTATTTTTCAACCTTTCCCTATTATAGTGGCGATCAAATAGAGGTGGTGTTCAAATAGAGGTGGCGCTGTATTTTTGAAATAGCTTGTCAGCATTTTGGGAAGAGAAATTTAACCCTTTTACTTGCGAAGCGAATGTTGCCTAAATGTTGCACTCTTATTTGGCTGGAGCAACATTAATCCTTTTGAATGCAATAAATCTATTAACTTACCTCTAACATGTCAAAGATCTTTAAATAAATATGCATCGGGAAGTCAAGCAATATCTCCACCAGTTGATATCTATTGCTTTCAATTAACCTGCGATGATATTATAGCCTGTGCCCTGCTTTGCAATTTGTTGGAGCTTTAAATCTTTTATTTAATTTTAAATTTGAAGATATATTTTTATTTTATAACTATATTTAACACTGTTGCATAAACGCTCATTGCACCTAATGATATGTTTGCTGTGTACAGTTTGCAGTAAGAACTGGCTTTTTATGTGCAATAGAAGAGGAGTTATGAGCGTCGATCCATTGTAAGCTGTGTTAAAATGAACGCAAGGATGCTATCAAATAATATGCTATAAATTTGCAAATTTATAAGTTATATAATGATAATCTATTTAATGCTACAAATATACATTCAATAATAAGTAACATAAATGAACCATAGTTATACTACAAGCAAAAACAAAAATTTACATTTTCGAAACAGAAATATTTGCATGGTTTGGTCGGCCAGTTGCATTCTGATTGTTGCTTTTGATGCAACGAACATCTTCTGGCTATCCAATACCTTCCACAATGTCTTCTCATTTCAACTATTCTTCTGCACTGCTGAACTAGCCAATATTAGCATCCAAACAATGTTTTAGCAAAGCATTTTTTATTTTCGCGCAAATAATGAAAAACTTGTAGCCGGATGGGTGCTAAGCACTTTTAGTCTAAAACTAGACGTTCATATACTATCGTAACTGTAAATCATTTTTCACATACGTCAACACATCAAGACCTGTTTAAACAAGGAACTACTATTAGCCTGATACAGTTGTTAATTATTTCTGTGGTGCTGCTTTCAGTTTTAACGAAAAAACTGAAAAGCTTTAGTGTTGGAAAATGGACTTCAATACGGACAGAAACAACGCGAGAATTGATTATTATTGCTGTAACCGAGACATTATTAGCAGTCAAATGGAGGTGGCTTTCAATTAAAGGGTGGCATTGGATTAGAGGTTTTACGGCACTTAAGCCAATCACTGAATAAGCTTAGCTCACCCGCTAGACCAATTACTCTTAAACTTAATACACCAGCTACATAGACCTATCTTTTAATAAACTTAAATCACCTACTGGGCCAGTCATTCGTAAACATAACTCACCCGCTAAACCAGCTATTTCATAAACTTCACTCACCTGTTAGACCTGTCATTTATGAGCAGATCATTCATTTCATAAACTCACTTACCCAGGCCAGTAACTGAGTAAACTTTACTCACCTGCTAAGTTAATCATTCATAAAAACTTGGCTTACCTGCGCCGACTATACATTGTATAAACTTTACTTACCCGTCAGACCTAGATGAAGCAGGCCTTTGTGATTGGCTGATGCTCAGCAAACTTTGAGTTTTCGGCTGTATACTGTCCTCAAAGCTCTTTGTTGTGTCGACAAGGTCTACAACTTCCTCCAAAATAGTTGCTCTCTCATCCGTGACATTATTTAGTAGTTTTACAAGATCTCTGTTTTCCTTGTTGTCAGTTAGAATAGGTGGTTTGTTTTCAGCGGTGCATATGACGTTGATTTCTGGTGGAACACTTTTGCTGGCCGCTGCTTGGTCTACAAATTCATTTGAAACTAATTTGTATATTTGGTTGCTGTCGTTAATTGTTTTCATAATCCTCATCTGATTGTCATCGGTTTTTCCCTTTTCATCAGAATTTAGCCGAGCTGTTGCAGTTTTTACTCTAATTCTGTTGAGGAGGTCTGCTCGTTTGTTATATAGTGGACTCCCGTGTCTGGTAGGACCGCTAGTGCTGCAGTTTTGAGAGGCAGCGCTGACGCTGTCATACTCATAGGTAGCTAGGCTAGTTGTTTTTGGTCGTTCAGGTTTTAGTCTGGTATTCGCCGTAGATTTAGCTGTGGTTCCTTTAAGAGCATGGTTAAACAGCTGCTGGCTGTATTGACGACGTACCACACTCTCTTCACAGTCTCTTTTTGCTGTCTCTTTCTGGTTGGTGTGAAGAGTTTTTAAATTATTCACCAACCTTTTTGCTCCAGCATAGTTCCAGTCCATAGGATACATATCTGGCAATCTACCTCTCTTAGCCTGTGTGCCATAAGATGGTGTGGTGCAGTATGTTTCCCAAATAGTGTAATATGTATTTGAAGGAATAGAAGAAAACTGCCTATACTCTCCAAATGCGGACATAGTAAACTTGCTGCGCTCTGCGCAATGTTTAAGAGGCGAAATGTCAACCGCTGCCATAATCAAGTCTAGTCAAACAAACTATGTCAGCACAATAGCAACGCACGAGGAGCCAACTGCGTTCGTCTCATTACTTCCAGCACAACGGCTGTTGTGAACAGGGTCTCATTATCTATTATCACTCAATCTATTTGGCTTGCTGCCGCGTAGAATTGCTGCCGAGTAGAATTGAGCAAGATCTATAACAGTTTTCTTTATTTATATAGTAAACATTTGCTCTTTCTTTATAATCGCGGAGCCTCTTATGCAACTGCAATGAATACATTCTTCTAACGAGCATGAAATATTTAATTAAGCGGAACAATGGGTACCGACAATGAGCTTTTTAGAGAGTGTTCGATACTGCAGACTAAAGACTGCAGGTTCAGAATAAGTAGATGTTTTGTACAGCTGAAAGGTTGCCTAGATACAATACAAGAATGTGCGCGGTTTCTTCATGCAAGAAAGCGATGTGTCAATTATGGCTGTTTACTTATGCTAATACAATTTCCTGTAGAAAATATTCTGTAATGATTATCAAGGTAAATTGTTAAAATATCATGATACGTTTATTAGCTCTTCATAAAAAGCTTATAAAAGTCTTGGAGAACTTTAAAATCCGCTGTCAGGGGCTTAGCATATTTCACTTATTCAGTATAAAACAATGCTAATTCCTGAAGAAAAATAAAAACATAAAATTTGGCCCTTGGTAAGGTTGCACCTTTCTTACGCCTATATTTAAAAATCTCAGTGCACTATTACGCAAGTTTTATAAAATAGCTTCATAAAAATTGCTACAAAAAAATATAAAAAAGGTAGAACCTGGTTTATCTATTATTGTTTATCAGTTAAAATAACTTTTCAATAACATCAGGGGTTACACAGAGGTCACACAGGGGTCACACAGAGGTCACACAGGGGTGGGGTAACTTATCAAATATTGTTTGTAGGTCTTGATTGGGTTAATTACAATGACAACTTTGTAAAGCATTCAATTCACTCATTCCCTTTGAAGAGAAGAACTCAAATAGACTTAAGAAATGAAGGTAAATTTGTAGCAGTAAATAAATTACTCATTTTAACCGATTTGGTAAAGGCCTAGTAGATTTGGCTTAGACCAAAGAAATAAGGTCTACGAAAGCAACCACAAAAGTGGTGCTTGTGCTTTGTTAAAGGTTGACTTGCAACAAAATTCACACTACAGTTATTTGGTACCAACAGTTTCATTGTCTTACACTGCTGTGTTGTAGGTGCAAAATATGTGGAAATGTGATTACGAGCTCTTAAAAGCTCAAAAATGAACAGTTAATCGCAGCCATCACGAAAATGCCTAGATCGGAATCCTTTTCCAAAACAGCTCAAATGGGGCGTAGTTGAACATGATGGCTTCTGTTTACACTTTTACGCAACCTCATTAGTCAAAATATTTTCACAAATATACTTCACGCATTCAATAAAACCATGTCTATTGTCTTTATGCGTCTGTTTCATCATCATTGTAATGTTGTCACTTTGAGCACTAATATCTCAAAACCTATTGTGAAAATTTGTTTAATTTTTTAACCTTACCTTGAAGGATTGCATATCATCCTCTGATAAACATGGTGAGCCTGTTGGTCACCTGTGATAGTCGAAAAATGCAGCAGAAATTATTCGTGCTGTTTGGCAGGAAGTATGGGTCACATGATCAGATTATAACTAGACGATTAGACCAAACCGAAACAAAACTGTGAAGTAGCGAGAATCTATATTTGATACGGGTTTTTCGATAAAACCCGAAGTGTTTGTCATAAACTAGTGCTATGAGAAGTTTTATATCGAGCCTTTCATTGGCCTTACAATTCACGTGATAACACCACATGTCAAAACAATAACCAAAATGTTTGAGAACGTCATCCAAATAAAGAGATTCCACACTACGGCATTTTCGTGATGGCTGCGATTAACTGTTCGTTATTGAGCTTTTAAAAGCTTGTAATCACATTTCCACATTTTGCACCTACAACACAGCAGAGTAAGACATGATGAATCTTTTGATACCAAATAACTGTAATGTGAATTTTGTTGCAAGTCAACCTTTAACAATCAAAACTCTTCATCCATCTTTTATCATTTCCAGTTTTTTCTAAGGTTTGATCGCTAAATCTGTAAAGGCTAAATACTTTTCACGCAAACAATTGTATTATCTTGAGTAGGAATTGTCTCTACATTCTCACTCCATTTGGCCAGACAGAGTGTCATACAAAGAAAGTTTGATATCTCATTTTTATGTTTGTTCCAGTATCGAGAGGTACCAATATCATAGTATTCAAAGTTTTTATGGATAGCTTCTGCTGCAGCAGTAACCTTTTTATACACACATCTATGTACTAACTGTTATTATTAATTCAACATATTCATGATTATTATTTTGTTTTCTCACTTCATATTAATTTTATCCTTACCAAATCATTTTTTGTTATAATCGTAGCAGAACACACTTTAATAAGCCATTGCCTGCTAATTATTTCCCTTTTAAACACCTTTACAGTTGTTTTACTTTTTTTCTTGATTTATTTGAGCTGTTCAAAACACATTTTTCATGATATGAAGTTTGAAAGTTAGAATAGTAAATGTTGTTATATGTTAACTAAAAATAAATTTTCTATGCAGACTTTTTTATTAGGACTAAGGACTTAGTCCTCACTAAGCATTTTATCTGATGAGTGTTACACACCTTTTGTGTAATATGAAACTTTTAGTAGTTTTTATGTTTAGTCAAATTTTAATAAATTTCTTACCAAATTTATAGTAAGCTCTACTTTAGTACCGAGCACTTTATGCTGACTTTTAGCCTATACTTTATTATTACATATGTTTATCGATATACATATGTATATAGATATATACATACACATATGTATATAGATATACATATATATTTATGTATACCGCAAACTACTACATATTCATGTATAGTAGTCAGTGTTAGTTCTATCATGTAGTATGAGAATCATAGTAATATATCATCACCTGTTTTACAGCTATCATCAATTCTTAAACAAACTGTTGAATCTCAGACTAGGTTTAAGTAATGAAACCTACATATTTGCTATAGTAAAAATTGCTAATAACTGAATAATTACAAATATTAAACAAACGAATGATCCTATAAAGATAGATGGAGCGTTTACTTCTCAATGCTTTTCATTGACCTCTAACTTGTGGAGAGGTCTTCAGTTTTACCTTTAAGTTTTTACTTTTAAATTTTTAAGTTGGTTTTTCAGCTCAACGTATCACTTACTGTATAGTTCATAATGTTGTCTTTGTATGAATCTAGCTTTGCTCTTGTCGGCATATTGGCAGCTTATTCAGCTGACACGCTTGCAACGAAACTTTAACATTCCTCTAGTTAAGGGCTAGTGATTGTTGGTAGTTATGTCTACAGAGAGAGAGAGTTTAGAGTCAGAAGTCGTCAGGTTGTTTACCAGTCGCATTCTGACTAGGCTATAAGTAACGATGACTTATTCCTGTAGCTGGATTACCCAACAAATGTCTAGTGGATGCAGGTAGGTAGGCCATCAAGTCATTTAAATTAGTCACTGATAGTAAGAAATTACAAAAAGTACAAAAATTATTATACATCAATACTAGTATGTAATAAATATCATACAATACTAGAAATTCCCCTGTCATACAGCCCACGACCAAAGTGATAATGAAAAAAGAAAGGGTACTGCTGGTTGAGAAATGCAATATTAGCAGTCAAATGGCAGTGCAGCGCAATAGGAGAACTGCAATGGTAGCTGAAATGGTAGCTGTAATGTACTGGGTGTTATTATGTACAACAAACAGCAATAATGAAAGAAAAAGATGATATGTTTATATCTCTCCCTGCAATAGGAGAAATGCAATATTAGAACTAAAATGGCAAGCTGCGGTGTAATATACACAGTTTGAAAGTTGTGTTGGAAAGTTGAAAGTTGGTTGTGTTGAATGTGGAATGGTTTTGACAGCGATATGTAACAGAAAGCAAGCATTAGCATTAACGCGTTTGGAAGTTTTCTGCAAACTGGAGTGAAATAAAGAAATATTCTTGTCACAAAGGGGCGTTGTAGTTCGGCCCTAGCTTATAGATAAGGTGTAAAGAAATTTGGCTAATGTTCTAGATAATTTAATGAAACCTTCGGTAATTGGACAAAAAACGTAGGCTGATAAACTGTGTACCACATTTTTATACCTGTAAATCGGTCTACGTCTCAAACAGTCTATGTCAATTACAGAAACTTTCGGCAATTAAACAATGCTATAGACTAGTGAAATGCTGGCGACTTAATATTTCTACTCTCTGTCTCACGGCTTTATCGGCGTTTCGTATGCCAGTCTTAATTTTAATTAAAATAGGCTTGTAAAGTTTTTATTTCAATTTAAGGCCAAATTAATCTGTCTATTTATGTATAATCCAATCAGATGGGTTAGTGTTAAGATGTTGCGGTAACCTTTCAAAGACTTGGTAACATATCTAGATAGGTTTATATGTGTTTTGTATCGATATTATATTTAAACGACTCTACACAAAACTGATTAAATTTGTTGATGAGATTTCGGTACAAGGGTTTGCGACAGCCGTTAATGAATAATTTTCAGGAGTTGTGTGCACATGTGCATTTATCATAAATCTCCCAACCAATCGCTTCGCTCGTGTTTGGTCGTGGGAATATTACAATAAGATAATAAATATTACACAAAATATTACACTAATATAATAAACATTATACATAATTACTACGGTAAGCTATAAAATACATATCATAATGAAACATTACAATAATATTATAAACTAGTGGCAAGCAGGCATAGCTCATGATTTTTCTCATTTTCAACGCAAACTGCTGCAAAACTTTTATGACAACAATCCATGAATGTGTTTATTGAAGGAAATTATTGTTAATGCATTTGAAGGTGCATTTTTGAATTTTCAATCAACTAAATCGTGGTGCATTTATATGCAAACCCAAAGTTCTAAGACCGCCGATTGAGCCTGACATTGCTTGGAGCAGGCCTGCTTTCTCACATTGAACAAGCTGTAAATCTTATCAACTCTTCCCTCAGATGAGAATGTTTAACATCACGGAATACCGTTCTTATCATAGCAAAAATTATTCTGCATATCTGGAGTACTTGGTAGAGTGTTGGTATCCTAAACGGAATATCACGAGTTTGAGTCTCGTACATAGCCATCTTTTATGAAGCGCACTTATCACCTGTGTTTTTTCTTCTGTGCGACCTTATCCAGCGAGATTACACAACAAACCAGGTTTTGTAAATATATAGATAAATATTATACATAAATACTACAGTAATATAATAAATATCATACAGTCAGGGAATTATCAGCAACTAAAGGACTAGTTAAGGAAGGTCTTCTTTTGTTCAGAGATGTTAGCTTTAATAGAGCAGACATAAATTATTGCTAAATGAATTGATTTTAATAAAACAATTATTAACAGCAGTTAGCTTTGATGCAGCATCAACAACATCACTCCAATTGCTTGTCCATGGCAGTGTGTCTGTCTACTCCAACTACTTGTCTATGGCAGTGTGTCTGTCTACTCCAACTGCTTGTCCATGGCAGTGTGTCTGTCTACTCCAACTACTTGTCTATGGCAGTGTGTCTGTCTACTCCAACTGCTTGTCCATGGCAGTGTGTCTGTCTACTCCAACTACTTGTCTATGGCAGTGTGTCTGTCTACTCCAACTGCTTGTCCATGGCAGTGTGTCTGTCTACTCCAACTACTTGTCTATGGCAGTGTGTCTGTCTACTCCAACTGCTTGTCCAAGGCAGTGTGTCTGTCTACTCCAACTACTTGTCCATGGCAGTGTGTCTGTCTACTCCAACTACTTGTCTATGGCAGTGTGTCTGTCTACTCCAACTGCTTGTCCAAGGCAGTGTGTCTGTCTACTCCAACTGCTTGTCCATGGCAGTGCGTCTGTCTACTCCAACTACTTGTCCATGGCAGTGTGTTTGTCTACTCCAACTACTTGTTTATGGCAGTGTGTCTGTCTACTCCAACTGCTTGTCCAAGGCAGTGTGTCTGTCTACTCCAACTACTTGTCTATGGCAGTGCGTCTGTCTACTCCAACTACTTGTCCATGGCAGTGGGTCTACCTACTCCAACTACTTGTCCATGGCAGTGTGTCTGTCTACTCCAACTACTTGTCCATGGCAGTGTGTCTGTCTACTCCAACTACTTGTCTATGGCAGTGTGTCTGTCTACTCCAACTGATTGTCTATGGCATTGGGTCTACCTACTCCAACTACTTGTCCATGACAGTGTGTCTGTCTACTCCAACTACTTGTCCATGGCAGTGTGTCTGTCTACTCCAACTACTTGTCCATGGCAGTGTGTCTGTGTACTCCAACTACTTGTGTATGGCAGTGTGTCTGTCTACTCCAACTGCTTGTCTACGGCAGTGTGTCTGTCTACTCCAACTACTTGTCTATGGCAGTGGGTCTACCTACTCCAACTACTTGTCCATGGCAGTGTGTCTGTCTACTCCAACTACTTGTCCATGGCAGTGTGTCTGTCTACTCTAGCTACTTGTCTATGGCAGTGTGTCTGTCTACTCCAACTACTTGTCTATGGCAGTGTGTCTGTCTACTCTAACTACTTGTCCATGGCAGTGGGTCTACCTACTCCAACTACTTGTCTATGGCAGTGTGTCTGTCTACTCCAACTACTTGTCTATGGCAGTGGGTCTGCCTACTCTAACTACTTGTCTATGGCAGTGTGTCTGTCTACTCCAACTACTTGTGTATGGTAGTGTGTCTGTCTACTCCAACTGCTTGTCTATGGCAGTGTGTCTGTCTACTCCAACTACTTGTCTATGGCAGTGTGTCTGTCTACTCCAACTGCTTGTCCATGGCAGTGTGTCTGTCTACTCTGACTACTTGTCTATGGCAGTGTGTCTGTCTACTCCAACTACTTGTCCATGGCAGTGTGTCTGTCTACTCTAGCTACTTGTCTATGGCAGTGTGTCTGTCTACTCCAACTACTTGTCTATGGCAGTGTGTCTGTCTACTCTAACTACTTGTCTATGGCAGTGGGTCTGCCTACTCTAACTACTTGTCTATGGCAGTGTGTCTGTCTACTCCAACTGCTTGTCTATGGCAGTGTGTCTGTCTACTCTAACTACTTGTCTATGGCAGTGTGTCTGTCTACTCCAACTACTTGTCTATGGCAGCATTTTTGTCTGTTAAAATCATAATCTAAAATTATGACCAAAATGCTGAGTTGAATTTGGCCTTAAGAACTATTTTGTTATTTTTCAGTCACAAAATTTTCCCTACCATTGTCCTAGTTGGTTCTAAAGTTGTTGTTGTGATCACTCGACACTAAAGCACTTCTCTATAATTTGACCTTCATGCATTTGCTATAACCATCACTCCTTTGTTGATCATGAATGGTGTAACCCAAAACCTAGCCTGATGAGCTTGACATCTAAGTTTTTTCTGTCTCTAGAACTTAGCTTGATTACATTGTCTTATTTCTGTCAGGCATCGCTATAATGCATCATGGATACACGCATGATTAACAAGCATGAGGCCATGTTGTGAATGACTCTCTACTTATTTTATCTCTTCGCTTTGGTTACTAAACTGGAATTTCAAATTGTCCTTGTTTTTCTAATATAACAACCAAAGTGTGTAAATTTATATAAATACTGTACATTTAGGCCTACTCCGCTGCTATGTAGATGACCAGTCCAAATATTTTACTAAATAATCTTGTATACTAGGATTTATTTACCTGTATAGAGGATAACTCTAAATATTTTATCAGTGCAACTTCTGAATTAAGTTTTATGTGCTCATGTGCTAATCAAAGTAAGCTGGATATAGCTTATGACTAACAGAATGTCCAGGCGTTGCACGGGTACTAAAAACAGCTTATAAAACAGTGGCAGGTAATGTATTTGCCTACCATTTGCCATTAGTCTGGCACATTGCCAATGGCTAATTTGAGTAGGCTAGTAACTTATATATAAATCTCAAAGTTTGTGTGTGTGAGCGTGTGTGTGTGTGCGTCTGCGCGTGTGCATGTGCGCGTCTGCATGTGTGCGTGTGTGTGCGTGTGTGTGCGTGTGTGCGTCTGCGTGTGTGCGTGTGCGTCTGCGTGTGTGCATGTGCGCGTTTGCGTGTGTGCGTGCGTGTGTGCGTGTGTGCGCGTGCGCTTGTGTGTGTGTGTATTAACATATTGGAATGAAAAATCTGTATCCGACCAAATTTTCTACGATTGAATGGGAGGTTCCGAGATTAAATCTTCTGCGTTACGGATTCTTCATTCCACTATTTTAATAGCTAATAGCTGTAGTCGGACATACCGAAGGACAGACAAACTTTGAGATTTATATATATAGATGTAGTTGATATAAAGTTTTATGTTACAGTCAGATATCAAACTTTATTTTTGCAACCATCGCAGTATCACGTGATTGCATCATGCTCTGTTATGTACAGTATCAAGTTGTCTTGCAAGCCTCTCCGGCGCAGGTGTTATGGTGAGTTGTAGGAATTAACTAGATTGGTTACAATTAACAGATCTTCTCTTTTTGATGGGCGACTTTGACCAAGCGTGGGTTGCAGATATGGCTTCCTGAACTGTAGATATTTTCTGTTTGGTAGTTTTTTCCCTTAATTGGAACTTTCTTGGCCTAGAAAATGACAGAGACAAACTGAGCATATCATTGGATCTGCAGATGGGAACGTTTATGTCACAGAGCTCTAGTCCATCTAGTTCTGACAAAGATCTCTCTTCTTCAGTGGGTAGTTGAGCGGCTGGCAAAATACTCGTGGAAGTCGCTTTCAATTCCATAAAATATGGCAACATTTGCATGTAGCTTTTTTGGCTTCTAATTATCTTTTGCTTTTGATATCGTTGCGATTTGCTTGAACAGTGTGAGGCTGATAAAGCTAGTCTTTGGTGAGAAGAAGCAGGAGGTGAAATGCCACGAACAGATCTAGCCGAATTTGATCTCTGAGATTTTTCTAGCTGAAGCAGACCAGAACTGATGGTCTTGCGCCAATCGTAAGTGATACAGTTGATTTTACAATCATTCTCTATGTAGTTCCAAGGTTTGGGTTGCAACTGTACCAGTGTTGAATTTGGACAAGTGAATGGGTCAACATCGTAGGGCACAAAGAGTACAGTATCTAACCATTGCCTCCCAGTGCGATGCATGACTGTATCAGATCTCATAGGAGAATGTTGAACAGTAGCGCTGAGGTAACGAGCGATGTCAACTCGGCCCTTTTGACAGGCGAGGGAAAGTGGAGTGAGTCCGTCATTGTTAGAGACCTCAGAAGATATTTGGTAGACTTTCATGTGTGTAACTAATTTACGAATTAGACTGAGATCTTGTGCCTCGACAGCTAGATGTAGAGGCGTATTCGCTTTAGCATCTCGTATGGTTAGCTCCGTTCTTGCTGTATCCAACAATAATTCCAATATTCGCAACTTACATTGACTAACTGCGTGATGTAAGACTGTTTGACCCATTGGGTCGACTTTGCTGAGGATTGCACCAGATTGCAGTAGTTTTCTGACCATGGCCAAGGTGACAGATCTTCTTGCTGTCAGATAACAAGCAGCGATGAGAGGTGTCTTTCCTGATTTATTGACATAGTTGATGTCTACACCACCAGCGTCGACGAGAAAGCAAAAGTGTTGTAGTCGACCATCAATCATGCTCTCGTGTAGGCGAGCTGTAAAATGCATTAAGATTAAGTGAAGGTGAGACGGCGTATAATTATATTTCTTAAACTGAAATGTTTAAAAACTCTAACTATACGCTGTATAGTTAGACTTTTGACACATTTCAGTTTTCAAAATGTTTCAAAATGTAGAACCAACTATGTTATTGGCTGAATGTACATGGTATTTTGTGAGAAATGCATGAGAAAATAAATGGTAAATGTTTGGCTTACAATTATTCATTGCGAACCAAAAACTGTTTATCTAAGAATTACTTGTTTCTGGCAGTAAAAGTGGTTTACCAGATGACCTCTCATGGAGCACTAGATTACCAGGGTACTAGTATATATAATAGAGATACCTCAATGGACTGTTAGGGTACTTGTATATATATTAGAGATAACCCTATGCGTCGTTTTTTCTCCCAAGTGCGGCCAGAAAGAAAACAATATCCTCAAGGCTAACTATGGGACTCTTGTTCTTCGATTCGAATTTGAGCGCTTCCGCCAACTTAACACTTTACGTTATATGGAATTTTTTATGTAATATGAAGCAAAGAAGTATACATAAATTCTTTATGTTAAGTGAAATTTATGTAGAAGGTAGTTTATGGTATAGGACTACTATGTTATGTCTACTGTATTTGTTTCTGGCAGAAAAGGTGGTCGGTATAAGCATAATTTTGGATGTATCTATATATTTAGCCATAGATATAGTAAACCCTATTACTTTATAGGGTTTACTATATCTATGTACTAGCTGTGTTACCCGGCGTTGCCTGGGTAATAGAAAGGTCTTTGGACAGAAAATTGATTTGTATTTAACATATAACAACATTTGCCATTCTAACTTTCAAACTACATATTATGAAAAAAGTGTTTTGCCTAATAAACAATGAGAAGTAGTGAGAGCTGCTCGCTACTAGCCTGCGCGCTATTAGCCAGCGCGTTTAATAGTGTGAGCGAACAGCTTTTCGTGATGACATGCTGTGACGCAAATCTGTTGGGTATTTGCTCTCATATACTGACTTATATTAGCAAGGTAGCAATTCAATTTCTGTGGTCTAGGGATAGTGCGTCGGTCTGGCGAACAGTAGGGTCCAAAAGATTGAATCTTCTTCGGTATGGAATCTTTATCCCAAGATTTTAAGATCTATAGCCGGAATGCGTACCAACATATCCACACATATACGTACAGAAAACAGACATACTTTGAGAAATATATATATATAGATTTAGCCAATCGAACTTGCCTTCTGCTAACACTAATGATCAACAAACTGAACTCTGTCACAATGCTAAATATGGTATCAGTCAGGCATACTGGTATAATTTAACCTCAGTAAAAAGAGACAGCTATACAAAGCCAGACAGATGCAAGGCAGCTGTATTATGAAATGACAACAGTATGAGGTTTAAGTCTCTCTTACATGCTGTCAAAAAAGCTGCCGAAAGGCATTTTGAAAAACATTACTTTAACATAAAAAATGTTTACGCTACTAAATAATTCAACTTATTTTAAATTAAAACAGATATGGCTAATTATTTTATTTTTATTGGCTGTCATAATTTGAGTTTATTGACCAGAGCTAAAGAGTGAACAGATTACGCATTGTGGGTCAGCGCTGCAAAGAGGTCAAGGTCATGACAACATTTGTTGCGATTTTCTCAAGTTATTTTAGTTCAATAGTTAGATGGTATTCAAGCAGTAACGTTTTTATGAAAGGTATCTGGCTCAGAATGATCAGTAATATAAACCTCCTGACACGATCTCCTGTCGTTCTGATGGATTAAGATAATGATGCATTGATTAATTAATATTTACAGTTGAAGAATACATTTTTTACGTTCAAAACGTTAAAAACAAAAAATATGCTATATTCAGAGTATTCTACTGTATGCTATTGATTAGACATGTCGTTAAATATTATTTTATTGATAAAAACTGACAGAAAAGCAACACAGTTCATTGATGTAAATACTTGAATGGCTTTAGAAATATCATTCAAACAAGCTTTTGGCCAATAATAGAGCTAGATACAAAGTAAACTGTATGATTGGTTAAGAAATCGTCTTGTGTCCAAGCTAAAAAAAAAGTAATTGCAGTATTTTATGCTGCAACAAAGAAGAAAGTTGAGATGAAAGCTCAAACCTTTTTGTGTGAATTTGATATACCTGTTGGCAGTTGTCAAGGTGAATTTGATATACCTGTTGGCAGTTGTCAGTTGTACCCTATACTGCCCTGTCCTTTAGTTTGAATACTATCAAATCAGCTATGATGTGGTAGGCTACTTACCTGTTGGGCTTACAGCGATTTTAGCTTCAGACATCTTGACATTACATACGCTCATTGAGCAGTGACAGGCAGCTGAGAGACTTATTACACGCAGTTTAGTAAATGACTTAATCAATAGTTCATCAGTTTTCTTAAAGACGGTCGTAATGAGTTTCAGGACACATTCTCTTTTGCTATTGATTGTCAGTGCAAGTCAGCAGGAAATCTACTTTAGTACGCCAGCACTTCAGAATAAAATTATTTTAATGATTTATGCAACGCAAGACGCGTTGAAGCGATGGTATAAAACTCTAAACTGAATAGAATTACGTAGAAAAGTTCGTTTAGAATGTTTACTTGTGCCAACAAATAAACAAACACTCTAAATAAAGATAGTGATGAAAATATTTTTTTATTTTTTAGCCCTTGAAATTTTCTGATGCCAAAGATATCTGATGAACAACAAGAAAAATCTGAGATAATTTACAGTTCTCCAACACTCTAATCTCAATTAATTACCTTAAAAGCCATTCTCTCATACTGAACTATTATATGTGACCTATTCCATTGCATTCATCAAATTTGTGCAGCTAATGATAGACAACTCCCAATATCACATCTATTTCCCTCAAAACTTTTTTATCTATACTTTTGAAACTATGTAGTTTCATTCAATTCGTAGGCAACGATTTAATTCTTACCGAGCTCCTCAAGCTTATGCAATAAAAACAAGTAGCCAACTGTCACTCCACTCACCAGCGGTATCTCTAGTTGACATTTCGTTATACTGAGCTTGTCAGTTGTGAAAACCTGCCAACACCTGCCAGAGCTGTCACCAATGACTATAATGAGTCGTGTTGCTGCATGACAACTAGTGGTTTCTGTTACACTGATAAGTCACAGCCTAAACATGTTTCATTCGTGTAACTAATGAACGATTTCCTTTCAATATTGACAATCATGTTTGGGTTTTGTAAATATATATTGTATTAAATAACCCTTTAGGCAGCTTGTAAATACATGTCTCCGTTTAATCTCTTATTTTAATCGGGTGAACTACGCAGGCAGTGTAGCAGTTTCTATTTTAATTAGCTTCAAATTTACGGAAAATAGAAATTCAACAACATATATTATTGACAAAAGTAGTGTTTAAAAGTTAGTGCCTTTGCTTTTGAAATTTCTTAAATTTAAACTTGAATATTTGAATTGAAAAACATAAATACAAGCTACTTAATCAGTGCAACATGTAGATAATACATATTAAACTGTCTCTACCAATACTCACTTCCAGCTTGCGTGGAGATCTAGGAAATGATGTTAGTTTATTCAGTTTCGATACACACAGTATGCTTGTTTAGGTCGTTTCCTGTTTCCACAATTGCTTATGTCTAAAACTCTCTGTATTGTCTACTCACAAAAACAGTATCACACACTGTCAACTTAATCAGCATGGTCTTTAAATGCTTGTAAAAAAGCTATATTTTGCTACACAAAACTAACCTCTGACTTTCAGACATACTCCCTCATCGACATGCCTTAGCTACTAAACTTAAAAAATAACAGACTCATTGGTTTCATGGCCTACAGATCGATCAGGGCCATCCTTGTCCTTTATGGAACTTCTACGAAAGTATTATAATTTTTCAATAGAGCATGCGCAGTGAGTGTATAATGACCAAGTAATTATAATGTTCAAATTGTTTTCATGCCATATTTTGGTTTTAGTTTAATCTCATATCTCTGTTGTTGTGGTTCTGGAATCTGGTTCCCATAGCCCTCTCTATATGCATTATTAGAGATAAAAATCAAATAAAGAGTTGGGGAGTAAGGTCTCAGGCCTAAAATTGTTTTGCCTAAAAAATAACTTTACAGCTTCACCAATTGTCATCTAATTTTGTGAGTGTTCGCATTCATTTATTGATTATGGAGTTATCTACCCTAACATTTATATCCATCAAGTTATATCCATCAACGTAAACATTTGAAACCAATTTCATTATATATATATATATATATATATATATATATATATATATATATATATATATATATATATATATATATATATATATATATATATATGTGTAGGGTATATAGTATTAAATATATACTATATATGTAATACTATATTATTATATATATATATTATATATATATATTATATATATATTATATTATATATATGTAGGGTATATAGTATTACATATATACTATATATTTAATACTATATTATTAATTTATATAAATTATTTATATAATTTAATAATATAGCAATATAATTAATAGCAGTTATATAAATACTATTTTTATAGCTCTTTAATTACAGCCAACTCCGTAACTAAAACATACACACTTTACTAATTTGGTAGTTGTCTGTCCATTACAATAAACCATATTTAGTAAGCGGAAGCAAAATTTCAACAATAGAGAGTTAGAGTGTCACCTACTTCGCTGTTCTGTTGATTCTTTGAAAAAAATCTTATCGCTTTAACATATTCTGTGACAGGCTGTAATTTTAATCTGTAATAGCAATAGAGGTCTCTTCTATAACCTAAGATCCTTATTTTCATACAGAAAGAAGGAGTGGTTGAACTGACTACCTTCCCCTAAGTGTGTACTGGGTAGAGTGACATTTAGCAAGAATGTCATCAATATAGTTCAGTTACACTCTGTATAAAGAGATTTTTATAAAAAGTAACTTTTATACGACATAAAAGTGTAAAACATAGAGAGTAACATACCGGTAACAGAGAGTACTCTAACATAGAATGAAGATGAAGAACAATGCTAAGTCTGCAGACCATACTTGATGGTGTAGTCTTTTATACGATGGATTTTAATCACATCCATGTTCATGCTTTACTTAATAATTTTTTTCCATCTGTTTGCTAATCTCAAAGGTTTATGATTTGAATGTGAGGTCCGCAGTGACAAATGCGCCTGGTTATCTATTGGCCATCAACTCTTATCTTATTGGTCAAAGCCCAAGTCCTCTAGCTCTCTTATAACATTCACCAAGCTTAAGATAAAATGATAAAAATGATATACATGTATAAGTTACAAGCTAACATACATGCCTGTTCCATTGAAGTTGCTTCAGTTTTGTAAATAAACTTGGAGTTGCTTCCTCTATTTGAAGTTGTTCACTCAAGAAATATTCCTCAATTTAGGATCTGCAAATGATATACTTGACTAACTAGGCACATATATTTTACTTTAAAAAATAATACTAATAAATTTTACAAGCTGTACTGCTTTAAACAAGTTTGAATAAAACAAATTAAAGATAATCAAAAGTTCTACAGCCATGTCAAATGTTGCTAATACATACTTGACAGTTTCACTCATAGAAAGCATAACCTTTTTCCCTTGAACAGAATTGTGCTTTAGCTGTTGTTAAAAACTCAACCAATTTCTAATCTTTAGAATAGAAAGCATTCCCAAGTTTTGTCTCCGCCTAACATCTTAAACAACAAATGACAACAGAATTAGGGTCGTGTCTATAACAATCCTTTTTAAAAGGCTATGCACGTAATTGTGTGAGCATGTTAGGACATCATAAAGTCATCACTAATGTTTCTATAGGATGCTTTATATTGTCTAAAATAAGATGAATAAACTTTGAAGTTTATGGTTTAAAATATATCATTTGATAACTCGTCATTGTGCTCATAAATTGCCCCCATGCATACAACTTTCCTAACTTTCCTCTCTACCTGAGGCTATAAACACAACTTTCCTAACTTTCCTCTCTACCTGAGGCTATAAACACAACTTTCCTAACTTTCCTCTCTACCTGAGGCTATAAACACAAGATAGTTTAAGGATGAGTCACACATTCTTGCTTTTTCAGTAGTAATCATTATATAATAATAAATATAAAATAATAATATTTATGACAATTAGCAAAATCTGTGAAAATTTTTTTGTGTAGTTACCGCTCTTCAACACACTCAATTGGGAGCTCATATTAATTTTCAGTTGACCAGTAATAATGCCAGGAGAAACCTATGCTGACTTTCCACCATTTTTAATTTCTGCCATGTTTACTTTAGGCTGCTGATAATGAACAGAATGTAAGGATACAAAAATAGTCATAATCTATATTAAGACAGAAACTCTTAGCTAACAATCTCATATATGATACAGTAACTATACAGATATGATAACTAGTTCAGGGCTCGGTGCAATATTTGTCATTTAAATGATTAGTCCATTTCATGATAACATTCCTAAGGTTATTCGTCATAATAAAAGGTATGTTTGCTAGTTCTATTATTCCTAGCAATATTATTGTAGGTATTCTTGTTTGTAATTGACAGGAAGTTCACAGTCTTCTCTGAGAAGTATTATGCAACGTATTCTTAGAAATGGACTTTTAAAAAGATAAATGCTCAGTACAGTAACAGCAGAAAGATGAGACCTTTATGTGAGTTGTCTTACCTTTATTGAAAAACACATTGTCTACACTAGCTGTGAAATACAGTACTGAGTATTGATGCAGCAATATAATGTGGTATCATAGTGAAACAAAAGTTATCAAATAAAAAATTGTCATTGCCTTAGGTCCAGAGTTGGCTAAACCTTCTTACAAATATTTTAACAAGTTCAAGGTCAAGTGATTAGAGAAGGTGCTTTAATAAGCCAAAGCCATCCATCAGCTACAATATGTTTCAGTACTATTGTTTGAATGTTAAAATATACCCAAATCTATAGTCTTAGATCCATGTTATGTATTTGTTAGCCCTGATTTAAATACATTTTAGGTCGGTCATGTTTTTATGTTCTACCAAGTTACTTGCTTCTAACTGTAATAAATTGTTTAAAATATGATTATTTCTGCTGGTAAAGTTTATCTTTTGCAGTTTGGTTGACTACAGGCAAACTTTTTGAGTTTCACTGTCATTCGTTGGTTCTGTTTGTATCACACTTTAGATTATATAAATCTTTGGCTCAAGTTTCACTTGGCGCAAGAAAAATGTACCTCTGGCTACATCACAGGTAAGCCGAACCTTCTTAAAATATAAAAAAGGGCAACTAGTGTTAGACCTCAAATTGTGAAACGAGCTAACAGATCCCTAATATGAATATGTTGACTAATTTGTTTCTGTTTTAAAGGATCAGGAGACAATAGACCAGGATTCAGGAATCATTTTGACTAAGAGAGCCAAAAAAAAACACATGTTTCAAAATTTAATTCTAGGAGAGCCGTATGTATATTTTGAATCTCGAAAACATAAAATTGAAAAGTAAGACCAACAAACTTAATATGTTTGAGCAATTTTAGAGTGTGAGAAAACTGGATTTATTTTGAACAACAATAACAGTTCAAATAACAATTTTTTCTTTTTGCCATCTTTTGGTTTGAAGTTTTTACTTTTTGATCTAAAAAGGAGTCGTGCGCTCTCTGTGCGGCCTGCGCAGTGCGGATTACAGAAAGCACTAGAAACTCTTTGCTGCGCCCGCCACATCAAAAAGTTGCAAATGAAAATATATTTCTATTAAATGAATGTTATTTTTTATTTTGTTTGTTGTTACTGTAATTTCGGCATTATTTGTATTATTATGTTGATTAAATTAACAGCCAAATTATGGATTATTTTTCTACTGATTTATCAAAAAGCCAGATGCAATCATCAAACAGCCACATATGGCTCAAGAGCCATAGGTTCCCTACTTCTGCAATAAACGTTAATTTGGAGTTCAACATGTACTCACGATGTTTTGGTATGCAGCTCGGTATTCATGTGAGTTAGAGTGTGCAAACAAGCATCTTTGACATGTTTTCCCAAGTCAATTAAAAGACGATATGAAGTACTGAGTTTATGATAAGATTCCACATTTATAGCGACAGATGCGTTTGCACTTGTTAAACCAGGCAGGAGTAATCGATGAAGTAGGCTATAAAAATGAGTGACGTGGAATGTGATAAGAAATAAAACACTAGTACATTTGAGACCGGTGTGTGGCAACAAAGAATCTGTCTACTTCCTTTGAATGATTTAACAAACATGACTGTGTTCATAGGCGCGTGTAATAGGTGTGGTGGGTAGCTTACCTAAGTTTGTGACTCATCTTTTAAAATGACGAATAAAAATGTTCTATTCAAAAGCAGGTGTTTAAAACATTTGAATAAAAAGTATTGAGATGTATACCAGTTCTTTCTAATACATAAAATATTACAGCTGCAAGTTTATCTTTCACTGTTGTAGTACTGTATGTTGCTCTACCAAATCTTATTGCATTGAATTGGGATGAGTTGGGCTATTATACAGATATAATATATTTGGGTATTTTTTATTAGCATTTGGCGTTATAATTATTACATACATTATGATTATTATTGTAGTTATTATCATCGCTATTATTATTGTAGAAATCCAATTTGTTGCAAAACCAGTTTTTGGCTTGGTTTCCACACTATTATTATTAACTATTTTATTATTAACAGTGTAATTGCTATAACGATAATTACTATTATCACATTTATCTGAATTGATTAATGTTACCAGGTGTTACCAGGTGTTATTCATAACACCAGGGATATGATAGATCAAAAATAGGTCTTCAGTCCTTCAATATCATTTCTTTACCTCCACTTGCCAAAGAGCTAAGTGGTTATTGCTTTTTTACAGCTTGATTAAACACCAGCTATATACAGTATATTATGACTACCAGCTATCACCTGTCTGACATACTGAGTACAACCTTTCTCCTTATTATACAGTCCATTTGTTACTTTAAAGAGAACATGAGATATAAGATTTGCCAGTCTTGCATTCAAACAATCACAATATGTATCAAAGAGTGGAATGCAGCCATGGTTGAGCTATTTGTGTCGGTGTCACTCAACTGTGGCCTTCACTTTCCGGGAAGTTTTACTTTATGCAACCGATTCTATTAGACTCAACTCAAGGTTTCATTCAAAGATGTTTTACATTTACGTAGAGTGAAATAAATATGACACCAAAGGTAACTTTGTTCAATCAACATCTGGTACTGTTCGAGGTCTCACCAGTGGATATAACTGTGTTAGGATATAATATGTTATCGTTACACTCAAAAGTTTGTCTGAGGAAATACACTATAGGTTTTTGACATTTATTATTTAATGTTTAGCTGAGAAAGGAAAACAGAAAAGTAATTTTTAACATTTTTGTGTTTTACATTAAGCTTCAAACACATGTACTTAACGTAATTAATGAAATATTTGGTATTAATTGGTTGCTCTAGAATAGAATATTTAATTGAGTGTTGGCTGCAATTGTATTGCATTTTAACTACTTACATGTAGGTTAATCTCTGTATCCAGAGTTTGTTCACAAAAGGATCCCAATTCATGAAGGTACATATTCTAGGGTTGGTAATATTTAAAGAAGGTCGAACAGCCGGTGTCCATGGGTGCTCTCCTAAAAAATTAATTTTGCAAAAGTATAAAGTTGCAGTATTTGTCAGCTGGTTCGTGGCACTTCCAGCTAACAAATACTGGGCAAATACTGCCACTTCCGTGACATCGATATAGTTAATATTTAACTTCCAAAAATTGAACAATGGTGTAATACAAATAAATTAATTGTAAACATGAACAAAACAATGTACATTGTAATGAGAAATCATCAAAAGAAAATTAAATAAAAAAAATCAATAAAATTATTTGATTCGGAGTTAAAGGAGACATCTTCAATCAAATTTTTAGGAATTCATTTAGACAGTCATCTAATGTTGGATACACACATCAATATGCTAAATAAGCAGATAGGATCTATGTCAGGCCTGATTAGTCGATGTTCTAAATTTTTACCCAGAAGTATTATGAAACTAATATACAACGCGTTTATTAACTCAAAAATTAGTTACTGTCTGGAGTCATGGGAAAACGCTCCACTTTATTATTTCAAAAATACTAATATCACGAAAACGTCTTATGCGCATAATATTTAATAAACCACCACTGACTTCATCTCGGTCCCTGTTTGTTCAGCTATCTGTGTTGCCTGTTGATCAACTTTACCAGTATAAAATTCTCTTAATAGCTTATTCAAAATTGTATTCAAGTCATGACGAAACAAAGAAAGATTTACACTATAACATCAGATTTTTAGAAACCAATCTACCTTTACCATTATTTTATACTGCTTCAGGTCAAAAAACAATCGAATACATAGTACCATTATAATGGAACAGTCTTCCAATAGACTTATGCAAAACCTCTGCATTTAGTTTTAGATATAAGGTAAAAGCCATTTGTTAAACCAAGATTAATTCAGACATGCTGTTTGAGTTTGCCAATTCCTGTGGGGCCAGCGCCTCGACTAGCTGCAGCGCTACTGCGCACGCAGGCCTCATCATGCCTTAACAAGTAGGAACTAAGCTTTCAATTACTTTGTCTAACTTAATCAATATTATAACTATATCTTCATTTTGCTTAATATTATATTTCTACTAATTGATGAAATAAAATACACTCACACTTCACAATATCAACCTTTCTTTATCAAATCCGTAAGGTCGTGCGTATTCTATGTGTTAGTGAACAGCAAAGTAATAAGGTCAAGGTCAGTAGCAAGGATGACAGACCAAAATTTGTACACTTTGGTTGTAATTTTTTATTGTTTTGTTTATAAAATCATTTTCTTACTAAAAATATCTTTAATGTTTGTAGGTTGTCCATCCTATTTATAGCTTCACTGCTCTACAGTTATTTTTTGGCAGCCATCGGGTCAGTCTGTCAGGGTTGACTTTTTTGTGAACGATATTTTCCTTACATGATCGATCTGTAAATTAGTATTACAATCAACAATGCTACTAACCTAATTTCTATTGATCTTCTAATACATCGACCTTTCGTCGATCAAGTTAGTGACCCAATGCATCTTGTTGATATTAGTCTGATACAATACGATACGCATGGTCTCCAAACCATGACCTGTTGTCGCCTTTAAAGTGGAAACTATTTTACAAATCGGATATATTAATGCCCTACCTGCACAGCAGAACACTAATAATTTTTCAATTCAATATGGAGGCTGTGTCAGAACAATGCATGCTCTAGCAGTCTTTGCCTGGATAGCAGTGAATCATCCAACTATCTTTTCTATCTGTGTTCACATGCTTAGAGTTTGTCAACTTTTATCTCATGATGACCATTTATGCCTCCACTTTATTTTTTCGTTTAAAACCCAAAGGTATGCTAACAAGTGGTTAGAAAACAATTGATGAGGTTGCCAAAAGCCTCCATACTCTAGCTGAAGTATTGCCAAAAATGTAAGAATTTTGATGATCGTGATTAGATTGTTTTGCTGGTCTGCTGGTAGTCTCTCATATGTGAAAACCAGCGCTTGCGGGAGGCGCAAAGACAGGTGCCTGTATAATTATTGAAAATCTGGCTGCACAAATTCTTTTGTAATTTAATGATGAGTTTACACAAATTCTTTTGTAGATTTTATTAGAAAGTATCAGCATTTTTCTATCATTTGGGAGTGTTTTTGATATTTGTGGTGATCTGATTTCCAGAATGTTTCTAGATCAGAATTGATATAACTTGATCCCGATTAGAGAGCTCAGAAGAAAAATATGTGCGTAACGACATCACTAGTCGATATTGCGCTATAGTTGAAGAGTTATTCCGTCTCTATTTTGTCGACCCCTTTGGATTAAAGACATCATAATCGCAATTTCCATTGATCGGAGAGTTTTAATCGTGATCAAGCTTTATCGATTTTAATCTTGAAACATCCTGGCAGTCAGATCACATCAATCATCAACAACAATCACAAATTATAGAAAAATACCGACACTTTCTTATAAAATCTACTAAAATATTGTGTAAGTTCATTTTTATTGATGAATAATAATTGAGGTAAGTGAAAAGACCAGGTTTAGCCAAACTTAACAATTGAAAATAATTAATAAAAGACAAACACGGAGATTTATATATATAGATTATAATAAAGATTAAAAAACCATTAGAGCCTGTTCAGGGTATGTGTAGGTTACGCATAAGTGGAATCTTGTTAGAGACAGAAGTGGAATCTTGTTAGAGACAGAAGTGGAATCTTGTTAGAGACAGAAGTGGAATCTTGTTAGAGACAGAAGTGGAATCTTGTTAGAGACAGAAGTGGAATCTTGTTAGAGACAGAAGTGGAATCTTGTTAGAGACAGAAGTGGAACCTTGTTAGAGACAGAAGTGGAACCTTGTTAGAGACAGAAGTGGAATCTTGTTAGAGACAGAAGTGGAACCTTGTTAGAGACAGAAGTGGAACCTTGTTAGAGACAGAAGTGGAACCTTGTTAGAGACAGAAGTGGAATCTTGTTAGAGACAGAAGTGGAACCTTGTTAGAGACAGAAGTGGAATCTTGTTAGAGACAGAAGTAGAATCTTGTTAGAGACAGAAGTGGAATCTTGTTAGAGACAGAAGTAGAATCTTGTTAGAGACAGAAGTGGAACCTTGTTAGAGACAGAAGTGGAATCTTGTTAGAGACAGAAGTGGAACCTTGTTAGAGACAGAAGTGGAATCTTGTTAGAGACAGAAGTAGAATCTTGTTAGAGACAGAAGTGGAATCTTGTTAGAGACAGAAGTAGAATCTTGTTAGAGACAGAAGTGGAATCTTGTTAGAGACAGAAGTGGAAAACTAAGCAAGTTCTTCAGCAACCTATGTACCCTATCTAGCTATCCCACAAAAATCTCCCCAGATTGGACTTTGCTGTTATGTGGTGTAACCAAATATCCTCTAGCATTCACATTAACAGCTCTCAAAGTATGATGTGTACATTTTCTACCTTTTGGGCACAAGAGGGTGTCATCTCCTCTCTGAATCTATTTCAGAAGTGCTCATGTTCGCATTTGAACACAACTTGCCAACTTCTGACCAACACGATCTATTAAATGGCTTTCTGAAATCCAACTGACTCAGTATGAATGAAATTAACTTAACTCATCATTCAAATTTGAGCTGTAATTTTATTTAGGCAAAAATTAAATATTCCTAATAAAATTTGTGAAAAAACCTAGGAAATAAACTCATATATTCAACACAGTGGATCAAGGTGCCAACCATGCACAACTGGGGTTCCTCGCCACATCTTGGAATAATTATGCACATAATTATTCCAAGATGTTCGATAATCTTTGTTGAATCGATATTCCTTCATTCAATTACCTGAAAACTCTCTCTTTCCTTGGCTTTATTTTTACATCAAGGCACATTTTCATTCACGATAGTTGAGAGATGTAATAAGCAACATACATTGAGTTAAGAGCACCACACCTCAGTTGATGATCTCAGTCAGAAAACAGCAATCGATGTCACAACTAGATTTAGATCATATCTAGTGACCCGATGAATAGCCGAGTAAACACCTTTACTAATGTCCTCTTATCAGTACACCCACAGTGTGTTGTCACCGGAACATTCTGATTCGGACTATTTTTATCTTGATTCTATCAATAGCATTGTACTTGTTTTGTCATTTCATCTTCGAATCAAATATAAAATTCTTGCAGTAGATACATGTAATTGCTGTTTTCAGTGACGTCAAATAGTGCCACTAGTGAAAAGGGAGTTAATGATGAGAGATAATTAACTTAATTACCATGGCTACGGATCATATATTTAATCTTTACTATAATAAAAACCGTGTTTGTCCGTCTGTCTGAAGCCGTGCTTTGAGCGTTAGGAAAAAATGCTTTGCATAGGAATTAAACTCATATATTCAGCACAGTGGATCAAGGTGCTAACCATGCAGCACTGGGGTTCCTTGCCACACCTTGGAATAATTATGCACATAATTATTCCAAGATGTTCAATAATCTGTGTTGAATCGATATTCCTTCATTTAATTACCTTTTAATAATATTAGTACACTTGCAGTCTAGCCGTGAGTACTGTGTGCCAAGAGAGATCATCATGTGTAATAATTATGTGTATAAATATTCCCTATTGCAGACAATCATTTAATCTACAAGACAAGGTAACTAGAGAAATCTTACCTAACCTATACATGGTGTAAATTACATAGCAGCTTATTTTATTTATTGGAATGAAATTGTGGACTGCTGCAGCTTTAATTGGAAAGACAAAACAGTCCAACAGTCATGATATATTCTACTGGGTGGAAGCTGCGTGCACACTAGCTAGCGATCGAGCAGACTTCGTCAAACCTTGATCAGGTAAAAAATTTTGTGAATTTTCGCGAATCATTTTTAGTCAGTTGACAAAAGTTTTTTCAAAAGTTTTTTTCGAAACTTGTTACCTGATCAAGATTTGACGAAGTCTGCTCGATCGCTAGCTAGTGTGCGCGCAGCTTCCACACGTAGTAGAATATATCATAGCAGTTGGACTGTTTTGTCTTTCCAATTAAAGCTGCAGCAGTCCACAATTTCATTCCAATAAATAAAATAAACTGTTATGTAATTTACACCATGTATAGGTAATATTTCTCTAGTTACTTGTGTGTATTTTACTTTTAAATGAGTGTCTGCAATAGGCCCTTCTCATGTTTGGATTAATAGTACTCTCATATGTTTGTCATAAACTCTGCTTCCTAGAGGAAGCGGCACGAGAAGTTTACAAACTATATGTATAATAATAATAATTTTTTCATGTTTTAATTTATGTCAAAACCAATTAAAATTCGTTTTTCTCAGCCTGCTTATAAACGTTTAAAATCTAGTCGTCGTACCTCTAGCCATTGTGGAGGAATTACAGCAGTTTTGTGATGATTAGGAGCTCACAATAGGAGAGGCCTTGTTGACAGCGGGTAAGGTTACACCTCTCAATACCTTTATAAATAGTTAATGTTTGTAGGCTATGCTCACTGAACATGCTAAAAATATTTTTGTACATAGATTTGTACATTGCGTTGAAAGCAACGGACAGAGGAAAACGCCAGATTTTTTGATACGCACAGATTTCAACGATCGCTCATTGGTTGCATCATCCAACGATACATTTCTATGCATATATGAAAGAAGTGCACATAGGGAAGCTAGAAATCTCCTAAACATATCTGGTAAAAAAATAAAACACTGCTATATTGCCACTTTTTTATCAATGCACTTAAAATGGACAAGTTTTCGTGTGATATTTTTGTAATATATAAACAAGTTGATAAAAACAAGAATAAAATCCAATAGTAATAAGTTTTGTTGACTTTTTAACACAGTTTGACTGCTTGTACTCATCAACAGCGGTATGGGATAGCTCCTCAGAGATTTGTACCTGAACAGAGCACCCATAAGTATATGGGTAATACGTTTGTTTTTGTAATCAATAGCAGGCTATCTTTAAAAAGGTTCTAAGGAAGCCTCAGATAGAAAATGGTATAGCTATAATGTGTTACTTATAGCATCATGTATTAACCAAGTGCATAGTTTGCTATAATTATAGCTTTAACAATTTACAATTACATTTATCATTGACCTGTACTACTGCTCGTATGTAGCCTTGACCTGTACTACTGCTCGTATGTAGCCTTGACCTGTACTACTGCTCGTATGTAGCCTTGATGAATGACCATAAACTGTTCCATAAGGAAATCACTCTTGATTAACATAAAGCTGTTTGTTTTGGCAGCTGCTACATCTTTAATAAAGATATTAATTGGTTCGCTTATGTTGATCCATGTCAGTTTGACAACTGCCAGCAGGTGCCCTTACTTCCTGACAAAAGTGAATTTATAGAATTGTCATTAAGGTACCTACCATATTGAGAAGTTTTAAATTTAATATCTATAAAATAAGGCACCCTAAATAAACATCATTTAGACAAGACGGTTGTAGGGATTACATAACACTGCAAACACGTTTTCAATGGCGTTTATCAGCTTTTTCAACTCTAATGTTAAACAGTCAGTCAGCATGCATGACTTAAAACATTAACAAGTAGATCCGATCCTCAAAAAAACCCGATATAAGTACCGAAAGGACGTCAACCATTTGTAACGTAAACGTCAATCAAATTTATTTACACAGGATGTCAGTTTTTTATGCTTCTGTCTTATTTAAAATAAAACTATTCAGGCAGTATTACCATATAGTAGTCAGATGGTGTTACCATATAGTAGTCAGGTGGTGTTACCATATAGTAGTCAGGTGGTGTTACCATATAGTAGTCAGGTGGTGTTACTATATAGCAGTCAGGTGGTGTTACCATATAGTACTCAGGTGGTGTTACCATATAGTAGTCAGGTGGTGTTACCATATAGTAGTCAGGTGGTGTTACCATACAGTAGGTAAATGGTGTTACCATACAGTAGTAAAGTGGTGTAACCAAATAGTAGGCAGGCGGTGTTACCTTATAGTAGTCAGGTGGTGTTACCATATAGTAGTGATTCATTTATAGATTTACCTGATTATTAAGTACTTCGTTATTATTGAAAAGCAAGAATTCCTAATCAGGCATTACTGTTTGACAAAAGAAATGAGAAGGAATGCAGACCTTTAACTGGACTCAGCCTTGATCGCACAAATGATCTGTACTAAGCATAACTAAAAAAATTTAGCTTAAAGTTATTTGTCAAAGGCCTTTCAGAAGTTGCCGCCTCATTTAGCAAAAAGATTAGCGCTACAGGACCAAAAGAAACGTCACCGGTGTTTGCTGAATGCACAGACCATAAAGATAACAAGTGGAGTGTTAGCATTGGGTTATTATAACAATGTTTGCTTGTCTTATCTCGCTAGCATAGTGTATACGAATAATGTGAGACTAACTAGAGAACGCTCCATCAAATAGCAATTTTGTACATAGCGCAAGCTTTGCTGGAATCTCAATGTATAGTACATATAGATTAACACATATTGCTAGTAAGGTAGTCGTAAAATACTAAACAGAAATAAGTGTTTAAAATGAAATTGCACTTTTATTGATTTTGACAACTAGAACTGTTTTCCAAGGCACTAAGAGCTTTTATACAGTTCGTTTAACCCATGATACATGTTGGCACTTTTATAGAGTAAATTCCTTCTTTTTTCTCTTTTGTTAATTGGTTGCTAAAACCAGGACTGTTCTCTGGTTTAGCCTTTGATTCTGCAGTTGTTCTTCATTAGGCTGGTTTTAAAGCTAATCTCTCTGCATTTCTTCAATAATTTCCTTTCTTTCGTAAAGTTAGAAATAAGGCTAGGAGTAAAGCAACTACGTGAAAAGCTGTTCCTATTCTGTTCCTGGCACTTGGCTTATGTTTTCACATCTTCCCTTATCAAGCTGTCAGCCATTGATGTCAGAATTTTCTATTTGAAGTGCTATTCTATTTTAGATGGCAACAATGATGATGGCAACACATCATTGTTGCGCCTGCTGATGTTTCTCAAATATCTCAGCGCGCATGTACAACTTACCAAGTCAACTCCTAATGAATGTGTAGCAAATGTATAATATTTGTTTTGATGTTATG
The DNA here is from genome assembly GCF_963576615.1 of Watersipora subatra. NCBI lineage: Eukaryota > Metazoa > Bryozoa > Gymnolaemata > Cheilostomatida > Watersiporidae > Watersipora > Watersipora subatra. Next base: position 28,745,680 of record NC_088708.1, on the reverse strand, counting down.
ATGGTTACCTTTCAGTACTCGTCGTTATTAATGAGTCAGTTTTTGCCATTTTTATTATTATCAAGTTTTTTCCGATAGCTTGACAAATTCATTTTTAGTCACCCGCTAATCTGTGTTTGTGTATGTTTTGCTGAGAATCTATTTTGTACTAGCTACCCTTTATTAATTTATAAACTCACTTGGTGGAAGGAGTTGTCTACACGTTAGTTATTGGTGTAGATCCAACAATAGGCATTGTCTAGTAGTTCCAACTTTTTTTACTAAAGAAACCTTTGCTAAAAGTGTCAGAATTACCTGTTCTGTTTAGTCTAGGAATTTATAATAGGTTAGAAGCTGTTGCAAGATATAGTGGTTTATTGCGTAATATGATAGATAACCAAATATGGTTAACGGCTAAAAAACAAAAACAATAAAATCCTGGTAGGTAAACTTATAAAATAATAATAATATAATTGATAAAAAACTGTGGATAAGAACAAGGATTGAGCATGGTAAGAGAAGATATTATCAGCAACTCTGTATGAAACTAGAGAATTCCTGGATCATCGGGTGTCGTGCAGAGTATCTGCTGTACCGGTGCGAGCTTCGGTACTATCAAGTTATGTTTAGCAAGACCAGAGTCACTAATACAAGTGTTACTTTTGCGACCGACTCCGTTGCTATAACCTTTGCCTGGCCCTGAGTAGCGGGTATGTGTCAAAGCAGCATCGATCTCATCTGTTGTGATGGACGGTGGAGGCTGCGATGCTACCTGTTTCTGATTGCTCACTCGCACGGGTACGTCCAGTGTAAGAGTTTTGTTAAGGGGGCAGGAAACTTTTACTGTCTGCTTTGTAGCCAACCGAATAACCGTGTTGGGTTCTTGCGTTGAATAGGAAAGGGACTCCATTGGGAACTGAAAATTTGAATAGGTGCGAGATAGTAGTAGTTGTACACTTTGGAGGTGATTCTAGAGCTAGAAACTAGATTAGGGTTAACACATAGATAGTACGTGGCAGATAGTAGGCCTACTTGAAGGCAGTGGGCAGCGAGAAGAAAAGACAAGGGTATATGTATATACTATATTACAAAAAGATCACACCGTCTCGTTCACTCTTGCGAATGCCCTCAACAAAAATTAGACTTAATCCCCGCCGTCTTTTGCGATGTATGCAATATCCACTGGTTAACATCGCTACATGTATTTGAAACACATTTTCGCAAAATGGCAAAAAAATGCAGTTAATGAAGATCTAGCATGGTGTGTAGGTATGCATATAAAATATTTAGCTATCAAAACAGAAATAAATAACCTATTGCATTTTACTGTCACTGCTAAAGATTTCTTCTGTGCTATAATCAGCTAGAATAATAATTAAAACCCATAATTTAAATATGTATAGTAATAGGAGTTTATGTCTGATTGCTGAACCATCATATCTACCAGGTAAAATGCACATACAAAGTTACCTGTTGTTTGTTAGCACAATAACGAACACAAGAATAAATGCTGTACCCAAGTGACAGACTGCTATAGTTGTTGGGACATATGAAATGTTTAAAAACTACACACCTGCTTGTAAGCTTCACTCGTGTTTCAAGCACCTGCTCGTGAGCTTCACGCGTGTTTCAAGGTCCTGCGCGTAACGCCAGCTAAGCGATCAGTGATGCCTAATCGTGATCTACTGCAGCTTTTATGCCAGGCGAGAGTACAACAAATGACTCAACCTGATGGCGTATCAAAGGCTTTTATCTGCTCCAGTGAACCACTCGCTCCCACTCCGTGGTTAGACAAAGAATTCATTTGAGATTGTTTACGGAGGAAAATTTACCACCAAGCAGTAATTTGATATGCGATGTTGCTGTTCAGTCTAACTGGATGCAGACTGCGGCTGATGCCTAACAGATAACTTCAAATAGTTGTTTTGTCCCAAGTAGACAGGCTTTGGTTTTGATTAGTTTTATATTTAGTTGCTAGTAGGAGCGAGCTTGGATTTTACTCAAAGCTCTTGTCTGAAAAGTTTGTGGCATTACTTGTAATATATGAATGAGATGATATAAATTTACACTAGAGTAAGAAATATAATATTTAATTACAGTAATATTATGACACAATAATATTATCATACGGTAATATTACGATATGGTAATATTACGATACGGTAATATTACGACGCAGTAATATTATGATACGGTAATAATACGATACGGTAATATTACGGTATAGTAATATTATGATACAATAATATTATGATACAGTAATATGAAAAGTTAATAATTAATGAATTATTAGGTAGGCCTATTGTACAGACTTGTACTGCAAGTAATTATAATGAATGAGTATATTGCGGAAATTGTTTATGACACGAAGTCATACCCTCCTTACCCAGACAGCTTCACTTCTGCTTATGCAGGTGGCCATTTGGTGAGCTCTCCAGCTATTCAATAGATATGCCAATTATAAAATATTAAATACTATATTACTTAAATAGTAAATGCTTAGAATGTAAACCTCCAGACAAGACTTCCTGATTGTCTTCTCTTACAAACTCAAAACTAAAATTAAGTCATTATCTTGTTGCTTGCTTTAATTTCAGCCAATAACTGGTTAAAAGGCTACAAAGCTATTGAGCTGAGTGAAATTCAGACAATATTTACACAAGCCATCAACTCTTAGAACACATTTGAATCATGCTTTTTCAAAGTGTAGGTGTTTTTCTTTTGTCAATTGTATTAATGTTAGCCTATAACTAGTTCCAAGGCTAACTGTGTTACTATTTTGAGAGAAATACAAATCAACTAATATTTGTACAAATTCGAAGTCTTAGAACAAATTTGAATAGATCTTTATTCGAACACGAGAGCGCTTACAAAGTGGCATTTCTAGGAATCCATTCTCCTAAGTCTTGCAACACCTGTCTTTCCGGCATACCAATACCAACATGGCACACTCTTGCAATCCAAGCTTCACACGTATATCACTTGTAAATACTGTGTGTTTACTATGGCCTCTAGCTCAGCTTTAGACATCCCATAAAGTTTCAGATCATCCATTACAAGCCTGTCCCCCTTGTCAGAACTTTTACCCCAGAGTACATAGGATCATAGGCTTTTAATAAAGTGTGCTTTACACGTACAGAAAATCCATTTAACAATTTTATTTATTTTATTAGTCTTATTTCCAACATAAGATACAGAACTAGAGCTAATGCATGTATTAGAATTTGAGCTAATGCATGTATTAGAACTCGAGCTAATGCATGTATCAGAACTCGAGCTAATGCATGTATTAGAACTAAAATAATTTTCAACATAGAACATTCAAAATTTTTCAATTCATTGCTGTTTTGAGAGAGGACGGAGAGACCAAAGGTAAGAGATAAAAAGAAAATGAAAAAATGAAGTACAAAGTAAAATAAATTAATAAGCTAAATTTTATGTAAACAATGTTAGAGTACGTTATGCCGCGTATGCTGCATCTCCATTGCTAATACTTCTAAAGTGAATGTAGAAAGACAATAAAAACTCTTTTAGTAATCTTTATTTGATTCTTATAGTTTTACACTGGTTTTATGAAATCTATTTTCAATGCAAAGTATTTATATTGAAGTTGTTAAAGGCTCTGGGATAAATTACACAATTTGTGGTACCTGTATATTTACAGTACAACGGACTCTTGCCATATGATTTTAATTTGTTCTGGTGTCGACATCGTAAGGCAAAAGTGTTGTATAGAAGGGTATAGAAACCCATAGTAATTATCTAATGCAAACATACCGTAATGGAGATCATCAAAATTTTACATTCGTACTGTACATATTAAAAATTAGTAACAAAATAGAACGTTAACTTTAGTAATTATAGTTACCTGCAGTAGCTTTACTGTGTTTAGTGGTTACGATCTGCAATAAAATGTAACATTACAATGTAATAGGTGCAGTACGTTTCATAGGTAGTTCTTGCCTTCGAGACAGATGTATACCAAAAACGTTAAATTTAACTTAAATGGATTTAGCTAGTCGAACAAACACTTGAAGCGACGTTTTAGTATGTATTTTACTAAACTCAACTTCCACTTTGTCATCACCTAAAATTTTATCACCTATTTCCAGTTTCGTTTTTACTATAACTTTTAATAAATCATGCTGAACTGAGAGAGAATGAGCATCGTATCTCTTTCAGGCATTGTGAGAGGGATTGCAGCGACTAGCATCTTTGTTATTCCACCGTATTTAGCACACCGACTGCTGAACTCGAATTTCGAAAGAAGTTTTCGTTGATAGCCTATTGTATGGTGACAAAAATATCGTTTAAAAGGGACAAAAAAACATCGTGTTCCACATCGTAAGGCGAAAAAATTGTATACTAACTCGAGGGCGCCCTGTAGGCTACATGTATATTTACAGTGTACTCTTATAGGAACATTACTCTAAAAGATGACACTTTTAATATCTGAAGCAGATCTGAGAAGGAACTACATATATTAGTATAAAGATGCAAAGATTTAAAGATTAAATTTAAAAAATCTTTCGTTGGAATAAAATATATGCTGGAATATGATGTACATTTGCAATTAATTGGAATGCTCTTTTTTGCAACAAAAATGTATCATTTGTCTCGTGAAAATTCTTAGAGGTAGATAATAAATGTGTATGACAAATATTTCTATTTGAAATGAAAGTATTGCCAATAAATTGTTATAATAATATAAAATATGGAATAGTTAGAAGAAGGTTCTAACTGGCTAGACGTTTCATGCAACATTTAAAAGGCGTATTGGGTTTTTAAAAAGACGCCACCATTACCCTAAATAGCCTTAGGTAGATGTAGTCTCTTTGGAAGGATTTCAACATTACCCTATAGCCTTAGGCACACGTGGTCTCTTTGGAAGGACTTCAGCGTTACCCTACAGCCTTAGGTAGATGTAATCTCTTTGGAAGGACTATAGCATTACCCTAAATAGCCTTAGGTAGATGTAGTCTCTTTGGAAGGACTTCAGCGTTACCCTACAGCAGGGGTGCCCAAATACTTTTGCTGGAGGGCCAAACAGGTAACCAGGCCTTATCAGGAGGGCCAGGCATGAATACAGCTGTATATATGTAAACATATGTGTATTTTAAGTAGTGTGTAAGTAAACATATATACATGAACATAAACATGAAAGTAACAAGGCGTAACATAATAACATATCTAGGTTTATTCTCAACAAAATCTACAGTGCAGAAGAAATATCTGTAATGTTAATGAGACACATGGAAGCAAGTTTGCTTTGCAGCTATTGTTGCAGTATCTGGTTTATCTTTGGTTACTGCTACGGCTAAGAGCTGTTGAGTATGTTCCTCTGTCAGTACACTACGATACCTACTTTTTATAAATGTCAGCTTAGAAAACATTGATTCACACAAGTAGGTTGTAACAAAGAAAGTAAGTAAGTGCACTGCCATATTGCATAGGATACTTCTCCTGTACAGCAAGTTGCGTTCAGAACCCTACCATAGCTTGATCAGCAAATTGAGCTTTAGCCAGTATATCTGCCTTTAAATCACACAGCTCTAATTCTGCCACACCTCTCTGAACATGAGGAAAGTTATCAACTTGGGCTTTCCAAAGCTGATGTGCCTGAAATGGGCACTCAACCAGCTCAATAATGCCATTGATACTATCAAAGGCAGCAAAGCGACACTCCATCTCTGAAGAAACATCAATGAGAAAAGCGCGTGCTGTTGTAAGGTCCTCGACATCATCACGACCATTCACAAATTCCCTGATGATTGGAAAGTGGTTCATATCACTGTTTATGTCCTCGTGAAAGCAGTGGAGTTTGTCTTTAAAATATGTTACTGCCTGCCAGGCTTCTACCACATTACGACTTTCGTCCTGCAACTTCAAATTTAGGTCATTCAGATGAGCCAAAATGTCTGTCAGAAAAGCCAGATATGGTAAAAGGTTTTTTACCATATCTCTCAGTGAATGCTCCGATCTGAGAATCTCTAAAAATCCTTCTGCTGCATCTCCTCCAATCTCACTAAGAAACTGCTCAATATGCAATCTTACAGATCATACTCTTTGCAAAGCTCTACCCTTACTCAGCCATCTGCAAAAGTACATTAAAGTACATTGTATATTAAAAATAATTGACAATATTCACAACTTTGCTGTGCTTTTTTACCTCATCATAATGTAATGAAAATAAGTATGTCAAATATAATTCAAAGATAGCAATATGGTACTAACCTGACATTGTTGTGTACTAACAATTCATCATACTGAGAATCAGACTCCTGTAGAAATTTTCTAAGCTGGCGGTGTCGTAGAGATAATTTTGATCTGAGAAAGTTTATTAGTTTCATTATGTCCAGCCTAAGACTTCCATGTTCATCTTTTATTTGTGCACAGAGAATGCTTTTGTGTATGATACAATAAAATGCAATCATCTGAGGATTGTTATCTTTCAGGCGATTCACAAAACCAGAATATACACCCACCATAGCTGGGCAGCCATCTGTTGCTACAAAAATTATCTTATGCATTGACACTTTAGGGGGGCTCATGTAAGCCTTGAATGCCAGATATATATTTTCTCCAGTCGTACGTTCTGTCAGTGGAATAACTGCTGCAAGGTCCTCACTAAACTTGTTGTTGAGATAATACCGAACAAACACACTCAGCTGAGCAACATCGTTTATGTCAGTACTCTCATCTACTGCAACTGAAAATGATTTACACCTGTTCATGTTATATATGACACCTTCAGTCAAATGATTGGCAATAGCTTCTATCCATCGGGCACACGTAGTATTCCTAGATAGCGGTACTGACCGAACCGCTTGCTGAATATCTAGCTTTTCAGGGTAGAGCGCTTGAACGGCTGAAACCATGCATTCTTTGAACAAATTGCCGTTGCTGTATGGAACCATTGCTTTGGCAATTTTATAACAAACCTCATAACCAGCAGTAGCTGCTTTTTGTTGCAAGCTTGTAGCTCCCCTCATCATAGCCATTTGTCCATTAGCCTGCCTTGTTAATCTATCAAGCTTTTCCTGCCTCCTAGCTGTCCCTGGAGGAAATCTTCCGTCATAGTCAGGATGGTTTTGAGCGTAATGCCTTTTGATATTTGCTACCTTGTTTATAGCAACTGCTTCATTGCATATCAAACATGTAAGTTTCCCTTTTACTTCATAAAAAAAGAATTGTGTAGTCCAGTTTGGATTAAAATGTCGGTTTTCTCTGTCTACCAATATCTGATCCATGATTGCTTACGAATTATTTTTTTAAGTCATTAGTCATACAATCAAGCAATTTATGCTGAGAAATCTCCCACGCTAACGCAAAACTAAATTCTAGTATGGTCGAGAATGCTGGTCAGGTGATTTCAGATAACTACCGGAACTTTTGAACTATTAGCAGCTACTTTTTTCTGATGTTTTGAGCCAAGGGCTGATTTAGAGGCTGCGGCTATTCTGCAGTTTTTTCTTTCACCGCTAGGGCGCATTAACCGGAATCTGCGGTTAGTGCACTTCTAGCGGTGAAATAAAAAATGAAAAAATGCCTACTGCAGGACTGTTCCGTTAGCCACTGGGTTAAAATGCGTCAATTAATACGAAGCAGTGCCAAATGGCACTGTTCCTGCAAAGTTGCTGCCGTGTTAAAAGCACTGTCATGAGTTCTGCGGCATATAAAAAAGGTGCGGCCTATGTAGTGTTTTATTACCTTTTTTGAAAATAAAGCAGATGCGGCCTATATAAAGGTGCGGTTGATAGTCCGAAAAGTACGGTAATAATTACTACTGATAAATTGACAATAATGCATTGCCAAACAAACTCTTTAAAATTTGCAAAACATTAAAAAAAATTATAACAGCTGGGGGGCCTGATCAGAACAGCTGGAGGGCCTGATCAGGCCCACGAGCCTCCATTTGGGCACCTGGGCCCTACAGCCTTAGGTAGATGTAATCTCTTTGGAAGGACTATAGCATTACCCTATAGCCATAGGTACATGTAGTCTCTTTGGAAGGACTTCAACATTACCCTATAGACTTAGGCACATGGAGTCTCTTTGGAAGGACTATAACATTACCCTATAGAGTAGGATGCATCCTTGCTGATGCAAATGTGGCAATAATCGAAGCTTTAAGTGGGTGTGGATGAATAAGTCTATTATTAATATAGAAATAGACTTGGCTACCTGAGCTCAAATACATGTAACTCTATCTAACACTGAACTGGCCTATGAATAAATAGAAACAAATAAAATAGTTTATGGGAACTATTAAGATAATTTTTGCAAAAACCTAACAATTATTCAAGTTGGGTTTCTTCATTGAATCAGATAACTACGGTGTGGAATATCTCTTTTCAATTTTTTATAGCATAACTACAATTCTTTACTTATAGATAAGGCAATACAGAAGACCCCCCTCTCGTCATACGACATTAATTTCTTCTGGTATTGTAATTGTAAGGTGAAAATGCCGTATAGAGGGGTAAAGGAATTGATAATAATTACCTAATGCGAACACCCACGGTAAAACAACATTAAAATTTTATATACGCACTGTACGTATTAAAAATTAGTAACAAAATAGTTATATAATTATATAGTTATATATAATGAATTAAAGTTTATAGTAAATATTATATTAAACACTAAAATGCATCATAAATTCGATATCGTTTTACTCACGCAAGATCAAGCCTTTACAAAACACGAAGAATGCTGAACTGAGAGAGAGCGAGCATCGTGTCTCTTTCAGGCATTGTGGGAGGGATTTTGGTAAATAGCACATTGGCATCCTCATGACTCTGACGTATGCAGCACACAGACCGCCAAATTTGAATTTTGAGAGTGATTTTGGTTGATGTTGTATGGCGAGGAAAATGCCATTACAAGGAGCCGAAAAAAACTTTGTGTTCCACATCATAAGGCGAAAAAACCGTTAGACAGGGATGCTGTAACTTGTGGAGTCAGCTGTAGTTATTTAAATTGTCTATCAACAGCTTTTGTTTTATCAGACACACACAGACTGAGCCATGCCCAGACATTGAAACTCGAGTGCTGTGCTTTACATCAAACAGCCTATATTTTCTTGCACACAAACTCCTAGGCTACAATACGCATATGTATATATATAAATCTTAATGTTTGTCTGTCTGTCCATCCGTCTGTCCACTTACAATGATAAGGTTTCAGGATTTTCTAATCTGCTGCAAACCAGTTTTGAATTCAGCACCTCCAGTTCTGCAGACAAATATTTATCCAATACACTATGCTGTCCAACTGGATATATTATGGACAAAATTGGGCCCATACTTCGTACACATGCCAATCTTTCATGGCTTCACATTAAACACTGCAGTTAACGTAATACATAAAGCCATACCAGAAGTTCGCAAATTCGATTTGAATTTTACGTATTTTACATATTTACATATCTTGCGGCACTTGCAAGAAGAAAAACTACAAGCGTATAGCGTTATATCTAGTATATATACAACTTTTATGAGATTCTAGTTCGTCGTGATAGATCGTCAGATGTGTCGACAAAACAGAAAATAGGTAGCTGCGCAATCGTTCATAAATACTTGGAGGCAATTAAAAAAAATGGTCGATTGCTGTGTTACAGTGCACTTTTTACAGTACCGTCCCACCAATCTGAATGTCACGAGTTGGAGTATTGTCAAAAGTTCTCTTTTATTCTAACCTTGACCCCTGAATACAGATATGATACAGACTAGTCCCGCTTTTTTATTGGGAAAATATTTTGTCGTTTTGCTTTATTATAGACGTCTAAAATGTTTGTTGTTATTTTTACTTTGCAGATTAGACTTTGCTGTTTAGAAGAAATAAGCAACTCGTTGTAAATGAGCGTCGAAGATGCGCGCTCCACATCGACTTACGTAAAATTACCGCAATATTGGTCTATAAAACCTGTAAGATTGATCAGAAAAAGGAAAAAAGTTGTCTATGCAAACCAATAATACTGCAGTTACAGTAAAGCCCACAAACTAAAAAAGTTGTCAAGTTTTCCCTTTTTGCATGGCCAAAGGGGTGAGTTTGGAAAGATCTTAGAATGGAATTTACGAGCATTTTACTGCTGTTATAATGTAAAACTCCTATAACGTAAACATTCCTGGAACGGATTATTTACATTGTAAAAGAGCCTACTGTACATGAGAGAGTAAAACATGGTTATACCTACAATAGGGTACAATATAATATTAATAGCAGTAATAATAACAAACAAAAATTATATTACAACACTCTGGCGGGAAATTCATACGCATGCGTCGCAAGCCGCCTCTTTCGCAAGAGCCACCTATCGGTCAAAGTTGTCATTGTTTGGACAGACTTGGTCACATCGGACAACCATCCAAACCCCAAACATTGTCAAAACAATTAAACATTTAGGAAGTGAAGTCGGAAGAGGCTGAGGAGTTGACAGTAATAGCTAATACACCTACGGAACTTCCGAGTCCACTCACTATTATGAAATCTCTCCTTTTTGTATATCTGGTTATTGATTTACAGTTTGTAGAAATTCAAAAAACTGCAAAACCTCTCTATAGTTGACTAAATTTACACAATGAAAGTAGTGCGGGCTATTAGTCATGCCAGAGATGTCATTTAGTGATTATTTTATACTCTGATGGCGTGTCTTCATCAGTATTGAATAACTACCAGTAAAAATATGTTCTTGGAAACCGTATAAATATATGATCTGGTTTGCATTTTGATTCCATAACTGTAGGCTATGTCTTGAGTTCTTTGGTGCTGTAAATAATTCCTATATTTTGACACAAGTTATAGTAAGCCTGGATTGATGCACTGTATCTGCTTTCCCATCTGATAAAGATTGACTTCATCAAATGTCAGATGAGAAAATTATTAGTGTAGTAGAATTCTCCGTAGTGACTGCCTATACAAATAGACATCTAGTAATTTGTGACCCATAACTCTATCTACATGGCTACGCATATGTTGTCTGTCTACGTCTGGTGATCACATTTTTTGGACATTTTTTCAAAAGTTTTTGCTAGATAGCAAAAGGACATTTTTTCGAATGCAACAGCTTTTAGGAGAGAAGGAAAAGTGTTCTGGTCTTTTTTTATGAATTGTCAGGTTTTTTCTGTGCTCCACCAAAAGTTCCTTATTCAACTTACGAGCTCATTAAAACCTTCAAGGTTTCTGGTAAGTTGCACAATGAGGATTTTTTGCCAAAGTATTTCAAATCTATTTTAGTTAAGTGATTAGACATAGATTCGCAATGAGTTCTTTTATAACTGTCAATACCCTGACAGTCCGATGTGCTATGAGAGATCATCAGATGTGTCGATAAAGCACTGAGAATAAGTATGTGCACAATAATGCTTATATTACGGAAGTTAAACGACTAGCGCAGGTATTAGGGTGCCCGGCTGTTAAGCCGTATGTCGTGAGTTTGAATGCTACGGTATATGATACACTCTTTCTTCAAACCGTCATCTGTGGTTACACGTGGCCGAACACGCCTCTCAAAAAACGATGGATACCATCGTTTTTTTACGTCATCAAGCCGTTTGCACATGCACTCGTTCACGAAAAAGCCGCCATATTTGTAGAAAACGAACGTTTTTCTTTTATTTAATAGTACTTTTTGGTGTTGCTTTGGTACTATAAAAAATTTGCAAACAAAAGCATCGTTTTCAAACATTTATTGCAAAGGTTTCGTGTTTTTAACGATAAAATTATCTATAAAGATGGCCGACAACGATACAATTACGTCACGAAAAAACGAAAGTATCCTTCTTTTTTTCGTAAAAATTGCAATAGCAATTTTTTTGATAAAAATTGCAATAGCCATTCAAGGTGAATCTTTAATAAAGTTTGGTAAATGACGTTATAAATAACTCGAAATACATTGCATTTATAGTTCATTAAACAAAGGTAACTTCTAGCTGTTTGATAATAGCGAAGAACTGACTGACAATTAATATGCAGGCAAAGTAAAAACTATAATTATTCTCCTACAATAATGAGCAGCATGTGATTGAACTTCAAACACCACATTTGTACTCACTCGTGTCTCCCCTCCCTTACAGGTAGAGAATCAGAAAGCACCGTATAAACTGCAACCCAAGTGCTTCGTAAATAGTTAACATTTTTATGTTATAACTGACAAAAATGGTTGTATTGGATTCGTCAGTAAGTCAGTGTCTAATCAATAGAGTATTTACGGTGTTATAAAAGCAGCAAGTAGAGGATAACTTCTAAGTCCAGGGATACATTGTAGATACACAATTGTGTATCTCTATTTAAGGCCTACATATTTTATATGTTTTTTTGAAGGGTACGTGTAGAAAATCAGAAAGCCTCTCAAAATTACTTGACCAGTTGACCTGGTCAATACACAACTCATGCTGGTATTATAAAGATATTGCAACTTGAGATGAAGAGTTTTTGGTGAAATAGGCAAGATTTATAGCTGTAAGTTGACCACTATCAATCAGAGAAAAGAACTCTCCTAGTACATAGTCACAACTGAATTTCTACCTTACTTCACTTTATCACTTATTATAAACCATGCTTCATCTTGTTCAACATTACTGACTCATACCACATGCTTATTTCGCCAAAGTGTCCGCTGAGAGTTATGTATGATTTCATCTTATGTTTTACACTTTCAGTCAGCTAGAATATATTGCGGTGAAAGATCATCGAGGTCAAGGCCGGCTGCCTAGCCAACCTCGGAACCCGACGTCATGGCCAAGCTGAGCCCCGGCTTGGCAGAAGACATAACCGCCGGAGAGGCTTCCGGTTGGCTAACGGTCGACTGCCGAGTCTAACATGCTACCAATCGAGGATGAAGAATATCAAATGAGTGCCTGCAGCGACGATGAGCAGAGATCCCTGGCAGTCCCTGGCATGCTGTTCGTTGCATGAGCGCACTTGGAATTGATTGTATGCTTATATACATATTCAGATATATTTTTTATTGCCTTGCACTCAGTGGTCTTGATTGTTGTGGAGCAGTAAAGGGAACTTGGCAGTTTCCCTTACAGTGTGTTCAACAGTTTCACACTCTTTAAAAGAATTTTTATACCTGCTTCTAGTCTATCCTTGGCCTTCACACGAAGAATTCTACTTTCTCCTAAACTTCTTCACTAATTGTTGGCATATTTAAGAGTCTAAAATGTTTTGCCTACTAGTGTAAAAATTGGTTTGTGGCCTCCAATTTTAAAATACCACCATTGCTCTTTGCGGGCAAGCATGCATTCTCTAAATGTTTATCCGCGCTGAATAGTGTCACCTAATAGATGATGAAGTTCAAACTCTTGCTGTACAGTTTTTCTGAAACATACAATTTTAGCTATAGTTCTGTTATTTTATAGTTATTTTAGTTCTGTCATGAGAATGAGAAATTGGCTTCTCCACAAAAGTTTACAGGAACAAAAGTTGCTACGAACCACCCTTGTGTCGATGGCAGACATCTCGGCTTATTTCCACTAAATTCTCTTTTTTTAAAGTTGTTTTAGAATACTATTTATTTTTGAGATGATGATAGATTGTGCTTGGTTATTGCATCATTCTACGCACTTTCGTAATTCCTCAGATATTTTCCTGTTGGTAACCAATCCCACAATGAGATATAATATGGTTTGCTGTCAAAATATTTCGCTTTATTTCATTTAACATATTCAACCTATCTAACAGCGAACCTAAAATATACACATAGAATCTAATGGAGCTTTTTGCAAGGTGTCTTTTTTATGAATTCATTTGGGAGCTTTAGAGCCATAGAGAAATAATGCAGTAATATTTATTAAGCAGGAAAATGGAAATGGTATTAGATTTTATGGGATTTTATAACCTTGCAATATCTACAGACTTACAGCAAAATGTCTGTATGCACTCTAAATATTTACAAACAATCAATTATTAATCTATATGTAAACCACTTACCTGCTTACCTGCGCTCAGAATCGACCAATGAGACATGAGAAATGCTAAAGAGCTCTGAACAGAAGACGGCATGTTAGATCTATTGCTGGTACGATCAGAAGGATGTATAACTGCTTCTATTGATCTTGATATAAAACATTCCATAACACACTTTGAAAGTGAATATCTACCTGTTTATTTTTAGACTAATCAAAATTGACGAGTAAGCAATTGGCAGCCAGCTAAAAGCTGTTTTAATGAGTACATTTTGTGCAGTTGCTACAAACAGACCGTTGATAACCATAAACATGTCGGTCTTGTGCATTTAGAAAGCACTTGTTATTGGCTGGCACGACACTTGTTCTGATTAGCAAAAGAGCTAATTAATTCCTCTGTTAGTCTGGGCAATTGTATCCTTTAAAGGGTCACTAACTCATGTCTTTTTCTTCTAGGCCTTTTAACAGCTATGAAATTTTGTTAATTTCACTCGAGAAACATCCTAGCAGCCAGATCACATAAAACAACAAATAGAATCTGAAATGATTGGCAAATATCTATACTTTCTAATAAAATTTTAAATTTTGCTGTAAGTGACCCTTTGAATATAAGCGAAACTTCTAGTTCAGTAGTTTTCATACTCAAAACTTTGTCAAAGTGTATCTATCCACTATCATCTATAAAAATAACAACATATTTAAATATATATTTATTATTATTAAAAATTATCATTAAAAGTTTTTAATTTATAATAAAACTTTTTATTATAAATTAAAATATATATTTAATTTATTGAAAATGTATTTTAATAATTTCCATTTTTTCATTGTGTGGATACCTGTTAGTCTGAGTAAATACTATGTGTTTCCACATTTTTCACGATTTTTATTACCTCCCACTGCCCTTTTAAAAAGGCAGGGGGGTTTCTGTTTTATTTCAGACCAGTAGTAGTGGATTCTACCAAATCAAACTCACACTCTACAACAATCATTTTAGAGAAGAATATGGTAAGATGTCTTTTTCCTCTTTCCTAACTTTGGGCAAGCTATAAATAAACATCATTTCCAACATGGAACGCTGATATTGTTTATATTCTGTACTATATTGTTGTTTGTGCTGTTATTTATATAAAACAAAGAATATATTTTAAAAACATTTATGCTTTTTTTTAATGTTACATTTTTTGCCCGTTTTTATGAAAACTCCACATGCATACGCTTCGTTCTTTCCGGTAAATTGCCAAAACTATTTGGTTTCAATCCGTGTCTGGCGCCTGAAAACCTTAAACACCTACGGTCTATCTGATTGAAAATGAAATAAAGGCATCGCTGACTTACTGCTAGGGAGCAGCCGTGGTTCAGGGACTAGGGTGCTGACTATGAACAGCAGGTTCAGTCATACAAGAACTATTGGTGGTTTTAGGAAGGGCATTCGACCACAATTCTTCCTGTGCTAGCTACATCAGTCCCAAGTCTTTCGACCCCACCCCTTCCACTCAAAAAAGAGCCAGCTTGCTTTCTCAGTGGTACCAGACTACAGTAGAAGCTCCTACAATGTAAATAATCTGTTCCGTAACGTTTATTTTATAGACATTTTATGTTATAGATATTTTACCATATATAGAGACTTTACGCTATACAGCCAGTAAAATACATATAAATTGCCTAATCCATTTTAAAATATTTCCAAACTCACCCCCTCTAGCTCTTCAGAAAAGAACAAATTAGACTTATACCTTGTTGATTTAATTACTGTACAGTAACTGTAGTATTATTGTATCGACAGACTTTCTCCTTTTTTTCTTACCACTTTCACTCGGTTTATGATTCATGACTACAGTAGTTTTACAGTAAATTAAAACTATCGCTTTCTCTCTTGCCACACTTGAGAGATGAAAATGGAATATAGGATTATCTCTATATTTACCAGTACCCTAGCAGTCTATAAGAGTATCTCTATATTTACCAGTACCCTAGCAGTCTATAAGAGTATCTCTATATTTACCAGTACCCTAGCAGTCTATAAGAGTATCTCTATATTTACCAGTACCCTAGCAGTCTATAAGAGTATCTCTATATTTACCAGTACCCTAGCAGTCTATAAGAGTATCTCTATATTTACCAGTACCCTAGCAGTCTATAAGAGTATCTCTATATTTACCAGTACCCTAGCAGTCTATAAGAGTATCTCTATATTTACCAGTACCCTAGCAGTCAATAGGATTATCTCTATATTTACCAGTACCCTGGCAGTCTATAGGATTATCTCTATATTTACCAGTACCCTGGCAGTCTATAGGATTATCTCTATATTTACCAGTACCCTGGCAGTCTATAGGATTATCTCTATATTTACCAGTACCCTAGCAGTCTATAAGAGTATCTCTATATTTACCAGTACCCTGGCAGTCTATAGGAGTATCTCTATATTTACCAGTACCCTAGCAGTCTAGCTTGCCATGAGAGATGGTCAGGTGTTTGGATAAAGCTCAGAGAATAAGTAGCTGCGATAATTATTCACAAATACTAAAGGCGATCAATTGGTGCAGAGGTTAGAGTGTCAGTATACTGAACTGAATGTCACAGGTTGGAGTCTTGTCAAAAGCTGTATTTTATCCTAACTTCGAACCTCGGTGACTGATGGATAAGCAGACAAACAAACACAGCTCTTATTATAGTGAAGATTTATTTTTGTTTTACTTTATTTTAGACATAAAAAATGTTTTTAATAATTTTTCTTATTCAGAGTAGACCTTGCTGTCTAGAAAAAATATTAAAGTTCATGTAAATTGACATTGAAGGTGTGCGCTCCCCTTGAGGCTAACTATGGGACTCTCATTATTCAATTCGAATCTGAGAACAAGCATCGGCTTGACATTTTACCTTATATATCAAGTTTTTATGTTGTACGAAGCAAAAACTTTACATAAATTTTTTACATTATGTGGAATCTACAGCAGGTATAGGAGGTTTATGATATAATATTGTCTATCGAATGATCTATCTGTGAGTTTTACCAATCAGGTGTCATATCTTATTTTTTACTCCGTAACATTTGTAGATTTTGCCCAACACCTATTATAGGTACATCGAGCTTTAACATCTACCTCTAATGTCAGTGTTTATTAGTGTCAACAATCCAATTTTTGAGATGCTCTACTAACTGAGACCATAGACTCACAGTGCCGTAAATTAGAACTCTTGTATTTAATAAGATACGTAACTCTTTCTTATCTCACTGTTTCAAATATCTACTATTATATTTAGAGATTCGGTGGTTACATTAGAGTATATTTAATTTATAATATTACAAGAAATACGATATATATTATTTAGCTAGGGGAGATAAATACAAATTAGAATGCTGGCTCAAGTATGTACTACAGCCAAGTCTTAACTAAGAGAATAATTATGTTTCTGCTGTTTAGTTTGTGTCAAAACATCAAACTGGCTCTGAGCTAGTTGCCTTATTATGTACTAGATAACATCTTTCAAGTGTTTGAGATTAGTTATTAGATGTTGTCACCTCATAATTCTACTTCACCGCTTTAATATTTTATTATTTAATTTTATATACTTATTTATATAACCATAGTATGCTGTACTTACTATAGTTGCAGGACATGCTTTTGCCCAATCACCAGATCTCTGACTGAGCAACTAATTATGACAACTTAATAAAACCGCTAATCAACCTGAAACAATACATTTCAATGATTTATTTTAGGAGTTGCGTTTGATGTGCCTTCGCTCAGTTTTTTCATCGCGATAATGCACCATCATTTTACACAAATTCAGTTTCTCGAAAGTGATTATGAATGAAAATTGCATACAGTTGTCAACAAAAGTGCCTTATAAACTGAAGAACAGAAACGTCTACAACTTTCTGTCGCAACGAATCACTAGTTATGTGCCTTTTCAGGCTGTAAACTAGGTAGCAACTTCTTGTAGGTAGCAACTACCTACAAGAACACTCAAAAAACAATTTTGGCTTCCATGACATACGATGCTCAAATCAATCTTGTTGACCCTCAATGCTTCTATAGCAACAGGAATAAATAGTGCAGATAGAAAAGTGCATCCTTTTGTAACATAAATATTTCATCACCGTATAAAATTGCTAAGTTTGCAAGTTATAAGGTGGTGTATAATATATATAAATGATATACAGTATAAACTTGCACACTTGTAAGTTTGCTATATGAACCTAAACTAAACTAAGTGAAAACTAAATGAACTTGAAAAGCCCAAAATGGAGGAAAAGATAACGCCTGAGTGTCTGAAGTATAACAACTCAAACACAAACTAATTGAGCTTTTAATAACAGATATTGTACAAGATTTCACTTTAATTCATTTTTTTGGTAGAATTTCAGGAAATATTTGTTAATGTTTTTAGCAGGCAAAGCTGACCAGGAGAATACGCACACTAGTAAAACATTGATGAGAGAGTGATATGTAATTACTTTATGATCATCTGTTGGTTTTAAAGCTGAGGTAAGTGTCTAGAAACAGACTATTTAAAATCTATATTCATTCCAACAAGCCACGAGTTGATGATAGTATTAGTTACTTAGGCATACTTACATTACAATTGCTTAAGGTTACTTACATATGGCATGACCATGCACTCACTGATTGGTATTGCCATAGCGACCAGATCTTTGATGTCTATTGTACAACAGAAATACTTGTTATCTTCTTTTAATTTGTATATCTTCAAACTTAGCTACTCTGTAAGCATTGAAGTAAATAAACTAAAGGAGACAGAGACAAATAAATGAAATGCTATAATAAAATTTATTTGAACTCTCTAGCAATTGCGTTTCAGGTTATACTTCATTTCCAAAGGGTAGTGGAGGATGATATTTTATTTTAAAAGAGAAGTGGTGATTCTCCCAAACTCTTCAAATTCTCTCAAACTCCAACCCACTCTCCAAAAAGCTTTTCAGGGAAGAATATGGTGAGATGTCTTTTTTCCAGTTTATCATACGTTTGACACCAAGTGCCGTGAGCATGCTCTGCCTGCTACATTCTCTTCTATCACCCTTTTCCACCTCATTAGCAGTGTCTATCTACCCTCTGACCAATGCGTGGAAAATAATGCAGACAGCTAAATGTTTATCTTCTGCAGGCTAAGGAAAGAATATTTTATAACTTTTACTTACAGGTCCTTGAGCCTATAGTTGCACTATTTGGCAACTTTTTAAAATGCTGCTGTAAATCTAATAAAATTGTATAAACAATTTTAATGCTCAACTTGATTTGCTCGTTTTGAGAAGTTTTCATGGTATATCAAATGGTACAAGTCTCAACCAGTATTATACCTATATTAATACAAACGAATAAATCACACTTTGCCGTTGCGTGTCTGCGTGAGTACGAGCATGCTCTTGCTCGTGTGTGTTAATCTACATATACGCCATATGTTTCTATACTTTTTGGCCAATTTTGTCCAAACTTTATGCGCATGTGCTTCATGCCTTCTGCTAAATCAGTAAAAATACCGTATTTGGTTTCATAACTCCGCCTGGTTCCTAAGAAACAGCCCTTTAAACACTCATCTGATTAGAAACTCAAAAAACCCTCAATTGCCCTCAATCAACATATTCATGGATTGTCGTCGTGAAAGCAGGGTAGCAATTTTCTTTGAAAACCTACAGCATGCTGCAGGTTGTCTACAGAATGCTGTGGGTTATCTACAGAATGCTGTGGGTTATCTACAGAATGCTGTGGGTTATCTACAGAATGCTGCGGGTTATCTACAGAATGCTGTAGGTTATCTACAGAATGCTGTAGGTTATCTACAGCATGCTGTAGGTTATCTACAGAATCCTGTGGGTTATCTACAGAATGCTGTGAGTTACCTACAGAATGCTGTAGGTTATCTACAGAATGCTGTAGGTTATCTACAGCATGCTGTAGGTTATTTACAGAATGCTGTAGGTTATCTACAGAATGCTGTGGGTTATCTACAGAATGCTGCGAGTTATCTACAGAATGCTGTGGGTTATCTACAGAGTGCTGTGGGTTATCTACAGAATGCTGCGGGTTATCTACAGAATGCTGTGGGTTATCTACAGAGTGCTGTGGGTTATCTACAGCATGCTGTGGGTTATCTACAGAATGCTGTAGGTTATCTACAGAATGCTGTGGGTTATCTACAGAATGCTGTGGGTTATCTACAGAATGCTGTGGGTTATCTACAGAATGCTGTGGGTTATCTACAGAATGCTGCGGGTTATCTACAGAATGCTGTAGGTTATCTACAGAATGCTGTAGGTTATTTACAGAATGCTGCGGGTTATCTACAGCATGCTGTGGGTTATCTACAGAATGCTGTAGGTTATCTACAGAATGCTGTAGGTTATCTACAGAATGCTGCGGGTTATCTACAGAATGCTGTGGGTTATCTACAGAGTGCTGTGGGTTATCTACAGCATGCTGTAGGTTATCTACAGAATGCTGTGGGTTATCTACAGAATGCTGTGAGTTATTTGTTTGAAAATGAGCAAAATCTCAGGCAATGCCAAGCTTAATGCTAATACAAAATAAATCTTTAATTTAAATAAAAATAAGTCATAATAATAATTATAAATAAATCAAAATAATTTTACCTTCACCTTTGCTAAATAGTTTTATTTGTGATACGTCACATAGTTTGACATAAACTCATGATCGGTGGGCTTTAACAACCCCATGAAGCCTTAATGTAACAATATAATGGTTTAGCATAATCATGATCACTTAAAAAGGTTGGGTTGTTAGGACCACAGGCAATAGTTGTAAATGTAACTCCGCTGATTGGCCCAGAATTCAGCAGAGGTAGGACAAATCTCAAAGACAGTTTATAACAAAAGGGACTCACTAGATTTTTAGATGTGCCGACCAAAAGGTCAAGAAGTAGAGCTTGAGTTTAATTGGTTGTAAGATTTGAGTAGGATTTTCAGTCTGCTTTGTCTGAACATTATTTTTTAATTGATCGAGAGGTGATAATAGATATTTATGTCTCCATCTAGTCATACCATTGAGCCTTTAACAAAGAATTTTCATGCGTAGAACCATACTAGGATTAACACATCAATTTGTAAACACAGCTAAAGTTAGCTACAATAACTCTAACATTGAACACGAATCATGACTTTCGTGGAAATTGGTGTAAATGTTAAAGTTCATTAGCTATGATTCCAAGAGCACATTTTATGTAGAAGTTTTCTTTTTTGACATGTAGTTATCATGTCTAGCTCTATTGGGTACAATTGTAAGGCTTCATTAGTCCAGATAGCAGGCAATATCTGATAAGCATACCTGAATCAATGGTTCGTCTGCCACACACTGCACCTCAAGCATAGACATCGTCAAGAGTTCTTATCAATGATTAATGTTAAAATCTGTGCCAGCCCGTGAGTCTAAGACATGTACAGTGTAATTAATGTGATTTTATCGCTAGAGAACCCTAGGCTAGGCCAGGCACCCGCCATGAGTTATACAAAGAAACTAAATGAACTTTTCATAAATAAAATAGATATGAAGGCATAAAAAGCCAAAGGCGTAAGCTACAAGTTCATGCATATAATATAAAGGCAATGTTTACATGTCGCATATTCTATCTGCTTGATTTTTATAAGCAGCATCTATAGTAATCTGCTTGATTGAGTCTTTTGCAGATTAGAGGAGGCCATCTTGCTATTTTAAAGCTAACTTTAGGCAAAACTGTAAATAAACATATCCAACATGGAACTCTGATACGGTGTACATGTATATTCTGTACTATGTTGTTGTTTGTTTTGTTAATTATATGATAAAAAGAATATATTTTTGAAAAATTTATGCACTTTTTTATTGTTGTATTTTGTTGTTCTTCACATCTAGCTCAGGATGATGCCAATAATGAAAACTGTTGCTAACAGTGAGGGTTACTCTGAGGCAGCCCTGAACACATAACCATAGCAAGAGGCATGGTAGACCAGCGCTGGAGTCGCTTGCAAGCTCTTAATTTAACTTTTTAAATGTTATTTTAAAACAGTTTAAAACTACACAGATTTGCTTGTCACCATCCATGGCTATGAGGCAGCCCTCAAAGCTACACTCAGAAATCCATTTAGCCTTATTTCTAAGATTAGCCTTACATTGAAGAGAGGTATTAGGTTGCTTCTGCATACCCTCCCCTGTGTATTAACACATATCTTATAGAACTTGTGAACTTGTAAAGAGCAATGTCAAGGGCAATGTCAAGGACAAAGGTATATTATGCACAAAAGTAAAAATTTAACAATGTAGTGGTTTAGAATGAACATGAACAGTTTACAAGTGGTCTGGGCAAAGAGTTGAGAGAGAAACACAAAAAATCAGTTGGATTAGGACCATTTTGTAAGACCAAGCGTTCATAATGTGCAACTGCTGAAAGGTAGGGTTGTTAGGACCACAGGCAATAGTAGTAAATGTAACTCCGGTGATTGACCCAGAGAGCAGCAGAGGTAGGACAAATCTCAAGTTGTTTACACTAGTTTGAAACACTAAATAAAACATCGTTTTGTTCAGCGAGCTTGCAATTTGTAATATTAATGTCAGAACACTATTTTTTGTAACTTTGTCATATTTCCGTTGCATGATTTTCTTTATTAACAGCAAATAATCTAAATATTCCTTTTTTGTTCCTTTCTATTCGACTCTGGTCATGTCTACGCTAAGAGCAGAAATAGACAAACACAATATGAACAAAGACTATGATTCTACCGGATAGTTATTCAGAAATAGAGAAATTTAGGCTATCTTTAAAGGTTGACTTGCAACAAAATTCACGCTACAGTTATTTGGTATCAAAAGGTTTACCATGTCTCACTCTGCTGCGTTGTAGGTGCAAAATATGTGGAAATGTGATTACAAGGTTTTAAAAGCTCAAAACCGAACAGTTAATCGCAGCCATCACGAAAACGCCATAGGTTGGAATCCTTTTACTTCGATGACATACTCAACTCAACACTGTTATTGTTTTGACACATGATGTGATCATGTGAAATGAAAGGCCAATAAAAAGCTCAATATAAAACGTCTCGTAGCACTAGTTTATGACAAACACTTCGGGTTTTACCAGAAAGCCCTTATCAAATATAGATGCTCGCTACTTTACAGTTTCATATTAGCTCGATCTAATCATCTAGTCGTAATCTGATCATGTGACCCATACTTCTGGTCAAATGGCGCGAACAATTTCTGCAGCATTTTTCGACTATCACAGGTAACTAACAGGCTCGTCATGTTTATCAAAAGATGATATGCACTCGTTCGAGCTAAGGTTGAAAAATTCGACGAATCTTTGCGGTAGGTTTTGAGAGATCAGTGCTCAAAGTGACAGCATTACAATGATGATGAAATAGACGCGTAAGGGCAATAGACATGGTTTTATTGAATGCGGGAAGTATATTTGTGAAAATATTTCGATGAATGAGATTGCGTGAATGTGTAAACAGAAGCACATCTTGTTCAACTAAGCCCCATTTGAGCCCTTTTGGAGAGGGACCCAACCTATGGCGTTTTCGTGATGGCTGCGATTAACTGTTTTTGAGCTTTTAAGAGCTTGTAATCACATTTCCACATATTTTGTACCTACAACACATCTGAGTTAGACATGGTGAATCTTTTAATACCAAATAACTGTAATGTGAATTCTGTTGCAAATAAACTTTTAACAAGCAATGAAACTCAGATAGGGCTAGTTATATCAATATAATTGGGGTTAAGTTTTTTATTTATAGAGCTTTAAGTAAACGATGAATCATTTTAAAAGGGGGTTTAAATTCTCATTTATGCTCATTTACTCACTCTTGTAATAAAAATAAATAAATTGAAAGAAATATTTTTATAGACTATGATAGAAGGAATAACTTGCAGTAAAAAAATATTTTCATGTAGTTTGTGTCAGCCATCATGAGGCAGCACTATTTGGTGTATTATTTCACAACACTCTTATTTTACATAGAATATGTATATTATATTATAATATTATATATTATAATATAGTAGTAGTGTATATATAATGTAGTATAATTATAATATATAATATTATATTATACTACATTTATGTTTCTGCCACAGTTACTTTAGGCATTACTAAAGACTTATTACCCAGACTAGTGTACACAGTCTGAGTACAAAGGCTCTCTATTTTGGCGCTCTTCCAACTCACCCAGTTTTTAGCCCATCTGTTCCAGTAGCTCTCCTACCTTACTGTCTTGACTATATAGGTCAGGCGGATCGAGGAAATTAGCATCAGTTTCTAGTTATGCCATGGGCCAACTCATAACTGTTGAAGCCAGCACCCTCTGATGAACATATTGCAAGATTACAACGTCACCATGATAGGGTACGAGTGCAAATTGATTTGCGTCGCTTGTCTGCATCTAACAATGATTGAAATTTATCTGATTTCTAAGAAATACATTACCACCTTGTTGAGGAATTTGGTTGGTATGGAGATGAAAAGTAGATATTACTATGATTAGAGAGGATGAGCAAAAAAACAAACAATCATTGGTTAACCAAAATGATATACAGTTAATTTATTATAATAACAATAACAGATATTTACAGTTTCCACAAGATTACGCTCGCTTCATCTACCTTTTAACTCCTTTGGTTCTTCATCTAGTTGAGATCTAAAGGCCGGTTTATCTTGATAGTCAGACACATAAAGATAAATGTACAGACAGAAATGTTGGACTTGGTCAAATGCTTCTGTCTGAATCATATATCTAACTATCAATATGAACCATCACAGTAGAGTCTTCTATAACGTAAGCCTTTTGCATAAATTATACTGAATGCAAAGCTTTTATGTGAAGTTTTGCACCATATTACGTAAGAAATTATTACGTAAGAATCATATTGTGTTAGAAATTCTATATAATGTGCAGAGTCAAGTCTGTGCAAGTTCTCAAATTTGATTTGAATATTGAGAGTTCCATAATGAGCCTTTAAAGTATCATTCTCTCTCTTGCTGCACTCCATATATATAATATAATATATATATATATATATATATATATTACTCATGCTACAGACAGTACTGTTTCGGCTATTGAAGCCTCATCAGTGCAGCTCAGAGCTTAGGCAAGGGACACAAATCCCATTACCAATGAGAGTTGACTTCCTGCCATGAAACAACAAAGTTGCTTCACAGACTTTAAGAAAGTCAATGTGCTGGCACCAGAGTGCTCAAATCACAAAAGTGATGAGCTTTGCGCAAAGGCTAGTAGTGCCGCACCTCTCACAGAGCGCTCAACCAAACCGAAGTGAGGGAGCATAATACTCATGCTACAGACAGTACTGTTTGGCTATTGAAGCCTCATCAGTGCAGCTCAGAGCTTAGGCAAGGGACACAAATCCCATTACCAATGAGAGTTGACTTCCTGCCATGAAACAACAAAGTTGCTTCACAGACTTTAAGAAAGTCAATGTGCTGGCACCAGAGTGCTCAAATCACAAAAGTGATGAGCTTTGCGCAAAGGCTAGTAGTGCCGCACCTCTCACAGAGCGCTCAACCAAACCGAAGTGAGGGAGCATAATACTCATGCTACAGACAGTACTGTTTCGGCTATTGAAGCCTCATCAGTGCAGCTCAGAGCTTAGGCAAGGGACACAAATCCCATTACCAATGAGAGTTGACTTCCTGCCATGAAACAACAAAGTTGCTTCACAGACTTTAAAAAAGTCAATGTGCTGGCACCAGAGTGCTCAAATCACAAAAGTGATGAGCTTTGCGCAAAGGCTTTACAAACAACTTTACTGCTGCAATATATGTATCTGGTTTAAAAGTCAATTATTAACTTTTTAAATTATTTATCATGTTTACCATATAATTTATGTATTTATGATTTTTTGGCTAGCTAATAAATCAGTAACTTTCATTTTTATCATTACTAGCATGCTTGGCAGTCCTGTGCACCATGAGAGATCGTCATGTGTAATCACTATATGCATAATTCATGAAGTGCTTAAGCAGCTGAGTAGTGTAGTGGTTAGAGCGCCAGTTTGTAAAGTGGAGTGTGGGGGTTCGAATCCTGTGCGAGGTAGTTCTTTCCTAATGCTTTTAGTGTGGCTTTAGACAAACAAACACACGGACAGACAGACTAATGGACACTGCTGTTATTACCATAAAAATTAAACAAACTTTTGTCCTGTGCGCAAAAAGAGTAGTTGCCTATTCACTATTGTCAGGTTAAGTTGTCAAATTACTCTAGGAGGAACAGCATATCAGTTCAAATTGAAACTTAGAATTTAGTCTTATAGCTAAATATTATCGATTTAATAAAACTTATCACCATTGTGATGGACACAACACAAAAATCAAAATGGTGACCACTTTCTTTTTCCTAGTTCACAGAGAGAACAACTCCCCTAAGTTATGCTGTAGTACACAAATTGGGTTTGTACAACTTTCCCTATAAAACAACTTACGATAAATTACAGTTTATATTTGTGAATTTTAACGATTCTAGCGAAACTCAAACCCAAAGTAATATTTATAACTACGGTTTAGATTTTTTACATTTAAAGCAGCTTTTGCCTTCTTAAATATTACAATTAATAATATTATGTTTGTTATATACCACTTCATATTTTTTATATTTTTTGTTTATTTGAGACAATCATTCAGCAGTTCTATGACTGTTGTAGTCAAACCAGACTCACTATAGTTATGACTGGTGTTTTATTTACCTTTCTTTTGTTTTTGATTCTTCATTTAGTTATTAATATTATTATATTATTATTATTTTAAACGCTTCCTGCAGCATTTGTTTCTCAGTGATTAAAGTCTTACATATAGATTAGCCTGAGTGTGCAAGCAATATAGATACAGGGTAGCGCGTTATCGTATCCATCTAACACGTAATATCCTACTAGGTGAAGCTACTTCAACTAACACATGAATTGAACAAGCTTTATTACATATTATAAATTCCTTAATTGATTGTCTTAGCTTGTTATTGTTGTATTTGGACAGAGAAAACAAGAATGGGATAACTAGAAAAGCTACGCTGGTGAGAATAACCATAGTTTATACCACAGTAATAACAACGCTACTTTGGATTTCTTATAATAATCAAGCAGTCATATATATGTATATATATGACTGCTTGATTATTATAAGAAATGTATAATATTATCATATATATCTTTAAAAACATGTTAAAAGCAGCTGTCCTGATCATCATCAGCCCATCAAGGCATGGATAACTATTCATTTTTGTGTAAGGCAAACTAGTAACCAGGTAACCTAGCAACCAGGCAACCTAGTAACCAAGTAACCATGTTCATCTGGCACAGCTTCTTTATTTCAATTTATTTACTACAGGTAATAAAAATTAAAAACAATTGATAATATATTGTTGCAAACTGCTAAGTTTTTATATTATTTTTGTTAGTTTATGTTCATATTGCAGTGAAAGATAAAACAGCTTTTGACATATTATGGTTCTCTTGACACCACCAAAAAACCATAACTTGGTAGATTCTGGTTGAAGGCTCGGGCCTCCTAATTATTTGAAAACGTTACTGACAGTGTCTCACCTGAAAGTGTTAACAGATATTGTATATGAACCTCTTTTGACAAAACCATGTCCTCTTCACTGAAAGTTTTAACAGATATTGCGTGTGAACCTCTTCTAACAGAACCATGTTATCTCCACTAAAAATGTTAACAGATATTGTATGTGAACATCTTTTAATAGAACCATGTTATCTCCACTGAAAATGTTAACAGGTATTGTATGTGAGCCTCTTTTAACAGAACCATGTTATCTCCACTAAAAATGTTAACAGATATTGTATGTGAACCTATTCTAACAAAACCATGTCATCTTCACTGAAAGTTTTAACAGATATTGCGTGTGAGCCTCTTTTAACAGAACAATGTTGTCTCCACCAAAATTGTTAACAGATATTGTATATGAACCTCTTCTAACGAAACCATGTAATCCCCACTGAATGTGTTAACAGATATTGCATGTGAATCTCTTTTGATAGAATCATTTTGTCTCTATTGAAGGTGTTAACAGATATGGTATGTGAATCTAGTTTGATAGAGCTATTGAAAGTGTTACGTGTTACGTTATGTCTATGTTTAGTGACAGAATACTGTAAAGGTTGGTAGTTTGTCTCTTTTATAAGTACAAACAATTTTGTTTTTCACTTCACATAAAAGTGTTATAAATATAAAATATTAAAAATGTTTGAACATGTGACTGGCTTGGCATTTAAATTCATTTTGTTGGAAATCTCATTCTTAGCTTAGAATACATGAATTATTTTCTATCCATCTATAAACTCGGTACACCGTGCAATCTATCAACATTGAATTATAACAGTATGCAAAAACATGGAATTTATCAATCACTAGATGAACTGATGACCTGCATACACTTGACATGATGCACTGTAAGCACACTCGACATGATGCACTGTAAGCACACTCGACATGATGCACTGTAAGCACACTCGACATGATGCACTGTAAGCACACTCGACATGATGCACTGTAAGCACACTTGTAAGCATGCACTGTAAGCACACTCGACATGATGCACTGTAAGCACACTCGACAAGATGCACTGTAAGCACACTTGTAAGCATGCACTGTAAGCACACTCGACATGATGCACTGTAAGCACACTTGTAAGCATGCACTGTAAGCACACTTGACATGATGCACTGTAAGCACACTTGTTAGTAAGATGTTAATAAGCATTAAAACAGACAGGTCAAGAGGTTATAGAAGCATGGTTGCGGTTGCGAACATTAGGAGGTAGCAGAGAGTTTCTTACGTATGTACAACCTGTTGGTATCAAACATTTCCAAAGAATTGCGATATATGAAACCTTAAAATAACACTGTTCTATTTATCGATTTAATTAAATGCAAAGAGAAAAAACAGCTCAAGTTAAGGAGTTGTTATCGGCACACATCGTGTTGTGGGTCATCCCAGTGATAAATTTGTGAGATGCTGAAGCTCCCAAGGATGTATGCTACTTGTGTGGTCTGTATCAGACAAGGACAAATATTTTTTGCGCAGACTCTGCGTAAGTTTCCTCCTATTGGCTAATCTTTCCTCTAAAATCTCATTTTCAGTTAACTCTTGTTTCAGGCTCTCTGTTTGAGTTGAGACATCTTGAAGGACTGCGAATACCTTTCTGGGTGGCAGCTCAATTGCTGACTTGAATAAGTATAAGTTTTTATTGACTGACGGTTGGGTAGAATTAGTTATTCGTACTGTGGGTATGTCCAGTACAACTGTCGACTTGGGTGGACAATTGACCGTTGCTGTTGGCTGACTGCGAGTAGATCCCAAACAGACATACAGTTTCCTCTCGTGTTTCATGCACAAACACTTTTCTACACTCATAATGCGTTTTTACCTTCAGTCCTCAAGGCGTCAACACTTCATGAGTAAACCTAAATCACAAAACAATTGTAATAGATATTAATGTTTGTGGAACAGATAACCTACATGTATTGCAATTTATTAAATACTTAGTTGGGATTGCTTTCTCTAATTCTCAAAAAATACGAAGAGAAGATAATGTTTTTGTGTATAAGAAAATTTAAAACCGCATTTTACTCCACCAAAGTGTTTAGCGTGAGTAGGCCTACGTGCAAAAACATTTGAAAAACGCTTACAAATTTGCTGTTTTGAACAAGTCTATATTGACGTGATAGCAAATCTATCAAACTATTAACTAAGTTTAATTTTACTTACAGCTATTAACCATAGAGTTGTTAATCATAGAGTTACTAGCTATAGATTTATCATTTATAAAGTTATCAATCATAGAGTTATTAACTAGGTCTTACAACTCGTTTAAAAAGCAGCCAGTTAAATTAGCTATCAAAATAAATTACTGTTACTTGAAACACGAAATGAAGTTAAAATAATTTGTGAAAAATTCAGTATAATTATTATTTTATTAACTGCAACACGCTCAATCAGTCAGTAGTAGCAAAAAACTAGTTTTGTTTCTATCTCAGCTTTTAATGTTTGAAAACAGGGTAGAGTTGGGATAGGTCATAGACCTATTAACTATACTAAGTAACTATACTAAGTATAGTTAATAGGTCTATGGGATAGGTGAGCTAGTAGGATATCTGTGCCAACACTCATGAAAAGGTTTGAGCTAAATCCTCATTGCTTATATCCTACCATCCAATAATCTTTCAGGTACTTGTGGCCTTGACACCAAAACCACCATTTTGAAAAGAGTTTAAAAAGAAAGGTAAGTAAAAACCTTTTTCTCAAACAATTAAATGAAATTTTACCAAAAGCTTTCTGCAGCATAATTACTTAGTAAATATCAGGCAGCCAATTTGTTGTGTTATTGAATTGCTTCAAGGTTACTCTCCTTTTGCAGCAAAGCATGAAAAAAAATAATGATTTTAGTTTTGAGAAAAAGTTCAGTTGTGTAAACGTGTACTTCATAGGACACACGGGCCAAGAATGCATCTATTTCACCATTGACCCATGTATCCTATCACCCTTTTTATTATCTTACTATCATTATATTTGTTATTTTCATCTTTTTTTCCTTATAATCCCTAATCTATGTAAGTAAACCTCAAAGTTTCTCTGTCTGTCATTAGTCTCTCTAGTTATAGCAATAAAGTTTTAGCAACAAAAATCACCTTCTTGCTGGATTTGATCTCCCAAAGATCACAAATGCAAGTTTGCCAACACACTCGCATAACCACAAGGCTAAGCCATTCTTGACATTCCCAGCACTCTTACCACATACTGTATATCCATTTAGCGATTGCACCTGCTAAATGGGCACTTTTTATTATTGATTAACATTACCTTTTGCGTTTGTTACTTTTTGAAATATTTTTAAAAGCTGATTTTTTTTACCATTACCTATTTTTAAATTGTAATTTTCAAATGTGCTGTTTCAGTTTCAAATGTGCCATTACACCCATCTTGCCAGTTTTGGTAAATCTGTAAAAACTAAATGCTTTTCACATGGACAATTGTATTAATTATCTGGAGTAGAAATTGCCTTTACATTATCTCTCTACTCGGTCAGACAAAGTATTAGACCAAGAATGTTTGATATCTTATTTTTATGTTTGTACCAGTATCGTCCATCAAAACTTTGAATACAACGAGGTTCTGCTGCAATAGTAACATTCTTTATATACATGTACACATTGTTTTCTTGAAAATTTATTTGAACTGCACAAAAAACTTTTCTCATGGTATGAAGTTTAAAAGTTAAAATGGTAAATGCTGTATATATAAATAAAAATAAGTTTTCTACGCAAATACTTTTTTTAATATTCGGGCAACATTTGACATTCAACTAGTAGTAATGTAAAACAACTGGCGGTATAAGCAATGATATCAAAATGACATGGCAGTAGTCGCTCCATGTACCACAATTGGTCCAAGTCTCTTAGTGGCCGGGATACTTGGACCAGTGGTTTAAAGTTGTGTCTTCATTCAGTACATTGGTTTTCTCAGCAATATAAAATTTGATTCTTGAAAAGAGTACGTATGCTTCATAAAAACCTACCAGCTTGCTTGGATATCTGGCAAATTTTTAAAAATATTGCTACAAATAAAATACGATACATTTCGTGCCCCATGTATCTCAACTCTCTTCTATGACTCTAATATTAAAACCGGCTTGCTCTGTAATATATTAGCTGTTAGCCACAACATTTTTTTATTGAAAGCTATAAAATAGTGAGTGATGAAAACTGAATGACAGCAAAGGTCAAACTGTAAATTGAAGTTTAAAACTTAATCACAAGTCACACAGGCCGAACGTTCAGATCATAAAGACAAAACTCTGGTAAGGTGGAGCGGATCAGTCTACTATGTATAAATAGAATGTATTTGGATTTTATTTTGATTATAAAAGCATATTTAATTTAATTCAGGCTATTTTTTTACCCATTTAGAATACTTCAGTATTTGAGTTCTTTAGCATTTATGACTATCATGAAGTACCAACCAGTAAAAACTTAATTCCCATTATAACCAACTTACAAGGAAGCTTCATGTACGCTCTTTATTAATATTTATCTGCTAAACACATTACAGCAACGAGAACCAGTTACTTACCAACGATGTGTTCTTGTGTGCTGCTCTGCTTATTAGTTATCTTCGCTGACGGACGCAACACAAGCACACAGTATATCTGAATAACTTGTTTTCTCCTTGTTGAGATCTCAATTTACTTGCACTTCTTAGCGAGTTCAGTAAACTTCTTTATTCATGAAAATCAAACCTTACATAATAGCATCGGAGCCAAAGCCCTTTAAATTTCAATAATTTTCTGTTCTCTTAATGCCATGCCATATTTATACATGTGACATTCACCTCATGCGCTGGATATTGGCTTCTACAGTAAGTGCCTGTTTTCATTATTATAGAAATCAGTGTTATATTTTCACCATTTTTGACCTATTTCATAGAGAGGAGGCTGGGTATAGCCAGTATTTGTCAGAGTGTTCTTTCTATTCATCGTATGTATGTAAGACATCTCAAATCACCTCTGTGTAAGGAGCCTGCCCTTGACTGTTGCTGGTGACTTAGCTATCTCAAGTTCATAGAGACAAGAATGTTTCCTATTGAAGTTATGTCAGTTTTTGTAAAGACTCCGAGGTAGATAACCTTGTTTGACCAAGATTGAGTGAAGTTGTCTTATCACATGACTTGTAAATTTTAACTTGTGTTTTCAAGGCTGGCCATGTTTTGATCTTATACAAAAAGCTACAAGTGCAGTTATTTATACATTTTACATTTCACTTGGCTGACACAGAAGCTTTTGTAAAACCATGATAGTACGTTGCAAAACACTGCTTCAGTATGTATAGTTGTAATGATAACTTCTGCTTCAATTTCAAATCCCATATATTTCTTCAATATATGGGATAGCACGTGCTCCATGAAAGGTTTACGACTGAGCATGTCATTTGGGCAATAGCAACTAATATGCTAATTTCAGACTAATGCTCCAGTTCAGCCCCATTATTGAAAAAATTATGTGGGAGGCACTTGGAGAAAAACATAAAACAAGACATTGAAAAACTAGGCCTAGACACTGCCAATGCTTAAAACATCACACAGAATAGAGGGCTGTGGAGATTACTGATACACAGTAAATGTCCTGACTGAAGGACAGCAGTTTGAACAAACAGACCATTTGATGATGATTAGCAAACGATGGATGCAATAGGTAGGGTTTCGGTTTAGTAGTTTAGGTTTAGGTAGTTTCTCTTGTGTGTTA
The DNA here is from genome assembly GCF_963576615.1 of Watersipora subatra. Lineage (NCBI taxonomy): Eukaryota > Metazoa > Bryozoa > Gymnolaemata > Cheilostomatida > Watersiporidae > Watersipora > Watersipora subatra. The sequence goes on along the minus strand of NC_088708.1, from coordinate 28,712,506 downwards.
TTACCAAATTATCACTTACCTTGTATACTTTCTAACAGATTATCACTTACCTTGTATACTTACTACCAGATTATCACTTACCTTGTATACTTACTACCAGATTATCACTTACCTTGTATACTTACTACCAGATTATCACTTACCTTGTATACTTACTACCAGATTATCACTTACCTTGTATACTTATTACCAGATTATCACTTACCTTGCATACTTACTACCAGATTATCACTTACCTTGTATACTTACTACCAGATTATCACTTACCTTGTATACTTACTACCAGATTATCACTTACCTTGCACAGTTGCCACCAGTTTATCAATTACCTTTTTCTCTTGTCACCAGTTTAGCACATGCCTTGTTCTTACAACTATTTCATCTATCTTGCATCCATTAGATGCCAAATCTTGTACACTTACCTGTATTTTATTATTTGTTCATATACTTGTTGGTATATTTACCATCACTGGACTTGTACACTTACTTTTACTGTATCACTTTGTACTCTTACCCCTAGTTTATGACTTACCCTACTCCTACCACCATTTCACCACTAATCTTGCGCACTTACTACTTGTTCATGCACCGACTACTAGCCAAGTAGCAAGATATTTGTTAACAATCGGTATGACTCTTCGCTATTCAAATCTTCCATGCTCTTACACCATATAGTCATCATTGAACTTGCATTCTTGTCATGATGTGGCATGAACAGCAGATACGATGCTGCTTTTGATAGAGATTATGAAGATCAAAGCACCGCATGCAACCTGGCAATGACATCTAACAGAGTGTATTCATTTAAGGTAAGTTATGATGCTACTCATGTCTTGAAACATGATACAAAGTTGATGAACTTGTTCAAGTTCTGATCAAAGTTGACCAGAGTTTATAGTTTGCGCTCCAATTGGCTGTTACCATTATAGATACGGCTGATGATCAACAAATGTTGTATATCATTACAGCTTTCAAGTTATTAGCTTTCTGGTAACCAAAGGCATATCTTTGAGAACTTCAACTTTTCTAAGCAAAGTCCCCGATACACTCCCATACTATTCACTTGGAGGCAAATACTGTATGTATAGTATAAACACCATTGTATGATCATAGTATTTTCATGGTATTAACTACCATAACCTCTGTGTCTACAACTAGACCAGCTGCTGCTAGAATTTACAGATTCAGGAGTCAGCTTCAGTCCAAAAGGCAGCAACGAGACACAAAAATAAGAAATACCGATTATATTTTCATCAAAAGCAAAACGTTGATGGCATAATTATAACTTTAGTCAGAGATAGAAACATAGCTGCCTCTATACATCTCGACTCATGCTGGATCGAGACGTACCAACATCTGTCAAGAAGATCGGTTAATGTAAACTTCGGTAACAAAAATGTTCGATAGGTAAATCAGTAATCAATCATGCGCTGTAACTAAATTTTGCATGAACTATTTCCTCGAAACATTCAAAACGTGGTAGAATAATACCATGATCTAATTAGTAAAAGAACTTTAAATGTCCACAATGTAATTTAATACAATTGCACAGCAGCAGTCCGAGGTGGTCCTCTAGGCAGCGATGTCATTCACTTCTGTAACCAATGTCTTTCCATTGAATACGGTTCTGAACTGCTCAGCAATAGCGTATTCAGACTGCAGAAAAAAGGAAAATTCTGATTATATTGCTTACAAATATTAGCAAACAATGCAATTCCATGCTTCAAATGGGTTTAGAGTTACCTCCACTTAAAATCATAGAAACAGTAAAATCGGAATGCGTTCAACTTCATTTCGTTTCGCGAAATTTGAGGAAAAACATTCGCTGTAAGAGTACTATGTAACATCACAGAAACGCTCACTGCTGATGGATCCAAATTGATAATACTCGATTCAGAGTGTATGCTGTAAGCTCTTCCACTAAGACCCTCCCAACAGAGGTAAACCAAAGTTCAGTACACTTGAGCGCACAACCACACGGGTCTCTGATACCACCTTCTAATGCTACTCACTACTGTTTCTGCTTGACTATTTGTGACCTCTGAAGTGAGACCTGTATACTAAAAAGTAAATTCTGTTGATATCTTGTTATATAAAGCACAACAATAAGGAACATCAAAATAAATTGCAATCAGGCATCCTGGCATATTTAGTGCAAACTAGTTGACTAGCATAAATTGAGAAGTGACCATGACCTGAAAGTGAGTCTTGAGCAAGTTTTGGCAAGTCTTGAGCAAACCATGGCAAGTTTTGAGTGATACATCACAAATCTTGAAAAAATCTATAGCGTAACTCTAATTCGTTGAAACAGGATGTGAGTTCATCGGCAGCGGACAACTCCGAACCCATTCAAAGCATGAAAATACAGTGAAGTACAAAGGCTAAATGTTTGTCCACAAAGAAATAAAAAAAATTTCAATTAGAATAATAATGATAATCCAAGATTTCTTTTTAAAGCCGATGATGCCGACTAAATAAATGAGTGCTACTCTTAAAACAGCCATCAATACCTGAGTGTTGGTGTAGGAGTGTGTCACCGATCAATGTATACAGTGTTAGAAGCCTACAGCCAGATGGAATGCTATATTTAGTAACATTAAGGGTGCCCTAAGTGCACCACTTAAAAAACTAGTAACTAATAATACTAATTCATCGCATTAAACTATACGTTATATTTCATATCTTGCTAAATAATTTGCTTTTGCATGTTGAATAAATCCAATTGTCACACACCAGCTGTACTTTAGCAGATTGATAACAATCTTAATAATCTATTATTATAACGTACTAGTGCCCTGGCAGACCGGTGTGATGTCAGAGATCATCTGGTGTGCTGATAAAAGCAGAGATTAAGTATGTGCACAATTATTCAGAAAAAATTGGAAGGTGGTTGATTGGCAGAGATGTGAGATTTTTGGACTACTAAACTGAATGTCACAAGTACGAGTTCTGTACAATTTAGTATTTGTTCCCCACCTCCAACCATGGCTTGAGGCTTAAAATAGACTGAGGCTTGAGATAGACTGAGGCTTAAAATAGACTGAGGCTTAAAATAGACTGAGACTTGAGATAGACTGAGGCTTGAAATAGACTGAGGCTTGAGATAGAATGAGGCTTAAAATAGACTGAGACTTGAGATAAACTGAGACTTGCGATAAACTGAGACTTGAGATAGACTGAGACTTGAGATAGACTGAGACTTGAGATAGACTGAGACTTGAGATAGGGAAAGGTGATCGAGTGGTGCAGTGGTAGCCAGCATGGCTTCAAACCCACATATTCAGGTGCAATCATTTTTCTTAACACAGCTTTGAACAAATGACTGGACATGGCTCTTATTATAGTAAACATTACATTTACAGTCAGTAATAACCTATTCGTTTTTACTGTAGATTACACTTATCAAAACTGTGCACATTATAGCTAATCTCGACACTACTTGTCACTCAAATCAACATTAATCTGCGCGATGGACCGCAACGATTAGCTGCTATCATGTCATTTTGCGATGAGCGCCCAACGTAATCACGATGTGGTGGACTTTGAATGTGTTGAACTTTGACACAGATGAACGCGACTGTTAGCATCTTGATTGGCTGTTTGCTGACGACATCGAATTCAATTTCAAGTAGTGAAAATCAATGTCAATGCCATTCGGCAAACATGGCGAAGAACTACGAACCATGCTGTTTCTGTGATGTCGTGAAGATCCATGTAAAGATAACAAAAGTACTCGCAATACCAGAAATGCAAATTCGTAAAGTCTATGGGTTGTGGGTTAGCTGCCACCGACAGCTAATCGCTCATAGTGTGTACACCTTATCGTTGGTGATGACGTAAAAACAGTTAATCGTTGCGGTCCATCGCACAGCTAAACATTGATTTGAGCGAGTGTACACACGCCTAAATACATGTAGCTACTTACGTAGTCACCATCATCCTTGGGAATAACTACATTCATCTCAGATGACTTCGCAGAAATAAAGTTGGTATCTAGAGAATCCTTAGAGAGGAAAACCTGACACCCATCAGTCTTGTCTATGCTTACAGTTGGAACTTTATTCAGCACCTGTAACACATCAGCATAATGTACACTAGCTGTGGGTATATGTGCAGTTGTGTCCCCCTGCTACTGCTATTCATCTGCCCAAAGATACTTCTCAGGCCTGCCCATACTGAAAACCCAGTGATGATATATTGGAGCTATTCTTACTCTGTTACATGTATACACAAATCTGCTCAATACAAAGAGAGAAGAGATACAATGCTATGCATAGATAGTGTGATCGTGCGGTAAGGCAGAGCTAATAAATCATTGTAAAATTTAATGATACTGTGTCATGCATGTGCATCTCGCATTGAAAAAACTTGAATTATCTTACTTTTTTATTCTTGAAAAGACAACTCCATAAAACTGATCGATGACATTTTTATGGGCACAGTACAGTAATGTTGGTGTCATGCTCATTTTTATGTGAATGAGGCCTATAAGAAATAACTTCATCGCACTGTTAAAACTCCTTCCTACTTTGAACACGGGTACATAGACGATGTTGTCAAACCGCGGACAGTCCACTTAACTTCCCCATCAAGCACCCACCTGCCCAACACCGTATTCAATGACATTACCTGGCACTTGACACTCTGACAGTTGACAAACTCCACCATAGAAATGGCATCCTCGAACAACACCGATGTCTTCTTGCAACTATCTAGAATAATAGAGTTGACTTTGCCCTTGACCTGAATGGTTGAGCCAGTGCACTTGTATATGTAGACTGTCTGCCTGTTGTTTGTGTCCTCAATTACTGTACTGATACTGTCCACCAAATATTCCTGGCAAATAATTGCATATTATATAAGACAGTGCATAAATAAGCATGAGGTCAACAAATAGCTTTTTCGTCAGAAGGGCTGGTTCACACGATGTTGCCCTGTCAGCGGTGTCCTCTCAACGACTATTTATCGATCGTGTGTACCATAAACCGAAGGCATTGTCGAGGCAACGTAGCTATTCCGGTAAAGTTTGGAACTGTCCAACTTTCCTGATAGTTTGACGAGCATCCACGACAGCCTGTGCAATATGTACCACTTCGGCGATGATGATTGGCCATCATGGATTGCCCAATCCACATTTTCTTTTATGACAGTTGCTGCTAAAATGCTATGTCACGGACTATTCGCTGATGTAATCATGGATAGGTTTGTGATAGTGTGAACATTGTTATTACAGACGATCATCAAAGTATTGTGGGATTTGCACCAACATACAGTGACAGAGTGTGAAGCAGCCTTTACTGACAATGCAGGCTAATTATACATTTTTATAATATATGGTAAAAAACATTTGTTGTATTAACTGTTATCTATTTATAATTAGCAAATAATAACAACGATTGAGAAAACATGTCGTTGATAATACAAGCACTTAGAAAAATCATAACTCTTCCATAGTGACATGGAATACTTTTAATTTACTTTGATGATATGTTTTTATTTTCAAAATTGGTAAATCATTGCACAAATTTTTAAAATAACGGTTGATATACAAATGTGATAGAATTACAACTGTTAATTTTAAAAAGAGATGCAACAATGCCAAAGTATTGCGGAAGCAAATATCAGAAACACAGCTTTATTTTTAAAATTTTTACTTGTTTGCATTAAAGCTGTTACTTTTCATTATCGATATGATACCATCATTAAACCTTATTTTTGTCAACAAATATAAAACACTGGCCAAAAGGAACAACTCACTACTAACATTGATCAGAATGCAGGTAACCGCTGCAGAGCAGAGTTAATAACTGCTAAAAATGTAATCATATGTTACCTACTCTGAACAAATAATCTGTTGCTATAGTGATACATCTATAAATTTTGAATAGCAAATCTCTATAATAATATATATAATAGAGCAGACTGTTTTTAACTTTCTCATTAAACAAACTCCAATGTTTTGTTAACCAAGAGTAAAAACTACCATTTTAATTACCCTACTAATGCAAAATGAGCTCATTTTTTGCTATGTAAGCTTACAAGAAGCATCGGAGAGGCTGCATTAAAAATGAGGAGTTGTCATCACTTGTACATACCTTTGAATTAATAGGAGGCTACAAGAGGCAAATTGAGATTTAGTTTCAGCCTAAACCAAAGTAAAAAAAATTTTAATCGATGAACATCAGAAAATTCTTTTTTTGTGCCTCTTTTTGTTTTGTTTCACTGCAAAAATTACAAAAACTATTTCTATTACAAAAACTTTGGTTTTAATTGGCACAGCAGAAAGGAAGGTGCGAAGTCATACGGCAATCTGGAGCGCACCCTAAATATTGAACAGTTCACTTCAGACTGCATGTAGAGCTTTTCATTGCAATGTGTTAGATGAAGTGCCCTTAATCCAAACAATTGGCTGGATGAGGAATTCCATGCCAAGCAACACTCACATCCTGACAAAGCTATTGTTAATGTCACCTACCACAACCCATTTCTTGCCCTGCTGCTCCACAAGGGGAGGTTTAGCGACAGGGGCAGCAGCAGCTGGTTTCGGCTTGGCAGCGACCACGGGCTTAGCCGACCCTGCTGCCTTGAAAGGAGCTGGTCCTGATCTCAATGCTGGATTTTTGTGCGTCTTCATATCATTAGTGACCTTTTTCAGACCTGAGCAGAGGAGACGACTCCATTAAAATGTTAAAAAGACTGAGAACACAAAGTACTTACAAGGTTAGTATTGGATACAGTATCATGCAAGGCTGTTTAGGTATCACCCGCACAAGCAGACAGCCTGATATCCGATAGAACACACCAGCAGCCTTCCTAACCGCCGAGGTAAAAGCAAGGTATACACTTATAAAATAGCATTCCTCAATCAATCTATAAACACTCCTGAAATATCAGAAATTCCAGCCTAATACTTTATGGCTGTCACTCAAGAATGACTCAACAGCTATGAGACACTGCCATAATCTTATTACAAAAAGAGAGCGGCATGCCTGATGGCCAACCTCAATACATGTACAAATGTTTAATTAAAAGTTCGATATAAAACTAAGAAACGTTAAACGTGCTATGTTGTCTGTTACATTTCATAACTATAAATAATTATTTCTAAGAAATCTTTCTAAAACCATCTGTTTCGAATGCTGTACTGTTGCAACTAATTACGTCTTTAGTATGAAAAGCACCACTAAGGTCAAGAAACTGTAAAAATGATCAGACCAAACAGAGCAAAAGAAAGAAATGCTGTGCATTAGGAGAGGCAGTAACACGATTTACATAGAGGCCTTACATTATGCATCAGGTAACCAAATACTTCCATCTTACTTATCCACCAGTCAAGCTCCCTATAACCAGAAGGCCTAGCGGCGGATCTTGATTCTAAGCAAATAATTTCACACAAAAATAATATGGCGAGAGATGAATTCCATGTATGTAGTCCTACATAAACCTGTACACATGGTGAAAACCATTTCTCTCATTTATAAATTTTGTTGCATGACAAAGTATTCATTCTATTATTGGTTGGAAACATTTTTAGTGCTGAAAGCATAAAAACACGTCTTCAAATAGAATTCTATAAGTTCGTGTTGAATTCTCTTTAATATAGTTTAAACCAAAACATCTTTGCCAATTTGAAGGCCTACAATTTGAAGCTTCTAAAGACATAAATCATGATGTGATCAACTGCACATTTTACACTTGTATTTGTCTATTAGTCTGTATATACAACTTAAATTAAAATTGTTTGATATGAAGTGTTAATAATTATGCATAATTCACTAGAACTGTTAATGTTTTTCTTTGTATCCGACATGACTTTTACTGCTAGCCTACATCTCTTCATTAGAGTTTGGACCTAGTTTTTGCCTCCTCCTAAAATGCTCTGCATCATTGTTCATGTTTTACTCTTTGTCATACGAAGTTATTAATTGCACTGGTTGCAAATTGACACCGGTGTAAAAGTACACCTATAGTGACCAAACAAAACAGAGCAGTAAGTCCCTCCAACTATCAGATATTGCTAGCAAGGAGGTACAGGGGATGCAATAACAAAGTGACTAGCGCTGCGCTGCTAAAAGCCTCAACAATACTTTATAGGCAGCAGACCAGCAGAGCTTAAAGAGAATTGAGCCCGAGCGTACAACCATGGAGCCAACAAAGTATCAGCACTAACAGAGAGGTAATCTGTTCACAGTTATTTAATAACTACAAACATAACAGATTTGATGATTTGGCTATTGTCAAGGATGCAGGGCTATTGAGGGAGAAGAGTGCGGTATTATTTAAAGTGTAAAAAGCATTTGGTTAGGAAGGAGTAATCTCCCTCTTCATACCAGGATTCTTATGTGTCTGCATGTCAGCTGTAACCTTCCGTAAGCCTAGATATAAAGTAAAGGAAGTGTCCACGCATGAGGGATGATGCTAATCAAAACACGAGGAGACAACCCTAAATATAATTGTTTGACCAAAGGATAGCTTAGCATGAACTACATACACAGTTCAACTAACAACAAAACTGACAAATCTCGTACCAACATAAACACTCATAGTGTCACTAGACACAAATATTATTAGTACTGACAATCAATTTGGGCAAAATAATTCAGAGTACCAACAAACACCCGCAGTCCGATTAATACTAGTACTAAAGATCTGACTCTAACAGACTCATACTAACCCTTAGTTATGTCTGCTCCTTTGTTTAGGTCAGCAAACAAAGCGCCAGTGTTGATAGATACGCTATCAGGTCCTTCAGAAGCTGGCGGTGGTGGCCCTGGTGGAGGTGGACCACCCGCAGGTGGTGGAGGTGGACCACCCGCAGGTGGTGCAGGGGCAGCAGAAGCAGATGCCTTCATTGGGTCACCTCCCTGGGAAGTGAACAATTAGTTTGACACTGCGGGATCATAAAGTGCCTTTATGCAAGAATTTAGGCAATGTAGACAGAAAGTAATTCAAAACACTGTTACTTCTGTCTGGTAAGATAAGAAAACAAAAAAAGACTGTATAGCCCATTAGCAAGCTGGTCAAATATGATGTAACACCAGAATATGGCGATCCTAGGATATGGTTTTTCAGGTTGCGATGCGGAATACCAAGATTTTTAGCCCAGAATACAGCATTTTCCTCGCCTTATGGTGTAGCCAAAAAATTATTAAGATGCCGATACGCTATTGGCCAAAATCTACCATAATGCTTAAGAGCGATCTGAGACGCGATCTGTTGTTTATGGCTAAGTGAAGATTCATCGGAGAAGAATGCATGAAGTTTGTCTTGTGACAGTTTTTATGATATCGTGTTTACAATGAGCTTTTTATTGCTTATATTAAACTTCAACGGGTCACAAAGTTGCTGGTGATAATAAAGGGAGAGGCAGAAATAAGGTTACGATGGAGATGGAGCTGATAATAATAATGATATTTGAAGAAGAGAAGACCGAACAAACGTCTTCGAAAAAAATATAAAAAGCTATTGGCTGGTTTTAAAACCTTGCTAGATTTATTGCACAAAAACATCCAGAAACATTCATACAAGTGATCTTATGGACAGTGTTAATGACAGGTGGATGGTTTTTCATAAATATCTCGAGAAGTCGACAGAAACTGGCTTCTTTGCATAGATATTTTTCCAAAGTAAAAATGACAGAAAGCATAGGTGCTAAAGGCCCTACCATATGACGACTTCACCTTGCGATCCCAACCGCGGAACGGATTAATGCCATATCCTGGAGTACTCCCAAAATTAAAACTTGCAAATTTTTGTTATATTCTCAACATCAACAAAATTAAGAAGTGAGATTAGGCTATGTTTACCAAATGAATGAATGATATGAATACTAACGGAAGCATTCCAGACGAGTCCGGTGAGATGGTGCTGTTTAACAAATGCATGCAGATCATTCCAAACGATGCGCAACGCTGCCGTCCACTCAGTATGTGTATTACCTCTACAATGCAACCAGAGCACTTCCTGACCAGACTTTAAACCATAACAATCCTTCAATGAGTCTTTAGAAGTGGAGAAAAACTTGAGTGAAATAAATAGGCCAAATAGTATTGTACAGCCAAGCATCTCCTTGCGGCCACCTCATTATACAAATTAAAAGTTGCACAAATATTTTATTTTACACCTAAACTACGAAGCTCAAATTTTCTTGAAGTCTCGCAGTTTGGAAAGTTAAGATTGGTAAAAACAAAGTGTAAAAAATATAATAAATAGTAAAAAATATATATAAGATGATTTAGTTCAGACTAGTTGAAGTTAAAGTAAGTTATGTGATGTGTCTATGTGATGTGTCTATGTGATGTGTCTATGTGATGTGTCTATGTGTCTATGTGATGTGTCTATGTGTCTATGTGATGTGTCTATGTGATGTGTCTATGTGTCTATGTGTCTATGTGATGTGTCTATGTGTCTATGTGATGTGTCTATGTGTGGTCTAGCTCTATCAATATCTCTACTGGGGAACTTAAGCATTGCAAAGCCTATGCGCCTGTCTTCATGGAGAAGCAATAATAAAAATCTCTTTTGTTGAGTTCAGCATATTATTATTTTTTTATTATGCTGTTTTTTAGTTAAAATTTCATTTTTGAAATTTAGCTTTTTACATAGTTTTATATAATGTATATCATGGTTCAACATTTTGTTAGCTCTGGGGAATTTATCTTTAAATGAAATAAAAAGCCTTAAAATGAATTAAACGAAATACAGTGTGTCATTATAGGAATATGTTTCAACATACGTTGGTTTTGACATAAGAAGCAAATCTTGGATTGACCTAACTTCATATGAAGGGTTTGACAGAATAAGTAACAGACTAATTCAAAGGATACGTACACAGACCAGCCAACAGCTGCATGGACTGTTATTGTGGCTGACAATTATGTTATATCAAAATTAATAATGAATTAGCCTGTATACTAGCGGAAACTGAACTACTCAATTCTATGCTGCTAAATCTGACACTCACTTGTCCTTGTACTCCTTGAGCACTCTGTTCACGTAAAACATTCCAGCATCTGCCATTTCCTTTACATAGGGAGCTGGAGTCGGCTCCTACAACATGTATGCACAAGTATACCACAAAGGTTATCATTAACCCTTCTCATGTGTGACACGTCTTACTCAATAGTGTCTGTGTCCGCATGAAGCACTGTGCCTCACTTTCAAATGTCATAATTAATGACTGTCCATGACCAAAATTAGGTCAAATTTCTAATATATCAAACATGCTAAAAAGTATAATTGTCAGTTGGGGTGATAATAGCAAGTCTTGTCACAATTTACCTTTTGTAATCGGTTCTATGACATTTATGTAAAAAGTGCTGATGAACGCTAAAGCGACAACTATAGTGGTCATGGTAGAGCTGTCTCAAGATTGGTGATATGAATTCAAAAAATGGGTGTTTGTTTTGCTCCCAAATTCTGTCGCTCTATCATTTTTTGAAATACTTTGAATAAAATTCTTGCGCACCATATTTATTGCTTTGCAATGCTACGTCCCATTTGTGTCAACCATAAGATGAATGCTTCTAGGCTGACTTTCTGCACCGAACAATACTTGTCTGACAGAATCGATTTATAAGATCGTGTCAAAATAATTGTTATTAATCCTTGCTGACATTACATCAGTCTATAGTTATATTTTACTAACCTTGAAGTTAATCAACTTTTTACCAATTGAAGGATTGATAAAATCACAGCAAAGATTAACATCAGTTGCATCAATACGATTAAATCGACCCAATTTAACCAATCGATCCTATCATGAAGATGTTGTTCATGGAAAAATGTCGGCCCTGAAGGACTGACCTATCATGCCAAAAGTAGCTCTAACATCGTAAAGCAATAGATATGGCCGACAATTTGCAGGAATGTGGCTGAGTCATCTATTGCCTCTACCAACTTTGCCACACCAATTGCATGACCACCACCGTTGTTACTTTCATGTTTATGTACACACAGAATGTGATGTCATGGTATAATTTAAAAAATATCGATCTTGCGAAGCGTAATGGACCGACCACAAAACACACAGGTTTAAATTTTTACAAGAACAATCTTTTAGAATATTGGTCAAATTTGTATTATATTGTATTGGGCAGTGGCTTCATAGGTCATCGATTCTCTTCATAGAGTCACAATAAGTCACTATACCTCACTATAATGTCTCACAATGAGTCACCATGCCTCATAATGTCTCACAATGAGTCACTATTCCTCACTATAATGTCTCACAATGAGTCACTATGCCTCACTATAATGTCCCACAATGAGTCACTATGTCTTACTATAATGTCTTACAATGAGTCACCATACCTCACTTTAATGTCTCATAATGAGTCACCATGCCTCACTACAATGTCTCACAATAAGTCACTATACCTCACTTTAATGTCTCATAATGAGTCACCATGCCTCACTACAATGTCTCACAATGAGTCACTATGCCTCACTATAATGTCCCACAATGAGTCACTATGCCTCACTATGAGATGTCACAATTATTTACTTTCAAGCACTGCCAAACGATACAATGAATCGCTATATCGCCCTCCCCCAGTTTATGACACGAGTCACCTCAAAGTGCATAGTACAATGACACACTGTTTGTCACTCCAAACATTACCAACTATGCAAACGGTAGCATTCTAAAACGAGACAACAGTTTTAGCAGCAACGAGATGCAGGGCAGCAATAATTACCTTTGACCTAGATGACAGACTATCACGTCCTACATGTCAAATAGAACTATTAAAATACTTTCAACAAACTGTTCCTGTTGTAAACAAAGTGTTCAACTGTAAAGAACGATGAACTATAATGAATCACTCACCACAGTAACCCAGGCAAGGGCTGCGACGCCTTCACCCAAAGCAGCCAAATGGTTGAAAAGCTCAGACCTTCTATTCTTCTCCTTGATGTCCTGTCAAGACAGCGCAACAGTCTGAGTAAGCAGAGTTAACTTCTTCAAATGACAACAATCATATCTTGTGTCTGTTAATAAACTAAGATTAATATCAAAGATATGACGTTTACCGTGAATCACTCAGTGAGGAAAAGGCTTTTAGAGTATTTTAAACATTCATTTTTAAATATTTTAAAAATCTATTAAAATAATTTAAAAAGCTGTCCTAAAAGGACCGTTGTAACAAGCGTGCCAGATCATTATAAACGAAGAGCAATTGTGTGCTCTATTCGGATGAGGTACAAAATTAGCACTGAGCTTGTAATGTTCTGTGTATGATCCAAAGGCAAATATTAATGCAGAGCTTGCAGACGTGAACAAAGGCTAGAAATTGTCTCCCAATAAATGTGAGAATTGCCTGCCCCTTATCACTACTGGTACCCTGGCAGTCTCGAGCGTTGTGAGAGATCATCAGGTGTAATAATTATGTGCACAACTATTATGACATGCCTAAAGGTGGCTGAGTGTCGGTCAACCGAGCCAAATGATTGGCACAAGTTCGAACCCCGTACGATGCAGTCTGTTGTCTCAACCTCCCACTGTAGCTTCAGACAAATGGATGGACACGGCTCTTATTATAGTAAAGAAGATTTATCTCCTTTGTATTGAATTTCAAACGATGAAAAGTTTACTCAATGACGGACGAAATTTAACGAAAGTTACGTCAATGTATGTAAGCCGAAAATATGGTTCGTGTATTTGAATAACGACGAATGCGGTATTTCAGGGTACAAAGGACATGGGGTTGAATATTTTCAAATTTAATGATTAGTGTTATAAAGTAGCCTTTTGAATACTAAGGTGCATGTTCAGTTTATTTTTCCTGAACTTAATTCGTAAATAGTCATAAATGACTGGACTGTCATGGAGTACGTAACCAACACATTCTAATGGTTATTAATATAATTGACAACTAATGGTTTTTTCTATAGATTTGCTAATTTTTAAACAGTTTAGTGATTATTCACGCTTATTTTTATGCTCCACCAGAATAAAGTTATTCAACAATATTTAAAGCTGGAAAATCTATACCCTGAAAATGCTCATTTTTATAGATTCATTTTTTTTTACAAATAAAGCATAAATTAGAAAGATTTTTATGATATCAACATAATAAAGAACAACCACATTATGTGTTTTATTTCCATGCCATGGATAAACAAAATATTATAGAGTTCAAGTGTGGTCCTTTGCATTCAGTCAAATAATCTATTCTATGAATGATACATGACTATTACGATATCAAATATTGAAGTTTTTCGTTATTTTTTTGTCAGTTTTTAGTATGTCTCCAACTTTCAAGTATGCAAGTCTGCTGCTAGCGAGAAAATCCTTACATTCAGAAACTAGATATCTGTACATGTAGTAATATTGACAACAATAATGCAATTGTGAGACCTTCTAATGAAATGATGGTGGGCACCTATTGCACAAAACTCAACTCAAATGACTAGTTGTACAGGGATTAAAAGACCTGGCTGTAAAGAGAGGGATAAGTCAAATACTCTCAACTATAGCAGTAATCAAAGACCTGGTTGTAAAGACCTGGTTGGCTTTTTTCTTTTGTTTAACTACTTTTGTTGATGAAAATAAATCACAACCACAATCACAAAGAGAGGGGTAAGTCAAATACTCACAGCTATAGCAGTAATCAAATACCTGGTTGTCAAGAAAGGAGTAAGTCAAATACTCACAGCTATAGCAGTAATCAAATACCTGGTTGTAATGAGAGGGGTAAGTTAAATACTCACAACTATAGCAGTAATCTTTTCAGATGTTGGCTGGAGAAGTGTTACAATATCCCCCTGCAGCAGAAACAGAATAGCTAATGGACTGTACTAGTATTGTTGAATGGGAATGTACTAATATTGTTGAATGCCAATTTAAATAATAAACTACCTTTGTATTGAAACACTACGGATATATTACTGCAGGCAGCACATTCTTGTACTTTATGAAATACCAGAAAGACTACTCCAGAAAAATCTGAATAAATGTGACTTAAGTTCCATGAAGTCATAATAACAGAAATCATGCCAGCACACTGCTTTTCAGCAAAATTAATAACATTTTTAATGAAAAGGATATAGCGAAATAACATAAAAACTGTACATTTTCAACTAATACTGTAGTTGTACACAATTGAGCGGATATATTCAGCAGAAATATCTCCTACATGGCAAAATAAGTTTTTATCGTGAAACACATTGTTCTAAGTCCTGCATTTAGACAAAGCAGTCTTGACAAGTATCCAATTATTGACCAGTATTCAATACGAGTACAAATGAGAGAGGATCAATATTCATGGTTTGACTCCCTCATACTCTGTATACTCAAGAGACTGAGAGCCTGAGAGCAATGGGTTTAAGACAATACTCTGTATTGTCTTAAACCCATTGCGCTCAGGCTGTTTGTGTACTTGTTTCCATAGCGATGTACTGTCCTAAATCTATTGCACTCAAGCTGTTTGTGTACTTGTTTCCATAGAGTTGTACCGTCTTAAACCTATTGCGCTCAGGCTGTTTGTGTACTTGTTTCCATAGAGATGTACTGCCTTAAACCTATTGCACTCAGGCTGTTTGTGTACTTGTTTCTATAGAGATGTACTGTCCTAAACCTATTGCACTCAGGCTGTTTGTGTATTTTTTTCCATAGAGATGTAACAGTCTTAAACCTATTGCACTCAGGCTGTGTGTGTACTTGTTTCCATAGAGATGTACTGTCCTAAACCCATTGCGCTCAGGCTGTTTGTGTACTTGTTTCCAGTCTAGAATGCACAAATAGTTTATAGCCATCTATAAACTCGTAACGGTGAAATCTATCACTTCAGAGTCATAAAAGCCAAATATGTACAAACACTTTATTTGTTGGTTAAGAAATGAACTGGTGCTCAGCATACGCATGATGCACTGTAACAGCATAGCTAAAAGTCTATCTGGCGAATAGGTTAGTCTACTAACGGTTTTAAATATGTTTCCATCTAACAGCTACATTTCCATCACAATGTGGCTGTGATGGAACACAGCTACATGTACATTGTGATGGAAATGTAGCTGTGTTTCTACACTTGCTAAACACTTCCATCTAAACATCTAACAGCTACATTTCCATCACAGTGTGGCTGTGATGGAACACAGCTACACTGTGATGGAAATGTAGCTGTGTTTCTACACTTGCTAAACACTTCCATCTAAACATCTAACAGCTACATTTCCATCACAATGCGGCTGTGATGGAACACAGCTACATGTACATTGTGATGGAAATGTAGCTGTGTTTCTACACTTGCTAAACACTTCCATCTAAACATCTAACAGCTACATTTCCATCACAATGTGGCTGTGATGGAACACAGCTACATGTACATTGTGATGGAAATGTAGCTATGTTTCCACACTCGCTATACACTTCCATCTAAACATCTAACAGCTACATTTCCATCACAATGCGGCTGTGATGGAACACAGCTACATGTACATTGTGATGGAAATGTAGCTGTGTTTCTACACTTGCTAAACACTTCCATCTAAACATCTAACAGCTACATTTCCATCACAATGTGGCTGTGATGGAACACAGCTACATGTACATTGTGATGGAAATGTAGCTATGTTTCCACACTCGCTATACACTTCCATCTAAACATCTAACAGCTACACTTCGTCCACCAGTGATGTCAATAAGACAAGCGCACACATCAATACAGTTGATAACGAACAAGTGACTGACAAGGTTTACCAGACAGACAACTTAATGATAAGGGTGAGAGTATTGCAATGATTAGCCTCCTATCCATACTTAGTTACAAACAATATAGATGACCAAGAGTCTCAGCACTCATTGCCCTGTAGGCTCTCATTAGTACTGAGAACGTCATCTGCACTTGTATAAAAACATGAGAAGGATTTACCTGAGTTGGCTTCTTGCTTGTTGCTGCAATCACAAGATAGGCTTTTTGAGCTTCCATGGCCTCTTTTAGCAGCTCAGCCTGCAAGACGAGAAAAATTTTGTTACTAAACTATGCTGGATAGCATGACAGAACCCCCAGTTAGCACAGTATTTCAAACTAATGTATGTTCACATCTCTTCATTTACTAAACCAACTTGAAAGTGAATAGAAATGGGTGCTGGTTTAATATTTCTTTTCACTAGAGAGCGGAGATAGCGTGTGTTATTATATCTATTTTCACTAGAGAGCAGAGACAGTATGTGTTATAATATCTATTTTCACTAGAGAGCGGAGATAGCGTGTGTTACTATATCTCTTTATACTAGAGAGCAGAGATAGTATGTGTTATATCTATTTTTACTAAAGAGCAGAGATAGTATGTGTTCTATCTATTTTTACTAAAGAGCAGAGATGGTGTGCGTTATAATAGATCTTTTCACCAGAGAGCAGAGATCGTGTGTTATAATATCTCTTCACTGTCACACACAGCCTGCTGAAAACAGATATGTAATGATAAATGGTGCACATTAGACAAAAAAAATGTTCTTATGTATGTGTTAGTGAACCCAACAAACCTAAAAAAGCTAATCTGAGAGAAACAACTATCCTTTACCTAATGCTACTGCACCACATGACATTCAATACACAAGCTGTCATAAGTCAGCAGGGAGGTACTAAAACAGAGGCTCTACCTGCTTCTTGACAAGACCGCCAACTTTACCGCTTGACTCTAGGAAACCAGATAGAGCTCCAGATAAGATAGCTTCATAGTCCTTCACCATAGCACTTGTATCAGCAGCTATAATCAGAATGAAGTCAAACAATGGAGGGTAGGAGTCGTTATTGTACACAGAGTATTGCCATCCACCAATACATACACTGACTTTGAGTGAGAATATCAGACTAAAGTTTGAATTCAAACAAAATATTGAGGTAGTATCTTATTAACAAACACAGTTTTATGATATGAACAGCATGAAAAGCTGCAGATAATGTAACTTAAAATATGGATATGCAGATTCCTGAGCATACGTATAGTTCTAAAACAGGGCTTCCCTAAGGAGAGTGAGCCGTTGTTCTGAGGGGGGGGGGTGTATGAATCAATCGTGAAGAAAGTGTATTTTTCATCACATAAACTTGCCTTTGTGAATGAGGATTTTCATATTTTTCGTATATCAAAAACGCATATCGTAAAGCCATCAATACTGAAAGTGATCTATGCCTTTTGCTTACTCCCAAAGAACCAGTTGCCATCAAATAATAGGAGAGAAGAGGCAGCTCATAAAGTGAGTTGCTTTTTACATGTAGCTGCTGTGTGAAAATGTTAGACTCTTATTAGAATGACCAATCAATAACATATTGTTTTTATATATTCCGACTATATCTGCTTTTCATTATGTTTTGAGCACTTTTTGTTTTATTTTAAAAAGGGGGTAGGAGATTGTCTACCTCAATCGTAGGGAGTTTGGTGATAGAAATGAATAAAGAAGCGCTGTTCTAATATAATGGACGAAGAATTTAAGACACTATTTAACACAGTTAAAGCGAGTAGCAAGTCCGCCAGTGTAAAGTGTTAGTCAAATAACAGAATAGAAATCTTAATGGTTGCTAGAGCGAATAAAACTTTCAGCTAACCTCTATTTAGCATGAGATCCCAGCAATACAAGCACAAACAAAAACATTAAGAAGTTTATGAGCTCTGTAAGGACAGAAGCTTTACTGGTAATTTAGCCAATGAGGTAGAAGCTTCATTGGTAATTTAGCCAATGAGATAGAAGCTTCATTGGTAATTTAGGCAATGAGACACTGGTAATTTACTTAATTGTCGCACGCTATCAAGTTAAATATTTCCGACTTAAGTTACTTAGCATGCATATAAATAGTTTTAAATGAGCATACTTGAACATAATAAAAAGGTAAGTACAATTTTTGCCCCAATTTCCTTGATATAATTCACTAGGTAATATGAGTGCAACAGCAATCTCTGCAGTTTGTAAAGTAGTGAATGCTTAGCCTTGGGGTGTACTGTCAACGTACAGGTAAGCATTTCATGCATCTTCACTATACTTTATAAAAACAAACCAAACCTACCTATAAGGAAATACCCGTATAACAAAAATCCTTAAACAAAAATCCTTAACGCTGAGTTTCAAAACGGCACACAAAGAAAAATACAGAGTATGCAAAATTTTTATGCTAAAGTTGCAATCTATCCTTTTAAATGTAGTACACGAGCGATAACAAAACTTAGCCATATCAACCACACAGATGATTTACAATAAACAAACTAACAAGTTTTTAAAATTTTGTTTTGCCAAGAAAATGCATGACCGAGTTATACTGTCTGAACTATGTAGAACTATATAAGCTGTACATAACAATACAATGTTATACTGTCTGAACTATGCAGAACTACAGTATTTGAGCTGTACATAACAATACAGTGTTATACTGTCTGAATTATGTAGAACTACATAAGCTGTACATAACAATACAATGTTATACTGTCTGAATTATGTAGAACTACATAAGCTGTACATAACAATACAATGTTATACTGTCTGAATTATGTAGAACTATAAAAGTTGTACATAAGAATACAGTGGGTGTGAATCCAAATAAACCCAATTCTAAAATATAACCACAATATAAGAAGGCAGCAGACAAAAACTAGCTGGTTTTACTAGCAGCAAGAACTGTCGAAACACTTACCAGTAGGAGCAGGAGCAGGCGCTGACGAGGGAACTTTTTCTAGCCTGCTCGTAACTTTCTCTAGCCGCTCCACCAACTTGGACAATTCTTGAGCCGACATGTTGCGAGTTCTGAAACAGCAGAACAAGCATGACATGACAACACTTCCTCGTTGACAAATCCAAGTTGGCAGTTCCTCAACGAATGACTGATCCCTGATCAGCCATCAATTTCAGATATGTTACATATGGTCCCCAGAGCGACCTGAACACCGAGAGGTGTGCGATTATCTGCCTTACCCAATGTTGACTCATGATACAGCTAACTCGCCTGGTCAAGTATGTACATATCTGATAATCACACTCCGACTGGCTCCTTGGTCAATGCCCATTGCATAGTTGCTGAGCACCAGTAAGGTGACTAACTAGCATATCGACCGTATATAATTAGCAATAGCCCCAAATAAGACAAAAATGCACGTAATCTCTTGATAGATAAACACTCAGACGGATGAAGTGAGTACGATAGTAAATATCACATCCATCATAAAACTAATAAGTTGTACACATAACTAGTAATAATCAGACACAATGCAGTGAGACTGCTAATGAGCGTTAATATGATGAAATGACAATGCTAACGGTGAAAGGCTGGTTATTTATAGCCAGTCGAGTGAATCATGCGAGGTTACCCCTTTTCCTTCGGCCAATGACTATATAAGGATATATCTATGATAAGGTAAATTTAGTAGGCGATGCAAGAAACAGGGAGGCGTCAGTGAATGGCTTACAATGATACGATCAGTGCACTACGAGTCTCTAGTTTAGAGACTCTTTTCAAAAGAAGTTAGAGTCAGGTGCTTGAATTCTTATTAAGCAACAGTTTGACCATTTACCGTAAAACCTTTAATTGAGCGCGATGGTGCTGTATTCTTCAACCCTTCCCTTATAGTGCCGTTGTATCGGAGGTGACATTCAAATCAAGAGTGGCACTTTATTTTTTTGGCTAGCTTGTCAGAATTTTGGGAAGATAAATTTAACCCTTTCAAGGGCGAAACAATGCTAATGTCACCTATATTTTGCCTTCTCCTTTGGGCGGAGCAACTTCACGTCGATGTATCAGACCGAGTTGAACGAGGAACTACTCTGAAAAAAAGCCTTAGATGGAGAAAATTGTTAATTATTTCGATGGTATCGTTTTAAAAGTTTTGAAGAGAAATCGTAAAGTTTTGGGGTTGGAGAACGGACTTCAATACGCCATAACAGTCAAAATGCTCATCAAAATGAGGTAAATTTTCAGATCAAGTTGTAAACCACATTATGGAGGAATTTGAAGACAATGAATCGGATTGAGACCTTAATGACTTCGAATCTTGAAGTAGTTCTGATGATTGTGACGATCAATCTTCTCAGATACATAGCCACTAAAACCATGGCAAAATTGAAACAACAACAAAATAATTAGTTATTATTGATGTAACCGAGTCATTATTAATGCCACACTGTGGGCACTTTTCTACTGATCACTTCCCATTATGGGTTACTAAAGATCAATCATAGTGAATGTCAAAGTAGCGATCTAATAGAGGTGAAGTTCAATTAAAGGGTGGCACTGTATTTTTCAACCCTTCTTTTATAATAGCATTCCATTAGAAGCATCGTTCAAATAAAGGTGATGTTCAAACAGGTTTTACAGTAATTAATGCATGACAAAAGTGAACTGCTGGCAACTAGAATTTTACAATTTCCATTAATAAAGTTTCTGAAGCCAAAAATAGTACGTAAATTGATAAATTGGCTGATACATTCTAAACTAAGATGGGAAATTTTAGCTTTTTCGTCGATAGGCCTATATTAAAATATTTCAGAAAACAATAATAAACAAAAAAACCCGGTTTCAATGTTTGTAAACTTTTGACACATTCTAGCTGCTGCAGACCCCAACAGCTATATAGAATGCTTTGCAGCTGCCACAACAAAACACAACAGACCTGAGTTAGCAATATATTAATTTTATGGCTGGCCACTTTTAAATTTTAGATTTAAAATAATTAAACCATACAACACTAAGATATCTGTTATACAAGACCGATGATCTGTAGCAAACATTTACCGAAACACCTGAGTTTATCATGAACAACTTGTACAATATCTATTTGCCTTTAGGTTAGCTCTATAAGTATTTTTACCTGCTTATAACTGACCAGAAGAACAGAATCAGTTACCGATTAAGGACAAAATACATTAGAAATGAGGTCGTGCCAGCTAATCTGTTTGAAAGAGTGAAAATTTGTTGTTATATTTTACATATTTTATTTAATTAACACTTACAATGCATGTCCTTACTATCATAAGCTTGAAGAACCTTTTGCATCATTCCAACATAATTATTCAGAGTTAATTAATACATTATATAATTAAATTAATACATCATATTAATCCTCATATAAGTACTAAAGAATAACTTGTTCAAAAGAAATATTTGCTAGTGACAAAGTTAAGACCAAAGAGCTGCGAACGAGATGCTAAATAAAATAATTACAAAACAAGCATAATAATAATAACAAAAATAACTATTTAAAAATCTTGTAAAAAGTTAAGTTTTACCCTACATCTGGTGCTAAAGCACTGCTTCAGTAAATATAAATATTGCAATAATTAACTTCACAAAATGCTTTTTGTTTTAAGTGCGTTTCAAAAATTACTAATTCTCAAAAGCAGTGTTAGCTCTAGCAGTTTATCTTTTATTAGATAAAAAGGTTCAAGCAATATTAGACTAAAGGTTACTCACATATAACGTGAGTTTAACTAGGTAAAATATTTTTGTTTGAATGATTTTCGAATCCAAAATTTTCCTTTTTACTGAAAATATTTGACCATACTGTCTATACTTATTATGTAGCTTATCATTTTCTGCAGCAGTATGTTTAGGCACATCTTGTACATTCAAGTTTGTACAAATAAATGAGCAACAATTCATGCATTGCAACCAACAAAGAGCATATTCGCTAGTAAAGAATTTGTGTGATTTGACAGAAGATAATTTTTCATTTGAGAATACAAAAAACCTGGTCACACATTTGCAGAGTTGAACAAGGAAAAAAACAAGATTCTTAAATGAGAAGTTGTGACAAGTTAATTATGTCAAGTGAAGAGCAGAAAAGCCTAAGTGAGGAATGGAATCATTGGCTGCTTTCCCAACCAGTCAATATCATAGACTGCGAGCCGTGATAATAACAACCACAGTACCTTAGAGGTACACTACAAAATACATAATTTAAGAACAACAAATACAATAGATAATTTAATAGACAAATAATAGATATGATTCTATTTACAAAAATTAAAAACAATATATGAAACAATTATTATCTGAAACAATATAGGAATAACCCAAAACTTGCACCCGTTGAATAATGTGGCCAAAGTTTTATGTTCACTACTCAGCTGACAGCTGAACTGCTGGTTTTAATTTAGTTCCATTTAGTGGCTCCCAATTACTTACAGCAATCTCCACACCTTGTTTAGTGTCACTGAATAACAAGTGACTGACAGGGCATTTGCTGCGAAACGAATGTTGTACATAAATATCAGGCTTTTTGAAAATTATAACAAGACAGACACGCCACGAATTATTTTGTTGCTATTAGCTGTTTTATTGTTATTGATCAATTCTGACAGTAATAATTTGCGCAATATTAATTGCTGGTTAAATAGTTAAAATGTGTGAAAGTTACGCCACAATTGGTTCAATTTCAATCTGTTCAATGCGACAATTGTCTGGTGTAATGCATTATTTTCACAAAAACACACAGAAACATGTGCATCAGGTTAGTAGCTTTTCCACATATAGCTAGCAATGCTTAGGCCTCATATCTCAAATTTAAATGGTTTAAAATGCGAATCATTAAAAAATATTTTTGTGTTGATGATTAAAAGATTGAATCCATCCAAACTAATGACTTGGTTTGATCTTAATTCAAAAGGGTTTTTAAATGAGTAACCTACTGTAAATCTCTAAGTTAGAGGGCAAATATTTTCATTTAAAAGTACAAAGCTGAGACTTGTTGCGCTCTCATGGTGTCGATCATACAAATGATACATTCCCTTGTATGTTATGAGAATAAAACAAGATGTTTAGCAATGAGTCTGTCTGATGCCCTAGAAATGACCATAGAACCTTTCAAGTAAAACCACTAACGCATAACAAGTAACTCAACTTTAAGTGAAAACATTTTTAGACCATCAAATGAGACCTTTTAGAATGATGGTATAAGCAGTACAAAAACATTTTTGAAGTGCTACACACTATTGAAAAGAACATGTGTGAGACTGGTCTGTTTTTGTCACAGTGAGTGTTCTGAAATGGCATATTTTCAAGCAGTTAGGATAACTTGACAACTATTGTTATTTGTAATTTGGAAAGATTTTAAATTATACAATGAATACTTTGAACTCAATTTGAGTGACTTTGAAATGTGACAGAGATGGAAGCCAAATAAAAATCAAAATAATTTGATTTGAGCTAGAAACTCATAGCTAGAAACCCAAGCAAGAAACTCATAGCTAAAAACCCAAGCGGATTCAAACAAAATCGAGTCAACTTTTGAGAGAATTGGCTTGAACTCTCACAATAATCAAGCGTTGAAATTCAATATAGTAACTTTCAGAACACCCGAAATTAATTTCCTTCATAGTTTAATAAACTTCTATTTCAACAATGACCAATTTACATTTATACTAAGTGTTTGCATGACAAATGTTGGTGCTATTTTTAGATACCGGGAATCGGTTATGGCTTATACCCAATGCAAACTTATTGGCTAGATATTAAACTGGTTACAAAAAATGTATACTACATTCAATGACAAAACAACAGAATGGGTCTTGTACATAACCAATTAACCTGCAAGTTGCTAGTCATCTGAATGATAATTAATTCGTCTTGCACTAACAAATGCTTAATAAATTTACTGTAGTATTGTCCGAAAATTTTCAAAAATTGTATTAATGAATACCCAGCTTGATGTCAATTGCAGAAAATGCTGAAGGCAGACTGAAAGCAGTGTGCTCATAGAATTGCTCCTTAACATCAACAAAAAATCTATTATCAGATGCAAGCTCTGCTTCTGCTTAGGACAGAAAGAGTTTTTGCACATTCTACCTTAACTTAATGCAAATACATCTAAGCTTGTTAAAAAGAACACCTTCGGACTGCCTAGTACCTTGAGTTCAACAAAAATAACTTGTACAAGTAACCTCAAGTGTGTCGTTTAATTACAAAAGTAAGTTAAAAACGATAATAAAATGCAGCACGCAGTCTATGTGTTGGAGCTGGATGTTTCTAAGAAAATAGCACTAGAGTATTGAGGTAGGTTTTCTCAAAGATTCGAGTGATCAAAAATATTATAATGCATATAAACAGCGCGTTAACTGTTCACACAAAAACAATAACTCTGTTACAAAATTGTATTTGGCGCATACCTGAGTGTTTTCATACCATTCATTACAACAATTCACGGAATAGATTAGTCTAAAAATAATAAAGCCGGCTTTGCTTAGTAGCGCTTATCTAATCTTACCGAGCATAAAATTAATGTTATAAACCAGTAAGTCCAATATATTAAAGCAATCTATAGAGTAAGAAGTTTACACAAAAATATGCATAACCATTAGAAAGTTTAAAGCGAAATAGGACAAAATCCACCAGGAAGGCACGGCGAAGCGTAGACAACTTCGTGATTCAGGAAGTCGAATGACATATAACCCTAGAAACTAAACTTCTAGTTAAGCGTAGTGGTAATTGAAACGGTATTTCGGTGTTTGCGTTTGTCAAGTTTTACAATCTCAGGCTACAACTATAAAGTTAGAAAGTAAAATATTGGAGCTACGGTTGGCGGTGCCATAAATATATGAGAAGACAATGGCACTCTGAAATTAGTTACTGCACGACCTGCCAAGTGTATAATATACACTTGGCAGGTCGTGCCTAGTGACTATTCTTGAGTGTTTTACATATTATGTAAAACACTCAAGAATAGTCACATTCACTTCGGCAGGCCGCATAGAATAACTAATCAGATACGATTTAGAATTTAGCTTACAGATACGATGCTTTATTACTAAAACTTTAAATGCGGTACATGTAATTAGAATCACTTTATACACCGGTGATTGCAAGTTGTCAAAGCTTGTTTTCTTTTAATAATAAAATTTTGAATGTAGGCATATTTGCTGTGAGAAATTTATTTTAAGATTGTTGTAGTAGTTGTCTTCTCTCGTTCACATATATACGTGTATTGTATCCGCATTATCGCAGTAGGATTATATATTAGGTTATGTGGAAAAATATATCATGCTCTCTCGCTTCCGGGCAGAACAACACGAGATTGTTAATGACTGAATGAAAATATCTATCGAACGCATCTAGCCTAGTGGCCGTGCTAAACCAATCTTACTACATGGTGGCAGCGAGAGGAGGTCTTCAGCAATGTTATGGGAGACAGTGAGCATAGCGAAGAAGAAGATGCCGCTCCTGTGGTACATAAACATTACTCGATTCCAAGACTGAATCCACCGGACAAATTTGACTTCAGTGACCCAGGACAATGGACTAGGTGGAAAGCCAGATGGCTCAGGTATCGGGAGGCAAGTAGATTATGTGAGCAAAGGGACCGAGAACAGATTAACACCCTTGTTTATACGTTAGGCCCTCAAGCAGAAGATATCATCTTAGCCAAAGCTATCCCGGAGGATACGCACGACAATCTAATTAATGCTTTCGATACATATTTTGGTGTTCGCACTAATACGATAGTAGAACGCGCAAAATTCAACAAGCTCGCTCAAGGCAACGATGGCATGGACGTATTTATTAATAAACTGTATAGGCAAGCTGAATATTGCAACTATGGTACATTGAGAGAAGAACTCATCCGCGATAGATTGGTTGTTGGCGTTACTGATGATTCGCTGAGCAACAAACTACAATCAGAATTAGATTTGACTCTCAACACTGCTGTAGACATTTGCAGAAGATATGAATCAGCAAAGCAGGCACAGACGGTTGTGAGACCTGGCATTGAAGGTTCGTCGGCGTCAGTAGACAGCGTTAAACATTTGAAAAACCGTAGATCTATGAAAGCGACCGCCAAGAATGCTAGGCCCATAACGACTGGTGCTGCTAGTTATAACCCTAATCCAGCCAGTAAACCGAAAGCCTGTCACAGGTGTGGAAAAGGCTTCCACCCGAAATCGTCATGTCCAGCTATCAAATCTGTATGTAACCACTGCCGGAAGATCGGACATTGGAAATCGGTATGCAGACAATTATCTAAGGTTTCAGAAGTTCAAGTAGCTGAAAATATCTCGACACCACATTTCCTAGGCGAGGTCAAGCCGCTCAAAGTAGACAATCGTAGCTGGTCGGTGAGAATAAATATCACTTTCCACAACTGTCCCGAGGTCGTAAGTGTGTTCAAACTCGATACAGGTGCTGCTGTATCTGTATGCAGTGTAGATACTTTTGGAGGTAACATTCTTAAACTGTCTAAACCCGACAAGCAACTTGTAGGACCCGGTAACACTCACTTACCTGTACTAGGTTATGCCAATGCTAAGATGCGCATTGACAACCGACACATTGTTGAGAAAGTTTATATAGTTTTTGATCAGAACACTAACCTGTTAAGCAAGGATGCCTGTATTTCTTTAGGATTGGTTACTTGTGATGTAAATCATGTATTCAATGTTAACACTGTTTCTGGTGATGTTGTAGGGAAACATGATTTTAAATCTGAATACCCTGATGTTTTTTGTGGTTTAGGCAAGCTCGCAGATCCATACACGATACAGATACGAGACGATGCGAAACCAGTAGCGTTGCATATCCCGTACGAAGTATCGATGCCCCGTTTGCAGATCGTAAAGAGACAGCTGGACGATATGGAACGAAAGGAGGTCATTTCAAAGGTAACCGTACCTACAGACTGGTGTGCGGGTATGGTCCAGGTTCCGAAGGCAGACCAAAATCAGATCCGAATTTGCGCCGACCTTACAAATTTAAACAAGGCCGTACGGCGTGACACATATCCAAGTACGTCGGTCGATAGCTCGCTTGCTAAGATATCAGGTGCAAAATTTATGAGCAAGCTTGATGCAAACTCGGGCTATTATCAAATTCCGCTATCCGACGAATCCCGGCTACTCACGACATTCGTGACTCCTTTTGGGCGTTATTGCTACAATAGGGTTCCATTCGGACTAGTCAGCGCCGGCGACATCTTTCAACGGTGTATATATAACATTCTCGAAGGTCTTGACGGTGTTGTCTGTCACATGGACGACTTATTAGTATACAGCTCTGTCAGCGAACAGGAGCATGATGATCGTGTTCGCAAAGTGCTCCAACGCCTGAGGGCGGCCGGCATGACACTTAATGCGGAGAAATGTTGCTTCAGCCAACGCTCCACGAAATTTTTAGGTCATTTAGTAGATGCAGAAGGCGTGAGACCTGATCCCGATCGTATCAGAGATATTCAAAATCTCGCTGACCCGACAAATATAACTGAACTACAATCACTCTTAGGTACCGTGAATCAGTTGGGAAAGTTCTCGCCACACATCACTGAATTGACGATACCGCTTCGCGCTGTCCTCAAGTCGCCACATTGGGTCTGGGATGTTGCCCAAAAACAAGCCGTGTCTGACATTAAGTGTGAATTGTCGAAGGCTCCATGTTTAGCATGGTACAGCATCGACAAACCAATAATCATAATGTGTGACGCTTCCAATCAGGGTCTAGGAGCAGTTTTGCTACAAGTGCAATCCGATGGCTCCCGAAGGCTAGTAGCATGTAAATCCCGATCCCTAACCGAAACAGAACAGCGTTGGTCATCTATAGAGAAAGAGGCACTAGGTATAGCGTGGTCATGTGCTAAGTTCGATAGGTACATTCTTGGCCAT
The DNA here is from genome assembly GCF_963576615.1 of Watersipora subatra. Classification (NCBI taxonomy): domain Eukaryota; kingdom Metazoa; phylum Bryozoa; class Gymnolaemata; order Cheilostomatida; family Watersiporidae; genus Watersipora; species Watersipora subatra. Next base: position 28,683,942 of record NC_088708.1, on the reverse strand, counting down.
CAGGACGTGACAGTCGAAACTGATCACAAGCCGCTGGTGCCCATATTTAATTCGAAGGCGGTAAACGATCTTACGATTCGCATTCAAAGACAAAGGTTACGTGCAATGAAGTACACTTTTGTAACTAAACACGTACCGGGAAAGTCAAATTATGTGGCAGATCTGCTTTCACGCCGACCAGTAGGTAGACCAGACGTCGAGGACAAGAAGCTCGCCGATGAAATTGAGGTGTACACTATATCGTCTCTATCGCAACTACCAGCGACGGACCGTAGGCTTAACAAGATTAAACACGCACAGCTGGAGGATACAACATGTAGGCAAATCAGACAATACGTGCAACATGGTTGGCCATTTTACTTATCAGACTTGCAGACGAACCTGAAGCCATATTGGCAAGTTCAAGGAGATCTGAGTCTGGTGGACAATGTTCTCATGTATATGGACCGTTTGGTAATACCTCTTCCGATGCGCGCAGACATTCTTTTTAGATTGCATTGCGGCCATCAGGGCATCACAAAATGCAGAGAGAGAGCCCGCCAGTCAGTCTGGTGGCCAGGCATTTCTTCCGAGATTTCCGAAATGATAAAGTCATGTAGAACATGCCAAACATACTCTAGCAAAAAGACTGAACCGTTGCAACCGTCAATCTTCCCCGACCACCCATGGCAGCGTGTAGCGACCGACATGTTTCATTGGCAAAGCAAAGACTATGTACTAGTTATAGACTATTATTCTAGGTACATAGAAGTGATAAAGCTAGATCGAACCGATAGCGACTCCGTGATCAACGCACTGAAGTCCGTATTCGCTCGTCACGGTATTCCGCAGTCTGTTATATCTGACAATGGCCCACAGTACGCTAGCCAACAGTTCAAGAGGTTTGCTGAAGAGTACAATTTCCTCAGCATAACCAGCTCACCGAGATTTCCACAAGCTAATGGGGAAGCAGAGCGTGCCGTGCGCACAGTTAAGAATCTGCTACACAAATCATCCGACCCGTATAGAGCGCTACTAGCGTATAGGAACACGCCCATACAGAACGGTTATTCTCCTGCTGAACTACTTATGGGACGCCGTTTAAGATCGGACATACCCGTTGATCCGAAGTCACTCCTACCGAATTCTCCTGACATAGAGATAGTCAGGTCGAAAGAACAGGACTACAAATACTGCATGAAAAGAAACTTCGACAGCCGCCACAGAGCGAAAGAGTTATCTCCGTTATCGCGAGGTGACGACGTGTATATTAGGGATCTCGACAGAGAAGGCGTTGTTACCAAAAACCTTCCAGGACGCTCGCATGAAGTACACACTCCGAACGGCAGCGTACGTCGCAATCGTCAAGCCCTCTGCCGATTGTCACCGAACAATCAGGACACTGTCGAACCGAGCACTCTCCCACTAGTCGAGCGTGAGGCCGGATCCAACACTGCTGCAGTACGACAACCTATGTCAATTTCTGACAATCAGCCACCAGTACTACGCCGCAGCACTCGCATACGTAGACCTGTAAAGCGCATGGATCTGTGAGCAGCCTTTGCATTCATTCGTTGCTAGGTCTTGTACATATTATACTCACTCTTGTTATTCTCAGTTTACGGCTTATATGTTTGCTGTTCAGCATAGTTTGTAATGCCTTCTTTCTGTATGCCCAATCCACATATGCCTTACCTACTTCTTATTTTGTATTAAGGGAGATGTTGTAGTAGTTGTCTTCTCTCGTTCACATATATACGTGTATTGTATCCGCATTATCGCAGTAGGATTATATATTAGGTTATGTGGAAAAATATATCATGCTCTCTCGCTTCCGGGCAGAACAACACGAGATTGTTAATGACTGAATGAAAATATCTATCGAACGCATCTAGCCTAGTGGCCGTGCTAAACCAATCTTACTACAAAGATTTGCATTATTTGATATTTACGCATCTTACAGCGGTTGTGCAATTGTGACTTGCCAAAAACAGACTGATCCTCAAATTTATGTGATCACATGAAGTGTTAATCATTACCAGGTGTAATTATTAGGTAGCTAAATTGTTCACATGATATACTAAACTGTATACTAAATAATGTAGAGTTCTCTGATGTTAACATGGTAGCCAATTCAAAATCTTTACGCTTGGAGGAATGTAGCTTCAAGGACAATGTGGTAATAGCCTATTGGTGCACAGAACAGCGAGAGACGTCTATAGAATGCCAACGCCTTTTTTCTATATGAAAAACGTGTTTAAAATGACAATGTGTAAACCCTGCTATTATGGAAGAATCACATATTTAGCAATTGCCTCTTTTGTGTTTATGAAAAGTCGTAACATCCTATAAAGCTGTAAACTTTCATATTAGGTAGCAGATTTTTTATGACATAATAGAGACAAAGCCGTTTCAATGCCATATCTTAACTTTCCACTAACTAAATGATAGGACAATAACTTAAGCTCTGTTTTCTGTTAGATTGGTGCATGACAAGTGTTCGTGCTATTTTTAGATACCGGAAATCGGTTATGGCTTATACCCAATGCAAACTTATTGGCTAGATATTAAACTGGTTACAAACTAATTACTGGTTGTTTTTGTAGTTCCAATATTTTGTTGATTTAGATAATTGTGCAAGTTAATAGCGTGTATTATTATTTGCCATTAGGCTCATATTTCAGTGATAATTGTTGCACAAATTATCATTGATAATATATTTCAACTATTGCCTTTGTGATGTTAAAAACTTTATGGCTCTTTTTTAATTACACATTAAAAAATTACCCTACTACATTTTTTGACACATTAGCTCTGTGCAATCCAGCATACTTTTAGTTGCATCTACAGAGATAATAGATTAGTTTGCGATTCTGTGAGTGTGTCAGTATAAATGCATTCACATGGTAGAACACGCTCTGGCATTGACTAACCGTTCATAGCTGCAATTATATATAGTATGTTGAAAAGATATCTGATGGGACAAAATAAGCAATTAGAGAAAATTTTGTACAAAAATCTTTATCGTAATTGCTATCAATTTATTTTGTGAAATCTCAAAAGAAAGCTGAACAAATGTTTTGTATGATTGTCCAAACTTTCACAAATTATTTTTAGTTGTTAGCTTTCAATTCTAAAAAAAGTTGTATGTCTCCAAATCTTCCTCATTAGACCAATTTAAAAAATAAACATAATGAACCACACAAAATATGGGTTGTCTTTCATGTCATGCATCATTTACCTTACTGTTGTGCGCACAACCCAAGATCGAGTCAAGTAATAAAGTGTTTTTCATAGCTTCAGTTGCAAGTAATACCAGCTCTTCAAAATATATTACATTCAAACCTTAGCAAAAACTTTTATATATTGACGTCAGAGCTTTGTGTGCAGACCCTGATGTATAAATATTGGAAGTTGGGTGCTTTGTAATTTGTCTTTCCCTGCAAAATTAAAAATTATTTATCGGGGAAACAACTTCTCACAGTTATATAGTTTCAATACCCACATTAGTTTGCAAAAATAATTTATCCATAGATGCAAACAGGCTATAACGTACATATGTACGTAAAATCATAAGCTGAGTTCAAAAATAGAGAACGTGTCGTTGAACAAATTTTCTTAGCGCAAAATAGTTTCCACTACAGTATCGGATAATAGAAATAATTTCCGATGAATTAAGTTGTAGTGCATTACCGTTGATCCAATCACAGCATAGCACTGAAGTATTTCTCCATCACTTTAGCTACATCACGCAGAGTTTGTTTACGTTTTTCATAATTGTTATGAAATATTTCGAAATCCCACGCGACTTTTAAACTGCCTTAAGTTAAGTCGAAATTGCATGCCGTTTTTAAAAAGGTGAAATCACAAATGGATACGTATCCACCCCCTTCATCTTTAATAACTCAAGTCAACGCGAATGGAGAGCAAGTCTCCGTTGCTCCTACGGACTGCCAAAACCATAGTAGCACAACTAACAATATCTGCTTAACAACGCAAGCAGGTAAGTTTAGTTATACATATTTTGTTTATATAATTTAGTGTTATATAGATATGCGGTGAAATTTTGTAAAAACTACAACGAGCTTGTCATTTCAATGGAAAATAGTTGTGTGAAGAGTAGTTTTGTTAATAACGCTTTCATCAAATAGCAATGCTTTTCAAATATAAAAAACTTTAACAAACACTCTTTTTATGATTATAAAATTGCAAATTAAGCACTTTACATACATCGAGCAAAACAGTGAATCATTATTGAAAAGTTCTTGTTATATCTTCGTTAAGTTACTCGGTACATAGCTTAAATCGACGAATGTTTCCAGTTTCATTGTAATCGAAACGTCTAGCTCATCACATGTAGTGCAACCATTTAATTAGATATGTTTTTTTTCTTGCTGTTGTTTTGGTTTCTGGTTTCTAGTAACCATTTGCTTTAGAGCTTTTGTAGATTTTTGAACCATTATTAGTATATTTGAACCCTATTATTAGTTTAAGTCTAAATGCAAGACAGGTATACATAGGTTGCGGTAACAAACGAGTAGGCCTACTCGTTGCAAACCTAGTAGCTTTTTACCCAGGTTCATGTGTTTGTTTACTCTGTTATCAGCAAAATTTGAGGTGTGAGTCTTATCATGTTATCTTGACTGAATCTCTTCCACGGATTTTTGCATTTGGGTAGTGAATGCAACTGCATCTTTAAAATTTTTACCTACTGCGCTGCAAGTTGAGAATAAAGAAGTGCATGAATGATGTTGACGGTTGCTAGCACGGACCGTCATTATCTTTCACAATTGTCTGTATAAATTAGTCATAACTTCGATTAATGTTCCAATATTCATTTTTCATTATGTAGAAGTAGTTTATCATGGGATCAACGATGCGATTGATGGGATCAATGCAGTATAAGCTGAGGATAAGATGCTGGAAGATGTGCCAATGCTTTTTGACAGCTAGATATAGAGTGCAGGATGTTTGTGATAAGCTGATACAAATGTTCAAGGCCATGTGGCATTCCTATTGGCATGAAGATCCACTGGTAGTTAGCTAGTACAAAATGACTGCTTCTTCACATAGTGTGTGCACAGCAAGAGCCGGGTGTCAATTTTCTTCGCTGTTTTTTGAACAAGCCTTTGCACAAGAAATATTTTTTGAAATACTTTCTAATTGTACTTTCTAAATGCAAGAATTTATGGCCTCGCTCATACACCGGAGAGGTCATGTTAATCAGCCTAGCGGACTGTGAAGCCAATGATGGATTACTCTGTTATGATATTACATCGTAGACCCTGTGCAGCGAAAAACAGTTCAAATATCTTAGATTTATCTGAGGCACAAGCTTGCACCCAACTGTCACATCATTTGAAATGAAGGCGATTACGCTGATGTAGAACATTGGAATGGCTTGACAGCTAAAACATTTCACAGTTGCAAGTGATTGGGTAGGCCATATGTATGAACACCTGTTAATGGACAATATTTGACGCTATTGCAATGTGACACATAAATTTCTGAAATAGTTGTGGGAAATTGAGCTTTGAATGTATCAGCTATGGATTCGAAGGACAATTATACAACACCATTTCTCTATGGAACCCTCTGATACCCGATAGCTGTAAGGATGTGTGCCGAAATATCAGCTGAAGTGTATTATTGTTAATCAGGCAGCGCAATCTACAAACACCTGACCAAGTATTGGCAGTGTGCCATATGGCTGATCAGCGCCCATATTATCTCTTGTCCTTCAGCTTCACCTGGTCATTGATTTCCATTCATTGCGAGCGCTGCCATTCGACATTCCAGCCCATTGCGTTTATGATTATTACGCTGCATGAACAGGGCAATCAAATATTCGCACATTAGTGTCTACCTAACGCTATATATTGACTTACTGTAGTTTACTAAATCCATAGATGCATTACAATAATATATGTATTGTGCCCATGACTTGGTCTTTGTTGTAGCTGTGGTGAAAAGACGGAAACGCTTCTATGGAAGTTTTTTTTGCTGCTTTGGAGCCAAGGCTCATCATTTAAAGAATAGCGCTAACCCATCATGCAATGCCTCTAGAGAAAGTGTGAAAGTCAGTGATCCCGTAAGTCCTTCAGTTATCTACAGGTCACTAAGCGATGGATGGCTAGTATCCCGTTTCGATTCAGCTTTGACCTTCTCTAATAACAGCTTGTTTGAAATGCAGCACTTGGTAGATTTATTCCCTTACCTATCATGGAAATGTGATAGCGAGAATTCATAAAATGTATATTCCTGTACATTGAGGTCTCTGAAGCTAGCTTGGATATTATCATTCAATCAGTGAAGAGATATTTGTTGATAACTTCTGCTGAAGCTAAGATACAGAAATGAAATCCCTTAAACCCAGCTGCCCTTAAAGATGAATTGGCACAGCATTTTAGGAGATTTTATCAGAAAATATCGACATTCTTCTATCATTTGCAATTGTTGTTGATGATCTGACTGCCAGGATGTTTCACAATTAAAATCAAAAACCTTGATCGCTGTTAAAACGCTCGAAAGATAAATATGTGCCAAAATGACATCACTAGTTGCTATTCTTGCTCTAGTTGATATTGGCTATTGCTTTCAAGTTGCAACGCGGCGCGTTTCTATTCTGTCAGTTTTTGTGCAACTATAAATGTCATAATCACACTTTCGCTTCACTGATCGTTTTAATGGCAATCAAGTTTTGTCGATTTTAATCTTGAAACATCCTGGCAGTCAGATCGCCTCAAACACAAAAAACAAACACAAAAGATAGAAAAATACTGAGACTTTCTGATAAACTTCACCAAAATTTTGTCTGAGTTCATCCTTAACAATCTCATTTCTCTAAAATCCTTCGCTGGCAGGTACAGGCAGGTCGCTGGCAGGTACTGGCAGGTCGCTACAAAGATGGTGCTAGTTTTAACATCTTACTGTGTCACTTTTTTGTACCTCCGATAAGATTTGGGATGCTGTCGCCTTTTTATATATAAAATGCATGAATAGCTTGTGTAATGAGTAGCAATGGACATTCCAAGCTAACAATAGTTTGATTTGCTATCGAAGGGCCTGAAGGTTGTAAACCTCTAATTGGTGCAAATTTTTTCATAGTAATTGAAGCTGTTTGTGGAAAGCTAAGGTTTTATGGTACTCGTATTCGGTTAAGTATTTTGCTTTGGGAGCTTTTTGGTGCTTCCAGATTTTTGATACGTCCCCTTCTCTTTAAAAAACATACCCATAAACATGGAGTTTTCCGCTATTCCGCTCTATCCATTTTCAACTACATGTAATTTATATGATAATCACTCTATTGTTTAGAAGATGACCCTCGCATGAACCTCATAAAAATATTTTTAACATTTACTGAACATGTTTATTACGGTACAAGCGATTATCATAGCCTTTAAACAAATGATCTTTAAGGATCTCAGGCTATGGTTTTTAATGATCCATCTAAAGGTAAATGGTTGTCCATTGACAATGAGGCTTTCATACTGAGATATTAGCGTTTACCCTTCCCCAGCACGCACCCCTTTACCCACCCCACCCTTCAGCCCTCTTGATACGTTCATAAACTACTAAACTCAATTTTGAGGGGACATGATAGGAATCTGAACATTATAGACATAGTCCCTACGTATACACCCTACACATGGGCATCTGAAAGCCTACCTACAATGTTTGCCCTCATCACTCTCTTTTGTTCTCTCGTTTTTATAATACCTATATTTACTATTTTAAATTACTTGCATACGCCCTGAAAATTGCCCTGAAATTATGCCACATGCAGGTGGTATGGCATATGCCTAGAAATTAATTGCAGAATTGGCAGCATTATAATTTGCTGTAACTTTTTAGAATTTTAACAGTGCTCATTGCTGTCACAATTAACCAATGCTACCTGACTTGTACAAAAGTATTTTGAACAAGTAACACGCAGGTCCTAGTACCAATGCTATTGGAAGGATGCGCAGAGCATGTCGGTGACAATCTTTGGCTGCGGGAGTCAGTGTGTTATTAAAGGAATTCAGGCAGCACTGCTGCTGTCGATAACGATTAGCAGCTAATTGTTGGCTTGAAAGCAGCTAGTAGTCAATTACTAGCCAGGCCATGCGTGCTTGTTTAGTTGTGGCCTCACTCACTGTTATCATCATAGATACCCTTTAGCCATTACGTCTGAGCTTTAAAGATGAACTTGACACGAAATTTTAGTTGATTTAATCAGAAAGTATCAATATTTTTCTATTATTTGCGATTGTTTTTGATGTTTGAGGTAATCTGACTGCCAGGATGTTTCAAGATTAAAATTGACAAAACTTGATCGCGGTTAAAACACTCAGATCAAGCAAAAGTGTGACTACGATGTCTATATTTGTAAAAAAAACTGACAGAATAAAAACACGTGATGCCGACACTTGAAAATAGAAAAGATGGAAAAATGCTGATACTTTCTGATAAAATCTACTAAAACTTATGGAAGATTATCTTTAAACATTGCAAGGAATATTCTGCCCACAGCTCAACCGTAATTTGTAAAATTTAAGCAAGCTCCTGTAACCTGTAACTCATATGCATACCAATGATAGGGTAATTACCAAGAGATAGTACAATAGTTGTATGCATATCGCCTCTACTGTTGAAGGCAACAGGATACGTATGGTCAACTCTCCACTGGATTATATTGCCTAATAATTACAACAAATCTATATCTGTATTTGCTTATCCTCCAACAGTATGTGTGAAAGGGATGTCGTCTTATCAGAATGACGCTCATACGTCTCTACTGATGCGCTGTTTATTATATAGAGTTCAAATTCAGAGCCGTCTGGCTATTGAGCAACAATTGTGTCCTGGTTCTTGTCGCCTTGTCTAAATTGTAGAGGGAATTATCTGATGGTTTTTGTTTGCAGGAGCCTGGGACACCGCCTCCTTCACCAAGCCTTACTCCTACGACTGAGAAGGCGCAGGAAAATGGAAATCTGCCCTTCGAGCCTAACCACAATCACATACCCCAGGTGAGGCCAGTCTTCTCTCTTTATCTTTGATGAAACATTCTTGGTTTCAAGTCATGCAATTCATCGTTGTTTTTTTTTACGTTATCAAACCGTTTTCACACGCGCTCGTTCACGAAAAAGCCGCTATATTTGTAGAAAACGATTGGTATTCTTTTATCTAATAGTAATTTTTGGTGTTCCTTTGATACTATTATAACAAAAATGCAAACAAAAGCATCGTTTTCAAAAATTCACTTCAAAAGCTTCGTGTTTTTAACGATAAAAGTTGTCTATAAAGATGGCCGACAACAATAAAATGACATCACGAAAAAAATGAAGGATTGTTGGGTTTCAAACCAACTCTATAAATACTTGTTCATGGTTTTCGTTCATTAGTACAAAGCTTATTTACTAGTCATGTTCATATCTTGCTCTCCCCGTCTGCAGTCTCTCATCGTTTTAAGCAAAGTCATACTTTGATTTTTGATCGCTTCTACGTACAGATCTTTCAACTTTGGAAGGAAATTTGGCCAAATATTCGTCTCAGCATGTGAAGTATTTTTCAACACGTTAAATCCGTTTTTTCAACATGTTGAAAAACATTACCTATTTTTAAGTAAAAACCCAAAAGCTGACAGTAATTAAAAATAATCATAAATAGTAAAAATGCAGTACATAAATAATTTAAATTATATTTAGTGTAAGTTAGAATGAATTTAGACGCTATACCACCAAACTTAAGCCCTATGGAGCCTAAACCTCTATTCACGGGTCTCAAAGTAAAGTAGCAATAACAACCATCTTTCCTGTCGATTTATTTTATTTTGTTTTCACATTAGGTATGTTTTTACATTTAATTTATAACATAGCTTTCTAAAATAAACTCATTATAATATATTGTATATTAAGTATACATTTATTAGTGTTTTTAGCACAAATTGAACTAAATATAAGATTTTTACCAAAGTTTTATAATTACTTTTTAAAGATTTTTCGTTAACTTAACGACAGTTTTGAACTGAAGCAACTATACCGGACCAGCATAACTTTGTATTGAGCTTTAACTGTATGATCTACCATCATACCTCGACATCCGATTGCTCCAACATACGAGAAAATCAAGATAAGAACAGCATTTTGAGCAGGTTTCTTCTTTGAGATACGAGTAATATTTAAGATCGTGGCTGATTCTCGATGGCCACTTTATGGCCAAGTATGCGGGAGACTGCTTTCGAGAACATCATCGTTCGGTCTTCTCGAATCTGTTTGAATAAAAGTTTTTAAAAGGTTGGCTAAAGGTTATAGCGAACGCAAGGCAAAAAAGCGCCAAACTGGAAACAGATAATAAAACAGTAAGATGGCAAAATTAAAGTAAATTTAATAAAATATTAAAACCTAGCCTTAATGTGTGTTTAGTAAGCTAAATTCATTGAAGTTAAATTCAAAGTTTCTGTTACGCAGCCTCACAAACGTTTAGTGTTTCGAACGCTTTGCTGTCAAGTGTCTCTTAGACCTCTCTGTTAGCTACTGCGTTTGTCTTGGTAGATAGAAATATTACATTTTATTGCAGTTTTTAACAACTAAATAGGTATTTGTTACTTTGTTTGTATAGGTAGTGAATTGCAACAATTAAAACGCGTTTTTCCACCATAATATCCTGTTTTATATGGTTTTTTTCATAGTATGATGACGAATTAATTTGTATTTAGTTATTTTATGTAGGAAATAGCACCTTGAGACACGAGTAAATTGACATCCGAGCTCAGTTATAGAACGCATTACGCTCGTATGTTGAGGTATGACTGTACTGTAAGTCTGTTAGCTTATCGTGTGCTGAGGTCTTTCTCTGATGGCTCGTAGCCTTGAGGATCGGTAGGCACTCCAACTCCTGTTTAGAGCTGGAAAATTATCGTTGCTGCGACGTCTGCTTGGGAGTGAGCCACATTGGTACGAACCGTCGAGCGTGTCCATTGGCACAAACCATCGAGCGTGTCATGCGAAAAAACAAACTTCTGCAACGCTTTTGGAGCGAATCGGCTGTCTGGTTCATATCCAAACAGAGCATCACTAGTGCAGCTCCAGGTCAAAAAGGGAGGTACACATCTGGTCGTTGAGTTCTAATAATGTTGACGACTGTATGCCATTTTCGTTGCTTACTAAGATAACAAAAATCGAATTTTTATTCGCTGAAAGAATTAGTAGAAATAACAAAGTTATTATGATAAAAAGCAAAATTATGTGTGTGGTTCGACCCGCCATAAGGATAGCCCTATGTCATTCACACAGCAAGCTTAAAATTTGATGGTAGGGGAGTGTGTAAGATACCCTAACCAGTGGCTTGGTCAAGTGTCTTTTTGCATTGTCACGATCTTTAAACCGCTCTTTTTGTGACCCGGTAGTCGCTGTATATTCAACCACCCGTCTCCACATGGGAGTCAGATGTTTCATGCATTGCTCCATACCAGCTCCATTAATATGATTGACAAAAACCTGTTAAATATTTCTGTCTAATTATATATCCATTTTATCCCTTCTTCAATATATAAACTTCCTGATTGATTGGCGTGCAAGCATAATTCGTGGAATGTTTTTTCTAAAAGCCGTTATCAGTCGATTTTGCTGGGTTATAATCCTGTAGATGTTTAGGATTTAGTGTGCGTGTGTTAGCATTCTCTGGTAATGCTGTGTGCTGCTGTAATCAGTGTAGTAACTGGGTATATAGGAGTTTTATTAGGTTTGTAATAACGTCAATGAAAAAAAATGCTTGTGGGTGGTGGCATATCTGTTGCCTCGTTAATCTGTCAGCTCTGCTTCAGCAGTGATTGTTTTAACAACACTAGCGGGGTAGTTATGTCTTCAGCAACAGTGGCGCTATTGCTGTCGTGTTGAGCACAGCTGGAATTCGGTAGACCTATGATTCTATTTGGACTTTCAGGTTGGAATGACTGTAACTGATGTGGCCCATGTAATAGCCATTAGTTCCATACATTGCACTCGGGCACTGCGGTGTAGTCATAGCGTCACAGTGGCCGCAGATGGCCTACTCAGATGGTTAACTCCTCACACACTTGGTAATAATTGCACTCTCCACGGACGTTTGCTTTTGGCTGAAATACATGGTAATCAGTAGGTCATCATTGACGAAGAGATGAAATGCAGAATTGTAACCAGTCGTTCATGTTGAGTGTCTGACTCAACATTGCACGTGGTGGGGTGGGCGGGTTAGCATAACTTGTTTTGTATTACTTCCAAAGCTTCGTGTTTTGTAAGGATTTAAACTTATCTATTGGTTACAACATGGATGATGCGTCTGAAGTCTGGCAAACACATATTTGACAGCTCGGCGGCGGTGGAATACACTAACCATCTAGCGGTTGGTGTACCACAATTGTGCCCCTGGATTAGTTATAGAGACAGCAGGAAATATTATTTTGTTCATACGAATCCTAAAGCACCCTAGAGCGGTTTTGATAGTGCCACACCTCTATTCTTGCAAAACTTTCTTGTGACGGCAAGTGATGCTTCGACCCTTCAAGATCGCACTATTCACACGAATCGCTTATACTGCACAAACGTTATGCGTCGCTTCTACATCTCTTGTGCTATCCTGAAATTACTAATTTCCTTCAGTTAATATTTGTGTAGAGGTCGAGATCTGTCGACTAGCCTAATAACAAGGGAGTTGATGTTGAATCTAGATTTTTACATCTCGCTATTATTCCATATGATGTGGGTGTCAAGGTATTGTACAAACTTACTTTTGTACAAAATAGAATAGTGAATATACGTACCAAAATAGCAGTAGATATATTTGAGAATGTCAAAGCGAAACCGTAGGAATTCAACACTCTAACTACAGAAGTAGAAAGTTAAAAAAGTTTCAACAAGAGAATCAATATTATTGAGTTCATATCAAAACTGCCCAGTAATTTGAAGCCAACCAGCAGTTTAAATGCTGTTTTAAATGGTTTTTGATTGTTGTGCTATGGTATGATATTAATATGTGTATGTCATTCATATCCATCACACGCATCGCTCTTTCTCAAAAGATTAATTTAACTGGTTTGCCAATTCCATCGTTACAATACCTTACTCGCTATGTCACTGTCTTTTATTGGTTGCTTAAGGCTAAAATTTGTGCCTGGTTTGAAAAAAATTTAAAAATACAATATACGACTGTGGTTTCAAGCCCCTACAATCTTTGCTATAATAAGAGTCGTGTTTGTCCGAAACCATTCTTAGAGGTTGGGAAAACAATCACTTCCAAGGGGATTTGAACTTGTAACTTTCGGCTTCGTAGACCGACACTTTCACCTGTGCTAATCGAATGTTTTGCCATATTTTGGAATAAATGTACAGATAGCTATTACACCTGACGACCTCTTACAGACACAAGACTGCCGTGGTGCTAGTAGTAATCACATGTATATATGCAGCCAGTGCATTGTGAGTTAACTGGCTATACCTGCAACATCACTGACTACTTCTTTCTGTGTTAAGTTTAATAGATTTGTTACAGCCGATTGGATAATAGGCATGAATGATTGTTTTTTCAGTTATTACACATTTATCATTAGTTAATGCTCTGACATGGCCATTTCACATGAATGCTTTTCGTTCACTAATAATATATTTTAAAGGGAACCACTGTCAAGAATTAATTTGTTATTGCCCTTGGTGGTTCCACTATTGGTCAACGTCAAGACCAAAGGGAACTGATCAATCCGATGCATGTTGTCTAAACACGTGAATCTATGCCAACGTGACCAGCCTAATCCAGTAAAAAGCTCTTATTGCAATCAACCAGTGCAAGGGTTCCTTTCACTCGTGCGATTTCTCCTTTCCTTGTGTGACTCACCTTACATGGCTGTTGACATTCTTTGGCAAACAAACATTGTTCAATATAGCTCAATATCGTTCATATAGGTTCAATACACACGATATCACCTCGCAATCTAGTGACCTTGTGATAGGCTTGAATGAATGTTGCATAGGTTGTACAGTTGCTGCTCTCCCTTTTACGAATATGATTTGCCTTGTTTCAGAGGACTGAGTCAAAACATCTTCTTCCAGAGATTCTGCCATCAGACGTAGGCAGGAAGTGCATGGTTATTGACTTAGACGAAACTTTGGTTCACAGCTCATTCAAGGTTTGTCTCCGCAGATGTAGGCTAAGCGAGTCGGCATACCTTGAGTACCAAAAGCATAGACCTATTAACTATACTTTAATGGACTATACATTAATAGGTCTATGACCAAGAGTTACCAACTATGTTTCCATGACTCGGTTGATCTCCAAGTTTGTACCATCCGCAAGATTAAAATGTCAAAATCCGCAAGTTAAGCAAGTTTTGTTAGTCCCAAATTTGTACTAAATGTTTCCTGCTTGCGAACGGTGGAAACATCACTTGCGGATGATTCTAGAAAATACCACGGCAGCTATTCCATTTTAAACATTTCTGTACTTCAGTCATTTTTATTTTAATTTGAGCAGTTCCAAATGCACTGCTATGACGTCTGGTGTGAAACTTCTTATCTTTTTTAACAAAGAGCCCGCGTTACTCCGCATCATGCGAATGTCCATTGAAACACTTATGGCATGGTAACTCAATGTGTGCATAACTCCCAATCCATATCATGGAAACATAGTGGCTGCGGCAACTTTGTACGATATAATGGTGCCAATCACTATGTTATCACTATGATGCGCAAATTTGAGCCAATCCGCAAGTTATCCGCATCATGAAAATGGCATAAATCCGCAAGCTAAGCGAGTTTTGCGATTCTCAAAACTTTCTCGAATCCATCATGCTCGCGGATTATGGAAACAGTACTGATGCGAATGATGCGCATCAAAATACCACGTCAGCTATTCAAGTTTAAACACTTTCTTTACTTCCGTTCATCCTTTCTCGATCGAGTTTCACGTGTTTCCTTCACTAATTGCGTCGCTAATTAATTATTAACTTATAGCGTACAATTCCTTACCTTTTTTTAACAAGACGCCGGGGTCAATCCGCATCATGCCAAAGTCCATAGAAATACTTAATTCACATTATCGCGCAACTTGCACACAAATCCACATAATGCATGTCATGGAAACATAGTGCGTTGGACTGGTTGCAGTCCACTTACGCTGCCTGGCCTTGCTGCCTGGCCCTGCTGCTGTTACATAAGTTATAAGTTATCACCAGTACTAACCCTTATCAGCCTCGTCGCTTGTGTCAAGTGCTTAATGGTGATGTGTTATATATGAAGTAGCCCTCTCTGTTGACTCACACTGACCCTGACGCAGTCTCTACTTTTCTTTTAGCCCATATCAAACGCAGACTTCATAGTTCCCGTGGAGATAGATGGAACAGTGCATCAGGTATGTGGCATCTCCCTCTATCTGTAGGGTTTGGACAGTATTTCACATAAATGAACATCGAATGAAAATTGGCCGTGTTGAAAAATGAAAGGGGTATACAAGTACAAGCGTCTCTGACTCGTTAATCAAATTTGACTATGACAGGACATCTCTGTGCTTAGCCTCATTTAACTGCATCTCTCTCTTCTGATTGATCCTGAATCTAAGGTTGATTTAGCTTCCCTGACCTGGCATGTCAAAATGTTGCTAGTTATGATTTTTCCTACAGCTGTACTGCCTGTACACAATAATTCAGCTGAGTCTCCATAGTATGAAATGTATGTCCAGGCTTTTTTATATGGGTAAAAGAAATTTAAGGTTCGCGACTTCGATTTTTCTCATTAAAAATAATATTCAACTATTTTTATGCCGCGTGAGACCTTTCATTTAATTACCACAATTGTCTATAGTTGATTTTTGGTAGGCACACGTGAATCGATAAAGGACCGTACGAATATTGCGTAACAAACCTTCGTCTCTCTTGAAGCTTAATGTGGAGGCTCTAATCACTCCCCTTCATTCAATATTGATGGTCCAGTCAACTTCTGTCTTTCAAAAATTCCTTATCTAAAGCTTTCACAACACATGGTTGATGTTAAATTCAAGACTCTTGCGTATTTCATATCAAACGAGTTTTATGAAGTTTGAGACGTATGCATTAATATCAATATGGCGGACAAATAACGCTTTCATACCTCTATCGATCATTCAGATTTGTCTAAAAATTTTCCTATTGTGAGGCAACAGCTAAAACGTTATATTTTCGTATAAAGTAACCGTGTAAGGATTTTTCCGAATCAATTCTTTAAAATTTTGGCTGCTAAATAAAGTGGCAAAGCAAGCTACCATTTATACATTGGTGTGGCTTTTTAGTGAAAATCAACCTTGGTCATAGCCACTGCATTCGGAATGCAATTGTAATTGGACAATTGATAATAGGTTATAATGAATTATAGCTGCAAGTCAGATGATTGTTAAAGGTAAGAAGGATGTTTGCATTGCAGTCGTACTTATGTATGGCTTGCGGAATGTACAATACTGTTTTTATTCAGAAGCAATGTTGAACTAGGGTAGAAATCATATGCAATCACTCATGAAAGTTCAGTTTGCTGCCTGTTCATTCATCGCGGCAGCAGTATGGAAGGTAGTGATACTGCTAATATAAGGATTAGGAAGGCCGCAGTAAAGTATTGCATATACATACATGCGATAGTTTACGATCAAGGTACATTGAACTTCAGGCGCAGTTGAAACATGACTAAATACAGGATTTTGTATTTGGGTGTGTTTCACTAGCCACTGCGAATATTAGCTACTCCAGTTGAGAGGTTTGTAATTATGACATGAGCAATGTATGTTGAATCAATATTTTGTATTAGTTGTTGAGAGATTCAGTTTTACTCATCAAATGTTGTACTGCTGACAGCCTCATCAACTCCAAATTTCCTGTATCATCAGGTTTCCATGAATTAGAATTTTTTAATATTTTTCCGGGTTAGTAATTTTCCATATCAGCTTTTGTGGGAACATGATTATCCAAATCCTTCTAAGGCAGTGCTATCTGTTGAATGCTCCTCTCTCTTAGGAGGACTGCAAATATATCACTATATTATATCAACCAAACCACGCGATCTGATCCTCAAATATGTAGCCTAATTCTATGCGATCAATGTTTTGTTATGTCAATACATTTAAATAATGATATTTATATACCAAATTACCTCTGAGTAATGTGTTTCTTTTGGTTAAACACGCATGCTTCAGTCTATTCTATTCAAAGGAAATTTCGGTCGAAGATCTCGCTCTAATGTTGGTCTCAGACCAGCGCGCGACTATTTCTGTTCTACCATTGTTGCAAAAAAATGCCTGGTTGTACTCTGCCTCGCAGATCTTTAGCTATGCGATTAATTACTAAAATCTTATATGGCACTCTTACACAGTTAGATGTTAAGCGCACTGTGTGAGTGACATAGAGCTATTCCTAATACTAAAGGTGGAACACTGAGTTGCTATGTCAAAGCTTGTTTTCATTGTAATAAAGCTGCTTCACTGTTTTGTCTATTGGATTCGTCTGTTTTCCATATTGGCAGTCAGGTTTTTCGAAATTGATTCTGAACAGAAACTGGTATGTAGTAGTCCACAAAACTGACTTATGAGCTAAAAATACTGGTGACTGCCACTTTTAATTTCACACATGGTGTTGCTCACTAGCAAATCACTAGTTCTGACACAACCAGATGGCCAGGGAGCTCCTTAAAACCCTTTTGGCTCCTACAACCCACCCTCTTCCCTACTCATTCTCCAACCCCCCCTACCCATCTCCAACTCCCTTACTCTCCTCCAACCCCCTTAATCTCCTACTCTCCTTAATCCGAACCCGCTTACCCCCAACCCCCTTATCTTCCCCCCCAACCCCCTTATCCTCCTCTAACTGAGCCATCTAGCAATGAAAGTAACGGGTATAAGTTTGTGATCAGTGTTTTGATGAACCCTGTATGCCTTGACTTGTTTTCTTGGCAACTGAATGGATGTAAGCCAAGATGTTCCTTCTATACACACACCAAACCACATAGTTGACACTAGTTTAATTACCTACTGATCTGATATCCAATGTGTTCCTGGAAAGGAAAAGGGCTAGTCTAGGCCTACTGTTTGTACACTCCATATAATGACAGTACACTCCATATAATGTCCTATATATATATATATTCCGCATTCATCTCAGAACCCACATGCCTCTCACAAGCAATATATCTGAGGCTGGAGGGTGTTACATTCTCTTTATTGTTTGCATCAGCCCAGTTCCCTACTCAATCCCTACTGAGTGTGTACATCAATGCTCGGACTATTCGTAGGTTTACGTGCTGAAGAGGCCACACGTGGACGAATATTTACAAAGAATGGGAGAACTATATGAATGCATCCTATTCACAGCGAGCCTGTCAAAGGTATAGTATGGCCGTTCAGCGTTATCAGCTCTCAGCGTTGTCAGCCCTCAACGTTGTCAGCTCTCAGCGTTGTCAACTCTAAGCATTGTCAACGCTCACGCTGTCAGCTCTCAGCGTTGTCAGCTCTCAATGTTGTCAGCTCTCCTTGTCTCAAGTTTCAATTCTGCCAAATTTATGCAATAAAAATGTCATTTGATATTTTTGTTGATCAAGTGGGGCGTATCATCTCTGAGGCGTTGTATATGAAGATGCCTAGGGCTATAATATTGCGTCGTAAATACTTTGATAAACACATCTAACTGTAAACACGCTCTGTTCTCTTTGAAAAGTCTCTCCTTTTGTCAATCACTATCAGCTTTACTACGATGTTGTCTTGGGTGACCGTTCAGCTATCACAAGCTATGGGTGACTTCAACAGTATCTTAACAACGGGCGGTTCTACAGGCATCATCACACCACAGCATGCCAGTTTATACTCTTTTTTGAAGCTGCTGGTTAGCATGTGGCAGCAGGCAGATCATGATGGTTCTTTGATTTTTTTGTAAAAGAAAGGCAGATTTTTCAAAATTTTGCAAAATGGAAAAGCAAAGAAAACCCATCAACAATGATATGGTTTAACAAAAGCAGCGCTAACCAGCTGCATCTTAAATAGTCGAAACAAACTCTCAGAAAGTTCTATGTGCACTATGTTAGTTTACCAGAAGCAACGGTCAACTAGTAAATAGTTAAGTCATTGCTGTCGATTTGAAGTTAGTAAATCATTTATGGAGTTTAAAACGCCAAGATAGTCAGTTCAGGATAAAAGGCTTGTCGCTCATGCCAAATCATGAACGTCTTGGAGCTTTTCAGCAGAAATGAAAATCGGGAAATTAAAAAAAAGTTTCATTCATGCAAGCACATTTTAACAAAAATGATTTGAAGGTGGTTTTTCTATCGTGAAACAAACTAAACTTGGCCTTATCATTGCAATCAGAGGTGTGTATTCCAAACTCATGGTTGGTTGCATTGTCCGCAGTAGATTAGATATAATAAGTAAAACAGAAGAACAATATGGAAACTAGAAAGCATGGTGAATGGAGTGGCAAGTTCAACTAACGTTTGGTTACCTCTGCCAAGGCTTAGCCGTAGTTTATTTGAAATAATCTTCACTCTGGTAATTAATCATAATACAGTTGTATGGCTCGCTAGTATTTTCTATTGAATATGTATCAATGATGCGTTCCATTTAACTAAATCACCACCATTCATGACAGTTCATCCAGCAGCTTTTTAACACGCATGATTTACTATGTTAATTGTTGCTAGAAAATGGTGGCTTGTTGGACATAATAGCAATTAGCCTTGAGATGATTTTGTTATTCCCTTTTTCTCGCCGTTGGCGTTTGTCCTAGTTCCTGTTACTTCAACACGCTTTCTATGTATGTTGACCTAGTGTCTCCTATCGTTGTCTATTATATAGCAAAGGTTTTCCATTTTGTTATTCTAGTTGGCGCCTGTTTTCATTATTAGTAGGCAATGCTTTGTGGAATCAGTTGTTGGCTACCAGCCAAAAATAATTGCTACTCGTAACCGCGCTAGTTATGACAGCTTGCGTCATAGCCACCTGTTGATTGGAAGTAGAGTAGTACCTACCGCGATACAAGTTTTACTTATATTGTGATCATACTATTCTGTTCATTATTTGGGCTGAACTGAGGGTGTGAGCCTGTACCATTTGGTATTTTGCAATCAAGATGTCATTGATTTTAATAAGGGAGAGCATCGGTTGTGGTGGGCTACGCCATTGCTTCTGGTGAATTCGATCTAACTTAACTTTTTACTGGAAGCTGTTAACCTCTGATATAACCGAAAGTTCATAATTAGTAATATATTATGGCTTTGCTGAATTGTTGTTAAAATGTTTTGTTAACACCCTTTCTCCCATAGTTGATAAAGAGCAAGGTTTTTATTAGGGTTGTCATCTCTCATCTTATATTGGGCTTCTCAAAAGCACTGTCGTTAATACTCCATGCTTCTGTAGATCATTAAAGAGTGGGTTTAATAAAATAGGATTTCTACATTTGCATTTGCCACCAAATGTCTCCAAAATAATCATAAAAATCTCACATTGCTATGCAGTTTAAATCAGTGTAATTTTATAGTCACGATAGATTTCGTTTCTACTGTAAACAACGTATTAGTTGTAAAAAACATTAAAAAAACTTATCTAGTTACAGCTGGTGTTATCATTAAAAGCCCCAAAAATGTCTCCTATGTTTGATTAGATTAACAGGCTTTAGTCGAAAGCGTATTCTTAATATGCTGTCAAGAAAGAGAACCATGATTTTTAACAAGGACGATTCAATTTGAATGTCTAAAAGATATGCTATTCTTAGTGAAAAGCTTAATTTTCAAACTGATGGTGCTTATTAGCATAAAGGTCGCAACATGTCAGCGAAACATTGCTTGAGTTCACTGACGATTTCGCGGGCAATGACACTCGTGACAAACATTGTGGCAAATGACAATGAATCTGTATGTCTTAATTAGAGGTTGATATGCACGCCTATCGCTGTTGTCATCAATGGCTCACAGATTGTCAATGACTATCTACTGAAATACGGTAATTGCATTTCAATTAAACTCTGAGTTTCTCGTAAAGTCTGATAAAAAGCAGCTTGAAATAAAAATGGTTTGAAAAGTAGAATTATTAAAAATCTATGTAA
Source organism: Watersipora subatra (assembly GCF_963576615.1). Lineage (NCBI taxonomy): Eukaryota > Metazoa > Bryozoa > Gymnolaemata > Cheilostomatida > Watersiporidae > Watersipora > Watersipora subatra. The sequence goes on along the minus strand of NC_088708.1, from coordinate 28,662,911 downwards.
AATAATTGTTTATCGTACAAGTTCGATTATAGAAATCGGTACATTAAAATGTACAGAACACAATATTTCCCTTGTGTGTTCGAAACCCGTGGGCTTTGCAGAATGGCCATTGCAAGATGAGACGGGTTCTAGGGTTTCGTAATGCCTCTCGTCTTGCCTTCAGTGCGTTCTTTAACCTTTGAGGAACATGCAAGCCAAGCTAATGGACAACAGGAGCATGAAATTCTAACCAGTCTGCAACAGGAGGCTGGGTGGGTGCATGTCATCCAGAGAATTACTAATGGCACACAGAAACGAGGGACTTTCATCAGACAGCGTAGAGAGCTGACATATCATCACTGAATGAGCATTTCTTATAGCAACATTCCTTCGAGCAGAATTTAGTTGAACGTTATTTTATACGAAGCTGTTCAGTAGATACTTCCTTAGGTTACAGATTTAATCTTGCACCTTTTTTTAGTAAATTCTGGTGATCACTGTGACTAGTTTTCTTGTGGAGTACCGTATATTTTACTCCTAATTTATATGTATTTCTATCGCTATGTTTTCATGACACGGTTAATCCGCAAATTTATGTCATAAGCAAGATGGAAACGACAAAAATCCGCAAGTTAAGCGCGTTTTGTTATCTCCAAATTTCTATCGAATGTTTCCTGCTTGCGAAAGGTAGAAACAGCACTTTCGAATGATGCGCAAAAAATTTTTGTGCAAGCTATTCCATTTTAAGCATTTTTCACGCTTCTGTCGATCTTATTTCGAGTGCGTGATGCTAAGTAGGACAATAGTCCGCTGCTATGACCTCTAGCGTAGAATTTCTTGTTTTTTATTTTCAGCAAAGCGCCGCATTAATCTGCAACGTGCAAATGTCTATTGAAACACTCAACACTCGTGCGCACAATTCTAACCCCGCTTCACCTGCACAGTTGACACACAGTGTATCTCTTTCATCACTGCTTGACCAAATCTTTCAATGTTTTGGTTTTAGCCGTCTGTTCTCAAAGTTTGTAGCCGTGTATTAAGTTGGGGATATATTTTCTATATTATCTGAGAAGCAAAAAACCAAATGAAATTTTTTATCAGCTAACATCATCTCTGTAAATGTGACTTACAATTCTGGTAGATCTGACACTGAACGCTGTGGGTATCTTAAATACTCTATTGAATTATTCAAAATATTTTTACGTGAGGTTTTATCAGAACAGTGTGCATAGTTATGACTCGATTATAGATGACATGAGAAGTCATTTACTGAAACAGAGAGAGAGAAAAAACTAGAAACATCCTATCAGTTGGGTGTTGCTAATTGACATATGATTACTTTGGGATACTGCTCATTTCTAAAATAATAAGGAATTTGCCTTAAAAGGTCCTGTTATGCCATGATAACTGAAAAATTCAGCCACCAGTTTTTGCAACATTGTTGTATATGTAAGGTTCGAACGCCGTTAATTCATTAGCCAGCCGCCCTAAATAATAATATGTAATTCCTTTTGTACGGTATTAAATGACTGGTCCAAGTTGTAGCTAGTATTAGAGTTGTTACTAAATATGCGTGTTCGTTTTGTCTTAGCCAATTAGAAGAATACTGATTCAAATAACCTAACATTTTCTGATTCTACATAAGACTCAGCTTAACAACTCTGGGTTGATAGATTGTTTCACGTGGACATGACCCAGCAAATATTTGAAGTAAAACCAGACAATTTGTCCCTGTTGGATACTATGAAATCTTCAGCTAACATTGTTGGCAATACGCTGTAGAATACCCGCTATGAATCACTCAGCTCTTCACATGCCTATTGGTCAAATAATGATGATGTAGGCAAACCAGTGCCAATTGGTGTGCCCTGGTAGCGCCATGGGCATATTTGCTAAACTGTATTATGTACATCCCTGGAGCGCTGTGAGCGACGCCTCCAGTAAATGCTAGCAGTGCTTTCCGGTAGTCACGTAAGTTTTCTCCAGGATAGGTGACAGTGTTTGTGATCACATTGTCTTTAGCAGCTAGCCAGTTAGTTTAGATCATTTGATCTCATCTGACATCTTCATAGAGCCAAACCATATAATTATGTCCCAGCGTCTAGTGCATTGACCCTACTTATAAACGCATATTGTCTCAATAGTTCTAAGCCTCTTACTGGTTCCCTCCTCATGTTCTTTACTGTCGTAAGGCAATTAGTCGTCTTGTACTGCTGCTCTCATCTTCCCTTATTCTCTCTTGCAGTATGCTGATCCAGTCGCTGATCTTCTAGATAAATGGGGAGTCTTTCGTATGAGGCTATTCAGAGAGTCATGCGTGTTTCATAGAGGCAATTATGTGAAGGTAGGTTTTGATAATTGCTGTCCTTTTCTGTTTCGATGTTCACCTAATGATATGAATAAAATGTGGTGTGGGAATATGAGATAGATCGTGACAAAACAACACGGAATGGTGCACTCATATTAGTTTTGCGATAGCGATTCAATTTGATAAAACAATTCTGTTGCACATTTTCATCTGAATTTCATGCAAACGATGTAGGAATTATCATGTTTAGGATTTATCATTAAGTGTTGGTTTTGTTTTAATTCTAATCAAAGCACTTTTCATTGGAAAATTTTGTCTGTTTATCTGTTCTTAATAATTCAATATGGTAGTTATGGGAATTTTTGCTAAGGTATGATAGTTTAGGTATAAATAATAAACTGTAGCAGCGTTTTTAAATTTTAGCCTCAATAGCTTAAATTTATAATTTTGTACTTCGACTGAAGTGCTGTGATTCTCTGAAGCATAGAATTTGACGCAGTTGAGTTTGGTGTTCTGTTCAAATAAATAGCAAAATGATCAGGAAATGCTTTCAAGTTTAAATCATAAATTGTCACAGCATTCCTAGATTTGTGATGAAAAATCACAAATATGCAAGAGCCCACTTTAGCTATTTGTTGGTTGGGTGGTTTTGGATTGCATCATTATTGTCACGTTGGGAAATTACTGCCCATGTTAAAGGTTAACGGACGACCGAAGTATTATTGCATTAATAGCAACAAATAATATTGCAGATTGAGGTTTAAGAAATATTTTTGGTTGATTTCAACCAAATACCAGGTTTTATCAATATTTTCAGGTCGTGAAGATGGACTGAAAAATTCGAGATATTTGAAAAATATCCACCTGAACCAGCTAACTGTAATATTAAATTGCTAGGTTTTATCTAGGTTATCTGAAAATTGTCCATTCAAAATCCTTACTTATGAAAGCAGAGCAGGCGTTAATATCCTTTAAACAAGACTTCCAAGAATGGCTAATTTTTCCTGAAAATTTTTTTAATTTTCTACTTTTGTGAAGAAGGAAGTTCTTGCTAGTGCTATAACCTTTCATATAACCTTCTATAACCTGTTTTTGCTTCAATTCAAATTTTTTTTCAAGTCACATTCACACGAAATGATTGCAATCGGCAAATTTGCAATCAGATCTTGAAACAGAATAGTAATGCATGTTGACGTGTAATTCGAGTAATTACATCAAGAATTTTTATAGCGCTATTGGTTTGCCTTCATTCTCGACCATTAGAATGCATTGCTAGATGGGCTATTGGTAATAGCAAATAATGTTAACTTTGTAATATTGATTATTTACCATCTAACATGCTGGTAAAAAAATAATATGCAGTAAAACTAGTAGATGAGAAATGTTGAATCACTGAAATACATTCGTGACTTCTTATTGGTCAATTGGAGAAAACAAATCACTTGAACTCAAGCTAGATTGATAGCTGATGATCATGATTGGTCAAGTATAATCATGTGGCGTTTTTTGGTTAATTTTTAGTAAAATGACTTATCGGACAACTATTTTATAGTAACACAGGAAATCTATTTTGTACCTGGGCAGGTGCCAACTGCTAGCTCTATTTTTCAATCATGATTGGTCATAGAGATCAACTTACACAAAATTTTAGTAGATTTTATAAGAAAGTGTCGGTATTTTTCTATCATTTGCGATTGTTTTTCATGTTTGAGTTGATCTAATTGCCAGTATGTTTCATGATTGAAATCAACAAAACTTGGTCGCTGTTAAAACGCTCAAATCAATCGAAAGTGTAATTATGACGTCTATAGTTGCAAAGAGACTGACAGAATACAAACGCGTAATGCTGCAACTTCAATGAAACAGCCGATATCGACTACAGCAGCGAGAGCAACTAGTGACATCATTTCGCATGTATTTTTCATTTAAGCAATTTAAACCGTAATCAAGTTTTGAATCTTGAAACATCTAGGCAGTCAGATCACCGCAAACATCAAAAACAATCGCAAATAATAGAAAAATACTGACACTTTCTGATAAAATCCACTCAAATTTTGTTTAAGCTTATCCTGAAAAGTCTCACAAACAGCCAACACTACTCTCATGGAACTGCATTTCTAAGCAATAGAAAAATTAGTGAAAGACAAGACATGTATTGGTTGTCCATAACTTCACTGCTCGCTAGTCATATCCTGTAGGATCAGTGATTGCAGAGCTGTTATGCATCTTTACATAATCATATTAAGCCAGTAATGCTGCTTCAGGCCAGGGTAGTCTAAGTAATGCCTTCTTTAGCATCTGCTCTGCCTGCATGGAATGCTTGTTATATATATATTACGTTATATGTTATCAACACTGCGTTTAGCTCAGTGGTTAGCATTAACGCTAAGGTCACCGCAGTGCATTGCGTGGGTCTGCTTGCGGCTGCATGCCAAGGTAATTGAGAAGATAATTAGGCTACTTCGTAACCTTTGTCTGTTCTTTTGACAGGACCTGAGTAAGCTCGGCCGTGACCTCTCTCAGATTCTCATAGTCGACAACTCTCCAGCCTCGTACATATTTCACCCCGACAATGCTGTATGTAACCTTAATCCTACTCTTGACCAGCCGTTTTGCTTTGGTGTCGGCTTTATCTTTCCCGATTAGATAAACATGGCGTTGATTTATCTTTACTTGAATTTGAAGAGATAATCGGGGAACTTTATAGTCGTAGCCATCCACTTCTGCGTGTTTAGGGGTGTCCAAAATGTCTTTTATTTCCTTGTTTGATACTCTGTGGAATCATGATACACCCTTGCTAGTTATGCCATTAGTAATGTAAAGCATGTTTTCGACAGATGGTAATTTTAGTAAACATAAAGCTAGGCTTGTGTCAGTGTGATTTTTATTGTCGTAATTTTGCAGTTGCCAGACTTCAACTAGTGTGAATGCACAATTAGTTTTCTGTGTGGAGTTTTGTCACACCCTTTTCCAATACCACTGGGAAGATTTTTCAATACCTCTGGGAAGTCGGGTTTACTTCAACACTCAAATCTCTCGAGTCAATCACAACAGCTTTACTGGCGTTCTACTAACATGACTAACGCTTTGAAAGTGTAGCTAATTTATCAAGTCTCCTACACGGTTAGCTACACACATACATCAAACTCATGTATGTTTTAAAGAATGGCAGGAATGCTGAGCCCATATTTCAAAATAAGGTTGTGATGTCAACAGGGAATTGATGCATGTCCCGCATGCTCGGGATCGCGTTTGTCTTCAAGCCCTAATAGAACCATAATATAAGAACACCTCAAATGCTGAAACTCTCGTCTGGTTAGTCGTATCAGCCAATCTATTGCAACATGGTAATGTTATCATTTTCAGTTACTTTTTGCAAATATTAATGTGTCCGTGTCTCTAACAGAATTAACCAGTCAGTGTTAAAGGTGTTATTTCAATAATAAATTGACGAATGTATTCTGCGGATGTATTCTGCGCTAGCGATCAGGTAGCTAGCAACTAGTGAAATTGTAATATAAGCATGGATCAACTTCTGAAACTCCCATTTTGTTAGTAGTACTAGCCTAAAGACTTCTACTAAATGCAAATCAAAGGGAAACTGAAAATTTTTTTTGAATGATCATGGGGACTTCAACAAAGTTGACCGGTTTTTCAGAGATAAAAATCAGTTCAATTAACGCTTTAAGTATGGAGGGTTAACAAATTTGTTTACTAGCTTTTTTCCTAGCTAATTTATACGCATATAGTCCAAGATGTGAGTGGTATATCCTGAACATCATCGTGTAGGACTTGTCAGCTGTGATATCGATGCCTTCTGTTGGTGTAAAAAAGCCTTTTTAAGTGCTCTTTTTTTTAGGAATTGCGGTTTTTAAGATTTTTGACTCGCAGCTCAAGAAAAACCAGCTGCAGTCTCGTTTGCTCTGAATAAGTTAGTGTTACTCGCCTATATCCCATTTGGACGTCTTTATAATATATAGTTCATTTTTCAGCATAACCGTCTGCTTTTGAAGTTTCCGTGTGGTCAAACTTGTACCGGATGATACGCAAATATCTAGCAGATATCTGGTGTATTACAGATATCTGGCGTATTACTCAAGATGGATCTTAAAAATTTCCCGACAGTCTGGTCATTATTCTAGCAATTACTAACGTAGCTAATGTCACAAGGCCGATGATTAGAATAAAACAAATCTGTTCTTTCTACTTGCAATAGTGAGTTATTAAAAAATATTGAATACCGTTATTTGCCATAGCTTTCTGTATATAAGTCGTGGACGGAGAGACAAATAGACCTTAGCGCATGTTAGCCGTAGGCAAACATATATAATAGAGGTAGGCACATAGAATAGGGACATAGCCACACATAATATATAGAGGTGGGCATAGATAGAATTTTAATAAAATATTTTCTCTAACAATGTTATTGAAACAAAATAGAAATAAAATGGAATAGTTAAGGTTTGTATGCGAAAAGAATGACGGTAGCTAAACATAGCATCGCTTTTCTCTTGAATATTTCTGTATAGTATTGGGCCGACAACTCCATGGCTACATTAAATCCGCCATAATTATCTAGTAGCGGCTCAACTCGGCGGCAATCTTGCTCTCTTTGAGATTCGACTTAGTAACCTCCAAGACAAATGTTGGTAGACAAAATGCGTCTGCTTACTGTACCAAGCTCATGCCAGAATTTAATACCATAAAACTAGCTTATAAACAGCAAAATGTGTGATAAAGTTTGCTTGGTGTTGTCTTTCATTTTCGTTTGAATTACTCATAGAAATAACCAATTTAGTTACATCAAAAGAAATATGTTTGACATGAACATTTCAATACAAGATTAATCTATCCAATACACGGAAATTAGTTGAGATATAAATAGCTTTCCTACACGCACCTTGCTGAGACAACTCTGGGAAATTATATAAATAAATATTTTATTTGCGTTTACATCATAGCTTCTTATCTTAATCTATATCATTCCCACCTTAGGTATATATAGCAAAATGCGTTGTTTGTCAAATAAGAGAATGTAAGGCCTGTTTGAATGATTTGTGAGCGTAGAAGTATCCTCGCTTGTTTTTTTCCTAGTGGTTACGTGGATTTACCATCAATCAAAGCTTGCTAACCTCAAATTGTACTTTACAGACCATTTGTGACTCATTCCAATGTGCCTAAGTGATTTGATTAAATATCTTGAATATCGTTTCACTCACCAATCACTACTCACTCGGGGATGATAGTTACTCTAGTGAAGTGCTGATCTAAATTAGAGTGATACTCTCTGTTATGGTTGTTTTTTCAATTGAGTGGCGATTCTGTTTTGAAATTTATTGCGACATGGCAGCCTACAAGCCAAGATACTTTTTAGAATTTAAATTTGCGTGTACTGTGCTGTTTTATTGTTGCCATAGAATGGGATTTACAAAAAAGACTTAATCACCGTGTTTCCATGCTTCAAATGGATTTGGAGTTGCTTCCACTCCAAATCATAGAAATGGTAAAATCCGAACAGATCAACTCCATTTCGCTTCACTAAATTTGTGCGAAGGCATTCGCATTGAGACTACTATTCGATGTCATAGAAACACTCATTGTGAATGAATTCGAATCGATAAAACCCAGTTACGCTCTCAGCAGTAGAGGTACAAAAATTCAGCTCATTTTATCACACTATGGCGCGGATATATTCTCACCATTATTACCAACGATAGGTTGCGCATACACCGATGATGAGATAATTACTTTGTTATTTATTTTATTACCTTATTCATTAAATAACTGAACCTACCGATTGTATAGATGCCCACTTCACTGGTGCTAACCTCTTCCTAGGCTTAAATCTTCTAACATAGAAAAAGTGTTTTATTAAAAGTGATTGTCGTTCATGCAACCTTTGAAGTAATCGTTGTATAGCAAGTAGCGAGTTCTCGTGCTGTTTTGTAATATAGAGGAATAATATTATTAATAATAAAAAAAAATTCTGATCAGGTATCCTGGCTGAGTTAGTGCAACTGTTACAAGTGTACGAAGCAGGAATTGAAAAGTGGCTGTGACCTGAAAGCGAGTCCACTTTAACAAGTTACGTTTTGAGAAGTACACCGCTCGTCTTGGAAAAATCGATAAAATGCAACTCCGAATAGTTGAAACGGTAGGGGGTGAGTTCGTTGGCAGAAGTCAACTCCTAATCCATTCGAAGCATAGAAACTCAGTGATTTAGCAAGCAATTTATTTAATGGAATCGTTTGAGGATACTAACTAATTTTCTACAAATCACGGAGAGTTAATGATATAATGGGTGGGAGCCTAAAGTCTTTACTCTTTTGGTATCTTATCGAAAAAAAAATCAAAGTGCTATAAATGCCATTTGTTGATTTTCATTGAAGACAGATAAATCAAAGCTCATAGCTAATAAATCTCAACCTGACCTTTAAAGCTGTAAAAATGTGTTGATAAATTTATATTAGAGCCATTTGAGAACTTTTGCAAGAATATTTAGTTAAAAAAAGCATACTGCACTTTTAGCTTAATACATTCTCTTTCAACTATTGCCATGAGATCAGATAAAACAACAGGAGAGCACGCACAGATATGTTTAACCACAATGTGAATTTTATTACCCGTGCAAAAAATAGGGTTCGATAATAGACTTCACCTGTCTTTAGAAAAATAGTTAAAGTCGGTTCAACTCGAAATGGTGGGCTGTTTTTACTGAACTAGTCGGTTTTTTTTAGAAACAAAATACAATTCATAACATAAGAAAAGTTTATAACTTTGAGTATGGAGACAAATATGGTTACTAGCCTTTTCACGACTAGCTTATCCATTCATAGTCAAACCTTGCCATATGAGGTAATCTGTAATGATATTTGCTTCGTATATCGCAACAAAAATTATTATAATGCATTTTATTTAATTCGTTTCGCAGTCTGAAAACCTTAATGATAAATATATCAAGTAAATAGATATAGCATTAAATCAAATGTATCATATGATGTAAAACTATTTGGAAATTGAATTTAAAAATCTGAATTATTAGTAAAAAGTGGAATAAATAAAACAATAAATAAAGAGAAGCTTTTATCGTCATATCGCTTTGACGTTGAAGACAGATGAGTATTGCTGTAACCTTCGTGATACAAAAATAGTTTGTGTACAGGTAAAGGTCACGACAGAGATGCCGAGCTAGTCTAACTTTTAAACTACGTAGATTTCATTTATTAACATACTTATATATTTGCGTTTTTATTTTGATATTTGGACATTCATTTTCAAGTGTTACCTGCCAGCCTTTCCAATTTCACTGGTTTTGACTTTAATTTCTTGGCGCCACTTTCACTTTCTTCCTTATGATAACTACTAGATGGTTTTGAGATACTTTAAGGAATTGATTTGCAGATGTGTCTGTACGCTTGTCAATTACTCGCTGGTTCAATTCTAAGAAATTCTTTTCACAATTTTTACCACTTGCACTCTCCTGTAAATTCATTGAGCTAGAAAGGTATGAAGCTGTTTAGTAGCTTTGCTGCAGTATTAGTTAAGAAAGATAGAACCAACAAATGTGAAAAATAACTGTGTTCATATGGACTGATTTATGACTGTTGTTTTCATAAATTTTTGACTGTCTTATTTTGTAAATTACTTCGAATGTCGACACACATATTTGCTCAAATTGTGCGTATATGTCGACTTAATTCATATGTAGAAGCGATCATAAGTCGATGCTTGACTGTACATTGTCTTTAAAGGGCTTTTTAAGTCTTATCTGTTTCTTCTGACTGAGTCTTACGATTTGTGCGTCGTTCTTTGAATATGCCGAAACAGTTTGCAACTGGCCTAAAATGTATGCTTTAATACTTGTTCTAAGGTAAGAAAAAAGAATGTTTTTGGTGAAATCAGTTTTTTAATCTTAAACTCTCACTCTCCGTGATGGTAAATTATTATTAATAAGTATGTTATAGTGCTGCAACCTCACCTTATAGATACTTAACAGTGCCATCATGCATGGATCATTTGCTTAGATTATATGATACATCTGCAACCTTGTGGAAAAACATTTGAATTTTGAGCATAACCTTGGTGGATTTGAAGTGTTGATTGGTTTAGCCGTATCGTTTTAGAAAGAAGTTGTATCTCTTCCATTTATTTCCAAGTTCTAGCGTTTTTTTGCATCATCTTGTGATGAGCCATCAGACGATATTTAAAGGTTGACTTGCAATAAAATTCACATTACAGTTATTTGGTATCAAAAGATTCACCTTTCCTTACTCTGTTGTGTTGTAGGTGCAAAATATATGGGAATGTGATTACAAGCTCTTAAAAGCTAAAAAACGAACAGTTAATCGCAACCACACGAGACCCCCCCCCCCCCCCCGTAGTTTGGATTTGCTTTCCAAAACGGCTCAAATGGGACATAGTTGTTACAGGATGGTTTCTGTTTACACTTTCATGCAATCTCATTCGTCGAAATATTTTCACAAATATACTTCACGCATTCAATAAAACCATGTCTATTGTTCTTACGCGTCTGTTTTATCGTCATTGTAATGCTGTCACCTTTAGCACCGATATCTTTTAACTTACCGTAAAAAATCGTTAAACTTTTTAACCTGAGCTCGAAGGAGTGCATATCATTGTCTGATAATCATGACGAGCCTGTTGGTCACCTGTGATACTCGAAAAGTCCTGCAGAAAGTATTTGCAAAGTACTGGGTCACATGATCAGATTACGACTTGCCGATTAGACCAAGCCGAAACAAAACTGTAAAGTAGCGAGCATCTATATTTGATACGGGGTCTTCGGTAAAACCAGAAGTGTTTGTCATAAACTAGTGCTACGATAAGTTTATATTGAGCTTTTTATTGGTCTTTCAATTCACGTGAGAACATCACGTGACAAGACAATAACCAAACTGTACTGAATACGTCAGATAAATAAAGAGATTCCAATCTACGGCGGCTTTTTGCTTTTGAGCTTTTAAGAGCTTGTAATCACATTTCCACGTATTTGGCACCTACAACACAACAGAGTAAGACATGGCGAATCTTTTGATACCAAATAACTGTAATATGAATTTTGTTGCAAGTCAACCTTTAAAGAAGTATACATCACAGTTCTGTCTTTGAGAACTTTTGAGAAATTCTAGAATGATTCTTAAAACAAATGCTGAAATTGAATTAATGAAATATGTATACTATTTTCAAAGTAGAACATTGTTCTGTTTTAAAACAGTTTATTTTTATGTTTATCATTTGTATATGTTTGCAGTAATGTATGCAATTCTCTCTACTTGCGCATTTATTTAGACAAAGTTACTGCATGTGAATGTAGTTTCTAATAGCAACTCGCCTTGCCATGATCAAAAACAAGTATTCTTTGTCAAACATAAACTAATTTACTAAATACTTTAGGTTAGTTGTATTTGGCATGCGGTGATACATGTGTTGTATCAAGAGTAGCAAGTGTTTGACAACCAGCCAACATATTTATCTCTAAAGTGAAATGTGATCATCTGATATAGTCATGTGATATCTATAGTATATACAATTTCAATGTAGTGCGGCAAAAACCCAAGGCTTTGGAAAATGTTTGTCTCTACTGGAATATACTTTGAATACGATTTTTTTTCAAGATAATTACCGAATTTTTTTGTAAATTACAATAAAATATTTATGTTTTGTTTTAAAAATGGCTGATTTATTCATCTAACTAACATGTATGTTTACAATATTGTGTTCAAAGTTTTCTATTGATCGCTTCAGTGTCAGCTCTGGGGGTTCTCAAATTTAGTTATAAGTTGACTATGAATAATAGTCACTGTTACTAACAGGACATGAGGTCCAACATTTGGAGAAATCGATTGTCAGTTAGCTTTGTATTTTGTCATTCTCTCCCCTGTAGTTTATCATTGTCAACACTTGAAGTGTTCTTTATTATTAATAGGTGCCTGTAACTTCCTGGTTCGAAGATATGGCTGACCGAGAATTGCTAGACTTGATCCCCTTCCTTCAACAACTCAGCACAGAAAAAGATGTATACGCAATGCTAAGTCATCAAGGAGGCTAGTAGTTGTTTCCACTATGGGGACATAACTTCGTAAAAGCTCACACTTGTGCTATTTTCTACTTATCTACATTCACACGACATTCTATGCACTTTCTATGAAGATTTGATGAGATTGTAAATATTTTGAAGTTACTGAAAAGTCAGTGCGCCGTTAGTAGGTGGATGTCTAGAGCTAATCATAGCATATGCAGGCAAGAAACAAGCATATGCTATTCTTAAAAGATGATGCCATTGGTTTTTTAGGAATCAAAACCTACTTAATTTTGGAGGTTGAATGGTATTGTAGCTGTGATATTGTCTAACCTACGTGAATGCCGGGTGTACATCCGAAGTAATCGTACTATTTCTAGATATTTTGACCATTAGGTCCGTGACTGGTAAGACAACGCTTGCGGTGTCGATGAGAGTCTTTTCAGTGATTGCTATTATATGCTAACCTACATTCATTGTTATTTTTGTTTAAAATCTTTAAAAACAAAAGTCAGAAAAATGATAAATATGTAGGTTAACCACATATTTGCTGATGTTTTGAATTGTGAAGTGTTTGCACACAGTATGAGATACAGCTGTGTCAGTTCTCTTATATATGCTCAATTATTCTGCTTTCGCGAGCTGTTCTAAAATATCTTATTGCTTGGCAGCAATTTTTCATTGCGATAGCATCATTTCCGGTTCATCTGTTTTGAATGTTCACGAGTAGCTACATATTTTTGATACATAGCAGCCTCAATTTTGTGTTCACGGATAACTCACACTGTTAACATTACGGTTATTTTCGTAAATTCGTTTTTGGTTTATTACCTCAGATTTGGTAATTCACAAAAGAGATTTACTGCTTATTTTTTTACCCATGATGTTGCCTATTTTCATATCTCTGTACATAAATTTACCATGAGTTATTATTATGCTATGCCATCTGTAACTATGTACATAATAAGGTCAATAGGATTTTATGGCTTGTACTACTTTCATGCCGCTATATATATATACCTCCAGGCATATACAAGGGTCATTTTAATTTTGTTTTTCTATTGACTGACCATTTTTAACAAATAAAATATTTAATCAAAAACTCTTTGTTATATTGCACTATGCACTTCCATACATGCTGGTATTACCTATCGGTGCATCATATTTGTCTCATTCACATAGTTTTAAGAGTCGTCTGACCTGGTTGCCGTGAACAAACAACTTGATGAGGATCAATCATATTTGATCTAGATAAAGGTGGAATGTTCCCAAAACTTTCATCAAACCTTTAAACGACGGATTCTAGTGATTTGACAGTTTTCAATGATGCTTAGTTTATGTTGTTTCTATTTTGACGGTCACAGAAACAAATGTCAGTGCCACTTGACCAATTCTTATAGTTCCCTCTTGTGAAAAGTTATCTTCTCTCTATTGTCTGATTAGTTACATTCTACATAAGAGTGTGTATGTGTATGTAAGTTTTCTAACCATTGCTTGTCTAAAAATTTCAAACCTTGTTTAATGATCTAAAATAATTAAATCTTTCATTTCATACGCCTGCATGCTCCTATCAGCCTGGTTATTAAAATCCAAAATTGTAGTAATTTTGAAGCATTCATAAACTAAGACTAACCTGTTTATAGCTTGAAACAATCTTATGGCCAAGTGGATATTATTGGATACTGACGGTGCCTGAGATTTCTTTCATTTCAAGTCAGAAAACTTGCAGGTGGGTGTATAAGAGGCTGGTTCTCAGGAAATAGACCGAGTTTTGAATCCAAATATTCAAGCAACCTCGCAACAGGCACAGAACACATGTGAATTTTGGATGAAATTGGCCAAAAACATGGAAACAGATAGCATTTATGCAGACTAACAAACACACACAATGACAAAGTGGTATTGGTTAAAATCTATATTACTAAAATATTCAACACAATAATAATAGTGATCATTGGCCAATTTTCGATGTAAAACTGCTGCATGTGAGTGCGTCTCAACTAAAACCCAGTACTTCATATAATTACCTTTTAACTATGATAATATAAAGTAATTTTCTCCAAAATATGCTTTTCTTTAACAATACTTATACAAGCAGCCATTTTTGTATTACATTGGTTACCTATTTAATCATAAAGAAAACCTTTCCCATATACACCGACTTCATAGCTGCCAAGTCTTGTGTTTATGTTTCTACTTTCAAGCTTTCATGGTTCTCCATTTTGTATGCTAATGTTGAAACATCCATATATTGATGCACCTTTTATAAACAAAAGTCAGAATATTAACGTCAAGAGTGGGTACATTCTTTACTTAGACTACTTACTTGAAGATACTTACATTCTATACTTACTATAGATTTCTCTAGATGCAAATAGTTTTGTATCATCTCAATCTATAAATACTCTTTCTATACAACCAGAACATCTTCTGAATAGAGAGTTCCCTTGATTATTATTAGCAGTGTTCGAAATGGGGGAGTACGCAGGGGTACGGCGTACCCCTAAGAAAGATTAGTGGGGGTACTCCCTAGGAGGCGTACCCCCTCATATAAGGTTACTCATATCTAATTAAATGCGGTAAAATCGGAATGAAGTGAAATATTCACACAACGTTTTTTTCCTTTTCTTCCCGAACTTATATTAGTTCGAGTTCATTACACCGACAACAGTGCGCGTTTTCGAGACGAGAGAATTATGCTACTGATCTTTAATTTCTTCAGTTAGTTTGTTGCTATTATAGCGGATCAACTAGATTGTTTTGTTGAAAACCTGAGAACCGATCAGTTTTCTATCAACCGACACAATTGACGGGACCCTGTGTCGGCCGCCCTGTGGAATCCTCGAATAGCTTAAGATTAATCATTGCTTGGATTCTTCTCTTGTGTTTTGGATGGTAGTTTTGAATAAATTCTTGCTTATTATTATTAGTTTTTTCGTTTCTTTCAATTCATAATGAAACGGCATGGGCCAATAGATAACTTCTTTAAAGGTGAGTAAGAATTAGTGACTGTCATGAATTTAGAGTCTGCATTTAAAAAAATAGTGAATGACTGAGCTTATATAATAATATTCATGGTGGGTTGGAGATGAGACTGTCTTGTGTCTGGGGTCTGTGTGGACTGTCCATAAGGTTTTTTGACTCACTCATGCTACAACCTGGAGTCTCCATAGTCATAGAGCACACAGGTTGTGCAGCTAAGCCCACTTTTAATTTCTTACTGGACACAACACAGGGTTTTAAGTTATGGAAAACAGCATAATTTAGGAGCATTCATGCTAAAAATCTCCGGGGGAGTACCCCCGGACCCCCCTCTACTGAGAGGGCACAGAGCCCCTCTCAGACTCACCCTGTGAGCGGCGAGCAGGGCCTTTGGCCCTAGATACCACCCTCCTGGCATGACAGAGAGTACCCCCAAGAATCTCTCTCCACTTCAGACACTGATTATTAGCGTGATGAAACTTTATTCTGTGTATTTGTGCTGTTTACATATCTTGCAAAACTTAGTGTAGTTTGAAAGAGGCTGACTACTAGACAAAAATTCAACTTCCTTTCCTCTGCTAAAACTGGTCTTATTAGGGTATGTAACACCCATAGCTCAGAGATGGTTAAAATTCACTATTCTGATTGGTCGATTCATTCCTGCTTGCTGATTGGTTCACAACTATGCACCCCAAAGCAATTGTTCAACCAATTATATAGAAAATAACAAATATTATATAAATAGCCTATTTTAACACAAACAATTTATATCTTGGATAGTATACATTTGACACTGTATTTTAGTCCTGAGGGTGGAGGTCTTGAGGTCCCTTAATAGTCTCTTCACATGATATGAAGTTGGTTTAGATTATCTGACCTTCAAATACCTAATTTGACTAGTTGGAATTGTTTAGCATCTGGTACATTTATATATGTGTAGGTGTTGATACCATATTTTATCCTGTAATACATATTTTTTAATTAATTATTGTTATAATACTAGTTGTTTGGGTAAATGTTGATGTTTTTATCCTATATTCAACTATATTGTTTTATGTCTTCAAACCAAACTGTTTTTATATAAGCTATAGGTTTGATTCGGTTATTTGAATGCATTCATGTAACACATAACATCACAAAAACAGTAGCTCAGTCGCAATAGAGTGTTGTTTGATGCTCACTGAGAATTCGAAATATGGAGTTCTTTGAAGGAGCTTTCACACAATTAAAGTATTAAGTGTTCTAAGCCGATAAGACTTCAACAAGATAATGAAACCAGAGCGTCTTCAAGTTTATTAAGTTCTGCAACATTTGTCACTTGACAAATACACGCTTAAAATACAACAAGATTTTTTAATTTTCGGACAACGACAACAAGACTAGACAAGTTCAAAGGAATATGCAGTCAATGATGAAGATACTGAATGAAACAGCTGATGCTGATAACAAAGCTGTCAGGGCCCTACATTGATTTGGCAAAATAAAGCAGCAGATGAGATAAAACAAGTCAGCAATAGATGAAGAATGTCAGCTTACTTTCCAAATAAAATGAAACTGATGCATAAAGATGAAAGTTCTGTTAAATGCAATGAGACAAAATGTTCACTGCTTCCTGTTGACCCAGCATGTTGAAAAATTTTTACTGTTAATTTTTATGACAATTTTCTGGTCCTATTATCTTACAAATAATTCGGTACAAAATTGCAAAATGCAACTACCCCTACAGCCACTTAACTTCATGCATCCTCGTATTTCAGCACAGGAAGTCAATTTTCCTTAAAAGAAACTGGTCGAGTTAATCAACATTTTAAACTTCTCAATTTAATAAAAAATAACAATTGTACTTCTAGTATCTTGTTGATGATGTAGGCCTACAACATAAAATACAGTCACTATTTTGTGTATAAGTGAGAAGTTTTGAGATGTATAAGTTTTGAGATATACATTGATACTATCTACTAAGTTTTGGGCATTAACAAATAAAGTGATCAAGTGGTAGGCACTATTAATATTTCTAAATGAGTTAATTAAAAACTTAATAACATTAATTTGATATTATTCTACTAGGTATCTAAATCTTTACATCATTAAGAGTTGTCCTTTCTATCTTCTGACATTTTGTCAAGTGAAGGCATTTAACGTTTTGTTGGACTAGCAAATGTGATAAGTTGCATCTGGTATAGGTGCTCATGAGTGCGTATCACCATTCCATAAAGGACACCTCTACCTCAAAAGTGCCAATTGGTGGTTGACTTGTCAATTGATGTTGCAATGAAGATTACGAACTTGCATATTTGGAAAAATAAACATCAACAGATCATTTGATTAAAACTTAGTAGCGAGTAGCGACTAACAAACGTATCCATCTATATGTAATGTATCGAATCTGCAAAGAATTGTTAATCGCATATATTTTGATGCTTGCAGAAACACTGCACAATCAGTGATTGCGGGAGAGACGCAAAAGCATTGGAGTTGTCTCACACTACAAAAGTGCCACACCCTACTTAATTATTTACTCATTGCTGCGTGTCTTGTCCGAAGTAGTTTCATCCATGCGATCATCAAATTTCGTTATTTGCGTTCGTAGTATGCTTAAAGTTGGTAACAACTTAAAGTGTTGACAGAATTGTAGATTGCACCTATCTCACGTGCAGAACATTTGTGTTAAAACATTCTCTTGGGCGTATTCATCTCTACTAACGAAAGCCACAAAAGAAAAATCTAGCGTCGTGTTATGACAAAATAGCAAAAATCTAGCGAGTCGCTGTATAGTTCTACGTAGTAGCGAGTGAATGTATGATCGCAGGCTACAAATATAGCGCAAGCCGGTTTGTATGAATCGTTTCGAACATTTCCAAGCTGCGTTTTCAAAGACCTGGACACCAATTCGTTCAGCAAACTAATGAAGCGTAACTGAAGTCTGATATAAACAGAAGGATTGGCATAATCTATACTTACAGTACATCGTTGGTGCTGAATAGGTATGTTTGATCACATCTAGATAATTTTTGTACCAATTAGTCAATTTAGTTGTCTTTACAACGTGTACAACGTCTTCATATAAGTGCATAAGACTTGTATAGATATGCATAACAACGTTTGAATACTGTAGATGTTATAACTTGTTTTTTACAAGGAATTTTTAGCTATAAAGCTTACAGTGATGTGATTTTTGACGATATGTTGCTCATTGAACCTTATCATGTTGTCCTAAAGTCTAAACTGGGTGATCAGCACCACCAACACTCTGTATTTTGCTTAAAATTGGAACTGGAATCAATGTTTAGCAGTGAAAATTATCGTGCAGTCACATCTGGCTTGTTTTTTGAAGAATATTGCCTTCAAACTTTGAGATGAGAAACGGTTTATGACCACAACAAAAGGAATCTAGAGTATCAAATTAGCGCTTTGATGCTGTATGTATGTTCAAATTAAGCTGATGAATATCATATGCATATTTTAATGCTTCATTTGTTTTATTTTCTTTGACAAATTTGTGTTTATGCTCAACTAAATATCACAGTATTGTTATAGTTTCACCAATGATATACAACCCTACAGAGTTGTATATCATGGGTTTCACCAAATTTACTATCTAGGAATATTTAAAACTTTCTTTTAAAAATTAATGTTTTGAGAATTTTGAATTGCAAACTTAAATCTATAAATACGTGCAACACAACTGTGTAGTATCATGATTTATAGGCAGAAAAATCTAACACTATAGTTGTATCAATAAGAGAAGATTGCGCGTCATGAATAGTAGCCATAGATAAAGCAAAAAACAAAGCGCAAAGTTGCTTTGTAAAAGCATATAAGGGTGATTCTGGTTTCAATTCACTTTCGAGACTTTGGTTTTTTAGGCCAAACTTTGATCAACAATTGTGGCATCTGCGGTATAGATTGATGAGTTACTTTGCGTGTCTTTGCGTTGGCTATGACTCATAAGCGGTTACTTTTAATGTTTTGCCTCTAAAGCCTACCAGCACTGGGCATTATTATTATTATTATTTACTTTTCAAGAATAATCACTAAGATGCCTGCTGAGTCAGATCCTGCGTGGAAAGCTGTTCCCAAAGGAAAGCCATGTTTTATTATCTGGAGAATTGAGGTACGCTGTAGAAATGATGGGTATATTGCCATATTTCTTAACTTGCAGTTATGTAAAGCCACCTTTTACATACTACAGATACTATCTAACTAATGTATAAACACATAATTTATTTTCAGAAATTAAAGGTAGTCCCGGTTCCCAAAGATCATTATGGGTCATTCTATTCAGGGGACTCTTACATTGTCCTCAATGTAAGTATATTTCTAAGCAAGTAGCTATATTCAGTGACACTCCTTTCACTAGCTAGATGATTCTACTAAGAGCGACTATTGTAATGCAGGATCGATATCAGAATT